>NC_140418.1:92529166-93795833 GCF_965140295.1 Lepidochelys olivacea | reverse complement strand
AAGACCTTCATTTGGAGCCTAAGTCTGATTTTTTAAAGAGAGATTTAGGTATTTAGGAGCCTAAGTTTCAATGAAAGTCAGTGGGACTCAGACTCCTACAGGCCACATTTTCCAAAGGTATTTAGGCCCCCAAAGATGCAGAAAGACCCCTGGTGGACTTTTCAAACCTGCATAAGCTGGCAATATGTCTAACTCCCTTTTAAATCCATGAGAAATAGGTGCCTGACCTGTTTAGGAACTTTTGAAAAAGAAATCTGCATCTTTAGGCACCTAAATACCTTTGAAAATATGGTCCAAAGTGCCTACCTCACTTCTGAAAATAGAACTTTGGGGGGATATTTCAAAAATGCCCAAGTGTTCTCAGTTGTAGAGCTCCTCAATGCAATGAACAACCAGATCAAATGAGTCTAATCAATAGTCTGATGGATTTTTGAACAAATTCCACCTATTTGCTAAAGGTTTCCCACCATAACCAAAGTTTACAGTGAACACAAACACCAACACGGCTGGAGAGAAGAATTCTCTATTAAGTCAACTCTGAATTTAAGCATGCATCTCTAATTCACCTGTGCAGCACTTCAGCATTCCTTGGATGGCTACTATGGGAACCCCCTAGATTAGACAGAGATGTTGAAATTGGTCAAATTAATCAATAGAGACAGAAAACAAAACAAAGAAAAGGTCAGCTCTGTGTTCTGAGGCTGTCGCAGAACTGGACTTTACCTGGGAGATGCTATGATGCAGACAGAGAAGGGTAAGTAGAAGGTGGCCCCATGAAGCCTGAATTACTTACACTCAATATAAGCTGCAAATTTGTCGTTTTCCTTTGGTGTGTCAATAAGCCATCTGCTTGTGAACCACACAGATTGGCTCCTGGACCAACAAGACTGCTATCAGTCTCAACAGAGTGTAAAAGCAGCAGAATATCAGCAGAAACAACAGGCACCTCTCATCTTGTATCCAAAGTTATCATAACTAATGATAACAAAATGTTTGGAAGAGATATTAAACCCTGTGCTCCAAGGCTTAAGCCAAATCTCTAACTATTTGAGATCAGCAGGAGACTTCCACCTTCCTCTGAAGCCACTGGGCCTGGCTACTGTCAGACTAGGTGGACCCTGGCTCTGAACCACTATGGCAGTTCCTGTTCTTACATTAACGTAAGAAAGAGGAGAATCAGAAGCAGTTGGCAGGAGTAGCAAAAAATCCTCTACCCAGTGAAAATGGGCGTGCAATTAAAAAAAAATGGCTGAGGAAAGGGCAGTTGGGTCAATCTAAGCCCACTCATGTTCCCATCTCTGGTCAGGCACAGCTTTCATTCCTGGTAGATGAAACACTTTACACTGACTGACAGTTCTTAAAGATGGGACACTCATCTTTTTCCAGAAAAAAATAGCTTTGTATACGGCATATTTCCCTTTTGACAACCTTTTTGTTCTGACTTCAGTACAGAGTGTGAGCAATATAAATAAACAAAGCTGCCTCTTCCCCAGATTTCTTCTTAGATAAACTAGTTTGCTGGGGAGGGCCACCTCTCCCCTAGCACAGAAAATGAAAAATGTAATCTATATAGCTAACCCCGTCTGATAAGAGGAGACATTTATTACACTTGTCCACAGTCTTAGAGGAATTGGCATGTTTGTGCATAATTTAGTTAATACTGCCACGAGTTCATTGTTATAGACAGAACATCTATTTTAATGATTATAGAGAGAGAGCTTGAGTTTTCAATCTGCTACTCTATTTCCAAAGAGGAAAATAATGTAAATAGCTATAAGAAAAACAGGATATAAATAATGGGGCCCAGGGTAGGATTTGTCATCTGCCAGAAATAATTGTTTCTTTTATACTGAAAACTCAATGTGCCTTTTTTAAAAGGGGTCCTCCTCCTTGTCAGTGATGCTCTTGCCTACCTCTAGGATCCGTATCTTGGCCACCCTTTCAATAGCTATAATATCCCAAACAAGAATGGCTTTTGAACCCATAGACATTGCTCGGTAAAGGCCTGATGCCTACCACTTTCTGAGAGAACCATTGTGAGATGAACATGCTCAGGATTTGGTAGAGTCAGGATCTAGCAACAAGTACCGATGCATATAAATTAAAGCCAAATTCAAAGTAGAAATACGGCATACATTTTTAACAGCAAGGGTGATTAACCATTGGAACAAACTACCAGAGGAAGTGGTGGCTTCTCCATCTCTTGATGTCTTCGAATCAAGACTGAATGCCTTTCTAGTAGTTATGGTTTAGTCAAACCCAAGTTAGTGGGCTCAATACAGAGGTAACTGGGTGAAATTCTATGGCCTGTGCTATGTAAAGGAGATCAGACTAGATGATCTAAGGGTCTCTTCTGGCTTTAAAAATCTATGAATAATCAAGAGGTTGAACCATGAGGTACTCCTAAACCCCATGAGGTACTCCTAAAACTGATCATTCTCCTGCACAAAACATTCCCAGCCGTGTGCATAAACTCCTGAATTGTTTCTCAGAACACTGCCAGTGATGGTTGTCCTATGTGCTGTAAACTTGTACACATTTAGTGCAGTATCTCTACATATTAAAGTTGTGCATGATTCATATACAACAAATGTTCCAATTAAAATGACAAGAACTTGTATATATGTAGTACCTTCCACTGAAAAATCTCAGTGATTTACAAATACTATTTCTCACAACACTCCTGTGAGGCAGAAGCCATGGGGCAGATCCTCAGATAGTGAAAATTGGTGTCACTTTACTAACTTCAGTGGAGCAACACAAACATTTAGATTTATATCACCTGAAGATTGAGCTCTTTGTCCAAGATCACGCAGGAAGAGTCAGGAGTGGAACCCACAACTTTGGACACACAGTCCTGTGCTTAATCCACAAAACCATTCATGTTCCTCTATACCATGAACAGAAGAGACATAATTTAAAACAAAGGGCCAGATCATCAGCTGATGTGAACTGGAATAGCTCCACTGACATCCCCAGCTGAGAATATGGCTGGCTTGAAGTGTAACTTTCCCTTCTGCTGTAAAAAGTGATTGACAAGCTTGAGGGGAAAAACAGTCTCATACAAAGCTGCTTCTTGAATGGAATGTTCTATGATGTTTTAATGGAGATGAATCTGTACCTGGGTTTTATTTATTTCACTTATGTTGTGAATGATTCAAATATGCAGAACTACTCCCTGTGCTTTGATTATTTCTGTGTAATTTTTTTAGTAACAGCTTCAGAACTGTTTAACCCTGGTAACACTTAGTTCCCTTTCCAATAGGCTCCTGGGCTTGCTCTCTCTTCTTGGTCTATAAGTCTGTTACCTTTAAGAACTGAAGAAAACCTCAAAGTCTTTCAGGATGAAGTGCAAATATTCACGGTCTTAAAACCAAGAACCAAGGTATGGCACTGATGGGAGGAACAGTTGGTGAACAGTTGGTGAATGGATATTTTTATGCAAGGAATGCCTGAAGCAAAAAGAGCGGGAAAAAAACTGTAGAGTCTTTTTTTTATTATTTTAATTTAACATTTAAAGTCTGTTCTTTTAACATCATAAATAAAGGGCTCTGTGCAATTTGCCCTGGAAAAATTGTTCATAATTGTTGAATTGGGAAACAAAAGGGCCTTCAATGGAGATTTTACATTATTCTAAAATGAGCACAAGGATATTCTGAATTAATTTTTACATCTCCATATTGCCACTGTATATATTTCCAGAGAGAGAACATTCAACTCTTTGAAAAATGCAGTGTGTGTTTAAGACCCACCGTTTTCTGGAGAACACTCGTAATTATTAGAAACCCCATCAATAGTTACAAGACCTTATTTAAAAAGTTATATATATTTTAATGTTTCTTATGTGCAGCCCTCATTGAAAAGCCCAGTCTTTTTCAGCGAGGACACATAACAACAAGCCTTTGCTTAATGAAGCAATCATACCTTATATTCTGGATCCAAATTCCTTCCGTTTCTTACAAATTATGGGGTATGAACAGTTAGGTGTGCAACTCCCATTAGCATTAATGGGAGCTGTGAAACTAATACTTGCCACATCTGAGTTGAGAATGCACCCCAGTTGTCCCACCTGTTTTATGGATTTATGTTTTATGCTATAAAAAATTAACTTCACTTGACAAATTATTTATTTCCAGTCTACATAATGCTGTATGTAAAATCTCAACAGGCTTTACTAAATAACATATTAATGCATACAAGCTAAAACAGGAAGATCATCACTGGGAGCTGCTGTCATGCTCATTTTTTGCTGCACTTTCTGTTTAAGTCTTTTTTTCCAGCAGTAAAGAACAACAGCATATTTGTTCCACCTTCAATATTTTGTGCCTGGATTGGATCTCACTGACACTGCTATAAATCAGGAGTCATACCACGGCAGTCAAATGAGTTATAATGGTGTAAACACAGAGACAAAGAGAGTAGTCAGCCCTTAAATCTTTACTGGATTGAACATTGTGCTCTTGCTCATTAGAAGCAAGAGGAAGACCAAGGACAGGGTAGGCCCATTACTCAACGAGGAGGGGGGGAAATAACAGAAAACATGGACATGGCAGAGATGCTTAATGACTTCTTCTTTTCACCAAGAAGGTTGGTGGTGATTGGATGTCTAACATAGTGAATGCCAGTGAAAATGAGGTAGGATCAGAAGAGACTAAAATAGGGAAAGAACAAGCTAAAAATTACTTGGACAAAGTAGATATCTTCAAGTCACCAGGGCCTGATGAAATGCATCCTAGAATACTCAAGGAGCTGACTGGGGAGATATCTGAGCCATTAGTGATTATCTTTGAGAAGTCATGGGAGACAGGAGAGATTCCAGATGACTGGAAAAGGGCAAATATAGTGCCCATTTGCAAAAAGGGAAATAAGGACAACCCAGGAAATTACAGACCAGTTAGCTTAACTTCTGAACCTGGAAAGTTAATGGAGCAAATAATTAAGCAATCAATTAGATGATGATAAGTAACAGTGAGCATGGATTTGTCAAAAAACAAATTGTGTCAAACCAACCTGATAGCTTTCTTTGACTGGGTAACAAGCCTTGTGGATAGGAGGGAAGGGCTAGACATGGTATATATTGACTTTCGTAAAGCTTTTGATACTGTCTCGCATGACCTTCTCATAAACAAACTAGGGAAATGCAACCTAGATGGAGCTATTATATGGTGGGTGCAAAACTAGTTGGAAAACCGTTCCCAGAGAGTAGTTATCAGTGGTTCACAGTCATGCTGGAAGGGCATAATGAGTGGGGTTCCGCAAGGATCAGTTCTCAGTCCAGTTCTGTTCAATATCTTCATCAATGATTTAGATAATGTCATGCAGAGTACACTTATAAAGTTTGTGGATGAGACCAAGCTGGGAGGGGTTGCAAGTGCTTTGGAGGATAGGATTAAAATTCAAAATGATCTGGACAAACTGGAGAAATGCTCTGACGTAAATTGGATGAAATTCAATAAGGACAAATGCAAAGTACTCCATTTAGGAAGGAACAATCAGATGCACACATACAAAATGGGAAATGACTGCCTAGGAAGGAGTACAAAGGGATCTGGGGGTCATAGTGAGTCAACAGTGCAACGCTGTTGCAAAAAAAGTGAACATCATTCTGGGATGTATTAGCAGGAGTGTTGTAAGCAAGACACAAGAGGCAATTCTTCCGCTCTACTCAGGCCTCAACTGGAGTATTGTATCCAGTTCTGGGTGCCACATTTCAGGAAGGATGTGGACAAATTGGAGAGAGTCCAGAGAAGAGCAACAAAAATGATTAAAGGTCTAGAAAACATGACCTAAGAAGGAAGACTGAAAAAACTGGGTTTGTTTAGTCTGGAAAAGAGAAGACAGAGGGGACATAACAGTTTTCAAGTATGTAAAAGGTTGTTACAAAGAGGAGGAAGAAAATTTTTGTTTCTTAACCTCTGAGGTAAGACAAGAAGCAATGGGCTTAAAATGAAGCAAGGGATGTTTAGGTTGGACATTAGGAAAAACTTCCTAACTCTCAGGGTTGTTAAGCTCTGGAATAAACTGCCTAGGGAGGTTGGGGAATCTCCATCATTGGGGATTTTTAAGAGCAGGTTAGACAAACACGTCAGGAATGGTAGAATTAGTCCTGCCATGCGTGCAGGGAACTGGACTAAGTGACCTTTCGAGGTCCCTTCCAGTTCTATGTTCTATGTGTACAAGGGTGATCCCATGGGTATAGTGTACTTGGACAAGGTCTCTCACCAAAGGCTTTTAAGCAAAGAAAACAGTCATGGGATAAGAGGGAAGATCCTCTCATGGATCAGTAACTAGTTAAAAGATAGGAAGCAAAAGGTAGGAACAAATGGTTAGTTTTCACAGTGGAGAGAGGCAAATAGTAGGGTCCTCCAAGGATCTGTACTGGGAACTGTGATACTCAACATATTTATTAATGATCTGGAGAAAGAGGTAAGCAGTGAGGTGGCAAAGTATGGAGACAGTACAAAATTATTCAAGATAGTTAAGTCCAAAGCTGACTGCAAAGAGTTACAAAAGGATCTCTGAAGGGGTGACAAAATGTCAGATTAAATTCAGTGTTGTTAAATGCAAAGTAATGCACATTGGAAAACATAATCCTAACTATACATTCAAAGTGATGTGGTTTAAATTAGCTGTTACCTCTCAAGAAAGATCTGGGAATAATCATGGATAGTTCTCTGAAAACATCTCCTCAATGAGCAATGGCAGTCAAAAATGCTAACGAGGTTAAGAACCATTAGCAAAGGGATAGATAATATGATGTTGCACTCTATATGTTTATGGAATGTGCTTTATGCTAGATATGCCATGTAACATATCTTTGCAAAGGTTATGATCTACTGAATATATTTATCCTATTTGTATGCGTGTATCATTTTTATATCTAAAGTTACAAGCATTGGCTCTATGCTTGTACTTGAAGTGTTTGCTGTAGGAAACACATAAGAGAGGTTAGGCCAACATATCGCGAAGGGTCCATTCAAGTAATTGGAAGTACTTAATTAACAATGGACTTTGGGAGATGCCAATCCACATCTGAGCTTTCCTGGGAACATTCAAACTAACATGTAAACAATGGTGTTGGCCTGCAAAAAGCTGAATTATTCATGGACATGTGACTTGCCTAGGTGGCTACAAACTCCATCTTGTTGCTGTGATTTTGCACAGAAGAACAAAGGGGTTTCCACCCACAAGAGAGAGAATATAAAAGGCCCTGGAAGCCTCTCCAAATTTTGTCTTCAGCTGGCTCAAGAGATGGCCTCTCCACCCCAAAGAGATGCCTGAAAGAAACTGGAACAAAGGACTGTAACTATGGGGATGATTGCTGGACCCAGGCCATAAATTACAATTTTGGTCTGAAAAGGATTGTACCTGAGATAACATCTAGGGTGAATAGTTAGTATTTGTAACAAGATCCTTAGTGTATTAAGTTACCTGGCGTGTTTTGTTTTATTTTACTTAGTAACTTACCTTGTTCCGTCTGTTATTACTTGAAGTTATTACCGAGAAGCCCCTGGGCTAAGTGAATCTTAGTTTCTGTGAACTGCAGGGAGGCATGACCCAACTTCTTGGTCTGTGCTGGAGCCGACTGGTGTGTCTAGCTCAGCAAGACGGGAGTGGAGGGAAGCCTTTTCTGGCAGGTGGTTTGTTCTCAGTGGTATAGTGACAGTCTTGAGGGAGTTTCTGTGACCCCCAACCCATCACAGATAATAATAAATAAATAAATAAGGACAGTATCATAATGCCACTATATAAATACATTGTACACCCGCACCTTGAATACTGCACGCAGATCTGGTCTGGTCCCGTCTCAAAAAAAGATATATTAGAAGTGGAAAAAATACATAGAAGGGTAACAACAATTATTAGGGGTCTGGAACAGCTTCATCTGAGGAGAGATTAAAAAGACTGGGATTGTTCAGCTTAGAAAAGAGATGCCTAAGTGGGGATATGAGAGAGGTCTATAAAATCATGATGGGTGCAGAGAAAGTGAATAGGGAAGTGTTATTTACCGCTTCACATAACACAAGAACCATGGGTCACCCTATGAAATTAATCAGTGGCAGATTTAAAACAAACATAAGGAAATACTTCTTCACCACAACAGTCAACCCGTGGAACTCATTGCCAAGGGATGTTGTGAAAGCCAAAAGAGATGGGTAAAACAGGTTTAGAAAAGTTCAGATATCCACAGTCTACCTGTGTAGATCCAACCATCTAAGCTGCCTTTTGGAGGCGTTACCTAGGGAAAGCGTTTGTAAAGAGCTCTGGTTCACCACCAGGTGGTGGTCGGAGGGGAGCAATCAGAAAAAAATCTTTATGCTTTTCTGTACGAAGGAATTAAAATACATCATCAAGGATCTTATGGATTTGTGCATTTTTGGTAATAAACTCAAAACTAGCCAGGCAAGCTAATGTCAAGGACACACATAGGGTTGTGTGTTGGACAAATGCTGAGTGATTAGAGCCTCTATTTAAAAAAAATTTTCAGGGGAATCTTTTCTGGATTTGTAAGTAAATGGTACATTTGAGAATTAAATTTTTCCACAGTTGGAAAAGGAAAGAGGGCAGCTCTGCTTGCCAAACAAACTGTGGGGAGGAAGGAGAAAGAAAGGCTCTCTCTTTGGGTACACTACACAGCAAATGAAGTTCGATGTGACGGAGAGACTGCCGAGACTCATCAAGCCCTCGGATCGCTACCCCTTCCTGCTTCTCCACGTGGACACCAATGATACTGCCAAGAATGACCTTGAGCGGATCACTGCGGACTACATGGCTCTGGGAAGAAGGATAAAGGAGTTGGAGGCGCAAGTGGTGTTCTTGTCCATCCTCCCCATGGAAGGAAAAGGCCTGGGTAGGGACCGTCGAATCGTGGAAGTCAACGAATGGCTACGCAGGTGGTGTCGGAGAGAAGGCTTTGAATTCTTTGACCATGGGATGGTGTTCCATGAAGGAGGAGTGCTGGGCAGAGACGGGCTCCACCTAACGAAGAGAGGGAAGAGCATCTTTGCGAGCAGGCTCGCTAACCTAGTGAGGAGGGCTTTAAAACTAGGTTCACCGGGGGAAGGAGACCAAAGCCCTGAGGTAAGTGGGAAAGCGGGATACCGGGAGGAAGCACAGGCAGGAATGTCTGTGAGGGGAGGGCTCCTGCCTCATACTGGGAATGAGGGGCGATCAACAGGTTATCTCAAGTGCTTATATACAAATGCACAAAGCCTTGGAAACAAGCAGGGAGAACTGGAGGTCCTGGTGATGTCAGGGAACTATGACGTGATTGGAATAACAGAGACTTGGTGGGATAACTCACATGACTGGAGTACTGTCATGGATGGTTATAAACTGTTCAGGAAGGACAGGCAGGGCAGAAAAGGTGGGGGAGTAGCACTGTATGTAAGGGAGCAGTATGACTGCTCAGAGCTCCGGTACGAAACTGTAGAAAAACCTGAGTGTCTCTGGATTAAGTTTAGAAGTGTGTGCAACAAGAGTGATGTAGTGGTGGGAGTCTGCTATAGACCACCGGACCAGGGGGATGAGGTAGATGAGGCTTTCTTCCAGCAGCTCGCAGAAGCTACTAGATCGCCTGCCCTGATTCTCATGGGTGACTTTAATTTTCCTGATATCTGCTGGGAGAGCAATACAGCGGTGCATAGACAATCCAGGAAGTTCTTGGAAAGCGTAGGGGACAATTTCCTGGTGCAAGTGCTAGAGGAGCCAACTAGGGGGGGCGCTTTTCTTGACCTGCTGCTCACAAACCGGGTAGAATTAGTGGGGGAAGCAAAAGTGGATGGGAATCTGGGAGGCAGTGACCATGAGTTGGTTGAGTTCAGGATCCTGACGCAGGGAAGAAAGGTAAGCAGCAGGATACGGACCCTGGACTTCAGGAAAGGAAAGGAAAGGAGTCCAGGAGAGCTGGCTGTATTTCAAGGAATCCCTGTGGAGGTTACAGGGACAAACCATCCCAATGAGTCGAAAGAATAGTAAATATGGCAGGCGACCAGCTTGGCTTAATGGTGAAATCCTAGCGGATCTTAAACATAAAAAAGAAGCTTACAAGAAGTGGAAGGTTGGACATATGACCAGGGAAGAGTATAAAAATATTGCTCGGGCATGTAGGAATCATATCAGGAGGGCCAAATCGCACCTGGAGCTGCAGCTAGCAAGAGATGTCAAGAGTAACAAGAGGGGTTTCTTCAGGTATGTTGGCAACAAGAAGAAAGCCAAGGAAAGTGTGGGCCCCTTACTGAATGAGGGAGGCAACCTAGTGACAGAGGATGTGGAAAAAGCTAATGTACTCAATGCTTTTTTTGCCTCTGTTTTCACTAACAAGGTCAGCTCCCAGACTGCTGCGCTGGGCATCACAAAATGGGGAAGAGATGGCCAGCCCTCTGTGGAGATAGAGGTGGTTAGGGACTATTTAGAAAAGCTGGACGTGCACAAGTCCATGGGGCCGGACGAGTTGCATCCGAGAGTGCTGAAGGAATTGGCGACTGTGATTGCAGAGCCATTGGCCACTATCTTTGAAAACTTGTGGCGAACCGGGGAAGTCCCGGATGACTGGGAAAAGGCTAATGTAGTGCCAATCTTTAAAAAAGGGAAGAAGGAAGATCCTGGGAACTACAGGCCAGTCAGCCTCACCTCAGTCCCTGGAAAAATCATGGAGCAGGTCCTCAAAGAATCAATCCTGAAGCACTTGCACGAGAGTAAAGTGATCAGGAACAGCCAGCATGGATTCACCAAGGGAAGGTCATGCCTGACTAATCTAATCGCCTTTTATGATGAGATTACTGGTTCTGTGGATGAAGGGAAAGCAGTGGATGTATTGTTTCTTGACTTTAGCAAAGCTTTTGACACGATCTCCCACAGTATTCTTGTCAGCAAGTTACGGAAGTATGGGCTGGATGAATGCACTATAAAGTGGGTAGAAAGCTGGCTAGATTGTCAGGCTCAACGGGTAGTGATCAAGGGCTCCATGTCTAGTTGGCAGCCGGTATCAAGTGGAGTGCCCCAAGGATCGGTTCTGGGGCCGGTTTTGTTCAATATCTTCATAAATGATCTGGAGGATGGTGTGGATTGCACTCTCAGCAAATTTGCGGATGATACTAAACTGGGAGGAGTGGTAGATACGCTGGAGGGGAGGGATAGGATACAGAGGGACCTAGACAAAATGGAAGATTGGGCCAAAAGAAATCTGATGAGGTTCAATAAGGATAAGTGCAGGGTCCTGCACTTAGGATGGAAGAGTCCAATGCACCGCTACAGACTAGGGACCGAATGGCTAGGCAGCAGTTCTGCGGAAAAGGACCTAGGGGTGACAGTGGACGAGAAGCTGGATATGAGTCAGCAGTGTGCCCTTGTTGCCAAGAAGGCCAATGGCATTTTGGGATGTATAAGTAGGGGCATAGCGAGCAGATTGAGGGATGTGATCGTTCCCCTCTATTCGACATTGGTGAGGACTCATCTGGAGTACTGTGTCCAGTTTTGGGCCCCACACTACAAGAAGGATGTGGATAAATTGGAGAGAGTCCCGCAAAGGGCAACAAAAATGATTAGGGGTCTAGAACACATGACTTATGAGGAGAGGCTGAGGGAGCTGGGATTGTTTAGCCTGCAGAAGAGAAGAATGAGGGGGGATTTGATAGCTGCTTTCAACTACCTGAAAGGGGGTTCCAAAGAGGATGGCTCTAGACTGTTCTCAATGGTAGCAGATGACAGAATGAGGAGTAATGGTCTCAAGTTGCAGTGGGGGAGGTTTAGGTTGGATATTAGGAAAAACTTTTTCACTAAGAGGGTGGTGAAACACTGGAATGCGTTACCCAGGGAGGTGGTAGAATCTCCTTCCTTAGAGGTTTTTAAGGTCAGGCTTGACAAAGCCCTGGCTGGGATGATTTAACTGGGAATTGGTCCTGCTTCGAGCAGGGGGTTGGACTAGATGACCTTCTGGGGTCCCTTCCAACCCTGATATTCTATGATTCTATAAGTTGTGAATGTAGCACGGTTAGCAATAGTAGTCAGGGGATGGTGGCACAGACCCCAGAGTAGTTTAGCGACCTCAATACCAGCCCGCCAGAGACCCTGGGTACATACTCAGATTGCTAGCCCACTTGGACGGCCGTGCCACCATGTCTTCACTACAACTGTTACTCACAGTAGCTAGGTGAAAGCACATGTGAATATGCCTACCCTCACTGCAATCACACCTTCCTTTGCTGTGCAGATGGACCCAGTATGATTCCTAACTAGAGAAGAGTAATACTTCCACAAATAATTGTGGGCATTTGTTAAAGTTAATGCACAGATTTTATTTGAACAGGATCCACTCCCCTTTTTATTCATTTTTGGCAAACATTCAGACCTCACAAGTGAATTTTTGTTTGCAGAAATCTTAGTGGAAAGACAAAATGTCATAGATGATCATGCAAATATATACTAACATAGGTTTTCAAGCGGAAAGTGTTCACACAGCCATCTTGTGCATATGGAAGACACCCAGCTGGGGAGCACACACAAACACTGTTAGTGAAATCTGACCCTATTGAAGCCAGTGACAATTTTACTCTGGATTTCAACAGGGTCAAGATGTCACTCCATGTATTTTAAAAAAGGAGGACTTGTGGCACCTTAGAGACTAACAAATTTATTTGAGCGTAAGCTTTCGTGAGCTACAGAAGTGAGCTGTAGCTCACGAAAGCTTATGCTCAAATAAATGTGTTAGTCTCTAAGATGCCACAAGTCCTCCTTTTCTTTTTACGAATACAGACTAACACGGTTGCTACTCTGGAACCATGTATTTTAAGTAACTTATGACATGATGAGAATGACTAATGCTCATAGCAATAGTTGTAGCAAATAGCTTGCAAACACTCCATAGATGAAATAGGTTTGCATAAAACACTTCCCAGATAACTTTGCATAACAGAGACATTTGTAAAAATCAACACCTGTTCAAGGATAAATCACAACCACATAAAGGAGAATAAGTTGTTCTTTGCCTTGCATAGTGCTATTCCTGCAGTGATGTTGTGGGGAAGAAATAAAGGAAGAAATTCCCTTATCAAAATGCATACCTATTTTATACTGATTAGATTAGGATACACATAAACGCCCTATCAAAATACATATTATATATATTGTTGTGTACTCTGGTTTTATTTTTATTTTCCATGTTGAGACTTGTGGTTTTGAACCTATCTGTCTACAGTTACATTTAAAATTACAGCAAATTGTAGAGCTGTAATTTCAAAGAGCTGTCTGTGTTCTCTCTGTGCACTAGCTCTCCGTGGATTTTTCATTTCAAACGCCATTTACAGTATGTGGCCCTGATTCCACAGAGTCAGCACATACCCTTAATGCTAAGAATTGTTACATATACCCAGACAATATACATATGCAGCTACAGATTTCATTACATATACTATAGTACATTAGGGTAGCCAGATGTCCTAATTTTATAGGGACAGTCCCGATTTTGGGCGCTTTTTCTTATATAGGTACCTATTATCCCCCACCCTCGTCCTGATTTTTTTACACTTGCTGTCTGGTCACCCTACATTACTGTACACAGGCAATGAATATTAAGTACAGTTTCATTGTACTGTCATTAAAATCTGTATTGACGGCAAACAAGTCACATTTCTTCTTCTCTAAAAACATGTAATTTTGCTGTTATTTGCATGTTTTCTTCAAGACACATTGGACACAATTTGCCTTTCATTACACAAACCCTGCTGACAGCAAAATCACATATCTCTGACACACAAAGGAAAGAAGAAATAGTTAACATATTTTGGAGAAAGGACAGGGAAAGTGGAGTTGCTCTAAGGGAAACAGGGTAAATATAATATGGGTATATAGCAGTTGTTTTGATGCACATATGAACCAGTGTAGCATCTATATTGTCAAGACACAAAGGGCACATTTCAGTTAAAGGCTTGTTAATTTCCTATAATTTACATTCATATTGCAGTGTTACAGAAGGAATTTATATTTAGTACTTTTTTTCTAAAAAGGTCTGAGGATTCCTGATGCAAGCATGTATTAAAATTTAAATCATGAGCCTACTACATTTGGCAGTACATATTTTAAGTTCTGACATGCAGACAGTGTTGCACAAGGGCCTGCTTCTGATGCTACATTAGTCTGGTTAATTTATTATTGAGATGCCCAGTAGCAGAGGCATTGTAACATCCAGCTAAATGACAGAGCTAATTTTCCATTTCTTTATAATCAAGATGAACCTAAATCAAAGCCCCGCCTCCGAACACCCTTGATCTTTGGAAAAGTCAGAGTCAGAGCTAAACTCCTGTTCAGGGGTGCACAGCCCCAGTGGAATCAGTGAACAATTTACATCGCCTGGATATCTGTCCCCACGTCTCTTTCTAATTTTAATCCACAGTGTAAATGAATACGTATACACATTCTATAGATACTTAAGCAGTGCCTGCCCAGATTGACGGTCTTCTAGTCCAGCGGTTCTCAACCAAGTCTTCCAAGGGGTACATCAACTCATCTAGATATTGCCTATTTTTACAACAGGCTACATAAAAAGCACTAGCGAAGTCAGTACAAACTGAAATTTCACACAGTCAATAACTTGTTTATAGTGCTCTAAATACTATACACTGAAATGTAAGTACAATATTTATATTCCAATTTATTTATTTTATAATTATATGGTAAAGAACGTAAGCAATTGTTCAATAATAATGCACTGTGACACTTGTATTTTTATGTCTGATTTTGTAAGCAAGTACACCTCTACCCCGATATAACGCAACCAGATATAACACAAATTCGGATAGAACGCGGTAAAGCAGTGCACTGGGGGGCGAGGCTGCGTGCTCCAGCAGATCACCGCGTCAGCATGTCTGGCTCCAACACACTGCTCTGAGTGGCATGTTAAGGGTGCTGGACCAGGGGGTTGGATAAAGGGCAGAAGGTCTCAGTGGACAGTCAGGAGACAGGGAGCAGGGGGGGTTGGATAGTTCGCAGGTTCTGGGGGCGGGACAGTCAGGGGATGGGGGCATTGGATAGGGCATGGAAGTCCTGGGGGGCCTGTCAGGGGGCGGGGGTGTGGATGGGGGTGGGGCAGTCAGGGGATAGGGAGCAGGGGGGTTGGGTAGTGGGTAGGGTGCTGGGGGTGATTAGGGATGGGGCGGTCTCTGGAGGGGGCAGTCAGGGGACAAGGAGCACGGGGGCTTAGATGGGGGTGGGGTCTTGGGAGGGGTGGTTAGGGGAAGGGGGTCTCTGGAGGGGGTAGACAGGGGACAAGGAGCCTGGGGGGGGTTGGATGGGTTGGGGTTCTGATGGGTCAGTCAGGGGGCGGGAAGAAGTGGGGGTCGGATAGGGTCCGGGGCTAGGCTGTTTGGGGAAGCACAGCCTTCCCTACCCGGCAAGTTCAATGTAACGCAGTTTCATCTATAAAGCGGTAAGATTTTTTGGCTCCTGAGGACTGCGTTATATTGGGGTAGAGGTGTAGTTTTACATTAGGTGAAACTTGGGGTACGCAAGACAAATAACTAGTCTGGAAAGGTTGAGAGCCAATGCTCTGGTCTGAAAGGTATCTGATAATAGCGGCCTATATTAGATGCTTCAGAGAAGGGGGCCGGGAGGAAGAGCAGGAAGGACAACCTATCATGTACCCGGAAACCTGTATTTTGACAAGGAAGAATGATAAAATGGTACCACTGGCAGATTAATGCATGACAACATTGACAGTATACAGACTGGAGATGGGCTCACAACAAAATTCCAGCTCCAGAAAGCCACAAACTTTTTTGTTTGTTTGTTAGGGCATAGGAAGGAGGGGTGTTCAAAATCCATGGCTGTGTATCCATTTTGCATATGGCTCCTATACTTAGAATGGTCCTGACCAGAACAGCAAATCCACATGTCCCAAAGTTTTCAGTGTCTGCAGTGCAGAATAGGATGTACCAGTTTGGGCCAACCTGTAATATAAACATAGATCATTGGATGAGCATGTAGATCATCAGGGAGGCCTATCCGCCCTCTTCCTCCTCCTCAGTTTCCTGTTCAGTACATCTCCTGAATCAGCATGACTTTTAAACTACAAAAGAAGTTAATAAAGCAGCTGCGGCTACACGGACCCCATCAGGGCCAGCAGAAGCTCAGTCTGAGTGCGCACACAGCTTGAGTGTTCAGAGTAAAGTGCTCCTGTATTCTGTGCCTATACTCTTCGCTCTACTGCGGTGCTTCAGACTGTGAAGCTGATTCATAGAGATTGAAACACACACTGAAAACTCATTTTCTTCCATCTATCTTTAACTGAGCTATTTCAATAGTAACTCCTCTTAAAAAAGAAAAGAAAAGAAGAAAAAAGCTAGCGCACGAACACTCAATTTCAGTAACGGAAATGTAACCATGAAGGGGAAGCTGGGACTAGTTTCTGTTTTGATTATGAGGCTTCATTAACAAAACTAGAACTCTCCATGTTGGATGTACGTAACAGACCATACTTGGTCTCTATACAAGGAGCCACCTTCAAACCCTCTATCAGCTGACATCAGACATCTACACTCTGTGGTCAACAACGCTTGTCTCGTCCATCTGCTGCCGCTTTCCATTGCAGCCTTTCTTCCTTTTTCAGCTCCCTTCACCCCTCCTTACTCTACCAACCACATCATTACAATGGGGCCCTGGGCACTAGCATAATATGAATAATTATCACCTAGTGCATATGCTAACATCCCTCAGAAATATTTCCAATGCGCTGTGTAACGTGCTCTCTAAGCAGCAGGATATGAAAGAAACTGTACCACATAAACAAATGAGGGGGGTTAAACATTAGCGAAATATTAACAACAGTGACCTATCAACTGCAGCAAATACTTCAGTGCAGATCGATGAGCCAGCAATGACACCAATGAGGGCAGCTATGTACGACTGCTAGAAAACACATGCTGCACACAGCCAGAAAGGTCACACACAAGCTTCAGTGTTGGACTCCTTGAGATCAACCTCCTTCATTAAAAATGTAAGCATTTAAGGCTGCCGGCCCATTTGTTATTCAGGAATTACATGTTCAGACAGACCGACCACAAAATGACAGGTACTTTGCGCAGCCAAGCAGGAGCTGCTGCGTTAGGTGCCCAGTTCCCCTGCTTCCACGGTCTCTTTGGGCTCAACCCCCTATTCAGTCTAGGCCCCCTGCTTGAGAACGCAATAGAACTGTGCGTGATTTGTTCTCCTCTGCACACTTTTTGCTCCACATGGGCACCACATGCCTTTAGGGTTGGAATTTTCAACGTAGGTCCCAATTCAGAAAAGTGCTTCAGCGGAAGTTCAAGTCCATCCCTATTTAGCGTGTGCCTAATTTGAAATATGCGCTTAAGCTCATGCTTAAATCAATGGGATTTAAGTGCTTTCTTAAACAGGAGTATAGTTGTAACGGCAGTGCACTCCAGGTCAATGGTTATTATCGTACATATTACCCATCACGGGAGTATGAATTCATACACCTGGGAGCCCAAGGAACAAACTGTCTCATTTGGAGAGGCATGGGGCTGGAAATCCAGATGAGGTTAAAATAAATTGACCTCGTCTTGCTCATTGGGAAATTAAAACATATTAGCTACTTTTCCCTCAATATCCCTCGACTCTGCTGCTTTTCTATCACAAAGGCTCCCAAGGCTGCATACATGTGTACGTCCCCTTCGGAAACAGCTACACCATCACCCTTGAGGGAGGAACTGACACACAGCAGTCCAAGGAGTTAACAGGCTCTTAAGGACCATGGTTTGATTTTAGTACTGCTGATCAGAGCAGGAATTACAAGAGCAATCAGCAGCAGATTTCCAGAGCTCAAGGCAACAGATGAGTAGAGCTGCACTTTGAAGTGATTATTTCCAAAAGGGGAAAGGGGCGAGCACAAAAAGGTAGTAATAAATAATAGAGCACCCTTTAATAATAAACAATGATTAACAGTAATAATAAAGCACCCTTTCACTACTGAGCTAATGCAGCAATCAATGGACTGAGAGAACTCATGGAGGCATTGAACAAATCAGTGAATGTTGACAGCTATGCAGGGCAGGTACAATTACCAAGGTGCTGGGACACAGCAGAAAGAATGGATGGAAGTGATTGGATGGAAGAGAGCAATGATTTTGTCATTGGCACAGAACAAAAGTCTAGCAGTTTTTAATTCAGGTAGAGTTCGCATTAAAAATCTCAATGGGATCTTTACCTAAATAAGGACTAAGGACTTCAGGATTGGGCCCATCTTGGCTTACTGATCAGATCTTGTGGCTATAGGGCAAAATTCTGCCCTAATTTACAGCTCACGCAATTCCATTATCTTCTGTGGGCTTGCACAGAAGTCAATACTGTATGGAGTATAAGTCACAACAGAAAGTGATTTTATCATCATGCATCTCATTTGAAGAGGAATCCTAAGACAGAAAAAAAAATGTTACAGAACAGATGAAATTCATGATGAAACCTGAACCGTTGCTTCATGTTGTCTAAAAGCGGAGACCCTTCTTCTGTACCCATCTCGCTACATTAGCTTATATTTTGGAAATGTTTTATGTTTTGGACAAACCTGAATTTCAAATTTCTTCTTTGCTTTTAACCTGTAATAAGTGATGGTACAGGCATTAAAAAATTTAGAATCCTTCAGCAGTCTCTTCAAAACCAGAGCCCACGTACAAAAAGAGTTCAGATACCCCGTCTCCTTCATCTGAGGGGAAAGCTTGCCTAAGGCACAAACAAAGCTTCAAATTGATTTAATTTAAAATTTCAAAGTGCTGTATGCTGCTCACCTTCCGACTGCCATCTGCTTTTTTGGCTTGCAATGACATCGAGCGCATTTGTACTGTGTTTGTTCAAGCAAGTCCATCAGTAAAATATTAATTTTCCGAGTCTGAATTTTGTATGCTTTAAAAGCCACCCTAACATATCAATAAGGCTGAGCAGCGAAATATAATACATTATCTTGCAAAGTTTAAACATTGCAATCTTTCCCAGCCTGATATAGCTAGAGTACAGCACATTATCTCCTTGGACTGTTTCTTCATATTTATTTGTATACCCCAAACACAACATGCCTGATCCTGATGGGTACCTTTCAATATTACTATAATATAGAATTCTAAATTAAGTTATAAAATAAAAAAAGGTCATTATTTCGTAGATTATATAATCTAAGACTAGGAAAGCTAGGGCCATATTCTGATCTGAGTTGAGTTACACCAATACAAACGCTCCATTGTTTTCAATGGAGTTACTTTGGATTTGTGCCAGTTTAACTCGGCTCAGAATCTGGACCCTTCTGGCTGTTGTCTTGACACCACCCCTAAATCTTCCTGCTCTTTCTTCTCTTCTTGTTTAGAATTGTTCTTTCAAAAAAGAAAGCAGAAAAGGGCAGACTAGGCACTCTCCAATACGTCATCAACCTAAAGTGAAGTGCTGCAATGTGCCCACATGAGGCTACATCTGCAAATGCACTAAAATTAAATAAATTCTTTGTTTGGCCTTTATACTCTAAGTACTGATCATTCTCATTCCTCCAGAATCTCCTAACCCTAACATTCACATTCAGAATTAGAAACAGGCCGGGGTCACAATTAAATATCCAACACCACGAGCTTTGGAGAAAACTGCAGTTTTGGTCCATCTCTGCTGAGCTTCCAGCAGCATACGAAGTCCTTGACTATACCGGGAAACTATATTGTGTTAGAACACATTAACTGAGATGATATTAAATAGTGTTGACAAGGACTATTGTGTTTAACATTGTGTCAGCTGGCTGTGGTTAACCCTATACTTAATGTTAAGCACAACAGTTCTTGTCCAGAGAGAGAGTGAAATCCTGGCTTTACAGTCAGTGGTATTTTTGCTATTTACTGTAATGGAACAAGCATTTCACCTTGAGTGTTTAACGCTGCATTAGTTAACACACGTTCTATTGTGATGTAGTATTCCAGTGTAGACAAGGTCTTAACTAAGGGATAAAGTGTAGACGACACAAATAGGACAAATATGAACTGAAACAAAGGACATCTGCAGTTTCTTTATAGAAGATGGTTTCAATCTTCACTAAACTCTAATACACACTACAGGATAAATAGACCTGTAGCAATCACCAAAGCCATGTACACTTTGAGATGGAATGCAGCCCTAGATGCATAAGGCTATCTATAAATCGAGGCATTCGTATCCTGTCCATCACCATGGTATCTGAATGCTCTATTAAAATTATATAACTCCATATGAGTGGTCAAATAATCACTTGATTTTTCCCCTCTCTTCTTTGCACTGGTACATCCTGCATGGTAGAGAAGAAGCAGGACTGCAGAGAATGCAGTAAAAATTCTTTATTTGATATGCAGGACACTCTAGGAAGTTCCTGTCAAGGAAAGGTAAGAGCTGGCCCTCATGGAACAGATTGCTGATTAACACTTCAGCCAAGGGCAGGGAAGATTTTCAGGAGCTTTAGGTCTATCCCACATCTTGAAAGTGGATTGGAGGATGACCAACAAACAAACACACACACACACACAGTGTACGGGCTGCATATAAATTACAGTGCTGTGATTCAGTACCATGCAACAGTACATAATAATGCAACATGATCTCATGAATTGATACAGAAATCCTTGCACGGTATCATGGCATCAGAACACAGCTATTCTGTATAATACAGTGTTACATAAAAAGACAGAGAAATGTACTATGCAGGGTAGCTGTAGCCGTGGTGGTCCCAGGATATTAGCGAGACAAGGTGGGTGAGGTAATCTCTCTTATTGGACCAACTTCACTTGGTGAGAGAGACAAGAAGTTGGTAAAATAAGACATATTATCTCATCCGCCTTGTCTCTCTAGATAAATTCAGAGAAGCTGTATACAGAACACCCATATATTTATTTTTCATTCCTGATATGCAGTGTTTGTTCTCTGTAATCTCCCCAAATCTAACTTCTCTGCGTACAAACGAATTCCAGAATCCTCACTATGCAGAGGCACTCACTATTGGAGTTCTACCCTATACACATAGCCTACATAACCCAAGCTCCCTTTGAACAAATTATACATTTCTGATCCAAAGCTAAACGAAGTAAATGGAAAGAGTCCCAAGGTATATGATGGACTTTGGATTAGTCCTATGAGAGCAAACTAAGCTCTTAGATTCTGAACACTTTGCCTCAATTACTATCTTAACCTTCATCTTCTTTTAAGCTCATCTCCTTCAAAACTGGTAGTCAGTTAAGCGTATTTGCAAGTTTCAGCAACAATTTACCTCAGTTTGAAAACAGATACCTAAGCATCCCAACGTATATTTTATTTATGACAGGTCTTTGTTTTTAAAGACCTTTTAGCTACAATTCCACAAAATATTTTTTAAAAATAATTATTTTAGATTTATTTCAAGATGCTCGGAACCTTGGTTCTTATGGAAGATGCTGAATTAACAGCACTGAAGACGTACGTCCTTAGTCCAGCAATGACACAGGCAGAAGCATCTTACATTGCATTGCAAACATGCCTCAAACTTGTCCTGGAGGGATCATGGCCAGTGCTCAGGTAAAATGGTAAGTTTATCTCCATGTCAAGTCAACACTTGCCTTCTGGGCTGAGGTTGCCAATAAGGATGCCAGTTCATTTGCTATATAGATGCCTGTCTACTGTGCATTGGACTTAAACCACCAATTGATTTCACACACGCCACCACAAAGCTGTTAGCCAGTCTTTTAGATGAGACATACATCTGAGATCCTGATCACGTGGATCATTTCAGATCCCACAGCTCTTTTCACAGGAATGCTTCTTAGACATGCTGTACTTCTTCAATTCCAGTTTAGGTAATCTTATTTGGCCTAGACCCGCCTAGACCAGATTTGAGTAGTGACCTATTATTAATTATTTAAAATGCTCACCGTGTTCTCTGCTCGGTGCAAGACAAAGACGATGAGACAGTCCCTACACAGAGGTGCTTACAATACAAGTAGTGAGACAACAAAAAATACACTGGAGACCAAAACAAATGTTCTATTTTTTTCATGGGTTGGGTGCGGGTGTGTTTTGTCAATGGGGGATAACATTTGTGGGCTTTGCAGAAGCAGTGAGTACTAGGAAGGAATTTGAAAGTAGAAAGGGTGGGTGCTAGAGATGCTAGTCTAGGTATACACCAAATGTTTTTGTTGAATCTATTTTTGCCACTGCTGTCTGAGTCAGAGATTACAAAATAATAAAAAGCTATTGTCATGTCCCTCAAAATGATCAACCAAGGGGAAACCCCCTCCCCCCAGAGATGCCTTACAAACAGATTCCAACTGTCAGGTCTTCCCTTGACTCCAGAGATGATGTGACACAGATGTTGTCAACTGTGTCAGGCAGTATTTTGAGTGAAGTGCCTTTAAGGGTGATTTTTTAATATACATTTAAATCTCCCATCAGGTTACATGACATTGGCATTCTCCAATCTGGATTCTTTACTCTGCAACACTTGTCTGGTGATATAAAAAGCAAAAACATGATGTGGGGGAGGAAGAAACTCCAGGTCCACAGAGAGGGAGAAAACATTGCTAGGAGCTACAGTAGTCTCCACTGGGAAATTTGCAGATTGCTAGGGTAACACAAAGAACACATCAAGGCTTAGGGAAATGAAGCTGCTTAGGCTCTGCTCCCCTCCCATTGCTGATCTAGGGTCCTTTGCTCCATGAGAGAGAGGGAGAATATCTGGCTCAATGTAAGTAAATGGCTAGCTACTGTACCAATAAAGATATATAAGAAACATGTTTAAAGGGTATTAGCTAATCGTTAGGGCTAACTGCAGCAAGAACAGTTAATAAACGGTCTTGAACTAGTCTTTTGGACGTCAGTGAATGTTTGAAGTGAGAGTTACACAGAAGACCAGCCGATTGTCAAGTGTGCAGATTGTCTGATTGTAAATGAGCAGGTGAGAAGAGAAATGGTTCTTTGTTATGGAAGAGTAAGAATAACGGACAACGGACGTAGGACTAGAAGGGACTTTATGGGTCCGTGTGTTCAGTCCCCTCCTATCACAGGTAACCCCACCATATAATCATTGCTAAAAAGAGCTGATTAAAGAGAGCCCATCTCAAGCTGACAAGTGCCCCCAACAGAGTGAGGGACTGAGGCTGAAATTCATCACCACACACAGATCTAGCAAAAAGCTTATGTGCCACTTACACATCACACTTAAACCTTGTTCTCGCTTTTCGCATAGGAATAAAATTCATGCACAGCGATCAAGATTTAGAAGTTAGTTTAACATTTGACCTGTTGCACTGTAAAAAAAAAAAAAAGTTTCTTTCCTTTTTTCACAAGAATCTTTCTTCTAGTTAGGTATGACATTGGAATTTTAACGGTGCTTAGCATTGGGTTATGTTCTACTTCTTTGCCCAACCATCAATACAACAGTATTTTATATAAAAAGACAATGAACATGAACTGATTATGATGTACGTGTCACTGTAGTGCCTACAGGCCCATACGGAGATCAAAACCATAGGTGCTGTACAAACACATAGTAAGGGGCAGTCCCTGTACTGAAGAACTTACAGTCCACATGGACAAGACATACAGAAAGGTAGGACGTGAAAAAAGAGACACAGAGAGATGAAGCAATTTGCCCGAGTCACAGCAGGTCAGTGGAAAAGCCAGGATGAGCCCAGCTCTTCTTATTCCCAGGTCAGCATTCAGTTCACAGTACCACCCACCTGTGACCTCTTGCACCACTAACTTGTCACTTTCACATGCACAACAGCTGTGGGGAAGGGAGGCTTGTACACAGATGTGAACATCTGCAGATGCAACCAAGACATGTGCAGGACACACACACACACACACACACACGTGTGTGTTTCACCCCAAACAGCTCTGTTTGTGTAAATACAAAGTCATTATATATGCAAATGTGATGATTTTGTGGGCAGAGCCTTCAGGGCATCACAGTTTATATAAAAACAGGAGAATCTATGTTTTACAAGGCATTCAGATATTACAGTGATGGGGATAGTATAAAAATCTGGCAGACATGCATTTAATATTATTAATATTTAATTTAAAGCAGGCTTTATTAGCACCGTGCTACAAAGCCAACCTGTTCCTGTTCCCTATGCACTGATGAGGCTCTCACTTTGTTGCTGAACAAATAGTTCTTGTACAAACACAAACAGTTCTCCTTCAAAGACAATATATAGCAATATCTGGTCATTAGACCTAGGCCTAAAGAAGAAATATTGTTCTGGATTCTGCTCTTTCCCACTTCCTCCCCACCCTAATGGAGTTAACATAAAATGGCAACTGGAGTTGAACTTTCCCTGAATGGGTTTGTAGTAACAAATCTGCAATCAATGTTGTTTTTCCAAAAAAAAAAAAAAATCTCATTTTATCAATTCAGAGATTGACTAAACTTAAAAGCTTTTATCCAAATCCCCTAAATGTTGATGGTTCAGATAAAACAGAACTCTGGTCCAAAGCAACCCTGATTTGCGTGAATTTCTATTTTGTATTATTCTTTACGAGGATTATTTTGTAAAACTGACATCGACCTGTTTTTGTCTAACTTTGCCCATGACTGTGTATGTTTCAAAGGCTGTTTCAATCTAAATACCATGTAGCCAAAGAACCCATCTCATGCTGTGTAGGCTATCCGAGGATGGAAGTCGGGGGGAATGTACATGCATGCATATAAAAATAAATTCCAAAGAGCGCTTTCTGGATACCAAGAAATAACATAATATTGTGGCTCCATTCAACAAAATGATATAGGGGGTGGGTGTGTGTGTGTGTGTGTGTGTGTGCGTGCGTGCGTGCGCGTGTGTGTGTGTGTGTGAGAGAGAAGGTTAAGCGGCACTTTTTATGCCAGTATAAGAACCACTAATGAAAAAGAGCCCATTGTTAGTGAGAGAGGGAGTAAATGTGTTGACATTACATTTTAGAACCAGAGAAATGCTAGAACTGGAACTACAAAATAGGATTTCTTAAAAGCTTTTTCTAAATGCTCCTTGCAGATGCCTACTTATTCTTTCCTAATCACTTCAAAGCAATCCTTAGCCTTGCAATCAAGTAAATCCAAAGCAATTAGAAAGTAGATCTACACAGCAAGACCAAACTATGTTTATAGAGGTATTCTGTAAAATGGTTCCGTGTATATTTTCCTTGGAATGGCATGATTTGTATTTTAAAAAGTGTTTGTTTTTAATAAAAAAAGAAAAATTTTACCATGACAAATAGATAAGTTACATCTCTGGAGTGTGAGATTATATTGCAGTTTGCCAGCACAACCAATTCAGCACTGCCCTGGTAAATGCTTATAAATTTTAGTGAACAATCCGGGGGTAGGGGTGGGGGAGTCATCTGCATTGAGTCATGCTACAATAGCAGCAGCCACTGTACTATAATAGCGACTTACTTATGTCAAAAAAACAAAAACAACTTTACATTTTCTGCTCCACCTCCCCGGTGGCCTTGTTTTGCTAGCTCGCCAATTGACATTTTCATGCAGGCAAGCCCATGAAATGTAAAACACATTCTTGCCTTACCCCAGTGAAGCTCTTACCACAAGAGGAGCTGAGCTATGCCGAACTGAGACATGGTTATTTCATTGTGATGCAAATAAATGTAACAATTAAGAATATAATTTTAGAAGATGTCAGTAGCATAATTACTGAAACGGCTTCCAGCCAATTAAGCAGTAGGTGAATTAGCCCATTTAATTGGGTTTGCAGTTTCGACTGCAAGGTGCTTTATGCTTTGTGTTCTGTCAACATTTTGCTGAACTATGTGTTAATAATTCTGATCCCCCAGATGTTATTTAGGAAGTAAATTTGGTGGAGAGTACAAAGGACCGCTGCTTAAAAGGTTGCATATACTCAACAAGCTGTGCTCCCAGATCTGTAGGTAAATTGACTTCAGTGGGAGTCCCACATGAGAAAGTTGAAGCCCTTTGTTTTTCCCACAAACCAATGGCACGTATTCTATCGTCCTGAAGGTGAAACAAGGAATTGAATCAAGATTCTGCAATTAAAAATCTTTTAAAAAATTCTTAATAAGAAAATGACGGTGACAATGAAAAAAGTGACAGCGTGAGATTATTCACAGTATAAAATGAGAAGCTTGTTGCACTCAACTGAAAAAAATATTCATCTCTTCCTTGGAAGACTGCTGTGCATCAGCTAATATCCGCTATTAGCAGACGAGCACTGAACACAATAGTCCCAGCTAAGACGTGAAAATGCAACCACTCATGGGTTAGCAGAGAAGTGCTTCATGGCTACCCTAAGGAAGCACAAGATAGACACACTAACATTAAGACTGAAGATTACGCTGTTGATGACAATAACTGCATACAAATGGCTGATTGCACTGAACCCTGCTTCACAGGAAAAGATTAGTTTGAGACCTAAAAATCCTCATTTAGAAGGGGATTGATGAGAATGAGAGGCAAACTAATGTGACAGTATATGGCTATTAGCCCCAGAAAGAGAGGGAGAGACAGAGATAAAGAATGTATGAGATACTCTTCTTACACTACAGCTGGATCTTTTTATTTTACTTTCAAATCCTCACTCTAATGCAGAGAAGCTCTTTGATTTAGTTTTTGAGAACTCTGGGAATAAGTTGCAGCTCTTGAGTTACTAAATCTCTGTTTGGGAGGTTAGTCTAACATTGCTCCATGGCAAAAACAAACAAGTTTGCATGGTGTTGTCAGGAGGGCTCTGGCTTCCTCAGCCATGGGATCCTGTTCTGAGAAGGACTGCTGAGCAGAGATGGGATCCGCCAGTCTAAGAAGTGAAGAATATCTTCCAGTACAGATTGGCTAACCTAGTGAGGTGGGCTTTAACTGGGTACAACAGGAACAGGAGACAAACCCACAGTAAGTCCAAAACTTGGAGACTTGGGTGAAGTGTTAGAATCTTGAGAGAACATGGGAAATCTCAGCATGGACAAAAGAGAGACAAGAGGAAATCTAGAAGGGAAATCTAGTAAACACAGTAGATGCCTGTATACCATTGATACTCAGACCTCAGTGGTTCAGGACCCAAATTATCGATCAACATTACCCGAAAATACCACAGCAATATGCATTCATCGTTTCTTTTACTATTTATATATATGCAAATGACTGACCACGTATTCTACAATTGGTTAATAACATAGCAAAAGCATTCTGATTGGTAAATGATTTAAATGACACAGTGTTTTAATATCACGTGCTGCGAAGAGCCACAGCAGACACATTAAAGAGTTGCCTGGAGCTCCCGAGTCTCAGTCTGAGCATCACTGCTGTATACTAATGCAAGAAATATGGGGAATAAACAGGAAGAACTAGAAATACTAGTGAATAATCACAATTAAAACATAACCAGCATCACAGAAATTTGGTGGGCTAATTCATGTGACTTGAATATCGGCATAGTACAGCTTGCTTAGGAGGGACAGGCAGGGGGAAAAGGGAGGAGCTGTTGCCTTCTATATCAAAGATGTAAACACTTGCGCGGAGGTTGAATAGAAGCGGAAGGCAGACCAGTTGAAAGTCTCTGGGTAAGGATAAAAGGGGTAAAAAACAAAGGTGAGGTCATGGTAGGAGTCTACTATAGACCATCTAACCAGGAAGAAGAGGTCAGCGAGGCTTTTTTTTTTTTTTTTTAGCTCAACTAACAAAATCATGCAACACACATTGGTGGGCATGGGAGACTTCAACTACCCAGACATCTATTAGGAAAATAATACAACAGGGCACAAATTATCCAACAAGTTCTTGGAATGCATTAGAGACAGCCTTTTACAGATAGCGAAGTAAACGACCAGAGGAAAGGCTATTCTGGATTTGATTCTAACAACTAGGGAGGACAGTAGCTGAAAATCTGAAGGTGGAAGGCAGATTGGGTGAAAGTAATCATGAAATGATGAGTTCACGATTCTAAGGAGTGGCACAAGGGGAAAACAGCGGAATAAAGGCAATAGACTTCAAGAAGGCAAACCTTCGCAAACTCAGAAAATCGGTAGGTAAGAACCTGTGGGAAGCAAGTCTAAGGGGGAAAAAAGAGTTCAGGAGAGCTGGTAGTTTTTAAGAGAGACATTATTAAGAGCACAAGAGCAAACTATCTCAGTGCACAGGAAAGACAGGAAGTATGGTACGGGGACACACTAGCATAATTAGGAGGTCTTCAATGACTTGAAACTCAAAAAAGAATTGTACAAGAAGTGGAAACTAGGTAAATTACAAAGTATGAATACAGAGAGAGAGAGAGAGAGAGAAAACTCCACAAGCACGTAGGGAGAAAATTAGGAAGGCCAAGGCACAAAATGAGGTTAAACTAGCTAGGGCTATAAAGGGTAACAAGAAAACATTTTACAAATACATGAGAAGCAAGAAGACATCCAAGGTAAGAGTAGGTCCATTACTAAATGAGGAGGAAACCCGACAGAAAGTGCAGTGATGGCCAAAGCATTGTATGCCTTTTTTGTTTCAGTTTTCACCGAAAAAGCTATCATTAATCGGACAACTAACATAGTGAACATCAGTGTAAATGGGCCAGGATCTGAGGCTAATATAGGAAAAGAACAACTTAAGAATTACTTAGACAAGTTAGATGTCTTCAGGTCAGATGGGCCCGAGGGAATACTTGAAGAACCGGCTGAAGAGATCTGTGAGCCACTAGCGATTATTGAATTCATGGAGGACAAGAGAGAGTTTCCAGAGGACTTGAAAAGGGCCAATAAAGTACCTCTCTATAAAAAGGGAGATAAGAACAATCTAGGGAATTATAAAGCAGTCAGCTTAACTTTGGTACCGGAAAGATAATGGAGCAAACAACACACAAATGTATAAGCACCTAGAAAAAAATAAGGTGACAAGTAAGAGTCAACATGGACTTGACAAGAAAAAATCATGTCAAACCAACCTAATAACCTTCTTTGACAGGGTAGCAAGCCTGGTGGATGGAGGGGATGCAGTAGATGTGCTATATTTCAACTTTAGTAAGTCTTTTGATACTGTCTCATGTAACCTTCTCAAAAACACATTAGAGAAACATAGCCTAGATGAATCTACGGTAAAGTGGGTGCATGACTGGCTGTAAAACCATACTCGGAGTAGTTATCAATGGTACACAATCGAGCTGGAAGGGCATACCGAGTGGGGTCCCAAGGGATCTGTCCTGGGTCTGGTTCTATCTTCATAAATTATTTGGATAATGGCAGAGTGTACACTTATAAAGTTTGTGGATTATACCAAGATGAGGGAGGTTGCAAGTGCTTTTGATGATTGGATTAGAATTCAGAATTGATGTTGATAAACTGGAGCAATGGTCTGTATTAAATAGGATGAAATTCCACAAGGACAAATGCAACATTTTATACTTAGGAAAGAGTAAATCAATTGCACAAATACAAAATGGGAAATGACTGCCTAGAAAGGGAGTACTGCAGAAAAGGATCTGGGGGTTATAGTGGATCACAAACTAAATATGAGCTGACAATCTAATACTGTTGTGTAAAAGCGAATGTCATTCTGGGACGTATTAGCAGGAGTGTTGTAAGCATGACACAAGAAGTAATTTTTCCACTCTACTTAGCACTAATAAGGCCTCAGCAGGAGTATTGTGTCCAGTTTTGGGCATCGCACCTCAGGAAAGATGTGGACAAATTGGAGAAAGTCCAGAGGAGGGCAACAAAAATTATTAAAAGTCTAGAAAACATAATCTATGAGGAAAGATTAAAAAAAGTGGGTTTCTTTAGTTTGGAGAAGAGAAGACTGAGGGGGGACATGATAACAGTCTTCAAGCACATAATAGGTTGTTATAAATGGGAGGTTGATAAATTGTTTTTCTTAACCACTGAGGACAAGACAAGGAGTAATGGGCTTAAATTTCAGCAAGAGAGATTTAGGTTAGACATCAGGGAAACTTCCTAACTGTACAGGTAGTTAAGCACTGGAACACATTATGTAGGAAGGTTGTGGAATCTCTGTCATTGGAGGTTTTTAAGATCAGGTTAGACCACCAGTCCCCAAACTTTTGAGGGTCACCCCTGACAGGACCAGGAGCTGGGCCATGGCTCCGTGTTGCGTGGGGGGACGCAGACAGGAGTAAGGGGGCCGAGGTGGAGCCGCACCTAGGAGAGGGTGCAGCTCCACTTGCGGGCCCACTCCCGGCCTCGGTCCCAGGCTGGGAACGGAACCATAGCCAGCAGCCAAGGCTAGGGGTGGGGCCGGGAGCGGAGCCAAGCCAAGGCTGGGGACAGGGCCAGGCGCAGGGCCGGGGACAGGGCTGGGGGTGGGACCAGAGCAGACCTGGGGGTGTGGAGAGGCTGGGTGGTGCTCCCTCTCTGCCCCACACAGGGGCTGGCCTGGGTCCCAGCAGGCATTCCTCCATGCCCCCATGACAGGGCACGCCACACAGTTTGGGAATTTCTGAGTTAGACAAACACTTGTCAGAAATAGTCTAGATAATACTTAGCCCTGCATCAGTTCAGGAGACTGTCCTAGGCCCTAGAATCTAGATGACATATTGAGGTCCCTTCCAGTCCTACATTTCAATGATTCTATGTCCATGGAACTCACTGGGCACACTTTTTTGCAATGATAAGTACTTACATTTCTCAGGTAAACTAAAAGATCGAAACCTTGCTTTAGGTTTGTTAGAGAGACAGGGTCTCCAGTGTTCAAAGATCAGGAGACCTAGGTTCTATCCCCATCTCTTCTATTCACTTGCTTTATGACCTTGAACAAGTTACTAGAACTCCCCACTCCTCAGTTTCCCTGTTCATAAAATTAGAATAAATCAGTGACCCGCCTTTGACAAACACTTGAGATCCTTGCGTAAAGGGCGCTCTGCAGCAGTAGTAGTATTTATAATTAACAGCAGAGTTATTATACTATTAATAACACTCAGCAGTCATAGAATGCTTTTCATCTTCAGCTTTACACGCATTAATTAAAGTCATCTTCTGATATTTAGAATGTCTTTCTCTTTTTCATTCTACTTTCCCCATTCTCTGTATTATAGGATAACAAGGAGAAAAACTATGAGCTTGAAGCAATTCGATGCTGAATATTTTACTTTGTAGGGAGTATGTTTATAATTTTCAGTGTGAGAAGCTGTCCTACTTTTGACAAATTTACCTCAGGGGGTTTTCCAAGATACCAGAGTGGATATACACTCCTCCTTTTCAAAGATATTCTGCATAACTGAGCAGCATACAGACAGCTTTTCCATAGGTTTCTTACCTTCCCTACTTTCTCTGATGTGGGATTATCAGATATTGCTGTAGGGTGCATGTGAGCTTTCAAAATGTCTCAGCAGTTAGTACAATAAGAACGGAAATGCAAAATGCTCCCCCTCACTATGCTTCATTTCATCCAAAATTTCATTCCAGTAGCAATATTGCCAGGCAGTGTGTCCCATATTTAGTCCTCATTAGACATTACCCAACTTGAAAATAAAAGATGTAGTCTTTTTTTCCCCATGATGTAAATGGGGTAAGATTTCTCCATTACTGCACAAATAGAAGAATTGCTTACTTTGTCATTTCTTTTTGTCCAGGACAAACGAGCAACCTCTCTTCCTCTCTTTGACAGGCAGCTCAGCAGTCAATGAACGTCTCCAGTTTGGGCTCCCTCTAGCCAGACAGGTCAAGCCTTTTCTATTGTCACCCCAGGATTTTCAGGGAGGAAACTTAGTATTGCATTAGGAAATAAAGAGTAGAGGGACTTGACTCCTGGGTGGGCTGTCTGGGTGTAGTAATGCATGCTTTGTGATGTGCTGGTGCCTGGGATTTTGATATATTGGTCTGTGGGTTGGATTGTATCACAGTTCACCCGAGAGTCTTTCCATTATGTATTTTAATTGCATTGAAGGACTTATTCCATTACATCTTTTTAATACTAGAGTTTGGTAGGCACTATATTAAATCTAAATAAATAATGGCACTACACAAAATGTTAGGCTGCTGTGCTGGTGAAATCAGGGTACAGGAAAACACTCATTGGTAAGAAATCCTATTTTTGGGCATGCTGTTTTCTACCAGTACAGGATTAATAGGATCTGAACAGCTGTCCCTGAGAGACAAAACACACCTTGCGAGTGTGCGTGTGTGGGGGGGGGGGGGAACGGGAGAGGGGGCAACAAAAGACCAATCCTAATAGAACTGATCCAAAGTACTGAGACCCATTTCTGCCATCAAACTACAAGAGCTCAGTGGGGGGAAAAAGTACAATGCCTACCCTGCCATATCCTGGACAAAAACGAGAAAGGGTGTATCAACAAGCTCTGCTAAATACAGCCACACAGTTCACAAAGGACACAATGGGTGAAGGGTCACTGCAGAGAGCAGAGCATGTGGACAGCTTAGTAAATGGACTTCTCTGTTCTGTACCAGTTGGAGCTTCTTAAGGGCCTGTGGCTTTATTCTTAAGTATAATGAGTTGCAGTAAATGAGCTGGGCAGGCATGGACGTGGTCAGGTCTGAATATGATAGGGCAGGATACAGTTTTCTGACCAGACACAGATGGACTTAGATGTTTCTTGATGTCATGGCTATATGCGTGTTCAACAGAATTAAGGAGACTAACAGTAACCCAAGACAGAAAACCAATATAATCTATGAGCAGATGCTCTCAACAGAGGGGGTTGTTACAGAGAAAGAGAACTCTTCAAAGTGCTTCGCACGTCCGGTCAGTACCACCTCGGTCTTCTGGGTTCAGCTTCAGACAGCTGTTCTTCATCCAGGTGCTGATTTCTGCTAGGCCCAGGGATAGCTAGGATGATGCTGCAGTTAGAAAGCTGGGTATCATCCATTTATTGCAGACACCTAAGCCCTTTTTACCTCACTAGCTCCTCATAGAATTTAAAATGAGAGGAGGAGGAGGATCGAGTGAAGAGCCAGCTCTCTGCACAGGCACAGAGAGTATGCCTACACTGCAATTAAAAATCCATGGCTGACCCATGCCCACTGACTCGGGCTCCCAGGGCTTGGCTTGAATGGGCTGTTCAGCTGCAGTGTAGACATGGGCGCTCAGGCTAGGGGTTGGGCTCTAGGATCCTGCGACACTGGAGAGTCCCAGAGCTCAGCTGCAGCGTAAGCCCCAATATCTACACAGTAATTAAACAGCCCCATAGCCCGAGCCCAAGTCAAGAGGCCTGGGCTTGGGCTGAGGGGTTGTTTAATTGCGGTCAGTAGCAGGCCCAGGCCACCGGCGGGTGTCTAACTGCAGTATGGACGTACCCTAAGAACCGTAATTGCTGAAAGAGTTGTTCAGCAGCTCTGGGGACTCTTAGGAGAATTGGGTTTGCAATACATGATCAGATTTGATCGGAGACTCATCCCCAGATGCTTCTATTATTAAGGATGTGCGTGTTGCATAAGGTACACACAGTACTGCCCAACTGAGTCACAGCCCTTTCAAAATTCCCTTGGCAAGCCCCCGAGTGTTCCACTCAAAGATACCCTTTTGGAGAGATGTTGGCCTCTAATGGAATGGATGGCAGTTCAACGCGTGCTGTTACAGAGCAGTGAGTCTGGGGACAGCTAAACAAGTACCATGGGTTGCTTTAGCTAATTTGCTTAGTCATATCATCATCATCATCTGTACAAGCAGGATCTCCCAGCAAGCATTAACTATCATGCTGGAGAGGAGCCAGCAAATGTTTTCTCCTTCTTGAACCTTCTCGAAACAGAGCAAGGCAGCCTTCTCCCATTCTACCACAGACCGTATTTTAAGAGACTCTGCCATACCCTTCATATGAGAGTTCCACTCCTTTGATGCAACCTTCCTGGATAATTCTGGGAGAAAGGAAAAAAGAGACAGGAGTAGAAGCAGTAGCCTATCGTTCTCTGGAAAATACTCAGCACAGATCCCCAGGTTGCTTCTCGAACATCAGGACAAGGAAAATCCTAGTGGGGAACCAAGTCTTAGAGTGAGGCTAAAACAAACCATCTGGTTGAGCCATATGACTGGCTGGGCAAGATAATCCTCACCAGACCTGAAGCCACTTAAGGGAAGAGGTTCTGGAGTAATTTAATGCTATGACCAGGCCCCCATGTACTGCCAAATGAACTGTAACTGAAGGGCCCCTTCTGCCTTAGACTGGAGACTTTCCCTAGGCTGTGCTGGCAAGTAGCAGTGGAGACGTAGCCTGGCACTTTGATCTGCCTCAGGAAGCTGCTGCTCTGGCTGCCATGCCTGGGGCAGCATCACAATGGAAGCAGAAGGAACCTATGAGGAAGGCCCGCCTTATGCCGAAGCAGCGGGCGTACTTTCAGGCTCTTCTGTTCTTTGAATGAGGGATCCCTCTTGCCCATGCTGCCCACCATAGCAAAGGAATTTTAAGTGGGTGGGGGGGGGGAAATGGAGGAAAAGAGCTTTAAATAACTTCAATGAAAAATAAAAAAAAAGTGTCGGGGTTGCTTCTGCTGTCTCGCTCTTCAGTGAAGTGGAAGACATTATAATATAGGAGTAACAGAATCACCTCAGAACTCACAAATCTTCAGTTCAGAGGATGATTGAAAACTACCAAGGAAATGTAAATCCCTTGCTGACTCATTCTGGCTCATTATGCTTGGTCTGACCTGCTGTACTCTTTATATCAGTTATTTTCTGGCAAGGAGACTGAATTAGTACCTGCTAAGCTGTCCAAAATATACTATAACCAACCCCCTCAGCATTTAATTAGGGCCCAATCTTGCAAGATACTGAGCATCTCTTGCACGCTGCTATGTGTTCTCTACCACCCCTAAAGACAGCAGGAGCTGATCGGTTCTGCAAACATCTGTCTGTCCCTTCGTGATGGAAAATTAACACAAACATCTCAAAATATATCTGATTGTGCATATGCACAGCTCAGCTCCATTATGAAATGGGATTTTTTGTTATGAGAGAGAGTGTGTGTAAAGAAAGCAAATGTATTATTTTGTGCAGAAGTACTGGATAACTAGATACAGTTAGGGTAATTTTATCTCATTCATCATACTGAAAGCAGTTATTTATTCTAGTTTTTACATAAAAAACTATAACAGCAAAGATCACCTCTCAGTGAAATTCCATCTGTATCTTTGTCAGATCTTAAGACAGGAAGGTATTACAGTGGTAGACTCTAATTACGCCTTCTCAGCATATACTTGCCCCTTGAGGTAAAGATAACATGAATTCTTTATTGTGCTCTATTTCAATGTCCAAAGATTAGCATATTTCACCACCTTTATAAATTATACAGTTTCCAGCATTTCCTGCATTTAAAGCCCACAACTAGAATTTATTTTGCCATTAATTTTAAATATGACAGATGCTGGCTTTTCAAGGCACTGGAAGTACATGGCCTTGTATACTGTACCGTAAGTCCGGTGAAACAGCCCACATAACTGTCTATTGAATTTACTGGCTAATAATTCAATTTATTGCCCCCCAAAACAATAATATAGCTATAATACTCCCACTAGCCTAGTCCCCAGGGCAGCAAATTTACTCTGGTCTCCCTAACTGGTTGATAACATTTAAATGCCAGTCAGTCACTAATCCGTTGCTACTCCATCCTCCGAGAGCTGCTTTATTGAACACTGTAATTGCCTGGATGTTGTTTTTCATTTCTGTAGCTGTTGCTGTTAATTAAATATTTTGTGGAAAGCTCCCCGTGACAGTTCTTACTGCATTCTTAATATCTGATAAGATACACGGTCTGTACCTGCTGCATTCTGCTGATACTCTTGTCCTAGATTCAAACTCCCAAAACCCTGAAGAAATGACACACTTTCAGTGAAATTCACTATTAAAAGATTGAGGGGATCTTAATGAAATAGATGCATATGCCATGTCTCTTAGATCACTGCTGCTAGCAATGGCAGGATGTGCCTCTGGACTAAAAGGTTTGCCTAGTTTCTCTGCCTGAATAGTGAAGATGTGCACTCCATTTCAATGGCAGTAGTGGTAATGAGAATGGCTCATTTCAAACAGTTGACAAGGAGGTGTGAGTAACAGTAGGGGAACATTAGTATGAGGTAAATTAGGTTTAGGTTTTGTAATGACCCAACCACTCCCAGTCTTTATTCAGACCTAATGTGATGGTGTCCAGTTCGCAATGCCCCTCTGCCATGTACACTGGCCAAACCGGACAGTCCCTACGCAAAAGAATAAATGGACACAAATCTGACATCAGGAATTATAACATTCAAAAGTGAGTAGGAGAACACTTTCAATCTCCCTGGTTACTCAATAAAAGACCTAAAAGTGGCAATTCTTCAACAAAAAGCTTCAAAAACAGACTCCAATGTGAAACTGCAGAACTGGAATTAATTTGCAAACAGGACACCATCACGTTAGGCCTCAATAAAGACTGGGAGCGGTTGGGTCATTACAAACCCTAAACCTAAATTTCCCCCTTACTGTTACTCACACCTTCTTGTTAACTGTTTGAAACGGACAACTTTCATTACCACTACAAAAGTTATTTTTCCTCCCTTGGTATCCTACTGATAATTGAATTGTCTTGTTAGACTGACCTCACACTTGGTAAGGCAACTCCTATCTTTACACGGATTTATACCTGCTCCTGTATTTTCCACTCCATGCATCTGATGAAGTGGGTTCTAGCCCTTGAAAGCTTATGCCCAAATAAATTTGTTAGTCTCTAAGGTGCCACAAAGACTCCTCGTTGTTTTTGTGGAATCTCTGTCATTGGAGGATTTTAAGAACCAGTGAGACAAACACCTAACATGGACCATCTAGATAATACTTAGTTCTGCCTCAGTGAAAGGGGCTGGACTAGATAACCTATCAAGGACCTTTCCAATCTTACATTTCTATTATTTTATTATTATAATTATTCTATATACTCCTTGTTTTGGGTTTTAATTTCTGTAATTAAAATGTCTAGCTGCCACAGCAACAGACACGACAAAAATATGTACTGTATAATCATAATAGTAATTAAAACTCCAAAATAGCTAAATTCCAGGGCAGTGATTAGATGTTTAGGAGATTGGAAAGGAGATACAAAACCTTTTGCATTTAAATACAGCTCAGGAAGGGAATTGGTGTAACTGTTTCCAGTTGATGGCTGAATGGTGTTCTGACTGAAATGAATGTGAAGGATCTTTTTCCGGTTCCTAGTGGACAGGTAACAAAGCAGCAGTATGGGTGGTACCTTATGGGCAGTTTCAACAAAGCAGCTAAGGAGTAAAGAGACATGGAAAGCGGCATACCCTTTTGTCCTAAGAATCCCTTCCAGGACAGGACTAAAGCACTTCCACTGCCCATGCTAGGCTTCTATAGATACATGGAAAACATAGTGCTTGTGCACATGTTCACGTAACACACTCTACAGGGCTAACACATACATTTATTAGTCTCTAAGGTGCCACAAGTCCTCCTTTTCTTTTTGCGAATACAGACTAACACGGCTGCTACTCTGAAACCTGTCATTCTACAGGGCTGTGATTTCTAAAGTGCATGAATGTGTTGCTCATTAATTGGTCTGTGTAGACCCTGCTGGTGTGCACTAAAAATTCCTTGGTGTGCTTTACCATAAATACTGTTTGAAACAGCACTAAGTTAAAGTGCACCAGCAAGACAAATTAATGTGCAACCCATTGGTGCACTTTATCAATCACTCCTCTGCAGAGTGTACTCCTCCACATGTAAAGAAGCCCTTAGGTGGTGCCTTCAAAGCAGCAAATTCCCTTCTGAAAGTAGCGCCATAATCAGTTTAGCCCAGACAGCAATTTGGAACATAAAGACAATTTGGACCATAAAAATGAAAACAAAATCCACTGCCTACATATCCAGTGCAGCCCCCCTTTTTTTGTGCCTCCCGCACTGTAATATCATTCACACAAATGCTTCCAGGACTTCCAATTCCATAATTAATATTACAGCCTAGTGACGAAGATAGGACCTGGCATCTCCTGCAGGAGTTGTCAAATTAGAGGTGGGAAGTGCCCACCCAACTTAAATGATGGGCATTTCTGTGTTTGGAGCGGTTTCTTAGGGCTATCTATGGCATCTCTAATCATGAAGAGTGCTGGCAGCAAGCCTGTTTTGGCAATCCCTGTCAAGGGGGAACAAACTGATTAACAGATAAACAGCAGAAAGCAAAGAACCTGGCAATAGAAACTATAAGGAACCAGGCTCAGGAGTAGTGGAGAGAGGGATTGTTCAACAGGGATGGTGGAAGGCCTCTTACTGCTTCTAATTTGCAGAGGTTTAGGCCTGGTCTATGCTAAGAAATTAGGCCCATATAACTGGTGAAAAATCCACACTCCTGCACGACACAGTAAAACTGACCTAATCCCCAGTGCAGACAGCACTAGGTTGATGGGAGAATCGTCCAGTCAACCTAACTACTGTCTCTTGGAGAGGTGGGATTACCTACGCTGATGGCAGAGGGAGTGTCCTGTCGGCAGAGGGAGTGTCTTTGCTGAAGCACTACAAGCTTTTTGGGTGGAGACGAGCCCTAAAATGGAGAAACCAGCTCTGAAGGGGTCAGATTTGCTGCTGATACCAAACTATGGGGGTTCATCAATACAGAACAGAGCAGCAAGCAAATGTCAAACGGGATTCAGATCCATTAAGTGACTGGAGTGAAACTGGGCTAAAACTGAATATTGAGGAATGCAAGCCGATAAAAAATTAAAATAATAATTGGATGTTCAATGATGGGAAATGCATTACAACATTTGGGAGAGTGAATGGTGTTGCTCAGCCAATGGCTAAAATGTTTGAACTGGTCAATTAACTCAAGATGAAGCAAGCTACTGTAATAGACAAGAGAGAAACTCCAGCAAACAGGCAGCAGTCTTATATGGACAATATCTGTCCAAAAGCCAGACCTTGGATGGAATCTGCAGCCAAGGTACAAGGGGGAAAGGAATATAAGAAAGTGTGAGTGTGTATATACACACACATATATATATATATATATATATATATATATATATATATATACACACATACACACATACACACACACACACACATATATATATACTTATTATAATACAGCCCATTGTTGCACAGTGGGACCGTGACATCAGAAGAGATGGGGAACCTGGGACTGTAACATCACAATATACAGAGAATCACTGCTGATATGGGTGAGTTCTCATGAAGGGAGGGTACCCAGAGACAAAAAGAGAGAGACAAACAGACAGAGTGTGAGCAAGCACACGCACAGATACTTTGCATTTATCTTGCCCACCACTTTTCATCCCAGGATCTCAAAGAGCTTTACAAACACCCATCAGCTAAGCTTCACAGCCCTCCGGGAGGTAGGAAAGTATTAGTACCCCCATTTTACAGACATGGAAAATGAAGCAGAGAAAAATTTAATGATTTGCTCAGTTTCACAGTGAGGTAATGGTAGGGCTTGAACACAACCCGAGATCGCTTCAGGCAGAAGTCCTGAACTGGCGCTGCTTCATAGCACCCACAGTAGTCAATGGCCCCAGAATAACTCAGGGACTTAGCCACTGATGACAGCCACCTGGCCAACTTCCTAAGGGTTAAAAGCACTAGTTCCAAATGGATATACTTGGGATGTGTTCAGCTGTAAGCAAAAGAAAATGACCTCAAAGGATCCCCTCTGTGCTCTTGACCAGAACTTTGGAACAAGCAAAGAAAGGCTCTTCAATAATCACTGCAGGTTTTACATAAGTACATGCTGGGACAGGATATTTGGGGGTGTTTAGCTGATTCCAGGCTGTCTGAATCTATTCAATAAAGCTGGCTGGCAATGCTTTAAATTAATACTGAGTCTTAGTGTATTAATTCCAGGCTTCCATTGATCTGGGATACGACACAGAGTCCTTAATCTAGTTATTTCTCCCACTACAGCAGAATTTGTTATGAAGATTTAGCTTGAAAATATGTAATTTATACAGAGGAAATCCTTTTGATCTGTGCTGTAATTTAAAATACAGCAGACTGTTTGTGTTGACTTATTTTCACAGTCCTTTTTGGAAATAAGACACTATTAAAGATAAATACTAATAATCCTTTCATCTAAGGACCTCAAAGCACTTTACAGATCTGAAGTAAGTCTGGGAGATGGGTTTTGCTATATCCAATTTGCAGATGTGTACATTGAGACAGAGCGAAATTAAAGTCAAAGTTTTCAAAAGCTGGGTGCCCAAAGTTGTGCAGGTAACGTTAGGCACCTGAATTTTCAGAAGAAAATGGTACTACTTGTGTAGGAGAAAGGCAGCATGTAAGTGTGATTGGGCAGCCTGCTCTCTTTGCAGGCAGTTAGCAGGGATGACAAGCATCCGAGAGAGAGATTTAAGAAGCTCTGAGACATCTCCATGGTGCTACAATAAGAGACTGACCGACATAGTCAATAGGGATGATAATTCTTCCCTACTGCACAGGAGTGCCATGAGGGTAAATTAGTGTGTTGGAGGTGCTTGGATACTTATTAATAGGGGTCATAGACGTACTTGGATAAGAGGGTGAGCTGTGCCCTAACCCAAAGGGCCTGAGAGAAACACAGATGTTTCTACTGAACATAAAAGATGCATCAGCTACTGATGTGCGAGAGAGGGTGGGAAGGCAGAGACTGGCTCCTAAGGTTGAGTTCTTGCATAGCTAGAGGGAAGCAAAAGTGAGTCTGAGTCAGATCTGCCTTAAATAGCTCAACCAAAAGCCCAGGAAGGAATCTGAATGACATTTACAAGAGACTTCAAAGTAGGTTCCCCACTAAACAATTCCTTCCAAATCCAACAGTTGCTGCCACTCATCCACCAGAACAGCAATTCTACCCAACAGCTCTCCATTGCCCCAAGTCCATCTGTTCGCTCTCCCTCACCTAGAGTCTGCTGCAGCCAAATTTCAGTGGTGTTTTAGAGACAGTCCATTATGTCAATGTGGGCAACCATAAACCAATACACAGACTGTTGAGGACTGCAAAATGACTCAGCTCCCTGGAGGTCTATGTGCCTTGAACATTGTTGATAAGAACACTGTGGCTTGGCTTTATTGGATTGCATGTGCCAAATACCTACAGTCCATCTGTTCTTCCCTAGCCTCTCAGCATCTTATAGAACTGGCTTCTCTGTTGCCCCCAGGTCCAGGTCGGTCTCCTCTCCTCAGCATCCCTTCTCCAGCTGAGCACTTTGAAACTACTGCTGGTGGTGGTCCTGCTTGGTCAGTAGCGGAGACTCCCACCTTTCCCTTCTGGCTGCTCAGCCCTACACCTCCATAGTACCTGATCCAACTACCTTGGGTTCTCTTGTTGGATGCAGAAAACAAGCTCAGGGGAGGGAGCGAACCAAGTGACTGACTGACTGGCAGGAGATGGTGAGGGAGTCTCAGCAACTATCCTTGCCCATCCTGGTGACAGGTTCTCCAGCCTTTCTGGTTTAACAAGGAAACTGGGAAGTGAGTCACAAAGCTGGAAGACAGACAGGTGGGGCCTGAGGATAATGCTGAAGCTGAACGCAACTAATACCTACAGCTCTGTGAGATAACTGCTGGGCTCCATCAGAAGGTCCAACACACCTGTTTAATCTCACACTGAAGACCAGAGCTGGGGTCACATTCAAGACTGTTGAGACATAGCAGAAGGCAGATAGGGTACAGCCAAATATATGCTGTGCTGCAGATTAGCAATGGCACCAACAGGTGACACCTCTAGTGCAGGTCTGCCAGCTGGGGTCAGGTCAAGGGGTATTGGGAAGAAAGGTCTGGGAAACAGAGTCACCGTCACTCACTTCAGTGGGGTGGTGTATCACCAGCAATACACTTTCATAAAGAAATCCATCCTGAGGAGAGTGCTATGGGTCTAAGAGGTTCCCTCAGTGGAAAACATAGGGACTGGGATAAACACACCTTACCTGGCAGGACAGAGGAAAATCCTGGGTCAGAATCAGACTAGTTTTTTAATTCTGAATTCAATAACACAAAACTGGATTGGTTTAAATTGGAATGGAGCCAGACATGCCTATTTGACTCTAGTTTATGTCACTGCTGCTCATTCTGCCATTCAAGCTTTACAAGTAAGTTTTCAATAAGTCGTTTGGCGTCCAGTTTACGCCCTCGTACTTCATAGGCATCTATGTCCCTTCTACCAAATAATTTCAGGCAACAATTGGGGGCTACTGTTTCCATGCCTGAACCTAAATGCTATAATCAGAAATAGTTTATATACCCCTGCACTTCAGTCACTCATTTGCATTAAACAGAGCAAAGACCAGGATTTGCAGGGGTGATAGATGCTAGTGTGTGTAAAATAATCATGCTGTGCTGACTTGTCATGAATTGTGACGTATGGTTGCCATTGTTTCCAGTGGAGATGGTGGGGGGAAATCATTTACCATGATTGAAGGTCAACCTGACATGCCCAAGATGAAACATCAGTACCACTGTACACGTTGCCTTTCCTTATATATCAACATGATTTTGAAGGTGAATCATGTGGGCTTTCAAAAAAGTCTGTGGTATAATTGTCTTTTGTTCTTATGCAAATTATGTCATCTAAGATCTGGTGCTATTGATGGCAACCTGCTTTATCTTCTCACTCCTCTGACAATTCATAGCTGCAGCATACAGATGTTGGTTTATTATGTACACCATTAATTCAATTTACTCTTCAGGGTGGTAGGGATTTTTAGCAGTTACTCTGACATTCTGTACTTAGAAGCTATGGAATTCAGGGCCAAGAGAGAAAGGCAATTTAAGCTTTCATCACACTTTTTAAAACTTCTCTCGTTTCAAAGACTGGCTTGCAGCCGATTTAATGATGTTAAACTTGGAAACAAAACAGTTTGCACAAAATAAGCAAATGAGATCTACACCTTGAAATAAATACAGTAATAAGTGGAAAGAACTCATTTTCTCATTGTCAATGCAAGATTTTTAGAAATTGGTTGTATTTTGAAGCCCAGAAATGCCCTCATAGAGTACACATCTAATTAAAAGCCTGATCTTGCAAAGTGCTGAGCACCTTCAACTCCCTCTGTTGGAGTTGAAGGTACACAGGATCTGGTCCTGTGCTTTATAACGCTAGCCTCTACTCTATTAATCCTGGCTTTGTTTAACAGCTATACAGACGTGTCAATATTGCAAAAAGTTAATTTGTTTAGATTCAGTAAGTTACACACTATTTACCACCAAACAACAAATCGGAGCACGCACGCTGTGCAAGTCACTTTTGAAACTGAAGTTGTGACAATAATGTATTACATTAGAACTGCTAAAGCTTCCAGTGGGATAATGTTTTTTAAACATAGACAGTGCAATGGGCTGAACTTATAAACAATAGGATTTATTAAAGACACCATTCAGAAAAAGCACTGCACACATCAAAAACTAGAGGAGGGTCAAATCCACAAAATGCTACCACTTCCCGTCAACCATAAGAGAAAGATGGGAGTTGAAATACAATGGGACTTAGATCTGAACTAAGATCCCTGACTGTGGATTCCAAAATGAATCTTCACAAGAAGATTGTGTAAACCACCATTGCTTTTGCCAATATGTGCTACAAATAAGTCCAGTGGTTTTGCTGTTCATGAAACTCTTGGTTTGTGCTCACTAGAACTAGACAAATAGTGAAAAAAAAAATACATATTTGGGATTCCGAATTTCTTTTAGTTCAGCCATGGTCCTACCCAATCTTTGCCTACTTTTCTGTGTTGAGTTGTACCTTCTACAACAAGTAAATCTAATAGAAATCAGTCAAACTACCCTTCGAGTGAAGATTACTCAACATGAATAAGGGTGGCAGAATTGGGTCCTAAGATATTGAGGCAGGCCCCTCCTCCCTAGTAATTCTCAGAGCTATACTACCATCATCATCAAAACATACTAAACGTTCAAAGAAACATGTACATCAGAGTGCTGTATGAACACTTGCAATTATTGCCCTTGTAGAAAGGATGTAAATAAGTTTATTAATACAAATATTTCTCAGTGATATTTCTTTGATCAGGTTGTTTTCAAGCATTTCAAGAGCAAGTTTCCTTCCACTTCAGGGCCAAGACTGACCTTACTCAAGGAAAAAAACAACAAAAAAGTAACCTCAATTGGGAGCTTTGCTTGAGTAAGGATTCAGGATTGCCACTTTTCTAATTCCTGGTAACTGCACCCCCGAGTCCCCATCCTCTGCCCCACACTCTTCCCCAAGGCCCTGCCCCCATTCACTGCCCCTTTTCCAGAGGTCCCGCCCTCTTCTCTGCCTCTTCCCTGGAAGCCCACACCCCGTCACTCGCTCCTCTCTCACTCTCCTTGGTCACTCACTGGATTGTCTAAAGAAGCCTGCCTACAGGTAGGAGATAGCCCTGGTTGAGCAGGGGTTGGGCAGGTTAATGACCCAGCCCCTCCCCCTGCCCAACTGTAACCAGGCTTTTGGTTCAGGTGCCATTTAGGGTTACCAGGTCCCCAAAAACCTGGTGCCTGGCAACGCTAAACGGCACCTGGGCACTGATGCTAAAAAACGGATTATCTGGGTAAAGACAGGATGGGTGGCAACTCTAGAAGGGTCTTAAATATTTAAAGCTTGGAAAAAGCATCAAAACTCTGTTTTTGAAAGAAAGATTAGCAAAGGCGCAGCAGTGAGAATAACCGCTCTCAAAACATAACAGCTAGGGATTGTTTGCCACTTGAAAAGGGCTCAGGTTTAAAGCTGTCATTTTATCTGGCTGGCTAGCCAACTTTTTCCTCCAAAAATGCCCAGCCCACACAGTGTTTTTGGTTTAGTTGTGGTCTATGAAAGATACATTTGAACACCACAGAAAGTATTCATTCATAGCTGTTGACTGCCCCAGACTTACTGAGGCTGTGTGAAGAAGAGTTAGTGACATGTGATACAAGGGATGTTTTCTGGAGCAAGGAAGACTCTTCCCCCCTCCCCCCACACCCCCGAGGGCCGACATCACTAGGGACTTTCACTGCCAGAGACTAGCAGGGTTTGCAGTCCTGAAAAACAGCATGCCAACTCAGTTGATATGGGATAGCACTTGCATTTATTCTCGATTCCTTAGGGATAGTTCCCAGCTTGGGCACCTGAACCATGTTATTTGCCCTTGTTCAGTGACCCTGTTGACTACAGGTGCTTCTTGTAAAATTATTTATTCTTCTTAGTCATCAAAACTTCAGTCTTTTTAACCTTAGGTGTGATGTCTTGGGGCTCGGTGAATAGTGGATCAAAAGAACAGTAACAGCATGTGCTCTGCAGCAGGTTTTATCTTCTGCAATTCAGGCTTGACTTGAGAATGCAGCTAAATGGAATCAGCTCACATGGGGTCTCAAAGATCAAGGACCTGGTAAATCCCAAATGTGAACATGGGATCAATCTGAATAAGGATGGCTGCCTCCCCATACTCTGAGCACAAATACGTCTTCATCTAGACTCTGCTCACATGCTGAACTCCATCCAGATCAGGTTTAAATTCTCCCTTTTGACAGTGGCAGACTGCTCCCTGTCCCATGTAAATTGTTGACCAAAGTCACAGACATTAAAAAAATTAGTGAATTAGGCATGAAATGTGACCTTTATACAAGCATAATGAAGACACATGGTCTTGATTTTATGTCTCTACACATAAAGCGATCACAACCATGTGATGTTTGTCACAATGGTGTTTTAAATACCGCTTTCCTCCACCCCACCCACCCCCCCAAAAAAAACAGAACAAAAGACTTGCCCTCAATATTTCTAAAAGAAAGAATGCTAATATCTTACATGTATCTAGTCCTTTCATCCCAAAGAAAATACTTTACAAGTTATAAGGCCAGGAACACTTTACCTATCCCTGGGATGGAATGCAGCACCAGTTTAACAGCACAGCAACACTATGAAACAATTTAGGAGAAGCAATGAAGGACAATACCACAGCTAATTGAAAGTACTGGGGGAATTTAGGCCTGCAGAATACAATTACCCAAACTGGAATTTGTCCAGGACATGAGGTCCAACAACCCATTTCTTGTCAAATGTGCCAGAAGATCATTAATGAGCACAAATGGCAAGGACCTGTTTTATGTCCCATATGGTGGAGCTTTTTAAAAGAAGAAATCCATTGAGCAATGTGGCTGTAATATGGATACAGCAGCCCTGTTCAATACATTGCAACCCATTAAGAGTGTGACATTTGTCAGTCTAAAAGCTAAGTACACATCTGGCAAACTTTAATTTGTTTACAAAACTCTGCTCTGCAAGAGTCTTAACTCTGAATAAACTCTAATCAATTTAATCAAACTTCTGTGAGCCCAGAGAGCATTGGAGTGATATTTTATTTGTGGGGGAAAAAAGAAACCCTTGGTAAATAATGAAATTGTTTTCAGCCCAGCAGCTGGAACTGCATTAGGAAAAGTAGAGCTTTCAGTTCCTCCAAGTTGACTTGTAGTCAACCCCAAGACTGAGCATGATTACTGTAGTTCTCAAAGGCATCAGAATGTAGAATTATTTTGTTTAGAAGTAAAGCTGTTATTTCTCTCTTCCCTCTCCCTGTCTGGACAGACACCACAATCTCCTCTCTATTGAAAATCATCACTGGAATTAAATAGATGGAGTCTGTGAAGAGCAACTCTCTTTTATGTTCTCTGATAGAGTGTAGGTTTCAGAGTAGCAGCCGTGTTAGTCTGTATTCGCAAAAAGAAAAGAAGGACTTGTGGCACCTTAGAGACTAACCAATTTATTTGAGCATAAGCTTTCATGAGCTACAGCTCTCCTTCATCGGATGCATAAAGTGGAAAATACAGTGAGGAGATTTATATACACACAGACCATGAAAAAATGGGTGTTTATCATACACATTGTAAGGAGAGTGATCACTTAAGATGAGCTATTACCAGCAGGAGAGTGGGGTCGGGGGAGAGAAAACCTTTTGAAGTGATAATCAAGGTGGGCCATCAAGGGTCTGTTCCTCAGACGTTCTTGTTAACTACTGGAAATGGCCCACCTTGATTATCCCTTCAAAAGGTTTTCTCTCCCCTCACCCCACTCTCCTGCTGGTAATAGCTCATCTTAAGTGATCACTCTCCTTACAATGTGTATGATAAACACCCATTTTTTCATGGTCTGTGTGTATATAAATCTCCTCACTGTATTTTCCACTTTATGCATCCAATGAAGTGAGCTGTAGCTCATGAAAGCTTATGCTCAAATAAATTGGTTAGTCTCTAAGGTGCCACAAGTTCTCCTTTTCTTGATAGAGTGTAATGTCTTTGGGATTCTAGCACCACCACCACCTAGAGCCAAATTTCCCCTTTAGTTATGCATGGCAGAAATCAATGGAAATCGACAGAACTCAATGGAGCTGCACAATTGAAATTTAGGGCGGAATCCAGCTGCTGGCACTTATTTAGTGCCTTACATTTTCTAACCACAGTGTAAACGTAACCTGCATGCTTTATACTGCAGCATTTGACTTTGTCTCTCCCAGGGAAAGGGAGAGAAGCCGTAGGAAGGAGACATGGATCTTACTTGGATATTATGTGTCTCTTGCACACACGCAAAGAACAGGGCAGGGAAACTCAGCTAGAAGGATCCAGAAACATTCAGAACAGGGTGTGGCAGTTGCTCAGTAGCTACTTCTCTCCCTCCCTTGAGCCCTATCCTCTGCCCACCTTTATTTTTCTTTATTTCCATCCCTCTTTTAACACCATTCCCTCGTGCCTGGGGCAACTTCCATTTTCTTATGTCCCCATAGTGGTCTTGTTATCCTCTTCCAAATGACCCGCTTAAGACTTGCTATGCTCAGCTAGTTTCCTAATCTGCACACAAGTTCCTGACCATAAACGAAACAATATGCAAGAAATATTGGGTAACATTTACAATGTATTGGTACAGTTAAGGTGGTACAACCATCCTAGTGTGGATACTGTTATAACAGTGTAATTGTGCTTATACTCGTATCGCTTATTCCCACAAGGTAAGAGGAATAAGCTATACTGGTATAAGGCACCATATAAATATAGAAGACAGAGTGAGTGCATCCAGCATAATTCAATCTATACTAATACTTTGTATCAGTGTAACTATACTGGTTACAAAAACAAACTAACCAAAAAAAAAAAAAAGATCAGTCTTACCCAATATAATTATACCAGTACGAAAACGGTCTATAGGTCAGGCATAAGTCAAAGAGGCACTTTTGAAAATTGTGCCTATTGCATACAAATTAAAGCTACTATCAGAGCTGGTCAAAAAAAAATAAAAGAAGGAATAATAATTGCAATTATTTTTTTTAAATTAGTGGTTTGCATTTCACAGGATTTAAAATGAGAAATTGAAAATGAGTCCACAACATTTGTAACCAAACATTTAATCAAAGGTTCCAATTAATATTGCCAGAAATGATGCTTTCTTATAGGAAAACTAAAATTTCAGTAATGTGAACAAATATTTTGATAAAAGTTATCAATAAAAGAAAAAAAATCACAAAAAATAGAAAATATCCACACAGTCCACAATTTTTCACTCAAAGCATTAATTTTGAAAAATGGCCATAGTCTAACAAAAACAAAATAAAAACTACTTTGTGTGAAAAATGTCAACCACTTCTATTACCAATCTGACCGGTTTTCCTTTGGGGTAGGGTGAAACACACTCCCAATATCTACTTTCCCATCTCCTTTATTGCTGTTCTCCTTTCACTCCTCAGGCCCTTTTCCTACCATCAGCTGTTACTATTGGTTTTCTGTCTGATTTGGAGAGTAAATTCCATTGGGCCAGGACCTTGGTCTTTTTGTGTCTCTGTAAAATGGCATAGCACTGCCAGCATGATGTAAATACAAAACTATACTGAAATGTCTTCCTCTAAATATGCTTTTATATATAAAGAATTCAAATGTTACCAAGAATTTGCAGAAACCACAGCAGCTAATGTAAGTTATTAGACATGGGTGAAATTGTAATTTAGACCCTTATAGGACCTTTCTTTCATTCTTTTTATGTTCATGCAGCTGTCAAGATAACTGAAGTTGTCCTACTGGAATGGAAGTTGACCCCTTTCAGGTATGTGATTTTCTGAGAACAATGGGCTCTCTCCCCATCCCTTTAAAAGGTAGTTATCCTATAGGTGGCATTCAGCCAAGAAATCTGTATTTGACTGGGGTAGGACTTTTCTAAAATAAATTGTGTGTGACTACAAATCTGTCAGATTATTATTCATTTGTTTACTTCGTGCTGACAATGTGCTCAATACACTGAAAAAAATGAAGACAATCCCAGTCTTAAAAAGTGTCCAGTCTAAAAGAAAAAGAATGCCTTGTGGTTAGAGCACAAGATTGGGAATCAAGGCACCCGAGTTTTATTCTAGACTTTGTATCAACCTTGGAGAAGTAACTTTATCCTTCTGTACTTCAGTTTCCTGTTTGTAAACTAGTGATATTTAATTCTCACCTAAACTCTAGGGATACTTGAGACACAATTAATTAATGTTAAAGTACTTTGAGATCCTTATACAGAAGGCACTTTAGAAGTGCAACAAATTACCATTCCTTGCTGTAGCCCTTTTCACTTTCTCTTCATTTTTTAAATGAGCTGCATGCACTCATGTAGTTTACTTTGTACTTAAATTTGTTAACTTTTGTTATATAAAAGAGCCAATAATGGAGAAGATCTTGGAGTTTCAACTTAATAAAAGTACACCGATGTCACTACATTTTCCTACCATTAACCTTTCCATGGCCATGGACGTTCGGTCTGCATACACTCATTTGGCAGGCAAAGTGGAAAATTGCCATCAGGGTAAGATCTTAAAGGAAACTCCTCATGCAGAAGACAAAAGGAGAATATTTATTAAAATTGACGTCATAATGCCATAGTGCATGGAGCTATAAAAACTTTAAAGTTTGCAATTTAGAGGCATTATTTATGTCCTCTAATTCCCGTATCAGCAAAAGTTACTGTACCTGTTCTTTTAAGACTCCTGGAAGCAAGCACCACAAACCATGACCAGCATTAGTCTGTAAGATGACCACCCAAGACCCTGAAAAATACTGAGATAGAAATACAGCCACACATTTGCCTCTTTCTACCACTAATGGCTTGTGAGTTGCAGGAAGAAAGGAAAATCAGGGAGAACTGGAAAAGAAAAGAGAATGTTATGCCCACTATAAAATATCTGATCTTATGCAATTTTACCCAGTACTATTTACTTTATTGTTGGCATGCTTTGTTACGCTATATTGCTCATGCTACCAAATAGCTCTGTAGTATCCTGTTCGGTATGCCTTGTCCATTGAAACATCTTGGATGGAATTCTACTTCCATTGAAGCCATTGGGAGTTTTACCATCGACTTTAATGGGACCAGGATTTCACATATTGTCTCTAAAGAGGGGTTTCAATTCATGTCCACCCAAGGTTCTGGAATTTTGGTTTAGGTCTTTATCAAATGCAGCTACATAAGGATACTGCCAAATAATCTGAACATGCACCCCCAGGCGCTGCCTTGATGAATCAATTTACTACAATTATATACAGGACAGTCTCATAAGCAAACTAGAGAAATGTGTTCTAGATGTGCACCCACCTTTTGGTGGGTACACAACTGGTCAAAAGACCATACTCAAAGAGTAGTTATCAATGGTTTGTTGTCAAACCGGGAGGGCATATCTAATGGGATCCTGCAGGAGTCAGTCCTGGGTCTGGTTCTATTCAATATTTTGACTTGGCTAATGGAGTGGAGAGTATGCTTGTAAAATCTGCAGATAACACCAAGCCGTGAGAGGTTGCAAGCACTTTGGAGGACAGGATTAGAATTCAAAATGACCTTGGTAAATTGGAGATTCGGTCTGAAATCAACAAGACAAAATTAATCAAAAGACTAACACAAAGTACTATACTTAGGATGGAAAAATCAAATACATAACTACAAAATGGGGACATAACTGACTAGGCAGTAGTACTGCTGAAAAGGATCTGGAGGTTATAGTGGATCACAAACTGAATATGAATTAATTTGATGTAGTTGTGAAAAAGGCTAATATTTTGTGATTATTAGCAGAAGTGTTACATGTTGTCATAAATATAAAGGGAAGGGTAAACACCTTTAAAATCCCTCCTGGCCAGAGGAAAAACCCTTTCATCTGTAAAGGGTTAAGAAGCCAGGATAACCTCGCTGGCACCTGTCCAAAATGACCAATGAGGAGACAAGATACTTTCAAAAGCTGGGGGGAGGGAGAAACAAAGCCTCTCTCTCTCTGTCTGTGTGATGCTTTTGTCGGGGACAGAACAGGAATGGAGTCTTAGAACTTAGTAAGCTAGATATGCATTAGATTCTGTTTTCTTTAAATGGCTGAGAAAATAAGCTGTGCTGAATGGAATGGATATTCCTGTTTTTGTGTCTTTTTGTAACTTAAGGTTTTGCCTAGAGAGATTCTCTATGTTTGAATTTAATTACCCTGTACGGTATTTACCATCCTGATTTTACAGAGGTGATTCTTTTTACTTTTTCTTCTATTAAAATTGTTCTTTTAAGAACCTGATTGTTTTTTCATTGTTCTTAAGATCCAAGGGTTTGGGTCTGTGTTCACCTATGCAAATTAGTGAGGATTTTCATCAAACCTTCCCCAGGAAAGGGGGTGTAGGGTTTGGGAGGATTTTGAGGGGAAAGATGTTTCCAAACGGGCTCTTTCCCGGTTATATATCTGTTAGACGTTTGGTGGTGGCAGTGATAAAGTTTGTACCTTGGGGAAGTTTTAACCTAAACTGGTAAAAATAAGCTTAGGGAGTTTTCATGCAGGTCCCCACATCTGTACCCTAGAGTTCAGAGTGGGGAAGGAACCTTGACACATGTATATTACAATATTAGGAAAAACTTTTTCACTAAGAGGGTGGTGAAGCACTGGAATGCGTTACCTAGGGAGGTGGTGGAATCTCCTTCCTTTGAGGTTTTTAAGGTCAGGCTTGACAAAGCCCTGGCTGGGATGATTTAGTTGGGATTGGTCCTGCTTTGAGCAGGGGTTTGGACTAGATGACCTCCTGAGGTCCCTTCCAGTCCTGATATTCTATGTTTCTATGCAAGACACAGGAAGTAATTGTCCCTCTCTACTTGGCATCGGTGAAGCCTCAGATGGAGTACTGGGTCCAATTCTGGGCACAATATGTTAAGAAAGATGTGGAAAAATTGGAGAGAGAGTGTCCAGAGGAGAGCAAGAGCAACAACAACAAAGATAAAAGGTTTAAAAAACTTGACCAATGAGGAAAGGTTAAAAAAAGAGGCTGTGTTAGTCTTGAGAACTTGATAACAGCCTTCAAATATCTTAAGGATTGTTATAAAGAGAAGGGGGGGTCAATTATTCTCTGAGTTCACTGAAAGTAGGACAAGACATAATGGGCTTAATCTCCAGCGAGGGAGGTTTAGGTTAGGTATTAGGAAAAACTTTAACCATAAGGGTAGTTAAATTATGGAACAGCCTTCTAAGGGAGGTTGTGGAATCCACATCATTGGATGTTTTTAAGAACAGGCTGAGCAAACACCCATCAGAGATGGTCTAGGCTGACTTGGTCCTGCCTCAATGAGAGGGCTGGACTTGATGACCTCTTGAGGTCTCTTCCAGCCCTACATTTCTATAATACACTTTGCTGTTCCATTTTTCCAAAGGGAGTTGGTGCACTCAGTGTGCTTGGCTTTGCAAGCTTGTTGCTCTGTCTGCTCAGCAGGCTGCCCTTTAGCATGCTCCATCTGGCAGATCTATGTTGACACCCTTCTGCCACTGTGCGCTGCTAGATGTATAATAGTAACCATCTCCCAACTCCATTGCTACAAGTACTTGCCCCAAGAGAATGGACTAGCAAACTGCTATTCCCTCTTAACGTTTGAAGGGAAAGGAAAGATATTGGGGTTCTCTTTCTGGAGGCCAGTTAGCATGGTTTCTGCCTTGCATGTACATTAACTGTGCCACTAAAGCTTTTTACAACTAGCCTCAACACAGCTTTACCCTAGAGGTCTTGGATCTGCTCTACATCTAAATTTAACTTCTTAATTCTTCCCAGTAACATCCGAGGCATGCTTTACGAAGAGCTGGAGTACATTTGATCATTCTGACATCATTAATGTGCCTGTCATCCTTGCCCGTCACATCATTGCATTCTAAAGAGGCTTTCCTGTCTGTCTGCATTTCAGATTACACCAGTTTCCATCCCAAATCTAATCCTGTAGCTCTGATAGCTCTTCACTCACCCTAGTCCTTCAACTATTGTGGCAGTCTGTTGATGTCATTTTTACTGACTCCTATCAACCTCATCTGAAATGCAAAGAACAGGACAGGCTAAATCTTCACCTGGGTATGTGTGCTTCCTAAAATTGGCAGTAGATGTCCTCACTATTACATGATCTGATTTACATTTTTTAATGCATGTGTGTGTGGGGGGGAAGGGTTTCCATGTTAGTATTAAATAATTTCTTTATTTTAAAACATAAGCCTTTCCAAGTCACTCTTCCCTGTAGCACACAATACTCCAGTGAGGTAGGGAAAATATTTTTCTCCCGACCTAACTGAGGCATAGAGAGATTTTACTGACTTACCCAAGATCACAAAAGGAGTCTGTGGCAGAGTTGGAAACTGAAGCCTGGCCTAGTAATGTCTTAACCATACTAGTTCCAGACTAGTAATACCTTACCCATATAGTAGTGGCTTCACCTCCCTCTATTAAAGTGAAGAGGGGTACAGTATGAAAACCTAAACAGACAGATTAGGCAGATGAACAGAGTCTGGAAATAACTATTAGATACACTTGGAGCTACATGTCATTCACCTATGGTTGAAAACTAGCTCTCTCTTTTGATGGAGGGTGGCTGATTGTCAGCCTGATGCACTCTTTCCTCTTGGTATGTGAAGGGATTTAGAAAGCCGGCTAAGTTCTCCCCACTAGCATTGTCAAGAAGCCAAGTAGAAGGGTAAGGGGATGAGGAGAATGCAGGCATTGTAGTCCTTTCTTTAGCTCATAGAAGAATAGGGAGACATAGTAGGTCTTCCTTAACACTGTGTAGGTAAAGGAGGAGATGTTTCCATTGACTATGGCTTGCATAAGAACAGAAATACCCTGTAATATCTCTCTATTCATCATATTACAGAAAACAGACTCATAGAATATTACAGTTGGAAGAGACCTCAGGAGGTCATCTAGTCCAATCCCCTACTCAAAGCAGGACCAACCCCAACTAAATCATCCCAGCCAGGGCTTCCATCAAGCCAGACCTTAAAAACCGCTAAGGATAGAGATTCCACTACCTCCCTAGTTAACCCATTCCAGTGCTTCACCACCCTCTTAGTGAAATAGTTTTTCCTAATATCCAACCTAGACCTTCCCCACTGCAACTTGAGACCATTGCTCCTTGTTCTGTCATCTGCCACCACTGAGAACAGCCAAGCTCCATCCTCTTTGGAACCCCCCTTCAGGTAGTTGAAGACTGCTATCAAATTCCCCCCCATTCTTCTCAGAGAAGAATAGCTAAATCAAATGCAACATGTTTTACTTTTTAACTACACAAACCCTATATAGTTCTAGGAAGTTTTAAACAATTAGCTGAGTAACATTTGTGAACAAAAAGCTGTTTCTGAAATCAGCTGCTCTTAAGATAACTAATGAAAAATCTACTTACACTGTCAGCCAGTCAAAGAGATAGCAGTGACCTTAATTTGCCATTGAGATCTTTGGTGGGATTAAAAAATATTTTCCTCAAATATCTTAGAAGTACAGGATACTTGCCTAATGAGCTAGAGGGCTCAAGCCCACAGGTGCCACATTAATTACAAAGGGATATTTAATAAAGAAGACCATAATTATCTAGCCCAGGCATTTGAAGAATTAACAAGCCTTGATAATGAAGGGAAGTGAGAAAGGAAAGAGAAATTCATGGTCTCATCTATACACTGAAAAATCATCACTACAGAAACAGATTTTGTTCATTCATATCTGGTATTTCGAAAGTCTGTCTGTCTGTTAAAATGCCAGATTTCACACATTGCTATTATTGTCAATGGCATTAACTGGGAAAGAGAGAAAGTAATCCAATTTAATTCCCGAAACTAGGCATATTATATATATATATATATATATATATATATATATATAAATACATATATATATATATATATATATATATAAATACAATAATGGAAGAATACACCCAGGACAGACATCCCATAATTTGTCAAGCTGCGAATTTTGTATATGGTCTGCACAATAATTCCAAGAGTGTCTGAACAGCGATGCCATCCCCATACAGCAAATGTTTCATTTGACAGTGCAAAGAACAGCAAATAAATACTTAGATGCCCCTAGAGTGGCCCTTTGCGCACAGCTTCTGTTAATAACTGAGCTTTGTATACAACACCACACAGGTTTATTTGTGATATAGATTTTCTTGGTAGAGGAATTTTTACCTCTTCATTGAAAACTATTGAAGATATTTTAAATTCGATACACCAACAAAAATAAAAGCCACCATTACAGGAAGACCGAGTCTCCTTGCAAATATATGCAAATACCTGTGTAGAACAAAGCAATTTACATGTGCCCAAAGCCTCAAAGTGAAAGTATTTGCTTTGATCAAAGCTTATAATGGGATTTATCTGTAGGGCATAAAATCAATGTTTGCCTTAAAGAAAACAGCAGTGGCTTTAGATCACTGCAATGAGACCCTTTTTCCATTGTAGCATTGCTGTTTGCAACATTATTAAGGTTGTGTGAGTACTTCCATTATAATTCTCTATTTCCAGGGGCTTATAATTTGCCTGTAAAATGTCTCTATAGACTTATACATGGCACATAAGACCTTAGCCTGGGAGCTAAACATTTTTTTCTTAATCAAACTGTTAAAAAAAAATCAAACCATTTGTTTGGTTTAAAATTAGTGGTGTCTGAGCTGAATTCTGTCAAGATTCTGTTTTGATTTAAAGTAGGGCTAAGCAAAAAAACTTTCCTAGTGAAATGTGAAAATAGCTTGCAAGTAATAAAAAAAAAGTAATTCTTATATTTTTTAGATTCCTGAACAATAGCTGACAAATAACTCACACAAATATAAAATAGTCTGTTCAAAACTTCCTGACGGCAGCAAGATTTTCCTTCCTACTTCGGCCAATAAAAATTCACTTAATGCTAAGTGAATGGTTTGAAGAAACCCAACAAGAAGTACAAAACTCTGATAGCCTGGTACTGAGATTCCCAAATGAAAGTTCCATTCTACTAGAAAATGGAAGTCTTCAATTATTTTGTCCAAACAATACAAACAATTTGCAGCATCACTGAATTGGTAACGCACACAAAACTCATGCATTGCTCGCTGGAAGGTTTGCTGTGGCTCTCAAACATTTTAGCAAATGCAGGCAAACATTCAGTGAATCTGAGCAGTATTTCAAGTAGAGCCGAGCCAAATTTTAGGGGAAAACACACACACACATTAACAAAAGTTTTGACCCAAAACTAGGTAAAATTTGCAGGTTTCTGCTGTTACTGTAAGTTTCTGCAAACCAATAGGAAGCCAAATGGAAAGTCTGAAAATACTTTGGGCCAGATGGTGCAAATTCTCCACAGGCAAACATCCACTGAAGTCAAAGGGAGTTCCAAGGGAGTTCTGAGCATAGAGGGATCTTAGAATTGTAGGTACCTACTGGCATCTTTTTATTTTTATCTCCAACAGAGTGTGTGTTCAGGGAAGAATGACATCTTCGATTCAGTATTTACTAGATCTGGTCACTTAATGACACACTGTAGGTATACACACACACCATACATGCATACCAAAAACCTTATAATGAATATATGCAATGCTGACTTTTCTATTTCAGTCACCATGAACAGTAGAAGACAATAGGCCGAATTCTTCCCTAGGGATGCACCCTGTAAGATCACGCACTTCAGTGGTTATAGCCCAGGAGCAGAATTTTGTCCAGTAACCACAAGCCGTTTCATTAGCATAACGTCTGCATTTTGCACGTTATGGATGTTATTATATATGGTAAGTTTCAGCTATCACTTAGTTAACTATGCTTTACAACTGCTTCACATGCATACATAGACTGCTCAGAGGCAGGAAGGAATAATTGCTTACGCATAAGTACCTCAACAGGCAATTAATTGCTGTATGGTGAAATAGCAATAATGAATAGGATTCATTTTAATTTTAATACTGTGTGAGACACATATTAAGTACACTCGTATGTATACATCAGTAACAAATAGCACTTGGCTTTACATCTGCTACTTATTAATTATTACATCAGATATCCAAAAGCTTAACTCTTTTAATAAAGAGAGAGAGAGAGGGAGACCATTTTTTAAAAATACCATTGCAATCATGTTAAAACTAGGATTAAATCCTAATAAGGAGAGATAGCTGCGATTTTTTATGCTCCTAGCATCCTAAAGCACTGGCAACGTGTAAAATAATAGACTTTAATACTGTCATGCTGCTTCCCACCACTCAGGCATTCAAATAATTCAGCCATAACCTAGTTACAGATGAGTCTTCTGATGGCTCTGACACTTCCATTTTCACTTTCCCAGTTCTGATGCGTCTCATCATTAAAGCAACTCTACTCTGTAATTTTTGTTAAACGACTCCCAGCAACAGAGCCAAGGAAAATGACTCAACTTTTATTTTGACCTTATAAAACCATCTAATTGGCATGGGGCCTTCAGGCCATGTTAGTTTCTATTGGATTGAAAGCTATACCCAGAACCACAAAAAAAAAAAAAAAAAAAAAAACCTCTTACACCTTATGCTCCAGTATAATTGGTTCATGCAGCAGTTTTAAAGTTTTTCCACAGTTTGGTTTCTGGCAAATTAAAAAAAAAACTATTAACATACACTGGCTACTGCCAATGTTCTTCAGAATATTTTGTTAGATTTAGGGCCTAGTGTTAATCATTTTAGATAGAGAATGTATTTGAATTGAATTTATATTACTCCTAAATTAATGCATACAAGGAAAGATGTTAACACAAAGATTTAGTACTTTTTAACCTTGAAACTGTGTCATATAATAGATATGGATTCATCTTTATTATACAGAAAAATGAGAAAATACGTCCACTACCGAATTGTTATACAACAGAATTATAATATAGGTGATAACCATTTAAACAGTATGGTGACACAGCATGTTTGCTTTAAAAGCTTACAAAAATCAATGATAATATTCATCTTGGTTAGACTCATTCTTTCTAATTAAAGAGACAATGTCAAAGAGAGGTTTTCAATAGTTCAAGTTCTAATTCTTATGCCTCTCAATTGTCTGGAATATCCTCTTAGTACCTCTCTTACTGGTATAAGCTTAAAAAACACCATTCTATAATCATGTCCATATTCAATCAAATAATGATTTTGCACGTGTGTTTTCAATGGCACCAAAGTTGTTCTTGTGCTTTTAATTGTGTTTGTTACAGTGTAAGACGCATAAGATGGACTCAGCTGGTAAGGCTCGGTTTGTCTCTCTTCGCTATTGACCCATTCTAAGCAGATACTAGGGGTGAAATTCTATCCTCATTGAAGTCAATAGCAAAGCTCCCATTTACCTCATTGGAGCCAGGATTTCACCCTGTTTTCCTAAGTGAAAAGAGGCTATCCAGCATGCAGGGAAAGAGAGGGGAATGTTTTCTAGCCAAGGATGCAAGGAGACAACAGAAGAAATAGCACAGTGGGAACCATTGTGAAGGAAAGTTGGCAGGAGCTTTTTTTCAAAAGGAAGCACTTAGAGAGAAAATGGGAGTGTAGTGAGGAAATACAGGGAGGCGACTGTCAGGAGTGGAGGCACCAGGGGGATCTAGAGAACGTCATAGGATTTTTTTTACACCTTAAGCATTCACACAAGCCATGCAGAAGACCTGTTTGAGTTTAGAAACCAGCCTTTTGCCTGGACTGACAGGGCAATCCCTGGAGCAGCTTACCATACATCCCTATTCTTCTACCATCCCCATTGAGGATATCGCCAACAATGACTGATACGTTCTAGATCCAGGCTTTTATAGAATACAATTAACTTGTATTCCCTTTCCTGGTTAACAGGCATCTGTCTGTAATAAAAAGCCCTGCATATACCATAAATACCCTTCAAAAACCTTGTACACTGTTAGAATATCCTCCCCTCGTGCCTGCTGTCATTTAACCATGATAGAATATATGGTCTTTCAATACTTCCCCTTCAGAGCCTTTGTCATTTTTCCTTCTTTGATGAATCCCCCCACCCATTTGGGGGCGGGGGGGAGTAAATTGAATGGTGCATATTGAACACTGTATTCAAAGTGTGGGTGTGTTCTGGCTTCTTGACATGATGCATCTGCACAAATATGCTGTACTGCATTGGCTTTTCTTGAAAACACATGGACTTGCGAGCTCAAATGTCACAGTGATGTGGGTGTTAAGAACACCTAGGTAGAAGAGGGGGTCATCGTTTGTATGGTATCCACTATCACTCACAGGTCTCTGTAGGCAAGCTGCTTTACAAATATCGCCTCTACTTGAATTTTCAGATTATGTTGCTCCAGAATTAACAACCTGCATTATACCAAAATGAATATTGTTTGTTATTTCCTTCCCACATTTTTAACCTGGATTCATTGGTCTTTTTATTCTGTTCTCACTGCGGTTATTTGGGACCTTCCATTTTCTACAAGTTCTGCTCAAACTGCCACGAGTCACGGTCTACAGAAAGAACAGGCCTCCTCTTTTCTTTGCTGTATGAGCCATGCAATCCAGAGAAGTGTTCTTGATCCAAAAAAAATTTTTTTTCTCTCAACTGTTACAGAAAAGAACATATGAGGGGATAACCTCCTCCTTCTGAAGTGGGACAGGCAATAGAATCAAATCAGTCACCAAACATTTTGGCACCCTCTATCCCATGTTCTCAGCCTCTCCAATTTCTTCTCCTCTTCTGAAAAGGCAAGTCAGCTCCCTGGAGAAGGCATCAACGGAAAAAGCTATATGGGGTCAGCTCCACAATCAGGAACCCCACTATTACGCGACCACAGTCCAGGCTAATAGAAAGGGTGAGAACTCAAGAATCCCTCCATCATCAGCTGTTTCCCTCATGCTCATGGACAAGAATCCCTAGATAGCACCCTTATGATACTGATGAGGAGAGTGGCCGATGATGTACCAAGAACTCTGGGATTTCAAAAGAGAAAAAGATTTTGCCATTGCCTTGTAATATCTTTTATCATAAAGGGAAACCAAATAGTTTGCTTTGTAATCTATTAGCATCATCCCATATTGTTTCACAGTAAAGTTGGAGTAAATCATATGGTTTGCAGGCAGACACCTGATACAACAGACCCTCACTAATACACACTAGTGCCTGGGAGCCCCCCAGTGTGTATTACTGAATTTTGCAAATTTGCAAATAAACACAATAAAAACCTCAGTGATCATGCACCACAAAGCTTATTTCATTCACTTATTTGACAAATGTAGTTAGTTCAGTTAATACTTCACAGTAAACACGTAGGGGAAGAATGATGATCTTGAAGAAAAGGGGGTTGGGGACGGCCCTACAGAGAGACTGGAAGACAGGGAACCTGGGTTTTATTCCCAGCCATACCAGAGATGTCTTGCAACATTTGGACAAGTCCCTTAACCTTAGTTGGTATCCCAGTCTGTAAAAAGGGGAGAATACCACTCATCTGGCAGGGGTGTTGAGAGGCTAAATTCATAAGGCTTTGGAAAGTGCTTGGAGAGCCTCAGGAATAGGAAGTGCTATTATTAATTATTATTATTATTGTTGTTGTCACACATTCTACAGTATATTTTATAAGTTATGAAAGCTCAATAATATGAGGGCTCTCTACATTCATCTGCTCTTAAATCTTTGCTGAAAAGAGAGGAAAAAAATAGTGTGTGATCTATGAACTATGTGAATTAGAAAGACTCTATTGTATTCCTTCTAACGAGCAGAATTCTAATCTTTACCAGGTTATCATCAATAGCCATCCTTTGTGTTTCACACATCCACAGAGCATAAAATAACTGCAAAACACACCACCTCCATTAATTCAGAATGAAAGCAAACTGAGTTACCCAAAGGATGTCCTTTTAAAAAATACAATAAAAAAAGATTTCCCCCATACATGATATTACATAACAGCCAATTAAGCAAATCTACCCATCTTAGAATTTTATACTGCCATGCATCACTTTCGCATCTGAGCGCCTTCCATGGAAAATCAACAGCAAAGCCCCTAGTGGTCTTCCTGAGGTCTCTACCTCCCTTCCCTTTCATCAGGATAAAAACAACTTGGGGTATTTTTGTTGGTCTGAGCTGATTGTAACACAAACACATCGGGGTAAAACCAGGGTAAAGTTATCCAAATAGAGATTATCTGCCGCTTCAAATATCAGGCAAATTTTTTAAAAAAAAAACAGTAGTTCCTATCTGCAATATTTGTACTGAATTAAACTTTCAAAACACAGCAAAAGATCATGCCAAAATGCATATGAAATGCGCACTCCAAAATGCCCGAGTTGGAACTAAACTCTTACTCTATAAATTCAGATCCAATCATACCAGGACAATATATCCAAGGGGCTTGATTTATTAACTTCCCAAATCCTTCTTTTCTATGGATTTGTGTATTTTTAATATATCTTGGAGATAAGCTATTAACGTTGGCATTATTTCTGAAATGGTATCCATTGTCCTGCTGTATATTACAAAATGCCAAGCACCTCATAGGCCTGTGCAACTTCTAGCTACTGGCACCTCCAGCGACTTATAAAACCCATTGTATCTTACTGGACACTGACACAAAAAGATCTGACCTCATAGAGCAAAGATGTGTCCAAAAAGGCAAAGAATGGCAAGAAAAGAGTATTATTTTCTTCGACCTGCAAAAAAGTTTTATAAAGAATAAAGGGGTGTGTGTTTGTGATAGCATAAGCTCTGGGAATGAAAGCCAATAGTTTAAAAAGGAAGGGTTGCATGTCCTCTCAGGGTAAAAATAGAAGTCACAAGTTGAAGTCAATACAATAGAAGTCACAAGTTGCTCAAGACAGTGAGTGGTATTCAGACAACCACTTCCCCTCATTAACATGCTATTAGGCCAGACGGGATGAATCCCTCCACTACAAATATTCTTTATCCTCTGAATTCCTAACAAATGACAAGGAAAGGAGGACTCTCAGGCTGGCAGATTTCCTGAATGTACTTAGAATCATTAACAGGTCTCTCCTTGCTGCCTGCTGTCACCTTCCCACAGAGGGAACACATGTCCTGAAACAAATTGTACTAAGAGTAGAAACATGAAAGTCCAGGGAGATGTAAAGGGGAGCCAAGACCTATCATTTCTCCGGGGGCGGGGCGAGAGAGTGAGGGAGGCAAATTCTCTGACTTGCATGGCTCTCTAAGACAAGAGCACTGACCAGAACACTGTACCCTCTCAAATGAGACAGGGACTGGCAAAGTTGGACATGTAGCAGCTCACCAGACTATGTAAGTAGGGAGAGCACCCGGGAATACTTTACAGATGTAGTCGGTACAGCTGAGTAATTGGTAGGAAATATTTAATGAATTTCACCTCTTTTCTGTCTGCAAGGTGTCTGTGAACAGTATGATTTTCTTAACATGCTTCCAACAAACGTTGAATAGTACCTGAAGATAGAATAAGTTTGTGACTATGTCTATTTCTTGGTCTGTGGCTCGTTTGCAAGCATATGATCATGAGTATTAGATACCTTTGTCTCTTTAAGTGGGTAGGTAATATCTTTTATTGGACCAACCTCTGCTGGTGAGAGAGACAAGCTTCCGAGCTGTGTGTGGCTTGTCTCTCTCACCAACAGAAGTTGGTCCAATAGAAGATATCACCTCACCCACCTTATTTTCCTACTATCCTGGGACTAACAACTACCACTACACTGCATATTAGATATGTCCTATCAGGTCAGCCATGTAGTTCTGTTCCCTGAGTTAGAAAGATAACTCTCACAGGCAGGTTTCCAGGGTGAATCCTCACAATTACCAACTTCTGGGGAGTGTTTGGCAATATTTCTGTTTCTGTGACCATTCCAAATGTACATTTGTGGAAAACGTAGGCAGCCCTTAGCAGGAACATAGAATACTCACACACTAGAGCAGCCTTTGCAAAAGATTACACTGTAATACTACATGTATCAGATGTTCAGCTGCAAAGCAAGGACACACTATCTTGAACCTTCTCAACATACAGACTTCAATATTTCTTCCCTCATCAACACCAATATTATTTAGCCAAATAGTTAATCGAGCTCCATATTACATATTTGTACTGACAAAATAAATTAATATAGTACCATGACTGTACTACCAATGGTAACAGCAAAATTTAAACAACATGCTCTCCTTTCTCCTCTTTCCACTTCTGTTCAGTCCAGCCTTCCTGCAGGAGACAAAGCACTAAAATACAGAATCTTCTTGCATGGTACTTACTGCAAACTCTGCAAATCCTGCTTCGCAGGCCTACATGGAAATTTTACTTTTTAAGATCTCCATTGCATTGCTGTACCCCTCTTAGCTGTATGAAAAAAGCCAAGGTGTGCGTCTAGCATGCACAATCTATTGTACATGCCCTGTATGTGCAACTGGTAGGTACAGAACACGCTTGCTATACCACACCCCCCTAAAAGTGTTATTTCATATGCAATTACTTATAAATCTACATGGAGTTGCTTGGTGGACCGTTGATTCTGTCCAGCCAGCAACTCCAAATTCACTCCTGCCTTGAGGGGATTTATCTTGCTATTCAGCAAGGATACCCAACCAGGGACCTGATCCAATACTCAAGTCTTCCACTGATTTCCACAGGCTCTGGCGCAGGCCCCAAATTTGCTGAGTTCCAAGTATAAATCTATGGCATGTTTTTCCGTTTCCAGAGAGTTGGACACAGCTGGTCCTTGTCACCAAGGTTGTTTGATTGGCATTGATTAGTTGACAGATGAGCCTGAAAAGGCAGCTGTCAGTGACCTTGAGCTGAGCACCATTTCGCACAAAGACCTTAAATACACCAATGAGGCTACCCTGCTGGATCAGTTTGGAATCACTGTTGCTGCTAACTGATCTGGTCAGGCAAGAAGCAGCGTACGTTGGTTCGATCATATTCAACAAAACTAAGTTCCTAGCCGTTTCCATCAAGCAGCCTCCAACTCTCCATTACAACCAGCTCAGTATTAACCTGTCCAGATTGGATATTGAGCAGGTGGCTAGTGTCAAATACTTGGGAATCATAGACAGTGCTGGAGGATGCTCAAAAAACGTGGATGCTCGTATGGTAACAGCCATCTCCATGTTCCAGGTCCATCAATGGCCTCTGTGGAGCCAATGTGGCAAAAAGCTTTCTATAAAGCTGCATATCTACAGAACCATACCAACTTTATTGCATGGCAGTGAAACGTGAGCACTGAGGAAGGCTGAAGAACACAGGATTGACATTTTCAATTCTCATCATCTTTGTCAACTGCTCCATATCAAGAGGCAACACAAGATCAGCAATGAGGCTATTCATAGCCGAACCCAGCAACTGCCTCCACCAACAATGATTCGTGTTTGGTGGCTTTTTTGGTAAAGTCATAACAACATTAGGATGGGAGACCAATGAAATAAAAAGCACATTTACCAAGGAATACTAGGCAATCATGTGATCACCTAAAGCTTCAGTAGCACAATAAGGTCACCAGTGATGGGCATAAACTGAACATCCAGCCAAACCATCTCTAGAACCTAGCTAGAGATTGATACTAGAGGTGTTCGATCTGTAAGAAGGTTCTGTCCCTTTAGGATTTGCCTCAATGGGGATGATGACATAGAAGTCTAATTTTGACTTAGCTTACTGTATGATGAAGTAGGAGCATAAATGAGTCTATTACATATTCCAATTAGATCTATTTCCTAAGCTCTAAAACACTTTCAGACTAATCAAGACGACAGTTGATTCAAGGCATTAAATAGTTGCTCACCACAGAAAGTATCCTGAGGTACCATAACTCACCTGAAGTCCACATGGCTGAGCATGTGAGTGTGATACTGTTCATTATGCATGCATGTGGTTGTGTGTAGTAACAGAAAACAGACACTGGCTGGGTAAGCAAAATTTCACCAAAATAAGACTTTTTTTCCCCTTTCTGCCTTTGGCGTGAAGGGTCAAATGAGAAAGTGCATAGAGTGAATACTGTGGAAATGTGTGTATTTGGGCATTCTCTGTTACTAATACAGTCTTCAGAGGACCTATCTTCACATTGCAATATGATGTTTATATTAAGGGAGGACACAATGGGCAAATTTGCACCCGAGGAGCCTATGAGCATGTTTTGCACACATTTGTGTGCAAAACATTACACGTGCAAGTGGGCTACTTGTGCACTTACTTATTCTGCATGTGCAATGGTTGCATGAAATGCTGGGAAATACAATTTGAGCACCTAAATTTGGAAAAACTTCCCTGCTTGTGGCAACAGATTTTTTTTTTTTAATTAATGGAGTGCTACACATGTATTATTGGATGGTTCTCTATATTCCTTCTTCCATTGTACAATGAACACCAGTAAAAGCTTTTATCACTCTTAAAACTGAGCTCCATCCTAGCCCCTCAGTGAAATGTAACAGGTGTGCTTCAAAGTAGCGGCTATATCAAACCTGTGAGTATATATCTTTCCAAATGTCAGATTTTCACGATCACACACTACATTCTCTTAGGCTTCCTGCTGCACTGCCAATAAATGCATAGTCCACAATAATTTTTAAGGGCATGCATTTTCAATTGCATAAATAATACATGGACTAACTAGGAAACATACACTTACTCGCTACCTTGTGGGAGACCCATATTTGATACACATGTGCTTTGGGACTGCAGGGTCTAAGCTTGTCACAGCAGTAGCAGTCTGGGATAAATAATCATCTCAACATACAGAGACAGAATGCACAACGACCACTTCATTAACATTAATGAGAGTTACACAGCAGAGTCCTCTACCTTGCATTGAGTCAGGGAGGTGGCTAGCTCAGATCTCAATGGGAATAACCACAGAACAGTGCTGTGCAGTACGCAAGTGCAGCTGTGAAAAAGCAGGTAAAACAAAAAAAATGTTTGTGGAAAAATGGCCAATCACACAAGAGTGGGTGAAAAAAAAGCTCCCACATTCTGCATTATTTTCACTTCCTATGGAGCTGACTAGACATCTCAGGAATGTTTGTGAAGTTTTCTACTGCCAAAATGAATGTGAAAACAGTGACTTGGGAGGAGAACTGTCAAATTCTGAGACATGACCAGAAGCTTTCCCACTGTTAGACAAAAGCGGAGATTAGCTTTCATAGCATCTCACCTAATTTTTTTCTCATTGTAATATTACATTCTGCATTGGGACATCTGGTCCCACTGTGGGAAGGTGATAGAGACTAGCTGCATGAGGCCAGTTGGTTCAGGAATCCTGCTAGTTTGTTCAGGAATCCTGCTAGTTTTTCACTTTTACTTTGTTAGGGACTCACTGGAAACCAAATGTCAAGCATCTTGCCATCCACAGATGCGTTAGGCATGAAAAATGGTTGTTTGTCACCTATTGCTCTGTGCAATTAATCAGACTGAAAAAGACGGGCACTAGTTAGTTTTAAAATGACATCAATGCATGACTGTTTAACTTCCCTGGACAAATAGATCCCCTTGTCTAAAATGGTCTTCCTATTCATTTCCAGGTTCAAACAAACATACAATCTACACAGCTAATCTGTCACTGATAAAGTCACATGAAGTTTAAATACATTGTCTGGCAGCTACTTATCTTTGGAAGACAATGCCTCTATTAATGTGGACAGTCTGGCTCTGATCCTGCTAATATGGAGTTTAGATCAATGAAATGCCAATGACTTCAATAGTTATTCCTAGTTTAAACATAAGAGAGATCAAAATCAGATCTATAATTGACACCATGCCCATGGCTCCCCAGAGTTCGCCTTCTTCAGTCCATTTTTGACTCTTATTCTCACTAGTATACTATACTATATCTAAAAGCCCTTGTATTACACAGGACACTCTAGTAAACAGTTTCACAGGCGCTATCCATATGTGGGTTTCTGACAGAAAGGTTGCCTTAATTATTGTGAACAAATGCTAAAACTACATTGCCAAAAAGCATTTGCTTATCATTAGTTACAAGCCAGTTATTATGATTTGAGATAGGTTAGAGCTAACATGTTTGGATATGTACCTGAAATTTCCCAAAATTCAGGGGAGTTCAGGTCAGTTCATTATAGAGAAAAGAATCAACTGGAGTGTCTGAGCAAGATCCTGATCGAATCTTCCACAGCATTGGTAAGGATTCGGATCTGGGATTTTGGTTTGGGCTCAGTTCTAAATTACTCCCAGTGTAGGAACTGTCATGGGGTCACTCATCACACTGGCACCTCCTGCTCGGGCGGTCTGGGAATTAGCTCAGTCCCAGCAGGTGGGCCCTCGGGCGGTGACGGCCCTGCTGTCCTTGCCTCTGTCTGCAGACCTGTTACGGCTTCTCTCTCTCTGCATCTGCTTCGTGGCATAGACGCTCTGGCCATGTCACCATCCAGTTCCCCCCCCACCCCCGTTCCGGGGGACTCTTCCAATAAGAGTCCAGCCACTTCTCACAGCGGCTTGGCAGTTCACAGCCTGGCTGCTCCTTCAGTGGCTAGTGGGGGCAGGGGGGGCCAGGCCCACCCACCGCTCCGGGTCCCAGCCCAGGGACCTTGCAAACAGCAGCTTCCTCCTGCCTCTTCCTTCCAGCTCATGATCTCTATTCCCTGGGCCACTTCCCTGCAGCCTCAGTTCCTTCTGCTCTTGTCCCTGGCTCCAGATCCTTTGCCCTCTTCCCAGGGCCTAGAGCCAGTAAGTCCGGCAGCCCATCAGGAGCCCTCTAGGAAACCAGTCTTCTCCCTAGGGCTACCTGCAGAAGACTAACTCGGTCTGGTCTGCAACTTCCTTTTATATGGGCCAGCTGGGCCCTGACTGGCTGTTTCCCCTACAGCCACTCCTTTGGCTGCCTATAGCTCAGCCTTCCTAGGCTGGTTTTAACCCTCGCAGGGCCAGTGTGGGGCAGGTGCCCCATCACAGGAACAAAAACCAAAAAGTTACTTACCCAACCATTTTATTTGGTACTAATCAGCCACCAATGGCCTATAAAGCTTAATGCAGCTACACAAAACAAAGATAAAAGAAAAATGAAAAACAAAACCAAACCACAAAGACAAGCTCCTCTTCTGTTGCAAGTTGTCAGAAGAACAGTAAGGAGGAATGGAACAAAGATTTCTAACTCCTCTCCTGGTGTGGTGAATTCAGTATAACAACCTATGTAGAACATATCAGTGAATTTCAAAACATTGTTCAAGCTGTCTGGGAGTCCATCAGTCAGTGGGCATGTATCAATTTGCCATGGAAAAGGAGGGAAAAATTCTGAAGCCATTTTAAACAAAGCTTTAAGGAAAAAAAAATCTGTGAGAGATGAGAGAAACAGTTTGCAAGCGCAAGACTGTCCGATATCACGGCCATTGTCGTTTACACAGAGCGCTAAGGGTGTTTGACAAAGTTTTGGCTTTTTAATACTTAAAGCAGTCATTTCCTGAACTGCAACAACAAAAGGAATTACATACTGCACTGGGACCAATAGACATGTACATCAACTTCTCGAATTTGTACATGTCCTAAATCTCTGCCATTCACAATTCCTAGAGGTCACTAACCCATGTATAAAGGAGTGCAGTGTATATGGTCAATGTGTGTGATATGCACACACACCAGAACTCTCTCAGTTGCAGGACTCATGGGTTGGAAGCAGCAATTCTTCCAGCCCAGGGAGCTCAACCCCTAGGCAGGAGGAAAAAAATGACACTGCAACAATGAGGAGCCATGGGTCTGGATACTTAGGGGTCTTTTAAGACACACCCTAGGCAGGCTCTTCAGCATTCCCCTCTTCTTGAGGCTTTAGCTTGTCAGGCAAGGAAACCCAGGCCCAGCTTCTGTGGCTTCTTTGCCTGCCTGGAATTTGAGCAAATGAAACAAGACCAATTGGTTGTCTAGCTGTGCTGTGGCATCTTTTCCACTTCCTGCTCAAGTGCCTGATCCAAAGCCCAGTGAAACGGATGGTTGCGTTTCCATTCATGTCAATGTGCCTTGGATCAGAGCCTGAGCTCCCCAGGCAAAACAAATAAACAAAGGCTTCCAGTCCCAGACACTGCTTCCCTCCCCACTCCCTCTTTCACTCACGTATAAACCAAAACCTTGGAAGTGAGACTGAAAGAGCACACAAGTGTAGGTTAAAACTACAAAGATTAATTCCATACACATTGCAATAGAGTGTGGACCAGCTTCAGGGACTCAGCGGCAAGGCACAATGAGCCAGCTCCAAGATCCTGTGATAAGAGCGAGATGAGCTCTTCAGCTCACAAATTGCATGTATAGCGCTGAGGCATTATTGTACTTGGTACAATCATTCCCATCCCAGTTGAACAAGAGCAAACAAGCTCAAGGAATTCACATATTTGGAGTCAGACATGTGCCAGACACCAGCCCTTGGAATGTAGATTTTACAAACTACTGGAAATAACTACAAAACAAGGCATTTTGTACATATCTACTAAGGAATATAAGGGTTCGTGCTCTACGTTACTATGGAGGTAACAATGGATACAACCACAGGGACTGATATTCTAGCTCTATATTTTAAGGAAAGATATATTTTACAAATTCTTCATCATGGAAAAGGTGAAAGGCATTGCCTACAGGGGACCACAGTGGAGACGGTGACATCTGCAATCAGGTGGGCCATCCTGATACAGTATGGCTATTTTCTCGAGGTTTGGTCCTTTTTCGTCTGCTGGTTTCCTTTTTGCTCCACTCTGAGGTTTGTGTAGAACTCTGGAGAAACAAAACAAGCACTGCCCAGCATACCTGCTCTAGACTAGTTACCTCTGGGAGCGCATCATCAAGTATAATCACGTCAAAATACCTACCTGATATAGCTGGTTGGGAATTTTTCATTGGAAAAAGCAGTTTCTGCAAAACATAATTTCAATTTAGCTAGAAGTTTAATTTTCTTGACGGAAAAATCATAAAGTGAAATGTTTCATTTTTGGTCAAGTTGATCCAAATTAGAAAATTTTGTTCCACTGAAATGTCCAAAACAGGTTTCGTTTCAAATCAGTTTAAGAAAACATTAAACTGAATTACCCCATCAGAGCATTAACTAATGGGAGTTGTAGTTCATACACTCATTCTCTCTTATGGGTTGGGCTCCCGGGAGCACTACGTCTTCCATAATGCAATGTGGATTCTTCACTGACCAAGGTGTGTGGTGCACCATGAGAGTCATATGACTTTCGGCATCATGGGAGAGAATGCCTGGCCAATAAAGGAGCATCAGACTCCCGAACTACAACTCCCATTGGCCAATGCACCATGAAAGGAAAACACAGTTCAACATTCAACTCACTCAAAAATAAGTGTTTGGGGTCAGTTCAACAAATTGAAATGAAAAACATTTTGATTTCAGAATGCTGATTTGTTGTTGCAAGTGAAAATGTCAAAAACATTTCATTTTGATGTTTCTGAACGGATTGTTTTTTAAACTTACATTCTATGAAAAATTTTGAAGTTTCAACTCTCCTTACTGATTTGCGATTAAAATAAATGTTGACACGTCAGAGCTTTCTGTGGGGCAGAAAGTACACATTTTGCTCACTCTACTATTTAGGTTCTCATTGCAGTATCTCAGCTCCTCACATATATGAATGAATTTATCCTCACAAAACTCCTGTGAGGTAGGGAAGTAGAAATCCCAAATTTATTGTCTATCTGTCTACATCTCTTTTAAGGTTTTATACTGCCACCCATCACCACACTATTTGAGTGCCTTCCACGTACAAAATGGAGACAGATTAAATGAGTTGTCCAAGTCACACAATGAGTGTGTGGCAGATCTGGGAATCAGATCTCTTGAGGCCCAGATCCAGTGCTTTAACCACAAGACCATATAGCAATTTGAGCAAACTGGCTGACTTTTTATCCAAATTTAGATTAATGACATTGATAATACAATCCACTGAGAGAGGATTAACAGTGGCAGTTTTACTTTATGAAAGATCTGGTCTGAGCCCTGTTTTTACACACAATCCCTGACTTTGCTTTAATGGTATATTTATAGATTTATGTTTTTCACCTTCGGTAGAATCTGGAAAAAAATAGCATTAGATAGGCTGAAACTATTTAACACCATACAGCAACAATATTCCCCCCCCCCCCACAATATGATAAACAACAGTAACAGTGAGGAATATGTAACCTTTAGAGGAGAAAGTTAGGGCCTATAGAATGTAACGTGACCTGGACACTGGTTCCACCGGAAAAGAAGAGACCTCTCCCTCCCATCTTTTAATTTCTCCAAAATTATTTTGCTGGTTTCTGTGACTGGATACCAAGCTCTTTGCAAATGCTTCAATTCACTTAGAGTGTGAAAGATGCAGGAAAGGAATGGAACAAGTTCTGGAAGGCAGCCGCCAAAGCTGTTAGCTAAAATTGATTGTTTTATGTAACAGGGAAGAGTGTACTACACATTTCATGTGTTTACAGTGAAAGGTCTCTTTGTCCTGTAATCTCTATTTAGTTTATAAAAGCTCAAATCCTCTTTTATCTTTTATAAATAGGAGACAAAGGCCTTCACTAATCCAGGTGTTAAAACAGAGTGTATTTCTGCCAATTAGATTGCTTTGATGTAACTCAAGGAATATAGGGGAAGTAATCTATATCTTGGGCAGTGAACTTTCAGCACTGCTGTCAAGACTAAATGAATATCTGATCTGTTGGAAAACGTTTAGGGGTTATTGCTGACATGGTATTAATGTAGAACTCCGTAAGAATTATTAACAGTTAGAATTTCCTACCTGAATAGTGAAATTCCTTCTGAAAATACTACTTTCATTTTTTAATTGACATACTTTGTATTAAGCTTGATACTGAAACAAAAGAAAAAAAACCCTGCTGAAATGTATAAGCACTCCCTTTGGAAAACCAGGGTAAAAAACTCCTCACCAAGAGGTTATTTTTATATAAAGGTCTGAAAGCACTTGAGTAAAGCTAGAAAACTCAGACTGCTCAATTTCCATCACTCATGAGAACAAACATATTGTTTTGAGGTTAATAGAACACTGACTTTCCAATGCTGCTGACTGAACTAAGAGACACAGTTATGGTAAATGGCACATGCTATTATTTCAACTTTTATCTGTACCTTGATTCTCTTAAGGCAGCAGAAGTTAGAGAATGAGTTGTGGTCAGAGCAAGAGACTGGGATTCAGAACTTTTGGGTCTTGCTCTTTGCTGGGATATTGACTGTTTGTGTTCTTTGGTCAAGTCACTTGGGTCAAGATTTTTACTAGTGACTAGTTGTGTGTGCCTCAAGGTTTGGCTACCCACAATGAGACACATTAAAAGAGGCCTGATTTTCAGAGGGTGGATACTCACCACTTCTTGAAGAGAAGGACACTTTAAGGATCTCTATTTGCACTCTCAAAAGTTGAGGCACCCACGATCACTGATCACTTTTGAAAATCCTGGTCCAGGTCTTCTTCAGGCCCAACTCCCATTGACTTCAGCACTGTGGAACCAGGCACTTAATGTGTCTATACCATTCTTTATTCTAGGTGTTTGTGGTGCATATTGAGATCCTCAGATGAAAGAAGTTTGGAGAGTGCAAAGTATTGCTAGAAAATTCCAATATAGGTCCAAAGAGTTTTCCCTTCCAAATAACTTCCCTGGCAAGTTAATAATTCAATGTAGGTTTTATGGCAGTCCCTTCATCTTTTTTTTTTTTTTTAAATCATGCTGGAAGATGAAGGAGCCAAAACTTCACTTTGGTAAAGATGAAGATCATATCATTTAGAGAAGCTCAGAAAAATGCTTTCACAGACTCCATTGTAAATGTTGTGCTATAAATTACCACAAGCTTCTCTGGTAATCTGCCTGCACCATTAAAGGTTTATATTTTAAAGCAAGGATAATGGTAGAAGTGTCAAGATCCCTGCTAAATAAACATGCTTGAAGAAAAAAAAATCCCAGAAGTGTAATGAAAAGTAATGCATCATTGTCTACTTCTGTGTGTGTGTGTGTTCTGGCACTGTAAAGAGGCAAAGAGTTTCTGCATAGCATTTTTGAGAGAGATCAAGAACTTGGATACAAAGATACAAAGCGATTCATCTGTGTGTCCATTTAATGATATTCCACCTCATATAAGTCCCTAGCACCAAGTACCTAAACAAATGCCTAACTTTCACCATGTGAGTAGTCCCATTAAAGTCAAGGATTTACCTCACAGTATTCAGGCCATAAATCCTCCTCCTCTTAAAGAAAAACAAAACAAAAAGTAACCCATGACTGCAAATATAAAAAGTTGTCCTATAAAGGAAAAAGGACACTTCAGACCCCAAAAGTGAATGGAGCTCCTCTCTCAACCAGGCAGTTAGCTGTAAGATACGGTTGCTCTAAAACAAAAGCCTGATCCCACTGTAAATTCCAATGGAAAACAACGGGAGTTTAGCCAGAGTGAGAACTGCAAGGTTGGACCCAAAGGGGCTCAGATTCAACAGTAATGGGCATGACATTTGAAAGACAGGCAGACTCATTCACTCACTCCGTGGCAAAGGTGCACGGTTATATTGTTAGGACTTGAGAACTCTATGCCGCATGGTACTGGAGAACTAAAATGTACAAATAACTTTGAAGGGCTACAACACCAAAGAAATCCCTACAGATGCTTTTGGGTTCCTATGCAATTAATCTTCCTATGAACATACCTTCCTATATAATGAATGCTAGGTCCTGTTTATTTTTGTATATTTCCACATGTTCCCTTTACAGATATTTTCTTCTTTTATACTATTCCCTTACATCTGTACTAAAACAATGGGACAGAAGGGCTCTGGTGGGGATGGAGAGGAGAAAGGGCTGTATTGCCCACTTGAGGCTGGGACACCAGGCTGTGGAGAGCTTTTTAGGCCTTGGTTACAAGACTTTTTTGTCCACAGCTGAAAGATTCTAAATGTCTTTCTTCCTTCCTTCCTTCCCGACTTCCCTCCTTCCTGATTTCTGGTCACTTCTTCTTCCTATGAGAAGCAGAAGGGAGTGGAAAGGGTTCAGCCCACTCCATGGTTCCAGGTTAAGGAAATAAGGAAGACGAAGGATGGTGGATCCAGCACAGTTTTGAATAGGGAATGGTGAGCGACAACCTCTTTCATGTCTTGGGCTGGAATTTTCAAAGACGCCAACCTCAGGTGCCTAACCTCAGCCTTGATTGCAGAGAGTCTGACCATCTTTAGGAAACGCTCCGAACCTTCCTCTTTGAAAATGTATTGCCGTCATAAGAATGATGAATACTCAGTGCTAATTTGTGCTGGGGCTTGCCAGGGCTCAACCCCAGCACCTCTAGGCTCAGTAGTTCATAGCCCTGGTACCTCTGGGCTTGCCACGTCTGTCATGAAAGTAAAAAAATATTTGCTTGAGCCCCAGCACCTTTCATTACAAATTAAGCACTACCAACATTGACACCCTTGGTATCTCCCAGACGCCCCACACAGACACACACACACACACACACAGAAAACAAAAACAAACAAACACCAAACAAACCCACACAACCCTTCCTCACGCAGTATTTTTAATCCAAAGAGAATGACATGCAAGAGACTCCATGAAGTCCATTAGGGACTTAGCTATTGCTATTGATTTTACGTGGAAGGCATTCGGATACTATGGTGATTGATGGCAATATGAATCCCTTAGTTAGGCAGACAAAGAAAATCGTAGAGCTGTTCAAAGTTAACCAGAATCGAAAAATCATTCTATAGCTCAAGGTAGTAGGTTGAGCCTGAGGTTTGGTGATTTGTAGCACTGAAGTGTCAACATTTCTGTCACGAATCAGGTTACTTACCCAGCTCCAATGGCCCCACTCACTCGGTAACACTGGTTTATAACTTGAGGCAATTCATTTTACAATCTCAAGGGGGATAAAGAGGTAACAATGTCTGCAGATACATCAAACACCTTTTTTTAAATTTCGTGTGACTTCAATACTCAAGACATACCCAACTGGCAGCACTGGAAGGTTTCTGATTATCCACAGAATGGATGGCTGGGAGCAATAGGACACACTTCCCCACAAACAGTACTGCCCTGCCAATGTACTTAACTCTGATCAAAAGGGACCACCACGAGGGATCAGAGGGTATGTTTCTTTCCTTGATCCACTTCTGCAATCCTTGGCCCATCTGCTGAGATTGCTAACAAGCTTTGGAATTAGTGCCAACTTTTGTGGTGGATTTGAAGATGTGCACACTTGCACAATGGGAACTGGAGTGAGGCCAACAAACTTATTTCAATAGTCCACTGCCCATCAGGCAGTAACAGCTTCAAGTCATTACCATCCGGAGTGAATTTGAACCAGAAACTTAGAACGGAAAGGCTCTGGTTCCTGGGTTAAACACACTGAGCCTAAAGGTCACTTTTAAATAATTTACAAAAAAACCCCACTCTGTTCCTGGTAAATATGAGTTATTTTAGGAGCCAGAACTGACCTACTGGCAAAGCCGGGTCAGGTTGCTTGCATTGCACCGGCCCGCATACACTCGGACTCTGGGTAGTGCCGTCAGTGACCCAGCTTCCTGAGTATTAAAATAGATCAACTTATATTAAACATTAAAAAAATCAATTAACAATTTTAACTGGGGTTCACTAGTTCAAATCATTTCAGTATTCGCTGGTGGATTGTCATCTTGGGCATTGTGCATGACATTTGCAATCTCTTAGCCTTTTATTGGTAACATTTCAGCAGAGTAATAGGGGGAGTCATGAGCATCACTCTCTGCTGAAAATATATCCCTTGCTGCAGGAAAGGGACAACTGACAAATGGCAAACCAGGCCATCATTAACCTGCAATTAAGCTCAGAGCTTGAAAACAACCTTGGATCCTGACTGGGCTCAATTTTTCTGCTATAAGATATGAATGTTTCCTTTCCAGTAACTCCCATTTACATCAATACCAGAGCTGGAGAATCGGATTCAACTATGTTAGTGGGAAGGAGAGCGTGAGAAAGAGAGATCACACTTGTGTTTTCTGGGGTGATTTTCATATACCTGCAAAGGAGAGAAAATATGAATGAGAATTACAGTCTTCCTGCCACAAGCAAGGACTGTATGACAGGGGAAGGGATAACTTAATACTTGCCCTATTCTGTTCATTCCCTCTGATGCATTTGGTGCCAGCCACTGTTGGAAAACAGAATATTGGGCTAGATGGTCCATTGGTTTGACCTAGTCTGGCCGTTCTTATGCTCTTAGTCTGCAGTATAAGTGTAACTGGAGAAAGAGTATCAAGTTTCAGGAGAGGATCTTAAAACTAGCGACAGACCATGGGGTCAGCAATGCAAGCCTAGGGCTGATGTGTGGAAATTGTTTCTGTCCCAGCCAAGTACAGCAGATCCTTGCTAAGTATGTTTACAATATAAAAATGGACAATGCAATATGCCATCGTATCTGACCCAAGCTATGGAAGGCATTATGTTTAAAAATTAAGTAGCAGGGCAACAAATCATTAGATATAAGATGGGCACATGGCTAGGGGTGCCACTGTTGCAGGGATACGTGTGAAATCAGCAGACTAAAGAACAGTGCCATGCATTTTCTAGAAAAATATTGTCAAAAAACAGCAAAGCCTTGGCAGTAATTGGATCCTCCTCGACCACCTTTCATCAAGTCTAATTTAGCACATAGGAAATGGATCGTGACACCTAGCTGTTAATAAATTCCCTTCCACATGTGGCATACACTTCTGATGGCAGGAGTTGCTACTCAAATTCCCCCTCAGTTGCTACACATACTAAGTCACGCTTTGCCCATTTAATTTTCTCCTCTCCTCCCAGATAGTGTTATGGCTCAGCCACTTTATATATCTTTCTCTGTGCAGTCAGGTTTTGCTTTCCAGCTTGTCAGAAGAGAAGACAAACCCCAATGTTACCATGTCCTTATCTTTCCTTCTCCATATCCATTCTCTCTTGCTCATTCTCTCAGCTAACAAGGCTGGAGCAAAAAGAAAAGGAGTACTTGTGGCACCTTAAAGACTAACCAATTTATTTGAGCATGAGCTTTCGTGAGCTATAGTCACGAAAGCTCATGCTCAAATAAATTGGTTAGTCTTTAAGGTGCCACAAGTACTCCTTTTCTTTTTGTGAATACAGACTAACACGGCTGTTACTCTGAAACCTAAAGGCTGGAGCAGAGAGTGCAAATAGCTCAGCAGGTGTTGGAAGTGTTCGTGTAAAAGGAAAAAAAGCCCCAACTGCTATACTGCTGATGGGTATTTCCTCATTAATCTGCTTTGTTACACCCATTGGCTGCATGGAGAAAGACTGACATTGCTTGAACATTTCTCCTCTTGCTTGCTTGCTGCTTGTTACTAGCTGTTCTGTTGTACCCTGTGTCTGACCTTCCTGGGGAGTACCAAACCAAGAAGACAAGGCAAAAACAGGGGCGCATTCTGCTGTAAAGAGCAAATGCCCTTCTTCACCTGGGAGGACAACTCAGATATTTTGCAAAAGGCTGAAATGTAAGGACAACACTGCCCAAGGACAGCTGTAACACATGCCTGTGCCATTTAGTCACTTGATTTTTTTTTCCCACCCAGTGTATTTAATAGATGCGTCCCAGTCTGACATGACACGCGTGTGATCTCTGACATTTTCCCACCAACCCTTCCACTGCCGGGAAGACCATAAACTAAGAACCTGTAGTTTTACCAAAAAAACAGCAGTACTTGTAAATACTTCCATAGTTAAACCAGCCAACCAAAATCAGAACCTAGTGGATGCTTGTCTTGACTAAGGACTACAAAATTGAGCCCTTAAAGAGAATCAAAAACCAAGAAAAAAAATATACAGAAACAATTTCCCTCTGCCTGTATTTTGCCGTGTTCTCTTAGCTGTGATTGAACATTAGTGGACTTTTGCTTTCACAGCCCAGTTTTCTTGTGCTTGATCTGACAACGGAGTCACATCCTCTGCTTATAGCATCATGATGTCTTTAGACACAAGTGTGATATGCTGCAACAAATTCACCATTATAATTTCACAGAAGGAACAAACAGGACTAAAGGATGGGCTGTGAGGAAAGCACCTTCTTTAAGGGCTGGTTTACAAACCTTTGGTACTGATTAGCAAACAAAATATATGAAAAAAAAGTGTGTGAGATATACAAACATACATGTTGAGATCTTATCAATTGGCAGACTTCCCCAGGGTGGAAAGTTCTTTTTTTAAAGAAACAAAGGTCATGTTTTCAAGATAATAAAATATCATGGAAAGTGACAAAGGAAAATGGTTTCCTCAAAAGCTCTTTGACCTTCTGAAAAATAAATTTTGAATTATTCTCATCTCACAGCACTAAACCTTTTAGCACTTACAAAACTGACATTATACTGTACTAATATAAGGAAAAATTAGAAGAAGTTTTCTTTACGCATAATGGCATATTTTATGCTGTCCTAATTAGCCTAGTTCTTTTTTCATACAAATAGTCACTTACGCAGAACAGTCTGCAATCCTGCTTTACTTATGAGCCAGGTAGACACAGGACAGTTTTGCTTTAAGAGAGGGATCGTATCATTTTGAAAGGAGAAACAGTTACAATATACTTGATATCCTGGTGTGAAACTGCCATCAGAGCAAATCTACGGAGCATCATTGGTATCTGTGAGTAAAAAATCTGTTCTCAGTGGCAACACACACACACACGCAGCTACTACTGAAGATCCCAGGCAATATGCTTGTGCAACCATAGACAGAAGCTGGCCCTAACGTAGCCAAGTCTCTTTAGAAGGAAGCAAACTTAACAAAAGGGATGCTTGATAAAGACATCACAGTAATCTGGAAACTCAGCTCATTCACAGTGTCTCTACCCATTTGGACAACAGCGAGTAAGATGTGTCAATAGCATTTTGTCTTGTATGTAAAATAGATTTCCATTCATATATAAAATACAATGTCATTTCAAGGGCACAAACTAATTCTAGGTAGAACTAGTTCATTGCTAAGGGCAAGGATTTTTTTATATACATCTGTAAACACACACAGGAAATTAGCAAACAGTAGGGAAGGATTAAGAGAAAAGGGATAAAGGTTAGTGGGTCAGCGTTAGAGAATTTTTTTTAAAAAGGAAGGCTAAGATATTTCTGCATGTGCCTAATTTTAAGCACAGGTGGTCTCATTGAAGTCAATGAGTTAAAGTTAGGCATGTGCTGACATACCATACCAAATCAGGGCCTAAAACAATAGCGGAAAAAAAAAGAAAAAAGAAAAAAAAAAAAAAAAAACCATGCAACTTAAAAAAATACTAATGAACAAAATGTGATATTAGGCACAGGTTAGTTAACAAAAGAATAGGAATAAATCAATAAGTAGGTTAAAAGTACCTATGCATATTAAGTAGTCAGGGAGCACAGTGACTGAGAGGGACTAACAATGGCTAGCGGAGGGATTGTTTAAAGGAAGTTTGTATATATTTTTTAATGGTTGTATAAAGAAACACACACCACGTGTGCAAGGCATCACCCTAGCACTAGCCCCTTCACGCTGCATCAGGCTCTACTGGCCAGGTCTCTGCTTGTTTTACCCCCTCCCCTCCGATTTTAGGTCTTTTCTATAAAGGTCGTGGTCTTGCAAACACTTGAGCTCAAGTGACAACTCACAGGCATAAGGCCACTTGGGCGTGTAAACGTGTTTGTCTACAAATTACAGGCGGTGGTCTGAACTCGGGAGGCTCGCCCGGGCCTCCACCAGCGCCACAGCCGCCACACGGGATTTTAGCAATCTGTCTTACGCCTGCTAGCATGAGTCGGTCTTCCTGGGTGGGGAGGCTCACTCCCAGCTGCAGTGTAGACGTACCCTAAGTGTTTGGAGGAGCCAGACCTCAAACTGAGATCTTCAGGGGAGGGAATGTCTCTTCCTTTGCATCTTTACATGGCCTCTGGGTGCTATGGAAATAAGTTGGCTGTAATTATTTGTTATTCAGAAAAGCGGAGCTTGTGGAATGACTTTCCGTTTAACCCTGAAAAAACAGGCATCAGAGAGAGACGGCGCACAATAGACAGTAAATCATGGCAGTATAAATGAGGGTTCAAAATACTCTCAGGAATCACACTCAGATTGTTTAACAAAGGGAGGAAGTCTGTTTCCAAATAAATTAGCTAGTTAACAAGTGTAGATCACAACAGAGTAAAATATTTCACATAAAATATACTCAACTGTCAGTATCACAGTCAGTCAATACAGGTGTCCTGTCACCATTTACAGCATGACAGGATGCAGCCTCCAAATACTGAACCGATGAGGAATTTTTCACCTGGTGTTCGCTGTTTATTAACATGTGGGTTAAAGGGGTTGGTACAGTATGTGACCCAGCTGTCCCAATACCCATACCTGTAAACCATTAAGATGGGATTCTCTATTGCTGCAGTTCATTCTGAGGTCAACTCTGTAGCTCTGCTGATCATTAAAATAAGAAATTATAGCCCTGAAACTTTGACCAATGGAGACACCATCCCTATCTCTGAGAGAAACTTCCCCAGGATTGTTTTCTTTGAAGGGAAGTGGGAGGTTTACTCACTGATACTTTCCATAGAAATCTCCATTAGGGATTAGCCAAATTGTTTCAGCAATATCCTAACTGTAATGGAACATTACACATTACTAATGGATGACATGCTTTCCCATGGAAGTTGTCAGAGGCTAGCCAGATCTCCAGGTCGTATTCCTAGCTCTCCTATACACTTGCTGTGTAATATGAAACAAATCACTTAATATAACAGTGCCACAGACAATCTATAAAATGGGCATATGACCACCAGTGCCATGAGGCCTTATTAATTGACTAACATTTCCGTGGTCCTTTGAAATTCTTAGTTATAAGTCATTATTCATTTTTGGGTCAGAATGATTCGCTTGCTCAAAGACATCTTTTCCCACTCCTTCCTCTTCCTCCAAGTTTGTCTGAATATATAACAGACTAGACAAACACTACATGTTACCTTTGCCAATTAATTAGAATGTTAAAACTAGCCACAGACACCACATTTAATTAGTTTTGTTTGAATTTTGAAGCTTCTGCATATGTTGGGTTACACTACAGAGTCATCAGTGGTAAGTCAATTCAAATACTAGATCATGTCCTTATTGCACAATGAACAAATTGGCAGCCATATTACATACCACATCCTGCACATTTTGACTTGCAACAGATAGTGGACGAGGACTGGGTGAGCAGTGCAGACTAGGAACGTCCTCAGACGTTCTTGTCAACTGCTGGAAATGGCCCACCTTGATTATCACTACAAAAAGGTCCCCCCCCCCCCCCGCTCTCCTGCTGGTAATAGCTCACCTTACCTGATCACTCTCGTTACAGTGTGTATGGTAACACCCATTGTTTCATGTTCTCTGTGTATATAAATCTCCCCATTGTATTTTCCACTGAATGCATCCAATGAAGTGAACTGTAGCTCACGAAAGCTTATGTTCAAATAAATTTGTTAGTATCTAAGGTGCCACAAGTCCTCCTTTTCTTTTTAGGAAGAGATAAGAGGATGATTTAACCATACCCATGACCATAGAAAAAATATATAGTGAATTACTTTCATGCATGTTTGATGACCCACAAACAGCACAGGTAATAACTATACTGACTTCCACAGAAAACCCTGGCTTCCGCATTAGTTCTAGCTTTCAAATTTGCACCATCCACCACAACCTCATACAGTGTTTGTTATCAAAATGCTGACATATGAGTGGGAACCATTCCGTCTAATGAGTATGTGTATATTTGCTAGAATCCCCAGGAGGTTCCCGTAAATGAGGTGCTCACTTCAATGAACCTATCATGGTAATTAATAAGCTCACTAAGTAGACTCTGCTGCCGAAGGAAAGATAAACAGAATTCAAGGAAGCAGAGATACGATGGCAGAAAAGATTTTCATAAATATTATTTTAAAAAAATACACAGAAGGGGGCGGGGGGGGAGAGAGAGAGAGAGAGAGAGACTGACTTTAAAAAAAAAGGGAATGGTTTAAAAAAAAAAAAAAGACAAAATGCCAAGAAACAGCCAACGAGATACAGCGAGCTCCCCTAGGTTGGCAAGGAGATTATATATCTATACTTGAGCCAGGGCAGCAAAGCCTAATACATAAAATAATCCTCCACTTTCTACGCAGGCTTTTTTTATTTGTGCTGAATTCTCATTCTCAAAAGTCAGCTTCCGTGCTTCTTATATTTTACCCACTGTGAAATGAGGATTGCTTCCTATGAATTGTATTAACCACCGTTTCTTTTTGTTAAATGGTGACTTCTTTCCAATTTTGTCAATAAATTGGATTCACAAAATGAGGTACAGCATTCTTGAGGATCATTAAAAAAACGCAATTATGACAACTATTGAAAAAATATTAAGGGTTAGGAAGACATTAACACATTATCGCTGGGGGAGTAATTTTTTAGATAGATACCATAGGCTTGGTGTTTTTCCTTTATGATATGCTGGCCAAAACATCATTCAAAATATGAGTAAATAAGCCATTTCCACTGTAATGTTGCAAAATGGCAATGTATTACTGCAGAGATCTGTATAAAAAGGAAACAGTGTGTGCATTTGATGGGCGTTAATTCTGATTCTGTATAGCTCTTTTAGGCTTACTCCTCAAAATTGCTATATGTCTAGAACTTCTGGGAGCGCTCATCCAGATCTTCCTCCTTTTCCCCCCAGCTCCCACATGTGCTTTGAACACTAGCAAGTTGGCTAAGTCCAGTGGCCCCCTGGAAGAGTTATCCAGGGTTGTACTGTACATAGTTAATAAATATTATACGTATTATTCATTCACTCATGCTGTGGATAAAGACAACTATTTCAAGTATCACCTAAAACCAAGCAGATGATGCAATATTTCACCTTTAATGTTTGCAGACAGTCACGTGTGAGAAAACTCCTCAATAGACGTGGCTTGTACAAAATGTGCAAGGAGACAGCAGTATTGTTTGTGACGTGCAGCATCTCCCTCAGGAAAGTGAGAAGCATGTCACCATGTTATACTCTGGCTTTTCAACCTATGGATGCCAGGTTGGGATAGGCCTTTAGTTCAGTGACCTGTACGCTACATACGATAATGCCACAAAGGGCTGAAAATCTCACAGTAATTGCACGTTGCAACCTATGCTGGAAAGGCACATGGCATTTATGGGTTATATGGAATTGCCACTTCAGGCAAACAGACACGGACACCCACATTTTGGTAGTCTCAGTAGCTAGGTTCCCAACTAGCCCACCATTACAGATAGGTGCAATGGCAGAAACAACAAGTTGCCTGGAGGGTTGGAAGGTTCAATGCTGCCCAAATATTCAGTGGCATGAAGACATGGCCAGGATGCCCAGAGTGATTGGGCATCTCCCCATTGCATCTCCCCAACTCACAGAATTCCTATGGAGCTCTGAGCAGATCTAACACTTCTCTCCCTTTGCTGGAATCCCTACAGAGCACGCTGTAAGTAACACAGCCTGCCCTCTCTTACGTTGACTCCCTTCTGTGCAAAAAGCAGTCTCGTTGATGCAATGGGGAATTATTTGCAGGTGTGTGTGTGTGTGTGTAAAAAGAATCTAGCCCGTACTCTAGGTTATGTCTGGGTTACAATTCAAGAAGACTTGGAAGTCCATTCTGGATCTCACAGCGGAAAAAAAACCACAAGGTAGATAAAAAAATCTTAGAGACCCACACACGGCCATCGGGATGGTATAGGTTGGAAATGAACTGCACTTGGCAAAACAAAGATCTGGGAACCCACCCCACAGTCAGACTTGCACATTCAATAATGCAACAGGATAAGAAGTGAGTCCTTTATCACAAGGAGATCATCACCCCTACATTTTACAGCTACTTTTTTCCCTTCAAGGAAATGGAAGAATCAAACCCTGCATGTCTGAGTCACACATGCACCTGCATCACTTGCTAACAAAAATATTTCCCCCCGCCCCCACCATCAACACTGCAGGGCCACTATAACCTGCCGCAAGAGCAAGGTGTATTCTATCCTGTCTCATGTGTCTTCAGCCTAATTGCCGGCTAAATTCCTACTCTGAATATTTCCCGTTTGTGACAGTTGGCAATGCTATATGGAACAGAAGGCACACCTGGATTCCTTGGATACCAGGTTTCAGTTGCAAAGCTAGCCATTAGGACAACCTTGTTCCGAGTTGTAAAACAGAGCTCATTTGATGTAGAAGTCATAGATGGAGAGAAAATAAATACAAAACACCGAGATTAGTATGTAGTAGAGACTTTTCTTAGCATGACCACACTTTAAAGTACCATGTTACAGCTCTGCTTGGGAATAGTCTCAAAGTAATGGTGTAGTTCTGCAGGGATTTGAAAGTGAGACGACCGCCTTCCTTCATGTCCGTGAAGCCATGAAGCTTAATCACTCCAGGGCATGAAAAGTAAACAAGGGAACTCTCCTTCTGGATCTCTCTAGGTATGTATACTGTATGTTAAAGACTTTTAATTTTCTTTGGCAAGGAAAGTTCCAACCCCGGCCTCCCTTTTTAAGGCCCATTCTCAAAGAGCAAGTGAGGCTGTTTCCCTTCTGCTTAAGTCAGTACAGAAGCAGCTCTTTGGGGCAGGGACTGTCTTTTTGTTCTGTTTGTACAGCGCCTAGCACAATGGGGTCCTGGTCCATAAGCTTGTAGGTGCTACAATAATAACTAATAGGTTGAGACAAGACCAAAGCTCTATGCCTATATTTTGAACGGTTTCGTGTCCTCAGGAAGTCTGATGAGGTCAGTATAAAGTTTTGGACTCAGTTTCCAATGGACAAACTCTTTGAACCCCGACTTCCCCACTACCCAACTTCTATGGTCTCTTCTCCCCAGTGTGCAGGATATGAGTCACTGTTTAGTGCTGCTGCCTGCTTGGCATGTGTTTCCTCGGAGGATGGCAGAATTTGTGCATGAAACTAACATTTCTAGGTCACATCTTGTCCTATCTTCTAACTTTCCTCTTCCTTCTGTACCACCAAACAGGTGGGAGCACCCATGTCCTAGAACGCAGGTGGAGATGTGCAAAGACATTTCAGTGCTTGTGAAAGAAGACAGCATGACTTCACTCTGCTAGCTCAGAATGAAACACATGGCAATTCTGCCTCCAATTTGTATGCATTCTCCACTCTATTGAAGGCACTTCTTGAGCAAGCAAAAACACAACTTGATTTTAGCAAATTCCAATAGTTTATGCCCAATTCAGAGAAAATATTAGGGACTGACCATGAATTTCAAACACTGCCCACAGCTGTGTGAATTTTGCACTGAGAAATGTTTGCACCGAGATTTCCAGAAGGTGAAGACTACTGTTGTACTTTAGTCTCAAGGCCAAATCTTGCTTTCAGATACACAGGAAGGAGCTGTGTGCACATATTCCAATTCAGAATTTGGCCTTTGGCCGTTGCCTATTGAATGGTAGTTTATGATTTTCAGTTCAGAAATCCATTGCCTACAGTGGAGTTGGACCAGCTTCCCCCCAGGCTGTGTTTGGCCCAGGATGACTAAATATTGTACATTCAAGAATATAAGGAGGGTAGCCGTGTTTGTCTGTATCCACCAAAAACAATGAGTCCAGTGACACCTTAAAGACTAACAGATTTATTTGGACATAAGCATTATTTGGGTAAAAAACCCACTTCTTCAGATGTATGGAATGAAAATTACAGATATCGGCGTATATACATGTCTCCATGCATCTGAAGAATTTTTTTTTAACCTACAAAAGCTTACGCCCAAATAACTCTGTTAGTCTTTAAGGTGCCACTGGACTCCTTGTTTTTATTCAAGAATATCATTTTTCTGATTGTTCTGGTTTAATTATTTATCCCCCATCACTCAGAACCAAGCAGAGGGAACCCCTCTAGGGGACCACCAGCAACCAGTGCAGATGGTCCCACGTACACCGCTCTTCCACACAAGCCATAAGGGTTTGGGGAGAAAGAATCTCTCAAGGGTACAGAGACTCCCCCTTATCTCTGACAGGAGCCAGGACAGATGCAATGAATGAGGCCACATCGGACTCTGGTGATGTCATCAGAACCCGCTTTATTTCTCCCCTCTGTTTATTGTCTGTTACAACCTTCTCCCTGACCCTTCCCAGTTCCTGAATTACAGACTCATGCCCCCGACCTTCCAGGCTCCTCTCCATCATTCATTTCTCTCTTCTCTCTGTCTCCTCAACGTCGCTCTTCCCTTACTCCTGTGCTCCCGTTAACTTTGTTTCAAAATTTGTTCCAGTTTTATTTTAATAAATACTAAATATTAATAAATTTTCAGTCCAACTTGATTTTTCAAATAGCTTTTCAGTTTGCTGAAAAATTCAAAAAACATTTGTTTTGGGTTATCCCCCCCGCCATACCTTTTTTAAACATCAGCCATCAAACCAAAACAAATCATGTATTTACACAAATCTAGTCACAAGAGTCAAGGTATTTGATACTTTTCTTAAAGCTTCAGCTCTGTGATTACGGGAGACTCTCAGTTTTCCTTTTTTTTTTTAAGTTAATTTTCTAGCTCCCATTGTTAGGGAGCAACAAGGAGTCCGGTGGCATCTTAAAGACTAACAGATTTATTTGGGCATAAACTTTCTGCATCTGAAGAAGTGGGTTTTTTACCCACGAAAGCTTATGCCCAAATAAATCTGTTAGTCTTTAAGGTGCCACTGGACTCCTTGTTGTTGTTGTGGATACAGACTAACATGGCTCCCCCTCTGATAATTGTTAGGGAGGAAATCTTGGGGTTGTGGGGGAGCCCTCCCGAATGTCTCAAACAACTGAAAGCTAATAAGAATCCAAAAATTCATTATTTTTTTAAATTTCATTAATTTTGAACACATGGGGTTAACAATAAAGAGCAAGTGGAATACAAACTCAAAAGGAAAGGGATGGGGGGAGAAACTAAACCGTCTCTGTTGCTGTTTCAGAGTCAGATCTAACTCAAGGACAATGACCACAAGCTGCCCTTGTCTGAGGAAAAAGGCACTACACAGCATCAACAACTTTGAAAAACCTTTGGTCTGCATTTCGATAGATATGGGCAGAATTACCTTTAAACAGAACATTCTTCAAAGCTTTCTGTGATGCACTGAGGTGAATCTTTATTGAACTGTAATTGGATTTACAGGGGCAAGTGGTTCTGCTCTTCAGAAACTAAATAAATGATGAACATAGGACACGGGGGGGGGGGGGAGGAATTCCCACTTCAGTAGCTGTTTACTGGGCAGTAGATTTTTGGGAGTGAGTCTGAGAACCAGTATCTACTGACCTCCTCTTCTGGAACAAACAAACAATTAATTTTGGATTGACATCTTTCTTGTTTTTGGAGAGTTTAAAAATTCCCTGTCAAAACTATAATATCTTGTAAGAACAATGGAACGGACCTCAAGATGTATTTTACTGTAGAACTTCATAACTAGAGCTGGGCAAATAACAGATTTTTTTCAGTTTGCTGACAATCCAAAAAAAAAAAAAAAAAAAAAATCTGTTCAGATCAAACAAAAATTGAAATTTTTTGGAGAGTCAGAGAAAAAATGTTTTGGAATGTTTGATTTCCACAAAAATGAAATAATTTCTTTTGGATTTTGACCATTAAAATATTTTTGATTTAAAAAAATATTAGTGACCTTCAAAACAAAAGTAATTTTGAATTGAAATTTTTAATTTAAAATGTTAAATCAAACATTTTATGTCCTTTTTAAAGGTTTTTTCAACCAAAACAATTCTGTGAAATCAGTACAGAACTATTGAAATGTTTCAGTGTTGCTGAATGTGTATTTTTGCACCAAAAAACCAAAAATCTTTTGCTGAAAAAAGTTTGCCTCAACCTCCCACTGCAGAACAAAAACAGCTTTAACTGATTCACCATACATCTTGGCACATACCAATGTCATCTATGTTCTCCTAGCCAAAGCCTCATCGGTTCTAAGGTCTACATGTTGGGAATGAGTAATGGAGGGGAATCTCTTCATAACTTTAGAAAGTCAGTAAAGGATTCATTTTAGTTACTGTGCTATGATGTAGCTCAATTTTAGCATGCCCCAGAACAGTTAAGGAAACCGATCCAGTGGTTCCAATAGGATACAAGATACTTTTTACACTAAGCTATTCTTGGTGCTAAGTCCCCTATCTTATGGGTCAATGTGATTTTTATTTTTAATTAATTAAATTTATTTATTTAGAGATTGGGTCATGGAGATGAATTGCTAATCTGAAAAACAGCCAAAATGTCCAATTATCCGTTCTTTGCAAGTTTTGCGGTTTTCTCTGTCAGGCATAAATGGTGATCTGGAAAAGATATTCACAAGCAGTTTTTGTGACGCAAAACCCCAGCGTTCTCAATTGTCAGATCTGAAGAGGTATTTTACAGGACTGTTGCCCAATAGTATGCAGGGACTGCATAAAGAGATTCCCTAAGTGAAAGACCAAACTGTCCACAGATAAACATCCTGAGTGCCTGTCTTGTCCCTGGTTAAAATATCCTATAATGAGATACCATGGCAAGTGGGGGCTTACGCCAAAATACTTTCTAATTTCCTTTGATTAAAAGTTTTAAAACTGCAAAGATTCTTTTTTTCCTTTATAAAATATTGAAGTTATTGATTTTTTTCAACTATCATCGTAATAAGAAATAGAAAAACATACATCTCCTTTGCTAGTAGCCAAAAATCAAATCAGCACAAAAAAAAAACCCTTGCAGAATGCAAATAGTGTATACGTTCATAAAATCAGTCTAAGCTAAAATGCCATCCTATGAATAGTAAAATATGACAATGTATCTTTTTTGACCCTTTCTACTGACTGCATCATATCTGCTACAGGTCACTTCAGATTTGACGAGTATTCAAATATGTATGTTAAAATATACACAGCCATAAGGGAAACAAATATATGTGTGCTTCAAATGTGGCACCAGATGAAATTGAATCTCAATTTGTCATTAATATGGAATCATCACTCAGTGCAATGTGAAAAGTCCACGGGAAATTCAGCGCATACCTTTTGAAGGGCTAATCCGTTACAAGGACTGACAAGTTGACATGTAATATATATAAAAAAACCACCCTTAAAGATTGTAGTTGAGCAGCAGAGGAACTAACTTGGCAAAGTAAAAAAGCATCACAGATATATTAGATATCATCTGACGTCAACTAATTTAGTGACATGCTTCTAGATTTCAGGCTAATCTTACACCAGCTTAAACTCTGAATCTGTTTATCCCAAGTGCTAAGTTTAGCCCAACGGCTATAACTTTTAGCCTCTGTCCCAGTCTTAAGTATCGTACAAGAAACAAAAGGAGGACAAACTATTATACTTATGGTTTTTCTTATTACACTTGATTCCTACAGAAATTCTATGTGACACAGGACAGATGTAGTAACCGCACATGGCATTCAGTTCTTCTAATATCGGAAACTGCACGCCAATATTTGGAGGGATTGACAGGCCATGTATTTGAAAGCAACCTATGACCAGTCATTATTTTAACACAGACTGTTCAGGTGGGAAAATTAGCACTGAATAGTCTACAGGCAACTTGGAGAATATTAATAATAATGAGGCTTGTAAAGCATCTGCCATTTCACACTCTCTGATATGGGTACCGGCCTCTCAGGAAAGGTGGTGGGTTAGGGAAGAGGCACACTGGAGATAAAGAAAGATGCCAAGCGGAGGAAAATCAGACACCAAGTGCTGGAGATACTGATGCACACAGTCAGTACACATTACACTGGAAGAAAGCTCAGGAAAAGTGATACGGGTATAGGACAAAATCCTGCAAGACAGTGTATTAGCACCCCCACAAGAGAAAATCATAGAATGATAAAAGCAAAGACTGGGATTTTCGTGTGCATTGTTATAAATGTCTGTTCAAATATAAATGTTGGATCAGGAATACGCATTGTTGTAGCTGTGATGCTCCCGGGATATTAGAGAGAGAAGGTGAGTGAGGTAATATCTTTTATTGGACTAACTTCTTTTGGTCAGAGAGACAAGCTTTCGAGGAACACACATTTGATATTCATTTTTGTATCAAATCCATTGGAGATTTGGTGCAGGAACAGTTCATCCTTCCCTTGAAATGCTGCCAAAACTCAATAGGACCTTAGGTTATCTGACATAGAAGTTACAGTCACGCAAGATACTGTGGCCCAGGATAGCTTTAATGTCCAACACCTTGGGAGTTTTAAAAAAAAAAAAAAGTTCTGGATTTTGAATTTGTGCAACTGGCTCATTTTAGGCTCAATCCTTGTTTTTTTTCTTTTCTGTTCTCTGATCCACTTTAGTCCTTCATATACAGAAAAGTATCACAGTTCTCCACCAGCAGGTTTTTCCCAGGCCTCTAGATTTCAGGTATCAGAGGTGGCAAACAGTTTGAAAAAGTCTTTGAATCTTCTGTTTTAGGTGTTTCTAATGTCCCTTTCACCAAGTTATCCAAGTGCCACAGAAGTCAAATTATTTACCATTCAGTATATTCTTATCTCCTCTCTATCTGTATCCTTCCCTCACGCTGTCCTTTCTCCCCATCTGTCTCCTTACTTTCTTTTCTCCTAAGCCCCATCACATGCTGACCTTATGAAGGGGTGGTTATTGGAGCAAAGGTTTAGCAAAGAATTTCAGTCTGATCAATATCAGCTTTGGGCTCAATCTAATTTATTTCCACAGTCAGGTTCTGCCACTGAGAATGCTCTGCCTCTAGTTCCTGGGAGTCTGAACATGACATGGCTGGCAGATAGACAGGTCCTAACCAGTACAAGATCTTGGAGATTAGGATCAGGACTGAGTTTGATTTGAAAGTGACCTGGAGAGAGCAGAGCACCAAAGTGATATAGTCTCTATATAGTTTCTGCGGAAAAGGACCTAGGGGTGACAGTGGACGAGAAGCTGGATATGAGTCAGCAGTGTGCCCTTGTTGCCAAGAAGGCCAATGGCATTTTGGGATGTATAAGTAGGGGCATAGCCAGCAGATCGAGGGACGTGATCGTTCCCCTCTATTCGACATTGGTGAGGCCTCATCTGGAGTACTGTGTCCAGTTTTGGCCCCACACTACAAGAAGGATGTGGATAAATTGGAGAGAGTCCAGCGAAGGGCAACAAAAATGATTAGGGGTCTGGAACACATGACTTATGAGGAGAGGCTGAGGGAACTGGGATTGTTTAGCCTGCAGAAGAGAAGAATGAGGGGGGATTTGATAGCTGCTTTCAACTACCTGAAAGGGGGTTCCAAAGAGGATGGCTCTAGACTGTTCTCAATGGTAGCAGATGACAGAACGAGGAGTAATGGTCTCAAGTTGCAGTGGGGGAGGTTTAGATTGGATATTAGGAAAAACTTTTTCACTAAGAGGGTGGTGAAACACTGGAATGCGTTACCTAGGGAGGTGGTAGAATCTTCTTCCTTAGAGGTTTTTAAGGTCAGGCTTGACAAAGCCCTGGCTGGGATGATTTTACTGGGAATTGGTCCTGCTTCAAGCAGGGGGTTGGACTAGATGACCTTCTGGGGTCCCTTCCAACCCTGATATTCTATGATTCTATGATAGTCAGACTGGCCTTTGATACTTAAGAGGATGGCCACTGCATGATGCCCAAATTGTAGCTTCTGTGTGGTACCCGTATTAAACCCCCATGTAGGGAGAGTTGCAGATAACCAGCCTCAAGGAGAGGAAGATGTGGATCGTAGAGGCAAGGTGCTAACTGGAAAGAAGAGGTCAATCTCCTGATCAGCTGAAGGTGGTAAAAGGCATTCCTCCCGACACATCAGTGTGTGTCCATGTGTCAAGGCTGGGTACTACCTTTACAAATGGCAGCTGAACGACCTCAGTCATTGGTCATATCCACTTATTGACAAGCTCTTCAAAAGTATTTCCTTCTGCTTAACATCATTGCTTCTGCCTTCCTTAGATTTACTCTAGCCAAATAATGCCTTTCACTTGGACTATGTTCAGCCCCTTTTGTGATCGCTTTCTACAAACATTGCCGTGTACTAGTTTACAGCCAGAAATGTTCATGAAAACAGCACATTTAAGCAGGTTGTCAAGAACATTTCCAGGAAGAGACTTGCTCTCATAAAAATAGAGTATTCTCACCAGCAGCTGAGTCTGCTTTTCCAATCAGAGAACAGAAATAATATCACCATGTGGAAAATGCCATTTAACCAGCACAGCCTGAATTTTGGATATCAAAAACTTGCAACAAAATGCTCTAACCAGCAGAAATTATTCAACAAGCAATTTCAAATGAATATATTGAAGAAAACTGGACACTGCTCATGGACAATTCACAAATAGGGTTGAATTGATCCCATTTAATATTCTGTACCAATTCTCAAGCTCACTAAATAGTAAACACACTGCACAAAGTTGAGTTCTCCTAGCTTCCCATTTAAATCACCTGAAGCACCAGATTTATGTTCGAGGTAAATCCAATCCTGAATTTCCTGTTGACAGTTCCCATTATTGGAAGGGTGCCATACTGAAAACCTTGGTCAGACAGCAATCTAAACAACAGGGATTGAATAGAATCATCTGACAAAATGTCCTAATGCATCAAAGCAACTGTTCCCCTTTAGGGAACTAGTGTAGATGTGTATTTGTAGGGATAGTGAAAAAAAATTTTTTTAAAATATATTCTTTTTTCCAATCAAAAAATGGGGTTTTCCAATGAAATTTTCTCCAAGAAAAGGTAGATTTCAACAGAATTTTCCATTGGGAAAACCAAAATGAAATGTTTCCCATGGACCTGAATACGAATATTTTGTTCCAGGCTGACATTAATCATCTCTGTATCTGCCTGAGCTTCTGCAGTGCCTGACTGGCCTTGTCGTTCTGGGTCCTTTATGCCCCAGTACACTCAGACAGAACTACAGCTCAGCCACAAGAGGTGGCCATTGTGCTCTGTCAGAGACAAAGTGCAGTCGGGAAGTATAATCTATGGGGGAGAATGGAGGCCTAATAAGGACCCAGAACTACAATGCCAGTGAGGCACCATAGCAGTTCAGGTGGATGCAGAGTCAGTGTCAACTACAATAGGATGCATTTTGAGGTTTCTAAATAGATTTTCTTTTTTTAACTTTTCCTTTTGTGAAAAAAGTTTCAGTATTTCAAATTTTTGCCCAAGTTGGAATGAAATTAAAAAACAAAACAAAAACCCTTTGAAATATCAGAATTTCCCATTGGATGAAAATTACTTTTTTTCAGATCAGCTCTACATGTACGTTTAGGAGTCACTATTTTAATTTGGAGCAAGGGAACACAATCGCCACATACGGGTCTCACATCTTCAGCTACTTGCCAAAGCTTTTAATATTATTGCGAATCAGTTAGTCTTTCTTCCATTTTATTTCTAAAAAGATTAAAAGTTTTCACCTTTTTTAACTAAGTAAATTACATATTATAACATCCTGTTTGGGAAGGGAGCACTTATGGAAGAGTTTAGCTTAACGTGCCATGCTTAAAAGATCTTATTTTAATAAGGTGAGAAAGGGGACTTGATCTGCTATGGAAACAACATAGGCTAGTGTCCTTAAAGAGCCATTAAAGCCTCACAAAGTCATGAAAAAACTTCTGTTTAGGATCAATTCTGCTTGTATATCATGTGTTTCACAGTCTGCCCTCATTCCTTTACTGAGGCTAGGGAATGCCAGAAACTATAGAATTAATAACTGTCAGCTTTGTAGCCCAGAATAAGAACTCAACCCTCTGATTTTGGTTCGAAACACAGGAAGGAGGCTATTTTTCAATCCTGGTTCAGATGCTGTGGAAATCTTGCAAAAATAGATGTTCTCACATGATTTCAGCTAGAGATGCTATTTTGGACCAAAATCTCACAAGACTAGCTCCACTGAATCCAAAACCCAATGTGGATCTCACCCATCTAATTAATAAGAATTGAAAAGGGCCTGAACTAGAATTTAATTGACCAGGTCTTGGACCCTGCTCCGTGGAGGAAACTCAGGGAAAGTGCTGAGGACAGGCAGGAAAGTACTCCACAAACAGCTATCAGCAACCTCTCATCTTTAAGCCCTTGGGAATCTGCCACCTTGTTAATGCACCTGCGGGGGGGATCTGAGCTGCATTAGCAGCTACAAAACTGCTGCCCTCACTCTGGTCAGGATCTTCTACAGGGACCAAACTAAGGGAAAGGAGTAAAGGGGCTCAGGGGGGACCATCAGTGGGCTCTAGTGGGATTTCCCCTTTTGTCTTTTAGGGGTGGAGTTGTCAGGAAAGTTAAGGGTGAAAAATAAAACAGGTGCAGAGAAAAGGAGGGAGCGGAGACAGCACACATTGTGAACTGTGGCAGATTTATCCATCTCTGACCAGATAGGGAATTAACAGGAAAGAGGAGTGAAGTGGGCAACCTAGGAGATGGGAGAATGGAGTGGGGTTACTGTTAGTTTTAAAAATCTCATCCCATTACCAACTCCCTAAGAGAAAAGTGGTGGGTCCCCTTGACAGGTAAGTCTCTAATTAAATTACTGACAGGGATGTGTTTGCTCCATCGGACACATCAGATCTAAAAAGGTGTATTTGGTCTGGGTGTATTTGTATTAACATTTCCACATAAACCTCCTTTCTTGTAAACCCCTGACAGGATCCCCTTGGCTCCCTTCAAAAGATTGGGGACTATCAATGTTTTTTCTACTCTTGGTGGAAGTGAATATTCCTTTACAAGAGCTCTAGCCACACGCAGAGGGGGAATTCTTAATATTCAGCTTTTGGGAGAATATTATTGTGTGTTACCAAAAAAGCCTAATTATTTTTTAAAATAATAAATCTCTGTTTAACACTCCCAGGATTTCAAAACAGTTTTAAAATAATGGTGTTTTGCTGAGGAGAAAAGGCCTGTGAAATTTAATCCATAATAGGATAGATGGGATTCTTTATCACTGGATGAGTTTAACTTAGAAATGGAAAGATTTGCTCGAGCTCTGTGAGACGTTATGGACTCAGTGTAGGAATTACTGGAAGAAATCCTCTGGCCTGTGTTATGCAGGTCAGACTAGATGCCATAATGATCCCTTCTTGCACCTATGACTCTTTGCAACTGCTTTGTGTTACTGAAACAGTGCAAAAGCCAATAGATTTAGAACCCTGAGGATTCTCCCTGCTTAAAGGGACATTTTCCCTCTCCCAATTAGCTCATATTGGCTGGATTAGAGGGTCTGGCCCCATGTCTCTACAGTGGGCAAAACCAAACCCTGAATCCAAATCATCGGGTTTCAAAATCCAGATCTGAACTCCCCCAAACTGGAAGATATTCTAGATTTGGCCCGCTACAGAGAGTGGTTTGAGCAGCTAACTTGGATCCAGATCTAAAGAGTTTGTTTTGAGTCCACCTCACTAGGAATACTTGCGGAAAGGAAGCTTATGCTAGTCATTCCCCACCTAAAATTGTAATACTCCACGACATCTCAATCATCTTCACGGCAATTAACAGGAATGCCACAAAGGACAATTATTTTGGTGGGCTCATCATGCCAGGTTTACATGCGCTTGCATATTAAGCTAAGGAGCTGTCTGAAGGGTGGTTCTAATGGCAGAGCACAGTGGTACTGAGTGAAAGAACAAGAAAGCTGCACACAAAGAGTATAATGTATCTGAATTTTAGGGCCTGTCTACACTACCGTGCAAGTTCAGACTACGGGGTATGAATAACACAGTGCACAAAAAAGTGCTGCACTGTAATTCCCCCATGTGGATGCTGCAGGCATGACCTAAAAGGTTCCTACTGTAGTCCTGTTTGAAAGTGGACTGTGTTAATGTGAACAAAACAGGAACCTTTTAGTTCGCACCCACAGTGTCCACAAGGGGGAAGTTACAATACAGCACTTTTGTGCGTACTACTATGCCCCCGTAGTCCAAACTGCAGGGCAGTGTAGCCATGTTCTCAGAGTTATTTTGTATTTATGACATCAGACCTCTTCTTTAGAATGTCTGTTACATAATACACTTCCCTGTGGTGTTAATTCTGCTGGTAAATACAGCTTTGAAATATCCAGTCTCATTAGTATGCTTCTGAAATCCACAATGCATAAGGAACAAATGCTGGGCTGGCCCAGAGACCTAGCAATCAAGCTCTGCTTGGTCATACAGGAGACCCCGCTTTGATGCTATATCCTTTGCTCCCTAAATGTTTGAATCTGCAGTCTTTACCCATGCAGAGTAGCACTTCAGCACTTGAGTAGAGCTGGTTGTGATGGGTTGGACCCCTTTGGGAAGTCACTTGATGTGCTGAGATACCACTGAGTCTACCTGTTCTGCTAGCATGGGCCCCCTTTTACCTGTCTTGCTGAGCTAGGCTCTTAAAACCTCCTCTAACACACATTCAGGCAGGGGCACACCCAGCTGCAGATCAGCTCTGGGAAGACTCAGTTTAAGGGACTTGCTCCAACACTCAGATGTCCACCTTCCTTGGAGTACAGACCCAAAGACAGAATATATTTGCCTCTTCCCTCAATGTGGAAGAGGGTATGCACAATTTCTCGCCCCCCACCCCACCCCGTTAGAAATCACAAACTGGGTTGTATTACAAACCAGAAATAAATGTATTAACTATAACAGGCGTATTTTAAGTAGTTAAGGAGGTAGCAGAGAAAACAAGGCAGATTACGAAGAAAATGAAACAGAGCTCACAAACTAAGCTTAATACACTAAAGAAACTGGTTACATGTGAGTTCTCACCCTAAATGTGGTTCTAATAATCATCTTCACAGGCCAGATGCCCTTCCAGCCTGGGTCCAGTTCTTTCCCCCTGTTCAGTCTTAGTTGTTTCCAGCAGTCATTTTGTGTGGAGTAGCCCACTCCACCCTTAAATAGGATTTGCATAAGGCGGGAGTCCTTTGTTTCCTAGTTTGACCCCCCTTCCCTAACAGTGGAAAGTTACAAGGAGTGCCAGGAAATGTTTTAGTATCAGGTGACAAGACCACCTGACTCGGTAGGGACCTTGTAGACATTCCTCACAGGCTGACCCACACGTTCACAGGAAGACTAAGCTCTTTTACAGCCAATAGTCCTTGTTGATGGGCCATGCGTCCTGTGTGGATTTTCCATTCTTGTACCTGAAGTGTTGGCAGTGGGTGTCACCCGAAGTAGCATAGTTGAAATACAGATACATAGTCAATATTCTTAATTTCAGATACAGAAATAATGCATACAAATAGGATAATCACATTCAGTAAATCATAACCTTTCCAAGGATCTCTCACATGAGCCATTCTGTATAAAGTATATCTCAGTTATGTCATATTCAGGTCATAAGCATATTTTCATAAAGAATACGGAGTGAAATGTCACACTGGTCAAAAATATTGGAATGAAAAATGTTTGTATCAAAAAAATGACCTTTTTTTCTGAAATCAAAAATTATGACATTTTCAACTGCATTGGAAAAAACACAATATAGGGTTTGTTTTTTCCTTCCATTTTTTGGTTTATCAGGGTTCCTCCTCCCCACAACTTTGTCCCCTTCCTGCCTCACCTTTTTCAGTGGCAAAAATTTTAAATGAAACAACGGAAGGAAAAGGGGGGGGGGAAGGGATGAGAAATGAAAAACTGGAAGTTCAAAACTGAATTTTTTTGTTAGAAATTCTCTCAAAAGTTTAGAGAAAATAAAATAAAAAAAAGGTCCTTTTTGAAATATGCAGAATGAAAATGGCTTCAAAATTTTCACAATCCTCCCACCCTGGTTTTTGGCTAGCTCTACACACCAGTAGGACCAACACCTATCGGAGTAAGTAGGGGTAGCAGACTCTTGCATTGACGGGGTACCTCATTTCACGCAGTGATCTTTCAACCAGCTGATGAAAGAGTTTCCAGGATAAGTTTATCAAATCATTCATTAGAGCTAGTCAGAACATTTTTGACAAAATGAAATGTTGCCAAATAATGCTGTTTTGTTGAAGCCTAAACGTTTTATGGAGATGCATCAGTGTCAACTAATTTTTCATAGGAAAGGTAGGTAGGTGTGGGTGTGTCTCCTACATCCCAGTGCCCCAACCACCAATACACACACCCCTTCCCAAATCAAAAAGTTCAGGTTTCTGTCCAAACGATGGACATTTCAACACAATTCTATTTTTGCAAAAACATTTGAAAGGGTTTGGTTTTGTTCCAATGTGGAATGCCAACAAGTTTAGAAATCTGAAAAGTTGTTGCCAAACATAAATCGTCAATGCCTGGTCAGTTTTGCCATACACCCAGAAACATGGTAGCCTTGGTGCAGGACCTTTAAGCTGACAGTGGCAGATCCATAGCACTAGAGAGAGATCAAGAGCCTTATTATCCACAGGAGATAACTTCAGAATGGATTGTATCTGATTGCAAGGAGATAATGTGTTTAGTACAGGACTGTTACATATTGGGGCGAGGGGGGGTTAATATATTAAACTTTAAAAATTTCCAAATATTGGAATTCCATTTTTAGAGTATGTAACACACTCACAGACAAGTATGTCAGCTATAAATCAAAACAGAAACTGTGCAAATTAGGTTTCATAGCATCTTGAGTAATGTATTAGATCTTAAGGGCTAGTCTACACTAGAATTGCCACAGCAGCGCAGCTATACCGATGTAGCTGAGCCGCTGGAATGCTGTTAGTGTAGACACTCTATGCCGACAGGAGAGAGCTCTCCCATCGGTATAAATTATTCCACCTTCTCGAGTGGCGGCAGCTAGGTCAGCGGGAGAGCATCTCCCACCAACATAGCACTGTCCACACGGGTGCTTAGATTGGTGTAATTTACATCACACGGGGGATGACTTTTCCCCACCCCTCAGCCACTTAAGTTATATCAAAGTAAGCACTAGTGTGTACAAGCCCTAAGTCTTAACAAAACACAATGCTGTTCTGATACAGTGGTTAAGACACATAATACTACAATGCTTTGGTAACAAGACAAGAGCTGCTATAGTCTGCTCGCATCCTTTGTGCTGATCCCAGGAAGAAGGGGCCTCTGGCAATTGCTCAAGGGAGCCGATGAAATGATCTATTTTGTTGGCACATTCCCAGTTCTTTAGACAGACTACGGTCTCGGATGTCACTCCACTGGCATTGCTGTTCTTCTAGAACCCCTTCCCAATGCTTTTGGTCTTTGCCAGCTATTTACCGCGTCCGAAGGGCTCTATTGCTTGGAACACCTCAACCATATCACGCTACTCCATGCAGGAACTACAAGAAATCATGAATCGGGCTTCTGCATTCATCTTATCAAATACAGATGCATCTTCTCTTTAGGTCAACATCACAGGAAAAGGGAAAGAGGTGGAAACTTCATGTAAACAAGTCCTTCTGCCTAATTCATTAGGAGTTGGCCATCTTCCATACATAGCCAAGAGCACAGGCACCACCCAAACCTCTGCCACAAACAAAAACAAGAGCCATATATACAGAGTGAATATCTAGAGTCCATGCTTTCTAGGGCCCATGCCAAAGAACATTGGGCTCAGAAATCATAACTGGCTTGGAAGGTGCCAGTTCGTAAAAGCCCAGAAAGGTTCCACAGCCAGCGCCCGCAGAGTTACAATTACTGATGAAGAGATCTCTTAGAGGTTAGGCCTGCACTAGTCCAGACTAAAACAGCTGTGTCATGTAAACAGCAGTTAATGTACTCTTAGGATGGCAGAACTAGCTTACCAATGCATATCACCATGCCATCAAGGAACTGACCTCCCATCAACTCACATTTGTTCCACACCTGCACAACCTTCCTATGTCCCTTTGACCGGGACATAGACAGTTGCATATTGCTGCACCATTGAGCCTTCTGTATTTCTCACATGGCTCCCCTGGAAGAGAGTGCAAGATGAGGATTCTTTTTTAAAAAAAGGAGTTTCCAATCAAAATACATTCATTTTTCATTTTCTCAGAGCTATTATGGCTAGACGATTGCAATTATTTTTGCTTATAATGATTTCTCATGTTTATTCACTGATGGAAGTAAAATCATCTAGTGGTGCTTCTGACTCTCTCTCTTTTGTGGATGGAACAGTCTGTGAACTCACTTATTTTAAAAACAGACCCCAGACAGGAATTACCTGGATCATCGCCTCCTTAGCAATATGGTCTCCTGTGTAACTGGGGGAAGGAAGTGTTATTTTCTCCTGTCATCTTAACGTGTTTAATTTCAGGGCATCAGTGAGAACAAAGAATCTTATTGGCAGCATTAGATTCTTTAAACATGCCTGATATTTATACTCCAGGAGGAAGATAAATAGTTGAGGGGGGATTTATTAGAACTCTGATACTGGAAAAAGGGTGAGAACTGGCTGCTCCATTCTATTGTTTAAGCTTATACTACCAAAAAATGCTCTCAAAAAGGTCATTCATGAAAGCAGCAGGCACCCATTTCAAATCAGTCAATAATTGCTTTGTACTGAGGCATTAATACAATTTTTATCTGCAGGAAGTTGTCTTTAATGTTGAGATTCCATTTTGTTTGTGGTTTTTTAAGCCACTGAAAGCATTCAGACAAGTTGGGCAGAGCAGACAGGAATTGGGCTTTGTGATCTTATCAGGTTTTCTAAGGTATTACTTTACATTTTGGGAATCTCTACCGGTTCTGATAATACTTTCTCCAATTTCTGAATAAAACTTTTCGATTGCAGTAGATTACAATTCATTACTGGAACAGTTTCACCGCTTGCTGTTACAGTTGCGTCTCTTTGTTCCCCTTTTTAATTTACATATTTGCCTAAGCATGTAAAGATTAAGTAATCAAGTTTTGCTCCTGGAATTTACCAGGCATTGAGTCTATCTCCAGCCTACATGCAGGCCACAGGACTAGAACACAACCTTTCTTTGCCCCAGTTTGGGACTATAGGATGTGTAAGTTGAGACCCAGTATCGACAGCCCATCTTCAATGGCCTCTCCAAAATCTGCAGGGAATGCAGAGGTCCCTCATGCCCTTTGTGCTCAACCCTCCACCTCCAAGGAGTAATGGGCTTAACTTGTGTAGAGGACCTTGTACGAGTCATTTTCATTGAACGTGAAATGCTTTGTTAGAAGCATTAGCAAAAATTATTCAAATCAAGGGCATCAATTCTGCATATTTAGACCGAACATTCAGAATGCAGGAACAAAAAAAGGTGTCATGGGATAAAACAATATTACAATGTATGGCATTGTGGGTTTGGGTTTTTTGTTGTTTTTTTTTTAAACTGTCTAGTCAAACTAGTCAATTACCAGTGGGATCAGAGGGTAATATTCACAATGACAACAGCACCTCCTTTGTCAGCCTTTTTGATTATGATGTCAGAGTTGTTTCTGAGGCTGTGGATTGCATTGTGTTCTGCACAGCTGAGGTTATGGGGCAAGTGATGCTACTTTTCCACAATTTCAGCCCGTGCACGTCGACAGAAGCACTCTATGTAGAAGTCCAGTCTGTTGATTCGACCTTCAGGAGGAGTCCAGCTAGAATCCTTCTTTTTGTAGTGTTGGTAGGAAGGTCTCTGTGGATTAGTATGTTGTTCAGGGGTGTGTTGGAAATATTCCTTGAGTCGGAGACGTTGAAAATAGGATTTTAGGTCACCACAGAACTGTATCATGTTTGTCCATTGTCTACAGCCAAGCTCTACAATACAACCGCATTTGCTCCAACCCCTCAGACAGAGACAAAAGCCTACAAGATCTCTATCAAGCATTCTTACAACTACAATACCCACCTGCTGAAGTGAAGAAACAGATTGACCGAGCCAGAAGAGTACCCAGAAGTCACCTACTAAAGGACAGGCCCAACAAAGAAAATAACAGAACACCACTAGTCGTCACCTTCAAACCCCAACTAAAACCTCTCCAACGCATCGTCAAGGATCTACAACCTATCCTGAAGGACGACCCATCGCTCTCACAAATCTTGGGAGACAGGCCAGTCCTTGCCTACAGACAGCCCCCCAACCTGAAGCAAATACTCACCAGCAACCACACACCACACACCAGAACCACTAACCCAGGAACCTATCCTTGCAACAAAGCCCGTTGCCAACTGTACCCACTTATCTATTCAGGGGACACCATCATAGGGCCTAATCGCATCAGACACACTATCAGAGGCTCGTTCACCTGTACATCTACCAATGTGATATATACCATCATGTGCCAGCAATGCCCCTCTGCCATGTACATTGGTCAAACTGGACCATCTCTACTTAAAAGACTAAGTGGACACAAATCAGATGTCAAGAATTATAACATTCATAAACCAGTCGGAGAACACTTCAATCTCTCTGGTCACTCGATTACAGACTTAAAAGTGGCAATTCTTCAACAAAAAAACTTCAAAAACAGACTCCAACGAGAGACTGCTGAATTGGAATTAATTTGCAAATTGGATACAATTAACTTAGGCTTGAATAGAGACTGGGAGTGGTTGAGTCATTACACAAAGTAAAACTATTTCCCCTTGTTTAGTCCCCCCCCCACTGTTCCTCAGACCTTCTTGTCAACTGCTGGAAATGGCCCACCTTGATTATCACTACAAAGGGTTTTCTCCCCACCCCCCACTCTCCTGCTGGTAATAGCTCATCTTAAGTGATCACTCTCCTTACAGTGCATGATAAACACCCATTTTTTCATGTTCTGTGTGTATATAAATCTCCTCACTGTATTTTCCACTGAATGCATCCGATGAAGTGAGCTGTAGCTCATGAAAGCTTATGCTCAAATAAACTGGTCAGTCTCTAAGGTGCCACAAGTACTCCTTTTCTTTTTGCGAATACAGACTAACACGGCTGCTACTCTGAAACCAGCTATTCCAAAGCACCTACTAACACTTCCCTTCTGTCGAAGGCATAATTCACTACACCTAGTTCTTTTCCTTTTCAAAGCCTAAAAAGAAATATTTTAAATAATAAGAAAATGGTACTAAATGACAAAGTGGGGGGGGATATCCACTATAATATAAACTGCTGGTGTGATAGAAGACTTATGGTGGAATGGAGCAATATTTAATACATGCTACATTCGAGACTGAACGTGTCTGATACCTAGCAGAACAAATTAAAATGGACTTTCAATACTAAGCAGTTTGACTCAGCAGGTTTTCACTTAAAACAAAGTTCTAAGATATAAAATAAGCTAGGAAGTTATTCCGGTAAAATATCCACACACCATTTGGGTCTTGCTGAACACTAGGTAGGGCTTGTGGGCTTACTGAGCCTTCTGGTGCCAGCTGGTCTTAACAACAAATTGAATCCTTATCTGATTTAGTCATTTGTCCACTGCTCTTCCAGTGTATTGACCATCAGAATCATCAGAACAAGCTATGGATCAAGTAATATGGACTTTATATAATATACATTTTCACAGGGTAAAAGATTGCATCATCCTGGCCAGAAAGTTCCTGAACTGGATATAGCACATATTACAAATTTAATTTCATGTTGGTGGCATTTATTTGATTACAAATTTCAACGGCTATTTTCTCTGAGGCTCCTAATCCACAGCTATTCAACCTGACACACCGTTTCACAGCATCATGCTATATGGAGTAGCTTTAAACTGACAACTGGAGCATGTGGTGTCAGGAGCTCACAAAGATCAGAAGAATCAAGAATTATTGAAAGGTGTCAGCACAGGCAGAGGAGGTGGTGGGATCCAGTTGAAGAAGTTCATCTAAATCACTGTTTACCACAAAAATCTACTCTTTTTTGGGCAGGCTTTTTCTGATAAATATCAGCTTAATCCTCAAACTGGAAGCTTCAGTTACGGGATTAACGTCAACCAATATCCAGCATAATAGAAAGCAAAACTACTTTCCTTACGGAGGTGCTAAATCAGCCTCTCGCCGCTGATTTTTCTGGCATCACAGAGACAGGCTAACTACCCTGCGGGGGAGCAGTGGAAGATTCCTCATTTCAAGCACATAAAAGGTTGTTACAAGGAGGAGGGAGAAAAATTGTTCTCCTTAACCTCGGAGGATAGGACAAGAAGCAATAGGCTTAAATTGCAGCAAGGGCTGTTTAGGTTGGACATTAGGAAGAAATTTCTGTCAGGGTGGTTAAGCACTGGAATAAATTGCCTAGGGAGGTTGTGGAATCTCCATCATTGGAGATTTAAGAGCAGGTTAGACAAACACCTGTCAGGGATAGACTAGATAATACTTAGTCCTGCCACGAGTGCAGGGAACTGGACTAGATGACCTCTCGAGGTCCCTTCCAGTCCTACAATCCTATGATTCTATGCTGTGTGTAAGAAGAGACTTTTGCAAACAATAGAAATCACAGGATTAACATGCAGATTTTTTTAACGTGTCCTGTGCTACATACAAGTGAAATGCATGGCAAATCTATGTATGTTCACGAATCTCACCCAAAGCTGTAGACAAGGAGGAAACACGTGCACAGAGAGAGAGAGCACGCATGCTAGCTAGCTGTGACAGATATGGAAATTTACTGCACTATCTTTGACAAACCTAACTGAATTAAGTTCAAGTATTTTTGGGGTCCATTCCACTAAATGCAAAAATTACTGTATTACTGTGTAGTGGGTCTGTATATAACCTTTCCACCGGGAAGATGTGATGTGAGGCCCAAACTACCTTGAACAATGTGCCAGACAAGAAAGGACTTTTGGCACAATACATGTGAAGTGGATTTCCTGGGAAATATCTACGAGGCGGTGAATGCAAATACCCAGCCTTTCAAAGTGAGGAGTGCATCTTTGTTTGCTGATCACCTGTTACATGTGGGATTGCCAACTTCCCATCACAGAAAAATCCAACACCCTTCCCTGAGGCCCCTCCCCTTCTCCGAGGCCCCACTCACCACTCACTCCAGCCCCTCTCCCTCCATTGTTTGCTCTCTCCCACCCTTGCTCATTTTTACCAGGCTGGGACAGGGGGTTGGGGTATGGGAGGAGGTGAGGGGGTCCGGCTGGAGGTGCAGGCTCTGGGGCCAGTGATGAGGCATTTGGGGTGCAACAGGGGGCTCCAGGATGGAGCTAGGATGCAGGATGGGGAGGGCGTATGAATTCTGGCTGGGGGTGCAGGCTCTGGGGTGGGGCTGAGGGGTTTGGCATGCAGGAGGGGTCTCTCAGCTGGGGCAGGGAGTTGGGGTGTGGAAGGGGGTACGGGCTCTGAGCAGTGAGTACAAACTCTGGGGTGAGACCAGAAATAAGGGGTACAGGGTGCAGGAGTGGTCTCCCGGCTGGGGTAGGGGTTTGGGGAGTGGAAGGGAGTTTGGGTGAGTGAGGGGGTTCAGGGCTGGGGCAGGGAGTTTGGGTGCAACCTCCGGGCGGTGCTTACCTCAGGTGGCTCCCACGAAGTGGCCAGCATGTCCATCCACCTCGGGGGCGACCAGGTGGCTCCGTGCGCTGCCCCCGCCTGCAGGTGCCACACCCACAGCTCCCAGCCAATGGGAGCTTAGGAGCTGGCACTCAGGGTGGGGGCAGCGCACGGAGCTCCTATGGCCATGTGGCCACCCCAGAGCTGGAGGGACATGCTAGCCACTTCCCAGGAACTGTGCTGTGGAACTGGACAGGGAGCCTGCCAGTCCCACTGTGCCGCCAACTGGACTTTTAACGGCCTGGTCAGCAGCTGACCAGAGGTGCCAGGGTCCCTTTTTGACCGGTTGTTCTAGTCGAAAACCAGAAACCTGGCAACTCTAGTTACAAGAGGCCAAGATCAAAGGTCCAAGATGTAGAGGAGAAAGACTGAACTATTCATGGTTGTTCTTGTTCTGAAACCAAGACAGTTATAAACTTGTAACCATGGGGAAAACCCAGTTGTGGTTTCTGAAGAACTGACTCCCAGCAAAGTCCAAGGCTGGGGCAGGGATGACCTCTGGTAAGCTTTTTGCATGCATGTAGGTTCTTTTAAACATGTTTTCTCTGAAATGCTTTCACCTTAAGAATAAATGTGCCTGTTTATAAAGAGTTGTGTGGTAACTTATAATTTTGGGAAATTACTTCTTTCTTAACCTCTGAAGAGATAGCAAAGCACAGACGCTGGCCTGTAAGGCAGTCTGGCTTGCTGGGGATATCACAGGGCAGGCAGGGAAACTCCAGTCTGGAAAACCCCCAGTCAGGAGGAAGACACCCCAAGATCTCTGTCTAAGTGAGGTGATGGAGACCTAGAGTGGATGCCCTAAAGGGACCATGGAGGGGGAACAGAAGTGCAGTTGCCTTAAACTGCAACATATGCTCCTTTTTTCTTTCTTACAAAAGAAGATTCTCCTTATGGTTCAGTATTTCAAAGGTACAGTGACATGCTAACTCAGTAAAGCAGTATAGAGAAGCTGCAACAACACCCCAGAGCAACTCTCTCTCTCTCTAGTGAAGTGATTCTTCCTCTCCAGGGAAATGAGTTCACCCTCTGGCAGAAAACTGAGACATGAACCAGAGAAATTGAAAAAAAAAAAAAAATCTAACGCCTAGGGCACTAATCAAGTCCTGCAGAGGAAAAGGAACCCTTTAAACAAGTAAGTAGGCTCTTAACTCTTTCTTTTCAACTTTTTAAAAAGGAAGTCTTGCACTTTTCGACCACTCAGATGAATGAGACTTGGAGCTACTGTAGATGGTGTTGTGTGGGAGGGAAATTCATTCTCTGGCAATCAAACACCACCTGCTTTTTGGGGGCATAGCTTAGGTCAGCAAAGATTATGCCCCTTGATATACTGACAAGGATTTTACAATCTCTGAGAGACTGACTCAACCCATCCCTCCTGCTTTTATAAAACATCTCAAAGGCTTTATTATTTTAAAAATTCAAAGGGGTTTTAATAGGACCATATTTATCACCTTCAGCCCTTCAGGTTAGAATAGAGGTGGTTTATCAACATGTTCTTGCTCTACTTTAAAAAGTATCTGTATGTCAGACAGCACCGTAAATGCCTTGTCTAGAGGTAGGGAGTGTGCTACATAAAAATCAATATTATATCACCTCCAGAGACAAGGGTCAAAACCTCACCACGCAAATGGAAGCATAGAGAACACAACCGAGACCCTGCATCAGAAGAGATGTTAGGAGCACAGCAAGGGGATCTGCATGTCACAATTGTGGCAAAGTTGTGCAGGGCAATCTACAACACCACACTATGGCATGTGTTTCAAACTTCACTATTGCATGAGTCACACAACTCCCATTGAAATTACTGGGAGTTGTGTGGCTCAATCTCTTAGGCTGAGATTTCAGTGCTGCCTATCTGTTGGCACCATGCCCAGTTCTGGAAGCTATAAAACTCAGTTTCCCACTTCAAAGAGCAGGCAAATGCAGCTCCACAACTAAAAAAAACAAAACAAGAAACATACTATAGAAAGTCAACCACTGCAAACCCTACTCAGCACTTTCCTTACTGTATATCTTTATCATAAAATAATAATAATGTGTAGTAAGAAATGCCAGCTTGCATTTTGGATGCACTATTTTGCCTTCAAACTCACACAAACCCCTCCCACTGAAGCGAATTTCAGTCATGTGCATATGTGAGGCCAGAATATGACCTTTAATGTGCTGAATATGCAAACATTTTACAAGACTTAATGAACTTGCACAACCTATGGTAACTGAATTCAAAAACTTAAATGACTTTACCATCCTACAGAGATATTTGGGGGAAATGGATAAACTTTGTTGTTGTTTTTGTTTTGTTTTTTTGTGGGGTTTTATTGTTTTTTTGGTTTTTTTTGGTTTGGTTGGTTTTTGGGGGTTTTTTTTCTTTTTTTTTTTTAACACACAAAAATGTCAGAGTGGAAAACATGTTGAAGAGGAGTTTTTCCACAAATTTGTGTACTCTGCAGAAAAGGTCTGATTCATTCTCTTCCTGCTCTAATATATTTATTAATTCTTTTAATTATATGTGCAGTACATTTCATGACCACCACACAAATACCTGGGGAATGTTATTTTACTATCTAGACATTTCAAATGTGAGACTGAAAAAGGAACAAACTAAAATGGGTTTGTGACCTTTTATAGAATATGTCCAAGTAGAGTAGGCAAAAGCACTGGCTACCCTGAAAATGTTAAGACTCCCATCGGCAACAACAGGCCTAAGATTTCACCTGGTGACTTCAGGTTTTGAAGGACAATCTATTAACTGGAAGTATGAAGAACCAAGTACTGTATTTTACAAGTCTGGGGGGGTGGGAGAGAGGTTATTGGTAGGTTTTAAACTTTGGGAGGTGTCTAGATCTGAGGACGTTCCCAAACCAGTCGTCTTTTATTCCAAGGACATCACTAAAGCAGAAAAATTTAAGATCTGCACTTGAACCCAGATCGGATTTGGGAGTCTCTAGATAGACAGAACTAGAACCCCAAATCCCAATCCTCCAAATGTAGGGTCATGCAGTGGTCTGAAACTTACGGATCCAAATTTGGTGACTTGGGCATATGCTCATTTTGTAAGTGAAACAACTGGAAAATACTGGGCCAGATTCTCCTCTAGCATAGTCTGTGGTAAATAAAAGTTAAGTCCACTGAAGTCAATGGAGTGATGTAATACTGGTGTAAGATGGAGAAGAATTAGACCTATCGTGTTTTTATCCCATATTTCCAACCCCGTTCTGACTTCATGGACTAAGAACATGTTCAAGAAATAGTCCCATTTGAATTGCAGGCTTCTAGGTGTACTGGTACTGGAGAATTATTTTATCGCCTTTTCTGAGTAATATGCAATGAAATCTTGATCATAATTTTCTTTCAAGCTGCACTGTTAAAAATTTTGTCAGCTGCTTTGAAATGCTCTTTGCTTTTCTGGCCTGGCTTCTGGCAATCTAAGTGGCTGTCATCACTGTAGGAGCAAGCCGGCTTGATAAGATTATAATTTTGTTTACATTGTGCTATATGATGCCATGCTGAGTACAGTGCAAGGAAAATGGCAATTGACAGCATGCAATGCATGTGTTCACTAAAACGTGAGGTTCCTTTCTTCTTTTCTTCCTTAGAATTGCTTGGTTTGGGCTGTTGTTCTTAATGGCAAAGAACAACATGGGTTAACACATTTCTTTGCTTGAACTTGTTGCAATAAAACCTATAATGGTCTTTTCTCACACCGAATCAGATATATGCAACATTCAGAAAACAGCTATTTATGGAAGCTGGAATACAATAGTAAGGCTGCAAGTCATCTCCTGCAAACAAAGTATCAGAAGTAAATTTGGCTATTGCGCACTTCTAGACTGACGAGAGCAAGGCAACAGGATCTAGAGCTAGGAACTGCAGAGTTTTCAACTTCCCAGCTCTGACTTGCTTTAGGCAGGTTACTTAGCCTGTCTGCGTTTCAGTTTCCTCTGCTGTAAAATGGGGATAACACTGCCTGCCTTAACAGGGAGTCAGGAGACGGTTAGCATTTGTACATCACTACGTAAATGCTCAATATTTCTGCAGCAGTCACTATTACTTTTGGGGATGGTTATGATGTGGTGGTTGAGACTATGTTATCAAACTTACAGCTGCAGAGGACTCTCCACTCCACCACGACAATGCTCCAGCAAAGAGTGGTGTGGAGTATAAATTGCTTCTGAGAAATCAAGGTGTCTCCTGCCTTTAGCCTAGTCCTGGTGAAGACACATCAGAGGTTTCCTGTTTAGTCAGGAAGAGGGGGAACCTATGTTTCCCTCTAGCTCCCTGCAGAAAGGCACACATATCAGTTGTGCCTCCTTCCGTCCCTCCCAGCTGGCACAGCAGAGCTGACAAGTATCTGTGCAAAGGACAAAGTTGCACACTGGTCCTAGGACTTTGCAGTGGAATACAGTGGATAGTGTTATGGGGTCAAACTATAGGCAGGATGACGAATCGTTGAGAGTTAGGGTGAAGGAGGAGCAGAGGGCTGTTTTCACATTGCACAGAATGTTTCTTCTGGTTAGTTAACAAGAAGGGTCTCTGAATGGAGTTACCTCAAGTCCTCTTCGTAGGCAGGTTAGAATGGGCACCGCACTCCCAGGGTTCTGTTGAGATACAGACAATCCCCCTGCCAAGATTTAGCCTCAGCAGTAATGCATCAACTAGATAACGCTATAAAAACAGACATAAGAGGAAAGATTACAAGTCAATTCTATACTGTAGGAAAAGGGTGTTGTCCCTTTAAAAAGTCAGTCCCCTAGTAGAGCTCACATGTTTTAAAAGACACCAGATGCCAGTCAGAGCAGCAGTACACAGCTAGGCCAGGCACATCTGTGTGTATTTAGTAAACATGTAGGGTTTTGGAGACCTGTGTGGTTTCTTCATATTGCAGCGTGTAAGCCAGGGTCTGCATGAACTCATGAATCTCACTTGCTAAGCAGGGTAGGGATATGGAGTGGCGTGTTAAAGGGACATTCATTAGACTTTCACACCACAAGGTGGGAAACTGAGGCGAATGCCACTGGCCAACGTACTGGGGGAGGGTGTTTGCTAATGGGTTCATGGTTTCAAATTGTGGTGTTTTCCTGAATTAACGCTGGGTTCCCTTTCCCTTTTAATAAAAAGTTCTCTTTTGTTCTACACAGTCTCTGGGCTTTCCTGAGCATATAGCGCTGCAGCGGTGTTGCTGTAGCCGCTTAGTGAAGACACTACCTACGCCGATGGGAGAGTTTCCCCCATCAGCCTAGGTACTTCACCTCCCCCAGAGGCAGTAGCTATGTCGACAGGAGAAGCCCTCCCATTGAAATAGCACCGTCTACACCAGGAGTTGGGTAGGTAGAACGCTGTCACTCAGGGATGTGGATTTTTCACACCCCTGAGCAGTGCAGTTATACCAACGTAAGTCCGTAGCGTAGACCAAGCCTCAGTGTTTGCGAGTGCAGAAATGTTGCCGCTTTGGGTATATCTACACCGCAAAGAAAAACCTGCAGCTGGACCAGGCCCGCCAACTTGGGTTCACAGGTTCGGGCTGCGGGGCTGTTTAGTTGCTGTGTAGACTTCCTTCCAGAATCGGGCTGGAGCCTAAGCTCTGGAGTCCTCCCATTCCCCAGGGTCCTAGAGCTCGCCTCCAGTCCAAGGCCGGAAGCCTACACAGCAATGAAACTGCCCCGCAACCCGAGCCGGAGTTGGCTGGTATGGGCCAGCCACAGGTATTTCTTTGCTGTGTAGACATACCCTAAGAGGTGGCCAAGAGTTGTGTTTATTTTTCCCAGATCACTGCGTGGCGGCTCGAGCCAGTTCTGTTTTGTATGGTTCAGAGGAGCAGGCTTACAAATGTAAAGAGCAAAAGACAACAGTTTTCTTCACAGACCGAATGCTGATGGTGGCAGTGTTAAAAGAAGGAGAGAGAATGCATCGTCATAATGTTGTCCTATTTGGTTAAATAACAGATGTGACACTTCTGTCACAGGATAATAGAAACTATTAGATAAATTAGACCTTCCCCTGCCGCATGCAGGATTGGCTCTTTTGCTGTGTGTTTTCCAATATTTGGGTTCAGAACAAAAAAATTAACCAACCAGGAGTTCCCTGGTAGAATTTTCAAATGGCTGTGTGAGGAAAGTATACGGATTCCATTAAGAAAGCCAGGAGTCTCTGGGCATAACCACCCACATACATTGCTTCGAGAACTGACACTGCAGTCCAGACAGGTTTTCTTTTCTGTTGGCCAATCTTGTAGCCTGACATGAGAAATTGTCAAATGTAGATCTCATAGATTAGGACAGTCTCCATTGTAATGGGAAAAGGGGACATTGTACCATGCAAAGAAAAAAAGCATCATTAGAATGTGTTTTGTTTTGTTTCTTCCAGCCATCGTCAATTTGCTAAGCTGGAGTAAAATGCATCACCGAAGGCTCACTTCAGGCCTTATTGACCCATATGACAGTCAATGCAGTGCATGAGTCTCCAAGCATGACTAGGGGCTTAAAGAATGGGACCTACGACCACCAAGACAAGAGAAATAAAAGTTTAGGCAAGACAAGCTTGTCCTTTCTCAACGTGAAAGAGCCCAGCTTGATGTAGCTTCAAGTAAATTTGTAAAACAGCATGTTATTGGCAGTGGTGTTTTGTTATTTGGAAGACAATAAAAAGCATCAGAATGAACTAAGAGAACATCAAAACATTATTTGCTCATTAATGGAATCAACGCCACTGCATGATTTAATGGTCACAGATTTTAGGATATATCAGTGTCATTCACTTAAGACTCTGCCAATTTTGTAATTTAGTAAGATTATTTAGGAATATATTTCATCTAATTCCCATAGTTAAGGGATCGAGTGAGGTGATTCTGGCTGTGTCTGCTTTTCCTAATGAATGGAGACAATACCGATGTGAGTTGTACCTTATCCATCCATTCAAATGCAGAGTGGTTCAGCAGCTGAGTAGAGAAATCGCTGCTGGACTGAGGTACCAAACATCACACTTAGGCTATGGGTACACTGGAGAGCTTACACTGGTGCGGCTGAGCGGCTCTAAGCTCTCTAGTGTAGCCGCTCTAAGATGATGGGCGAGAGCTCTCCTCTAGCTTAATTAACTGCGGCTCCTGCAAGAGGCTGTAGCTATGTATGCAGGAGAAACTCTCCCGCCGACAGCACGGTCCACACCAACGCTTAAATCAGCGTGAAGTTATGTCGGTCTAGGGGGTGGTTAATTCCCACCCCTGAGTGACATACCTTTTGTTGACTTAAGCTGTAGTGTACCCAATAGCTTTAGAGAAGTCTCCCTCTAAACCCCTCTCCCCCTTTAAAAGTTCCCGTTGCATTTTTGTGCAGTAATTATTTCCAGTTCCATTTTGTAAAGTGAGCTAAGCAGAAACTGCAATCAGCATTTACCAGGTGTCAGCAAATAATGTGGCAAACATCCTAGCTGGAAATGCAGTTGCTCATAATGATAGCCCCTTGCTTCTAGGGGAAAAATAGTACTAACCTAGTGCATCCCCATTTTCAAAATTCTAGTATTGTTCTGTGTTCAGTCTCCAGCATCAAAAGCTGGACAAGCCAGAAACAACTTGCGTTTTAGCTTAGGCAAGGATTAATTGATTTCGTATTTTCATGCTGATAGTTGCATCTTGCAAAATTAGGGCTAAATCCTGGCTTTGTTCCCAGAAGATAGCACGGCATGGGCCAAAAGAGCAGAAAAATATGTGCAACAATGTGTGTCAAACGCGGCAGCAATCTGTGCTTGCTTTGCACCAGTAGCAGGGGACAGGAAAGTGTGATGTCAGAGCATCTAACAGTTCCTACAGCTGGCTAGGCACACAAGAAATTGCACAGAGAATGTTTTAGGAACATTAGGAGTCAGTACATACACAAAAAAGCCCCACTATAGTTTGTAGATACTAACTAAACACAATAGGAAACTGTACAGGAAGGATCCATGCCAGATTGTAGCGAGCAGCAGAAGCCAGTAGCTGCCACTTGATCAGCGGATATTGGAAATGCAAAGCCAAATGCACACCACTGGAAAGGCAACTGGATAGCATCTCTGTTAAGCACACAATCCATTTACTGACACCCTCACAGCCAGACACGTGAACATAAACACAAAGCAAACAGGAGTCGTCATGGTTGTTGTGGTAGAAAAGAGCAGGCTGGAGGGCTTGCACCCAACACGGCACAAAGGGAGTAGAAATCGGCAGATGGCTTGCTCCAGAGGTACAAAAGTATTTCCCCCTCAAAAATCAACATGCAAAGCCATCCTCCACACCAACGGCAACTTGAGAGCACACAAAATGATATCATGGCAGCCAGGTGATCACCTCTGGGTCTAGATGTGGTCAGGAGCACCCACCTTACACCTGGTCTGACTGGCAACAACAGAATCGGGGATAGACAGAGATGCAGAGAGGAAGCAGTTGTGAATGGACTATGAGGGAGCATTCCATGGAAAAAGAAGAAGAATCACATCAAAATAAGTAGTTGTGTAGGTGTACTTGCATCCACAGTCACCAAGAAGATGGTGCCACAGAGTTGAAAAAAAGATAGCGCTCCCATAGTTAAACCAAGAGAGACAAAAATAAAGACACATGCAACTGATCAACAATCCACTGACCTCACCCATACAGTAAAAAGAAAAAAGGAGGACTCGTGGCACCTTAGAGACTAATAAATTTATTAGACCATAAGCTTTTGAAAGCTTATGCTCGAATACATTTGTTAGTCTCTAAGGTACCATGAGTCCTCCTTTTTCTTTTTACGGATACAGACTAACACGGCTGCTACTCTGACACCCATACAGTAAGCACTGGTTCCAAAACACACGCAGCTAAGCCCGCCCTCACAGCAAAAACATGCATGCCAGCGCTTGCTCTGTTTTATATGTTAAATCGATCAAACCAGAGATGAATGATCCAGTAGTACTGAAAGTGCTCTTTGATTTAGACTACATTTTGCACCCCATCTGGGCAAGTGGTGAGCAGACAAGCCATAGGGCTGATGGATACACAAAAACGAGGTGTTGTACCCACCACTCCAATTACAGCCAGACACATGCAGAGCTACTAACGATAATGGCTCACTTCCCCACACAACAGGAGTTTAGCAGAAGCCCTACAATCGCTGAGTCTAAAATTGTGCTACCCATTACAACGGCCTGTTCTCTCCTGCATTACTGCTCAGGAACAGTAGCTATGCCAAATCAGGATGGAAGGTAAGGAAGCTAGAAAGGAGGCTGCATGGGTTATGGCTGTTGCCTGGAACTAGAAAGAGCTGTGGCATATGCTGCCATCTCCTATTTCTCTGCACCCCATACCCAACAACCTGTCTCCTTGCAGTCCCCACATTCAGATTCTGCTCCTCAGCTGGTCTGGGGGACTGGTGCAGGAAATTCTGTACCAGTATAGTGATCCTATTTGAAGGCTGCATTAGTTAATCACTGGAATGCGCCTTTAACAGCATAATAAGGTAGTTGATCACAATGCACTGTGCTTTAATACAATTTGATACTCATTCTGAACGGTTAGACATCGTGTCTCATGAAACCGTATACTTATCAGGTGTTGAAGTGAACTAATGGTGGAGACATTGAAAAGGACATACTCTTGCTCTCAACAGGAGTTCTTTTGTGCACTGACATTTAAGAACAAGTCAAAGTTGCCCTCTGTTATGAGCAAGAGGTTTACTAAAACCCCACACTTACATATTTTCTGCTAACTTCAGATTTTTTTTGTGGGGGAGGACAATCAGGTATTGCCTTTCAGAAGCTGCATGATCATCCCCTTCAGACAGTTTGGTTTTGTGAATGTGACATTGACCTGGGTACTCTGGTCACGTTTTTGCCCATAATTATTAATTTTGGAGGTTTAGACATATCCAAGAATTAAAGCATGAGCATTTTATTTGAAACCTTAGGTTCACGTTCTCTCTCAGTTGATACATTATAATGAATTTCGTGATTCCTGCTTTGTCCCTAATGAATGCTTGTTCTCTTCTTGATGCCAACACCCACTTTGACAGAAACACCCAGAACAGGATAGCAGAAGTGTTGAATATCAGGATTTACGCTGAATTTTTGGAGGGATTTGAAGGCTGGAATTGTAGGCTCTGTATCCTCTTACCATGAACCTCAAGGTTACCAATTCACACTAAGTCAATAGTTGCCAGAAATTATCATCATCATCATCATCTAATAACTGTACAGAGATGTATGAGAACTGAATCTCAGTGGAAAAATGTCCATTGTCAAAACAGAAAAAAACAAAAACAAAAACCCCACATCATCATCACAGCTTGTACCCTCGCTGGCAGTCTCATCTAATATGTAAAGAATTGACACAACTATCTATCAACCCCAGAGCAACATCAGCAAACACAAGCAAGGTTAAAATAGCTAAGGTTCATACAGTATCTGTTCTATGAATAATGAAAGGACTTCAGTCACTGTGAGTTTGAGGCAGTACTAAATTTGTGCAACAGAAAATGCAATTTTCAAGAATTTTCTCCATGGGGACCAGTGTGTATAAGGGTCATTAGTACAGTTGGTTAAAAGTTTTCATCTAAAATTGGCTTTTCAACCACAGTGAAAAAACTTTTCACAGAAAAGTTTCAGTTTTGTCAATTTTTTTAAATGAAAATCTGTAACCCCAAAAGATTTCAGAAATCAAAAATTGTTACTGAAACAGCAAAGTTTGTTTGTATTTTCAACCAAAAAAAGTTCATGGAGAATTTTGAAAAAAAGATTTTCAATGAAAATTTGCTTAAAAAAAGTTATGGCTTTCTTGGCCAACTTATATGTATTATTAGAAATTCTGCTTGGAGTTGATGAAGAAAACTGAAAAAATTGAATCTCTAAACGTTAACATCCCATTCATGTTTTCTAATCAAGCCAAGCTTAAATTAACTTACCCTCCCCAAAAAAATCTGTCTCATGGTGGTTAACATTATCTGCAAGTAGCACCTTCGAGACTAACAAATTTATTTGATTCTGCTCAAATAAATTTGTTAGTCTCTAAGGTGCCACAAGTACTCCTTTTCTTTTTGCGAATACAGACTAACACGGCTGCTACTCTGAAACCTGTCATTATCTGCAAGGACAGAATACCCTAAACAATCTAGTGTAGTATTTATCTGTGATGTGTATATTTACCCACAGTTATTAAAAGCCAACTTGGTTTTTATTTGCTCCCATATGTCAAATACATAAAGGAGAGTATACTTACACTGTTCTTCACACAATACTATTTGCGATCCATGGAGAGTCACGCTCAGTGCTCTGGATCAGGAGTCCCATTTACAGCAGAATGCAACAACAGAGGTTGTGGCTTGGTTAGCCTATCACTCCACAGAACAATAGAATAGTTTCGTGATAAACGTAAGTTCTGTAAATCATCGCTTCAGACCCAGACTAAGGATGCACCACTTCAAGTTCTCTTTTCAGAACCTGATTCTTTCCCCTTATTTATTGTAAACAGAATGATCTTTCCTTTCACTGTATGCATATACTCCCCAAAAGTGCTTTGTTTTCTTCTCAGGCTCTTCATTCTCTTCAGACACCCAGGAATGGTCTTGATCTCAATACAAAATGTCACTGTAACCATATAGAAGTTCAAAGTGGTGGACAGGGTGGAAGCTCAGTGGTGCTGTAAGCTGATGCTCTAGCATCTTGTCCCTCGAGACAATGGAGTTTAAATTTAGTTTAGATCAAAAGGGCATGCATATGAATGGTGGCTCATGGCTTGACTCAGCAAGGCGCTGGGCACCCTGGCCCTGATCCAGCAAAGCACTTAAGTACACAATTAACTCTAAAAAATGTGAATATTGAATTCAGTGTGAGTCTTCAAGTGCTTAAAGTCAAGGATTGAGCCCCTAGACCCTAATCATCTTCTGCCATATTACCACCACATACTTTGGTACAGTAAGTCACAGCTGCTAGTCTCTGGTCAGGAAAGAGCCCATAGCAGCGTAGTGTTTTCTGCACCATGAATGAGAGGCACTGCCAAACCTGTATTTGGGAATTTGACAGCCCAGACTATCCCTGGTCCTACCCAATGCCAGCAAGTGTCTTCCACTTAAATAAAAATACAGACGCTCCACTTGCTGCTGTATTGTTTCTCTTTCCTGACAATACCTTTTCCAGCGTCCAGCACAAAGCCACTGCACACTGACCATCTGCGAAGTTGGTCATGCCTGTCCTCATGACACTGATTTGTAGCACAGAGCATGCTGCACTGCATCACTGGTCTTATTTTCTTGGTCACAGTCGGTCGGACACGCCTACTGGCTGTTGTCTAGAGCCATCATTTTTTATAACTGCCAACAGCTCTAAGAAGCCTGATTACGATCTATTGTCTCCCCGTCCAAAAATAATAATAATAATAAAAAAAACTGCATTAAAAAAAATAAAAGCAAAACATTAACTGCATTACAAAGATGTGAAGCACGTATATTACCAGTGCTCTATCATCAAGAGTCCAATGTCATATCCTTGTAGAAATAATAAAACCACTAGCAAATGTCTTAACATACTATAAATAGCAAACAGACTCAAGATGTGAGAACAAAGAAAAGCCACATTCAATGTCATCAGTCCAATTATAGAAACCATTTTCATTTCCAGCCCTTAAACTATGCTATAGCTGGTCAGAACATATTTTAAAGAAAAGGCTATTTTCCACTGGGGACAGTGGCAAAGGATTTGAGGCTTCTGCATCCACTTGGAAATTGTGAGTTAAACACATTTCCTAGCAAATGTGCACTTTTTGGTGTTCAAATTCCATTCATGCTGTCCCTGTAAGGCTGGAGAAAAGGAGAAATTAAAGTGACATTTAACTCGCGCCCGCAAGCCAGCTAATCAGATGTAGCAAGGAAGCTAAGCAGTGTTAGAAGAATTGGGGGGGGGGGGTGGAAGATGAGAGTAATATCAAATATCAGTTGGCGATGGAGGGAGACCTGTGGTTGAGAAATGATGATGGAATTAGTCCAGAAGATGCTTAATGAATAAGAGGAGCAATAGGTGCTGAGAATAAGGCAGTCAACACAGAGGAATAGGTTTGCGGAAGAGCGTTGAAGTACACAGAAGGGATGCTGAAGAGGAACAGAGCACACAGCCTGGGGACAGGCCAGAAAGCGAGAGAGAAAAGGAAAAGAAGAATGAGGAAGGGGTCTTGGTAGCTGAGATATGAGGCCTGACAGCAGAGGAAAATCAAAGCAGAGAGCCAGGCAGCAGAAGCTTGAGAAGCAAGGTCTTGGAGACAGAGAGAGAGATTCAGAGGTAGAAGACAGCACTGCCCCGAAGAAGTAAAAGAGGAGGAGGAGGAGGAGGAACACCTGGTAAAGAAAGTCAGTCATGGCTAATGGAGCACTGTGAAGTGCTCTGACCCATCAAGTCAAGAGTGCTGTAGGTCAAAATCATAAAACAAAAACGCACCCTCACACACAGTTTTCATTCCACCAGATGTAATAATAACCAACAATATTAATGTATAGTACTTAGCATCCGCTGCACATTTTCAAAGTGGTGTATAAATACTCACTCTTCATCACACCCTGTGTGGTAAACATTATCCCCCCTCTTACAAAATGAAAACAAATGTGCTCCACTATAAAAATAGGTTTTGAAATTTCTCAGTTCCTTCTCAAATCAAAACAAGGGTTTTAGGGTCCTTATGGAAGCCCCAATACATTTTGGGATCCATATTGTTAGAGAGATTTTCTCAAATAAGTCTAAATAAATTATTTTGATTATGGTATAAGCTCATAGTAATAAATTAAATAAAACTTCAGACATTACTGTGAAATACCTGTTTGCAAGTGTATTTCCCACCGCCCTATGGAGGGCATAGTAAGGACAAACCTTGCCTTAAATTGCACCACTGCAAGCCCAGCAAATTCAATTAGAGGAATTTTTGTGGGCTTTTTAAAATGACAAATCCAGTGCTCATGGGCACTTAAAGCCTTTAGTTTATTTTTCTCCAAGACTTGCCTTTCAAAAACCAAGGTACCATATGATTCTGCTTCTGAGGTCAGTGCACAACTCTGTTCTTCTTCTTGTCCATGGTAATGTAGTTCTGATCTTTTCTCTCCTTTAAGTATATAATGTGCCTTAAGGTATGTGTTAATTAATACGATGCATCTCTTTTCAACTGCTTGATGAAGCAAAGTATCTATTTAAACTGTGATACACTTTGTCTATGTTTATTCAACAGTCTCTCTCTTGGAATTTTTGTGAATTAATCAAGGTGAGTGGTCCCTAAACAAGGGACTGCAAAGCAATCCCTATCAGAATCTTACCTTTTTACTATGCTACATCCATTTAAAACCTGACTTTTACAAAGGTGAAGTACAAATGTTATAGCAGTGCATTGGGATATAAATGGAGAGGTAAAAAGGCTATATTTTAAAGTGATGTTGATGTACAAAAAACCAGTCTTTATCCTCCTCAACCCACCAAGACATTTGTAGTGCTGTAAAACTTCACACACATGAAAATGCAGTCAAATCATAATAAAAAACATCCTTTTAAAAGTCTCAGATAAATTGTGTTGGTGGGTGGGAGCTCCCAAACCTCCCAATCCACCAAACCTCCCAGTCCTGAGGGAATTCACCCTCCCGCTTACTGCCACAAATTCTGCCATCTTCCGACAGCAGCAAATGTCTTGGAAATGGTACAAGGTGGAAACTTCTGCTTCCTTTCACCAGCCACACCCACTGCAAGTGGCCCATGCTGTGGAATGTGGGTCTTCTAAGGAAGAGGCAAGTGACTCGGCCAACGATGTTATTTAGCACCTGGGCCTGACAAATTAATGGGGCCATCGCACAATGATGAACTGGGCCCCTTATTCGGATTTTAAAAGTCCATACTTTTCTAGAGAAAATATTAATTAGCTGTCAAGCCTACAATTTGCATTCCATCTTTAGCTCAAAATGGTATAAGACAAGTATAATGGAAACACTGACAAAGCTTTAACTAGAGCTGCAGCTCCACTGGGTGCCACTTTAATAACTTTTTAATCTCATTTCTAAATACACCAGTTAATTTAAAAGGAAAACATAACAAAACCCAGAGTTCCCCTTTGTTTCTAAAGCTTCACAAAATTAAACACACATTTTATTCAAGTCACAGAACATGAGCGCATAAAGCAGGGATATAGCTGGCTGGGTGACACTCAAAACTCATTTCACTTTATATCATAACCATTTCTAAACACTATGCGATGCACACTCTAAAGATGTTGTTTCTCCTTTATCTATTTAAGACCGAGGAAACAATGCTTTAATCTCAATCATTTCTAATTTTCCATTACTCAAGTTTCACTCTGATATATATCTTTTTTTTAAAAAAAGAAAAAGGAGAAAATGTTAATTGAATAAGGAAAGCAGATTCTACAACTGTGTGACTTGCAAAATGGGATTATTGACATTTTATCTAATACAACAAAGGCACCTAAAATATCGACTCAAATTTAGTTGTCTTGACAAACTGAAAATTCCAGGATCAGTTATAGAGGGAGGAAGGATACTAGAAATCCATTGCATAAATAAAGTACTTGCATTTGAACTGGGAGTTTGGCAGCACCTTAAAAGGACTTCAGTTTGGGAGGTACAGGTTCTAGAGCAACCTATCTTATACACATGGCTACACTTATCTCCGGAGCGATCAATCCAGCAGGGGTTGATTTATTGCGTCCAGTGAAGACGCGATAAATCGACTGCCGAGTGCTCTCCCATCAACTCCAGTACTCCACCAGAGCGAGAAGCGTGGGTGGAGTTGATGGGGGAACGGCAGCAGTTGACCTACTTCAGTGAAGACACCACGGTAAGTAGATCTAAGTATGCTGACTTCAGCTACGTTATTCACATAGCTGAAGTTGCGTAACTTAGATCGTCCCCTGCCCCTAGTGTAGACCAGGCCTTATATACCCTCCCTACCCTACCTCTGTAGTATCTGAGAGTCTTTTAATGTATTTATCCACATAACACACCTGTACAGTGGGGAAGTCCTCTTATCCTCATTTTACAGATAGCAAACTGTGGGAAAGACAGACTAAGTGACTTGCCCAAGGTCACAGAAAAAGCTATGCTAGAGCAGGAAAGTGAACTTGTTCTTCTGAGCCCCAGGCTAGCACCCTAACTACTGCTGAGATGGGCAGAAACGTAGGCATAAAGGAGCAAGGGAGACTAGTTAATTACCATTTCCATTTAAGCCAAAACATGTTCTTATAACCATAACCAGGAATGAGGCACCTGTTATGTTGAGAACCACTAGTTTCTTTACCATTGTGGGTTGCATATGAAGCTCTCTACGCGTCATGTGGGCCACATCTACACAATATATACACACACACACTCTATCTGTTTGTCCCTGAGGATGTCACATAGGCCACAGCTGTGTGTTGATTGGGCTGCAAATGGCCCATGAGTTAAGAACAACTGTGATAAAACAAACTTGTATTATACTGACCTTTACTGGACAAAATTGCACTTTGTGCCTGTAAAATATACAGTGTAGACTGATAGTAAAGAGAGATCTGTGTAAGCTCAAAAGTTTATTTTGTCTCTTTCACAACAGAAGTTGGGTGTCTCTCTAATATCCTGGGACTAACATGGCTACTACAACACCTTAAACTTAAGAGTAAGGCACAGTGTAATTTGAAATGGGGTGGTGGGAAGGAGAAGACCTTATAAGGATGAGGGAGAAAGGTCCATAGGTGTCCTCCCTGTGAAGTGTTTTGAAATTACTTCCCACTGGACGTAATCTGTAACATCCCAAAGGCAAAAAATTATTCTTCAGAAATAGAGGTCATCCATGGCTGGGAAATTGAGCAGTACTCGGAGGAGCAGGGAAGGAAACTGCCAAAGAGGTAGAGAAATCACCACAATCCTATCACCACTTTGGAGTCAGTGTAAAAAGGGGCTCTCAAGAACCTTCTCCAGCTAATCAGTGATTCTGGGTTTTGTAGAATCGTGAAAACATTTATACACATCCAAAATTAAAATGATTGTATATACATAGTTAATTGTGTGCATGTTTACACTGAACATTTGACTTTAACTTCACTCTTTGTTGGGTTCCCCTCACCTCCACCTTGACTTGAATTGTCTCAGAACAAAGTCCAAATGAGGCAGCTGTTCTGAACAGGAAGAGACAGATGTAATGGTTTCCCTAGCAATGGGTACCATGTGGTTTCCCTAGCAACAAGATCCACTGGAAAACTCCCAGAGCAGCTTTGACCCTCAGTCAGGTTCTTCTTTCACGTTAGCGGCTCACAGATTATCTAGTTGGGTGTTAACAGGAGGAACTGAAAAATGAAAGTGCTGGAATTCCTTCCCAAGTGTTCCTTTGGTCTCACATACACAGTGTGTGCCATGCTCAAAGAATAGTCTGTTTTGGAGAACATGGCATTCTTCCGAATTACAAAAGATCTATATTTTTGGCTAATAAATCTTGTGTATACAGAAATCTATGCCAGGTTGTGTCATAGATTTGAAACTGCTTCTGTCTACTCATTGTAAATACTTTTTAATCTCTCATTGCTGATTCTGTTCTTTAATCTGGGCTGACAACTCGGCAGCTGAAACAATGTGAAAAAAAGCGATTGTATGATCATTGGGAACCTAAGGGGCTGGGAAACCTTTTCTGTTTCCAATGACATTTTCACAATCCTGTTTGCAAATACTGGACCACATGTGTGGCTATGCAAAGCAGAAGATAGCACAATGTGCCAAGCTGGGAGCCAAGCCCATGTGTGGGGAGGGCAGAAGATCTACTGTATATATGAAAAAAAAAAAAAAAACCAATCAAGGCTATAACTCAGAGGTTCTCAAACTGGGGGGTCAGGACCCCTCAAGGGGTTGCGAGGTTATTACGGGGGGAGGGTCGCAATCTGTTAGCCCCACCCCAAACCCCCCTTTGCTTCCAGCATTTATAATAGTGTTAAAAGTATTTTTAAAAGTGTTTTTAATTTATAAGGGAGGTCGCACTCAGAGGCTTGCTGTGTGAAAGGGATCAGCACTACAAAAGTTTGAGAACCACTGCCATAGCTGTTCCTTAGAGGAAGAAAATAACTAACCAGAGACCGATTCAAAACCCAGTCAAATACAGCCTTATCACAGAAAACAGCCCTTATCATTCCAGAGACCAACAGCCAGCACATTATGGAGCAGTGATGTGGCATTCTCCCATTGAAGAGAACATGACTGAACAGACCACTGTATCCTATGCCAGCTTCAGGATTGATTTATACTGTACCCCAACATGGTGCATATATCAGGAATGTAAGCTTGAATCTTAGAGACAAAAGTCATGAACCATGATAGAAAGGCACACAGCTGACAGGTGTAGTCACAAGCTCCCATCAGACAAGAAAGAAAGAAAGAAAGAAAGAAAGAAAGCCTTCCTTGAAACTGCTGTTTTATGATTGCCTGACCACAGCTACATATCAAGCAGTGAGGAATTGATCAGCTTATACAGGGACTTTGTGGTACAAATCCTTGTACTACAAAGTCCCTGTATAATTTCCTTCTACATCAAAATTATTCCCATCTTCCACACAAGATGAACACATGAAATTGGGCCTAGTTTGGGAGTAGGAAACTGCACTGATGGGAGGTGCATGGCCACACTACCTCCCTGCTTAACCCCTCTCTAGGTTCATGTTGTACCAAATGCCTAACTGGAACCAACTGCGCCAGAACTGTGACAGCAGTATCACCCAGGCAGATTTCAGCAGGTATGATGGCCACCATTTTGCTTGACACACCAGGGACTGAATCAGGGACTTGCTGAGCTAAAAGTATAGATCTCTACAGTGACAGCTAATAAATCAGCTTCTGTAGCTATGAGCAGTAAGAGATGGCCCTATCTTTTGTGGCTCAGGCACAAAAGGGAACACATAACCATGCTGAGCAGTGGGTTAAAGTTCCCCCAGTTAGACTAGGCTTATCCCAAAAGTTGGAGGCCCACAGCAGTTTGTTATCTTGGGTAAGCTTCACTTTATGTGAAGGATGGCATCTTGGCCAACAGCAGAAGTCTAAATGGGGCCTTCCAGAGTTAAAAACTTGAGTCTCTAAATCTTGAATTAAAAGAACAAGGTTTTGGGTTAGCAGTATAACACTCACATTCTCTGTGGATTGGGCAAAGAAATGGACACAAGCCCCACTGACCAGTGACATACACCAGCAAGCCAGGGGTTTTGTCCTCAATTAAAACATTGGGCACTTGAAACTGTTTATTAGCCATCAGTCCTGCATTTAACATCACAACCTAAGGCTGGGAACTTTTACTCAAAAAAACCAAGCATGTCCTTGCAACCTGAGGGAGAAAAAGGGAAGAAAGATACTTTAGATTCACAAGATTGCTGGATCTGGTTTAGAGAGATTACTTCCAGACTTTTTTTTTTTAAATGGAATCCTTCACCACTTCAAAATACCATGTTCACACAAAACACTCTCACTTCCAAGATCATCTCCTTGGAAGGAGCCATTGTCCCACACATCTCAAGTTTGCAATCATTTATGTCCATCTCTGAATTTTAAGTTTGTCTGTAACAGAATTCAGAGTAAAAGCCGTGTTTGTCTGTATTCGCAAAAAGAAAAGGAGTACTTGTGGCACCTTAGAGACTAACCAATTTATCTGAGCATGAGCTTTCGTGAGCTACAGCTCACTTCATCGGATTGCATCCGATGAAGTGAGCTGTAGCTCACGAAAGCTCATGCTCAGATAAATTGGTTAGTCTCTAAGGTGCCACAAGTACTCCTTTTCTTTCTGTAACAGAAGTTATTCTACTCAACAAGCTAATTTTTCAAAGGGTCCTAAATCCAGATTCCCCATCTGCACACACAACTGTGCGTGAACAACAACATCTGCAAGGATTTATGCATTCAAATCAAGTAGCTATAGCTACTGGATTTTTTGTATGCTCATTCTTGGATGTTCACACAAATTATTACACTAAACAGCATCTTTAAAGATTTTATGTTTGGCTGGATTTTCTATCTATGTATTTATTACCCAGTAGTTTGAATTGCTTTATTTCCAAAAATACAAACAGCAAGCCAGAACAAATCAAGTTCTGAAGAAAAGAACGTGAAGAAAACGGTAGTTAGGATTTCATATTTTCCTTCCCCAGCTAGTGAGTCTTCACACTGGTTTAAAGTATCAATGGACTCCAATTTCCACAGCTGACAGAACCATAAATGTAAGGGGAAGAGAGAAGCAAGAGTTGGAAATGTCGCTTTCAACCCTTCTGTTTATTTAAAAAAAAAAAATAAGCATTGCTTCTTTCAGGCTCAAGCACTGTTAGAGAGAACAGGAACAAATGCCCAGAAGTAGCAGGAAGGCCACACCTCCTCTGTTCCCATCTCAAGTTAAAAAACATTTGTATATTTACTGGGATTTACAGTGGAGAATCTCATTTGCTGGAAAATAATTATGGGAGATTAAGGCAAGGATATATTTTTAGACCAAAGCTTGAGGATTTAGCCACATGGTTCCTACGAAAACTAATAGGGGCTCCGCAGAAAAATCCTCTCAGGGAGGGTTGAAATTTTAGAGTACAGAAGATAGCCAAATGTTAGTGTGTATTCTACATGATTTTAAGCGTCCCTACAGCATGACCATATTCAGTGGCAGGTTTCTCAATTCTAGGTTGTTGGATTTTTGTTTGTTTTAATTGCAACGAAAGGTGTAGAGGTTAATTCTGCTCTCAGTGAGATCAACAGGAGTCTTACCACCAATTTCCATGGGAACAGGAGTTGGAATTTTGTGCTAAAGGGAAAAAAAAATTTAAAAAAAAATCAAGCCTTAGGATCAGCGCCTAACCCATATTGCAAAAGAAAGTTATGCACGGTTAATATTAAATGAAAACCATGCGTTAATTGCAGGGGCACAGGAGAAGTCTGTAACAGGTGATCATTTCTTCTCTTGCTTCATTTTGCATTCCTGAGTTTGCACAGTCCATATTATATAAATACACACACACACACTCTGCACTTAGACTTTATGTGGCAAGTTTCAACCTGGGGCAGACAGTAATGGTAGGGTTGCCAACTTTCTAATTGCACAAACTGAACACTCCTGCCCTGCCTGCTCCCTGAAGCCCTGCCCCCCACTCACTCCAGCCCCCCCTCTCCGTTGCTCGCTTTCCCCCACCATCACTCACTTTCACTGGGCTAGGGCAGGAGTTTGGGGTGCAGCAGGGGGTGAGGGCTCCAGCTGGGGGTGCGGGCTCTGGATTAGGGCTGGGGATGAAGGGTTTGTGGTGCAGGAGGGGGCTCTGGGTTGGGACCAAGGGACTTGGAGTGTGGGAGGGGGTTCAGGGTTGGGGCACAGGAGGAGGTGCAGGATACAAGCTCCGGGAGGGAGTTTGGTTGCGGGAGGAGGTTCAGGGTGTGAGCTCCAGCCAGGCGGCATTACCTCAGTTGGCTCCCAGTTGGCAGTGCAGCCGGGCTAAGGCAGGCTCCCTGCCTGCCCTGGCTCTGCGCTGCTCCCAGAAGCGGCTGGCATGTCCAGCCCTAGGAGACGGCGCGGCCAGGTGGCTCTGCACAGTGCACACTGCCCAGGCTTGCAGGTGCTGCCCCCTCAACTCCCATTGGCTGTGGTTCTTGGCCAATGGGAGTTGCAGAGCCGGCAGGGCCAGTGCACGGAGCCTCCCTGGGGGCTGCAGGGACATGTCACTGCTTCTGGGAGCTGCATAGAGACAGGGAAGGCAGGGAGCCTGCCTTAGCCCTGCTGTCTGGACTTTTAATGGCCCGGTCAGTGGTGCTGACCAGAGCCACCAGGGTCCCTTTTCGACTGGGTGTTCTGGTCAAAAACCAGACACCTGGCAACCCTAAGTAATGGCCACTTTATACCTCACTGTGAATAAGGTTTTATAATAAAGCTTCTAACATGGCCTTAACATAATACATACTTTCATAGAGATTTCAAACATAGATCTCAAAACACTGTGGAAAAATAGCTAAATGTTGTCATTCTTATTTCAGAGATGGGGGGAATTAGGGAACAGAAAAGATAAGTGACTTGCCCAAGGTCGCTCATCAAGTCAGTCACAAAGTCAGGAACAGGATGATTGGAAGAATGGTCTTGTGGTTATACCACTGTACCTTATCTCAGAAAAAAAATCTGGTATAGTTCCCAGCTCAGACGTGGGCCTACAAATTTACCCTAATTAGGAGTTCAACTGTAAAGACTGAGTGTCAACTCATAAGATGTCACAATAATGTATAACAAATATTGATGGGAAGAGGTATGAAAGGGAGACAGAAAAACTGAATTAGTCCAAAGAAAAGGCCTACTGCTATAACACAAGGGCTGTGTTAAAATCACGCTTAGCAAACAAGAAGAGTGTGGAACCAGAAATCAGTGTACCAAAATTACTGTAAAAAAATTAGGCCTAACTGGTAAACAAAATAACCAGGGCATGGTCTATTCCACCCATCTCTATCTTTATAGGTCCTTAAAGAAAGAGACTTTGGGAGAAAAACTGGCTACTGGAACAAGCTTCATTATCATTGCTCCCATCCCCATAATCTCCTGGGATTCCAAGCCTCACTGATCCTGAGAGATGTCCTGATCAGATGGGGCCAGAGAGAGAGGGACACAGATGACATTGCCACATTGCTAGTTCCAGCTAAATCCCAAATACCACCTGGGATTAAACAGGATTGGCCTTTAACAGCAACAGTGCTAACCCATCTCAACTAACTTCTTCTCTTTTCTCCTAAAAGGGCAGTTATCACCATCTTTGATATCATCAACGAGACTGTCAAACCAGGGGGGCCGGAGAGTGGGAAGGCATTCCTTCTAATAAAAACTCCCTCCAGCTCAAGGGAACAAGGGATGTTAAAAATAAAATAAAAACCTTATTTAAAGCATTTGAAATAGGAAGTATTAACTGTTTTTCCCTATCTTTAATAAAAAGGGTAAAAGGATATTTAAGGTGTGTTCGCTATGGTACTAAGTGGGCTGAGGTCTCTCTATACCAAACCCCGAACTTTGTTTAACACTGTTTAATGTTGGACAGTGACTGGGTAAGCCTGAAACCTTTGGCTCATATAATGTATTTAAATTATAGAACGGACTTGCTGTGGAATCTTCTGTTCAGATCGTTATACAGCACACCATGGTACGTCAATGCCTTCCTCATGGTAGCAGAGTCATAACTTAGAAAAATCCATTTAATTTCTCTGGGCCTCAGTTCTGCATCTGTAAAATGGGAATAGCAATGCTTCCCTACCGAGGAGGGATGATGTAAGAATTAATCCACTAGGGCATGAGAGAGACAGATACTACAGTGACTATAGAATAACATGGATAGAACAGAATGCAAAACTCCTAACTCTCAGAACACAGCTACCCCATACGGTGCCTCTGAGAGGTCAGGAAATTGGGCTCATCTCCATCCCTAAGGTTAATGTGTGTCTATAACAATGAAGTAAAGTACTGTGGCTGAGCCACAGCAAAAGACTTACATTTTCATCTGTATTTTGCACAGGAGAAAACTCTTCCGCCAAGCTGCACCACAGTCTATTGCCTACCTGACCTACAAACCACCAGGCACCTATTCCGAGTGCTTGCTTGTTAGCTGCTGTAGCAGCAAGAAAGGGCTCAGAACCTGGCTTTCAGACAAACGAGTCCAAAAGAAATTCCCTTCCACATTTTATTTGTTTGTGTGAGGAGTTCACTGGATCTGATAAGGGATATTAAATGGCCTTCTCAGTCTGACAGCAAAGAACAACACTAATGGGAGTCCCAAATCATACAGTTGGTAATATACTGTACTTATAAAACAGGAACATCTAGATGCCAGAACCGTGCCATGACCTATATTTCCTGCAAACCTATTTTCTTCTTTGTTGGATATATGGAAAGAGTCCAAATGCTTTTTAAGTTCCCCTTCTTTCTGCAAGAGCAGGGGTTCTCAACCATTTTCCCCTTTCTTTTTAACCTCCCCCTCCCCCATGCTAAATAAACCCTATGGCCCATCAGTGCCATAACAACTGGGTTTTCTGCATATAAAACCCAGGGCCAGCATTATGGGGTAGCAAGCAAGCCAATTGCCTGGGGCTCCATGCCACAGGGGGCCCTGTGAAGCTAAGTTGCTCAGGCATCAGCTTCAGTCCCAGGTGGCAGGGCTGGGGCTTTCAACCCCATGCGGTGCAGCTTTGGCTTTCTGCGCTGGGCCTCAATGAGTCTAATGCTGGCCCTGCTTGGTGGCCCCCCGGGGGCCCCAGAGCCCTTGCTGAGAACCACTATGCTAGAGGTTCTCCTTACCTCAACACTCATTTTTCCTGACCCCAACCTCCCCTCCCATCCTTTACAGCACTCGAAGCATGAATTATTTTCAGTTCAGTTGTATATTATAAGCACCGAATACCAAGAAGCTGTGTTTGTGTTTAGGCTGCAGTAACTGTCTGTTGGCAGTATTATATCTCTGGTGACAGATTCAGGGGTGGCCACAGACCAAAGGGACCAGGAGACTAACAAACAAACAGTATCCTTCCATCTCCAAGTGGATAGTCTCGTTTTTTGGATTAAACTGCCCTTATCTATGTGCATGTGAAGAAGCCTAGATTACCACTATCCATACTCTTCCTCCATAGATAAAGTAAGACCTTTATCCTCCCCAGTTGCAAATACAGTACTAGAGAATTACACCCATTACCAAAAAAACAAGTTAATGACAAGAATTTCAAAAAGAGCTTAAGAGAGTTAGGGGTATATGGAGCTAAATGGGCACCTAACTCAGGTGCCTTTGAAACCACACAGAGACAGAAAAAAAGAGGAACAGCAGCAAGATAAAGAGAAGAATGAAAATGCTTAGGTGGACCCCCATTCTGGGTATTTTCTTTTTGCTTGAAGGGAGGGTGGCAATCGATAGGTGAGAGGTTCAGGATTCAAGAGAGTGAACATTTTTCCTTAGTTGTACCTCCAAAAGAAGCTCCCCACTCTTATCTTTCCTCCTTATGCTGTATCCTGCAGCATATATATTATGCTTCAATAGTTGGCCAAACACTTGAAAAGATTTCCTTTCTGTTCAACAAACTCGCTCTCCTGTTTCTGCCGACCAGCCTGTCAATTGCAAGTGCATTACCTGAGGCAGCATCTCTGGATATTGAACAGCTGAAGTGGACTTTATTCCAAAGCCATTTCACGTTTGTTGGGTGCCTCCCACCCAGAAACAAAACAAAAACAAAAACAAAACCAGTGTTGCGTCACAACACCCACTTGTCTCTGGAAAATTTAAAATTTCCCAGCCTTCTCACTTGCCCCATCTGCTCCTCTCAGTTCATTCGGATTGGTTTTAGTCCGTGTGTCTGCTGCAGCGCCAAGAAAACTGCAGCATCACTGCAAGCTTCCCTGCCACGAAGACATGCCAAGCTCATGTCAAATTCAACCTCATTCAAAAAAAAGAACAAGGTCACTCTGTCTAATTCTGTTGGCGCTCTTCTCCTGGAGAAATAAGTAGGAGAAGCAGCAACCTGACTTCAAACTGAATCTCTGGAATTAAATCCTCAGATACCAGCTTTTTGCCCCCCCTAGATATGGGCCCAAACCAAAACCCCACAACAAATGCCTCCATACTAGGGGGAAGTGTCTGTACTTTGTGCCTCAGCACCTATCTTACTCCTTTATTATTCCTCCCAGTAACCTGGAGAAGAAAACCAAAATTTCTTAAGCTTATTCAGCACTCTCCTTCTCAACTACAAGTATGATTATTTATTCATTGACAGTAGCATCTTTTGTATGTTAGCCACTTTCCGAAACACCCAAGGAACGCACAAACAGACACCATTTAGGGGGAAAAGAATAAGAAAAATAAACAATTTATGAACCATTTGATACAAGTCAAACTGATTTTCTTTAAGTAGAACAGAAGTGAGTGTGAAATCCTGGCTCCATCAAAGTTTGTGGCAAGGACTGCAGTCCTGCCACTAACTTTAATGAAGCCAGGATTTCACCCTAGGTTTTTAAGAGGAATTTAAATGGGGGCAAGTAGGGGCCTTTTAGATGAGCTTAGAGAGATCACCATGCATAGGGGGCTGAATTGAAGAAGGCACAAAAATCTAGAAGCATTGGCTCTCTCTTTTACCAGGGACCACCAGGTTAATGGCAGGTCAACAATGCAAGCTTCCTTGTGAGACACCGGTTCAGAAACTGATTCAGCACTCATTTCTGATCCACTGAAGACTGTTCCCTGCGCAGGGTCATGTCTGCAATCTACTCATGGGTAGTCACATCTCCATTTGGGCTCACAGTCACCGAGTTTCTTTTTGACTGTCGAGGCCCAATAAGCTCAAGATCTCAAAGCAAAAAAATCAAAGTTAGCAAACTTCATCCGGTGTCATTGTCAACTTGAGTCAGCCCAGGTTCATGCAAAACCAGGCCTTATGTTCGTGCACAAGCTCATGAACCTTACCAACCCTTTAACAAGCCTCCATTCAGGACCAAGTTTGTAACAAAACAGAAAATCACTCAAGTTTTGCTTATTTGGAGGTTTTGTACCGAAAGTTTCCCAAATCTCTAGAAGTCCTCGTCCCCTGTCGTCCCCCCTCCCCCCACAACAAAAGAACCCAGCTGCAACCAGGCTTCCCCTTCAAAAAAAACCCAAAAAACACACATATCTATTGTGGCTGACTCCTCATTGTGGAGTTCAGAGATGGCAGAAGGAACATGGTCTCTTTCTGACATTCCCCCGAGAGATATTCATGTAGCCTAAACTCAGCTAATTTGGATTCCTCTTGAATAAGTTTTTGTTTGGGTCATGGAAGAGCTACTGCAAATAAAGGAGATGCTTCATTCATTTACGGCATTTAGTACATGTATACATGTAGTATACCATTAAGATCTTGCCTTGGCACTTAGCTGGAGGATGCTATAGGTCTAGTTTTCTTCTGGCTGGTTCTGACCCAACCTCATACATAGTGAGGAGGTGAGAAAGTAGCAGAGGTAATTTCATCTTGCTTCAGCGGGGGAAGCAACCAGCTATGCTGACAAATTTTCTGTGCTTTTAGGGCAGGATCAAAGTTCATGGCTCTACTGGCATACAGATCACCAGGTTATATGCGGGAAATACCAAAGAGTTCAGAGCATCGTATCGGACAGGTCAGCATGTGTACTCCTTGAAGCAATGCCCTTGTTGGGCATTCCCAAGAGGGTCAAGAAGATCCCATCGTATACTGAACTTAGCCAATACTCAAGTCACCCCTACTCGTTTTCTGACCATCACCCGGCACATTTCACTTCTTGAATTATTCCCACACCTTTCTCTTTTGCCTCATCACCAAGGAGACTAAAGGACTTTGGATTGTCATTTCGGTGGTGCTCTTACTGGTTCTGACACTGCAGAGGTATATCCTGCCCATAGTCAACTCACCAAGAGCAAACATCAATTAGATGGGGCTCAAAATTCGAAGGCTATAGAGTCTAGCTGTTTCTTGGGACTGCAGACCATTGTGATTTGAAGATGATCTCTGGGAGTTCAAGCATTTAGGAACGAACTGGATCTGAGAGGAAGTCTGATCTTCCTCTCTATGTCATACTAGTAACAATACCATGGCACACAGAAGAGCTATGACTGAGGCAAAGATACTGTTTGCTATGGGTCACTGGCATCATGAATTACAATCTAGCTGAACTCTTTCAGGGTACCTGCACTGAGACACGAAATGGATAGTCATAAAGCCATTATAATGGTGAGTGTGCAACAAGGTCCCCCCAAATCCACCTCCTTTCCTTCTTATCCTGGACCCCCACTATTTGTTTTCTTGTTTACAGATCCTTTTAAGTTATTGTGTTCATATAGTTTCTACAGTGCTTTTATTGTGCTGATAGCCAGTACACTAAGCACTGCAGGATGTGCAATAAGTTTATCAGAATATAACAGTAAATATCTGCAAGGCAGTTTCACAAACTTTTTTTAAAAAACCATACATTCTGTATGAAATGGTATATAGAAAAAAAAGCTTTCCCCTTTAGCTCCAGTAAAGTGCACAATTAATAGGCTGTCAAATTAGACATGTTTGGCATTAACTCCATTAATGTTAGGCCATTTAACTGACCTTTATTATACTGGCATTGGTAGTATATTCTCCTCAGTGTTCATTCATATCTTCTGCTAATGTTAATGAGATTTAGATGTTCACATAAAAAGCGGAATATTCTCCTATATCTTTAAAAAAGAAGGTCACCAACTACACTGCTTCCATAACATCCTTAACAGCTAGTCACAAAGTTGCATTGAATTCAGAGTCATTCAGCAGCCATCTGGGAATAAATGGAGCAGAAAGTGAAAGTTAGCAAGGCAACTGCTGGGCTAAAACAGATTAAATACAAAGAGAGCTGAAGGGATGGTAGAGGTGAAGAGGATGGGAGGAAACCTAAGCCCTAGGTACACTATGTAATGTATCACGCACTTGTGACTAGTAGACAAAGTGGGAGGAGACACACTAGGAATCTTATCAAAACAAAGAAAAGTTAACTCCATAGACTGATATGTCAGAATTCCCTTTTGGATAGAGGAGTACACGGTAGGATGCATACATAGATATTGCTTTTCAAATTCTGGAGACGTGAATGTGTTCAACTTCCCTCTACTGGAGAGAATCAGAACTGTGCAAGTGTGTCATTGGCCCTATATGCCTGATAGCCAACAGATCATCCTTCTACACCTCAACTGGTACGAGCCTGTGATTCTGAATAGGAAGTTTTAAGTGGTATCATCAATGTGAAATTCCTAGTGGCCACGGTATATACAGCATGATGACACCAATGAAGTCCTTGGTGGTTACAGATTTGTTCCACTGTGTAATAAAGAGAAAAATGTCAAACCAAATATGTAGTAGATTTTTAATGGGGACCAACAATGTGCTTATTTCTCTTTGATTACATCCATTAAAGCAAATTCACATTACAATATTTGATTTTTTGCTGCTTTTTAAAATGTTGTAAAAAGTAAATTAAATTCTATGCGTGCACTGAAATAAAGCTCTATAGGCAGTACAGTCTGGAACAAATGCCTTACCACTAAATTCGTCTTTTATTGTACCTAACCGATGTTTATTGGTATAGCCTGGATCCCAGCAATAGTTCATGCTACTGAATGGATAGGAAATATTTTGGTATTTTGCAATTTAGAAAACTACATTAACAACTAAATTACAACTCAGGTAAGATGCAATAAAATGTGACCCTACAACTAAACTCAAACTCTTTCCAGAGTCAGGATGAACTGGCAGAACAATAAACTTTGGGGGCATCAGTGACCATCAGCCTATATCGTTCTTCTGATCGGGGAAAGGTTAGAAACTAGATAACCTGAGCTTGTGCGCAGTAAGCTACAAAGGAAAGATCACCAAGACACAGTTGAACTGGGTCTCTCAGGACATTGATAACGGTATAGGTGACTTTTTAGATCTAGGTAACCATGCAAATATGGCTCAGACTGAAAATAATCAAAGTTAGTTGCAATCTGCCAGCTATTCAGTGGCTTATGTACTGTTGTCAACTCTTATGGTTTTATCAAAAGTCATGATACGCGGTGTTTTTATGAAGCCCTGGCTCCTGGAGTCATGTGATTACCAGAGACAGTCAGCTTTTATTGAAAATAATTAAAAAGTAAGTTTCTATTTCTCCTGGGAAAGGAGAAAAGGTTGGAAATGTGACCCAAGTAGTCCCTAAAGGCTCAAACCAGAAGACGAGGAAAAAGAACCCAAAATGTATTATCTTTTATAGTCTCATGGTTTTTAAGCAGATTTTGTGACTTTTGTGAACTGGCATGATTTTTGGATTGGCAACACTGCCTATGTGAATCGGTGGGTCCTCTTGGTGCCTCTAGTGCACGATAGATTAACATACCTCATCACGGCGGGCAGGAAATGAGATCCTAGGTGGCCAATTAAGCAAACGAACAAAGGATTGGACAGATATGAACTATTTTAGCCTTAGCAGTGGTCCTCCAAAAGCTTGTGTTGAGGTACCTTAGTTCACATTGCGGGTAAGCTTGTGCTGTCTGGGTAAGCTCTCTTCAGGGGATAAACAGAGGACTTTAGTCTCCAAGGCTGTCATTCCAGCAGCTTTCACCAACACCCGATTTTTAAAAAAAAAAAAAAAAAAAAGCTTTAAATAAATTCAGCAGAGCTATTCTGCAAATTTCCAGCAGAGAGATAAGGTCAGCTAGAGAGGGACATGGAAATACACAGCAAGATCATTTACCAAGAACAAACAAATACTCTTTCAGTCCAGGAAGCAGAACATCACGCTGTCAAACAAACAGCAGGGGAAAGGCTTGTGTCAAAGAGTTACAATATCATCTCTCACGATCTTAAAGTAATACAGTCACAGTTCAAGAGCAGCTGCACCTGTATTTCCCCTCAGAAAGGGGACCCACTCACAGGCTTCCAGCTCCCCAGAGATTGCCTTTCTAGGTGGAGACCTGCATCTCTTCCCTTCTGACCAGGGTCCTTCCAGGCTGCACAGTTCCCTGCCTTCACTGTGTATGGTTTCTCTCTCTCTCTTAAAATAAAAAACAAACAAACAAACCACCTTGTACCAGATCCCACCTAGAAGATTCCTGGGTTCAACCTTCCACGGTCATCTTGGTCAACGCTGAACTGAATCCGAACAGACCATGGTAGATGCAGACATATAATGCACAAATGGAAAAAAATCAAGAACTCCCCAGCATGCAAGTGTAGCTCCCCACAAGAGACCAAACACACCACCACACACTGCCCAAATTATAAATATGAAGGCGGCATGACTGCTAAATTCTGCTACTCCCGATGGAGCCATTTGGCTCCACCAGCGTCAGGTGAAATTGTAGTTGCTGCTCTACACCAGCCGTACGAAAGGAGAAGGAAGAACTGTGTTATTCCCAGCACAAGCAGGCTGCCCACAGATACGCGCTTGCTTTCTCTTCAGAGACGGTTAAGCGGTGTAATAAGGTTATAAGTTGTCACACAGCACTTCCTATGCAAGCCTGCTTTATTCTTAAAGTAAAAAGCATTATAGAGAAAACATAATAAAAAAACAGACAAATAAAAGAACCTACGTGCATGCTAATAAGCATACCAAACATCACCCTAAAATGGACTCTGGCAGGATAAGTCCCTCAGCACCCTCACCGAACAGGATTCTTTGTGGTCACCAGGTCATCACAGCTTCAGCTCAAAACAAGCACTCCTAGTATGTTCAGTTCACCCTTTATACCGATGCGGGGGGGAGGGGGTCTCTGACCTGGAGTTTCTAGAAGCAGGTAATTAGTACACAATGGGTCTCTCTCCCCAGGGGTTGGCTTCAGAGGGGAGAATTTGCATTCCCCTCACCCTAAGGTATTTCCCTAGGAAATCCATTTCACATATTGTTCCCAAAAGACCTTTGAAGTTCCTCATACCTTCCAGAGATTGCATTAGTCTTGCCTTCCTGCTACAGAAGTTCCATACTCTCACAATCGTACATAAACATTTGCATTTTTTATACAATGAACTCCAAAGACGTTAAACTTGATTCAGTGAAGTTCCTTCAGCATTGCAGGAAATTGTCTGTCTGTCACAAATATTACAGCTCTTTCGATGTTTCCATTTTTAAGAAAATTCACTTTTTCCTCCTAAAATAATCTTGCATTTATCATGAGTAGGTGAGTAAAATGAATATATACCCAGGTATATTCTAGTTAGAATTTCAGAAGGTCTTTGTGGTTAGATATACTTCTACTCTATGGGTCTGATCCTGCTCCAGTTGAAACCAACAGCAAGGCTCTCACTGATTTCAATGGGATGGAACAAATCCCTCATTCATCAATGTTAGAGAAGGGCTCGGATCAAAAGCACAGATCCCAGCACTTCTCAGAACTGCAGAAGTTCATATCTGGATCCAAACTTTGTATCTCTCGTCTGTCCTAAAATGTGTTTAAGTAAAAAAAGTGTCTGTCGTCATGACTACAATGGAATAAATTCCTTTATTTCTGCAGCCATGGAAAAAGTTGCATTCATTTTCTATCCTTAACCTGTTTACTAATCAAAGTTGGCCAGGATAACACCTCTGTTTCCAACACTGAGAGCTATTTTCCCAGAGCCACTATTTTTAAAATTAAAAAAAAAAACTATTAGAGATCAGAACCAGACTTAACACGGGGAAAGAGTATCCCATATCTACCTACTGTGGGGTTCTTACACATTTATCTGAAGCACCTGGTGTTGGCCACTGTTAGAGACAGGGTACTGGACCAGATGGACCCACTGCTCTGATCCAGTCTGTCAGTTCCTATCTTCTGATTCCTCCCTACCCCATGTGTAACTGTCTGGATCCAATAAAAGCAGGGGATTCAGGGGATGCTTTTTCTATATGGTATTTAGCATATGTAGCCCAAAATGAAAATTTAACACAGCTTAGTTTTGGGGAAGTGATATTCCTACATTGATGGAAAAAACTCTTCCACCAGCATAGGCTGCGGCTGCACTATGTGATTATTTCAGCACAGTTACGACAATGTAGCTATGGCTGTATAGTCCCCATAATGTAGACAAATCCCAATGTAATGTATCCTAATGTAAGCCACTCCAACGCAAATGAATGTTCACATAGGGGTTTGCAGGATTTTAACTGTATTGGTTAAGAAGAAAAAAATCCATTTAAGTTATCTGTACAGATTAGTTGTACTGATCTAAGCCTATGAGGGAGGGAGGGAGGGTGTACTAAAGTGTATGCTCACTATAAACAACCCTGAACAGGTTTTATATAGCCTTTCATCCTCCAGAAAGATCAAATCTCATGCTGGAAAAAGCATAATAAGACTTAAGTTAATATGTTCAGTAATGAGTTACCACCATAGAGAGTACTTGATCATCTTAGTTTCCACCTGGTTTGCAGTAAACTACCTCAGTGCGTGTAAAATGGAATGAAGAAAAGAAATATTAAAAATGATAGATTGTGATTAAACTAAGTCACAATTCAAATGGCACAATTAGTGGAAAAAATGATGTTTGAAGCCACTTAACTCACCGTCCTCCTTACACTGGATAGGCTACTCCATAAGTTATTTGTTCCTATTCCCACACCCTTTTATTCCCAAAGACTCTATTAATGTAAAATGATCCCCAGCCTGCTGTGCCACATGGCAGCATAATGCCCACGAGGCATGAAACATTATAGATCACAGCTTTACACCTGGCCAACATAATATATTCATCAAGTTCTCCCAAGCAATGGATGCATTCGTTGTTGTTGTGGGCCAAACCACAGAGAGACAGATGGAATGAGCATTTTATTTACATATGAAGTCTCTAAACCTATCCACTTGATTTATGACAGATAGAACCTGCCCTTACACAGTCATGGAGGATGCCAGAGATAGGCTTATTTTATAACTGCTTGCCCTACATTAGGAAGCATGGTTTTCTCCCACTCTCCCAAATGGCCATGGATATTTCTTCTAATATTTTGTTCAAAAATTATTTGGCCATTAGTATGTCTTTAAAAGTTTGGAGCTGGGATTTTGGTTCAAATGTCTCCATCTCTTTGGGTTAGAACTTTTCAACTCAGACCCATCGGTACTTTAAAGCTACTCCTACAGAAAGATGAATAGGATCAATAGACTCATCCAAACAGTCTCAGCTGATTAAACTGAAATCCTCTCGCTGTTGCGGAAGCAACCTACACTTGTGTGTAGCAGGCTTGAGTGTTCCGCTATGTTCTGTTCTGGAGGGCTAACACCCCTGAATTCAGAAAGCATAAGTCTCCTGGAACCAAGTCCTGGCGGCAATGGAGAAGCAGTTAAAGACAAGACAGCTGAAAAATATATTAAAAAAGTGGAGTAATGTAACTCCTAGACATATTTAAAGGATTCAAGACTGTAGAACTCCTTGTAAACTTTAATAGCTTTGGAAAGGTTTTCATATACTGATTTCATCACTTGGGTTGCCCCAGGGCTAATGGAATAAACAGCAACGTTTTGCAGTGGGGGAAGAGTATTAGCCCTTTGGAGGACACATTGGGGTTTCACCTAGATATTAACATGAAGGGTGCATTAGAAGCAAGGCATTTGCATTATATGCCCCTATTTCGTGCCCTCCCCCCCCCCTTTTTTTTTTTTAAGTCAGCTATGATAGTTTCCTTGGTACTGAAAGATGCCACACATGACCTCACCTCATGGAGGCAATTTTTCTTTATTTAAAACGTAATTAAACCGGCTTCTCCATTTTTAAAACTGCTCTGCCAACTTCTTTGGCGATTTTCTTACATTGATTTTCCAAGACAAAACAGACGACGCAAAGTAGACCATGCGAAGTAGAAGTGGATGAGAAGCTGGATATGAGTCAGCAGTATGCCCTTGTTGCCAAGAAGGCCAATGGCATTTTGGGATGTATAAGTAGGGGCATAGCGAGCAGATCGAGGGATGTGATCGTCCCCCTCTATTCGACATTGGTGAGGCCTCATCTGGAGTACTGTGTCCAGTTTTGGGCCCCACACTACAAGAAGGATGTGGATAAATTGGAGAGAGTCCAGCGAAGGGCAATAAAAATGATTAGGGGTCTGGAACACATGACTTATGAGGAGAGGCTGAGGGAACTGGGATTGTTTAGTCTGCAGAAGAGAAGAATGAGGGGGGATTTGATAGCTGCTTTCAACTACCTGAGAGGTGGTTCTAGACTATTCTCAGTGGTAGAAGAGGACAGGACAAGGAGTAATGGTCTCAAGTTGCAGTGGGGGAGGTTTAGGTTGGATACTAGGAAAAACTTTTTCACTAGGAGGGTGGTGAAACACTGGAATGTGTTACCTAGGGAGGTGGTAGAATCTCCTTCCTTAGAGGTTTTTAAGGTCAGGCTTGACAAAGCCCTGGCTGGGGTGATTTAATTGGGGATTGGTCCTGCTTTGAGCAGGGGATTGGACTAGATGACCTCCTGAGGTCCCTTCCAACCCTGATATTCTATGATTCTAAGTACAAAAAGGTAAATGACTTCCAGCATGTATGTTTCTAAATACCACATGCTTCATGGGATCGCCAATAGAATTATGCAGATGTACAGCTTGTCAAAGCTGCTAGACCAGAAAACACAAAACCAGAAAATACTACATCCACATAACATGGTAGGGTGGGAATAACAGCAATAAAATAGAAGACATACATGAATAGGGAGAGGAGGGAAGAAGGGACCCAATGATGGGGAAAAGAGGAGGGGTTAGGAGACATGGAGGCCTGGCATTATTTGAGCCATCTCACCAATGTTAATAAAGCTATGTATTAAAATTTGGATGCAGATTTATTTTCTTCTGAGTGCTCATCACTGAGAAATGACCTTTTAGAGGGAACTGTAGCACTTTCATAAGTGGACTGAAAGGTTGGTTTGGGAGTGTTGGCTTACTCCGAGAGTTCTAAAAGCAGTCCTCCTGAGTGAATCACAATGGACACGAGCGTCAGCGTGGTAGCATTATTAGTCTGTATCAGCAAAAACAACGAGGAGCCCTTGCGGCACCTTAGAGACTACATTTGTTAGTCAAGGACTCCTTGTTGTTTTTACAATGGACACAGTATCCCTGAGCCTCCACAGTCAGCATAGTGGGGGTAGTCGGGGGGAGGGGGTGAGAAGAGAAGAAAAGGCAGATATTTTTCCTCTTTCAGAACTAATCCCTGGTTCTGTACAATAGCAACACCTTTTTAAATAGGGCTGTCATAAATATAAAGAGAAGGGTAAACCCCTTTAAAATCCCTCCTGGCCAGAGGAAAAATCCTCTTACCTGTAAAGGGTTAAGAAGCTAAAGGTAACCTCGCTGGCACCTGACCGAAATGACCAATGAGGAGACAAGATACTTTCAAAGGCTGGGAGGAGGGAGAAAAAACAAAGGGTCTGTGTCTGTCTGTATGCTGCTTTTGCTGGGGACAGAACAGGAATGGAGTCCTAGAACTTTTAGTAAGTAATCTAGCTAGGTATGTGTTAGATTATGATTTCTTTAAATGGCTGAGAAAAGAGCTATGCTGAATAGAATGACTATTCCTGTCTGTGTGTCTTTTTTGTAACTTAAGGTTTCGCCTAGAGGGGTTCTCTATGTTTTGAATCTAATTACCCTGTAAGGTATCTACCATCCTGATTTTACAGAGGTGATTCCTTTACTTCTATTAAAAGTCTTCTTCTAAGGAAACTGAATGCTTTTTCATTGTTCTAAGATCCAAGGGTTTGGGTCTGTGGTCACCTATGCAAATTGGTGAGGATTTTTACCAAACCTTCCCCAGGAAGTGGGGTGCAATGATTAGGAGGGATTTTAAAGGGGTTTACCCTTCCCTTTATATTTGTGACATGCCACCCAAATAGAAATGGAGGCAAAGGACAAAGAAAGGGAGGCAGCGAAAGAGGCAGAACACCACCAAGCAGCTGCTCACAGGAGAGCTATGGAAACAAGGGACAAAGAAATGGAAGCAAGGGACAAAGAAATGGAGGAGAAGGAAAAAGAGAGGTAGCATGTGGAGGAGATGGAGAAGATAAAGGCTCAGCAGAATATACCAACAAACCCTAGGAATCCTTCTCCAGGTACCACTTCCCATCCCAGAAAGTTCCCCACCTACAAGGCAGGCGATGAGACTGAGGCCTTCTTAGAAAACTTCAAAAGGCCCTGCCTTGTGTACAGCATCTCTACCGACCAATACATGGTAGAGCTGAGGCTGCAGCCCAGTGGATCCTTAGCTGAGGTGGCGGCTGAAATGCCTAAAGAACACATGAACAAGTATGAACTGTTTAAATCCAAGGCGAGAGTCAGAATGGTGATAACACCCGAGCAGTCTCGTCGGAGGTTCAGAGCCCTAAGGTGGAAACCAGACGTGTCATTTACCCAACATGCCTACCACATTGTGAAACTTTGGGATGCCTGGATATCAGGAGCAAGGGTTGAATCTCCAGTAAATTTGCCCTTCCTAATGCAAATGGAACATCTACAAAAAGTCCTTGAGCGCATAAGGGAGGCAGGACTAACCGTTAAGGCTAAGAAGTGTCAAATAGGCCTAAACAGAGTGACTTACCTTGGACACCAGGTGGGTCAAGGAACTATCAACCCCCTACAGGCCAAAGTAGATGCTATCCAAAAGTGGCCTGTCCCAAAGTCAAAGAAACAGGTTCAATCCTTCTTAGGCTTGGCCGGTTATTACAGACGATTTGTACCACAATACAGCCAAATCGCCGCCCCACTGACAGACCTAACCAAAAAGAAACAGCCAAATGCCGTTCAGTGGACCAAAAAGAGTGTCAGAAGGCCTTTAACCAGCTTAAAGCGACACTCATGTCTGACCCTGTACTAAGGGCCCCAGACTTTGACAAACCGTTCCTAGTAATCACAGACGCAACAGAGCGTGGTGTGGGAGCAGTTTTAATGCAGAAAGGATCTGATCAAGAATTCCACCCTGTAGTGTTTCTCAGCAAAAAACTGTCTGAGAGGGAAAGCAACTGGTCAGTCAGTGAAAAAGAATGTTATGCCATTGTCTACTCCCTGGAAAAGCTACGCCCATATGTTTGGGGACGGCGTTTCCACCTGCAAACCGACCATGCTGCGCTACAGTGGCTTCATACCACCATGGGAAATAACAAAAAACTTCTTCGGTGGAGTTTAGCTCTCCAAGATTTTGATTTTGACATCCAACACATCTCAGGAGCTTCTAACAAAGTGGCTGATGCACTCTCCCGTGAAAGTTTCCCAGAATCAACTGGTTAAAGTCGTCCTTGAGATGTGGAAAATATTGTTAGTCTTTATGTACTTGGTAGTATATTTAGAGGTGCATGTGTCTTATTAACTCTGTTTTTCCTAGAGCTCCAGGAAGAAATCCCAGCCAGCGTTTCACCCTAGCTGAGATTTGGGGGCATGTCATAAATATAAAGGGAAGGGTAAACCCCTTTAAAATCCCTCCTGGCCAGAGGAAAAATCCTCTTACCTGTAAAGAGTTAAGAAGCTAAAGGTAACCTCGCTGGCACCTGACCAAAATGACCAATGAGGAGACAAGATACTTTCAAAGGCTGGGAGGAGGGAGAAAAACAAAGGATCTGTGTCTGTCTGTATACTGCTTTTGCCGGGGACAGAACAGGAATGGAGGCTTAGAACTTTTAGTAAGTAATCTAGCTAGGTATGTGTTAGATTATGATTTCTTTAAATGGCTGAGAAAAGAGCTATGCTGAATAGAATGACTATTCCTGTCTGTGTGTCTTTTTTGTAACTTTAGATTCAAAACATAGAGAATCCCTCTAGGCAAAACCTTATTACCCTGTAAGATATCTACCATCCTGATTTTACAGAGGTGATTCCATTACTTCTATTAAAAGTCCTCTTCTAAGGAAACTGAATGCTTTTTCATTGTTCTAAGGTCCAAGGGTTTGGGTCTGTGGTCACCTATGCAAATTGGTGAGGATTTTTACCAAACCTCCCCCAGGAAGTGGGGTGCAAGGATTGCGAGGATTTTGGGGGGAAAGAAGTGTCCAAACTCCATTTTTTTCAGAAACCCAGATAAAGTTTGGTGGTGGCAGTGGACATCCAAGAGCAAAGGGTAAAATTAATTTGTACCTTGGGGAAGTTTTAACCTAAGATGGTAAAAGTAAGCTTAGGAGGTTTTCATGCAGGTCCCAACATCTGTACCCTAGAGTTCAGAGTGGGGAAGGAACCTTGACGAGGGCCTTTCATCTCAAAGGCACTTTACAGTAGAAGGACTATCACTTCATCTACCAATGAAATGCAATCTTCTTCTCAGGCGAAATGACAAAATTGCTTAACAGTCCCAGAATCACTACACAGGAGTTTAGGGCAGACAGTGAAGGATACCATGTTCAACTGAAACAGAAAGGTGAATTTAGGTAAGAAGAATGTAGTTATCTAACCTGGATTTTGGCCAAGACATCTGCTCTTGCAAAAAGTGCCATATTAGTCATTGAAATGAGCCATTGGAAAGACTTGTGTGTTGACGCAATCCACTGTAAAGGCTACTTGAGAATTATGATGGCGGCTTGTGTCACTGTGTGATACTTAGCAATGTTAACTGCATGCATTTCCAGACAGCCAAACTAACACCACACATTCAAAGAACATCATGTCTAATATGATGTAACTGGAAAGTTGGGTGGGCAAGCCCTTGCACAGAATTTAGAAAAAGGAAAGGAAATTAAGTCAAAAAGGAAGAACCATAAACTAATGCTCATTGTTTAGAGTTTCTTCAGACAAGCAGTGGAGAACAAAAAAGGCTCCTGGATACACAGAGATGTATGCCATGCATATCAGGAGAGCAATGGGCTCTTAGGCTGGCACACACATTAATGACAGCAACTTATTCAGAGGGAAAGCAAACCACTGACTCCATTCTTAACTCAAGCTTTCAAATAAGATGTAAGACATAATCCTGGCCATTTGTTATTAAAAACCCCAAGATTTTTTTTGCAAGATTAAAAATGTTAGCTAACATATCCTGGCCAATATCCAACTTGGATAATTACATTCTGTTGCCTAAAATTCCCCCTATGACTTCAAATGGATTTGTTTTTCTTCATTTCTCTTCCCCAAACCTCCTCTGGTAAAATGTTGCTAGTCCAGAATGGCTGCTCTTTTCCACTCCAGGGGTGCATGAATTTCAACAGTGGGCAATCCCTGCATAGAATCAGTATACATCTCCTGGATGAAAGGCACTATAAGCAGATTCTGATGCCTTCATTCACATTGAAGAGTATTTTATTCCAGGAGTAATCCCATTGATTTAAAGGGGATTTCTTGTGCAGTAAAAGTACAACATAGCAAAAAGTAAGTACCAATCAGGCCTTGTATAAGTAATGGGCCACGTCCTCAGCTGGAGTAAACTGATGTAGCTCCACTGAGTTTAATTGAGCTATGCTAATTTACACCAGCTGAAGATATGGCCCATTAGTTATTGTTAATCTATGTTGTCATCTCTAAGTATAGCAGGGTATTGAAGATGCTACATGCACTAACATAGAGGCACCAAGGAACTAGGTAAGGGCATCAGAAATGATTCTGCTTACTTTTGACTGGCTTGCAAAATCATGTTATGAAATCTACAAACTAATTTTCTATTATTTTTGTTATACATACCACCATAATCAGTGCTGTTTAACATAACATCTGGAAAAGGGGGGTAAACAATGAAGAGGCAAAATTTGCAGACAATACCAAATTACTCAAGATGATCAAGTCCAAAGCAGACTGCAAGGAGTTACAAAGAGATCTCACAAAACTGGGTGACTGGGCAAGAAAATAGCAGATGAAATTCAATGTTGACAAATGCAAAGCATGCCCATTGAAAAACAAAATCCCAACTACACATACAAAATGATGGGCCCTAAAAAAAAGCTGTTACCACTCAAGAAAGATCTTGGAGTCACAGTGGATAGTTCTCAGAAATCATCTGCTCAATGTGGAGTGGCAGTCAAAAGCTAACAGAACATTAGCAACCATTAGGAAAGGGATAGATAAGACAGCAGTGAATATCATAATGCCACTATATAAATCCATGGTATGCCCACACCTTGAATACCGCATGCAGTTCCGGTCGCACCATCTCAAAAAAAATATATTGGAATTGGAAAAGGTACAGAGAAGGGCAACAGAAATTACTAGGAATATGGAACCTCTCCTCATATGGAAGCCACTTAAAAGACTGGGACTTTTCAGCTTGGAAAAAGAGATGACTAAGGGTATATGATAGAGTTCTACAAATTCATGAATAGTGTGGAGAAAGTGAATAAGAAAGCTATTATTTACTCCTTCACATAAAACAAGAACCAGGGGTCACCCAATGATATGACTAGGCAGCAGGTTTAAAACAAACACACAACTCACAATCAACCCGTAGAACTTGTTGCCAGGGGATACTGTGAAGGCCCAAACTATAACTGGATTAAATAAAGAATGAGAGAAGTTCTTGGAGGAGGTCTATCAGTAGCTATTGGCCAAGGTGGTCAGGGATGCAACCCTATGCTGTGGGTGTCCCTAGCCTCTGACTGCCAGAAGCTGGAAGTGGACTACAGGAGACGGATCTCTCAGTAATTGCCCTGTTCTGTTCATTCCCTCTGAAGCACCTGGCATTGGCCACTGTTGGAAGACAGAATACTTGGCTAGATGGACCATTGGTTTGACCCAGTATGACCATTCCTGTAACTGTGCACGGCACTTTAAAGACAAAACTGAAAGGTCCCACTGTGACACTGCACCCCAGATTTTTCAGAGTGATATTAATTATTATTATTATAGGATTATAGTATAATAATGATGTATTTTATGCAAGACAGGTTGTGTAAGGTGTTATTGGAAAAGTTATGATTTGCTGAATAAGATTATTCAATTTGTATACATGTATCATTTTTGTATTTGAAGTTATAAATATTGACTATGTATCTGCACTTCAAATGTAGTTACACCTGGGCAACGCCCACTAAACAAGAGGCTTTCAGTCTAGATAGCTGGCAGGGAAGGGCCTATTCAGGACAATGAGCCATTAGGGAAAAATAGGCCTTGGGAGAAGCTCACCACCTGGTGAGACTTCCTGAGAACACTCCAGACAGCCTGTAAGTGATGGCTGCTATGTCTCTACAAGGACATGTGACCAGGCCACATGTTGCTGGACTCCATCTTGGGATGTCCGTATTTTTCCATAAACCCATCTGGGAACCAAGTTTTGAAAGAAAGTGTTCCCGCCATATGCTAAAGCTATATAAGGCAGGGAGTGACATCATCTGTTCTTCCCTGGAAGTGCTGGATTTCCTAGGATTTCTAGCCTGTGTATGAAGACCTGAAAAATCCAAGCTGTAAAACTAATGCAGCTTGTGCCTTAAGAATCTACAAGTCTGCCGGTACCCTCCGTTCGGATATGAACTAGCAGATTCTCACCCTATCTGTCTAGTATATTAATTTTAGTTTGCGTTTTTGTTTGTTTGCTAGGTAATCTGCTTTGATCTGTTTGCTATCCCTTATAATCACTTTGTAGTTAATAAATTTATTTTAGGTTTTAATCTAAACCAGTGAATTTGGAGTGAAGCATGTGGGAATCTTAGCTCAGAGAGGCTGAAGTGTTTATGAAGGTGACTAGGCCAATTTCATGCTATCCCAATACCGGGCTGTCTGAGAACCAGTCCTAACATCAACACAAGTTACAGCAGCCCTCAAGCTGCTCTTATTAAGAAGAGATTGCCAACAACTCCAGCTGCTGGGGATTCAGGAGGGCACTTTTCCTCAGCCACACTCCTAAGCAAGGAGAGGACATTCTTGGGGGTCTGGTTGTGAGTTTTAAGGCAGTTTTTCCCCAAACAGAGCAGTGCAAAGCAGCCCTAGCACACCTGAGCAGCTGGTCTTATTTTATCAAGTGATGTGCAAACATTAACAAGTAGTGTTACAATGAAGTGATGCATCTGTCCATTTATAAGCTTAATTTGTTCATCAAGAGAAACATAATTCCAAAATTGTTTCTTTAACTGTTCTGTTTCATCAATGGCCTGAACAGGATCGGAATAAAGATCCGAACAGGATATGAATAAGATAACTCTTTGCCTTTTTTCTCCTCCCTTCTTTTACAAACAAACAAAAAACCCTATACTCCAGATAAAGTAGAGCTTGAATTACTCTACTCTAAGATGGTCTAGGCATTCCTGCATGCAAATTGATAGAAAATTAGCATTACTGCAGTTACTGAAGCCCTGGATTAAAGATATTTAAAAATGGAAGGATTCCCCCCCGCCCCCCCTGAACAGCAAATGCCTCCCTCTTCAAATCTGATTTATATAGGTAACATTCCAACTCTCCATCAGTTTGCTAGAACTGATTATTACATAAGTAAAATAGGAGAGCACTTACTGTCCCTCTGCAATAAATATCTGTCACCCTAAGCAATGCCACTCTCCAATCAATGAGAGGATCTGTACTCCAAAGGTTTATGTGGAGCAATGTTTGGTACGCAAGCATTTGACTGATCAGGCCAAACTCACACTTCAGACAAATTACACGTACAGTAGAACCTCAGAGCTACGAACACCTCTGGAACGGAGATTGTTCGTAACTCTGAACAAAACATTATGGTGGTTCTTTCAAAAGTTTACATCTGAACACTGACTTAATGCAGCTTTGAAACTTTACTATGTAGAAGAAAAATGCCGCATTGTAACCATCTTAATTCAAATGAAACTGTATCACCAACAGACCCTGGTTGTCAGCGGGTGGATGGGGTCTCTGGAGCTTAGTGCACGAGCCTCTACTGCATGAGCTAAAAGCCATATGGCTAGTAGCTAGCGCTGTAGGGCAGACTCATTAATCTCTCTCTAAGTGGTCTCAGTGCCACTAGATGGGACCGAACACCACAACCAGGAGGTGTATGGATTACAAAACAAGCACAGAAACAGTTTCCTTACCTTGTCAATTTTTTAACCCCCCCCCCCTTTTTTTAAAGTAGTTTACCTTTAATACTGTACTGTGTTTGCCTTTTGGGGGGGTGGGGGGGGGGGAGAAGGTCTCTGTTGCAGCCTGATTGCAAACTCCCTGTTCCAAATGAGGTGTGTGGACGACCAGTCAGTTTGTAACTCTGGTGTTCCTAACTCTGAGGTTCTACTGTATGAGATTTCTGCTTCTTGTTTGGACCAAATAGATAGTTCTGCCTTATTTCTACAGGTTCCACATTATTAAAATGACTATATTCATTTGCAAAAAAAAAAAGCTGCCATTACAGAGAAATAAGCAAACCCTCTTCACCTCCACTCAAAACTAGCGATTTAGCACTGAAGGTAAGTGGCTTAGTTCTGGGTCTGTTCTTTACACCTCAAAATTATGAAGTATGGATGTGGTGGGAGACTGCTGTACTACACGTACTTGCCTATATCATGACTGACTTCAATGCCACCTCTCAATGAAAGCACTAAACACACAATACAGTTTGCCTCAGAATAAATCCTAATAGCTCATAAATTGCCTGTACAGTAATCCCTTTGGAATCTTCTCTTTTATCCTGAGTTTCCTTTTTTTTTTCTCCTTTGTTACATTATAGAAACAAGATAATAAACAGTACAGAGAAGAAAATGATGTTATGTACCAATGTTCATCTGCAGAACATACAGTCAAGCATATACTTCACTTTCAATCTATTTTTAAAAAGGCTTCAGGACCTGTTGCACTAAAAAAGGGGGGGGGTGGGAATATGAATTAAAATATTTTTCTTTCACTTTTTAGACATGGGTTTTAGATTTGTCCCTGGCATAAAAGCTACAAGAAGTTGACATATAAAATGGGAGAGGGTGGGGGGGACTTCAGTCTAGATTGTTTAAATCCAGTGTTGTTATTTCCCACAGAATTACTTAAATCTATTGAAGACGAAGCTGCAGTGTTGGAGGGTTATTTGCTCCAAGGACCTTTTTAATATGGCTGTATTGTAATACTGCAGTGCAAAAACCTCTCTAGTCATAAAGAGAAATTTAGCTCAGAAGCAGAACTTGTGAGCACTGAAAAATGCTTTTTGCTTTAATTTGTATTCATTTAATAACGGTGTTACTTAACAAGATCAGTTAAAATGACTGTCCTCAAAAGGCATAACACTGTAACCTCCTCTTATGAGACTCCTTGGGCACTGAAGTAAAATTCACTTGTCCAAACCAAATAACCAAAGCAAGCAGTGGCATTACAAAGAACATATTTAAAAGGAGGAAAGTCTTTAGTAACAGACAAGAAGATTTGTTTTAAAACAAAAGGGGAAAAAAGCAGGAAGCCAACTAAAATACATATTTCACTGCCTTTGAAAATGAATTATCCCCTGACAAATAGCAATGCACTTGTCATCTCACTTTAAGACAAAAATCAAATTAAGGAGAAGCCACTGAATCTACACATATTAGGAAAGAGCTATTGAAATCTGGGTGTCTACTGTACCACATTACTAGTCAAATTCCATATACTCAAGCATAATTATTTTCTTACAAAGTTATGCCTAATTGGCCACTAACCCAATTGATTAATCATCTAAATTTTAAGGAGGCATCAAGAAGCTGTCTGAAAGGCAGCAAAGTGTTTATTTAAGTACTAATATGAAGCCAGTCTGTGACAGCTGGTTCTAGTTGCCCCTGTTAGGATGTACACACATAGGTAGGCAGACAGGAAAAGAACGTTAGAGGGTCACCTAATCTGGAAATCAACAAGCCCTGTGGTCTGAGGACAATCTCCACAATTCTAAGTAAATTGTTAGTTTCCAGCAATGGAAGCATTAAATTATTTTGAGTGTGATAGAGAGGGTCCTTTAAGCAGACATATCATTCTCATTTCCGCATCTGTGTAATAAAATGTCCATTTCCTTGAGTCTTAACCCTTATGGTAAAAGCAGAGGATAAATGCCATGCAGTCAAATGTGACAAATACCAGCATTTTGACAGGTCTTTAAGCAAAAAAACAAAACTTTGAGTTAAAGCCCATGTATTTCTCTCAAATGGAAGTTAATAGGATTCAGGCACAGAAGTGTAATTGGCAAATAAGATACTACATTATGCACTGCTTAAAGCAAAGCCTTCCTGATCAAGACTTTTCTATATCCCCCTTTCTCCCGCAACACACCCACCCATCAATTTTAGATTTAAAAAACCTTTGGACACGTATGGGCAGACCCACTAACAGGATCCCCCTAAGAACAGGTTCTGTGGGCTAAGAATGGTAACATGCTGTAAGGTCCAGAAATAAATACAAGCAATTAAAGGATTTGGGGGAGTGAAATACCACCAGATGGAAATTAAACACTGACAAGACATTTGGATCTTTCCCCGCCACCTCCCCTGTAATGTCTTCATTACAGCAATCAAATAAAATACCTTCTCCTACCTTGAGCCACTGCTGCTCCCTGATCAGCCCCCCACTCATCCTCTTGTTGCAGGGGGAAAAAGGCTCCCCCCTTTTGTTGTCAGTTCTTTTTCTCAAGGGGGTCTCTGTGTGTCTGCCTGCGGGCAGTAGATCCCTCCAAACGAAGTCTCGGAAAGGGGTATCCCAGGGAGCAAATCCTCAGCAGTTTCAGTTCAGTGAGAGCACCTCAATAACATCAGCCGAGACCGTGCTCGTACTCTGCAGGCCACATCGTTCCTGCCGTCTGCATCACTACCACATTTCTCCTAATACTGGGGCCTCCCCGCATTTCACCACCTAGCGTGTCACGTGTGCGCCGCTGAACAGTAACACTTTTATGTGAATACCCTTAATCATTCCCTTGGTCCGTCTCGCTTCAGCACACTATCTGTGGCTCAGCGGGTACAGCAAACAAGCATTCAACCACCTGGACGGTGCACTTACACCCTTCATTAGGATCTGCACCTAAAGGTATCAAAAGTCACCTGAAGGGACCAGGTGCACCCAATTCATCACACTGGAACAAATTCAGCACTCTCACAGTTCTCACTAACTAAAATGGGATTTGCATGGAAAGGTAGAAACTGAACCTTAATCTATCCAGATGCTAAAAGAGCTGGGGTAACCCTGGGCACTCAGAACACCGCATATGTCCTGCCCTGGGCTCTTCATTGATCACTCTCTAGTCACCCACTCTACTGTGTTGTTAGTTGCACCTGTACAAAAGTGTTGCCCATTTTTCTTTCTTTTTTAATTTCCATGTTCTGTGACATTTTGTGGCTTGACAAGGCATTTTAAAGTGTGACTTCTATCACATGGTTTTGATTTTAACCCTATAATGATAATGCCCTATCTAGTGCTCATCATCTTGGTCTCTCAGTGCCTTGCAAGAATGTATAATGCCAGCAAAATGGAACAATTTATCAAATGTCTATTTTGATCTCCTCCTGAACCTGGAGCATGTATTAAGAGGATCTTTTTTGTTCCCCTTCCTCCAGCATTAGCCACTGGGTTAATCCATTCCCCTCACCCCCCCCCCCCCCCACACACACATCTCTCTCTCTCTCTCTCTTACACACACACATACACACACACCCCTTCCTCCTCTTTCCATTTCTTCCTTCTTTCCCATGTCTCAACCCCTCTCCAGAAGATGGTGGTTTTTGAGGAAAGCTATGGAAAAAAAGTTGGGCTTTACACATTGTCCTGAAGGTGGCAAGATTGGTCATCATTCCAATCTGCATTAGGATGTTTTACAGCCCAAGGCCAGATGCAGAGAATGCAAAATCTTTTGTGACACACCCCCAGTTGGTCGGGCACTCTGTCCCCATCTTGTGATGTCTGGGCCCCTGGTAAGGATTGAAAACCTGCTACAGCCTTGGCTAACAGAGCTGAGTCTTTTAGCTGATGCAGTAGAGGCTCATGGTCTAAGAGTCAGAGATCCCAACTTTGATCTCTGCTGCCAGTGACCCACCCTGGGATGGGGGCATGGTTTTACATTTTATTGGCATGATCATATCTTTTATTCAGTCATTTCTGCTTGACAATCTGACTGGGGGTCCTGCTCTCCTTGTGGTTTGTGGGCATGGTGATCACTTGCTGTAACTGCTGGTAAATACATTCAGAGAAATGAAGCCTTCCACGTCTGCTATATACTTTTGAGTTGCTACTTATAGCACTGTCAGGCAGAACATTCCCTTTGTCCATGGCCTGTTTCTATGTATTTAATTTAATAACTCTAACCTCTAATCACCTCTTTCCATGCAGGGGGGTGATAATCAGTCAGGCAAGAATGGTTAAAAAAGGAAATAAGTACAAATTTCCTAGTCTTCCTATTCATACCCAACAGTCTTGCTGGGCTGTAACAAACAGTAACATTAATTTCTGGCAAGGAACAAACTCTTTACCATAACTAAATACATTCGTGGGTACACTGTGAGCTTGAAAAGGGCATGACTGAGACATGCACATTGGAGGTTTTTGCTAATTCTAGGAGATCAAGCTTGTAATGGCTAGAAAAACGTGACCATTAAACTGCCTTGCATATTTCTTCATAAGTATAGATCTTCAAAGCATGGCTGGTTGCTGAACCCTTAGAAGAGAAAGCAAGAGAGCATTAACCTTCTTGGAGAGGTTAATAGTAGGCACTGACTGTAGTGGATTATAACAGAGTTGTTAGCCTTATGTAACCATGACCCACACATGACCGAGGCCAGGAGAAAAAGGTTCAGTCTCTTATCAGCACTCCTCTGTCACATATGTATTACAGGAGGAATAGCTCTTCCTGCTTTATAGGCTTCTTTGATGCATACCCTGAGCCATCTGACAATGGCTGCCTCAGAGATTTTGTTACCCTTAACTGCTGGCTGATAAAGTACAAATAAAGCTGTTAAATGTCTTATTGATTGTGTGTAATTGAGATATAACTTTAGTGCCCTTCTTACATTGTGCTTATGCCATTCAATTGCTTTGGGGTACTTTGAATTAGGACAGAATGGTGGTAGTGATATTGCCTGGAAATAAACGTTCACTCACAGGATGAAGACTGGATCCATTCTGCCTCCCACCATGTCTTTGTGAAAGGTACAATTATTGAACATTCATAGAAAGAATCTCCAAATCAGATATCCTTTTTGTCAAAGTTACAGTGTCTAGAAGGGATAAGAAACATGAATCTGCACTTTAAGGTTCAAAAGAAGGGAGTTTTGTAGGCTTGGAATACCCAAATTAGCTTCCTTGGGGGAAATCTATCAAATACTAAAGTGATAGAATAAAACCAGAACTGTGGTCTTCTAGTTAAGGCCCTGGACTGCTACTCAGAATACTTGAGTTCGGGTCCCAGCTCCAACACAGACTTTCCTCAGTATTATGTTGAGCGAGTTGCTCTCTTTACCTCATTTCTAATATGGGAATAATAATTATTTCCTGCCTTCAAGGGTGTTGTGTGGATGAATTCATTTGTGTGTGTGTATGGAGTTCAGATAGTAGGACAATATGGTCATATAAACAGATGGATAAATGCTAGTTTTATGAGGATTTCAAGCAATAAATTTTGGGTTCCTTTTATCAGGAACACTTGCAATAGCAGAGAGGCAATTCTTTAGTATATTCAGATTCAAACCCAGGAATAGGGCATTTTAACAAAAGTTCAAGATGCTTTAGATCTTTGCGTTTCAGGTTTATATCAGCATCAGAACTGAAATTTCAGCCAAATTCCATTGTAGCTCAGCCTTATGGATTTCCTTCTTGCCACTAGCAAGTCCTCCACCACCTCCACCTCCACCACTTCCACCCTCCCTCTATCTCCTCTGAGTGTCCATGTAGTCAGCTTTAGTTGGGCCAAAGTTAGGCCCTTGGCAAGAAAGCTGACTTGAACCAGCAGGTGCACTTGAGGAAACTGTCATCACTTATGCTTGTATATTGGTTTTCCACAAACTTTAACAAACCTGCCTTCAATACAGATTTGGAAGCTGGAGAGGTTACCAGAGCCCCGAAGCCACTGGAGGGAGGTAACAGCCACTAACAAGGGAGGTAATGAAACTTCTTTCTTTGAGGAAATGGTGGCCACATCTGTTCCTCAGTTCATGCCTAGGGTTGCAGATTCATAGTTATGTCTTAAGAGTGCACATCTCTAACTGTTGGTCAGGTTTCACCACATCCTTCAGCAGGGATGCTATTGCTGCTCTAACCTTCACTGCCTAATTTGCCAGTCTCATGAGACCTGCAGCACACTGAAGTGACTGCAGACATATGAGGTGCCTTGTCTTACCCACCTGATAATTAGGAGTGCCCTGTGGTGATCATAAGAAGGGGAAAGGCTGCCTGTATGTCTCAAAGAAAGCCCCATAACAGAAACATTGACAAAATTCAAAATATACATAAAGGTCATTTCCAAGTCAACACTAAGATGTATGGGGCCTGAGCTGCTAGACAAAAGCAGAGGATGTTTCTTTAGCAATGACTAAAGCTGAATGCAGGTTAAGTTAAACAAGTGGAACTGTGCACGGCTGCCCATGTAGCTGAGTTTCTTCCAGCCTAACTCCAACTGTTCAGTTCCTCTGGTGTCCTGTCCATTACCGTCCCTCCAGAGACCATAGGCCCACTGACCCCAGTTCCACTAATGGTACAGCTTCCCTATTTTATAAACATGAGAAACAAATTGACACCCAGACCCCAGCCCATGTCCTTTTGGCCAGAGGTTATGCTAGCACATAGCCAAATTGGAGTTTCATCTTTACCACAGATTAAGCTGGTTACATTGTCTTTGAGATAGTTTGGTTTCCTCAAAAGGCAACCACACCAGAAGTGACCTATCTTTGACTCCCTCTCACCTGTCTCCTAGCCTAGCAGACTAGCTCTGTGTGGATTCTCCTCCCTCCCTGTTGGGTTGGCCACTGGATGGTTCTGTGTCTCAGTGCTGAGATGAGCTGTTTCTCTGTAGGTGCTCTGTGGGTGTTGGGTCTGCAGGCTCATAAGTGATCTGAAGGAACAGGAAGCATTTGTCTCTTTTGTGTAGTCACCTCTTATGACCTGGGTGCCACTGCCCCGTCATGAACACCTTTTGTCCCTTCCTTCTGGTGTCTCTCTAATGATCCTCTCAGAAGTGTGTCTCTGGGATCAGTAAGTCCTTGACTGACGCGTTGTACTCTCAGTGCCTGTGTTGCCGATTCTTGGCCATCTCCTCTTGGCGGTGTCCCATCCTTCTGGATCCAAGAGGTCTCCCCTCGCTGGTTTTTTGGTTCTTCATCCCATCAGTGCCTATGCTGGACTGAACTGTTTTGGCACCCCGGTGATGGGGTTATTCCTGTATACAAAAACTACTAAATGGGGCTGAGCCACAGGAAAACAGCCTGGTGTAACAGTCTTAGCTGTTTTCACAGTTTATTCTACTTTAACTGCCACATCTCCTCCACAGCATGCCCACAGAGGAATGGTAAACACCCATTTGCATGCAAATCCTTTGGATTCTTCCAAGGCAAAATTTGTCCGTGACTAGTGTCTGGAATGCCATCTCTCACAAAGTGAGCCCTCAGTTTGCCAGTCACTGACTTGCTTCTTGTATTAAGCAGGGCATCAGCCTCCCAAAAGTGTGAATACTAGTCCACTAATCAAGTATCATTTTCCTTTATGGTAAATTGGTCTGCTCCCAACTTTTTGCATGGTTGGCAGTGCAGCTCTTGTGGTAACAGTGTATCATTTTGCTGGCAGTTATCATAGGACCAGCAGGTGTCCCCCTTCTACCAAGGAGCAGAGCTATGTATTTATTCCCAGCGAGCTAACACACTCTTAAGTCCATACAAGACAGCAGTCAAAGCCCAGGTGTGAGGCACAAGTTTTAGATGACATTCTTACGTAACAAGGGAGAGACAGCAGCTCTCTGTACTCTAAATATGGTTCCATCCTGCACACACAACTCATCTTTCATTTGAAAATACAGTTCTGCTCCTACCAGTACTTGGCTTTTGTCTTCTAGCCACTCTGTTAGTATCGTTCTCTAGACTGCCTATAGTTCGATGTCCTTTTCCATAGCTTCTGATTTCCATCAGCTTCGCTGTTGAAACTGGGTACGTATCCTCTGCTCAAGGTATCAGCTAACACCATCCTGGACAATATCTGACCTCTAGCAGGTAGTGCTGGCGGAGCATCAATATGCGCTGCAATATCTTTGGAGCACGAAGAAGGAACTTTGCCACGACTGTCTCTAGGGTTTTATAGTCTGATTGCACTCTTACTGGGTGGCCATAGGGGTGCTTATGGAATTCCTTCACTCAAAGTACCACAACCAGAAGCTTTTTGTATTTGGGCACACCACTGGTCACTCTCTGACAGGGCTCTGCTGGCATAAGCAACCAGCTTCTGCTACACCCAGTCCTCTTTCTGAAGCATCACATTGGAGTGTCAGTGGCTGTCCTGGCTGGCAGTGCTTCAGGACAGGGGCATTTGTTTCAGTGTGACTGCTGTTGGGGACCTGCCCAGTCCCATTCAACATACTGCCTTGTGAGCTGATGTATAGGTTACGCTACTGCAGCCAAGTGTGGACAGGAAAATCATCATGAAGCACTGTAAAATCCCTGTCACTTCCCCTGGAGCTGCCATGTCTCTGACTGCCTTAATCTTATTGGGATTTCATTTCTATCCATTTGCTGTGAGTGGACGTCCAGTTTGTCACCTCATGCTGTTTGAGTTGCCTTTTCCGTTCTTTTCCCGGGATCTCTGTAGAAAAGCTCATAGTTTTCTGTCATGGTCTCATTCAGCTTCTGTATCATTGCTCCCTTCACCTACAGACAAGGGTATTATCTGCAATTATTTTCATCCAAGGCAGTCATTCCCGTGCCTGGGTCTGTCTCTTCTCTGGAACACCTCTGGTGGTGGGTTTATGCCCATCAACATCTGTGGCCATCTGTAATAACCAAATGGTGTTGCAAAGGTTGTCAGCACGCTGGACACTATCCATATTTATGTATCAAAACCCGTTCTTCACAGCACAAAGCATAAAGATTCTGGCTTTGGAAAGTTCTGGCAAGATGTCTTCAGTTGTGGACAGTGGATAGTAGAATCTTTTCAATGCCCAGCTCAGTGTCTTCGGGTCTATGCAGGTGCATAATTTGCCTGATGGCTTCTTTACCATCACTATGCTGCTTATGCCAGACTGTACTGGCCTCTACAGGTGCTATGATACCCCTGCTCTGCAGACTTTCAAGCTCCTTGCATATTGGCTTATGTAGCGTCATTGGAATTTTCCTTCATGGTAAGCACAGAGGTTCCACTGTGGGGTCTATGTCTAGTCAAGCTTTTTTTAGAGGCACCTTTCATTTTTGAAAACCCACCCATATGCTTTTAAAATAGCCTCCATTGTCCATAGGGCTCCTCGTTTGGTGTCTTGCACTGCAGCTATAAAATTCTGACACTGCACCCTTATCAGACCCAGGGCTTGTGTGGCTGTCTTCCCCAAGAGGGGTCTGCGAATCTTATCCACCACCCCCACAAACTTCCGTTGATACCATCTGTTATTTTTTCGGTTATTTTTTGGGATGAGGTCACATTTTCCTACAAGCTGCATTATGCTATCACGGTATCTTATTAGAGTGCACCTGCTCTTTGCAATGGGTGTTTTGGAGTCCTATTCCTCTGGAGAAATCCCATGACAGAAGGTCCCACTATCCAGCTGAAATCACACAGTGTGTTTACCTATACACATTGTTGCACGCCCAGGGGTTGGTACTGTCCCTTGTTGCTTTTCTGTCCCGAAAGCCTGAATCTGATATGCTCTCAGACTCAACAAGAGTCATGTAATCATTGCTGCCTGATATGCCATCTCCCTCTCGTACAGGTCTGACTGGCTCTTTCTGGGATCATCCCCTGCTCTTCAACACCCTGCTAAAATGGTTCGACTTGCCACGCTCCTTGCAATGCTATCATATGCAGGGCATTTCTCCTTTCATCACTCCTGCTGTCTCCCACAGGAAGTTCACACTCTGGGTGGGGTTAGGGCATCTCACTCTGGGTAGGGAACGCTGGCCACCTGCTCTCCTTTGCTGTTGTCTCACTGCATGTATTTCTGGAGGTGGCATGTGCCCTAGGGCTTTCATCCTCTCTTGAGGCTTCTTCTGTACACCCCATGCGTGAGCATCTGCCTAAATGTGAGAGCCTTCCCAGAGTAGCCACTCCTGCAGGGTGACCCCAAGTGCTACAGACCGTCCTGTCTCAAATCAGGGAGTCTGTCAAGTTCCCAAAATTGCAAGCAGCAGCCAGTGTGCATAAGGCAGTAACACAGGAAGTCTATCTCCTCCCTCCCCTTCGGATTGGTCTCTAGTGAAAAACCTGTGTCATTCTGCTTTGGGGAGCAATAGGTCCCCAAGGCTCCTAGACTCCTATGAGACTTGAGGCACTGGTGAGCTTCAGAGTGATGCAGACCTCTCTTCCTTGCTCTGCAATAGGGTAAAACAACAGTTCTACTTTCCTGCTGCTGTCAACCTCCTGCATGACCAGGTTTGTGTACAGCTTGAATGCCTTCTCCCCCCGGATCTATTGCTGGGCTCGGTTTATGTCTGCAAAATCCAGGGCTTTGGGGAGCTTCAGACCAAGTTCGATGGCTCACACTGCCAGCTGCTGGACTGCAGAGAATTCACAGCTTACACTCTGCCACCATGTTTCTCTAGCAATGATTGAAGCTGAATTCAGGTTAAGTGGAACAAGTGAAGCTTTAAATAAATCCTGTGCACTGCTCTGTCCTTGTACCTGAGTTGCTTCCAGACTAACTCCATCACTTCCCCAGTTCTCTTAGGGTCCAGTCCCTAACAGTCCCTGGAGGGAACATGGGCCCTCTGACTCCAGTTCCACTGATCATGACAGAGTGGGAGAGAAGGACTTAGGGCTGGTCAAAAGCTTCTCACTGAAACTATGTTTGATAGAAATTTGGGTTTTTGACAAGATGAAGTTCTGTGCAGAAAGTATCTGCTTTCCTTGAACATTTTCAGTTTGTCAGAAAGCCCCCAAACCTGAAAATTATCATCTGAAAGCCAACATTTTTCAATTTTTTGTGGGGGTGGTGGTTAAATTTTCAGAAAGAGAGACTGCGTGTGTGTATTTTTTTTTCTGACCAGCTCCAGCGAGAGGTTACATTTCAATGTGGTCCCAGTGCAGATAGAGGAGGAGGAGAAACCTCTGGCTTGAGCCAATGCATGATTGAGTCAAGTGGTCCCCTGCCCAAACCCTTGCACTGCTTATATCTAAACCCAACTCTTGACTGTTTTAATTGAGTCCTACTGTTAACACTTGACAGATATTTTGTGAAGGCATGATTTTTGTTTTCCTTTTCTTTTGCTGAGAGGATGAGGAACACGAAGAACAAAGTTATGAACCAGAGAGAAGAATTTGAAGAGGAGGAAGAAAAAGAACATGTACCCCCTATTAGCCAAACTACTGAACTGAGAGAGATAGGGTGATCTAATGATCTGAGTAAGGAACATTTGGGTTCTAAATCTAGCTTAGCTGCCCCCCTGTGTAGCATCAAGGCCCACATTTTTGAAGGTATTTAAGGTGCTACAACACCTAACTGATTTAAGAGCTTAAGTTTTATTTTCAAAAGTGACTTGGGCACTTACATGCCCAAGGGCTTGCCTACAGGAGCAATTGGTTTGTGGCCAGCTGGGGTATGAATCTACCCCATGCTAGCCTGCTGCAGACTGTCCACGTGTACGCTGCATAACTAGAGTACTCCACGTCAGCAAGTTCCATAGGGAAACTTAGTCTGCAGAAGGCCCATGAAGGGTAGATTCATACCCCAGCTTGCCATGAACCAATTGTTCAGGCAGGCAAGCCCTTAGTCTCACAGAAAGGCATGTAGGAATCTAAATCCCACTGACTAAAGCCTAAAACTTAGGTTGACCTACCTACATTCCTCAGGGTGTGAAAAATTCACACTTGAGACACATAGTTAAGCTAGCCTAAGCTGAGGTACGGACACCACTAGGTGATGGAAGAATTTTTCTGTCAGCCTAGCTACTGCATCTCGAGGGGGTGGATTTACTCCAGCAATGGACACCCCCCCCCCGGCAAAACCCTGTGCAAAATGGGTATAACACTTACCTGCCTCACAAACAACTGGAGAGATGAATGAGTTACTGTAAATAACACCTGTTGATATTGTGACACGCTAAGTAATATTACTTAATTCCTTCTGAAAATTAGGCATTCCAGCCTAAAATCCCCACAGATGTGCCAATAATAATGTCTCTTTATGATGCGGCACCGTAATATTTACATAGCAGCATCACACACTAGGGCCCAAGGCACAGCTTTCTACTCCAGAGTCCATGTATATTATCTCTTGCAATGCCTCTGAGTCAGCTGGGAACTGTGCAGTGCCACAAACAGCTGGGCAAGCAAAGGGGCAAACCCCAAAAGAAGCAGCAGGCCCAGTGGATGCAGCAGTGCACAGCTGCACTGAGGAACTGATTGTACTCATCACAAAGCAGACAGCGTTTGAAATGGAAAGGCAGGGAAAATGTGACTGTCGTGTCACCCAGCATTACAGGAAAAGTCACTCTGGACAACAGGGAAGCAAGAGGCATGCCGTGCTGACTTTGTTTTGTTTCACTATTGTTCAGCTCATCTCAGAGGTTCATTTAGTTGGTACTAAAAAAAAAAAAAAATCTCACACAACACTGAGACATTTAAAAACAAAAGACCCTAATTCTGTTCTCCCTACCTCAGAGACCTTCATCTGCACATGAAAGGAGAGCAGATTATCAGATCCAAGTTCTATCTTGTGGGCCTGGAAGCAGAATTTTGCCCGTTATATTTTGCGAGGGACTCCATTGGTGGAAATTAATAAAAGCCTCAAGGACACACTGCAGACTAATTTTATTGTTTCCTTTCATAATCAGGCATGACTGAGAAAGCCACAGTTCACCTGTACGTTACTTTATAGGTTACATCCTCCGCTGGGGAGTTGTATCGGACCCGCTCAGGGTCAGGCCTGACGAGTTACCGCTACACCTCTGTTCTGTCACTGGCTGACATGATCCCACAATCCTCTATTTTCCAATTTTATACCTTCTGAACAGGGCTGTTTGCAAGTGCCTGGCAGTCTTTAACCTCTACCAAAAGAGTGGGTTGGACTATCTTCTCAACTATCCCATCCCATTTGTCTGTTGTGTCCTGACTATAAGCTCTCTAGTACAACAACTATTTTTTGACAGGGCCCAGATATCCCTGATTGGGGTTCCGAGGTGTTACCATAATACACAACCATCATCATTAGCCCCACCACACCACATACCTGAGAGGACACAACTCTCATTATTATATTATCTGTGCACACAACACCTAGTTCTTACATCAAATTTTTCATCTATAGATCTCAAGGAGCTTTTCAAAAAGTAACAACATCCCTATTTTACAGATGGAGAAACTGAGGCACGAAGTGGTGAAGTGATTTGCCCTGATCACATAGTACCAACGGCAAAAATGGGAATAGAACCCAGGTGGCATGTAGTTCTTTTTTCCATGTTATATATCTCTATGACCTGTAATATATTTTTTATTTGACATGGGATAGCAGGGGGATCTCTGTTTCCACAGAACTTCTCTTTTATTTGTCATTTTCAGGTATCCTGTAGGATCTGGAATACAATCAAGCAAGTGGACTTTCTGCCCACCCCATCGTAAGTTGTTTTTGGATGATGCTAGTATATTCCTCTCAGCTCTTTCAATGCATAGTCTTTAAGTTCTGAACTTCTATTACTACCCAGCTAGTCACTGTCTCAGACGTTGTTGTTCTTCTCTTCATAAACAGTTGGCTTTTTGTTGGTGAGGAATAGCTACCAGGTTCTATCACACAGGGCGGGTGAAAAAAATCACTGTATTTTCCAGACAAATGCAATATTTGAAGTGAGATACCTGGGATACCACCTGACTTACCTTGACCAATCATCATCCAACTGTAATATTGAGGATCAAATATTTTCAGAGAAGTGTTCGTGGTCACTCCATAAAATTTAAAAATGCATGCTTCAAACTCATTTCAACAATAAATGAATGCCAAAAAAAAAATCTGCTCATGGATATTCTCTGAAGATAAGAAGGCTAAATTCAGCAGGTACTTTATTTGCAGTGAATTATTCGCTTAGCTCTAATTGGCAGTTGCTGAACCTTTACACAGTGTTCTGTGGTAAACAGAAAATCAAGCATATGCAAAGCAAAACAGCATCAAAAGTCAAAGTAATCTCCAAGGGAGATAACTTCAATGCCAGATGTAGACAAATGGAATTATTTACAATATAACATTATCATTTGCAATGATATTTTATTCATTATTTAATCACACACTGAGTCTACCTCAGTGCCTGTGGAAGACTATTTAGCTATTTTGTTCCATCTTTCACCTGCCATGTATAGACTTAAATTATGTGATTTATTTAACATTCTTTGTATACATCCAACAGACTCCTGTCTCACACGAGTGTAAATCTTGCTCGTTTCCCCTCCTGGTAATAGCAGATACACAGATTTCAAGGCTGCAAAATATTCATAGATGAAACGGCCCAGCATACATGACTCCACATCACTTTGATCTCTCAATAGCTGGCTGGCATGTCTCCCTCCAGAGTCCTTGCTCTTACTGAGAGCAAATAAATACATTCAAATAAAGTTAAGGTGGAGGACCTGTGTATACTGTGGCAAACTGGGACTTAGATTCTGCAGCACCATGAACTCGCTGGGTTCCATGGCAAACTGAACATTCCACAATGCAGCATGCATGGGACTAGAGAGGTTTTTCATTGAATTTGACATTGGCATGACCACCACCAGTGATTCTGTAAAATGCCATACAAGATAATAAAAAAAATCCTTTCACTTGTGAATGTTTTCCATTCATTTAAATTTGGTGCAGCATTTAGTACGGACAATTGGGAGCTGAGAAGGGGGGTGCTGCACTAAATGCCACAGCAGGCTGGAGAGACAGTCATTTTTGTCTCGAGGTAAAATGTGAAGCAACTAGGATTGGGACCAGGCTCTTTGCCATTATAGGAGTGTGGGGCCTTTGTCCTCTTTCTACTGGTGCTCTCATATGGATATGCTCATGAGACTGGTTCCCAATATTCATTCCAGTATTCAGCACAACCTCAAGTGGCTCATTAATTATTTACGATTATAGTGATGTGTATCAATTTAACGTCTCTGCGTTTTCTTGGAAACCCCAGACTTAAGGAGATTTCTGTTCAGAAATTACCCCAGGCTGAGCACAGGTTCAGGGCTGAAATCATTTTAACTTTGGGGAGAGGATAGTTAAATCAATTCTCCTGATACATCAGTCATTTTGAAAGTAAAAAATGGGGCTCGACCCTGAACTCGTGCACATCAATGAAGACAATGGAGCGAGGCTAACTTACAACCAACCAGTTGAGGATCTCGCCCAGCATGTGTGAGATCCCTCAATAGCTGCATAGGCTCAGAGATAATGTAGGAACTAATCTAATTAATGTTTTTAAGCTGTTCTATAAATGCTAAGTATTGTTCATATTAACACCCTTTGCGGTGAAAGGAGCAGTGAGGATGCTCAAACCTTCAGAGCCGGTCAGCAGCACACAGGGTCAGACCAATAGGATCAGACCATACATGACATGCCGGTGTGTCAATCGACTGGACTGGTTAGCTATGACGCAGGTTAGCTCTGGCAGCAATAGGGAAAGCATGGGTAAAAGCTCCAGGGTTCTGTGATTATTGCATGTTCCAGCTGCGAGTGCATCCCAGGTGGAGCAATTTTGCATTTGGTTCCTTGCTCTTTCTGCTGACAGTGTACTCGATTGTACACCCCCACTGGAACAATTACACGCACTGTCTCCTTCCCTCTATGCTTTGTCTCAGCTAATACAAATGTTTGTAAATATTAATTGTCTCACAAAGAAAGAATATTTTCAGATGGTGGGTGGTAGTTGAAAATGAGCATTTTGTACTGGAAGAATGAGCAAATCTTACTAAACAAATACAAATCTACAGGCTACATTCAAACTACCCTATTATGCACATTATGGGGAATGTCATACTCAGTTTGACTTAATATTGCAAACTCAGCTGATCCGGTGATGCCACTCCTATTTGTAGCACAACAGAAGCAATATTAGCTTCATTTACTGTCGGTGATTTCACAAATGATTGAAATTTCTCCAATAGCTCATTCCCACCTTCCTCATTCAAGGCATATGCAGAGCAGACTGAGAACTTAACACACACAGTCTGACACTGACAAATGTCTGTTTTGAGCACTTCAGGTTTTAGGAACATCTTTCACACACATCAGAATAAAAAAATACAAAGTAAGAGAAGCATTAATTAATGCATATCAAACAGACTTGACAGGGCTATAATTTAAGTATAAAGATGCCTGAAGAATAGTGATTCAATATTTTAGTTCTTTACCCACTTTTGTATAATCATACAGACCTGAAAAATATGCAGTCTTTCTCTTCTTCTCCATCTGCTATATTTTATCTTTCCACTCCGGTTTGCAAGGCTGCCATGGCATCGTCTGTGAAAAGACTTAACATATAAATTGCTCAGTGAGTTGAAAAAGAAGAAGCGCTTGCAAACAAGCCACCGATTTGGTATCCTGTTTCCTAATTCCAGCAACAGAAAGCAGCATCGGGTCCTTGAGCAATGGACACTACAAAGACTCATGTTTCCTGAGAGACAGCATGATATGCTATTACTGGGGTTCACTAATTTTGTAGTTCTTCAAGGATCATTCCATATTATAGCCATGTAAAAAAGCTCAGCTATTCTCAAAAAGAGAAGAGGCAAAGGGGTCTCAATCACTAGTGACTTAAATCATTAGCGACCAGTGTCAAGATTGAGCTACAACACTGACTTCAATATGGATGAGCACCCAAGAGTCTGGATGTTATTCTGACCCTTATATGACTCTTGGACTACAAGTCTTGAGAGGTAACATCTCATGAGATTTCTGGTACTCCTTGTTTAAAGTCACACCAGAACCCAGAAATGCAGATGGACATGAAAATAAGAGGATAAAAGTTAACCAATCCTTTTGAATCTCAAAAGTTTCTAGTTAGGTTCAATTATGGTATTTTGGGGATACGATGTTGAAAAGAGACAAACACGTAGATGGATTAGATGTTATTTTATTCAAAGTGGTGAGTCTATCACCAATGAACAACCTGGAGACTACTGAGTTGCAGGCAGGAGCAGAGAGAGATACGTGTAGTTACAACAGATGTAATTACTTTATTAGCAATAGCCTGGAAGTGACCCAGAGAGCTAGCACTACATCTGGGTGCAGAAACCTGTAGTATAAATTATTTAATTGCCTTCCAGCACATCTCCCATCCTTTAATGTCAAAAACACATATTGTAATACTGAAAAGCTCAATGAGGCCTGACATTTGACTTTAGTGGAGGTCAGACAGCCCACCAGAAAGTCTGAGCTTGTTGAGAAGATTATGCTGGCTTTCTTTTAATATGCTTTGATTCGTTCTCCTCTGTCTCTAAATTTGCCCCCTTTCTCCCCTTTGGCTTTAGGCTTGGCCTTTTTCTTATTTTCTTTGACTCATTATTGGTCCTTTTCTCTTCCCTTCAACTTTATTTTTTTTTAAACTATTTATTTAGAAGTCTTATTTTTATTCACATTATGCCCAAACATTTGTCTTTGTTTCAACAGAATGGCTGACTCGCCATTCAAAATTTCTCGACCAGTGTAAACTGCTCAGATCATCTGCACCGAGTCAAATTCATTAAGGGCAGCTGCCCACATACCAGATGAGCCCTTGCACTGTGAAAAGGAAGCTCATTCTTCCTGACTTCCACAACAGCAGTCTGCAGCCTCTTCTGTGAGGATGACCAAAATTTCTGCCGGGGGCTCCGTTTCCACTGCCCGTACGCTAGTTCAGCTATCCTCTTCCGCACATTTAACACTGAGGCCTTCAGATCCACAATATTTTCAGGTCAGCCCATTACTGAGCTATCATCAGTAAGCTGTTCCTCACTTGAATGTGGTGACACAGGGAGCGGAAGTTCATTCTCAGCACTGCTATTCTGACAACACTATCACTATTTCTGTTGTGATACTTTCTCTTTCTTCCTGGTAATTTTTCACCCTTCTAAGCATTCCCATGGTGTGTCATGGCAGCTTTGTCATTTTATCTGCTGTTCCCATTTCACCAAGGAATGTCACCTGATTCTTTCTTACCACAATCTACATTCACAGAATCAGGCACTGTCAGTTTTGTAACCCAGTCCATTGTGTAGCTCTCCTCTTTCGCTGGTTTTTTTTCAATATAAATCACCTTCTGCTTTGAAGAGCTACATCATGCGTCACACTATTTGACATTCATATTCTTGAATAAAGTACATTTTAAGGTATGCCAGAGTGTTTTACTGTGTCTTCAATACATCACTTTTCATTCTTTGACCGCTCACCCCAGAGTCTTTGGCCAGAGTTGCTTCAGCTGTCTGTGTTGTTTCAGAGCGGGAGCCGTGTTAGTTTTTGTCTGTGTTGTGATCCTCAAAGTTTTTCTGTTGAACCTGTCAAAATTGATCTTTGCAGGCTCATGTTAATCTGCACAATCCCTTCCGGTGTTCCATATTCACACACACACACACACACGGAATCACGTATCTTATTTTCCATGGCATAAATGAGGAAATTTATTTGTTATTCATCATAGAATATCAGGGTTGGAAGGGACCTCAGGAGGTCATCTAGTCCAACCCCCTGCTCAAAGCAGGGCCAATCCCCAATTAAATCATCCCAGCCAGGGCTTTGTCAAGCCTGACCTTAAAAACCTCAAAGGAAGGAGATTCCACCACCTCCCCAGGTAACCCATTCCAGTGTTTCACCACCCTCCTAGTGAAAAAGTTTTTCCTAATATCCAACCTAAACTTCCCCCACTGCAACTTGAGACCATTACTCCTTGTTCTGTCATCAGCTACCACTGAGAACAGTCTAGATCCATCCTCTTTGGAACCCCCTTTCGGGTAGTTGAAAGCAGCTATCAAATCCCCCCTCATTCTTCTCTTCCGCAGACTAAACAATCCCAGTTCCCTCAGCCTCTCCTCATAAGTCATGTGTTCCAGTCCCCTAATCATTTTTGTTGCCCTCCGCACGTATCACGTATACGAAGCCTGATACAACTGAAAACTGCTCCAAATGGCTGATCCATTTTGACCACACTGACTTGCTAGCAAAGTTAAACATTTTGAAGATATTTTCAGAAATATCAGATTCTTTGCTCTATAAAAATAGCATTCTGAATGCCTCTGTGGTCCGGAGTGTTAATTAAGATCCAGGGTTCTGATCTGGCTTATTATAACCAGAGGGCCAGCTGTGAAATTCAGATCTGGGTTTGGATTTCAAAACCCTCAAAGTTGGTCAGGAGTGCTGGAACCAGAGTTGCATCTCAGACTCCTCTGTATTCAAAATATAAAACTCCATGCTTTGTTCTGCTTCTGCTCTGCCTCTTTCCCCATATCGTGGTTTACCATTGTAATGACAGTGTGACACAGAGAAATAATGGCAAGAGAACAACCTTATTTTCTGATCCAAGTCACATGACATGGGACAAGGTTCCAAGAGTCATACAACAGGGCACTGATGACTTTTACAGATCAAAGAGAGTACGGCAGTGGGAAATGCTTGGAGAAGGATGATTTTATGAACAGAGTGCCATGTAAATTGTATTAAAATCAGGGCTTTGGAGCGGAGCCCAAAGCTGAAGCGTGGAGCAGCTCCGGAGCAGTGGAGCTGCAGGTTTTTGCCTGGAGCTGGAGCGGAGCCGGAGCACAGCTCAAAAGCTCTGATGAAAATACATGATTTTAAGATTTTATTCTGGGTTCTCTTTTTAATTCAGTTGTCACCTATTTTTCACATAAGAGCACAGTTAGTTTGAGAGCCATGCCCTGTGATTTTCAAAATAAACTGGAATACCTGGAATTGTGCTGGAAATGGCCCACTTTGATTATCATACACATTGTAAGGAGAGCGATCACTTTAGATAAGCTATTACCAGCAGGAGAGTGGGGTGGAGGGAGAGAAAAACCTTTTGAAGTGATAAACACCCATTTTTTCATGATCTGTGTGTATAAAAACATCCTCACTGCATTTTCCACTTTTATGCATCCAATGAAGTGGGCTGTAGCTCACAAAAGCTTATGCTCAAATAAATTGGTTAGTCTCTAAGATGCCACAAGTCCTCCTTTTCTTTTTGCAAAATAAATTTGTATTTGTATTAAATAAGGTACTTTCCTGGGGCCCAGTCTTACAAACAATGACTTCAATGGCACTACATGCATGAGGAAAGTTACTCTCACACACAATGCAAGGTTGGGTCCTGGGTCTGGGGTGATTAAGCACCCAATATGGAAGGCTGTTTTAGATTTTATACTTGTTGCTATGGTAGCTACAAAACCTGCTGCTGATAAAAACTTGACAAATCTCTCTTCACTCAAAACACCCTAGAATAAAGGTTAAAAATCAACAGTTATAGGACTATTGAAGAATTGTGAATTAGTGGCTTCTTTTAGTTTGGAAAATATAAAACAAATGGAAGAAAAGAAGCATTTAATGTCTCCTCTGAGCCTCAGTTGTGCTAATACTAAATTATGTGCCGTCTATAAAGGTCTTTTAGAACAAAAAGACTTGAAAATCCCTTATAAATAATGTAAATGATTTATATAATTACATTAGAATGCAATATACTCATTATCTTTTTCAAAATAATTTCAGAAGTGACAGCATGCTATAAGCTGCAGTAACTGCAATTTCTGGTCGGAGATGAGATGCACACTAAACAGTGGGAACCCTGAAACAAATGAAAATATGTTTGCGGGGAGGGTGGTTAAATAAAAAACGCTTTCCAACTAATTTTACTGTTTATGTTTCATATAATTTGCAGGAACAGGCTGCCAGGGTTAAGGTAGCAAATTCCTCTCTGTGGCCCCAATCCTCCACTGGAGGCATGTAGACCCTTACATCCACACAGCCTCATTGACTTCGAGATCCCTGGTGTTCCTTCTCAGTGACAAAACCATTTTCAACAGGCAGCCTTGAATGTGAGCATAGCCCCTGTTAGCACTACCAACATTTGGAATTTTACTACAGGCTTTGAGCTCCTACAGGAAACGAATGCATGCGGAGTTATTAAACCACTAAGAACAGTGGGCTTAAGTGAATCTTTGGAAGGATACACATCTCCCAAGAAGAACAGGAATACTTGTGGCACCTTAGAGACTAACAAATTTATTTGCGCATAAGCTTTCGTGGGCTACAACCCACTTCATTGGATGCATGCAGTGGAAAATACAGTAGGACGATTTTATATACACAGAGAACATGAAACAATGGGTGTTACCATGCACACTATAACAAGAGTGATCAGTTAAGGTGAGCTATTACCAGCAGCAGAGAAAATAAACTTTTTGTAGTGATAATCAAGATGGACCATTTCCAGCAGTTGGCAAGGAACAGTTGGGGTGGGGGCGGATAAACATGGGGAAATAGTTTTACTTTGTGTAATGACACATCCCCATCTTTATTCAAGCCTAATGTAATGGAGTCCAGTTTACAAATTAATTCCAATTCAGCAGTCTCTCGTTGGAGTCTGTTTTTGAAGTTCTTTTGTTGTAATATTGCTCCCAAGATTTTCCTTACTGTAACTTTGAAATGTTTTGTAGCTACTTCCATTTCCTTATAATGGCTCAACTAAAAAGACAACATAGGAACATATTGAATTGCCACACTGGATCAGACCAGTGGGTCCACCTCATCCGGGATCCTGTCTCCACTTGGCCTGAACTTGATACGTCAAAGGGTTCAGATAACCTTGCAGTAGGCAATTATGGAATAGTCTGCCCATTAGGAAGTTGCTTCTTGACTCCCTGTAACACTATGGTACCGACCTCTCGCAAATACACACCCCCTTGGTCAGGTGTGTGTGCCTGCAATCACTCAGTTTGTGGAATAGGGTGGCATCCACCTCTTGCGAGCACCCCGCCCCTCTTGGTCGATGGTTTCTTCAGTGGGTTTTAAGTCACTCAGCCCTCTGGCCGAGTCTCAGACACTGTCTGTAGATGGAACAGAACACCCCCCTCCTGGAGTATACAGTCTTTACCCTCTCCTGGTCCAGTATGGGGCCAGACCCCAAGGGCTTCCTCCCTAGAGACACTGTCTTGGCAGCCCCCCTGGGCTGAGTCCTTACTCAGTCCCAGCACCTAGTCCTTCTTAGCTCCCCTAGTCCCTGCCCGCACTGAGCTATCCGTGGTCTTGCTGCTCTTTCAGCCAGCCAGGAATCAGGTCCTCTTTTCCAGCTCCAGGCAGCAACTGACTCACTTACTCTGCTGCTTCTTTTATATGGCCCTCGTAGCCCTGATTGCCTGCTCCTGCAGCCCCTCTGATTGGCTGCTTCCCCTGACGCCATTCTAGGCTGCTTGGAGAACTTCTCTTCCATGCTTTTCTGGGACAGGGCGTGGCAGGACCCCGAGGCCTCCAACAGGGGGCCTATTGGCCTAGTCCACCCCCTCAAACCCCAATTATTTAGATGTTGATTTATGCCCTGTAGCATGAAGCAAAAATTTAGGAATTCTAAAAAAAACAGATAAATTCACCATTAACATTGTTACAACTTCTTTTAAATTACTGGTTTCAGAGTAATATGCAAACTAGATACCATTAACTTGGGTTTGAATAGAGACTGGGAGTGGCTGGGTCATTACACATATTGAATCTATTTCCCTATGTTAAGTATCCTAACGCCTTCTTGTCAACTGTCTAAATGGGCCATCTTGATTATCACTACAAAAGTTTTTTTCTCCTGCTGATAATAGCTCATCTTAATTAATAGCCTCTTACAGTTTGTATGGCAACTTCTACCTTCTCTGTATGTATATATATATATATCTTCTTACTATATGTTCCATTCTATGCATCCGATGAAGTGGGCTGTAGCCCACGAAAGCTTATGCTCTAATAAATTTGTTAGTCTCCGAGGTGCCCCAAGTACTCCTGTTCTTTCTTTAAATTACTGTGATGCAAACAAATACATGAGAGAAGGAGGGTGAAGAAATATCTTTTATTGGACCAACTGCTGTTGGAAAAAGGGACAAACTTTTGAGCTTCACAGAGCTCTTCTTCAGGGCTTACGAAAACTAGAGTGTCCAAGCTAACTACAAGGTGAAATAGACTGTTAAACCTAAGGGGTTCAGACGTCGTAGGAGACCATTTAAAATTAAGAGGGCAATTAACACTTCTGCAGTCATAGGACTATGGAGAATTAGTAGGCAGTAGAGTGTCTTACAAGTTGTTATAATGGGCCATAAAACCAGTGTCTCTGTTAAGTCCATGGTTTTCATGTCCAGCAGAATTAGAATTTAAGTTCCCAGGCTTGTCTTCTGAAGATGTTGTGCAGATTTCCTTTAAGGACAAGGACTGAGATATCAAATATGGAGCAATCGCTTTGTGAAAAAGTGGCTACCCATGGGGATAGGGTGTTTTTGTCTTTTATAATTTTTTTATGCGAGTTCATTCAAGAGCATAGCTATTGTCTGGTTTCACCCACATAGTTGTTGTTGAGACATCAAATGTATGAAGCAGTTCCAGAATAAAAGTCCTCTCTGTCAATATCACATTTCAATCCATTATGATGCTCACAGAAAACTAAATCAAAACTTTATAATGCACAAGTTATTGGGTCATAGGCTCTTTTGGATCTGATAATCTGTCAATGGAAGTGTCACAAACATAACTGAAATCAGAAACAAGCTTAAGCCACAAAGATTGAAACTGGATCAGGTTCCAAACTTCCTTGAAGCAAATGCGTTCAAATCTAGAGTGTGGAGTTGGGCCTGTCTCTAACTGAAATCAATCAAGGTTTTTTTCCCCAATATCAGTACTGTACTATAAATTTCCATGACACTATAGTTAAGTCACATTAAAATTTGTACGTTGTTGAATAAATATATAATAAATATATTTTCATAGAGCATTGCTCAGAAAACAAATAAATGTAGTACCTATCAGATGTTTTAAACTACCGGTGACTTTAGTAAGCTGCAAGGAAGGAGTTTCCAGATTGAGGGCTATGTAGAGAAAGACACCAACATTCACAGGGTTGAACCGATGCTGTACACCCTGTATAAATAGCAGCAGAGCAACTGCAGAATGTATGGTGTTGTAGAAGAAGAGTGATGTGTGGGAAGTCCAGTAAAATAGCACACAGAAAGTCCCAAAGCCACTGTGGACATAAACTACTCCATGTTTTCCTTGCTTCTTCCTCTTAAATTGGCAGTTGCTTAGCATTGGCTGAAATGAATTACTGAAGCCCTAGATGGAGCCAGGCATGGTATTGTGCATTTTTCCCCACACAACTCTGCCAACTCACCTCAGTTCTGAACTTTGGTACCCCTACGAGTTCACTCCTGGACCTTTTCTGTGCAGAGACTGCCAATATGCCTGTATTTTATACTGCAGACAAATAGCTACTAAAGACTAGCTCATTACCACCAAGCTTATTTTACTTGTGACCCTAGGACAATTTTAAACCCATGGTTTCAGAGACGAACGATGACTGCATTAATCTACTGCACCATGTATCCATCCCAGAGCAAAATGAGCAACATCTGATATACTGAACAACTGGAAGCCAACACAGCATACCCCAATACAAGTCAATTATGAGAAGATTGGGTTAAAATCCTAGGACAGGAAACCTTTTGAATCAATTGTTACCAATGAATGGTCCCTGCTGGAAGAGCTCCAAATAAGCATTGCAGCAATCCAGCCAGGATGTTGCAAAGGCATGGATAAGTAATTCAACATCCATTTAGGAGAGGTGGTAAATGCAGCACTACACTGTTCTGAGATAATCAAATATCAGCACAGTTGCCAGGCTGTCGTGATCATTAAAATACAGTCTCAATTTCATGAGCACTCCCAGGTTTTTCATCCATTGAGGCGGAAATAATATTGATCACTTGGAAGAATTAATATTTTGCATTTACAAACCTCTTTCATCCAAGAACTTCACTCAATACGGACTAAATACTGCCTTAAGAGCTTAATATGCAATTCCTAGTGATTTTATCCTGAATAATACAGGATATAGTTTTATCCTGTATATATAGTGGAACCTGCTAGTAGTGAACCAAAAAATCCTCTCTTTGACCGGTTGTAATGGAGCGACTAAATGATATTTATACTATATTTGTGTAGTATCCTTAAAATGCTAGGAATTAATGCAGCAATATATGATACTACAGATTAAAATGAATGTTCTATTGTAAACTTCAAGCTTTCTTTTGATCATGATATTCTGTAAATTGAATTCTCCACAGTGAAGCTCTGGATCATTGGCTGGGGCCTCTGTGAGCTACCATTATAAAAATAACACCACCATCACTGTCATGCTTTTATTCCAGAGCACATACAGAAACGCAGATGTCAAGGATAATAAATTGCTAACAATGGGCAAAGTATATGAACATGGCCCTGAAGAGCAGGTCCACATCAAATGACTCGCTTCTGTAGATACTTAATAAGGACAATGTTGTAAATACAGGGACACAACAGTAGCAGCAAAGTCTACTCTTCTGATCCTCTCTCTCTCACACACACTCACACACCAAGAGGACAGTCTCACTGTTATGACAAGACTGACAGAATGACTGGACTATGCAGTGTTGTCACATGACTGAATTCCAGCAAGATTAGCCAGTGACTGAGCAATCATGACCTGCTCAACTTCCATAGTAGAAAAATGAAGATGATAAAAACAATGAAAAAAGACAACTGCCCCCATCACAAGTGATAACTCCTTCAAAATAAGGATATCATCTTCTTCCAAGCAACAGATAATGACTTGCAGTCAGGGAGGAACTCACTATCCAGGGGAAATAAGGCAAAAGAGTAAAAGGCATTTTTAAATAAATTAAGAAGCCAAAGCTACTCAGCCAACCTTATTAAAAAAGAATCATTCACCTCACGAGGGCCATCACTTGGGGACCACACAGAGATGGCCCAGAAATAGTTGTACTAAGTCTCTTCAATACATTATTGAAAAATGGGAGGGACAGTTAATGTCTTGCTATTCTGCTTATAGATTGAGGGTAAAAGTTACTCTTGTCACCAAGACAGACAGGCATGTATATTTTCCACTCGTGACATATTCAACAATAGCTGCTCTAAACCACATTACCATTAGCCAGTGTTCACAAACAGTAGCTCATAGGAAAGGTAATGAGTGCTAAACGAAATCTAACAATGCATTATCAAACAGCAATTCCTTTAACACATTTCCATTATATAGCAAACCCCAATGCCCGAGCCAGCAAAATAAGGTCAAGGGAATAGTCAAAGTTGGCAAAGCAGGGTCTGAGAACTACTATTATTACACAAGGCAACTCTGAAATTATTGGGAGTTGCTGATGGAATGAAAGTGCCATCTAGACCAAAGGTGACCACAAAGCCAATAAATCCAACTTGAACAATTCCAGCAGCAAGGGCAGAAGAGCAAGGAAATAGAGCGAGAGAAACAGAGGCTTTGCAAAAAGGGTTGAATGAGTAATATGCCAAGTGAAACAGAGTGTACTAAATAAAGAAATAAAATGTTGCAGCAAACACATCCCCTACCTCAAATATGGATGCTGGAATCACAGAAAGCCCACAGTGAGTCACTTCACAGCCGCTTGGGAAAGAAAATTGATACACAAAACCTTGTGGCCGCTCATGGATGCCTATAAAAAAGCACTCCTCAAAAAGGTGTAAAAACAATGCACAAAAACAGATGACGCAAGGTTTAAAGTGGAAGGAGGTTGGTTTTTCAGAAAAATGCACTATGACAAGCTTCAGATAGCATATTGCAGTGGTGTTTAATAACTCTCCTAAGAACTTCTGATGGTTTTGCTTGCATCAAATACCTGACCTTCCACAAGGTGGCAGTTTTTGGTGGATAGCACTTAATATTTTAATGGGCAACTATTGATGTTATTTCGATTCACATAAGAGGACTGGTGCTTTCATAAAGGTCAATAATAATGCTCTGCTGTAAACAAAGCGAAAAGGGATTAGAGCAGCTCACTGAAGTGTTATTTCAGCTGTTTGAGTAAAGATCAGTTAAACTTTACTATTATTTCCTGCTGGTCATTTGAGGCAACCTACCACAGCAGTTAAAAGCTTAAATCTGTGTCTAAAGCTCTTAGTAAGAGACTACCCCGCCTTTCCACAGCTCCCAGGCCACAGCAGAGCCCATAACTTAGTCTTTCACAAATCCTCAGCAGAGCAACAGAAAAATCAAAAATACAACTTATTGAAGCAGGTCCAGAAACCCCCAGATGGCAAGCTATTGCAACAGTCATAAGAAAGAAATAACACAACTCAGTAAAAATAAAGCTTACACAGCTATTACTAAACCCACCGAATAAAACCCTTTCAAACTAAAAAAAACTACTCAGCAGAGAGCAAATGGAAATGAAAATCCTACAGAAACTCACAGCATGGACCAGTGTTCATGTACAGTATACTCTTCCCTAATGAATATTTACAAGGAGCACAAAGCAACCTGAACTCTGAATATTCTGACTTTCTGGGGTTTCAGTCAGAAGTATGAGCGATCCTTTAATACAGGGATTTGAGTGGTGTTTTATACCAGTATGCAGACAGAATAAACATTGGGAAATACATGCGCTTCCTTAAACACGCTCCAAATGATAAACCATTACACATTAGGTCAAACTTTATGGCCCATGCAGGACCCTTACCCACCTCATAGCATAACTCTGTGCTGGCCTGATTCTGTTACCAAAGAGACACAGAAGGAGCATCCTCTAAGAAGGAGAGAAAGGGCTGTACGTGTCTGGGGGCTTGCAGACGGAGCACCACAAACTGTTAATCCATGAGGGGCATTGCAGGGACTCATGAGGAGCCTAGGCTACTCCCTCCCTGGCTTCCCCTCCTACCGTCTCTCAGGAGATCTTTGGGCTGATGGGCAGCCTTTCCTAGTGAACGGTGCATTGTCAAAGAGGAATGGAGGCAGCTGAGCAAAGCCACTCTTTCTGGCTGGGAATCCCCCACTGGCAGAGTTCCTTGCTCCATGTAGGGATGCCAAGAGTAGCATCATCATTTCCCAGAGTAACTCCCTTCCACCACCCCCACTGCTATATCATGGTCTTCTTCACTAAAGAGAAAGGCGAGTCTTGGCAGCCATTAGAGATGCAGACCTCCTTCCTCAGGATGTAACTAGTGTTTCACAGGCATGAAACCCTGGACCAGCCACAAAATTGTGGCAGGACTCTGTACTCATTGAGTGTCAACCCAACATGAAGGCCAAGGACTGGAAGACCATGGATTCAGAACAGGCTTGAGGCCCATAATCCGGGCAGTGTGTGGGGAGCTTTGTACTGCCCTTGCTGTATTATTTCTATTTATAAACAGATCTCCACTTTCTGGGGCTGTCACCTTTCACCATCAGTCTATTCCCTTTAAAGCAGGAAGAAATGAAGTTGTATAAAAAACATTAGAAGAAGAAAAAAGATAAAGACTGTGAAGACTAAATTAGAGCCTGAAGCAAAATATAAAGGTTGAAGCAGGTTCTTATGTTACTCAGCATTAACAGGAAAGCACCCATGAATGTGGTAAAAACATTATAGTTAATGCCCACCATCAATCTGTCCTGGCAGGTGCATTATTTCTCGTTCCAGGGTTCATCATAATGAATTCTGGTTCTCATTTCCCTGTGTTTGCTGTACCTAACTGTGCCTTTTCTTAATGCAAAAGGTTTGTATTTGAACAGTCCATCCTGAAATGCAAACTTTTCATTTTCCATTCATTTCAATTGAAAGGTATAAGGTCTTTATGGTATTGCAGGATGGATTGCTTAAACAAATGCTGACTTCTCTAATCTGGTCAGGGAAAGGCAATTTCCCCTTTTCAGTGTGTTTGCCATAAGCTTGAAGAAAAGGATAAGACAGCAATGCAGATTTCTTAAAGAAAAAACAGTTCTCACAAGCTGTGTCTTCATATTTGCATGGACAGCACCTTGCACACATTGTGGGCAATACAAATAAATACATGAAAGTAATTACCATCAGTATGCAGGGAACAATATTTTGATCTGTGGTTCCTCCAACAAAATCAAAATCATATATGTCCGTTATTTTATTAGTGGGATTTTTAATTTTAAAGCTGTTTAAAAATACATATTTATTGCATGGTTGCCATATTTTCTAAATTCTTCAAGAAGCAGTCACAACATTTTCACAAATCCATGGTTGTATATGTAGGCTAAGATCCCTGGCTAAACCAAACACATTTGACATTAGGAAAAATCCTCAGGACCTTCTGCTGCAAAACACATACCTCTAGCATTGATACAAACAGAGAATCCCTGTTATTAGATAGACTAACACTAGGGCTTTTACCCTGTATGAACTAACCATTAGAGGGCAACAATCACATACACTTGTGAAAGTCTGACATTCCTGCAGAGGATGAAAATAACCATTGGCCTTTGTGGGTCTATTCACCTAGCTTGGGCTTTAGTTAAGTGGCAGAGTAGAGAATGAAATATGTAATTTAGGATGTGATTCTGCAACATTTATTCACATGTAGTAGTATTTGGGGTTCACAAGAGTTCAAATCCAACAGTCAGGTACTTGGGTGAGCAGGACAGACATTCTATCCGATAAGGAAAGCAATTCTCGGAACAATAGCTCATGCGTTACAATATACAGACCTGAGTTCAGATTCAATTTGAAGAAGAAAAATATCTTAGAGCTTTTGCACCCTCAACTCAAATCAACACATTATAATACTAGTTCTGATTGCCATCATCTGACACACAGGAAAGGAAAGCAAAAACAGAAGATAAAGTATTCAGTGCAAGATGCATTCCCCCATTTCCATAGCCCTCCCCCGCCCCCCGCAAGTATAAATTCAAAGTGCTTTACATATCCAACCACCACTGCACACTTCTTTCCCTCAGCTCATCGGCTGGCGACTAGCTCTGTGCCATTCACTTCATTTTTAATGGGTTCACTATTTCCACAAGTCCAGTAACAGCACAACTCTTATTCCTCTCTTCCGTTCCCCCACCCCCATCCTGTTTAGAAATCTATTTGTTTAAGGTGTCATTTTCCACAGCACATTGTAGGTGTTGAGACCAACAGACATTTAAAATGTAGATCACTACATCTATGTCACAAGGGATTGCACATCGGATTTCATACGTTCTACCTCAACGCAGATCATAGACCTAGTTAATGCTGATCACAGACTGGACAATGATGAGCACTGAATCAACCTGAATGGCACACCACAGCATGGGATGCAAGTTTCAAGAAGTATGTAAATGGTATGAATAGTCGGCGATCCCTTGAGGTCGAGGATAATCTCTTTCACAGGTTTTATTTTTCATGGGTCCTTTGGTGACTGAGGAGTCCAATCCTTGAGCCACAGGCTCGTTGGCAGACACTGCAGGTGGTGTTGGAAGACAGGGTTAGGCCACGATTGCTGTGTGACAGTTGTCCTTCCTTTCTTTTCTGGCATTTTTCTGCGATCAGGGCAGGGCTCCTCCACCACATCAAGGTGGCAGGCCAAGGAGAAGAAATGATCCGAATAAGCCAAACCTCTAATAAGTCAACAGTTAATATATAGGACCTCTCTTTGCTCACCCCCTCTCCCATACAAGGGTAAATCCATACACAGCAGGTTTTTAGTGAAATTTGTGCCTGTGCAACGTGCTGGATTAAAAGCAAGAGAGACCAGAGAGGTAGAGTTATCCCCAGAAAGGGTGTACGGTATGGAGACACGCACCCCACCACTTGCTGCTGTACCTCAAACTAGGATTTACATGACCAGCTGTGGCCATGAGGAAGCGGTTTAATCTTCATAGATATGGCCAAACAGATGTTGAAGAAGTACTTACCAACCCCAAATCAATGCAAATACTGAACACAGTTTGAGTAAGTGGTCCTCTAACTTGGCTTATCTACCACAACATCCTTTGTGGAGTCTCTGCTGGATTGAGAGTAGCAGCCGTGTTAGTCTGTATTCGCAAAAAGAAAAGGAGGATTTGTGGCACCTTAGAGACAAGTACTCCTTTTCTTTCTGCTGGATTGGCTACTCTTTTCAAATCACTTGTACTCCAGAGCTTTCCTGGGGTCCGAGGTACACAGTACATACCAGAACATCAGGAAAAACCCCAGAGTTCCATATATGAACACAGTAGTCAGTCCAGCAGACTTTGCTAGGCTTGCCACTGTGTATTTTGTCTTGAATACAAATCAGATCCATCTAGGAGCTGAACATAAACGATGAACATGCCGCTATATCACATCATTACAACTATTCTGTCACTTTATATTACATCACCATCTCACGTTATCATCATGATACGGTAAGACAGATGAGACACTATTTCATGTCGACCACGAGAGCCGGTCCAGCTTCAACTTTGGTTGTGTGTTCAAGTGAGTAAATACTGTATAAAACTGATCACTACTCCTTTTTCTTATGTTTCGCTGAGATATTGTTCATTATGAATAAGCCCTTCATACCTTATGATGTTGTTGTTTATTCAGAAAAAGGTAAAAAAGCAAATATCAAGATTTAAACAAACAACAACAACAGGATAAAAACAAGGAAAAAAGGACTTTAAAAAACCCTTTAACATTGTCCCTTAACATTCACTCTCCCTCTTTGAGTCCTACTTAGAACACAGTAATGATGGTACAGTCCAGTCATCTTTTTATATTTGTCAGATCCTATTTTCCCCACTTAGTACTAACTGTATTCATTCGGTGTTGCCTCAATCCTTAATTCATTGCTCTGTGCTTCAAACTGAACAAATGATCATTTAAAATGGAACACTGCAGCAGGGTTCTTCCTTAGAGATTTTTCCCAGGCCTCTGGGAGCACTCTGATTTTGGCAGGGGTCGAGTAGAGCAAGAAATAAATATGGGAGCCCTGACCTTTAAATCATGTTCTCCAACCACAAGACTCCAATATGGGAGGCACTGGAATGCTCTGGACCGTCAACTTCATAAAGTTTCTTGAACATTACTATTTAGAACCTTGAGGCATTTTCTTGAGTGTGTGTGGGGGAGAACAGGTTCAGAATTCTCTTTACTAGTTTGTTCCATGGGCTATGTAGCCAGGAGAGACCCATGACATAAGAATGTGTACTACTGAGGTAAAATGGACATGTAAAAGATCTGTTCTGAGCCAATTCATCAGTGGATAGTGATTTGACTGTATCTGACACAAAACAAAATAGACTAAGGCAACCTTGAGGAGTTTCCTTTCCTTCTAGATGTGATTCTAACATTCTCCTGGCTTAACTTCATTTCAAGTAAATGGAACTTGCCCTTCTGTTTACTTTGAAGTCCCCACACATCCGCATTGTTGTTCTTTCATAAATTAAATATTCCACTGCTGTATCTGATTAAGTGGTGTCAACCATCTGTAAACAATACACTTTGGCTAAGTTATGCCTCAGAAGAACTCAATTAATAGGAAAAAAACCTCTTTAAGGAGCGTATGTGGATTAAATTGGTTAATATGGTTTTAAATAACAAAGAGACCTCCTGGCACTTTAAGCAAAGAGTTTGCAAAACCAACAATGCATTTTTTGCATAAAGTTTATATGTTAGCAAATGTGTTTTGAGCCTCTACTACTTCAGTGACAGGCATGATCGAAGTGTTTCTTTCTGAAGTCAGGATGCAAGCTTGCTACTCTGGTGACAGCCCTGAGTTTACAGTCTTTCTAGAACACTCTTCAGACCTATCTTGGCTTTTTTGTTTGGTTAGTTTAAATTCAAATGTAACAGTTGCATTCTTATTAATAATCATTGTACTTACAATACTTGTATAGTACCATTCAATGGAGGATCACAAAGTGCTTTATAGATAGCAAGCCTCACAACATCCCCAGGAGGTTCTGCTCTGCAAGTAAGTACCAACATTTCTATTTTACAAATGTGAAAACTGCAGTTCATAAAGGTTACACGATTTGCCCAAGGACAGACAGTAGCTAAACTTCTGATCCTACAAAGATCTGTGCACATGCTTCACTTTACTCGCTGCTCATAGTCCCACTGAAGTCAATGGAGCTGAAGTAACTGAGCCATGAATACTAGGCGATCTGAGTCCCCATTCTTTTTTATCACTAATCACTTGATCACTCTTAAAAGTTGGCACACTACTCATTGATGGAGCAGTTCAAGCAGCCATTAGGTGATGTCCCAGAAAATTAAGCTTTTTTCTTATCAATTTGATAAAATACAAATGCAGATAAGGTGAATGCAATTTTAGGATATCTGCTGTAGCTATAAAAATGGAATATGCTTCTTCTGTAGAAGGCTCAATTATTTGATCAACATGTATTTTTAATACATGACAACTGCGGCACCGACATGACTGTGAATAATTAAACAAGTTTTCAGCTGGAGAAGTGAAAAATAAGAGCATCCCCAAAGGCCTAAAATAACATTCATCTTTGTCATTAACTAAAAAGGGAGCTAACATATTTGATAAAATTTCATCTACAAAATGTGCATTGGGGCTGAGGCCAAGTTTCATCCAAAAATATTAACGTAACAGACATTTATAAACCTATTTAAGGATATGTGCAGTTGTTATAACAGGAAAAGAAAATGACCATTATAGCACTGCTACTTGATACCATTAAAATATATACACATTTGCACAGTTCATAAATATATACTTATGTTTTATAAACAGAGTCGACAATTTACTTGTGCTGAGAAATGGATTTTTCCTATTGTGATACTGATGGCTGACAGCTTACACATGCAGCAAAACCTCAAACACCAAGGAGTATTTATGTAGGGCCCAATCCTATCCATTGAAAACAGTTGTCTGGGCTTATATTGTACTGGAAGTACTTTTATATATTCAGAAAACAGGTTGGTTAAAAAACGTGAAAGCTTGTCTCTTTCACCAACAGATGTTGGTCCAAGAAAAGATATTACCTTGCTGCGCTGGGGTACAACTTACCACTGTGGCGCCTCTTGCTGGCTATCCCGGGGATTAGCTCTGCTCGCCAGGGCCCCCTCCTCTGGTGGTGCCTCACCAACGTCACTTTTGTTCCAAGACCTGCACACTCCCAGGACTGCGGCATCCTCTTCAGTGATATTGCCCTCCCAGTTGTGCCACAATCTCTGTTCCCCCCCTTCCGGGGGACCTGCAATCTCTCTCCAGCCACTCCCTCAGTGGCAACTGCAGTCCATTGTCCCATGCATCTTCCCATGCATCTCCAATACCCTCTTCTGCCCTTACCTCAGGGCCTCAATCTGCAGGCCCTAGCAGCTAGCCAAGAGCTCTCTCTAGCTCCCCCGGTCCCTGCTTGCAGCACTGCTCTGTCCCAGGTGCTGGCGCTCCTGCCTCATACTAAGAGCCTGGGCTTCTCCCCTCAAGCTCCAATCAGCTACTGAACTCTGCTTTGCCCTTCAGCCCTTCTTATATGAGCCTGCCAGGGCATGATTAGCTGCTCCTCACAGCACCTTTCCTATTGGCTGCTTTCTGCGTAGCCTCCTAGGGCTCCATTAACCCCCACAGGCCAGTGTGGGGCAGACGCCCCATCACACTTACCCACCTTGTCTCTCTAATATCCTGGGACCAACACAGCCACAACCACACTGCATACACTTACTCCTGAGACATATGGCATTTTTTTTCAACTTCATTTTGTGCTCTTTGAAACTGTTGACCCAGCAGGAAGTAAAAGCTTCAGTTTAAAAGACAGGTACCTGCATGGATAGCCATACTACGAGATGCCCCACACCATCGCAGTCATGGGCCTCAGGCTTGACCTGAAAATATCATTGCTAGAATGAACAGGCCAGTTCATTCTCCATGTTCATGCAATCACAGAGATTATTAGTAGTAGAGGGAACATATTAGGCCATTTATTTCATCCCTCTGTGAGTGCAGGATTGCTCCCCACTCTCACTCACTCTGCTTCTAGTTTGTCTGTCACTCCCACCCCTGTCCCAAATAGGTTTTCCAGTATTGCCTGCTTATATTTCCTTTTAACTGATCAACTTATTTCTCTCCCCCACTTCTTCAAACCTCTCACTGAGCCATTCAATCTTTCCTCTACCTGCCATTCCTCTCAGTGCTCCCTCACTCACTCATTTCTCTGTCTTTCCCTGTCCACATCCATCTTCCTGTTCAAGTCTTTGCCATCAGTCACAACTCGCTCTTCTTGCTGCCCTTCCTCCAAGCCCTTTGTCAAACTCCATACTGATATTAACACCTACCCTTGCTTTTACTACACATTGTCATCATAACGCTGACTACACTTACTAGGAGGCAGGAGGGTACTTCCTTGGTTATCATTCTGGACTTCGGTAATACAAACAGAAGAACTGAGTTCACAGAACCTTTCTAAAGCTTCCATAAGTACATTTCACACCCAGGAACACAGTTTAAGATCCCTAATTTATGCTAAATCTCAAAATGCAGCATAACGGAACAAGAGCTGCGCTTCAGATCAGAGTTGTCTCTTGTCCAGATTTATGAGACAGAGAAAATGTAGAACACAGCCAACTTCAGAATACAATTTCTATTTCTCATCAGTTTATTCATCTAAAATTAAATGAAACAAAAGCCAAAGTCAAGGTACATTTTAAAGGTGGATGCTTTCTGATGATTTTCTACTCGATGTGGATATATTTTTAATTCTATTTTTCCCTTGCTAAAATGCCATTTTGAACCCAATTTAATATAAATAGAAGAATGATCAAAGATCAGACTCTGCCTAGAGTCTACTTATGTGTTGTTTCTGATATGGGTCAGCCCACAAGCATATTAACAGTATATCAGGTAGCATGCACAGTAGAACTGATTAGCCAGCCAGTTCAATAGGATAAATTTATGGAAATTCCTCTGACTACTTTAGACTGTTTTTCATACTGAATATGTTGGAATATCTTAGTTGATAATACTGTCCTCCAAGTATATGGTGGGATATTTACAGTCTAGTGTTAGGAGTCTGTGGCATTTTTGCGGAGCTGTATTCTTCAAAGCAGTTGTTAAAAATGCTTTAAACATTAAAAAATAAATCACATCATGCTTTAAAAAGCAAAAAGAGCATCCCTAGTTTACTTTCAGCTATGGACTCAAATTAGTGCTTAATGCACACTGAAAACCATGGTTGCATACATGATCTCAGAACTGTGTACTGAAGAATTAAAGCTAAGTAACTGTGAATCACAGGGACATCATGTTGATCTTTAGGGTTTCTGGTGACAGTATAAAGTGAATAGAGTTCAAGTGTTTTCAGATATCACCTGAATCCTGGGATATGGTTCTAACCTTTTTTAGCTTTCTTATTTTATGTTCCAAGTGAGATATTGACAATTAAGGACTACTTAAAGGGGTGTGATCAGAGCTCAGGACTGGAAGCCAGGAACTCCTGAGCGATAGTCCGCGCTCCGACAGATAGATGTAGACAAAGTGGAAAAAGTCCAGAAGAGAGCCGCCATAATAAGATTTAGAAAACACAATCTATGAGGAACGGTTGAAAGATTTTGGCATGATTCGTCTAGAAGACTGAAGGTGGGGAAGGAGATAGGGTAACAGTCTTCAAATATGTTAAACATTGTTATAGAGGATGATGATTAATTATTCATCATCTCCACTGAAGGTAGAACAAGTACTAATCGACAATCTGCATCAAGGGAGATTTAGGTTGGACATCTTTCCAAGTATAAAAGGGTAGTTAAGTACTGGAACAGGTTGCCTAAGGAGGTTGTGGAATCCTTGTCACTAGAGGTTTTTAAGGACAGGTTAGATGAACATCTGTCAGGGATGGTCTAAGGACATTTAGTCCTGTCTCAGCATAGAGTGGATTAGATGTCCTCTTATAGAATGACCATGTTTCCCCAAAGGGAAAAAACAGGACATTGTGTGGGGCTGGCCCAAGCCGTTCGTCTGAGCTTCCCTCTCCCCCCGACGAAAGAGAAATTTACAAGTGTTAATCGTCATAAACCAGTTCATCCAAGTACAACTGATTTCTATTGAACTGTGCTTAAAGAAACTTCGAAGCTAAATAAATATTTTTTGAAAGAAGGTTGGGGGGAATCACAGCTCAATACCCTAATACTGAAACAACTTTACACACTGTCAATACTGCCATTGACTTCAATACAACTACTTACTGCACATAAAGGTAAATCCATGTCTTTGCAGGATTAGGTAATTCTAACCTCTGTTATTAAAGTATCTGCCACATTCCAAACTGAATAATAAGGCAGACTCTGAGTTCCCACATTCCACCAACAGTCCATCTTCTCTATTGTTGCCACCTTCCAAAATGAGCTACACTTTTTATAAGGAACAGCAAAAACAAGGTAAAAGCTCACACTCACTCACTTTTAATCATACTTGCCAATTACAGAGATGTTTTTGTAATGTCAGTCAATTAACTAAATAGGATAGCCACGTATTTTTATGTAACTCATCCTTCAGACTGTATTGCATTACATTAGCTTATATGACTTGACAGTGCAGACTCTTGGCAGGTGTTATCATGGTAGAAAACGTTAGCAGAATAACTGGTCTGCATTTGAAAAATTAAAAAAAGGCTATTACAAAAAATACTGTTGCTCATGGAGAAAGCTTGAATAATGAAAGTAGGACTTGTAACACCAAGCTAAGAAAACAGTGGCAAGTCTGCAATTCTTAATTTGTGCTAACCCCTTGACTCTAGCAGGTCTGGGGTTTCTGACAGCAAATGTCAATGCATTTAGCATTAAATTCACATGCTAAATGCATTAGCATTATGATATGCTAATGAGAGTATTCATGGTCCTGGCAAGCAAGTCAAATATTTCCTTTATCTGGATGTTTATTACTCCTGGGGTGGAAGCATTTCAACATTAATAATATTAAAAAATTGTAATGGTCCCTATTTAGTGAAAGTAAAATCACCTGCCTGGATTTAATTGTGTTTTCCCCCTCTTTTCAATTGCCGACAGAGGTATGAAATGTGACTATAATTAGAATCTTAGCAGCGGCTCATTTATATGGAAGTTGGGAGTATGAAGATCTAATATTTTGTTTTATTATTCCTCAACTGTTTGATTTAAAATTTAAGGATTTTATTAAATGGTAAATAAAAGCTACATAATAAAGGCAGTTTAGCCCTGTAGTGATTCTGACCCATTTGTTCAGAGGTTTAGGAGGAAAGAGAAGCAGAAATAGAAGGAATGGGTATTCAGAGGGTATTAAGAAGGTGACAATTCTTCTGGCAATACATTACTGAAATATGACATTAATGTATATCCATGCTTTAGCCCAATAAATATCCAACAGAGGCAGTTATGCAGATACATGTAAAACAGCAATGTACATAACAGTACTAACATGTTTATGTTCTATCACAATGCATAGACCTACATAGTGGTTATTCCCTAAAATTAACATTCCTAAAACAAGTTCCACGTAAATTAAACAAGTATTTTCAGTTATTCTCTAACATATAGATACAGAATACTTCAGGTCAAATAATTGACCCTGGATGGCTTACAATTCCCTTCGCCAGTTCCTGCCACATCTGAGATTGCTAGAATAAATGTCTGAGATAACAGGAATTTATTACTACTGCCCCCAAAAGGCAAAGATTATGCATGACCTACACAGAGGCTATGCTGCTATTATGTGGAATGTAGGGGTCACTGCATTAGAGTGATGGCTCCCCAGTTCTGCCTAACCACTACATATCATATAGTATCTCTCTGTCTCTTATTTGTCAATATATCTCTATCTTATTTGTCAATATAAGTTGTTGATTAAGACATAGTACTACAAATACTTCAGTTTTGTTGTTGGTGTTTTTTAATTAGTGCAGTTAGTCATCTGTGTTAAACCTGGAGATCTTTGCAAGCCATAAACATGAGTCAGGCTAGTGATATGGTGACCACAGAACAACCACTCACATTCAAATCTGGCCTCTGATGGGATCCAGAGGCAAAGTCGCTTGTGGCACCTAAGCTGGATTTGCAACTCTGGCAAATCAGGCAATTGTCTAAGGAAGCAAAATACATGGTGCATGAAAATGTCCTATTAGCAGGCTTGGAAGGATTCGATTTTTGTTGGCAAATGTTGGGAAACATCAATTTCACCATACGCACAAAGTGACAAAAATATTTCCATCGATGATCATCCAAATGTGCAGCTAGGCAAAGTAAGAAAAATGTTGCTGGAGAACTTAAGAGTTTGGTTGAAGGATATTTACTTTGAATATTTTGGAGTTGTGATGTTAATGTTGTGTCTTAATAGTTATAAAACCATAATATATTGGCTCTCAATGTCTACCACAACTGAAAATTTAAATCAATACAAGAAAATACTTAAAAACATCAATATTCTCCATTATAATTAAAAAACTAAAATTTGCATTCTGCCAAGCCTACCTGTAAATGGCACACATTGTCAAGTTTGCCCAGGGCAGCAGAAACCCTCCAGTTGACACTGGGTGGCACCACTCTTGAATAGCCCTAAGGAAAAAAGATTCACAGATCAGTTTTAAAAAAAAGAAGGTAGACAAGTGACCTTACCGCCATCCCAATTACCCACATCGGTACAATGGTGACCTGGAATTAAGGAGTGGGTGAAAATCAATTGCTATTATTCATCAGTCTGAAAAATAAATAGAAAATGTGTATCTAAACCAAAATGGAACAGGTTTTATATGAGATGGGGCAGGAAGGGAAGTTATCCTGCACTATGATTTTCAGAACAAATTTATTTTGTTACTCACAGCTGACAAAGCATCACTAAGACATGCTGCTGCTTTCAGTTTCTACCTGTCAGCCTGCATTCCAACCCCCCAGATGCCTTAGCCTGGGAAATTCAGAGAGACAGTTTTGTGATAGAAAAAAGAAATCAGCACCTGAAATTTCACAGATAAAAAAGCAGAGGGAAATATCATCACTTGCCCCCTATTTCCTCCGCGCCTCCCCATTACCACCCCCGCTCTCCTAGACACAGCCTACTGGCAATGCAGTAGTTAACCCCTGCCCCTCACATTTCTACTCTCCAGCTTCAGCTACACACTACACACCAGAGTCAGCAGCATGCAGTGTACACATAGCTATGTGCTGCAGTGAAAAGCAAGTTGCATGCACCTGTCAATGAAGACTGCGGCAGCAGGGAAAGGTTTCAGCATCTCCCCACCAGCGGAATCTTTCCCAGTGGCAGGGAAGGTTTCCAGCTGCAGGGAGCTGCTGGAGCCTTTTCCTACTGCTGGACTTCTTTCCTGAGATGGGGAAAAACTCTAGCAGTGGGGTGGCAGCAAGACATTACGCTGCTAAAACAGCAGTGTAGCCAGGCAGGCACAGCTTGGGTGAGTAGACAGCCATGAAGGATACATACTCACATCCACACCTACACCCTTCAGGTAGGTCTTTACTCACCTAAGCCCTGCTTCTCTAGCTACACCGCTATTTATACCCACGCTAGGGGGACTTTGCGGGTAAGCACACTACATGATGACAATAGAAGTGTGCTGTGTAGACATACCCGCTAATGCTGTATTCAAGGTGAAGCACACGATGGGAACATAATTCCGACAGAGCACAGCACTGGCAGGAAAAGATTATGACAAGAAAAATATGGGGATTTTTCCTAAATTTACCAATTTTAGTTACTGGGCTTTTTCAGACTAATGCCCAGCTTAAAAGCATCCTTCATTCTTGACAGTGAATGGAGCAATAGAGTTTGTCATTATACTTATCCTCTCTCATTATAAAAACTGTATCAAGATGTAGGACCAGCACAATGACAGTAACCCCTCCTCATTAGCCACTGTGAATTGCAATCTGCATAAGACAGCTTTTTCAACCTCTAAAAAAATATATACATTTAAATGTCAAAGAGGGGCAAAAGATGGAGGGGCTGTCTCCCGGAATCTATTTCAAAATTAATACAGTGGAAGGTGTGGGATGAAAAAGATCTCTTGCTAGTTCCATGCCATGGAAAAAAGAGTAAGTCCAGCAACTACATTAGTCAGCATTCTATCAGGTAATTTGAATATAAAAGCAAGAGCCCTGTAAAAAGGAGTGTATGCTTCAGCGATAATCCCGGTATACTGCACTTCCCACTTCCATTAGCAGGCACAATGTTCCCCTTAAGCTTATCACTTCTCTACTGGTGTGTCACCCTCCAAAATCTCCCACCAATTGCCTGTTAAGATGTTTCTCTATTTCTCTGATGACTCCAGCCACAGATTCACCTTTGCAAGTCAGTTGCTCTAGCAAGTCCTGGCTTTTCACTAGCAAAGGTGTTTCCGCCCCCCCGCCCCCCCAAGAACTGTCACGAACTACTTTCCAAAGTTACTGCCATTAAGGTCAGTAGGAGTCTCCCTTTCCCCCCGCACCATGCTGAAGATTCACTCCAGTGCATTTCTCTACTTTATGAGAAGTGACTTTGTATTAGAGATGGTACTGAACTAAAACTCTAGATCTAAATGTTGGAAAAGTTTAGATCCAGAGCCAAGCTTTTGAGGCTAACGACCATTGGTACTTCCTCACAAATCATAGACTAATGGGGGGTGGGGGTCGCCTCGGCAGACCAGTCAGCGTAGCGATTGGAGTACCTGTCTTCCTGCCCCTGCTTCGGTCATCAAAGTGCCTTAGTCTTTAAGGCAGGGTGGTAGGGGGACCCAGGCCCACCCACTCCAGTAGGTCCCAGCCTAGGGCCCTGTCATAAATATAAAGGGAAGGGTAAACCCCTTTGAAATCCCTCCTGGCCAGGGGAAAGCTCCTCTCACCTGTAAAGGGTTAAGAAGCTAAAGGTAACCTCGCTGGCACCTGACCAAAATGACCAATGAGGAGACAAGATACTTTCAAAAGCTCGGAGGAGGGAGAGAAACAAAGGGTCTGTCTGTCTGTCTATATGCTGGTTTCTGCCGGGGATAGACCAGGAATGGAGTCTTAGAACTTTTAATAAGTAATCTAGGTAGGTATGTGTTAGATTATGATTTCTTTAAATGGCTGAGAAAAGGATTGTGCTGAATAGAATAACCATTTCTGTCTGTGTATCTTTTTTGTAACATAAGGTTTTGCCTAGAGGGGTTCTCTATGTTTTTGAATCTAATTACCCTGTAAGATATCTACCATCCTGATTTCACAGGGGGAATTTCTTTATTTCTATTTACTTCTATTTTTTATTAAAAGTCTTCTTGTAAAAAAAACTGAATGCTTTTTCATTGTTCTCAGATCCAAGGGTTTGGGTCTGTGGTCACCTATGCAAATTGGTGAGGCTTTTTATTCAACATTTCCCAGGAAAGGGGGGGTGCAAGTGTTGGGAGGATTGTTCATTGTTCTTAAGATCCAAGGGTCTGGGTCTGTAGTCACCTAGGCAAATTGGTGAGGCTTTTTACCAAACCTTGTCCAGGAAGTGGGGTGCAAGGTTTTGGGAAGTATTTTGGGGGGAAGGACGCATCCAAACAGCTCTTCCCCAGTAACCAGTATTAGTTTGGTGGTGGTAGCGGCCAATCCAAGGACAACGGGTGGAATATTTTGTACCTTGGGGAAGTTTTGACCTAAACTGGTAAAGATAAGCTTAGGAGGTTTTTCATGCAGGTCCCCACATCTGTACCCTAGAGTTCAGAGTGGGGGAGGAACCTTGACAGGCCCTGTGTAAGTCACCCCTGGATAGGGGTCCTCCCAGTAGGGAGTCTACATTCACTGCTCTGGGCTACTTCCTACTGTTACCCCTTTAGTTTGGTGACTTCTTAGTTGTGCCCCTTCGTGGACCCTGGGTGGCATACCGCTGCGGTCCCAGGTTCCTCCAGATGGGGCAGCTGTAAGTTTGGTGTGCTTTGATCATCCAGGTTCCTCTCAGGCTGGGTGCTCCTAAGCCTCTTTCTCCATCTCCTTTGGCCAGGAAGACACTGCTTGGTCCCTGGTGGCTGCCTCAGCTGGCAGACTAATGATGCTTCCTTAAGGCAGGGAGGCAACTAGTGCCTACCTCTTCACCAGTCAGCCCAAAACTGAGCCAGGCTCCCTCCTTTTCTCTCCCCTCGAGGCCTGGCATTGGCTGCAGGTAAAACAGGGCGGGGCTAGCTGGGCCCCAAAGGCTCTCCTTAACCTCTGTTGCGTTGGTGGGTGGTTCTTCTGCTTCACCTCAGAGACTAATATTTTTCATGAGAGGTACAAGGTAGATGAGGTAAAATCTTTATTGGACCAGCTTCTGCTGGTGAAAGAGATTCTCTTATCCTGGGACCAACATGGCTACAAAGCCATTGCAAGTATTTGTCATGTTAGAGATGGACTCAGGAAGAAAGTGTTGTGTCCACATATTCTTATGGAGCCAAGACTTTATGTGCTAATGGCCAAATTTAGCCTGGAGTAATTGGGCACAACTCTCAGAGTCTCCAGGCCAAACTCAGTAAGAGTATAAAATGATTATGTAAATTGCACATTGGGTGTAAGTGCCAAAGTAGTGTCATTTGCACTGATCTTGCACTAAGTGGGCATGCTAAATAATGTAACTTATCTAGCAGCATGGAAGTGGGCAAACTAACAGGAAGAGCAGGACCATGTAAGATAAAAAGGAGCCTCCCTCAATATCCACCAGCACTGGAATTTACATTGAACCATTCCACCGTCTACACCACTCTGTGGTACATAACTCTAGCGATGTTAGAAATACCTGCACAGACATCCAGTCATTGTCTACAATGGCAAAGTGTCTGCTTATGCCAAGGCTGAACTTCAGTGTGTACTTGACTCAACTAGCTAGCATTAGTCAACACATACCAGTTGGCCTGCATCACTTGACTGGGTTAGTATCAGCCATTTTTGTGGCAGTGTTAAATTACTGGATCTGATGTAATCAGTTAGAGGCATCATGCAGAAATACCACTCTCTCTCTTGTGGAGACATGCACACAATGCATGTCACCCTGCTCTAAGAGCAACGTGAATATACAGCACCGCTATGATTGTTAAAGTAATGGATTTTCATTTTCTTAGACTACTGTTAAGGGTAATGGAGCACTTCTGAGAAATGTCATCTTGAAAAGTAATCAATTACCTTAATGGCAAAAGTAACATGAATTTCTCTGGACAATTACTGCCTGCCCCCGGCCCCCAGTCCAATCCCCCAACTCTTCCTTTGGTCTCGGAGGTCTGAGACTCGCACTGGAAAATATATTTGAATGTTTAGCCTCAATTAAAACTATCGGTCTAGTGTACAACATTCACTGCTGGCCTGCAGTTTCAGCAAGAAGCTATGCATTAACTTGTCAATTCAAAATGTAACTGCTTGGTGCACTGTACTGCCTGCAAGGATGGTTTCAGAAAGCTCGGAAGCAAACATAGGTAATATCATTATGAAAACCGTAAGGTTCTGTTCAGTAAAGAAGCTATGCAGGTGTTCCATGACTTCCTCATGGTTCTTTTAACAAGGCTACAAGTTCAGTTTGGTTAGATCAATTCAACAATATTTGCATTTATAAAAATAGACCAAGAGGTATGCAGCAGGAAGAGGGAATTTAGGCAAACACATCCACACACACTAAAAAGCAAGTACAGGAAGGGAAAATAATGGGGGAGGCTCTATCAGAACTAATCCCACCTTCAGAGATGCAAAGTCCTCTGCAAATGACCTACAAGCTGTAAGTAATTGTGGATGCACCTGCATCTGGACCCAGGAAATGGTATGGCACTACAGAGGTCACTTAGAGTAGACCACAACAACACTAGATAACTGTGCTAGATAAATGTCAATTAAGAGCATCCATGTTCTAAAACTTTGTTTGCTGATTGGACAGGACACTGCTATTGTAGATCATGCCTAGATTGTAACTTAACTCTAACACTATTCTATAGCCATTAAAACTTGACAACAGTTAGGCTGCTATAATGCAGAGACCACTGCCTATCATGTTGACCAATATCATCTCATTGCTTCATTGTACTAACCTAGTCAATCTGTCTGGATACATCTTTGGCTTTGCAAAATTCAGAGCCCCTCAGTGCCCGAGAGCCCATTGTTCTATCACTTCTGTCAGGCCTGACATACACACTACACACACATTGCTGTCATTAATTGTAAAGAGTGCTATGTGAACTATCAGAGGAAAGCTGATGACACACCAGTCATTAATATAATTACACACCACCTGTACATATATCGTGCAAAAAGTAACGTATGTGTGCTGGAAATATGGTCCTAAAATATGTGTTCAGGGCAGAGTTGATAAAGTAGTTTGTCCTTGTCAAGGTTCCTCCCCCACTCTGAACTCTAGGGTACAGATGTGGGGACCTGCATGAAAAACCTCCTAAGCTTATCTTTACCAGCTTAGGTCAAAACTTCCCCAAGGTACAAAATATTCCACCCGTTGTCCTTGGACTGGCCGCTACCACCACCAAACTAATACTGGTTACTGGGGAAGAGCTGTTTGGACGCGTCCTTCCCCCCAAAATACTTCCCAAAACCTTGCACCCCACTTCCTGGACAAGGTTTGGTAAAAAGCCTCACCAATTTGCCTAGGTGACTACAGACCCAGACCCTTGGATCTTAAGAACAATGAACAATCCTCCCAACACTTGCACCCCCCCTTTCCTGGGAAATGTTGAATAAAAAGCCTCACCAATTTGCATAGGTGACCACAGACCCAAACCCTTGGATCTGAGAACAATGAAAAAGCATTCCGTTTTTTTTACAAGAAGACTTTTAATAAAAAATAGAAGTAAATAGAAATAAAGAAATTCCCCCTGTAAAATCAGGATGGTAGATATCTTACAGGGTAATTAGATTCAAAAACATAGAGAACCCCTCTAGGCAAAACCTTAAGTTACAAAAAAGATACACAGACAGAAATAGTTATTCTATTCAGCACAATTCTTTTCTCAGCCATTTAAAGAAATCATAATCTAACACATACCTAGCTAGATTACTTACTAAAAGTTCTAAGACTCCATTCCTGGTCTATCCCCGGCAAAGACCCAGCATACAGACAGACACAGACCCTTTGTTTCTCTCCCTCCTCCCAGCTTTTGAAAGTATCTTGTCTCCTCATTGGTCATTTTGGTCAGGTGCCAGTGAGGTTACCTTTAGCTTCTTAACCCTTTACAGGTAAGAGGAGCTTTCCCCTGGCCAGGAGGGATTTCAAAGGGGTTTACCCTTCCCTTTATATTTATGACACGCCCCCCAAATCACAGCTAGGGTGAAACACTGGCTGGGATTTCTTCCTGGAGCTCTAGGAAAAACAGAGTTAATAAGACACATGCATCTCTAAATATACTACCAAGTACATAAACACTAACAATATTTTCCACGTCTCAAGGACGATTTTAGCCAGTTGATTCTGGGAAACTTTCATGGGAGAGTGCATCAGCCACTTTGTTAGAAGCTCCTGAGATGTGTTGGATGTCGAAATCAAAATCTTGGAGAGCTAAACTCCACCGAAGAAGTTTTTTGTTAGTTTCCTTGACGGTGTGAAGCCACTTCAGTGCAGCATGGTCGGTTTGCAGGTGGAAACGCCGTCCCCAAACATATGGGCGTAGCTTTTCCAGAGCGTAGACAATGGCATAACATTCTTTTTCAGTGACTGACCAGTTGCTTTCCCTCTCAGACAGTTTTTTGCTGAGAAACACTACAGGGTGGAATTCTTGATCAGGTCCTTTCTGCATTAAAACTGCTCCCACACCACGCTCGGACGCATCTGTGGTTACTAGGAACGGTTTGTCAAAGTCTGGGGTCCTTAGTACAGGGTCAGACATGAGTGTCGCTTTAAGCTTGTTAAAGGCCTTCTGACACTTTCCGGTCCACTGAACAGCATTTGGCTGTTTCTTTTTGGTTAGGTCTGTCAGTGGGGCAGCGATTTGGCTGTAGTGCGGTACAAACCGTCTGTAATAACCGGCCAAGCCTAAGAAGGATTGAACCTGTTTCTTTGACTTTGGGACAGGCCACTTTTGGATAGCATCCACTTTGGCCTGTAGGGGGCTGATAGTTCCTTGACCCACCTGGTGTCCAAGGTAAGTCACTCTGTTTAGGCCTATTTGACACTTCTTAGCCTTAACAGTTAGTCCTGCCTCCCTTATACGCTCAAGGACTTTTTGTAGATGTTCCAGGTGGTCTGCCCAGGAATCCGAAAATATGGCCACATCGTCAAGGTAGGTGACTGCATATTCTCCTAATCCCGCTAGGAGACCATCTACAAGTCTTTGGAAAGTGGCGGGTGCATTTCGCAGCCCGAAAGGGAGTACATTAAATTCATACAGCCCGAGATGTGTGATGAAGGCTGACCTTTCCTTGGCAGATTCATCTAGCGGTACCTGCCAGTACCCCTTGGTTAAGTCCAAGGTAGAGATGAACTGGGCCCGTCCCAGTTTCTCTAATAGTTCATCTGTGCGTGGCATTGGATAGTTGTCTGGGCGAGTTACAGCATTTAGCTTACGGTAGTCCACGCAAAAACGTATTTCCCCATCTGGTTTGGGAACTAGAACCACTGGAGATGCCCATGCACTTTCAGAGGGGCGGATTACACCCATCTGTAACATATCCTGGATCTCCCGTTCTATAGCAGTTTTAGCTTGAGGACACACCCGGTAAGGTTGGACCCTAATTGGGTGAGCATTACCTGTGTCAATGGAGTGGTATGCCCGTTCAGTCAGTCCTGGGGTGGCTGAGAACGTTGGCGCGTAGCTAGTGCACAGCTCCTGGGTCTGCTGTCGCTGCATATGCCCAAGGGTCATGGAGAGGTTCACCTCTTCCACACCACCAGCACATTTCCCTTCGTAGTAGACACCTTCAGGCCACTCAGCATCGTCTCCTCCCTGGGCTGTAAACTGACAAACCTTTAATTCTCTGGAATAAAAGGGCTTTAGAGAATTAATATGGTACACCTTAGGCTTTCGGTTGGAGGTGGGGAATGCTATGAGATAATTAACAGCTCCCAGGCGCTCCTGGACCAGGAATGGCCCTTCCCACGATGCTTCCATTTTATGGGCCTGGAGCGCCTTTAAGACCATGACCTGGTCTCCTACTTTGAAGGAACGCTCTCTGGCATGTTTATCATACCAGGCTTTTTGCTCTTTTTGAGCATCCTGTAAGTTTTCTCTAGCAAGGGCTAAAGAGGTTCGGAGGGTGTTTTGTAGGTTGGTTACAAAGTCCAGAATGTTAGTTCCTGGAAAAGGTGTAAATCCCTCCCATTGCTGCTTCACCAACTGCAATGGCCCCTTAACCTCACGGCCATATACAAGTTCAAATGGGGAAAACCCTAAACTGGGATGTGGTACAGCTCTGTAGGCAAATAGCAACTGCTGCAATACTAGGTCCCAATCATTGGAGTGCTCATTTACGAATTTACGTATCATGGCCCCCAAAGTTCCATTAAACTTCTCCACCATGCCATTTGTTTGATGATGGTAAGGAGTGGCAACCAAGTGATTTACCCCATGAGCTTCCCAAAGGTTTTTCATAGTTCCTGCCAGGAAATTAGTCCCTGCATCTGTGAGGATGTTGGAGGGCCAACCTACCCTGGCAAAAATGTCTGCTAGTGCCTGGCACACACTTTTAGCCCTGGTGTTGCTTAGAGCTACTGCTTCCGGCCATCGGGTGGCAAAATCCATGAAAGTCAGTGTGTACTGCTTTCCTCTGGGTGTCTTTTTCGGAAAAGGACCCAGAATATCCACAGCTACTCGCTGAAATGGAACTTCAATGATGGGGAGTGGTTGTAGAGGGGCTTTGACCTGGTCTTGGGGTTTTCCCACTCTTTGGCACACCTCACAAGACTGGACATAGGTAGAAACATCCTTGCCCATTCCCTCCCAGTGGAATGACCCCCCCAAACGGTCTTTGGTCCTGTTCACCCCAGCATGGCCACTAGGGTGATCGTGGGCTAAGCTCAAGAGCTTGGCCCGGTATTTAGTTGGAACTACCAACTGTCTCTGAGGATGCCAGTCTTCCTGGTGTCCACCAGAAAGAGTTTCCTTGTATAAAAGTCCTCTTTCTATAACAAACCTGGATCAATTAGAAGAGCTGAGAGGCGGTGGGTTGCTCCGTGCCGCCGTCCAAGCTCTCTGGAGGCTTTCATCTGCTTCCTGTTTGGTCTGGAACTGTTCCCTTGATGCTGGAGACATCAGTTCCTCATGGGATTGTGGACCTAGGCTTGGTCCCTCTGGAAGCGATATAGGGGATGGAGCTGTTTCTGTTGACTGTGAACCGCTCTCCGCGGGTGCACTATGTTGGGATTCAGGCTCCGGCTGAGCCTCTTGTGTAGGGTTATCGGCTGCTGCCAGTTCAGGTTCGGTGGGGCCCTCTGGTGTTGAGGTTGCAAGTACTGGATTCAGTGCTGACACGGGGTCTGGTGTTGGTTGTTCGGCTGGTTCCGGTTCTGGGACTGGTTCCATCTGGGTCTCTGGGACTGGATCCACTACTGCTGTTGCAGACATTGGCCTGGGGTCCGGGTCCATCACCTCTGACCGGGTCCTGATAGAAGTTTCCGGAACAGAGCTAGGCCTCACGGCTTGTTTAGCCTGGCTGCGGGTGACCGTTCCCACCCTCTTGGCCTGCTTCACATGCTTGGCCAAGTCTTCCCCCAACAGCATGGGGATGGGATAATCATCATAGACTGCAAAAGTCCACATTCCTGACCAGCCCTTGTACTGGACAGGCAACTTGGCTGTAGGCAAATTGAAAGAGTTGGACTTGAAGGGTTGAATCGTCACTTGGATCTCTGGGTTGATTAAATTGGGGTCCACTAAGGAAGCATGGATAGCTGACACTTGTGCTCCGGTGTCCCTCCACGCGGTGACCTTCTTCCCGCCCACACTCACAGTTTCCCTCCGCTCCAAGGGTATCTGGGAGGTATCTGGGCCTGCGGACCTCTGGTGTGATTCCGGTGCAATGAACTGTAATCTGTTGGGGTTCTTGGGGCAGTTGGCCTTTACATGCCCCAGCTCATTACATTTAAAACATCGTCCAGCTGACGGGTCACTGGGGCGAGGAGGGTTGCTGGAGAACGGGGTGGTGGGACGATAAGGGGTCTGGAGGGTTCTTTGGGAGGTAGGTGGGGCTTTGGGGCGGCCCCCGGTAATAGGGTGTGGTCTGGGGTGGTCCCTTCTGGTCTCCGTTCCAACTGCGACCAGTTTTCTTCTTCTCTGCCACCTCCACCCATCTGGCTCCAATCTCTCCTGCCTCGATTACAGTTTTGGGTTTCCCATCTAGGATGTATCTTTCTATTTCCTCAGGAACACCCTCTAAGAATTGTTCCATTTGCATTAGGAAGGGCAAATTTACTGGAGAGTCAACACTTGCTCCTGATATCCAGGCATCCCAATGTTTCACAATGTGGTAGGCATGTCGGGTAAATGACATGTCTGGTTTCCACCTTAGGGCTCTGAACCTCCGACGAGACTGCTCGTGTGTTATCCCCATTCTGACTCTCGCCTTGGATTTAAACAGTTCATACTTGTTCATGTGTTCTTTAGGCATTTCAGCTGCCACCTCAGCTAAGGGTCCACTGAGCTGCGGCCTCAGCTCTACCATGTATTGGTCAGTAGAGATGTTGTACCCAAGGCAGGCCCTTTCTAAGTTTTCTAAGAAGGCCTCAGTATCATCACCTGCCTTGTAGGTGGGGAACTTTCTGGGATGGGAAGTGGTACTTGGAGAAGGATTGCTAGGGTTTGTTGGGATATTCCGCTGAGCCTTTATCTTCTCCACCTCCTCCACATGCTTCCTCTCTTTTTCCTTCTCCTCCAATTCTTTGGCCCTTGCTTCCATTTCTTTGTCCCTTGCTTCCATTTTCAGCCACATGAGTTCTATCCGTCTTTCATGTTCCCTTTGTTTTTCCGCAGCCGGAAATCTGGCTAATTCCAGCTTTTGTCGAGTCGTGGATTTTGTCATTCTAACCTCTCTGTTTTTAACTAACTTTACACCCAAGGTTTAGAAATAAACAAACAAAACTTGGCTGTAAAATTTTTCTGTGCTGGAATAGAATATCTATTCTCTGATAGTGATTGTCAGCCTACAGAAAAAGACAATTCCCTTGTCTCTGCTCTGGGCCCAAATCAAAGCATAAAACCTCCAACTACTTGGAAACCTGCTTACCAGCAGCCCAAAGGAAAAAAAAATTCCTTTTCAAACCTGTGCTCCTTGTAAAACAAAAAAATCAAAATCCTAAAAAAAACCCCTGCCACTTTTGTCTCCAGGCAAATGGGTAGAACACACACCCCCTATTTACTTTTAGGAAGAAAAGAAAAAAAAAAAAACTCTGGGTTGGAAGACTGAATTTCCCTGCAGGAGTTAAGTACCCTGCCTCCAGGCAAAGAAAACCTGCAATTCACAAAGATAATCCCCTTTTGTCTCTGCTTGGCCACAAAGCAGAGAAAAACCAAGCTGCTTTCAGTTTCAGCTGCTTTCTGGACTTCCTTTCCACAGGAAAAAAAAAATTCCTTTTTAAAATCTGTATTTCTAGTTCAAAAAATCTCAACTGGATCTCAAAATGATTTCAGGTTAATCCCACCACTATGTCACCATGTCAAGGTTCCTCCCCCACTCTGAACTCTAGGGTACAGATGTGGGGACCTGCATGAAAAACCTCCTAAGCTTATCTTTACCAGCTTAGGTCAAAACTTCCCCAAGGTACAAAATATTCCACCCTTTGTCCTTGGACTGGCCGCTACCACCACCAAACTAATACTGGTTACTGGGGAAGAGCTGGTTGGACGCGTCCTTCCCCACAAAATACTTCCCAAAACCTTGCACCGCACTTCCTGGACAAGGTTTGGTAAAAAGCCTCACCAATTTGCCTAGGTGACTACAGACCCAGACCCTTGGATCTTAAGAACAATGAACAATCCTCCCAACACTTGCACCCCCCCTTTCCTGGGAAATGTTGGATAAAAAGCCTCACCAATTTGCATAGGTGACCACAGACCCAAACCCTTGGATCTGAGAACAATGAAAAAGCATTCCGTTTTTTTTACAAGAAGACTTTTAATAAAAAATAGAAGTAAATAGAAATAAAGAAATCCCCCCTGTAAAATTAGGATGGTAGATATCTTACAGGGTAATTAGATTCAAAAACATAGAGAACCCCTCTAGGCAAAACCTTAAGTTACAAAAAAGATACACAGACAGAAATAGTTATTCTATTCAGCACAATTCTTTTCTCAGCCATTTAAAGAAATCATAATCTAACACATACCTAGCTAGATTACTTACTAAAAGTTCTAAGACTCCATTCCTGGTCTATCCCCGGCAAAGACCCAGCATACAGACAGACACAGACCCTTTGTTTCTCTCCCTCCTCCCAGCTTTTGAAAGTATCTTGTCTCCTCATTGGTCATTTTGGTCAGGTGCCAGCGAGGTTACCTTTAGCTTCTTAACCCTTTACAGGTGAGAGGAGCTTTCCCCTGGCCAGGAGGGATTTCAAAGGGGTTTACCCTTCCCTTTATATTTATGACAGTCCTAGACAAAGGAATGTTGATTTGCATGTGTCTCTAATGTAAATTGAGCATGGTGATGCCAGAGACAGTGGGCAGTTCTTGCATCTGAGGTAAACACCAGTTATCAGGAGGTTGAGGAAACAGTATGGTGTCAACACACCAGAGGACATCCCACAGTCTGAACGTCAGAGGGTCATCTTAACTCTGGAGACGAAGACAATGAACTTTGGGGAACATAAACAGAAGCAAAAGGGCATCTTGTTAAAATCCATTAATGAGGGAACAAAGGTCCCTTACGTCCCATGAATGGTGGAGGCCCCAGCCACGTGGGGCTGTTGACACTAAGTGGCAGCTGTAGTGAGAACACTGCCTTAGATAAGGATTGTAACCTATTAAGTTTTAGCCACCAGAAAGCATAATTATATTTGTTTTATATGTAACCATTTTCTGTTTCTATTCTCTCTCTCCTTAGTATCACTTAAAGCTCTATTCTTTATTAATCAAAATTAATAAAATTATTCTTGTTTTATTATAAATCCATGAGATGTGCATCCTCAGCCGAGCCAACGGGCTGGTGGGTATCCTGTCTCTTTGAAGACAGCTGACTTGGCATTTCTGTGGTCAGGAGCAAAGAGACGCTTCTGGGAAGTTCGGGAACTGAAATATGCCAAGCGTTAACCTGCCAGGCAAAGTTAGAATGGGCAGCACGTTAAGGGGTTTGTTTGGCTGGCTAAGAGGCTGGGGTGGCAGGGAGCTGTCACACAGTGTAGCCCCAACAAATTCCTCTTTTGCTAAGGCAGAAGGTGACAAAGTTCTGGATGCCCTAAGAAAGTGTCATTGTTGTACTTAGATTGTAAGCTGTTTGGGGTGGGGGCTGTGTTTTTAGAACTCCTAGCACAATGGTTTCCTGGTCCATGTGTGGAACTCCTAGTTGCTATGCTAAAACAAATAGTATAAACAAAATACCAAGTTAGAACAGACATTCCTAATGATGTAAGACAACCATGGACCGGCACAGTTAGGACTGAACGGAAGATGGGTCCTCTGACATTGCCACAGTTTACCGCTCCCTGTCATTAATCTCTGCTCCTCACATAAAGAGTCAGACAGTTCTGCTCTGTGTGTTTGTTACCAAATGTATTAATTTTCAGAAAGAAAAAAAAATGGATACAGTGATTTTCATTTTACTACCAATGCTATCTGTTGTCATTTTAATGTGAAAGATCTTATTAAACAAGAAGAGTTCACAAAACACTTTGAAGCAGGTGCATGTGCTGTCCCACATGAATTATGTAGCTCAGTGTGATAAATTGAGCAAGCTGACAATACACCAATAATCTGCTTCCTTTCAGATAATCAAGCACCTTTTACTGGTCCACAGGGCATCCGTGACAGCTTCAAGAAATGTTCTAAAAGGCTTTATAAATCTCAATGCAAATGTAGAAGATAAGACCTAGACCTTTCCCCAAGAAGCAAATGTCCATCCAAAGTTGGCAGATCAATGGGAGTGAGTGGGGAGGCTTGAATAGAATCCAATGATATAATTACATAGTAAATTCTAAGATAAATTATCTAGGTTTGAATTTTCCTAGTTATCTTCATATTTTGTATAAGCATTTCCAACACCTAGTGTCTAATTGGTTTTTCCAGGACATTTTTGATTAAGGCAGTTGGTAAGATATGAAAATTCTGCCACTTGCCTTTATACTCACAAGAGAAGCAAGGTTTCAGAGTAACAGCCATGTTAGTCTGTATCCGCAAAAAGAAAAGGAGTACTTGTGGCACCTTAGAGACTAACCAATTTATTTGAGCATAAGCTTTCGTGAGCTACAGCTCACTTCATCGGATGCATACTGTAGAAAATAGAGAAGATGTTTTTATACACACAAACCATGCAAAAGAAGCCAATGTGTTGGAAAAGTTATGCATCAATGTCTTAAAGATGACCCACCGAAGGGGGAAAAAAGGAGTGAGTTTGTGCCCCTTTTTTGTTTCTTTATGCTTCATAAAGAAGGTCCAAATTTTTTTTTCTTGAAAATATCCAGTTTTGCCTTAGCTATTTTGGCTGGTTGACTCTTTTGAAGCCCAGAGTTGGAGAGTGGGAGATTTCTCTGTCCTGAACTGAAGGGGCAGTGATACTGAGTTGGTCAAAAAGATCTTTTCACCTTATTGGTTTTGGACATCTGAGTTATCTAATAGTTTACAAAAAGTTTTAAGCTGTCTGACTAACAAGTGCTTCTCCTCACAATGGCTCAGTTTTCTCTTTGTTCTTGTACTAATAATTTCTCTAGGGAAAAAAAAAAGAGTAGAAGCTACCTGAATTTCTAATGTAAACAATAAACGGGGAAAGACAGAGTTTCTTTGCACATCAAAAAGGGCACCGGCACTTTTTCCTTTTGCAGAGAAACTTTAAGCAATTCTACATGCCAGACCAGAAAACCAAATCAGTAAAACTAGGGGTTAATTAAACCAGGGATCTCATCATTTGCTGCTCCCCGTGAGGCACTCAACTAATGAGTTGTTAGCCGCAGACTGCAGTAATATAGGTTGTTCATCTGTTTTTCCATTTGTCAAGGTTCCTCCCCCACTCTGAACGCTAGGGTACAGATGTGGGGACCTGCATGAAAACCTCCTAAGCTTATCTTTACCAGCTTAGGTCAAAACTTCCCCAAGGTACAAAATATTCCACCCTTTGTCCTTGGATTGGCCACTACCACCACCAAACAAATACTGGTTACTGGGGAAGAGCTGTTTGGAAACGTCTTTCCCCACAAAATACTTCCCAAAACCTTGCACCGCACTTCCTGGACAAGGTTTGGTAAAAAGCCTCACCAATTTGCCTAGGTGACTACAGACCCAGACCCTTGGATCTTAAGAACAATGAACAATCCTCCCAACACTTGCACCCCCCCTTTCCTGGGAAATGTTGGATAAAAAGCCTCACCAATTTGCATAGGTGACCACAGACCCAAACCCTTGGATCTGAGAACAATGAAAAAGCATTCCGTTTTCTTACAAGAAGACTTTTAATAGAAATAGGAGTAAATAGAAGTAAAGAAATCCCCTCTGTAAAATCAGGATGGTAGATACCTTACAGGGTAATTAGATTCAAAACATAGAGAACCCCTCTAGGCAAAACCTTAAGTTAAAAAAAGATACACAGACAGAAATAGTTATTCTATTCAGCACAATTCTTTTCTCAGTCATTTAAAGAAATCATAATCTAACACATACCTAGCTAGATTACTTACTAAAAGTTCTAAGACTCCATTCCTGGTTTATCCCCGGCAAAAGGAGCATACAGACAGACACAGACCCTTTGTTTCTCTCCCTCCTCCCAGCTTTTGAAAGTATCTTATCTCCTCATTGGTCATTTTGGTCAGGTGCCAGCGAGGTTACCTTTAGCTTCTTAACCCTTTACAGGTGAGAGGAATTTGCCTCTGGCCAGGAGGGATTTTTAAGGGGTTTACCCTTCCCTTTATATTTATGACACCATCTCTAGTTCAGAATTTTCCAAACACTGTAGATGCTTAAACATGCTATTAGTAGGCATGAAAGGGGTTTATTTGACTGGCTGATGGAAACAGTCACTACAAAGCTTAGCCAGAGAAAATGCTACTCAGTATTCAGCTATTCAATTAAGTTATTTTGCTTTAAAGAAAGGTTTTTGTTGGATCTACAAACCTTTTCAATCTCAAAATACTAAAAGAGTGGTGTGAAGTGGGGGTGTGGGGATTTGAGGCTGATTTAGAAAGGTCCGGTCGCCTCTTTTCTGTTTCCACGTCACCTGTGAGGCCCCCACGCAATTCCACTTCAAATTAGAGGTTCAAACGCATTCAGACAACTTTGTAAAAAACTCAGGTGATGTTTTTTACTCAGGAGTCGAAACTCCACTCCTCCTCCCAAACTCCATTCAACCGCCTTCTCGGACTGTCTTCCTCCCAACACTAGCTGTGTGTTCCACAAAATTCAACCACCGCTCACTTTAGTTTATCAGAGCCACTCATTTATCCTCAACATATTCTATCGTAGCCTCTGGCAACCCCAATTGGGATCAGGGCCCCACAGTGTTAGGTGCTGCACACTCGCATGATAAGAGACAGTGCCCACCCACCGACTAAGTGACTGTCTCAAGGCCTCACCAGATGTTTGTGGCAGAGTTGAGAACTCGGCTCTCCTGAGTCTCAGTCCAGTGCCTCGACTACAATCTCTTTCCCCACACTGTCATTATAGTCATCTGTATCTCCTTCATTCACTGGTGGCTTTCATCCCCACTCATTGGTGTCAGGCCAGAGGACTAGGGATCTTCAACCTCTCTGGCCTTTGGGGATAGAGGTAACCTCAGGCCACCTGGTCTCAGGGAGGCAGCATGAGCAAGTTGTGAGAGCTCTCTTCTAGCATCCAACTCACTCTCCCTGCTCTAGAGGTGCAGCGGGCACAGCAAGTGGAACAAATCAAAGCAGGCTTCAAATTGGCCCAAAAGCAAATGTCTGAGTTGCCCAGTGGTCCAACCCAGCTACGAAAGACAAGCAGCCTTTTATTTAAGCAGATTTTTAAATTGCATGTACATGTGGCAACTTTAGCGGAGTTCTCTACCTTGACAATGAGGTCACCAAAAATCATAATCTGGCCTTTGTTATCCCCTTGGGTCACGACAATGTGATCTTCCAACCCTAGATCTGGTAAACACTGAAAATGAACTCCTGGCTGCTCTTAAACCAGTTTCCAACCCTAAATTCTTGAAACCTAAGCATCCCACCTCCACCCAAGTCTGACTGGAGCCCCAGAGTGCCTTCAGTGTTTTCAGAATCCAGACCAAGCAATGCTTACCATTACTGCATCCTTGTCTGCCATGCAACCAGCCTAATATTCTGCCACCTACTGGAGTAACTAAAGGACAAAGTTCACAGCACACAGCTGAAGAGGTGGTGTTCCTAATTACTCTCAACCCTACTGAGCACTGGAGCAGCATTATGGAGATGCTGCATCAAAAATGCCTGTAAAGTAACTTTCTAAAGAATTCTTTAAAATTGTCACAATTGCAATAATCACCCTCTATCATCATAAAAGGAAATAGACTCCAGGCTCAAACTACCAACAGTCAAATCAACTCCTCAGCAGCATGTTCATCATGCAGATAAATAGCCATTTTCAGCAACATTTTATGGCACTATACATTTTGCAGTTTGAACCCATATAAAGCAATAAGAAATCAGAAGTACAAGTTACCCTCTCATCTTGATCTATAAGCAAAACACGTTCGACAATCCTTTGAACTGCTTAACCCCTCTTCACTTTAGTAATGTTTTAATCTTATTTCTGTTCCAAATTATACATGTAAAATAAAATATTCATTTACATCTATGATGTGAATCCAAGAGAAAAGAGCATGTTAACTTTCTATGGTTCTTCAGCAACAAAACTAAGCAATTACTTTGAATAATAAAGAAGGCATTTGTGGATTAATTTAAGAATTCCTACTAAATGAGGGAAGGGGCTTTTTGTTATGTTTGTACAGTGCCTAGCACAGTGGGGCTGGATCTTCTAAGCACTACCACATTACAAATAATTGATAATACTAAGCAGCCTTCTTCCCAATATGGATTTCAACTAACCTTGGAAATATATCTAGGGTGTCCATCTGGTGGTACTTTACAAAATATTTTGGTGCTTCTTTTCAAACAAGTTATGGCTTGTATTTTTAGAGGCAAAAATCAGTTTTTATTCAGTTTAAAAACAAAAACAAAACAAAAAACACATGGTACCCCTGCTTGCTTGGAGTGGCACTCTGTCCCCCCTCTAGTGGTGATTAGGCGAGCTAGAGATTGATGTGCCTGCTACAGACTTGGCTAAGAGTTGTGTTTTAGTTGGGGCAGTAGAGGCTCATGCATTTAGCTCCAGAGGTCCCAGGTTTAATCCCCACTGCTGATGCCCCTTTGTGTGTCAGCGTTACAAGTGGGGGCCCATACTGGGAAGTCTCTGAAGCTCAGAGACACGCTTCCCTGCCCAGGGGGAGTATGTATCCATTGCCTGATCCAAGTAGCACGCTGTCTCCCTCTAGTGGTGGTCTATGCCAGCTAGAGATTGATGTGCCTGCTACATGGCTAAGAGACACGTCTTTTACCTCACGCAGTACAGGCTCATGCATTTAGCTCAAGAGGTCCCAGATTTGATCCCTGTTGCCGATGCCCCTGTGTGGGTCGGCGTTACACTCACATTAAATTTATATGAAAAATTGATCTTTTGTAAGACTATACCACCCAGGAGTGAGCTTCTAGCAAACATGACAGGTCTTTGAAGCCCACAGATGTTTTCTGCGACATTGTTCCATTTTTCATACTTTTGAGATATAATTGTATTTAATGACTTTAGGCCTTCTCACAAATTTTTATGCCTGTGTGTGTCATTAATCACATGCATGAATGCTTGTTGGATTGGAATTTTACAGTGAAATCAGTGAGTTTTGCCATTAGCTTCACTCGAGCAGGATCAAGTCTAGATTAAAGGTCTAGAAAACATGACCTATGAGGGAAGACTGAAAAAAATGGGTTTGTTTAGTGTGGAGAAGAGAAGACTGTGGGGGGACATGATAAGAGTTTTCCAGTACATAAAGTTGTTACAAGGAGGAGGGAGAAAAATTGTTCTTCTTAATCTCTGAGGAGAGGACAAGAAGCAATGAGCTTAAATTGCAGCAAGGGTGGTTTAGGTTGGATATTCAGTAAAACTTCCTAACTGTCAGGGTAGTTAAGCACGGTAATAAATTGCCTAGGGAGGCTGTAGAATCTCTATCACTGGAAATTTTTAAGAGCAGGTTAGACAAACACATGTGGGGGTGGTTTAGATAATACTTAGCCCTATCATGAGTGCAGGGGACTGGATTAGATGACCTCTTGAGGTCCCTTCCAGTCCTATGAGTCTATGAAATCCACATTGCCTCAAGAGTGCATGTCTATCTAAGCTCTATACACTAACTATTAAAACTACAGCAATCTGCATTAATGCTAACAGTCCTGCCCTTCATAAAAAAAAAGTTATCTGGCTGAAGATCTCCAGATAACCTGAACAAAACAAAAACAAAACAAAATAAGAATAAAATCAACATTCAACCATAATCTTTAATGGACAACTTCTTTGGGCAGTGATCCAAAAACTAATTGAACTTTGTTGCTAATGGACAACCAGTGGGAACAAACTTCATCAGTCAAGGCACTCAGCTAAGAACACCCAGCCGCAAACTTTAGAATGTGCAATCTAATAAAGTGTACATTTTTAATGGTGAGAGTAATTAACCATGGGAACAATTTATAAAGCGTCATGGTGGATTCTCAGTCACTGAATTTTCAAATCAAGATAGGATGTTTTTTCTAAAAGATCTGCTCTAGGAATTATCTTGGGGAAGTTCTATGGCCTGTGTCATATACGAAGTCAGTCTAGATTATCACAGTGATTCTTTCTGGACTTAGAATCTATGAAATGTCTCCATTTCTGAAATCCAACCCTCCCATATCCAACATACCAGCATCACTTTGGCCTTCAGTCTCAGCCAGTTTCTGAGTGTCATGTAAAGAAGATGGTCTTGCACCTATATGGATTCTTTGGGGCATTTTAAGATTTCCATTCTGAAGGAGACTTTTCCAAGATTCAGTATATGTAAATAGACTTTGTCTGTGTCTCTCCCCTTTTGTCTCTCCTGTGTAAATTCTCTAATGTAGTTTGAGGTATCTCTTGTATAAGAGATGTATAAGTAGGGGCATAGCGAGCAGATCGAGGGATGTGATCGTCCCCCTCTATTCGACATTGGTGAGGCCTCATCTGGAGTACTGTGTCCAGTTTTGGGCCCCACACTACAAGAAGGATGTGGATAAATTGGAAAGAGTCCAGCGAAGAGCAACAAAAATGATTAGGGGTCTGGAACACATGACTTATGAGGAGAGGCTGAGGGAACTGGGATTGTTTAGTCTGCGGAAGAGAAGAATGAGAGGGGATTTGATAGCTGCTTTCAACTACCTGAGAGGTGGGTCCAGAGAGGATGGTTCTAGACTATTCTCAGTGGTGGAAGAGGACAGGACAAGGAGTAATGGTCTCAAGTTGCAGTGGGGGAGGTTTAGGTTGGATATTAGGAAAAACTTTTTCACTAGGAGGGTGGTGAAACACTGGAATGCGTTGCCTAGGGAGGTGGTAGAAATCTCCTTCCTAAGAAGTTTTTTAAGGTCAGGCTTGACAAAGCCCTGGCTGGGATGATTTAATTGGGGATTGGTCCTGCTTTGAGCAGGGGATTGGACTAGATGACCTCCTGAGGTCCCTTCCAACCCTGATATTCTATGATTCTATGATATTCTATGATTCTTCAGATTAAAGTTTTTCCCCCACATTCACTGCATGTAAATGGACCACTGTGTAGATTCTCTGATGTTTTGAAATATACTTCCCAAGGAAAGCTTTTCCCACATTTCTAACACATAAGTGCTGTCTGACTTTCTGGTGAGCAGCAATATTTATCTTGCATCTTTCTATTGTGGTTCCTCTGCTTCCTTTCAGTTTTATCTGACATTTTTATTACTGACCTTTGCACAAAAACTGGGCGTGTGCTAATAAAATTTGCCGATGACACAAAGCTGGGAGGCATTGCCAATACAAAGAAGGACCAGAATACCATACAAGAAGATCTGGACAACCTTGAAAACTGGACTAATAGAAATGGGATGAAATTTAATAGTGCAAAGTGCAAGGTCATGCATTTAGGCACTACCAACAAGAATTTTTGCTAGAAACTGGGGATTTATCAGTTGCAAGCAACAGAGGAGGAGAAAGAACTGGGTGTATTGGTTGATCACAGGATGAGCCACCAGTGTGATGCAGCCATGAAAAAGGCTAATGCAGTCCTGGGACACTCAGGTAAGGTATTTTCAGTAGGGACAGGGAAGTGTTAGTGCCATTATGCAAGGCACTGGTGAGACCTCATCTGGAATTCTGTGTGCAGTTCTAGTCTCCCATGTTTAAGAACAATGAATTCAAACTGGAACAGGTGTAGAGAAAGGCTACTAGGATGATCTCAAGAATGGAAAGCCTACCTTATGAAAGGAGACTCAAAGAGCTTGGCTTGTTTAGCCTAACCAAAAGAAAGCTGAGGGGAGATATGACTGCTCTCTATAAATACATCAGAGGGATAAATACCAGGGAAGGAGGGAGGGGGAGTTATTTAAATTAAACACCAATGTGGACACAAGAACAAATGGATATAAACTGGCCATCAACAAGTTTAGGCATGAAATTAGATGAAGGTTTCTAACCATCAGAGGAATGAAATTCTGAAACAGCCTTCCAAGGAGCAGTGGGGGCAAAAAAACTAACTTGTTTCAAGAGTGAGCTTGCTCAGTTTATGGTAGGGATGGCATGATGAGACAGCCTACAATGGCATGTAGCAGATCTGCAACTGCTAGCAGTAAATATCGACAACAGCGGATTAGTCTGACACAAGGTTAGGAAGGCTCTGAGTTACTGCAGAGAATTCTTTCCGAGATATCTGCCTGGTAGGTCTTGCCCACATGCTCAGGGTCTAACTGATAGCCATATTTGGGGTCAGGAAGGAATTTTCTCCCAGGTCAGATTGGCAGAGACCCTGAAGGGGTTTTGCCTTTCTCTGCAGCATGGGGTATGTGTCATTTGCAGGTCTAAAACTAGTGTAAATGGTGGCTTCTCTGTAACTTGAAGTCTAAATCATGATTTGAGGATGTCAGTAATTCAGCCAGAGTTTATGAGTCTATTACCGGAGTGGGTGAGCGAGGTTCTGTGGCCTGAAATGTGCAGAAGGTCAGAGTAGATGCTCATGATGGTCCCTTCTGGCCTTAAAGTCTATGACTCCTGCAGTTTTTTCACTCTTCAGCGATCATCGGAAAAGCCTCTTTTCTGATTTCCGCCTCTCCACTTCCTGCCACTAACATCTTGTGTGCTGTTAGTAGTAACTTCCTCATGGTACTTCTTCACGTTTTCATTCCTAATCATGCCATGTGATCAGAGGTCTCACCTCAAGTCTTAGATAATTCTTGATTTAGATGTACCTTTCAGTTTGGATATCCCAATGAGGGGAAAGGTCTGATTCATCCGGTCCAAATAAAAGCTTTTTCTGTCATTCTACTAGCGCCTTCCATTCCTGATACACTAGAATAGAAAAATCTTTATCCGTTTTATTGTTACTTTTGCCTTACTAAAAGATGTAAAAGCCTAGCCCCCTATATTTGCTTTTATGGGGTTTGATCAGATTTCAGTTGCTTTTGATTTAAATTCTGAGCATAGCAAATGTCCTTCCAAAATATTTAGTTATTTAATTTTAGTGGGTATTCAAAATTAGTCGTGTTTTGGGAGGGAGGAAACGGAACTGGGCCCCCATGTTGAGCAAAATTGTTCCTGCTATGAAAACTTATGATTTTAGCAGCTAAATTCTTCATTTAGTGCAATAACGGAAAGTTTGAGCAGCTACAGAAATTAAGTGAAATTGCAGGAAATGAAACAAAAAAATGTTCTATAATTTTGCATAGCCCTAGTTTTAACCTAAACCTGTGTCTTGGTATGAATCACAGTCCTTATTCAATAGCTACAACTATAGACACAAATTCACAAGCTTCCATACAGCTGCAGTGCCAGCTTGATCTGATTTATCTTAACAAGGACCACACCCTGCCTGGAATTCTACATAGGACACAGACACCGAAGGTTGAAGAATAAATTGCAAGTAAATTTACAAACAAAAAACCCTAAAACTTCTTATATTACAGTAGGCAAACTAGAACACAGCATCCTACTAAAGAGATCACAAGCACGTTGAACAAGTACTAACCCCAAATGAGGACAGGTTTTTTAGCTCAACTTAGCTTAAGAAATCTATATTTTTAGAGGAAGGATTATTTCTGGGACCCAGACTGTATCTGACTGTTAGTACTGCAGACAAAAAGAAAAACAGCAACCAAGTCAATCGGGGGGGGAGGGAGGGGAGGGGAGGGAAGGTTCCTAGCATGGATCAGTGCTCCACACAGACTGTATCCCTTAGAATACAGAGCTGGTTGGAAATGTGATTTTTCATCCCCCTATGGAAAACTTGGATGAAAATGAGTATCTTCATTCTTGTCAAAATTTTCACTGGAAATTTTTCATTTTTTGCTGTAAAACCCCATTCAAAAAGGGGAAATACAATATCAGGGTTGGAAGGGACCTCAGGAGGTCATCTAATCTAATCCCCTGCTCAAAGCAGGACCAAATCCCCAATTTTTGCCCCAGATCACTAAATGGTCCCCTCAAGGATTAAACTCACAACCCTGCATTTAGCAAGCCAATGCTCAAACCACTGAGCTATCCCTCCCCTCCAAAGCTTTGGCCCCACAATAGTTTGGAAAAACGTACAGAAGCATAGGAATGAGGTATAAGGAGCAGAGCACATCTGCCTCACCTCAGGCTGTAGCTGGACATTTTTCAAGCTCTCAAGATTATCTCAACCACCTCAGGCTCTCTGGCAGTGCGATCAGGAAAGTGAAATTGAATTGTTCTGGTTAGAATGTGAATAAGCAAATTTAACTGAGAGCTACTCGAGTATTTCTTGATGCAGAGATAATGACAACTTTGCATTTGTTGCCTTTTAGTTCAGAAGAAGAATAAAGCATGTCTCGTCCATCACCTTCTTTGTCTTTATGGTTAGGATGCTTTGGAACCAGGCCAGCTCTTTTAGCATGTACTCACAGGAAGTACTGTAGGTATTTAAAACAAACCCAACTTTAAAATGGGTAAAGGGAAAACTTAATTCAGTTTAAACAGTGTTTAATTAACCTGTGGAACTTGCTACCACAGGATAGTACTGAGGGAATCGCACAGTGCTTCTATGATTAAGAATAGCACCTGCAGATACACTAGCTAGAAGAATATTGCAACTTACTGTCCATCAGCATGCTTTAGGGCATAAGCTGAGCACCAGCTTGGGGCAGAAAGAAATCCCCTACCCACCTTGGCTGTAAGCATTGCAGTTAGATGCATCAGCAGGGTTTTCTGCCTTCTTCATAGGCATTTAGTATTGACCAGTGACAAATGAAGGATTCTGGACTAAAGGGATCATTGATCTGTCCCAGTATTACATGTTAGCCCTTCCAAACTAGGGTGTGAAGGCTGCACTTTTCTGCTGTTAGACTAGAGTATATTGACTTCTCAACACCACATCTACACAATTTCAAGCCCTACTTGGCTACCATGTGTACCCCATAAGGCTAACTTGCCTTTATTATACACTGCCTTTATTAGATTCAGCAGGAATGCAAGGAACCTACAGGCCTGTATCCTGTAAGACATTGACTTCAGCGGTTAACATAAGACTTGAGGCCTCTGAACTCTGTCACAGATAAACAGCCTCAACAGTAACCCCTAAGTTTGGGGGATCTGGAAATAAAGTGCAAGATGGAATTTTGTCCATAATGACATCAGCCAACCACCGAAACATGAGCTAACACCAGCTTTTGGAAAGAACATCCAACCATAAGACTGCCACAGCAACAAATTGGCATATATGATAATAAGTTGAAATCATTAATATATTAACCTGTAGAAGAAGGACACTAGCATTAGTAGGATGAGGAAATACAAATAAGGAAGAAGGGAGAAAGCCCTACTGAATATGCATTAGATATAGTGGCATCAGCGTAACATATTATAAAAGTTACAGCTCAGCGTGTGGACAGTGAGAGATGTCGCCGTTGGGAGTTGCCAGAATGATGGCCGCTAGTGGTGATGAAGAAGATAATGGCTAACATTTCAGATTGTTCTCATAGACTTTAAGGTCAGAAGGGACCATCGTGATCATCTAGTCTGACCCCCTGAACACTGCAGGACACAAAATCTCATCCACTCCTGAAATAGACCGCAACCACTGGCTGAGTTACTGAAGTCCTCAAATCATGGTTCAAAGACTTAAAGGTACAGAGGATTCACCATTTAAACTAGATTAAACCTGCAAGTGACCCATGCCCCTTGCTGCAGAGGAAGGCAAAAAAAACCCCAGGGTCTCAGTTAATCTGACCCAGGGGAAAATTCCTTTGTGACCCCAAATATGGAGAGCAGTAAGACCCTGAGCATGTTACTAAGACCCACCAGACAGATACCTGGGAAAGAATTCTCTGTAGTAACTCAGAGCCCTCCCATCTAGTGCCCTGTCTCTAGAAGTTGGGGTTTTTTTCTACTGGCAGTTGCTGATGGGATGGTGTGAGTATGGATGTTCAGAAGTACTTTCTGTGTTCTCTATCTCTGCCTTACTGAGCTGGAGTGTTTGTGACTGTGCCAAAAATGCACTAATAAACTATTTGTAAATATAGAAAAGTTCCTCTAGTGCATAGCTGCAACACTCACACATCACGGGTTCCCAACAATATAATAATTTGAATAATACTGGGCCTGATCTTGGGACAAGAATGTGTCAACCCTCGAAGTGATAACTGGGTATTCTTAAATAATCAATATAATTAATACATAATCTGTACATCAAGCATACATGTAAACTGAGACTATCTTTTTCTCTCTCATTTCCATCTATAGTTTTTTGTTCATTTGTTCAGCTTTATAAAGCTGATCTCAGAAGGTTAGGAGGTGAAACCTTAATCATCTAACTTAACTCCTTTGTTGCTATAGCTGCTGTTTAAAAAGTAGAGTGGAACAAGCTCCGAGCACTGCCAGACAGGTTGGGTTTCCATATTTTTCTGGAATTTCAGAAGAAGGTTGGCAAAACCACTAGAATTCAACCAGAGCACATTCACTGCAAACAGAGAACCAGCAGTGAAATAGTTCAGCAGATCATTGTTGGCCTTGGAAAACCGGAATGTACACTTTCAATTTCTCTGAGAAGGTCTAAAATTGAACATTTACTGTGCACCTTTCCTTGTGAAGTAACTCCTGAGGGTTTCTAATTGATTAATGAACCAGTGTCAGCTTTTCTTCCAAAAGAGGCCAGATCCCTTACCTACCTGAAAATTTAAGATGAAAAGTAAGAAATCCCTATCTATACTATTTAAGCATACAATTCTCTCTTCCTGTTCTTACCTCTCTCTCTCTGTCCCTGTATACTGCACTTTCACAAGTTAATAGTGGTTTTAGAGTAGCACATTATGATATCAAATCATTGTCTTTGTCTTGTGTTTCTCCTTCCCCTCCCCCATACTTTAATGCCACACATTCTATTCTTTGAGCATAATTCTCCCAGAGCTATTAATAATATTCTTCAATCTGTCCATTTCTGGCCTGGAAAGAAAGGCAATTTTAGGAAAATTCAGGTTTTTCCTAAAGTTTAGTAGAGAAAAGCTGAACCAGGAAAGGAAAGATGTGTTCATCCTATGCTACAAATAACATTCTGCATCAAATGAGTAACCAAAAATAAAGCTCCCTGAGGTACATTTGCTAGCTCAGACATGAGAACATCTTTAGCATATAAACACAGAGCGTAGATTGAAATATTTCTGTGTGTGAAAATAATAAAGGCTATAATTAGCCTGCTTCTTGGGGTGGATTATATTTTTCTAAATACTTCAACTTTCAGCTATTCCCACTGAAAACATTGGTGCACGATGGGGTTTGTACAAAAGTACCACAGGGTGGTAACTGGAAGAAATGTAAAATGCCTGCCTTAAACATACTAATGTAAGCTAGTCATGGTAAAAGCTGAAAACTTGTGCCAATTAACTCATCCTACTTTGTATCAAATAATGTAAATGTCCACAACCAGTATGAGGGGAAGGATGACTCAATGGTTTGGGCACTGGTTTAGGACCCATGTCCAATTCCCTGCTTTGCCATGGACTTACCATGTGATATTGGGAGAGTCACCTGGGCCCAGATTTTTAAAGCTTCCTGGTACTCGATGTTGCAATGCCTGACTGATTTAAATCCCATTGACCGTTCATGAGATTTTGGATCTGAAGTGCCTAAATCCCTTTTGAAATGAGATTTAGTCTCCCAATCAACTAGGCAGTGCAACGCTGAGCATCGCAATCCCGTAATACAGTTGAAACATAAAACACTGTAAAATTGAATACACAGTTAGATTGTGGAACTCATTGCCACAATATATAGTTGAATATATATATATTCAGACATGTATATAGCTAATGAAGACATCCACAGTTGCTAGGTTAATACATACAGGATATAAATCCCAATGCACCAGAACATAAACCATCCATAATTGAAAGAGTCCAGAAGAAACTTCCCCTATGGGTGAGTTATTTCATACTTGTGTACCCTTCTCTGAAAAACTTGCAGCTGGCTTCTGTCCGAGACAGGATTCTGGGCTAGATCGAGCTCTGGTCTGATCCAGTATTGGAATTCCTGGGTTCACGGTTAATTCTTTAGGGCTTAAAAACCACCTCATAAAAATGCTTATTTTCTCCTTGTAGCATCTTTCCCACTTAGAAATACCTGTCTCATATCATATGAAATCCTCTGTGTTCAGCATTAAAATAAATCAGAAACTGGAATCAGTAAATTCACCTAACATACATGCAGCCTATTCATTCAACAAACCCCCTGAACAGAAATAATGCCAGTGTCTAATTTAGATATGGCTCAGAGGCATGGTATTCAAATAAGCATTTTTTATTTTAATTCAGACATGGTGTGCATCCTTTGCTGAGATTCTCCTTTTGCAACATGTCAGCAGGAGACAATGTATTCAGCTCCATAATTATGTACTTCTCTACAATCACATAGCATTAGATACAAAATCACCACACTGCTGGGGGAAAAAAAGCCTGAAATGCTAATTAGTTCCCAAATTAACATTGATTTGATTTAATGTTGTATAACGATTTACAGCTGATATGTAGGAGAGAACTTCACATTCAAACATGCTCAAAGGGTTGTGTTTTAAATAACATCGTGTAGCCTACACAGGGTGCTCGCTATGTTCATATATGAAGAGGTAACTTGCTCAAAATAAATTAAGCATGAAGACTCAATTGCTATGTCATCCAGCAAAAACAAGCCTTTTGGGACCATGACTACCAAATGAAAGTAGAGCATAATTATCAACTTTTTTGTGTGCTGCATCACGTGGTGAACAAATGAGGGGATCCAATTCCAAACCTCACGCCCTTTCCTGTCATTGACACTACAACTGAAAAGTGGAAATCAAAACAAGTGTTCATTCTAATAATACTTTGTACTTCTATAGAACACTCCATTCAAGAATCTAAAAGTGCTTTAAATAACAATGAATTTGGCCTCGTAATACATGTAAGGAAGCATGGAAATAAAATTATTCCCCTTTTATAAATGTAACCCTTCTGCCTGTCAGAGTTGGCAGCAACAAGGGCCGGGTTCAGTATCTAGGGGTTCCATTCCAATAACACAATGCAAAACTGGCTCGAGCCCCACCCAGTGACCTGGGACAAATATATACCAACCCCGCTGTGAGCCTCCAAGAGGCAATACTTCCCCTCTTGCAAGCACATAGTCCGAGTGTAGCAAAAAGCCTTTTAATAACAGAGAGAAACAATGTGGCATTATGTTGGGGAAACACCACCAACAGGATTCATAACACAACCCATGAGCAAAAAACCCACCCCAAGCAAATTGGGGCATGTCCTTTCCCTTTGGTTCTTGAGTCCAGCAACCCAAAATCATCCAAAGTCCCAAAAGTCCAACAACCCAAAAGTCTCTGTCCCTGGTCAGGGCAGCCCCAGAGTTCAAAAGTTTATCTGCAGAGTTTTATCTCCCAACCTGGGTGGAGATTGTGGGGAGGTTAAGGGGCACCTTACGTGGTCCCAAGCTGATGGCCCCTCCTCTCCATTGGGCTCCACTCTGCCAGCCACCCCATGAGCTGCTCTACGCATCCAACAAACTGCTCTGCTCCACCAGCCACTCCGCTCGCTGCCCCACAAACTGCTCCACCATATATCTTCAGACTCCCCCACTACTTAACACAACGCTCAGGGATTGCAGCTCTTTTGCGATTTCGGCTTGTAGTAGGGGAGCCTCAGTGCTGGTGCACCATTAGACCAAGGTGAATTCAGCTCAGCAGCCTGTAACTAGACTCCTAATGGAAGCAAAATTAGCTCTGACATCCCACAGTGGAGAGAGGAAGAAGAAGTGCAATTAGCATGTAAAGGGGCCCATACCACCAAGTATTAATACCTATCCCCAGTCTCTCTCAATTCACAGAGTTTTGGAACCCATGTCCCTTGCCTAGCAAGTGCTCCTTAGTTGATGGCGAGTCCCTCCATCATAACAAAAGGCTAAGTACAGTTCCACTGTCCTTGATTCCCATAATCAGGGTAATAACAAGTTATTCTTCCTGCCCCAATAACAGAGACACTGGGGATCCCACAGCAGCCAAAGTGACCATTTGGGCAGCTATGGCCTCATTCTTGGCGGGGTGGGTGTGCTTATGCAAATGAAATCAGCCCCTGAAGTTCTTTTCCACAACTTGCCACACCTCACCACCAGATGTCAGGGTGGAGCTCATCCTGACTCTGCTTACATAAATATGGGGTGAAATCCTGGCCCTCATTAGTCAATGGGAGTTTTGGACATCAAGACAGAGAGGCATTACCAGGATGTTAAGAGGGAGCCATTTGTACCTGCAGCAGGGGATGTGAGCACTAACACTGGATACTCCAGAATTCAGGGGAATTTTCAAAGGGGAATTTTAAGCAGGGCAGGAGTTCTGAAAATTCCATGGCTGATCTAGGTGTCCTGAGTCAAGATGAGTGCTCCGTCACTAGGATTTTCAAAAGACAGTTGTCACAGTAGTTAATGGTTCTTAGTAACTCATGTGTCCAGCTAATAACAAATGCAAAAACGTGTCCCTTCTATGCTCTGCACTCCCAAGCACTGAGGAGGAAGACAAGCAGGCTCCACACGGTGACCACTGCTTACCAAGAGGAATCTACTCAGACCCAGGAAACATACACAACATCAATAATGTCAATACTGCTGGGATGGCTAAGAACAATCTCTTATATTATGACTGCTCTGGCTAGCTACAGGAGAAATATTGCAGAAAAGAAATGTACTCCAGATAAAGGAGCAATTGCAGCTCACTGTGTCCCAACAATACCACCATGCCAGGGACCATCCATTACCTGTTTCAAAATGGTGATCACTGGTCCTAGATGAGCTAGGGGTCAGTCACCCCATTATGGTAAGTTCTGATATGCTGGGTACTTAACCATTGGAATGGGTTACCTAGAGATATGGGTGGATTCTTTATCACTTTAAGCCTTTACTTCAAGATAGGATGTCTTTCTAAAAAGAGGCTTTAGCTCAGCCAGAGCTTATAGCTTGATATGGGACTCTCTGGGTGGAATTCTTTGGCCTGGGTTATTCAGGTGGTCACACTAGATGATCAGAATGATCTTATGATCTTAAACAAAAAATAAATACATCTGAGTATGATCTACTAATGGGCCATAGCACGGGAGAATAGTTGGGGTATTCCCTCTGAACTAGACAAGTACTGAGGTTGTCCATAGACATGACCTTTACCCAAGCTCTGCTATACTCATTTCTGGTACCTTTTGCAGAAGCTGTTTTCTCAGATGGCTGCGTAAGGAAACCACTGCAATGCAGTATAGAAGCAGTAGAAAAATACAGATCAGCCAGGTTACTCGTCATCTTCACCAGAAGGTGGGCTTACCCTGCTGCTCTATGGCAGCAGTGCAAGATGTGGTGGCTTTAGAGGAATTGGAGAACGGGGGGGAGGGTGGAGGGGGGACATCATCAGGCAAAGAGCTGGACAATGGTAGCATTGATTTGAATAAAAAAATTCCAGTTTTGAATATGATTTAAGTCAAGAAGGAATTTTCCCCTGTTGCATATTGGGCAGGGGGCTTGGGTGGGGCTCTCTATAGTGGTTCATGTTCCAGATCAATGAGCAGGACTGACCTGTTAGGATTACATGAGTGAGATCCCAAATGATCAGTTTCCTGAGATTCTAATGGTCATTGACAGACCCTGCTCCTACTTTGCTCCATGTATTTATGTTGCCATGTATGAACCAATACCTAATTTTCCTGCATCATGTAGTTATAACGTTAACATCTGGGGATGTGGGGGCTCCTCTCCTACAAGAAGAGAGGCTACTCCGTAAAGTGTGTCAGCCACCGTTTTGGGACTGTATAAAGGACCTCCATTGCTGAAAGCAGACGTCTCCACAGCTTCAGCTAAAGTTCCAGGCACTATAGGTAGGAGCTGTCACAGACTTACACTATCTGGGAACTGGTCACAGAGGGCATGTCTACTCTGCCATTAAAAACCCATGGTTGGCCCATGCCAGCTGACTCAGGCTTGCGGGGCTTGGGCTAAGAGGTTGTTTAATTGAGGTGTAGATATTTGGGCTTGGGGTGCAGCCCAGGCTCTAGAAACCTGCAAGATGTGTCTCTATTGCATTTAAACAGCCCCTTAGCTTGAGTCCAGGTCAGCTGGCACAGGCCAGCCACAGGTGTCTAATTGCTGTGTAGACACGGAGCAAACACTGACTGATGGGGTATATACATCCTCTGGAAAAAAGGCAGCTCACCCCAAACAGCAAAGCCCACAGAAGTGCAAATGCCAGATGAGCATATGCTCTGTGGCAGCCATTATGCTGAGATTAACAAATGGGACTGACCAGGGATCTCTGGATCTGAATGCAAGAGTCTCTAGCAATTCAGCTCAAGAGGAGACTTACAACAGACTTACATGGATTCCGTGGATGCCAGACTCCGTGGATTAGGTACAACATACGCTAACAAATGGGTTACAGTCCTTACTCTGAGTAATCCTTATCAATACAACTAGTCCTTACTTAGATAACAAGCCCAAAGGGAATCTATGGGACTGTATGCATGAGTAAGGGATTTCAGGATCAGACCCAGTGTTTTTATATATGTCATGAAATGAAACTCTTGGACAAATATGTATACACCCCCCCCAAATTATTTTTATTTGTCATCATGTTTTGAAACCTGGTTTGAAAATATGCTTTCTGATTCCTTTATGCTAATTTGGCATTTATTAACAAAACATGTACTGATATAAAATTATACTCAGGCCAACGCAGCAAGTGTTCAAATGATGGCAACAGAATTTAATGATAAACTGATATTTACTGGTGTGAAAAACTAGATGCAAAATAAGGCTGGCATTTCTGCTATTCATAGTTTAGGATTAATTTTATTAAACAATTTTGCAGTTTTCTGGTTCACTGAGTACATGTTTTCTGCCCAAGAAGAGGAGTGTAGTGTATCTGGCTAGCTTAACCAATATATTTGCTGCAGTGTCAGCATTCAAGCAGCACTTGCCCAGTGATACACTTATTTTATTATAGTTCAGTCCTTTAAATATATCTGTTTGGTCCAATCTCATCTGGATTGTTTGGCTCAGTGAGCCATTCAGTTCACATACAGCATATTGTGCATAATGTAATTGTTAAATGTTATAAATTAATATCTGAATAGGAACCTGAATAGGAAAAGCTAAAGAAATAGAGGAAGAGAGGGGAGGCATTATTAAAAAGGGTGACAGTTCAGTCTTCAGAAGCGCCACAACCAATTTGTATTGCGGAATTCTGGACCATTTTTAGAATGCTTTTGGGCATGGAGACTTAACTTTTTTCAATTATTTTTCCCTCAGCACTCAATTTATTTCACTTTGTATTATTACTTTATCCCTGGACAGTGGTTTAATAAACTGAGATTAACTCTAAGTGACTTAGGCCAATATTCACCCCACAGAGAAATTCATTCCTCTGCACAGGATAAGATCAAGAAACACAAGCCCTCAGAAGTGGGACTTAAGCGGTGTGTAGGCCTGTGCTAGCCCTCTGCATGGAACCTCTTCACCCTTTCATGAAGCAGGCCCACAGAAGTCCTTATGCACTATTTATGGCTTATATGCATTGAGCCTGTAGCAGGCTCTCTGCAGTAGGATGACTGTCACCCTTAATCAGTCCCTGTACAGCCTCTAATGCTAATATGATCTCACATCCTCCCCCAGCTTCTTGTCAATATTGGAAGGGAAACACCTATGCTTTTTTTCATTCATCACACAATGAAATGGACAGCCAACACACTAGTACCAACTGAATCCGTACATCCCCCAGGCTGCTGACTGTGCTGTAATATGCCCCTTTCAGGCCACCGTACAATTGTAGACCACAGAAACCCCAGCTATGCCGGTAGAATCAGTCAGTAGTTCAAGAGCCATTAGGGAGTGTAAAGAGTTACCGGAGATTTACCGGTGACGTAGCACTGGTCTTGGTCCAACGTGTGTGCCTAGATATATTTCCCGCAGGACAATATACTTGTAAGAATGGTTGTCCAATGGGAAATAAACCTCCTGATAAAACTGTTCATGTTTATAGTACTATGAATATAGGTAATGACCCCATCTCCTGTCTCTGGCATGGGTCGTCAGCAGGGTTTGAACCACCACTACCAAAGCACAGACCTCTACCACTTGAGATAAAGAAGTAACTGTTAACTAGCAGCAGCACTAGGGAGTTATGTCTACACTGTGATTAGTCACCCACGGTGGGCCCATGCCAGCTGACTCGGGCTAAAGGGCTCGGGCACGGGGCAGTTTAATTGCGGTGTACATGTCAGGCTTGAGTTGAAGCCTGAGCTTTGGCACTTTCCCATCTTTCAGGGGGATAGAGCCCAGGCTCCAGGCCGAGCACAAATGTCTACAGCACATTTAAACAGCACCTGATCCTGAGCCTTGTGAACCTGAGTCAGCTGGCACAGGCCAGCAGTGGGTATCTAATCACAGTATAGACATATCCTAGTAGGCCACCCATTAATGCGGGGGTGGGGACATGACACTTTGAACCACCCATGCAGCTCCAACTAAAGTCAAGAGGAGCTGCACATCTACATCCCAAAAGCAGAATTTAGCCCTTGGGGAGTCAGCTCCTGGGGGCAGGGACTTGTGCCCATCTTTTGTGTTCTGTACTGCAGTGAGAGCACAGCTGTAGCTCAACACATAATAGAAATCACTGTATGTTTTTTGTCTGAACCCAATCTCCTCAGACAAGTGTTACAGCTTTTATCCAGTGCCAGTTATAGGCAGGCAAATGGGAAGAGCAAACTGACATGGTGTGCTTGGCCCTTGAATCTTTCAGAGAAGAAAGAGAAAGCCTTTAAATGCAAACCAGGTTCTCCAGAGTTTAGCTTGTGATTGCAGAATAAATGCAATATATTTAGCTATGTCTTTGGAATTACTGGTGGATGGTAATCTGCATTAGTGCAGACTGCTGAGGAGAAACAGCAGCAGACCATGGCTGAGCTAGCAGGGAGACTGAGCAGTCTTTAATTCCTACAGAAGGGGTTCTGCTGAAATCAGAGGAGAGGTCAATCATGGGACACACGTCATGAAAGAACTTGTATCGCTAGTGTCTTGGTTCTCGACTGAGGAGACAGGATTGTAATTCCCAGTGGCGCTACTCCCTTAGCTTTCGCAAGCGCATTTGCCGTTTAGTTGTTAGATGATAAACACAGAATTAAAAATTCAGAAGACTCTAAAGCCTTTCTCTGGGAACCCAGCTGGTTCAGTCTTCAGTGGGACTCTGTTTAGGGGGCCCTCAGACTAAACACTTCTTGAACTGAAGAATTAAGATCTGAGGCATTTTTAAAGGTCAGTCACCCTTGGTTTTCCCCGCAATCTCTCTGCTTTTGCAAAAACAAGAGAGTCAGGGTCCATAATTGTCCAAAGTGTCTCTTTTTTTTTTTTAATGGAAATCTGGGGGGCAAGCTTAGTGTCTCCTGTGATGACATCAAAATGGGAGTCCCCAAGATCTCCTTCATGGCAACAGCCTGGGGCTGACTGGGAACAGAGAGAGGACAGGAGTAAGCACCAGCCCCTCCCAGAGGTGTCTCCACTGCTCCAAGCTCTATGGAGATACTTAGCAGCAGAAGAGTGCAAATCCCCAAGGCTATGGAAACAAGCAGGCAGTAAGCTCCCACTGGCCAGCCATCTGCCTATCCAGAGGGGACTGCTGAGCAGAAGCTGCAGCCTCCCCTTCAAACACTCCTCCCTGACAATGCAGCTGGGAGAGCTTTGGCTAAAGCAATCCCCTCTGCTCCCTCTCTCCTGTGCAGCCACCACTGTTCTCCTTAGAAGTGGGGCAGCCCTTTGAAGATGGAGATAACAAGGGGAGATTTCAAGCTGTGACTGGTCTCCAAACCTCCCCCCACCAAAAACAAACAAACCGTACACTGAGCTTTTCAAAGCTGTGCATCCAAATTCTCTAAACAACTCCCATTAATTTCAATAGGAAATATGCAGCTTTGCAAATATCACCTATATTTTTAAAAAATTGTATCCGTATTGGGCAAGACCCTGCTTCTTAGTATTTTTGCTAAGTGATGGGTAGAGAAAGTGACACATTCAATGCCCCAATGAGCCAAGTCACTAGGTCTCAAACGGTCTTTACAGATTTCTGCTCATTATTGCAGAGTGCAGCACTAAAAATAAAATCCAATTTCTGAATGCTTCGATTTTCTGTTGTGTAAACAGTTAGCAACAGAATCAAATCTTTGTATTTTTATACAACAGCAAGAGGAAGCCATTTAACATTGTCCAGCTGCCTGCCACGGATATTCAACTGAAAGTTCATTGCCAATTCGGACACGGAGTAAATATTCCTTGTTTCATGTAATTAAACGAAGAGACTTTTTGTAACAGAGTCAGCACCGACACTGAGCTGTACATTTAGAAGTTTACATATGTTCAGGGCCTGCTCAGACAATGCTGTCAATTGTAGAGGCACAGGACACCTCCACCCCACTGGGGATAGATTAATCATGATTGCTAGTGCTACTTTTCCTGCCTAGGCTCCCACACCACATGGTGCTCAGAATGAGCCACTTCATGCCAAAAAAAGCTCTGCAATGAGCCTGCTGGGGAATCAATGCCTATTTTTTATCATGACCTGGACAGGATGTATTGTATGTTCCCCCATCTCCTGTTTAACAGGAAATTAACCTCCAATCCCTACCTAATCCACCCCCACCACTGCCCACTTCTGTGACAGTAGGCATTTTTCTTAAAGCACCAGTTCCTGGCATCTATTGATTACATGAGAATCTCAGCTTTCATTTACAAGAAGAATTATGTTTCTAGCTCACATGATTGTGGAGAAAGGCCTGAAAGCAGGACCTGAGTGCAACCTCTAGACTCAGGAACCAGAAGGCAAATTGATTTTAAAGTCAATCTCTTGATTTTCTGGCACCTGCCTCATAATTTTTGAATGCAAGAGGTTGGTTGACAATACAGTTGAAAGTGTCCAGAACTAGAATGCAGTGTCTTCCCCTAGTGGAGTGGTGCAACAGCATGGGCTAGTTAGACTCGAGGTCGCACACACAACCCTCAACCTGAGGACAAGCAGGGCAGGGGGTGGAAATCAAATGGCTTCAAAGGGAGTCCCAAATGTGCTTAAACCAGTCCTGCTTTTATTAACAGAATCAATTACTCTGAATAGGTCCCTGCAGCAGGGGTAGGAAGGAGGGTCCTAGAGGTTAGGGCACTAGCTAGGTCTTTGAAGACCCAAGTTCAACACCCTTCTCCACCACAAACAGATTAAGTGACATGTCCGAGGTCACAAAGGAAGTGTCTTTCCTGACAAAAAAGGGGGCAGTGGGTTCCACTAAACAACAAACAGAGAAGTTAACTTGCTGCAAAATCCTAGCAGAGACCAGGGACTTGCAATTTTTATCATAAGGTAGCTAGGTGAGGTCACACTTGACTTCTACCACCACCAACAAGGATTGACCTTGCTTAGTTTACTTCCTGGTAAGTCTGCAGTGCATCGTCTCTACAAGGATTTTCCAACAGGAGTGTTAATTATCCCACAGTAAAAACAAACTTTTTTAGTGGTGAAGACAAACACTATGTCCCTCAGTGCCTCAATTTCTCATCTGTAACATGGGGATGTTTCATAGAGTTGGGTGAATAATTTATTTTTCCATTCACTGGTAGGTTTGAAAAATTGAAAACAAAGTTGTTTGATTCAACCCAAATTTGAAAATTCTAAAAAAAGTTTGGGGAATCCAAAAATTCTATTTAGGGTTGAGTAAAACATATTTGACCCATAGCCTTCTAAAAACACCTAGAAACAAAATGTTATGAAATGAGTAAGACCCATGTTCGAATCCTTTCTCCACATCAGGCAGAAGGGGGACTTGGACCCAAACTTCTCACATCCCAAGTGCGTAACTTAACCACTGGACTAAAGCCTATAAAGCAAGGCACCACCTCCTGCTCCTCCTTCAGCTATTTGGCAAGTGGCACCTCAGTACCTAAAATTAATTCAGGCTGAAACTATTTGCCAAACTTATGTCAAATTTGCTATTAGTTTCAGAGCCCCCAAAATGCATTTTTTGGCAAATTTACTATTCACCAAAAAAAAAAAATTCACCCATCTATGGATGTTTGTACTTCCTTACCTCACAGAGGTATTGGGAAAGGATTGAGAGGCTCTCTGATGCTACAAGAGTGGGGCCATATAAGTCCCTAAAAATAGGTGGTGCGTGTTTTATTTTACTATTAATTAACACTTGTGTTTTGTAATACCTTCCACAGCACTTTCAAGCCTACCAGCCAGGTGCAGCATCCAGGAAAAGAAAAGGACATTGCATAGACAGGCCGAGATAATTATGTTTTTTCTATGGCTTGATGGATACAAACCAAGGCAGAGTTGAGTTTAGAACTATAGTGTCCCCATTTGGAGTTAGAAATTGCAGCAATGATTACTAATAGGCCTCGGTGAAGTGTAAAAAATTATGTTGATTAGTCTCCAGCAGTGCCATTCCACTTTTGCAAAAGAGCCTGAAGTAAAATGAGAGCAAGAGATTGTCCCTTGCTGGGTTAGCGGAAGAATTCAAATTCTACAGCATGCTGGGTAACTATGTATAAAACCAGTACCTGTGACAAAGGCTCCCAGCTGAGAACGTGTGTACTTGTAGCCTGTTTCCTGCACACAAACTCTAGAATGTACTTATGGTCCATTTTAACCAATTGTTTTTTCTAATTGTGTACATCAGTGTGTTCAACTATTTTATAACAGTAGCAACAGAATCTTCTGGCGGAGCAGCTGCTAACAGTGAAATACAAAAAGAAGAAGAAGAAGAAAAAAACCCTTGTTTTTGCCTGCAATCCTGTATGAGAGAGGTATTGCTGAGACATGGCCTCATAGCATTTTCCTCCATCAGATAAGGGAGGGAAGACTGAGTCTTTTTGGTTTTTACCTTAGAAATATCAGCAATACCAAGTCACGGCTTCCCTGTTTTTACTGGATTCTCTAGAGCAGTAGTTCTCAACCAGAGGTCTGGGGCCCCCTGGGAGGCCACGAGCAGGTTTCAGGGATTCTGCCAAGCATGGCCAGCGTTACACTCACTAGGGCCCAGGGCAGAACGTCAAAGAGCCGCTGCGCAGGCCTGCAGCCCCGGGCCCTGATCCCCAACACCTGGTGCTGAAGCCAAAGCCTGAGCAATTTAGCCCTGGCTTTTATGGAGAAAAACAGTTGTTGTGGCATAGGTGGGTCGTGGAGTTTTTATAGCATGGTGGGTGAAAAAGCTCTAGAAAACTGGAGTTGGAGCCCTGTCACCCTTCTAGTGAAAAGGATATTGAGTTACTCACAAAGGGAACTTTTTATCCCAAGAACTTGGCAGGAAAAGTAGTAAGTAGGGATGGATTTGTGATGGAGGCACTGGGCAAGGGGATTCAGAAGAAGCGGGTTCAATTCCAGCTAAGCCGCAGCCTTCCTGTATGACCTTGGACAATTAATTTAGGACCTGATTTTGTTAAGCAACCACCGTTCCCAAGGCCAATCCGGATGCTCAAGCACTTCTGAAAATTAGCCCTTTAATCTCTGTGACTAGAGTTCAGTGGGGATAATAATACTTCACTGCCTCACAGGGATAGTGCAAGGATAAGGTTATTAGTATTTGTGATACTCAGATTCTGTGGTCCCCAGCGCCATAGTGATACAGACATAGATAAACAGGTATCCACTAAAAACAGAGCATTGTGAACGGTCTGCCTGAACACCCCCCTCACCTCTCCATTGCTCAGATTTCAGCCAGCTGTAATATCACAGTCCCCACTAATTCTCCAGTCATGCAGCAAAGACAAAAGTCAGGACTTGTATTTCTAATATTCAAAAAACAAGCAGAAAAAAGCTTTTTTTTTTTTTTTTATAAAAAACCTATTGAATTGCTCTTTATAAATCATAGCTGAGTAAAATAAAAAGGGAGTGACGAGGGTTACAATTTCTTTTTTGCCTAGCAGTTCATCTTTAAGAGCAAACCTTATTGTACAAAAAAACCCAAATGCACAGAGGGCCTTAAAGATTAGCTGCTGCTATCATTGTGAAATATTTTGAATAGTAAAGTTTGCTTTGTGCTGGAAGTTAAGCTAGCAATTGGAATGGTTAATCTTCAATCACTGGTTATGCAACATATATCAGGGAAAGTATTAACTATACAGATAAAATACAAGAGGAGTCCAAGATCAAGATTCTATCCTCACCACCACTGGGACACTCCACTTCATCTGCCATGTATAGCCTAATGATGAAACATTTCTCAGCACTTCCTTGGAGTCAATGGGGCTCTGACAATTTAAACCAGATGAGGACCTGCCTACATGGCTTTGGCAAAACTCCTTCCCGAACAAAAACCAAACAGCACCTCCCCCTCCAAAATCATGTGCTAGTATAACACCTAGCAAAAACATTCAATGCATTAACTCATTGCTACATACTCAGACAAGAGCACTGATGTCCATAAGCAGGGAAGGGCATTTAGAGGCAGCATGAAAGAGGGTCTGAAGTGTTCTCTGCCCCAAAGCTCAAGGCTTCCTTTCTTCTTTTTCCATCTTCTCTACTTCCCTTTTTTAATTTGAGAGTGTACAGAAACTGCACACTCAGCATTTGCCATCCATTCCCCTCCTCCCCTCCCCCCGCCCCCAAAAAAAACCCTGTTCCTCATCTTTCTTTAGCTTTAATCAAACCTGCTGCTGACCATCAGGCAGTTCCCTGAACTGGAAACAGTATTTGAATGGAGAAATGAAGCCAGCATGGATCACCGTCCCTTCAGTGAAAAAGACCCTTCAACAGGTGACTTTGTGAAAATTCAGAAGTGGAATGATAAAAGCCTCTGGCATAGCTAGCTGGCAATCTTTCTGAGTTACTTTGGGGGAGAGAGGGAGCTGGCTGGCTAATTAGCTATTTTTTTCTTCTTTGCACAATGCTATCTAAATATGCCTGTGTATCTAACTTTCCACGCTCACATGCTATAACTACATTGTGCGATAAAACCGTACAAGAACTGTTTTCTTCACAAATACACACGCGAGACCACCTTCATATTGGTTTATTCACAGTCCTGCAATCCCTACCCAACAAGGCAGTGTGACAGGCGGACTGTCAATAACCCCCACCCTGCCATTACCTTAAAAGAGAAAGGCTTAGGCTTCTTCATGCCTGCCTACACACCAGTCACTTTCAAGCTCTGGAACAGGATGTTCCCTGCCTGCTGTGATGATCTGCTTTTTTCCCCACAGGGTGACTGCTGATGTCTCTGCTTTGCTCTTACCTTGTTGTATGCCTGAAAATATATGGAGACTAGCTAAATGTCTGATCTGACTGTATGACAGGCAAGCATACACTCTTGGTGACCAGAGTTCCGATTTGTTATCTCTCAGGACAGGCATAACACTTAAAAACGGAGTCTGATTTTAAGCCGGTCTCTAGGAGCACAAAACTGCTACACACAAAATAATGGTGTTTAGTCATTGAGGCAGTGGCCCAACCTTGTAACTTTTAGGTCTGGGTATTCACCTGGGATGTGGGAGACCATTGGTTCAATTCCCTCATCTGCCTGAGGAGGCAAAAGGATTTGAACAGGAGTCCCCCGTCTCTCAGGGGAGTGCTCTAATAACTGAGCTATGGAGGGACTCATTCTCTCTAGCCCCAGTGATATTTAATCAATATAATTAAAGTGGAACAACTTCAGCAGGCGAGATTGATGCATATCTGAATATCTCAGTATCCAGTGATTAGAACATTCATCTCAGAGGCAGGGAACCTCTCTTCAAATCCTTTCCCCTCATCAGGCAGAGGGAGACTTGAACCAGGGGTCGCCAACATCCCAGTAAGTACCCTAACCAGTTGGTCAGAAATTCTGAGATGGCTTTGCTGGTTGGCCTCCTTCTCCAGCCATTTTGTGCAGAACTAGGCAGCATCTAAGAACACCTAGCAGATCAGACCCTTCACGTATGATAAGTGCTCATCCACCTAATTTCCCCCAATTTGTGTATCATGCTGGGGCACAGATGGGAGATAGGTGTCCAGATGCCTAGAGTGAGGCAGCAATGCACACAGCCAGAGGCAGAAACTTAGGTACATAGGGAACTTGTCCAGCAAAATTTAGGCACTGAGTGAGCTTAGGCACCTAAAGGGTGAGGCAGCAGCCACGCTGGGGTTTTGTGGATCACAGTGGTGCCTAAAAACGGGTCTTAGACTCCTAAGTGCATCTGAGCCCACACTCCTGCCCTGAAGAGTCTAAAACAGGACCTGGCATTTGAGCCTGCAGTTAGTTGCAGGTGGCGTTAATTGTGCCCACCAATTAGCATCCAGCTTGAATGCTATTTAAAAATGAAGTCCACGAATGTGGGTGCCTAAAATGAGGCACCTAAATCCATAATTATGAACTTAAATAAAAGTGTCCTCATTTTCAGAGGTGCTAAGCACTGGGAAACAGGCATGCCGCATGTCTTCAAATCTGGGCCCAGCTATTTAGATGACCAGGCATGACGTTAGACGCCCAAGGCTAAACACTTATGGGCCTTAAACCTTTTTAGCTTGAGCCTTGTCTAAATGATCTAAAGTGTTGTTTGATGACTCTCTTATAGCTGTTACCTGACATGGACTTACCTTCCGACAGCAAACTAAATGCTCACACTACATACTTCCAGGTGGCTTTTGTGCATAACACAACAGCTAATGTGTGCGTGTGCCATGATGGAAATACTACACCTGCTCATCTGTCTATACGCTCATTGTCCTTTGCTGGTTGGCTTGCAGAGGTTATAACTAGAACTGGGGTTTGCGACTCATCCATTTAGGTTGTGGCTAGAGACCCAAGCTCCGCCGTGAGAGAACGAGGAAGTTAGAATCAGCCTTTTGTTCTAGCCCTTTTCCATGTTAAGGTGGAGCCAATCACTTTCACTGAAGGGTTGTCAGTGAGATATTTCATAGAGCTCACAAGTAGTTACTCAGGGTCACCTTAGCCAGGGAATGGCCTTTGGGAGGCAGGGCCATAGATTCCTGGTTTTTGGAGAGGGTTACTGATGGTGCTATGGCTGCGGCATGCTCCCTGCCAGCAAAATGCCTTCAGATGCGCCAGCCCTTATGCAGAGCAGCCAATGTGGCTGCAGTGATAGGCACTCTGGTCTCACAAACATAGCACCGGCCTGAGAGCAGGAGATGGCTGCATTCTAATCACAGCTCTAGCACCGGCTCTGTTTGGGGTCTCCCTCAAATCACTCAGGCCTCTGAATCTGGGTGCCTCACTTCAGCCACCTCAGCCTTGATTGTCAGAGGTGCTGAGCACCAACAACTCCCCTTGAAGGCAACGGGAGCTGAGTTTGGCTCAGCGCCCATGAGAAAAGAAAAAATCAGACCCAATGAACTTCCTGTTAGTCACCTGAAAAGTTAAGTCATCTAAAAATCAACACACTGGACTTGATCTTTCTGTCTTCAGTTTACCTATCTGTAAAATGCAGCTAATGCCTGTCTCATAGGGATGTTATGAGGAATACATTGTTAATATATGCACCTCCTTTTACATACCTTCTGATTACACTGTAGTGTAATTTTCTTCATCTCTCATGCATGTTGTCAAGCATTTTTTTCCCCTGCAGCAAAGCTTACTCAAATTCATCTGGAATTTTTTACACCACTATTCTATTTGCATGCTAATCAGTGAAGCCTAGCAGAAGGAGACTGCTCAAGCTGTGCTCTCAAAGAGGTACCTTAGCTTGTGTAGAGTTAGAGGTTCCTATGTGGATTTCTATTTCCCTGTGCTCAGATTGGTAACACCAAAGATGAGATTGAATTTCTCAACTCATGGGTGAAATATTGAAAAGAAGTGATCATTTTAACATCTGTGGTTTATTAATGTTTAAAAAAATGATATCAATTCACCATAACTCAGGCCTCTTTCAGACCTCTGCAGTTACCAAGATAAACAGACCACACTTTGATCAGTTCTAACTAGATGATAAATACATATATCTACTACAGGCAGATGTGAAATCCATTTCTTTTCATGAGATTAATAGAAAATCTGTTGAAATCTGATAAAAAAAATAAGCTTTTTGCTGACACAAATAACTTAAAATCTTTAAAAAGAGAAAGTGAACATTGCTCCATTCCTTAATATAAATAGTGTCTGATTCAAATTCAGTAGCGAATGTTCAGATCATTTTCCTCTATAAAATATTGTATACCAATTGTATTCAGCACATGGGGGTTTCACAGTTAGGCAACATCTGCGCAAATATATTAAATGCAATCAGTGCCTGGCCTTGCACTCCAATTGGGTTCATGTTACCAAGTTTGGACAAAGATCTGAATTCTCCCAATATTTGGGGTCTTTGGGTACAGATTGTTAATTCAATCTGATCTCAGTCATGGCCTCATGCAAGGAAGAGCGGACATCAGGATAACTCAGGAAAGCCAACAGAAATGTACAGAGGGATGCCATTGTGCCTCCTTTAGATTGTGGCATATGCCTAGAGAGCTGGACACTGATTATGCCTAATATGTACCAGTCAGTGTAGTAATGAGTTACCCAACTTGTCACTCACTTGAGTGCAGGATTGCAATCCTGCCCACCCTGCTACTGTGCGTGAAGCTCCTAACACTGCACAACGGCATGGAGGACAGGAATTCACTCTGAATGTAGGGGGTACTTTCTTTGGAAAGAAAAGACCATCTGGCTGTGAGGGCACTAATCTAAGATTTGAGAGACTTTAGAGTCAATTCCTTGCTCTGCCATAGACTTCCTGTGTGACCTTGGGCAAATCATTTTGCCCCTAGGTGCCTCAATACCCCATCTGTAAAATAGGGATAATAGCACTTCCCTATCTTATAGGGATGTTGTGAGGATAAATCCATTATGAATTATGAGGTGCACGAGATACTACAGTAAGAGTGGCCATATGGGAATCCTGAGTGCTGTTACAAAGCTAACAGCAGTTCCAAGAAGCAAGTCTCTGTTTCACCATTGGATTTTATTCTTCTGCCTATCTAGCAGGCCGGAAGATCCGCAGCAAACAGCTCCTAATACTAAACTGCTTCCTTCCAGCTGCACTCCCATCAAATGTCTCTTCCTGAAGGGATTCATGTCCAGGCAAACCTTCAAATATCTCTCCTAGATAACAGATCAGGCTACTGACTTAACATGAATGATTAAAAAAGATATTTCACTGAAGTTAACTATTGTTTGTGTTAGAGACGGGAGGTTTAATGGAGAAGGCATTTTTCGAAATTCTTCTGTTGTATTCTGCCGTAGATTTGTGATTTAGTCTCTCGTTTGCAAATGAATTTAATGTTGAGAAGTAGTGCTGGGGACTGGGATTCCTACTGAAGAAAGGAAGCAGCACTTGAAACACCAATGCCAAATTCCCTCAACTCTAGTGGTGAGAAGACCGGTCTCCTTGGTTAATGCAGTCCCCCTGCTACATCGGTGCTGAAACTAGGAGTGCTACCGCATTCCCTACCTTCAAGTGGTTTCCATCATATACCGGGTTTACAGTTTGGTTCAGCGGCTCTCAGCACCCCCACTACACAAATTGTTCCAGCCCCTCTGCCCAGCTCTCTCTGTTGAGATTGCAAAGGACATGGTTGGCAACAGCTTTCGTGATGTGAGCACCTATCCTCGGGTATCTCTGGGCTGAGACCTCTAAGCTCATTTCACTTGAGGCAGATCCCCATGTAGTCATAAAATGGCAATGCACACCTTCTAGTTGCTTTCAAATCAGTTCCCTCAAAGTTGAAATCCTGTGTATCCAGTGACGTTGTGTTCGTTCAACAAAGCCATCTGTAATTTCTGTAACCCTGAGAATGGAAATATGCAAGTGTCCTTCATGTAAAATGAAATCCTTAAGCCACATGGATATTTCATATACCCACACACACAAGACAACTTAAAACTTACAAGATCCATCTTAATAGGCGTTTTCCCTTGATGCATGTTGAAAATAGCTCTCTCTTTGAATATATTATTGAAATACTTTAAAGGTGACTTACATCTCAGCTGTCCTAGATTATTTCTTCCCCTTTCCTGATTTCTGAGAATCCAAACGGATGCCGTTCAAGGAATGTTAAATGCCATCCACAAGTCAGAGACAACACAAGCGACCATAAACTCTGGAAAAGCAGAACAGAGGCAGCATTTGAGCCTGCCACAAAGCCAGCTGAAAAACAGAGACCGAAAACCTTCCAAGCTCCTGACTGAAAGGGTCTGTTCCCCAGTGACAAAAATAGTTTTCTGCAGCCTTCATTCAGGCACAGGCATTTGCAAATGGGATCATTGTACTGGTGGGTGTCAGTTCTTAGATCAGATTAAATAGATAGAAACATCTGGAGCTACAGCCAAGGGACAGAGCAACAACTGGAGAGTGAATGTTGGTAACCTCAGTGAAACACTGTACTTGAAGTAAACTGAAGTAATTCCTTATATGTCTTAACCACTGTGTAAAGAGCGAGAAGACACTAGTGGGCATTCAGCTGAAGTAGTAACCATCCCTTGGCTGTAGAGGCACCGGGAACTCAGATCATCTGTAACCAAAGAATTATCTTGAAAAAAACCCAGCAAGTGTGTACTTAGCAAATTCCTCCCCCCCCCCCTTGTATTATCTCTAGATATATTGTGTCTGATTTTGATCTCATGCCAATGTAATGTCATTGACCTCAGTGGAGTTACACCAGTGTAAGTGTGATCAGAACCAGACCCATTGTATTTAGCTTTAATTTAAAAATAAATGAATTTTCCAGAACAGTGACAGCATTGACCTTACATATTATCCAAATAGAAATTTTAATGAAACAAGTATAACACTGAGTATAGTTATAATAGATATGCAAATATTGGTCTTTTCTTAAAGGTCTCCCTGTCCAGTCACATGGGTCTTTCCTGCATATGTGGGGGGTGAGCTCAGCATGCATTTATTAGAGTCACAGAGAAAAGAGAGCAGTGCATTGTCACAGGGAATTAGATTTTCATTCCAGGAGAATTCTGCTTCTGGAGCTCTCACTCTAATAGTGATCGCAGGAGAGCTGTGTAGTTTGTTCCCTTCTAAATTTCTTCTTGCTAAGAGCAGCAGCACGTTTTCCTCTGGCACTTGAGACTTTAAACGAGAACAGAAAATCATTTTATTTTAATTGTGCTCAGCCAAACAAGATATAGTTGTGGGGAACAATTCACATGGACCGTGACTCTTCCAAAAACGTACAAGCCAATTAAAACAAAACAATGATGTCTCCCAAGTAGACTGGCCCCAGCAGACCCAAATTACATTTTGCTTATTGCAGAGTTCAAAGACACTGGAAAGTGAACAGAAGGCGATAACTTGGCCTAGATTTATGCATGAGAGTACAAAGGTTATAAAATAGAAGGGTTTGAAAAGCAATCAGAGCTACCAACTGAGAGAAGTTTAAAAATAACAGCCTAAAACAAGAAGCTTCAAAATACAAGTCAAATTAAAATCCCTAAAACTAGTTAAAATGTTAGTTTAAAAGTATGTTCTGTTATCCGAATCACATTATCTGTCCATTAGCTGAAAACACATTATCTGGCTGCTGCATCTGACTAAGGATTTTCTGTAACCCCTATTGCCTAAGGGCCAGATTTTTAAAGATCTTTAGGTGCCTAAAGATGCAGATAAGCACCTAGGCCCAGACCTCAAAGGTATTTAGGCACCGATCTCCCACTGAAATCAGTGACTTGTCAGAAAAGTTAAGCACCCACTTTTCCACTGGAAGTCAATAGGACATGCCAAGCCCAAGCTCTGCACGTCTGAAAAATCAAGACCTACAAGCCAGATTTTCCACCAAGCTCTGTTCCCATCTAGACACCAAACATCTGGCCATAAAGTGTCACAATGAGAGCTGCTGGGTTTGAGCACTTTCCAACATCTGGCCTCTAATGAACTGCCAAAATGGGAGATGAGGTATTGAAAAGTCACCTGAAAATCGGGCCCCATGAGCCTATAATCATGGCCGTATTTTGTGTGACAAGAGTCGCATTTTAAAAAGCAGCGTCAGTATACGTGCACGTATGTATCATTAGCGTATATAAAGATTGACATCTAGTGGAATATAATAATAGTGTCTGTTGTATTGTTCATAAATGTGGAGGGTCTATAAAGATGTTATGCATGGGAAAGGGCTCTACGGGGGCAGCAAACAACACTGTGCGATGAAATAGAGCCCAGGGTGGGGATCAGCCCAGGAGCTCGGTTATTAAGACATTACATTTTGTCAGAATGTGAGATTTTACATTTCTAATCTGCTTAGAGCTTGTGGTAAATCCAACAAAAGTCAATCCGGACATCAGTGTGCACCACGGTTAGAGCACAACGAGCCCACTCCTTACACCAGCCAGGCAGAATTGCATTCTGTGATACCACCGAGAGGGCACGCCTGTCAAAGGGGCACACAGCACTGGCCCTGCCGCCTGGGCACCAGCAATGGAGCATGCCAGGAGAAGCAGGCTGCACTGTATAAGGGGTGTGGTAGTGGGCATACTCTAGGAGGCATTCCAACTTCCTGGCACTTCCCTTTGGGCAGTGCAGCTTCCTATGGCCCCTGGGCTTAATAGGGCAAATCTAGACTCCGTAAATAAATAATAAAAAGACTTAGTAGTTGGATTTGGGAGGGAAAAAAGGGAGTGTCTTAATTCCAATCATCATCAAGCACCCCCAAAATGTGAAACAATGACACAGCCCCGTCCCAAAGCGCATGCAATCTGAATTCAGCAGGACATAACACATGAGGGCCATAAAGAGACAAAAGCAGGGGAAGGTCAAAGGTAATGAGCACAATGTCACACATCTATTGAGTGAAGCATGGACACTTCTTGATGATTCCAGTGACTTATGTAGCCTGTCCTCCTTGGCGAGAGCAGCTGGCACTTGTGTAAAGTGCCTCTGTGTAACATAGATTTCACACTGTGACATTAAAGGGGTAAGAGTTCAGATTGCAGCAGCTGACCTCTGAAATAGAACTGAAAGGAACTACCATGTTCAGAGTCGGTGTCCTGCAAGAACCAATTGACTGTATGCACTCTGTGCTTCTGAGGTATGAGTAATAAACTCCGTCAAACAATCTAGTTGTCTGGTGGTTGTTATGCATATAGCCCCATAATAAGCCACAGCAGATTAGACCTTTGAGGTGATGTCAAGGTTCCTTCCCCACTCTGAACTCTAAGAAACAGGTGTGGGGACCTGCATGAAAGACCCCCTAAGCTTATTCTTACCAGCTTAGGTTAAAAACTTCCCCAAGGTACAAACTTTGCCTTGTCCTTGAACAGTATACTGCCACCACCAAGTGTTTTAAACAAAGAACAGGGAAAGAGCCCACTTGGAGATGTCTTCCCCCAAAATACCCCCCCAAGCCCTACACCCCCTTTCCTGGGGAAGGCTTGATAAGAATCCTCACCAACTGGTACAGGTGAACACAGACCCAAATCTTTGGATCTTAAGAAGAATGAAAAAGCAATCAGGTTTTTAAAAGAAGAATTTTAATTAAAGAAAAGGTAAAAGAATCACCTCTGTAAAATCAGGATGATAAATACCTTACAGGGTAATCAGATTCAAAACATAGAGAATCCCTCTAGGCAAAACCTTAAGTTACAAAAAGACACAAAAACAGGAATATACATTCCCTCCAGCACAGCTTATTTTACCAGCCATTAAACAAAAGAAAATCTAATGCATTTTCTAGCTAGATTACTTACTAACTTAACAGGAGTTGGAAGGCTTGCATTTCTGATCTGTTCCCGGCAAAAGCATCACACAGACAGACAGAACCCTTTGTTTCCCACCCCCCTCCAGATTTGAAAGTATCTTGTCCCCTCGTTGGTCATTTTGGGTCACGTACCAGCGAGGTTACCTTAGCTTCTTACCCCTGTGCAGGTGAAAGGATTTTGCCTCTGGTCAGGAGGGATTTTATAGCACTGTATACAGAAAGGTGGTTACCCTTCCCTTTATATTTATGACAGGTGACAAGGTCCTACCCCAACAAGCTTACTGCAAACAACAGATGCGTGCATTTCAGATAGTAAAGAAATCTATACCACAGTGACAGCAGAATATCATAGACACGAGGAATGACAGAGGTACAGTATTAGGGCATAGCTCATCCCCTACTGGTTTTGACTTATGCTGCCCCTGCCCTCACCCTCTTTTGGCTCCTCTCTCTCAGTGTATAGGCATACTTTGGTATCGCCTCTCCTCAGAAAAGTGGTCCTTGGAGCCTACCCATCATCCCTTCTCTCTTTCACTCCCCAATGCTAAGCTCCTTGCATCCATCATTCACAATCACAGCATTGATTCTCTCTCCTGAAACTCACTCCATCTAGTTCCCACTCAAAGTCCCTCTTCCCAGCTAAATGGTGGGTTCTCTCCTCTGTCCTGGGCTTCCTTCGTCTTTCTGCTGCCTCGAATACTGTTGATCACGCTCTTCTTAATACCCTGTCCTGTGTTGCTTTCACAGCACCATCCATTCATGGTGTTCCCCCTACCTCTCTGGCCACTCTTTCAGCATATCCACTCTGTCCCTGACCCACTCCTCTCTTCATTCTATACTTTTTCTCCATGGCTTTCTCCTTACATTTTTCACTACTGTCACTATGCTGATAACTCAACTCTGCTTCTCCAACCCTGTCCCACATACGTAAGTCTCTCCAATATATCATCCGGGATGACCCACTGCCGTCTCAAGGACAACATGGACAAAACTGAGCTCCTAGTTCTTCACATCCTACACCCTCCCACTCCTTTCTCCATTACCAGAGACAACCCCCATCACCTTCCTCTTCTCTCAAGCTAGCAATGTCAGCATCACTTTCATTCTTCCCTCACCTCCTTCCCACACATGCACAGGCTGACAAGATTTAGTGAACTCCCTTCACCACAACATTTTAAAAGCAACCCTGTCCTTCTGTTTTATCAACTCAAACATTTGACTGTGCCCTTGTCATCTCTCTCTTGACTGCTGTAACTCCTTCCCTTTGGCCACCCATAATCACTTGTCTCCAGTCCATCCTTGTCAGAGCTTGTTGCTCTCTCTGTGAATTGCTTCCTTGGCTTCCACTGCAACACGTTTAAACTCCCAGTCCTTGCCTGTTGGTGCAACTCAGACCCAGTCTACATATTGGATCCCATCTCCTATTATATCCCTCCTTGCTCCTTCAGCTCTGCCAGTAGGGACCATCTTGACATGTATGTCTTGTACTGTCCTGAGCTCATTATCATCACTTCATAAATTCTAAACAGCAAAGTGCCTTGATCTGTTTCAGGACGAGTGACCACAACACAAAAAGGTTGTGTAAGGAGTGTTGTATGGGACTGTTTGGCATCTACAGAAACCTTGTTGTGAAGAGGTGCAATCCAACCTATTGTTTTGGAGCAAGTTTAATGCCTAAGGTTTAGTTTTATTGGTGGAATTGTCCTTTTCTTTTGCAAAATTAGTGACTTGATACATCAAGAATTTTTCAGCTGTGTAGCTGCAGGTGCTGTTTAAAAGTATCTGGTTTTATGTGCATTGTAATTTTCATTTAAAACATGTGGTTTTTGGGTTGCCGTGAAGTTTCTCCTGCTGTGGGGAAGGGAACACCTAGGATCCAGGCTATCGCTAAACCAAGAAAGGGTTAGCTACACATCACCTCATCATAGATTTTGCTAGCCAATCAAGATTGATTTTGGGGGGTGCAGAACAAGGTGAGCTGAATCAACCTGAATTGTTTCCACATGCACTTCTCACATCCTTTTGATGTGCTTCGTAAGCTGGTTCGCAGATGCTTAGAAAAGCAGTTTATATTTTGTTAAAATTATTCAATCACATCAGCTAGCTGTTATCTCTCTCTAAATCCCCAATTAGAGTAGTGCAAGTAGACCCAGGGAGGCCGACCTCTTTATCGGTGCAAACCCCATAGAATTCCAGGGTCAGTGTGGGGCTTGGGGTGTGCCCATGATGATCATCTTTCAGCATCAGGGTGTGACAGATGTGCAATTGCTATGTAATAATGTTATGAACACTGACACCTGGTCAATGTGGGGAAGTTATTGTATATTGGGGTATAAGAGTTTACTGTATGAATGCACTGATCTACCTTAATAGTGGGCTGTGGGAAGAACAAACAGGAAGACGACAATGGCTCCAATAAGGACACCCTAACACACATCTGGAAAACTCTAGGCAAAGCTATCAACTTCAAGGACCTTGCATCCTGTCACCAAGGAAGATACAAGCTTGTTTTGCCAGGCTGGGAACATGGAGATCAAAAGAGATGGAATAACTTTAAAGGGGACTGTCCCTGAATCATGTGAGAGAAATGGTTTGTGAATTAAGGGAACAGACTATGCCAACCAGACCCTAGAGGTCCCAGGGTGTCTATAGGAAGCTTAGATCTACCACAAGATGGTTAGACACCTGGTAAGCTGGAACTGCATGTTGGCTACTTCACTTTTTTTAAGATCTGTTTTCTCTTAAATACTTGTGTTCTAAATAATACCTTTGTTTTAGAAGGCTGTTTGGTCACAGCTTAATATGACCATTGCTCTGGTAAGGAACAGACTTGCAAGTACTGGACATAAATCAGACCACCTGGGTGACCAGATGTCCCATTTTTATAGGGACAGTTCTGTTTTTGGAACTTTTTCTTATATAGGCGCCTATTACCCCTTACCCCCTCTCCCATTTTTCCCCACAGTTGCTATCTGGTCAACCTAGCCTGAGGTAATCGTGGTTGATATAGGGGGAGCTGCAGCCTAACACCTAGTCTGAACATATGAAAATCGTGTGATTCCACCCCCTACAGAGGGGGTGGCCACAGACTGCATAGGGAGTGCACCCAGAGGTGTAATTAGCCTGGTAATTTTGGTACAATTCCATCACCATGGAACCTCAAAGCCTTTCAAAGGCCTAGAATTTAAAAAACAAAGTCTAGTATCTCACATTCTGAGGTTCTCTCCCTGATTCCCCCCTATAGGAATTTCATACCACACCTGCTGCTCTTTACCTTTAGGAGCACACCCCTTTTGAAGCTTTTAAGCTCCTCCTTAGCTTATATTTGCAGTTGCTTTTCTTTTACGTTAACTCTTTCTTGGCTCCTGAGCGTCATGGCTCTGAGAATACACACATCTTGAGAAGAAGAAACACCCTTCTTGGTTTATAAGAGGAGGTAGCTACCTCCTACCACATTGCTGTCAGCACTGAAGATGGTACTAGGGAGCAGATCCTGGTAAATATCTTCCCAGGTCCAAGTTGGCAGCAATCTACCACAGACCATGGCTAAGCAAGGGTCTTCATTAGAAGTAACACAAAAGAATTTGCTCTTCAACCTGAGTAGATCTCAGAGGCATTTCAAAACCCCAAGCCTCACTTTTTAAGGAGCATAAAAGATGTTAGCACCCCAAAACCCAGTGTGCTTGGGTGCCCAACTCCTTTAGGCACCTTTGAAAAATTCCTTCCTAAACAGATTTGACAGAGGTCACATCTGCTGTTCTAACAAAAGAAAATTCATTATAATAAAAGGAGAGCTACAAAAAAGGAAAGTCAGGCTACAGCTGCAATATCATAATCGTCTAATTCGGCTGGAACAGAAATTAGTCACAGGACCTGCTGTCTAGGATAGGTTTGCCAAAGACGACTCAGCAAATTTTATTTACGGTGCAAAGCGAACAAAAACAACACTTAACAGGAATAATAAAATAAAGGTGTCACAGGGCACACCACTCACAGTGCCTCCCGCTGGTCATTCTGGGAATTAGCTCATTCAGTCAACATGCTCTTCCACAGCTTGCACACCATTGTTCTATCTAGCCCCACACTCTGCCCCACCCCCCCATCAGGAATCACAGCATCCTCTCCATGACCCAGCCTTCTGGCTAGGTCACTCAACGTTCCCCCTTCCAGGGTGTATATTCCTCAGCAATCCTAGGCGGTCTTCCCATTCACTCCCTCAGTACCACTCCTGCAGTGGCTGGTAGGGGAACCCAGGCCCCCTTCTCTGGGTTCCAACCCAGGGACTCTCAGCTTAGCAGTCCTGGCTTCCTCTCTCTACTCTCACTGCTCCTTTCCTAGGCTGCTGCCTAGGTCCCCTTCTCTTTCTTGGTCTACCAATTCTCAAAGCCTCCTTCCTCTTCCCAGAGAGCGACTACAGCCTGCAGTCTCCAGTCCAGTCCAGCCCTCCTCACCTCCTTCTAGGAGAATCTGCCCTTTCCTAGTAGCCCTCATTAGCTCCCATTTCCTTTCTTTATATGTCCTGCCCAGCTCATTCCTCCACAGCTAGGCTCCCTTACTCACTCAGGGGATTATTTGCCTGCCTCATTCCCCTCAGCTGGGGTTAATCAGCTCGTTTCTTGACCCTCATTAACTCTTTCAGCAAGTGGTATATAACCCATCACAGAAGGGTAGGGTTGCCATCTTTCTACTTGCATAAAACCAAACATCCTTGCCCTGCCCCTATCCTGCCCCTCCATTGAGACTCTGCCCAGGCCCCGCCCATTCTCAGAGGCCCGCCCCCTCTCACTCCACCCCCACCCTCACTCAATTGCTTAAATTCACCAGGCTGGCTCAGGGGGCTGGAGTGAGGGAGGGGGTGTGGGCTCTGAGCTCTGATGTGGGGCTAGGGATGAGGGACTTGGGGTGCAAGAAGGGGCTCTGGGGTGGGGCTCCAACTGGGGGTTTGGGCTCTGATGTGGGGCCAGGGATGAGGGATTTGGAGATGTAGGAGGGGGCTGCAGACTAGGGGTGTGGATTCCAGGGTGGGGCCAGAAATGAGGGGTTCAGGGTGCGGGAGGGGGCTCTGAGTTTGGGCAGGAGGTTGGGGTGTGAGGGCTCTGGCTGGGGGTACAGACTCTGGACTGGGGATGGGGGTGTGGGGTGTAGGAGGATGCTCTGGGCTGGGACTGAGGGGTTGGGAGGAGGATCACTCAGGTTGCGCTTACACAAATCAGAATGAGCATGGAGGAGTGTCCTGGCCAAATTCTGTCCTGACATACGTGCTATATTGCAGCCCCACTGACTTCAATATGATTTCACAGAATCAACATCAAGGAATTTGCTTCTATAAGATGAAAAGGGAGCAACTGATCTTGGTAAGGAGAGAAATGAGACTCCTACCCTTCCTCCCTGGTTCTCAGGAATCCGTAAGCAAAAACAAACTAGGACATGGGACAAAAATTATCCAGTCAGAGGAGGTGAACAAAAGTACATGAGTGGTGTATGCTGTTTTGGGCTTCTAAAGAAGCACTTCTATAACAGGGTCTTACCAATACCCCATTTCCACATTTAACCTGTTTCCCCATTTCTACAGTTAAATAAAGCTGCCACAACTGGTGTTTTGTAATTATTCTCCCCTTTTGCGGACAAGTTTAACAACATAAAACAGTTCAACTTAAACTAGAAATTCCCAGTCTTCTTCTACGGTTCAGCAGCTCATTGTGATCCTCCTGCGCTCCTTATTACCCCTCTTAAGGGCTTTGGCTCCTGCCAGGCCTTTCCCTTTCCCCAGCTACAAAATTTACTCAACAAAGGAAAAAGAACTGAGTCCATAATCCTGCAACCTCCTACATAGAGGCAGATGCCTGGGCCTCCGAGAAGCCCCACGGATCGCAGTGAGCTCTGCATAGGTGCAGGAGGTCTACCCACACATATAGGGTGAAAATCCTGCTCCCACTGAAGTGAAGGGAAGTTTTTCCGTGGACTTCAACAAAGCCAGGATCTCACCCATAAACTTGCAGGATTAGGGCCCTTTTCACAACAGTGCAGAATGCATTGAAGGAATGATGCATATAAATGAACTTTTATTAGAACCACATTTTAATCACCTTTATCTCTGCAGAAACTTTTCCAGATATCTCCCTTCTACACCCCCCACCCACAAAAAAATTAGCAGAGAGTAACAGTGGGAGAAGATCATACACTATCACCAGCACTGAAAGCAGGTATTTACAGCAGTGAGGAGACCAAAGCTGGCTATATTTCGCAGTCATTATTATTATTATTGTGTTCCCTGATCTTGCACAGGCCACAAAACTAAGATGAAGATGTTTTGCACAGACAGGTGCAGTCAGTGCTGTGATTAATCAAGCCATAATTAGGGACCTGTCAGCAGGAGCTAAATATATGTTCTGGGACTTCAACATTGCTAGAAAATTTGTAGATGGAAAACTTGCTAGGCAGGAAATTCATAAAAATACAGAATCTTGGGAGGATGATGAGAAGAAATTATTTCCTCAGATTGTGATGATGGCAAGAGTTTCACTATTGCTCTGCATCTCTAAATATTTTGTCTTTATGCTCATTTTTGCACCTTTAATGTCATTTGACTATGTGGTTGTAATAAGTCAGTCCCACCCTCCAATCAGTAAAATAGACACAATTTCAGCATCAACAGCAGATTTATTGTTTTCCTTTTGTAGGCCATGTTGGTTCCATCCCATGGAGAGAGGGCCGGCTCCAGGCACCAGCGAAGGAAGCAGGTGCCTGGGGCGGCCAATAGAAAGGGGTGGCACTCGGTGCATTATCGGGGCGGCACGTCCAGGTCTTCAGCAGCAAGTCCTTCATTCCCTCTCTTCCTCTTTGGCGGCAATTTGGTGGCAGCTCAATCGGGTTTTTCTTTTTTTTCTTCGCTGCTTGGGGCGGCAAAAAAGCTGGAGCCGGCCCTGCATGGAGAAACCCAGAAGAGGTCAAAACACACGCCGTAAATTCAACAGACCTCATTCTCCAAGGCCTTGTGCTCTGCATGGTCATTTACAGATGGGCAGAGTGCAAATAAAATGATGCCACTCTTGTGAGTTAGTGGAGAGCTGAACTTTAGGAGCATTTTATACCCACTGGGCACACTGTAACTGACTGTACAAGGCAGTGAAGAGACAAGCCCTGTGATTTCATATTGACTGCAGTTCTGATTTCCCTGCCAGTGAAGGGTGGGGAGTCCCTTCCCTGGAGTGGGCAGGGGGCATTAGCTCTCGCAGCTATTGAACTGACAGGTGCCCTCCCATAGGCCTGGCAGAAGCTGGACAAATGCATGCATATGGGACCCTGCAGAGAAGACAGTGCAGAAGACAAAAGTGACTAAATCACCACTTCAGCAAAATGATTATGCAGGTGCCAGAAGAACAGTGTAGATGGACTCAAGATGGAGTCCCTGAAATGAAGTAGTGGAGTTTCAGAGGAGTAAGGAAACAGTGGTGTATGGGAAATCCATGTAAGTTAATGCTACATTGCAAGGGGTGAGGCTTCACAGAGCAGCTCTTCGTTGGAGAGGATGAGGCTGATGCCAATGGTCACAATCACCCTTGCACAGATTTTAAACACATTTGGTTGGGTTTTCTACTCACACATCCCCTCCCCAGACTGTTTCTGAGGAGACGCTCCATCCTGATGTGAATTTGATCCTTGATTTTACATTGCAAGACTCATTTTCTTTTTAAACCATCTCTGACTGATGTTAAAATGTGTACTGCTTGGCATGTGCCCTGACAACATGATTCATGAATCTGGAGGCTGTGAGTGATGTGTAATCAATATTGTGATTATATTCTAGAATGCACTTCTTGTTGTGGGTTTTGCTAGACTATGTACAATAAAAGGCTTCAAAAAATAAAAAAACACTGCTCCATAGAGAAGTCAGAGGGTTACAGATTCATGCCCTGGAATTTCTGTACTTTGATTCTCTGTTTATTGAGGTGAAAAATACAATTATATTATTGAATCAACAGAATTTTATTTTAAAATGAATGCTGGTTAAAAATGTGCGCAGATGGGATTCTGATTGCACTCAGAGTTTTATTAAACATGAGGGGAAGTGGCCTAATGTCATTTTAATTGTAGCTGCTCTTGGTGAGCACTATCAATGATTAATCAATCAATCAAAGGAGAAAGTGTGGAGAGGGGGATAAGGAGGAATCGATGGGCAGGAAAGGATGCGAAGTAAGACCGACTTTGAATCAATGGTGTTGCTACTCATTCAGTTAGGCTGGTGACTGGGGAGTGCTCTTTGCATGAGCTCACTACCAGTGCAAAGAGATTGCTTCACAACAAAGACATTTCATCACTTTTTATTTATATTGATCTTGCAGCAAAGAGTCCGGGGATTCCCACAAGGCTGGGAAGAAAGATCTTCTCTTCTTTTCTCAGAGTCACGACAAATCCTGCATGATGAACTTTGTCCTCTCAAAAGAAAGGAAGGGGCAGAGGATCGGAACTACCCAATCTGCCTGCTGGTAAGGAGTGAGATGGACGGAAGGAAAGTAAGTGTCAGGCTGAGCAAAGGGAAGGAAGGTGGGAGGGGGTCAGTGTTGCGAAAGCTGGGGCACTATTTAGCATGATGAAAGTTGTATTCATTTTTGTTGAATGGAACTAGAACGTCAGGAGCATTTTACATGAGATGGCAGCCTGAACCGATGCAAATCCTGGGTGGCCCATTTGATCCCATGCGGAGCTGCAGCTAAATACCTCATCTGAACCCATCTTGAAACTAAGGGCATGTCTACATGTACCATGCTGCAGCAGCACGGTTGTACTGATGCAGCTATGACACCGCAGCGCTTCTGGTGAAGATGCTCTGTGCCGATGGGAGACAGCTCTCCCCTCAGCCTAATAAAACCACCTCCATCAACGGCAGAAGCTACGTTGGTGAGAGAAGCTCTCCGGCAGACATAGCTCTGTGCACATGAGCGCTTATGTCAATGTAACTTATGTCGCTCGGGGAGGGCGGGGGGGTATTCACACTCCTGAGCAACATAAGTTATGCCAACATAGGCTGTGGTATAGACACAGCCTTAGACTTGTCTCTGTTGAGAACTGACCTGTCACCCAACCCATCACAGATGCTTCAGAGCTGAGGATTTGCATCTGAATTGCTCCACTTTCCAGGTACACTCTCGCCCTCCCCCAAAAATTAAGATACTGCAGATTTTAGATCCTAGTTCAAGTTCCGGTCTAAACTAGATTTGAATTTAAGGCCTCAGAGGGGAGGATCCCTTCTTCAAGCAAAGCACTAAAAAACTGGTGGAATAGTAGTCAAGACTGGAGTATGGGTATTGAAGGGTATGTGCTGTTTAGGAAAGACAGAAATAAAGGCAAAGGTGGTGGAGTAGCATTGTATATCAATGATGAGGTAGAATGTAAAGAAATAAGAAGTGATGGAATGGATAAGACAGAGTCCGTCTGGGCAAAAATCACATTGGGGAAGAAAACTATTAGAGCCTCCCCTGGCATAGTGCTTGGGGTGTGCTATAGACCGCCGGGATCTAATTTGGATATGGATAGAGCCCTTTTTAATGTTTTTAATAAAGTAAATACTAATGGAAACTGCGTGATCATGGGAGACTTTAACTTCCCAGATACAGACTGGAGGACGAGTGCTAGTAATAATAATAGGGCTCAGATTTTCCTAGATGCGATAGCTAATGGATTCCTTCACCAAGTAGTTGCTGAACCGACTAGAGGGGATGCCATTTTAGATTTGGTTTTGGTGAGTAGTGAGGACCTCATTAAAGAAGTGGTTGTAGGGGATAATCTTGGTTCAAGTGATCATGAGCTAATTCAGTTCAAACTGAATGGAAGGATTAACAAAAATAAATCTGCAACTAGGGTTTTTGATTTCAAAAGGGCTGACTTTCAAAAATTAAGGAAATTAGTTAGGGAAGTGGATTGGACTGAAGAACTTATGGATCTAAAGGTAGAGGAGGCCTGGGATTACTTTAAATCAAAGCTGCAGAAGCTGCATCCCAAGAAAGGGGAAAAAATTCATAGGCAGGAGTTGTAGACCAAACTGGATGAGCAAGCATCTCAGAGAGGTGATTAAGAAAAAGCAGAAAGCATACAGGGAGTGGAAGATGGGAGGGATCAGCAAGGAAAGCTACCTTATTGAGGTCAGAACATGTAGGGATAAAGTGAGACAGGCTAAAAGTCAAGTAGAGTTGGACCTTGCAAAGGGAATTAAAACCAATAGTAAAAGGTTCTATAGCCATATAAATAAGAAGAAAACAAAGAAAGAAGAAGTGGGACCGCTGAACACTGAGGATGGAGTGGAGGTTAAGGATAATCTAGGCATGGCCCAATATCTAAACAAATACTTTGCCTCAGTCTTTAATAAGGCTAAAGAGGATCTTAGGGATAACAGTAGCATGACAAATGGGAATGAGGATATGGAGGTAGATATTACCATATCTGAGGTAGAAGCGAAACTCAAACAGCTTAATGGGACTAAACCGGGGGGCCCAGATAATCTTCATCCAAGAATATTAAAGGAATTGGCATCCGAAATTGCAAACCCATTAGCAAGAATTTTTAATGAATCTGTAAACTCAGGAGTTGTACCGTATGATAGGAACTATGTTAGCAATTCTCCAATTTTTAAGAAAGGGAAAAAAAGTGATCTGGGTAACTTACAGGCCTGTTAGTTTGACATCTGTAATATGCAACGTCTTGGAAAAATTTTTGAAGGAGAAAGTAGTTAAGGACATTGAAGTCAATGATAAATGGGACAAAATACAACATGGTTGAACAAAAGGTAGATTGTGCCAAACCAACCTGATCTCCTTCTTTGAGAAAGTAACAGATTTTTTAGACAAAGGAAACGCAGTGGATCTAATTTACCTAGATTTCAGTAAGGCGTTTGATACTGTGCCACATGGGGAATTATTAGTTAAATTGGAAAAGAGGGGATCAATATGAACATTGAAAGTTGGATAAGGAATTGGTTAAAAGGGGGGACTACAACGGGTCCTACTGAAAGGTGAACTGGCAGGCTGGAGGGAGGTTACCAGTGGAGTTCCTCAAGGATCAGTTTTGGGACCAATCTTATTTAATCTTTTTATTACTGACCTTGGCACAAAAAGTGGGAGCGTGCTAATAAAGTTTGCGGATGATACAAAGCTGGGAGGTATTGCCAATTTAGAGAAGGACTGAGATATCATACAGGAGGATCTGGATGACCTTGTAAACTGGAGTAATAGTAATAGGATGAAATTTAATAGTGAGAAGTGTAAGGTTATGCATTTACGGATTAATAACAAGAATTTTAGTTATAAGCTGGGGATGCATCAATTAGAAGTAATGGAGGAGGAGAAGGACCTTGGAGTATTGGTTGATCATAGGATGACTGAGCCACCAATGTGGTGTGGCCGTGAAAAAAGCTAATGCGGTCTTGGGATGCATCAGGCGAGGTATTTCCAGTAGGGATAAGGAGGTTTTAGTACCGTTATACAAGGCACTGGTGAGACCTCACCTGGAATACTGTGTGCAGTTCTGGTCTCCCATGTTTAAGAAGGATGAATTCAAACTGGAACAGGTACAGAGAAGGGCTACTAAGATGATCCGAGGAATGGAAAACCTGTTTTATGAAAGGACACTCAAGGAGCTTGGCTTGTTTAGCCTAACTAAAAGAAGGTTGAGGGGAGATATGATTGCTCTCTATAAATATATTAGAGGGATAAATACTGGAGAGGGAGAGGAATTATTTAAGCTCAGTACCAATGTGGACACAAGAACAAATGGATATAAACTGGCCACCAGGAAGTTTAGACTTGAAATTAGACGAAGGTTTCTAACCATCAGAGGAGTGAAGTTTTGGAATAGCCTTCCAAGGGAAGCAGTGGGGGCAAAAAATCTATCTGGCTTTAAAATTAAACTCGATAAGTTTATGGAGGAGATGGTATGATGGGATAACATGATTTTGGTAATTAATTGATCTTTAAATATTCATGGTAAATAGGCCTAATGGCCTGTGATGGGATGTTAGATGGGGTGGGATCTGAGTTATCGAGGAAAGAATTTTCTGTAGTATCTGGCTGGTGAATCTTGCCCATAAGCTCAGGGTTTAGCTGATCGCCATATTTGGGGTCGGGAAGGAATTTTCCTCCAGGGCAGATTGGAAGAGGCCCTGGAGGTTTTTCGCCTTCTCTGTAGCATGGGGCACTGGTCACTTGCTGGAGGATTCTCTGCTCCTTGAAGTCTTTAAACCACAATTTGAGGACTTCAATAGCTCAGACATAGGTGAAGTTTTTCGCAGGAGTGGGTCGGTGAGATTCTGTGGCCTGCGTTGTGCAGGAGGTCAGACTAGATGATCATAATGGTCCCTTCTGACCTTAGTATCTATGAATCTATGGTGAGCTAGAAAAAAATGAATTTTCTTCTAAACAGTGGTGCTTTTTCAAGGAATCTATAACACTGGGACAAAGAGGAGGGTGCAGAAACTGCAGAAAGGTCAGTGATAATGATTATTCCACTTTTAAAACAGTTAGACAAATGAACCATTGAACAGTCTAATCTGATGGTGGTTTCCTGCCACAAGCTTTGCAGCTTGTTATTCTGAAATTCACTGATATATCACTAATAACAGCCACAGTGTTGATTTGTAAGGCAAGCAATACTGACATAATTCTTTTCAGCAACATCTAACTTCTTCCACTTAGTGAAGCTTAGGAGGAAAAACAAAAAAGATGAGCCACATAACCCAGGCTTCCCACATGACAGCTTGTTGAATGTCGCAAAATATAATATAGCAAGCCAAAGCTTGCTTTATTTGGAATCTGGTTTATGGTCAAGTAAACAAAAAGCTTGGAATTTCTGTATATCAATTTAATTGAATTTATTTGTAAGATATTGCAGTATTTTATTCAGTATTCTTGGCCTTGTGCCATGCTACCCTAAGGAAATTGAAAAGATGCCATCTAGTTTTTTGAAATAATACATAAGATATTTAAGGGAGCTCACTTCACAGAGGTGGAGGTTTTTATTTTTTCAAAAAATCATTTCTAGTCTTCAGATAATAATTGTATAGGGTTAGAAGGGCTTGAGATATAATTTATGATGCTGTGAGTTTCTCCTACTTCCAAAGAGTGCAACTTTTTAAAGAGAAGGCTCAGCAGAGTCCTCCAAAGAGCTGCAGTATCTAAGAACCCAGTTCAAGAAATAACAACATGCTTAGCTTTAAACACGTATTTAAATCTCACTGAGGTCAGTGGGACTAATGGATGCACTTAACTGGAATCCTGAGTATAGATCTTGCCCTGAATGAGGGCCTTAGCTTTGTCACTCATAATGTTGCATCAGCTTAACGCGCTACACGCAACACCTGTCTAATGAGCCAAAACACTGAGCTGCATTGCAGGAACAGTCCTGAATTCAAATTAACTTTAATTTGCATTATGAAAGGTAAAAATTTCTATGGTAACCTAATGTCTTGACACTGTACCAAATTGATAGGAGTGTGAATGGCAGTACCACCATCAGGGAAGAAATTGAAAACCAGGTACTAAAGCAGCCAGCTGCCTTCTCTGCACAGGTGGGCATCTTACTTTATGCCCACATTCTCTTGTACATGAGACAGGGTGAGGAAGGATTCTGGTCCCAATCAAGTCAAATGGTGACAGCACAACCCAGAGTGGACATTTAACGGTGATGAATATGTCCCAAACATGTGTCCCCAGCCCCCTGTTAAAGAGATGTCATTGAAAACAAGGCTGAAAATTAGAAAAATTAATTAGAAAAGTGTAATCACATATTATACCGCAGCTGTGTTATTTAGGCTGTAATATAGTCCCTGTTAAATGACAAGGAAACGTGAAGGATTTACAGATACAGGCACTCATCTTGTGGAGTAGTGGCTCTCAGACTGTGGGTGATGACGGACTTCTGAGAGCGCTGATGGTTCACAGATATGCTTCTGTCATTATGATGCAGGGTCTGCCAAGCAAGGTCACTTTCTCACCAGGACTCTTAGGGTTTCCAAAGGCTTTTTGGACCTTGTAGCTATTGAAACAGAAACCCAAAAATCGCTATTCCCCCCATGGCATGGCTTTGTTGGGTGTTTAAGGTTGGAGTTCTGCTGTGAGCAAATTTACAGGTGACAGCTCTGACAGAGAGGTATCAAACACACAGCAGAACAGAAATCAAGCTGCAAAGTAACCTGGAGAGATTAGGGCAGTGGGAGTTGTGGTGGGCCATAATGGAAGATTCCAGAGTAAGGGCAAGTCCTGTACCACAGGGAGAAGAAATTAACAGCAGTGACACAAAATTAATGCCCCTCTTTCTGCCTTTTAAGTGAGCTTATTTTCATCTTTTTTCATAATATTTATTTCCTTTGTATTCACGTGCTTTGGCTTTTTTATGCAGCTAGGCCCTAGGATCTCTGGAAGAAAGGTGTGGAACTGGGAGGCTCTGAACTTCTTGGCTAAGAAGTGGCTGACACTAGGAAAAGCAACTTGCACTAGTAATTTGAGTGCCCTTTTTAAAAAAAGGCCTCCATCCTTTCTCTGCTATGGCTCATTGCATTCCCAGCTATAAACAAAAGCAGTATCTTGTGTCCCTCTCTTGGGAAGTTTGAGTGCTATTTCCATTAATTCAGCAAAGTGAAGTCCTGGCAGACTGGTGGTTGGCCACAGTAGCAGAAAGAGAATGAGGGTTTTGAAAGCATGGCTGACAACACAATAGTGAGGTCTTTGTATTCCCTTGTCATCTCGATCAGTGACTTTCAAAGCAAACTTGCTCCATGTACAAGATTTGTCATCTAATTGCTACCACTGCATGCTCAAACTCATAGCAGATCATCAAGATCCACCCCCACACTCCCTTCCCCAAGATCTGGGCAAACTGGTTCAGGCCAAATAAGAACTGGCACAAAATATCAGGTCAGTTATCACTCAACACTGCTCATTGGCCTCTGTCCAATGAAATGGTAATCTCATTTGCTCAGCAATTCACTTCACATTAAAATCCACCATCACAGCTGTAATGGTTACTGAGAGTCTCTGTAGAATGGCCAAGGCCTAAAGTGGAAAGGAGAGACTCATCTCTGTTGTGGTGTCGCTGCAAGTCAGTGGAGGCAGGGGAGAGAAGCGGACACTTGCCTAGATGCTTGTCCTGTTCTGAGGATAGAGGACTTCAGTTTCCAATGCTCCTGCCTGAGCACCACTCACGAGCCCTACATTTAGTACTGCGTGTTCTAGGAATCCAACCTGCCTATTTGAAAATGCCCAGGCCTCGCCACCTGCTTCAGTGCTGGGCGCATGCCTCTTTACTCCACAGTGATTAAATACAAACAACAAAAAACAAAACCAAAGTCCCGCTCCACTGAGGGAGGAGTTACGGACTCTGGTCCGTCCTGGGCTGAGTATCAATCTGAAAAGTAGTGCAAGTGGCGTGTTAGTCCTTCAGCTATGGTGCATGTGGGATGAAGAAGCAGGAGGGGGACTATGTATCAATGATATTCTCCTTGCCAAAGCCATGTGTGCTAACTTTGGAGCTTCTCCAGTGCTCCTTGAAATCAAAGGTAGCCTTTCTATGGACTGACTTCAATGGCCGCTGGACCAGGCCCTAAAGGTTCAGATGGTGTCTGGTGTTTGTGGGATCTAAGTAAACCTGACTTGGCCTTTTGCCCCTCTCTCCTTTTGCCAGTAAATGCTGTGATTTAATTGGCTATCCATGGCTCAGAGGAGAACCTTCTGCCAGGTGCACCTCCATAGACAGTGGATACCAGGGTGAAATGATATTAGTAAAGGAAAAAAGGAGAAACCCCACACAAAAGACTTTCTGCAACAGCATCATTTTATGAAAGTAGCTCATCAGCACCAAAGGATTCGTTTTAGCCACCTCTGTGGGGGAGAAATTGCATTTTCCCCCCATATAAATATATATGGGAAGAGACACCATTTCAAGAGAGTCTGCATCAACAGAGCAGGAGTGTAATGGCGGGGAAGGAAATGGACTTAAAAGGAAGGTTAAAAAAAACCAACCAAGGCTCCTGCCAATCTGACCTGGGGAAAAATTCCTTCTTGATCCCCAGTCTGATCATCAGTTATGCCTTGAGCATGTGGGCAAGAGACACAGGCCAGACATCTAACACAAAGGATTCTCTGTACCCCTCAACCCCCACCCACCACCCGCTTTAACGTCTCTAGCTGTGGCTAATCTCTGATGCTTCAAAGGACAGAAAATCAGTATCCCCCCCACCCTATCCTAAAATACAATTATGTATCAGGGTGAAAAATATTCCTTCCTGACCCCAGCAGGTGACCAGCTGAAGCCTGAAGCATGAGATTTAGTTATAGTCATCTTCTTAATGCAGAGTTGCAAGTGTTATGAGCATGTGGAGGGCAAAGGCAGCAATCGGTTCTCTCCATGGCCCATGAAGGAAGGACATGAACCGGGGGGTTCACAGACTCCCAGGCCAGAAGGAACCACTAGAACCATCCAGCCCAACAGACTGCAGAATTTCTCCCAGAAGTTGAATTCAAATATATCTTTTAGAAAGATATCGAATCTTGTCTTAAAGATGCCAAGCGATGGTAAGTCCACCACCATCCTGGTAAGCTATTTGAATGTTTATTTATCTGCCCTGATGGGAAACCGCATCTTATTTCAAAGCTGAATTTATCCAACTTCAAGTTCCAGCTATTGGATCTTGTTATACCTTTGTCTGCAAAGTTGAAAAGCCCACCCCCTCCCACTGCATTGCTCAGATCTCCATTGTATGTGTAAGCCCCTAAACCCAGTGATCAAGTTATGCCTCAACCGTCTCTTCAATACTTTGAATATGTTTAGCTCCTTGAGCCTCACATTGTAAGGCTTGTTGTCCAAACTTTGGATCATTTTTGCAGCCCTCCTTTGAACTCTCTCCGGTATTTCCATATCCTTCCTGAAGAGTGGACCCCAGAACTGGACACAGTATTCTAGTCATGATCTTACCAATACTGTGGACAGAGGCAAGATCATTTCTCTATTTCTACTTGATAGTCCCCTTTTTATACACCCAAGGATCACATTAGCCCTTTTTGCCACAGCATTGCATTGAGAGCTCATGTTGCAGAGATTATCTCTGGTGACTCCCAAGAACTTCTGAGTCACTGCTTTCCAAGACAGTCTCCTATCCAGTAGGTATAACCTGCCTTCTTGAGAATGGCCACACTGGGTCAGACCAATGGCCCATCTAGCCCTGTATTCTGTCTTCTGACAATAGACAACGCAGGCTGCTTCAAATGGAATAAACAATCATCAAGTGATCCATCCCATGCCATTCAGTCCCAGCTTATGGCAGTCAGAGGCTGAGGGACACCCAGAGCATGGGGTATTGTCTCTGACCATCTTGGCTAATAGCCATTGATGGGCCTATCCCCCAGGAACTTAACATTCTTTTTTAAATCCAGTAATAGTTTTTTTGCCTTCACTACATTCCCCGACAATGAGTTCCATGGGTTGACTGTGTGTTGTGTGAAGCAGTCGTTCCTTTTGTTTGTTTTAAACCTGCTGCCTATTGATTTCATTGGGTGACCCCCTGGTTCTTGTGTTATGTGACGGGGTCAACAACACTTCCTCATTCACTTTCTCCACACCCGTCATCGTTTTATAGACATTTATCACGTTCCCCCCGCCCCCCGCACTTAGTCCTCTCTTTTCCACGCTGAACAGTCCCAGATTTTTTATTGACTTCTCTGGCGGAAACTGTCCCGTACCCTTAATCGTGTTTGTTTTCCCTTCTCCATACCCTTTTAATTCCTCATCTATCTTTTTTGAGATGGGGTGACCAGAACTGCACGTAGTATTCAAGGCCTGGGCAGACCATGGATTTATATAGTGGCATGATATTTACTGTCTTGTTATCTATGCCGTTCCTAATGGTTCCTAACATTCTGTTAGCTTTTTGACAGCCTGTCATATATATAAAGGGAAGGGTCACCACCTTTCTGTATACAGTGCTATAAAATCCCTCCTGGCCAGAGGCAAAATCCTTTCACCTGTAAAGGGTTAAGAAGCTAAGGTAACCTCGCTGGCACCTTACTCAAAATGACCAATGAGAGGACAAAATACTTTCAAATCTGGAGCAGGGGGAACAAAGGGTCTCTCTGTCTGTGTGATGCTTTTGCTGAGAACAGATCAGGAATGCAGCCTCACAACCCCTGTTAGTAAGTAATCTAGCTAGAAATGCGTTAGATTTCCTTTTGTTTAATGGCTGGTAAAATAAGCTGTGCTGAATGGAATGTATATTCCTGCTTTTATGTCTTTTTGTAACTTAAGGTTTTGCCTAGAGGGATTCTCTATGTTTTGAATCTGATTACCCTGTAAGGTATTTACCATCCTGATTTTACAGAGGTGATTCTTTTACCTTTTCTTTAATTAAAATTCTTCTTTTAAAAACCTGATTGCTTTTTCATTGTTCTTAAGATCTAAGGGGTAGGGTCTGTGTTCACCTGTACCAGTTGGTGAGGATTCTTATCAAGCCTTCCCCAGGAAAGGGGGTGTAGGGCTTGGGGGAAGATGTCTCCAAGTGGGCTCTTTCCCTGGTCTTTGTGTAAGACACTTGGTGGTGGCAGCATACAGTTCAAGAACAAGGCAAAGTTTGTACCTTGGAAAAGTTTTTAACTTAAGCTGGTAAGAATAAGCTTAGGGGGTCTTTCATGCAGGTCCCCACATCTGTACCCTAGAGTTGAAAGTGGGGAAGAAACCTTGACACAACCACTTCACATTGAGCAGATGGTTTCAGAGAACTATCCACAATGACTGTTTCTTGAGTGCTAATAGCTACTTTAGATCCCAGCATTTTATTTATGAGAGAGAGAGAGAGAGATTAGAAAAAACAATGTGCATTACTTTGCAAAACTGAATTTCATTTGCCATTTTGCTGCCCAGTCACTCAGTTTTGTGAATTCTTTTGTAGCTCTTTGCAGTCTGCTTTGGACTTAAATATCTTGAGTAATTTTGTATCATCTGCAAACTTTTCCACCTCCCCATTTATCCTTTTTTCCAGCTCATTTTTGAATATGTTGAACAGCACTGGTCCCAGTACAGACCCCTGGGGGACAACACTATTTACCTCTCTCCATTTTGAAAACTGACCATTTATTCCTACCCTTTGTTTCCTATCTTTTAATCATTTACGGATCCATGAGAGGATCTTCCCTCTTATCCCATGATTGCTTAGTTTGCTTAAGAGCCTTTGGTGAGGGACCTTGTCAAAGGCCTTCTAAAAATCTCAGTACACTATATCCACTGGATTCCTCCTTGTCCACATGTTTGTTGACCCCCTCAAAGAATTCCAGTAGATTGGCGAGGCATGATTTCCCTTTACAAGAAGTGCTGATTCTTCTTCAACAAATCATGTTCATCTACGTGTCTGATAATTCTGTTCTTTACTATAGTTTCCACCAATTTGCCTGGTACTGAAGTTATGCTTACTGGCCTATATTTGCCAGGATCGTCTCCGGAGCCTTTTTTAAAAATTGGTGCCACAATCTTCCAGGCATCTAGTATAGAAGCTAATTTAAGTGATTGGTTACATACCAGTTAACAGTTCTCCAATTTCATATTTCAGTTCCCTCAGAACTCTTGGGTGAATACCATCTGGTCCTGGTGACTTATTACTGTTTAGTTTATCAATTTGCTCCAAAATCTCCTCTATTGACACCTCAATCTGGGACAGTTCCTCAGATTTCTCACCTAAAAAGAATGGCTCAGGTGTGGGAATCTCCCTCACATCCTTTGCAGTGGCTATCAATGCTCCTTTCTATTTTCCTCAGTAGGGCTAAACTTTCAGTTTTTAAAGGATGCGTTTTGCCTCTAACCACTTTTTACTTCGCTGTTTAGCCAGGGTGGCTTTTTTTTTTTTTGGTCCTCTTACTAATTTTTTTATTTGAGGCATATATTTAATTTGAGCCTTTATTATGGTGTTTTTTTAAAGTTTCCATGCAGCTTGCAGGCATTTCACTCTTGTGACTGTTCTTTTTAATTTCCATTTAACTAGCAACCTCATTTTTGTGTAGTTCTCCTTCATGAAGTTAAATGCTTCTTTGGTATTTCCCCCTCCACAAGGATGTTCAATTTAGTTATATTCAGCAATTCACTTTTTGCACCTCTCGGACCAGATCCTGTGTTCCATTTAGGACTGAATCAAGAATTGCCTCTTCCCATGTGGGTTACAGGACTAGCTTCTTCAAGAAGCACTCATTAAATGGTGTCTAGAAACTTTGTATCTGCGTCCCATCCAGAAGTGATGTGTACCCAGTGAATATGGGGATAGCTCAATAACGGGGGATTTAACTTTCTAGTTTTATATCCTCTCTAATATCCCTGAGCACTTCACAATCACCAGCTTGGTCAGGTGATCAGTAGTATATTCTTACTGCTATACTCATATTATTCAAGCATAGAATTTCTATCCATAGAGATTCTAAGGTACAGTTTGATTCATTTAAGATTTCTACTCTATGCTTTCTTTCACATACAGTGCCACTCCCCCACCAGCACAATATATTCTGTCATTCCTCTATATTTTGTACCCTGGTATTACAGTGTCCTATTGATTGTTATCATTCCATCAAGTTTCTGTGATGCCTATTTTAATCAATGTCCTCATTTAATACCAAGCACTCAAGTTCACTCACCTTAGTATTTAGACTTCTAGCATTCGCATACAAGGTACTTATAAAATCTGTCAAAAAGCATTTCAGAAAATGCCACCATGGATGCCCTGGACTTTAATCTCTTAGGTTCCTAGCAACCTAAAGTTGCCCTCCAGGACCCCTATCTTTGCTTATGTCATAGGTACCTACATGTACCAAAACCACCGGTTCCTCCCAGCACTGCACGTGAGTCTGCCTAGATGTCTGAAGAGATCCACAAACTTCGTAATCAGCAGGCTTTCACCCTGCTGTTCTCCCAATCATCTATATGTCTAATGATCAAATCCCCCATTACTATTACCTGTCTCTACCCAATAACTGGGATTCCCTCCCTTGGAGAAGTATCCTCAGTGTGAGAGGATACCATGACATCCTCTGGAAGGAGGGTCCCAATTATGGGATTGTTTCCCTCCGCTCCAGTTTGATGTTCTCCTTCCTCAAGACTTTCATCCTTCCTAATAGCACAGAGGCTGTCAGACCAGGGGTGGGACCTCAATACTGTATCCCAGAAAGTCCCATCTATGTTCCCAGATGTATTTCCTGGCAGGTGGCAGTATTAAAATGTATTTTGTTGGATTGTAACCATATAAATAGGTGATTTAGATCACTCTAACGGTAACCTGTCCTCCTCATTATTTACTACCCCACCAATCTTTGTGTCATCTGCAAACTTTAAGAGCAAAGATTTTTACATCATCAGCTAGATTGTTAATAAAAATATTAGATAATGTTGGCCCAATAACTGATCTCTGGGGAACCCCACTAGAAACAGCCTCAGTCATTGATATCATCCTATTAACAATTACATTTTGTGATCTGTCTATAAACCATTTTAACCCATCTTGTAGGTGTGCTGTTAATGCCATCTAATGTATGTTTTTAATCAACGTGTCATGATGTACTAAGTCAAATGCCTTAGAGAAATCCAAGTATACAATATCAGCACAGTTACCTTATTAACAAGACCGGTAATCCTTTCAGAAAAAGGCAATGGGTTGGTTTGATGAGACCTACCTTCCAGGAAACCATGCTGATTGGCATTAATTATATGTTTAGCTTCTAATTCTTTCTTTGAGTCTTGAAGAAATTATTTTACCTGGGATCGATGTCAGGCTAGCCAGTTTACAGTTTCCTGGGTCATTCTTTTTAAACATTGGCGCTTCACTGCCAGTCCTCCAATCCATTGGATCTTCCCAGTTTTCAAAGATCTGTTAAAGATTAACTTGAGTGGCTCAGAGCACTCTTCGGCTAGTTCATTTAAGACTTCTGGGTGCAAGTTATCTGGGCTTGTTGATTTGAAAATGTTTAATTTTAGTGGATTCCGTTTCACATCCTCTTTTGCTACAGATGGTAAACTTTCGGTTCTATCCGCAGCATCATATGGGATGGACACATCCTCCTCCTTTGTTCCAAATACAGAACAGAAATCTCTTTTGAACACTTCAGCCTTTTCTACATCACTATTTACAATTTTGCCATCTGCGTCTCGCAGAGGACCTATGCCTAACCGAAGGGTTTTGTTTGTTCCTAATATGTTTCCTTATTGTCTTTAACCTTATAGGTCATTGATATTTGATTGATTCCTTTAGCTTCCCTTATCACTTACATTTTTAATTTATAACTTATAGTCACTGATATTTACTTCTTCATTTGTCCATCCTTTATATATTGATTTCTTATGTTTATATTGCTACCACTGTAGAAGTAATCATAATAATCAGAAAATCATTTGCTAGTGTTTTGTTCTAAATATCTATATGGTAGGGCTTCCATCACTTCTCTTTGGAAATGGACCAGTGACAAATCTTTTGTAAATTAGAAAACCTATTAGGCTTTTGGGTGGGCTTTTATCACAGGAGATGCTAAATAAAACAACTTCTTTGGTACAAAAGACAACTTCTTATACCTCTGTCCCTAAAATTAGAGTCTAGTAAAGCTATATTTAGGCATCCAATGAAAAGTTATGATTTTCAGAAGTGCTGAATACCCGTAGATCTCACTGAGTGAAAACTGGGACCCATATTCAAGTGCCTAAATATAGATTTTTGTGCCTAATTTTAGGCACCAAAGTTTGAAAGCTTTAAAGTTCTGGTCCATGTAAAGTCCTTTTTAAACTGAACACTGCAGTAGCACCTAGACCAAGTAGAGAAGAACAGGATGCCAAAAGAACTTCCTAGAACACCTTTACACATCTCCAAATTACAAAGACATACGGTACCTAGCAGTGATTAAACGACTGTATACAAACTACTGTCCAATGAATAATGTTTCCACTTATAGGTCCTTAATAATAATACACTAATATGCATGCAACAATACGATGGAGTGAATACATTAATTAAATGCTAGTCAACATGACTAACACAAATACTAAATTGGGCAGAATTTCAATACAAAATGTTTAATATGTGGTGATTAATTTGTTCTCTATGTGTTTACATATTTATAGTTAATTAAAATTACTTGCACCAATAAAGAATTCCTCAGAAGTCCACTCCAGTGGAGAGCATAACTGGTGGAGCCCATGTTCTCGTAATTTAAATTGTCCTGGGGATGAGTTTTTAATTTGCCATAAATAGTTTATGCTGCATCCTTTATTCCTGTATTATTCATTTTCCAGTTAAATCCAAGGCCAGTGGTGTCTTTGGGGAAGAGATTAAGGACAGACATAAGCAAGGAAATATGTTCTTTACCCCACCATTCAGACTGCTTCTGGAAAGCATGTAAGGAAACTCCTGTACATTGACAGCCTTTGGGAGGGGCTACAGCTGCGTGGGAAAATGGTTTTCCCAGGATAAAAAAAAATCCTAAATGTTTGTGAACCAAAAAAGTTTTAACTTCTGGTCTCTACAGAAACATTCCATTTCAAAATGATTGAAATGGTTCATTTCAATTTGAACCATTTTTTAATTTAATTTTATTTTTTTACCATAAATTACATTTTGAAATGAAAAGTTCTTTCAAACAAACAAACAAACAAAAAATCAGAACTTTTCATTTTGAAAATGTTGACATGGGATGTTCTTGACAACTTGGAACTTTTTTTTAAAAAAATGGAAAATTCGTTGAAACCACAAAAAGTTTCAATTTAAACAAATCAGCATTTTTCAATGACAAAATGCTTAACTGAAAAATTGCCAAATAGGCACATTCCCTGAATTAAGCAACATTTTTAATCCATGGCTCTTACACTCCTAAAATATTTTAAATCTCTCAATTTTTGGACAGTCTACAAGAGAACATGCACATAGTACTTCCTGGTGAATATCCACCTTGCTGAGAAATAGATACAGTATCTACATTAGACAGTCTAATGTTAACTTCTATTTTTAATCTGAAGAAGTATCTTGACAAAAGCACATTGCATGCCATGATCCAAGCCCAGTACAGTCAATGGGAGGTTTTCCATTGATTTCAAAGGGCTTTAGATCAGCACCTGAAATATAAAGGCGGAAAAACTAATGTGGAACCCCAAGTGGTTTGGTTTCAAATAAGCCAAGTATAGTTTGGCTCCTTTAAACATGAAGCTCTTTCAAATTTACTGATCCTTTTCCCTGCTTCCTTCTCCATCCTCTCCAGATCCTTCCCTTTCCCCCAGTCTGACAAGAGACAGTTCTCCAGATGACCAGCAGGCTCGTCTCTTCATCATGTTCCTCTCTCAATAAACTCACCTACCTTTGGCAAGATCCCATTGAGTCCATCATGGAGTATGTCAGCAAGTCTGTCACAGCTGAGCCAGTTTAGAGGCATCCTAGCAAATTAATTAATAATATATTTTTTAAAAAAACCCAACAGAATTCCATTCCCATTATTCTGAAATTTCTCCTGGTCAACCAGATGCGCAAGCCTATTGTGTGATCTTCCACAAAGGAACTGACAAGAACAGAGTCCCCAATTATTAACCTTCCCACATGTTTCCATAGTTTATTGTGACAAGACAATGCAATAAACTTGAAGGTAATCAAAAAGCAATTTTGTAGTAGTAAGCTTAAGATGACAAACCTTTTCTTTTGTAAATAAATCACCATTATTCCTTCATGGTTCCCACTTGACAGGTGTGTTTCCTTAGTAACAGAGTGCTTAACAGGGGCTGTGTGTGAACATTATCCCTTTAGCCATAAAGAGGAGACAATGGAACGAAAAGTGGTCCCCCTCCCTTCATTGGACTGTGATTTAAAATATTTATCAATAAGATAATCTTAGGAGACAAGGAGTGATTTTTTGCAGCACACGTGCGCTAGTCTCCAGCATTCCATTTGTGCATTTAGTGGTGCTGATGGACTCTAAGGGGTCTCAGACTCCATACCTACACTAAATTTAACACTCTCTGATGTTTGTTCAATAGCTTGGCTAATGGTAAGGTCAGCTGTCTTATAAATTATTGAGCAGATTAACAGTGTTAGGGCTACAGTATAAATAAAGGATGTGCACTAGACAAAGACATACAGTGTGTCTGGCTCAAAGACAAAAGAATGAACAGACAGAAGGAAAGGTTAATTCGCCGTGGATACATGTGGGGTGCTTCTGCTCTATTTTATTCTGTAATTCAGGGACTACGGCAGCTTTGCTACTGTGTTTGGCTCTGGCTACCTAGGACCCAATGCTGCACAGCGCTGTGCGCTCTCAACTTGCATTTAGGATCAGTCCGATACACACGTGAACGCAAGCCCCTCTTGTTATCTACGCTCAGTGGTCTCCTGGTTCTATTCCATCACACATCAACATGTTAACTGCACCCCTTCACTGTACTGCCCATCTATGCAATTATTCCTTTATCATGTATTCTTTTGACGGGGACACAACTTTTCCAACAGCAGCATAAAATGGTGCAGGGCAGATTGATTTTTAAAGGTCTAGTCTTTCAACTGATCTTCTACTATTCTCCTTCTCTTCAGCTGCTGCATTTCAAATCCTTATCGGATATCTGTATAAGCAGGACATCAGCATAGGAGTGCCATGCGGAGCCAGCACATCAATGACTTGTTTAGATCAGATATTGGGGAAGCCAGCTTTTCTCTATTCTGATGTTGATATACCAGTATGTGACTTTAGTGCTCATGAAAGGTATCAAATTGACGTCCCTACAGAGTCCTCTATTTATTCACAGAACATATACAACACGGGCAGGAGTAGGGCTGGCTTCGCTACTATGTCACTAGCATGCCTCCACCCTCAACTGATCAGACCAGTGGGAGAGGGCAGTTTGACTTCAGTGGTCCATCCAGTCCTCAGCCTCTCTACTGAGGCTGCTAGAAAATGGGCCACTTGAGGGATTTTCTGCAATGTGCTCTTACCTGCTGGGAACTGGGCTGAGTTTGGCCAGCTCATGTCACACAGGATACCAAAGAGCCATCAGCTAGCAAAAACCTTCAGTCACTACCAACCTGGGGTGGTTTCAACTAACGACCTACACTGAAATCCTGGCTCCACTGAAGTCAATAGGAGTTTTGCCATTGACTTCAATGGGGCCAGAATTTCACCTCTAAATTTGAAAAGCTCTTTATCCATATTGCCCATCCACTCCATCAGTGGCATCAAGTTTAGCCAGAACCACATGGAGGCATAAACATGCAAATCAACTGGGGGGAAATGGAGTTTTGGAGGTAAAACAATAACATGCACTGATAATGAGACCCATTCCTTTAATCCTGGAAATTAAGCTGGTCTTTCCTTTTAATATTCTGAAAAATATAACTTGCTAAATCTGAATTACAAGCTTAATAACATACTTGCCCAAACATTCTTGGATGAACTATCAGTTTGGAAGAGACACCAGATTAAATTAATCAGAAAACATGTTGCAGAGTAATTTAGAAAATATTAAAATGTCAAACTCTCTCCAAATCCTTCCTGTGACGTGCAAGAGAAGATATTGTTGTTCAACTCAATAATTCCATAGCATGTTTTTCCCCCTTGTCTTCCTCCCCATATTATCTTCTCTTATAATTGTCTTTTGCTACAGGAGAGAAGCAAACGGATCCAGTATTAAACATTTTCTCCTGAAGTGCTGAGTCCTTTGCCTTTACTCTCACCAGGTCTGAAGAGATTTTTCAGGAAGCCATAGATGACTTCTCCCCAAATACAACCTCCATCTTCCCAAACAATGGGCACTCCCCCCAAGGGTTACATTTGGTTCCCCTTCCTCTCTGGTACATGTGAAAGGGGTTGCACAAGATTTAAGGGAGAGTAGACTCTGCCCGTCAATCTTTGGCGCCTAAAATGAGAAAAGTTTGCCTGTGAGGAAATAGCACACAACATTAGAGGGTTAAATTCGACAGATGTATCTGCAAAAAAAATTTACTGTTTGTGCCAGCTTCAAGAGCTGCAGTGCAGATTTGTGCATTCACTTCTGGAAATTTGCATTAGCAATAATCAGATGGAAAAGGGTGAACCTGCAAGAATGACATTTCCCTCTGCATTTAAGAAACCAGGTACACAAGCTATTTCCTTTCATTTTTCTTAAGATTGTGTTCAGTTTGTCATAGCCCTTGATGTCTGCAAACACTGTGAAATTAACAGTTTACCTGCCATTTAGACTGCTTTATTATTAATAACTAGCACATTGATCTGGTTTACAATGTATATTTATTGTTAGAATGGAAAAGGTTATTCCTGTTGCTAAAAAAAATAACTAGGAATCACGCATTCTGGACTATATTCCTGGCTCTGCCCCAGCCTTCCTGTGTTAATGTGAGCAGGTCACCTAACCTATCTAAGTTTCCTCTCATTTGTAAATCATGAATATTTATACTAAAGTACATAACAGGGCAGTGTGAGAACTAATTCACTAATGTATATAAAAAGTGCTAGAACCAGAGAGAAGACTCTTCACACCTGCAAAGTATATTATAAATTCATTTTAAGGCAGCAGAAGGTAACCCGTGTTAGAATTTGACCAGCACACAACTTACAACTAGGGTAGCATACCCAGGACCTTAATTTTAAATACACAGCATGCTCCACGGAATTTTATTAGGCTGTTGGGTCTCTACTGACTCTGAGAGAAGAGCACCAATATCGAGTCATTACTAACACAGATTCGTGCAGCACCTAAGATTTCATGAGAAATCTTTCATCTACATAGCAATCAGGCCTATTTCTGCTTAGTTTACAAAATCCAATAAGGACACCAATGGCAAAAGTGTGGCTGGAAATTATTTCATTCAACATTCTTTGATGAGGTCTCCCATCCTCCTCCACAAACCCTCCCTAGTCTCCCACAACTACTACCTAGTTCTACTTGTCTCCAGGGTAGTACTCATCCAACAGGAAGAGTTTCCAAGATTTTCATCTCAGTCTTGTTGCTTCATAACAGGCTATCCCTCCGGTGACAAGTATCAACCTTCCAGAATAAGGCTCTTAAACCCTATCTCTACTCAGCCCCTACAGGAGGTAGTATGTGAACTGCAGTCTAGGGGCAGGCATTCAACCCCTTTCTGAGCACCACCCAAACTGGGGATGCAGAGAAGGTGAGGGAGGAGAAACGTGCCTGGGTACTTGCTAGTCTCCCACTCTCCACGTCTAAGACTGTGACTCAGAAGGATTTTTCCCTCAAAGACCAAAAGAAAGAGGTATGAAGATGATCTCAGGTTTCTCCCTTAAACCAGCTTCTTTATTCAGAGACTATAGTAAGAGCACCAGCGGTGAAGCTTTCTTAAACCTGAATTAAAGAACATTTGGAAGGTACTATACTCACAGAGACTTCCACCTGATTTACATAGCTCCTGTTCAACCATAATATCAGACACCAGCAAACTCTCCTTATCTGCAGTTTTACAGCCTATAATCTCCCATGGAGGCAGCCGCGGAGCTCCCTCTGCTGGGGAGCGAGCCACTCCCTTTACCAGGCCAACTCAGTTCAGCTGCATCTGTCTGATTGTCTCAGGTCAGAGAAAAAATAAAAGGAGTACTTGTGGCACCTTAGAGACTAACCAATTTATTTGAGCATGAGTTTTCGTGAGCTACAGCTCACTTCATCAGATGCATGCCGTGGAAACTGCAGCAGACTTTATTTATACACAGAGAATATGAAAAAATACCTCCTCCCACCCCACTGTCCTGCTGGTAATAGCTTATCTAAAGTGATCATCAGGTGGGCCATTTCCAGCACAAATCCAGGTTTTCTCACCCTCCACCCCCCACACACAAATTCACTCTCCTGCTGGTGATAGCCCATCCAAAGTGACAACTCTTTACACAATGTGCATGATAATAAAGTTGGGCCATTTCCTGCACAAATCCAGGTTCTCTCACCCCCTCACCCCCCTCCCAAAAAACACACACACAAACTCACTATCCTGCTGGTAATAGCTCATCCAAAGTGACCATTCTCCCTACAATGTGCATAATTAAGGTGGGCCATTTCCAGCACAAATCCAGGTTTTCTCACATCCCCCCCACCCCCATACACACACAAACTCACTCTCCTGCTGGTAATAGCTCATCCAAACTGACCACTCTCCAAGTTTAAATCCAAGTTAAACCAGAACATCTGGGGGGGGGGGGTTAGGAAAAAACAAGAGGAAATAGGCTACCTTGCATAATGACTTAGCCACTCCCAGTCTCTATTTAAGCCTAAATTAATAGTATCCAATTTGCAAATGAATTCCAATTCAGCAGTTTCTCGCTGGAGTCTGGATTTGAAGTTTTTTTGTTTTAAGATAGCGACCTTCATGTCTGTGATTGCGTGACCAGAGAGATTGAAGTGTTCTCCGACTGGTTTATGAATGTTATAATTCTTGACATCTGATTTGTGTCCATTTATTCTTTTACGTAGAGACTGTCCAGTTTGACCAATGTACATGGCAGAGGGGCATTGCTGGCACATGATGGCATATATCACATTGGTGGATGTGCAGGTATACGAGCCTCTGATAGTGTGGCTGATGTTATTAGGCCCTGTGATGGTGTCCCCTGAATAGATATGTGGGCACAATTGGCAACGGGCTTTGTTGCAAGGATAAGTTCCTGGGTTAGTGGTTCTGTTGTGTGGTATGTGGTTGTTGGTGAGTATTTGCTTCAGGTTGCGGGGCTGTCTGTAGGCAAGGACTGGCCTGTCTCCCAAGTTTTGTGAGAGTGTTGGGTCATCCTTTAGGATAGGTTGTAGATCCTTAATAATGCGTTGGAGGGGTTTTAGTTGGGGGCTGAAGGTGACGGCTAGTGGCGTTCTGTTATTTTCTTTGTTAGGCCTGTCCTGTAGTAGGTAACTTCTGGGAACTCTTCTGGCTCTATCAATCTGTTTCTTTACTTCAGCAGGAGGGTATTGTAGTTGTAAGAAAGCTTGACAGAGATCTTGTAGGTGTTTGTCTCTGTCTGAGGGGTTGGAGCAAATGCGGTTGTATCGCAGAGCTTGGCTGTAGACGATGGATCGTGTGGTGTGGTCAGGGTGAAAGCTGGAGGCATGCAGGTAGGAATAGCGGTCAGTAGGTTTCCGGTATAGGGTGGTGTCTATGTGACCATTGTTTATTAGCACTGTAGTGTCCAGGAAGTGGATCTCTTGTGTGGACTGGACCAGGCTGAGGTTGGTGGTGGGATGGAAATTGTTGAAATCATGGTGGAATTCCTCAAGGGCTTCTTTTCCATGGGTCCAGATGATGAAGATGTCATCAATATAGCGCAAATAGAGTAGGGGCTTTAGGGGACGAGAGCTAAGGAAGCGTTGTTCTAAATCAGCCATAAAAATGTTGGCATACTGTGGGGCCATGCGGGTACCCATAGCAGTGCCGCTGATCTGAAGGTATACATTGTCCCCAAATGTGAAGTAGTTATGGGTAAGGACAAAGTCACAAAGTTCAGCCACCAGGTTAGCCGTGACATTATCGGGGATACTGTTCCTGATGGCTTGTAGTCCATCTTTGTGTGGAATGTTGGTGTAGAGGGCTTCTACATCCATAGTGGCCAGGATGGTGTTATCAGGAAGATCACCGACGGATTGAAGTTTCCTTAGGAAGTCAGTGGTGTCTCGAAGGTAGCTGGGAGTGCTGGTAGCGTAGGGCCTGAGGAGGGAGTCTACATAGCCAGACAATCCTGCTGTCAGGGTGCCAATGCCTGAGATGATGGGGCGCCCAGGATTTCCAGGTTTATGGATCTTGGGTAGTAGATAGAATATCCCAGGTCGGGGTTCCAGGGGTGTGTCTGTGCGGATTTGATCTTGTGCTTTTTCAGGAAGTTTCTTGAGCAAATGCTGTAGTTGCTTTTGGTAACTCTCAGTGGGATCAGAGGGTAATGGCTTGTAGAAACTCGTGTTGGAGAGCTGCCGAGCAGTCTCTTGTTCATATTCCGACCTATTCATGATGACAACAGCACCTCCTTTGTCAGCCTTTTTGATTATGATGTCAGAGTTGTTTCTGAGGCTGTGGATGGCATTGTGTTCTGCACGGCTGAGGTTATGGGGCAAGTGATGCTGCTTTTCCACAATTTCAGCCCGTGCATGTCGGCGGAAGCACTCTATGTAGAAGTCCAGTCTGCTGTTTCGACCTTCAGGAGGAGTCCACCTAGAATCCCTCTTTCTGTAGTGTTGGTAGGGAGGTCTCTGTGGATTAGTATGTTATTCAGAGGTATTTTGGAAATATTCCTTGAGTCAGAGACGTCGAAAATAGGATTCTAGGTCACCACAGAACTGTATCATGTTCGTGGGGGTGGAGGGGCAGAAGGAAAGGCCCCGAGATAGAACAGCTGCTTCTGCTGGGCTGAGATTATAGTTGGATAGGTTAACAATATTGCTAGGTGGGTTGAGGGAACCATTGCTGTGGCCCCTTGTAGCATGTAGTAGTTTAGAAAGTTTAGCATCCTTTTTCTTTTGTAGAGAAGCAAAGTGTGCATTGTAAATGGCTTGTCTAGTTTTAGTAAAATCCAGCCACGAGGAAGCAGGAAATGGCCCAACTTTATTATCATGCACATTGTGTAAAGAGTTGTCACTTTGGATGGGCTATCACCAGCAGAAGAGTGAATTTGTGGGGGGGGGGTGGAGGGTGAGAAAACCTGGATTTGTGCTGGAAATGGCCCACCTGATGATCACTTTAGATAAGCTATTACCAGCAGGACAGTGGGGTTGGAGGAGGTATTTTTTCATATTCTCTGTGTATAAATAAAGTCTGCTGCAGTTTCCACGGCATGCATCTCATGAAGTGAGCTGTAGCTCACGAAAGCTCATGCTCAAATAAATTGGTTAGTCTCTAAGGTGCCACAAGTACTCCTTTTCTTTTTGCGAATACAGACTAACACGACTGTTACTCTGAAATCAGGTCAGAGAGGCCTTCCCAACGGGGACTATTAACCCCGTACTGGGATTTAGCCCAAAAAACCTCACACCATCATTTGGTTTCGTGGGGCCTGTATGGCAGGGTTGAGGGACCTACTTTCTCAGGGTATGAATTATCTGCTGCTTCCTCACAGAGCGTATTGTCAGCACATCATTGTGTTGTATTGCTCAGCAGGTCTAAGTGGATACACACAGCACAGGTGACCAGCTGTCCCGGGATTATAATAAAATGTGAATTAACTCCCACTTTCAGAATATTCCAGTGAGACATTCACAGACATTAAGGCCAAAAGGGACCATCATGATCACCTAGTTTGACCTTCTGTACATTATAGGCCATAGAACCTCATCCACCCACTTCTGTAATAGACCCCTAAACTTTGACTACGTTACTGAAGTCCTCAAATCATGGTTTATCAAGTTACACAGAATCCACCATTTACTGGAGCTCAAACCAGCAAGTGACCCATCCCCACACTACAGAGGAAGGTGAAAAATCCACAGACTCTCTGCCAATCTGACCTGGGAAAAGATTTCTTCCCCACCCCAAATATGGCAATCAGTTAGACCCTGTGACAGATTCTGAAAATAGGAACAGAAACAGCAAGATTTTTTGCTCCTGATAAACAATGCTGTACATTTCCACCCTCAAGCATAGACATTTCCAACTTTTTGTTAAAGATTCTGCAGGGTGCAGTCCAATAGGATTGCCTGAACTAATAGTCTAATAGAACTAATTAGAGTGATCATTAGAGAGCACTCAATACACTGTGGCCAAAATTCTCAGACTTATGTGCCTAAACTGGGCACCAAAATCCACATTTAGCCAGCTGAATAAGTGGCCTGTTTTCCTAGGGGTATGTCTACACTGCAATTAAAACCCTGTATCTGACTCATGCCAGCTGACTCGGGCTTACAAGGCTCAGGTTAAGGGGCTGTTTAATTGTAGTGTAGGTGGTCAGGCTTGGACGGGTGCCCAAACACTAGGACCCTGAGAGGTGGGTAGGTTCCAGAGCTCAGGCTGCTAAGCCTGACATCTACACCACAATTAAACAGCCCCTTACCCCAAACCCCAGTCACTCGGCACAAGCCAATGGCAGGTATCTAATTGCACTGCAGTGTAGATCTACCTAAAGGGGCTAAAAACCTGTAGCTCCCATAGAAGTAATTTGCTTAACATCTCTGAAACTCAGCTGACTAAACGCCCGCTTCACTAATGCATCTCTTTTCAGGAAAGCGCCTCAGTGCTGATCTGAACTGGGGCCTTATTTAAGGAACTAAATGTGGATTTATAGCCCAGATCTTCAAAGGTATTCAGTGGGAGTTATGTGCCTAAATACCTTTGAATATCTAATTTGGGCCCCCAAGTTAAAACAGTTTGGCCTATCATCACATACTTCTGCATTTCAATAAGGCAGAGGAACTTCTCTCTCATACTCAGCAAATAAGATATTTTTTTGCATAGTAAAGCCCTCTAGTCAGTGTGTGAAGACAAGGGTGTTCCCATAGATCTGTTACAGAATATCTAAAGTATTTTAACTGCCAAACTAGAAAGAAGAGTCTGCCAAGAAAAGGGAACAATTTCCCAAACTGTGTTCCTGGGGTAAAGGCTTGTCATGCTACCTGAAGCCATGAAAACAAAACAGAAAATATAATTATGCATTAACATGCACCAAGCAGTGTGTTCATAGACAATTGTCTGCATAGCATGCCTTGAGTTGTGTAATAAGACCAAGTGGGTTGTACCACCCAAGAAATATCGTAATTCCTCTCAAATGAGCTGCCCTGAGAGTTGTATTGTAGTTATGAAATGGAATTTATACATAAAAATAATAAAACAGCATTGACTAAGTGCTTATTATTGATATGGATGTGAACAATGGAAGCCAACCAGAAGGGTCCACTATGGCCTTGTGGATAAAACAAAGGCTTTGTGGGAATTGTGAGATTTGTGTTCTATTTCTGTAAACTGCCAGGGCCTAGGGAGCCTACCTAGTGGGTGGAGCAGGACCTTGCATGGTGGCTGTGCTGGCAGTTAAGGTAATGACAAGCAGAGGTCCAGGGATCAGGCACCAGTCCAAGGTTGAAGTCAGAGTTAGGGTCAAGGTAAAGGCCCAAACCAGAGTCAGAAGCCAAAGCTGGAGTCATAGTCAGAGACGTAGTCCAGAGTCAGAGCCAGGAGCCAGAAATTGGAATGGGGCTGGGGCAGGAGCAGGGACAAGGACTGAAAGCAGCTACAGCAGGAAGTGGCAGTGAGACCAGGGTAAGCGCAGCTGCAGGCACAGTACACACTGAGTAGCTGCTCTTCTATTGCAAGGCTCAAGTACCAGACCGCGGGCTCCCCTGGCTAATCTGGAGGTGCAACCGTTTGGAAGGGGCTCATTGGGCTCAAGTGAGCTTGCTGGGCTGCCTGCCAATTTTCACTCAGCCGCAGAGCGCTCTCTGACAAACTCCCTGCACTCCTGTTTCTCTGCCTGCAGAATGGAAACACAAGCGGTGAAGAAAAGAGATAAAGGGTGAGAGGGGACACAGACACAGGCAGGTGAAGTGGCTTGCTCAGCCATTCTGTGGCTGAGCCAGAAATAGCACCCCTGTCCCCTGATTGCCACCCCTGTGCCCTATCCATTAAACCACGCTCTCCCCTCACAGTAAGTGGCTTTTGCACTCACGCCAGGAGGAAGGTCCTGCCTGTGTCATGGTGCAGGGGCACTACTGGATCCCCAATGAGCACGTGATTAACCCAGGTCAGCTTCCCCCTTCTTTTACATAGCGAATGAATTTTTTGCTAGCCACATCCCCCTATTGAGGGAATGCCCTGCCCATCTATGCATTATTTTTATCTATCAAGATCTTGCAAGATCCCCATCACTGTAGTGTCCGAGCATCCCGCAGTCTTCAATGGATTTATTCTCACAGCAACTTGGTGAGATGGAGAAGTGCAATTATCCCCATTTTACAGAGGGGGAACTGAGCAAAGAGAGACAAAGGGCAGGTCTACACTAGAAGTACTAGACTGGTGCAGCCGCGCCACTGTAACACAACTGATGAAGACGTTCTATGCAGACGGGAGAGCGTTCTCCTGTCGGCATCATTGCCCCACCTCTGCGAGAAGCGGAAGCTATGTCGGCGGAAGATGATCTCCCACTGACATAGTGCTAATGTGGACAGCGCTTAGGTCACCATAACTTATGTCACTCAAGGGGGTGTCTTTTTCACACCCCTAAGTGATGTAAGTTAGATCAACTTAAGCAATAGAGCAGACCTGCCCGAAGACCCGGATTTGTAAAAATATCTAGGCACTGCAGCACTCAGGTTTCCAATGCCTAACTGGTTTAGGAGCCTAAATTTCATTGTTTAAAAGGGATTGAAGCACTAAATCCCTTTAGAAAAATGCAATTTAGTCCTGGTCTACACTGTGGAGGGCTCGATCTAAGTTACACAGATTCAGCTATGTGAATAACATCGCTGAAGTCGACGTACTTAGATCTACTCAGCGCCTCTCGCTCTGGTGGAGTACCGGAGTTGATGGGAGAGTGCTCAGCTAGACACGATAAATCAACCCCCGCTGGGATCGATCGCTGCCCGTCGATCCTGTGGTTAATATAGACAAGCCCTAAGGCTTCTAAGTCAAGCATTGCAATGCTGAACACCACAAGGCCTGCATACCTTTACAAATCTGGGCCTTCACCATTTGCCCAAGGCAACACAGGAAAGCTTTGATAAAGCAGGGATTTGAACCTGGGGCTCCGAAGTCCCACAACAGCATCCTAGGCACTGGACCATCCTTCCCAGAATTGCCAAATTCTAGAGGAAATGCTTATAGAAATGACCTCTCAGCAAGCAGAAGGTGCAAGGAAGCATGGGTGTTTAGACATAAGTAATCAGTACACTTACTCTAACTTAACTCCTCTCAACTGGAGGGCCAGACATGGATAAACCAAGTACTGATTAACAAAGTCTGACTGTAATTTATGTACCTGCAAAACCTTCCCTTTGTGAACACAAGTAAATTAAATTGCTTGTTGCACCTGGGAACAGATGGCTGATTCCATATCCTTTTTGGGCCTTGCAGTCCAGAGGACATAACTGAGGGCATCCTTACACTAAAGGAGTAGGGAGCAGGGACTGGTTTGTGAATATGAAAAATGGACAAACTATGACATTTTGGCACATAAATGAAAACTGTTAAGCACTAGGAATAGCTTATCAAAACACAGAAGGAGGAGCCTATGCATTTTGTGAGCCAGGCCAGCTGTGAAAAGCAAAGATCTTTGAAAAGCCAGCCTCGAGGATTTGTTTTCCTAAACCAACTAAAATCATCTGTCTTTTTAAATATAACTTTTGTGAAACATAAAGGAAAATCAGAAAGTAACGTTGAAAGCATTCCATGCCCTATTAATTTTATTATGCAAATCCGCTCCCCAAATGATAGTTTTATTCTGAATTAGCACAAGATCCGTCATTATCCCTCAATGTAAAGAGAGGAGGCTCAAGAAGTGAAGCAAAATGTTCTTGTTTGGATTATTATTTTAATATGGCAATATGGTCTGTAGGTGATTTTTAAAGCAGAATGTTTGCATAGCAAATCCTGAGCGATTCCTTCCCAGAGGCTGCTCAGTGTTGTCAACATTTATTTCTTTCTCTTTTGTAAATAAATGTGGAGCAGAAAGCAGTCTAGTCTGACTTAAAACTAGTAAGCAGATTTTGAGAAAAGGATAACAAAAGCGCTATTCTCCTTTTCCAGCCATCTGCCTCCTTACCCGATAACACAACATCAAAGGAAGGGGGGAAGTACAAAGGCAAAGACTGAAAACTTGCTCAGTGCACAAGGAAAATGTATTATTTTGACAACCTTATTGATTTAACACTAATTAATCTGCCATAGATGATTTTTTAATTGTGCGCTCACGCACATACGTGCACACACACACACATATTTGTTTGCAACTGTTAAATTATGCACCCAAACATATGATTTAAATAGCTGTAAGAAATTCTCCAGCGTTCCATACTGTAATTCTTGTGGAGTCAGATGTGATGTCTGAATTTTCCAAGGAAATTTTGAAGAGCGGGTTTGACAAACACCTGTCAGGGATGGTCTAGATAATACTTAGTCCTGAAGGCAGGGGACTGGACTAGAAGAACTCGCGAGGTCCCTTCCAGTCCTACGATACTATGATTCTATGAATGTACTTAGTTGTACTAAGTCAATCTCTCTGAGTCCCAGTAAAATCATAGCTTCAGTGGCATCAGGTTATGGCCCAACAAATTAGACTTACAATCACCTAATAATGACTACCACAGCATAAAAATAATCATAGAATCATAGAATATCAGGGTTGGAAGGGACCCCAGAAGGTCATCTAGTCCAACCCCCTGCTCAAAGCAGGACCAATTCCCAGTTAAATCATCCCAGCCAGGGCTTTGTCAAGCCTGACCTTAAAAACCTCTAAGGAAGGAGATTCTACCACCTCCCTAGGTAACACATTCCAGTGTTTCACCACCCTCTTAGTGAAAAAGTTTTTCCTAATATCCAATCTAAACCTCCCCCACTGCAACTTGAAAATTAGCACAGTTTTAATCATATAGAGAAACAAATTAACTCAATCAGGCAATAATCTAGGAACAAAAAATGTAGGCCATATTTACAGAATGGGGACTCTATCCTGGAAAGCAGTGACTCTGAAAAAGATTGGGGATCAAGGTAGCCAATCAGTTGAACATGAGCTCTCAGTGTGACTCTGTGGCCAAACGGGCTGATGCAATGCTTGGATGTATAAACAGGGAATATAGAATAGGAGTAGATAAATTACATTTCTTCTGTGTTAGACACTGGTGTGAACGCTACTGGAATACTGTGTCCAGTTCTGGTGTCCAGAATTCAAGAAGGATGTTGTTAAATTGGAGAGGATTCAGACAAGAGCCAGAAGAATGATTAACAGATTGGATGACATACCTTATAGTGCTAGACTCAAGGAGATCAATCTATTTATCTTAACAAAAAGAAGGTTAAGGGGTGACTTGATCACAGCTTATAAATTCCTACATGGGAAACAAAAATTTGTCCAAAAATGGACTCCTCAGTATAACAGACAAAGGTATAACACAATCCAATGGCTGGAAGTGAAAGCTAGACAAAGTCAGACTGGAAATAAAGCGTACATTTTTAACAGTTAGGTAATTAACCACTGGAACAATTTATCAAGAGTTGGTGGATTCTCCATCACTGACAATTTAAAAATCAATATATGACGTTTTTTCTAAAAGATATGCCCTAATTCCAACAGGAATTAATTCAGGGAAGACCTCTGGCCTGTGGTATACAGGAGATGAGCCTAGACAATCACAGTGGTCCCTTCTTGTTTTATAATCAATGAATCGATAAAACAATGCAGCAGAAAATCTCCTTTCTCCCTTTAGGAACATACACTCCAACCTCTTCCCCAAGCCCTATCAAATTATTATTTGTCTTACAGTCGTCTCTAGAAAGTCCAGCTGAGATCAGGGTCCCAGTGTATGAGGCACTGCATGGATAGATGACAAGAGATAGCTCCTGACACAAAAAACTTAGCCCCAGATCCACAAAGGTATTTAGGCTCCTAACTTCAATTGAAATCGATGGAATGGGCCTTACAAACTAAATAGAAAAGAGACAAATAGGCTACAGAGAGGTGAAGTGACTTGCTCAACCCAAGAATTGGACCTGTCTCTTCTGACTGCTAACCCAGTCCTGTATCCACTAAAGTTATCCCATGCTGCCTCCCCTAACAAATGACTTTTCCAGTGACCCCAGATGGAAGGTCCCATGTCAGGATACAGGGACACTAGCAGATCCACACTGAACAAATGACTAACCCCAGCTCAGCTTCCTCCTTCACTCGCACAAGTGCTATATGCCAGGCCACACAGGAGACATAAGGGGTCAGGTCGGGAGCATACCTTCAGGAAGGCTGATCCCACACCCAAAAGCCATAGGATGAACCAGGGCCCCGAGCTTTTCTGTTTACTTCTTCAGTATTGCTGTGGCATAAACCTTTGAAGAAAAGACCTTGCTGACTGCAACTGTTTTTTCTCCATGTTATGTCATTTCATTACCTTAGGCTGTGCCCCTTTAGAATCCCCGCAAAAAGCCTCCCGTCGCTTTCATATTGGCACTTGTATCCTTAGCAATATGCAGGTGTTATGATTTTAAAATACAATGCCAAGAAGTGGTGGTTTGACTGCCATGAAGACGGAAGTGCTCTATTTATCCATGGAATAGCTATCATAAAGGCAGTGATACTGCCCTCTCCACTGTGCTCAGGAAGGAGGGGAGGCTGACATCTCTAAATAGAACAAGGAGTACTTGTGGCACCTTAGAGACTAAGAAATTTATTTGTTAGTCTCTACAGTGCCACAAGTACTCCTTGTTCTTTTTGCTGATACAGGCTAACATGGCTGCCACTCTGATCTCTGAATAGGGGGGATGGGTATATATTATCTCAAAACCCAGCACTACCTGGAACTTTTGTTGGCAGTGTAAGAATTGAGGAATGGTTCAGTCTTCATGGCCCATTCCTCAATTCTTACACTGCCAACAAAAGTTCCAGGTAGTGCTGGGTTTTGAGATAATATATACCCATCCCCACACTCCCGTATGTGTCCCTTGGGAACTCAAGACTACCATTTATTGTCTCATTGAGAGGGGCTTTGTTGTTCACAGTGGCTGTTTCCTTATCACCAAAAGCTATAAGAACTTTCTGGATACCTAAATTTTACAGCTCTGTTAACTATTTTATTATTGAAGACCACAACATTGTCCATGTTTCACCAAAGGAAAAAGACAAGTAAATTTCTCAATTATCAAGACAATTCAGCACTCTCAATATATCATTATGAAGCTGTTAACAGAAATGCTACATTTTCATTATCTAAAAACCTATTTATCCCTAATGAGCTGTTAAACCTACGGGTAAAATTCTGCTTTCAGTTATACCGGTGTAAAATCTGTAATCCATTCAGTGCCTGTGGACTTATACTGGCGTCAGTAAGAACAGAATTTGGCCCCAAAACGCTTGTGTTTGACTTTATAATCTGCTGCCTACCCTCACAAAGTCATTATTCACAAGTAGTGATCAATCACTAACCATAATACTGGAAGGGGGAAGGAGGCATCTAGGGAGCAATGCTCCCTTCTCTTGAAAAGAATGCTTTAAAAGTAACACAATGGAGAAAAAAACTAGAAATAGTTTTTATTCAAAACAGGATGGAATAAATGCACATTTCAAAGGAAATTTAAGCTGTTTTGTAGCACAGCCACTGATGAGCAACTACATAAGAATTTGTCAGGAAAGAAAGTGAAACTGATCGACTTTTCAATCCTTCCTTTAAAAAAAAATAAGGGCAGCTGGCTAGAAGGAAATTGACCCAAGAGGAAGAATGCAATACAGGGGGAATTAGCAAAGTCCCTGATTTAGCAAAGTACCTAAGTACATGCTTAACTTTAAGCACATTCCCCTAAAATAAATCGTATACCCTAATACATCTCAGACCTGAACCCCATGTTACTTAAACCCAGATGAAAGCAACTTTAAACACTCACCTTTTCCAACAGTAGTTTTAAACCACAGTTCCCAATATTTTGCCAGGGATAATTCTCCAGACAAGATGAGGATGTAGGGAGTGCCAGAACCCTCAGGCATCAGAGGATCATGGGTGAGTTCAGGGGCGTTATAGAATATTTTTATACCATTCATTCAGAGTCTCAAAGATTTGGATGAACAGCTAGGAGTTTGGATGCTTAATCAAAGCTAGGGCTGGGTCGGATACCCTGATTCAGACTAAATATCTTATTTCACAAGTAACCCCACTGAAGCTAATGGGACTACTTTTAGAGTAAGGTGCTACCTAGCATCAGAGTCTGGTTCCCAAAGAGGGCCCCGCACAATGCCCAAAAATCTTCCCTTCCTTCTCCAAACAGGTTATTGAGGCCTGGCATTATTTTCCTTGTAGGAGATTTGCTTTACCTATCTATATATCTTAAATACTTATATGGCTACCATTAGCATAATATCTGAATGCCTCACAATTGGAGCTGAGCAAAAATTGGCATTTCTGTCCCACAGGAAATTAAACTTTTTTTTTTCATTCCAAATTGGGACAAAAAATCAAAATACCAAAATATTATAAGAAACAAAAAGTTAAAAAAAAAAAAAGTTTGATTCAGAAATGGTGAAGCAGATGCTTTCAGCATTTTTCATCAAAATGAAACATTTCGACATTCCTGAATCAAAACTTTGCATTTTGATTTGTTGAACTGACCAGAAATGTTTTGTTTCAAATATTAAACATTCAGTTGTGTTTCCCTGTGTTGCTTTGCTCCATGGGAGACGTAGTTTCGGTGCCTGATCCCGCCTTCCCCCTGCGGTGGGCCAGGCTCCCTCACCAGACTACTTCTTCCATCATGCACCTGCAATCATGTGATTCCTAGGATGCATCGCATTGCTCAGAGGCAAGACTGGGTTCCATCACAGGAGATGTAGGTCAGCTGGGGAGGCCCTCCCCACAGCAAAGAATAGGGGCACAAACTACAGCTCCCAATGCGTCACACTAGGGAAATGTAGTTTACTGTTGCAAGGACTATAAACAAAATATTTCCGGTCAGTTTCAGCATCGGAAATATTTCAAATAGGGTCAAACTGACCCCAAATATTTTGTTTCTGGAAAGAAAACTGAATTTTTGGCAAAATCAAAAGTTTCCTGTGGAAAATCATTCCAAAAGAAAACACCTCTCTACTCAAAATCTTTAACAAATTTATCCTCACCCCTCCCCCATGAGGTAGGGAAGCAGTTATACCATTTTACAGATAAAGAACTGAAACATAGAGAAACCAAGTGACTTGCCCAGGTATATTGGAAGTCTGTTAGAGAGAACAGAACCTGCATCTCCTAAGTGAGCACCCTAACTGACTATCCTTCCTCTCCTGGGGTTGTGGAGCAGAGCAGGTCCATCTCCCTCCTGATGTCTTTCTCAGAAGACAGAAAGTCCTTTCTTTCCCCTCCAGTGCGTTCATGGGACATCTTATCTTCCTTCTTCCTGTGGCTGGGGGTTACTGATTGGCTTAAGTCTTTTCCCTTCTCCAGTCCACAAAATCTTTTTCTTGTCACCCTTTTTTCTTCTCTCTTTTTTCTGCATTTGTGTCTTCTGCTTCTCTGTAACCTCCCCTCACTCTCCCACCCATCTTTTCTTCCACTCCCTTTTCCCTCACATTTCTCCCTTCCATTTCTGTATCCTTCTGCTGTGTCTGCATGCGCACACAAACGTGAGTGGAGAGTGTGTGTAGGAGGGGGAGCATTCTCTCACTCCAGTGCGGAGCCTTAGCTCCAGCTTGCTGTGTGGAGCAAGCAGCAGACTGAGAGCTGCCCCTCCGTCAGCATCTCCTTGGTGTCTGAATGCACAGAGAGGCTAAGGCAGGGATCATAGAATCAGAATATCAGGGTTGGAAGGAACCTCAGGAGGTCATCTAGTCCAACCCCCTGCTCAAAGCAGGACCAATTCTCAATTTTTGCCCCAGATCCCTAAATGGCCCCCTCAAGGGTTGAACTCACAATCCTGGGTTTAGCAGGCCAATGCTCAAACCACTGAGCTATCCCTCCCCCTCAAAGCAACTGTGGCCCGTACGGGGAAGGAACTCAGGCTTCTCAGCCAGCCGCCTAGGACTGTCTGGACCTGGAGCTGGGTTTAAAATCCTGGAAAAGGGAGGTTGGCAAGATGTGTTGATTTGACTTTCTGACTATAAAGAGGAAGATGATTCTACAACCATGGGGCATAAAGCTCAAACCCCAGGTTGTGAGAAAGGAGGACACAGCAGTAAATCAAGCTTTGAAAAATAGTCTGGGCCAGCATTATTGAGGGCTTTATAAGTGAACAAAAGCATTTTAAAATCAATATGAAATGTCATTGGTAACCATCAAATAGATTTTAGGACTGCAACTGTCCCTGAGCTTGGCATCTCTTGAGCAGAGACTATCACTCAAGCAATGATTTGCGATACCACAAATGGAGACTGGTATGAAACCACCAAACTAATGGTTATCGAGGACTTTGGGGAAGGTTTGGCCGGAAGTCTCCAAAGTCTGGTGCAATAAATACACAGTATCATATACTCTTCTTCTCCACACCCCCAAATCATTCCAACACCAGTTTGCTCTAGAGTACCACATATGCCTTATACCAGCATTTGTTTCCTCATCTCTAACCTGAGAGAACTCACACAAATTCTGAATGGGCTTCTGAATGGCATCTCTATTTTATCAATCACTCTGATCTGTTCCTAAACACCTAACAAATCCACTTTAGCCTGTACATTTTTTCACTTACTTTCCCACAATTCTGTTGAGTAGATTGAGAAGCAGGCCGCATAGACAATAGCCTTTACTTTAATTTATAAGGTTAAATCCGTCATTTCCCACCAGAATTCTATCACATTTATTTAAAAATGTGGGGGTAGCTGTTCTGAGTCCCAATATTGATATACCAATGATTTATACAAGGAAGGTTCAAGCATCCAGTTTTAATTTATCTTGGACTAGTGCTTGGAGAATGCAGTATCCAATACTATGTCCTTTGACAAATGTATATAGACACTGGATCCCAGTGGTAGCTTTAAGAAATGGGTCTGTTTTGTGCATCATCCTGGAAATGCCTAAAACCAGTGCTCCACATGATAGTGCTTTTATATATTTTCATGGTGTACTGTCATTTCTTTCGTGGGGAAAGGATTTAAAAAATCAAGCTGAGAAGCTGCAAAGCTTCATTTATTGTTAAATAATAATTTAAAAAAAACTCACTGCCAATTTCACCTTTCAAGTAAAACTCTCTGTCTGAGTTTGTCTCTGGAAATTCTTCAGCAATGGTGTGGTGGTGTGGAATATGCTCGGACATCAAAGCTACAAATCCCCTTTTGGGTGCATGTTCCAATAAGAAGCAGGAATCTTTTCATTTGCCTGGGATATAGCTATGTGCCTAATTTTACCATAAATATTGTACAACTGGGTTACACTGATTTAATGGCAGTTAAATAAGAAAGATTGCAAACTAAAGTGCCAGCCCTGTAATCCTCATGCATCCAGAATGCCCAATGAAGTTGTGGATGCCCTGTGACCATACCACTGAACAGCATCAAGATTCATCTTGAGACTTATTGGACACCTGGCTATTGCATTTGAGCTTCAGATTTTCCCTTTCCAATGTGATTAATATTAAGCAATAAAGGGGGGGGGGGTCTAGCACAAGCGCAGCAGAACAGAACTTACAAATTGTCTGTGACATGTAAAATGCAGACAGATGTACAGGGATTGCCATTAGGACGCTGACATTTACCATTTGGAAGCACTTAGCGTTACCATGGTATTAAAGGTACTTTAGGGCACTGCAGTAGCTGTGTGTACACACGCTTGTCAGAGGAGTCTGGAGGCATCTGCTCATTAATGTCTGGGTGTTTCGGGCTCCCAAGTGGCCACACAATAGGTTAGAATCACTCATACTCCATGGTACCCCAGGGAGGGATTCACCTTTGCTTGATTTCTCTTGCTGTTTTCCAGTGGGCAGCTCTGATCATTGCTAGAGGCTGTACTAGGAAGCTGGCTGTTGGATGCTGCATTGGGGATGTTCTGACTTAGAGCACCCCCATGTCTGCATCTGCTCCCCAATAAATACTGTTCTCCAAACTAGTTAGTTGGAGACACTTTATTTACTTGTAGATGACCCACTGGGCACCCAGACTTTCTACCAGCGGGAAGTGGAGTGAATCAGGCTGGGTCAACGAGTAAAGAAATACATTAGTCCAAAGAACAAGAGATTGGGATCAGACATTAAAGTGGAGCACTTTATAGTACAGCACTGCACAGCAATATGCCTAGCCTGCTGGCTAGTCCAGGAAAACACTGCTGTATGTGTACTTGACTAGGTCTTGGCATTATCATTAAATTCTCCAGACAGTCTCAGTGCACCTCTGCGGAGATGTCATGGTGTCAAAACGAAATGAGACTATTTAAATGCAAGACTACGGAGGAGGTGGTACAATGGAAAAGCAAAACTAAGTCAATGTAACTCCACAGGGAGCATGTTATGGCATGAAAGAGAAATAAAACAATGCAAATGTAGGTTACACTGGACTTAAATAGCCCACTGAGGCTGGGATCTGGAGTTTAATTTATGTGGGCTTTGAGTTTAATTTGTAATATATACCTTGAGTCAGATGTGTTGTGATACCAAAAAGCTATTTACTAAAATTAACATGCACCAAGATAGGTTAGTGTTTCATTCAGGGATTGATCTAAACCGAGAAAGGCAAAGACCATGAGAGATAAGTTTGGCACTTCATCCTACGTAGGTGGCAGTAGTACAAGAGATGAGTGATATAGATCACATGCTCCTGAGTCCTTGGGCACAGGCCCAGAAAGATGTTGACAAATGCATTGGAATTCAGAGAAGAGCAAACCAAAAATAAATGATTAAGGGGATAGCGGATCTGATATGAGGAAAGAGAACCTGGAAGGGGACTGCAGGATGAGAATTAGTATTTCAAGGACTTGAAAGATGCAAAGAAAATGTGGGTTTGTTTAGCACGGCCCAGGACTCTAAGTGGCAGTGAGGGCACAAAATTGAGAAAAAAAAGAGAAGGTAGGAACTGTGACGGGTTGGATCACAGAAACCCCCTTGGGGCTGCCAACTGATGTGCCAAGACTACTTCTGCCCCTGCTTTCCCTGCCAGCTTGGGACTCCAGCACCCTGTCTTGTTGAGCCAGACATGCCAGTCTGCTGTAAACCCAGACCCAGGGTCTGAACCACATGGCCCAAAGCTTCAGACTTAATTGAAAGCAGCTTAAGAAGTGTTCCTGTCTTTAACACTCAGATGCTCAACTCCCAGTGGGGTCCAAACTCCAAATAAATCCATTTAACCTTGTATAAAGCTTATACAGGGTAAACTCATAGATTGTTTGCCCTCTATAACACTGATAGAGAGATATGCACAGCTGTTTGCCGTGCCCCCCCACCCTCAGGTATTAATACATACTCTGGGTTAATTAATAAGTAAAAAGTGATTTTATTAAATACAGAAAGTAGGATTTAACTAGTTCCAAGTAGTAACAGACAGAATAAAGTGAATTACCAAGAAAAATAAAATAAAACATGCAAGTCTAAGTCTAGTACAGTAATAAAACTGAATACAGATAAAATCTCACCCTCAGAGATGTTTCAATAAGTTTCTTTCACAGACTGGACGCCTTCCTAGTCTGAGCACAATCCTTTCCCCTGGTACAGCCCTTGTTCCAGCTCAAGTGGTAGCTAGGGGATTTCTCATGATGGCCACCCCATTTGTTCTGTTCCACCCACTTGTATATCTTTTGCATAAAGTGGGAATCTTTTGTCCCTCTGAGTTCCCACCTTCCTTCTCAATGGAAAAGCACCAGGTTACAGATGGATTCCAGTTCAGGTGACATGATCACATGTCACTGTAAGACTTCATTACCCACTTGCCAGCCCACAGGTACACAGGAAGACTTATAAGTAAAACAGAGCCATCTACAGACAATTGTCCTGGTTGATGGGAGCCATTAAGATTCCAAACCACCATTAATGGCCCACACTTTGCATAACGACAATAGGACCTCAGAGTTATATTTCATATTTCTAGTTTCAGATACAAGAGTGATACATTTATACAAATAGGACAACCACACTCAGTAGATTATAAGCTTTGTAATGATCCCTTACAAGAGACCTTTTGCATGAAGCATATTCCAGTTACATTATATTCACACTCATTAGCATATTTTTATAAAACCATATAGAGTGCAACATCACGGGAATATTTTTGTATAAGTGAGCTCTGTTGGGATCTCCCAATGGAAGCAGAGGAGATGTCATTTAAAGCTAGACAGTTCCACATATACAGCAGTAATATAAATATATTTAAATAGCACCTCCAGACAAGGGACCCAAAGCATTTTACAAATCTCTAATGAATTAAGCTTCAAAGCATCCCTACAAGACAGGAAAATATTTTTATCCTCACTTCACCAATGGGGAAATTGAGGTTCAGGAAGACTCAGTGACTAAACTAAAATCCCACAGGAAGTCTCTGTTGGAACCAGGGATAGAGCCCAGATATCCACACCTGTGTGTTAAGCACAAGATCATGCCATATGGAAAGGATGAAGAGATGCTATCATTGAACTTATACTGGGGCCAAAGACTTGTTGTGACACTTTGTGAAATGATCCTGCATCACTGCAGCAGCACTTCTACGCTGCAAAAAAAAACCCAACAACAACAACCAAAACCTGTGGCAGCAATCACAGGTCAACAGATTTGGGCTCACATTAGGGAGCTAAAAATTGCAGTTTAGATGTCAGCACTTGGGCTGGAGCACAGGCTCTGAGATCCTCCCCCCTTGCTGGGTTGCAGAGCCCAGGCTATAGGCCAAGCAGGAATGTCTATGCTGCTATTTTTAGCCCCCAGCACAAGCCCAAATCCATTGACTTGGGCTGAGACCCTCTGCCGCAGAGTGGGGTTGGGTTTTTTTGCAGTGCAGATGTGCAGTGTAAACGAACAAAGGCGCCAAAGGAACCTTTATGGTCTATTGCATTAATGGTCACTGAGGGAGCCTTTAATCCAAAACCTGTTGATAGAAGGGAATGTTTATCAATATGTCCTTACAGAGCATTTCATCAGTGGTAACCAGCCCTACTGCAAAATCCCCAGGAAATTTTGGCTGGTAAGTACTTACTGCCCCCACATAGCAGGTGCTTTTTAAAATTAAATATGTCGGACATTGTCTTTCAAAAAATATTGAAAGCAATTAGTCCAGATTAGGGATCAGAGATCAGGATATTTGTACTATCAATTATAGTTTAAAGCAGTTTTTTCACAATATTTAAAGAGGCAGACATGAGAAGGTAATGACTAAGAAAGTGGAGAGAGGTGGTATGGGGGGAGAGATAGCTCAATGGGGGGAGGGATAGCTCAGTAGTTTGAGCATTGGCCTGCTAAACCCAGGGTTGTGAGTTCAATCCTTGACGGGGTCATTTAGGGATCTGGGGCAAAAATTGGGGATTGGTCCTGCTTTGAGCACAGGGTTGAACTAGATGACCTCCTGAGGTCCCTTCCAACCCTGATATTCTATGACTTCTATGTAGTGAGTGAGAAGGTAACTCTTACTGCACTTTCTGAGGGGTTGGGTACAAGAAGGAAGAAATCCTAAGATTTTCAGAGATGGAACCTCACCTGTTTTGATTCTGACAGAGTTAGGTCCTGTTTTTGTTTTGCTGTGATCGCATGCTTGCTTAGATAATCAGAATCCTGCTCCTTCTTGGCTAGCATTTATTTGTTGTGCTTAAGATTTACCACCACATCATCACAAGCCTGCAATATACCATTCTAGAGATGCTCAGAATAATTCCATGGTCTTATCCTTTTCTGAAGGAACCACTGACAGATCCTTAACTCACACGTAGAGACAGTCCTTTCCCAAAGAACTTACAATCTAACTAGAAAAGACAGACAAAAAGTCACAGGGGCAACAGAGGCAAAGTGGTTTGTCCATGGTCACACAGGAGATCAGTAGCAGAGGGAGGAATACAGCTCAAGTCTTCTGAGCCCCAGGCCACTGCCATATCCAAAGGGCTATATTATCTCCCTTTACAAAACCCACAAGGAACTTCATTAGAACCTATTCAGTGACTTCATTTCAGGCCCAGCATTTCCCCTTCTAACTGGCAAGGCCTGCTATCAGCTTTAGCTAGCCTATTTCCAACCCATCGAAAGATCCGACTCTCAGGAAAGATTCTAATCTCTGGGTGCCTGACAGTTATAAATGATGTGTGCTGCCCCTCTGTCAGGCTGCTCGCTTGGTAACTGATGAGCTGGTGTCCTGCAGGGCAGAGTCCATGTATTTAGCAAATGACAAAACAGCTATGGCGATCGAATCTGTGTGGATAGTAAGAAAAGCAAATACAGGTTTTACACTAAATGCATATGACAGATAGATTCATCTTCCCGTGCTCTCCTGTGATTCAAACATTTTCATTCAGAATACATATGTAATTCAAGGATTTTCTCTGAATTTATTCTTGTTTACAGGAACTCTGAAGCAGTGAGCTTCCAAGTGCCTGAAAATGACAAAGTACTATACTTCGCTCCAGGGGAGGATTTTAGTCCATATCCGAATTAAGTCCATAGCACCCTCTTGCCTGCTGCAATAAATAAAGGAAAGGCTTTGATTTGGCTGGACAGCAGTGTAAATCAAAGGCAGAAGAGGGAACAAACCCAGCTACCTGGCATTTATGAAATGAGCAAAAGTGAGAGGTGGTTCTGTTTTCTCTCATCCCGGGGACATTGGCTCTGTCAAACCAGGGCCATACCTCTCTAGTGCACCTCATCTGGAGGGACATCACTCATTTTAGCCCCATGTTCCACACAAATCTGGTGTCCCCTCACTTTTATGGTTGAAATTTATTTACAGAAGAATTTTAAAAAATCATGACTCTGCAGATACAGAAAGTTATTGACACTGACGGAGTGAATCCCACAGCATTTTAAGTTTCCTAAGGCTATATCCACACTTATGGCAGTGTGTAGTGTACATACACTGCACACATACCCAGCAATGTAGATGCGGGAGGGGAGGGGGCACTGCTTAGGTGAGTAAAGACATGCCAGAATCTTAGGGTGATACCCTACATGGCTCTCTGCATGCTCCAGCAGTGCCTCCCAGGACTACACTGCTATTTTTAGCCATGTAGTGTCCCTCTGCCTCCCCCCTGCCAGAGCCTGGCTGGAGCACCCATGAAAAAAATAGTGGGTGCTCAGCACCCACCAGCCACAGCTGAGTGGGGATGCAGCCAAACATCTGATAGGCGGCGCCGTCAAACAGCTGTTCGGCGCTTTCAGGAGGTTGGAGACCAGCAAGCAGCAGGCGGAGTGGGGAGGGGAAGAGGCGGAGCGAAGGTGGGGCCTTGGGGTAGAAGAGGCAGAGTGGGGGGGTGGGGCTTCTGGGCAGAATGGGGGTGGAGCACCCCCAGGGAAAAGTAAAAGTTAGCACCTATGACTGCGACATGTAGCTACACAGCACTGCATGTGGATACATCCTGCTTTTCCTTGTGACATTTAGCTAGATGTGCCCTACATGCTGCCATCAGTATAGACAAGGCCTTAGAGAATGATATTTTTTGTCTCTCTCATGTTGTTCCTTTGCACCCTATATATGGGCCTTGACAGGTTGAGAATTATGACCAGATATGTTCACATCCAGCTGATCTTTTATCTGAACTGACATCTATTTACAACCCTAAATCTATAGAGTTTTACACCATACATCATAAACAAACTAGGGAAATACAACCTAGATGGAGCTACTATAAGGTGGGTGCATAACTGGTTGGAAAACCTTTCCCAGAAAGTAATCAGTGGTTCACAGTCAAGCTGGAAGGGCATATCGCATGGAGTCCTGTAGTGATCAGTTCTGAATCCCGTTCTGTTCTATATCTTCATCAATGATTTAGATAATGGCATACAGAGTACACTTATAAAGTTTGTGGATGATACCAAGCTGGGAGGTGTTGCAAGTGCTTTGGAGGATAGGATTAAAATTCAAAATGATCTGGACAAACTGGAGAAATAGTCTGAAGTAAATAAGATGAAATTCAATGAGGACAAATGCAAAGTACTCCAGTTAGGAAGGAACAGTCTGCTGCGCACATACAAAATGGAAAATGGCTCCCTAGGAAGGAGTACTGCAGAAAGGGATCTTGGGGCCATAGTGGATCACAAGCTAAGTAAGAGTCAACAGTGTAACACTGTTGCAAAAAAAGCAAACATCATTGTGGGCTGTATTAGCAGGAGTGTTGTGAACAAGACTCAAGAAGCAATTCTTCTTCTCCACTCCATGCTGATTAGGCCTCAACTGGAATATTGTGTCCAGTTCTGGGCGCCACATTTCAGGAAAGATGTGGTCGAATTGTAGAAAGTTCAGAGAAGAGCAACAAAAATGATTAAAGGTCTAGAAAACATGACCTATGCGATTGAAAAAACAGTGTTTGTTTAGTCTGGAGAAGAGAAGACTGAAGGGGGACATGATAACAGTTTTCAAGCACATAAAAAGTTGTGAAAAGGAGGAGGGAGAAAAATTGTTCTCCTTAACCTCTCAGGATAGGCCAAGAAGCAATGGGCTTAAATTGCAGCAAAGGCAATTTAGGAAGTTTTTCCTAATGTCCAAACTAACTGTCAGAGTGGTTAAACACTGGAATAAAGTGCCAAGGGAGGTTCTGGAATCTCCATCATGGAGGTTTTTAAAAGCAGATTAGACAAACACCTGTCAGGGATGGTCTAGATAATACTTAGTCCTGCACTGAGTGCAGGGGACTTGACCAGAAGACCTCTCGAGGTCCCTTCCAGTCCTATGAGTCTATGCCCATCAACATGGTATCTGACCATCTGAGCCCACAAAGTTTCAAATGACTTGAATAGTCCTAGGTTTGTAGTTTTCTTTGGTGTTTAATTTGGGTGATTTTTCTCTCTATTGCTTCAAAAATAGAAAAGTAAATGAGCTAAAAGGTCTAATGAACTTGTCTTGGTGTCTATAGTTTCTTTGATCAAGTAAAACAGGTAGCAAAGCTGGAGTGACAAGCTGGAGTGGCAGCCAGACACTGCATTATAATTGCACAGCTATGAACTCACGTAGCTAGTGTAGGATGCTGGGATTACAGTGTGCATCAGCAAATTAATCTGAAGCATTTTCAAATCCATTTTTATTAAAAATATTTATTTTCCTTCTATTTTGCACCCCCTTCATAATTTAAAACTAATATAAATACAGAAGCAGGCAACCCTACTGGAAATCCAATATCTCCTCCACCTTCATCCAGCATGGGCTGAATCAGAAGAACCGAGTCGTATGGGTCACTAGTTTTGGATTCATAGTCTAGCAAAGGACTCTCTCTTTCCTTTGTGTAGATGGGTTTTCTGACCCAGCGTGAAGATATTAGATTGGGTTCAGCCCTGGAATAAGCAACTGTAACAGTGAGCCATGCCTTTGTGACCTCGCTGTTACTCATTACATCAGAGGTTCTCAAAGTGTGGTCCACGGACTACCAGTGGTCCGCAAGCTCCATTCAGGTGGTCCGTGGATAGTTCCCTCTAAGGTGCGCACCTGGGCAGCTGCACACGAGTGCAGGCGTGGCTCCACAAATTAGGTACCTGGACCTTGGAGAAGACACACATGTAAGGTGAGGTGGTGGCCTTGGGGGCAATAGGGGGTGGATGGGAGGGGGCAGTGGGGTGAGAAGAGGGGGTGGGGGAATTTGGGATGTGCAGGGCTGCGACGGCCAGAGAAAGAGGCAACTTTCCCCAGCTCCAGGGCTGTGGCTGCCAGGGAAAGATGGCCCTTCTTCCCAGCCTCAGCTCTGTGGCTGCTGCGGTGGGGGAGAGACCCCCCCCTCTCCTTCCCAGCCCCTGCTTGGGGGCTGCCATGGCTGGGGAGAGAGGGCACATCCATCGCATTAGAAAGGTAAGACTATGGATATTAAAATATGAGTTGTGTGCTTTTATTTGTAGAACAAAAAAAGGTTATTATTGTTGTTTTTTATATAGTGCTTTTACCCAAAGCACTTTACAATAGTTAGCTAACGGTACAAATGACATTTGGATAGATTATTAAGTGGTCCACTAAGACCCTCAGCAATTTTCAAGTGGTCCACAAAAATAAAGTTTGAGAACCACTGCATTAGACTGTTATAGTGAATAGTGCTAATGGCTTTCACATTGGGCATCACTGATGTATAAGTACTCAGGGTGAAATGCTTCACAGGGAGAGTCCCACATGTTATGCAGTAACTGCATCCAGAGAACCATTCAGGGTTACTCTTCTTTGGCTGGGATTTAAGTTTCTTTTGGGTTGCAAAGTCAGCCAAGGGAGGCTAAATGCCCAGACTCATCCCTCCAAGCTCTGTGGTCTCCAAGCACTACCCTTATCTATGTGTTTTCCCACATAAAACGTGCCCAGGCCAAGGGAAGAAAAGAGGAACAGGTTGTGAGATGTGTGTAAAGTCCTGGAGATAGAGGTACAAGACAGCTGCTTTTGGAAATAGGGCAGATGTGGGTCATCTGAGACTTCTGCTTTACAGGGCTACTGCATGCAGCCTTTTACAACCTCTGTTCCAAGAAACAACCTGTGAACATTTTGCAAATAAATTAAACTCAGAAAATACCTGATTCCACATCACCAATTTTTGCTCCAAATGGGAAATGACTTTAAAGGCCCTGGTATCTGCTACTGCTGGGCAATAATATCAGGGAATGAATACACTCGCTCTTAAAAGCTTGATTTGGTCCAGCATTCTACCTCTTCAACAGCTCCGGCTGTTGAAACTAGATCACCCCCACATTTTGTTTGCTACGCTCAGTGCTCATAGAATACTGATCAGATTCAAGGTCTTTTTTCTCATTATTAAGCTCTTCCACAATACTGGTCCAAGATAATGATGAGAACAATTTTGTGTGTGTGTGTGAATTATCTCCTTCATCGTCTATGTTCCTCAGGAACTATGCAGCACTATACTTCTGCTCTCAAAGTTTTGATCCTAGGAGTCAGAAATCCAGAAATATGGAACCTGCTTCCAGCAGAGAGCAGCATGACGATAGAACTCAACTACTTTCATAGCTCATTTCAAAACCCATTTCTTTACTTTAGCTCTACACAACAATGATCAAGAAAAGAAGGAAGCTAGAGGAAAGAGAAGGAAGAGGTGGCTGTGCCAAAAATAAAGATAAATAAATAAAACAAGCCTTCTGCCGTTGTGCAAAAAAGGAACAAACAGAACCACAAGGTAGTTGATTATGGTGATGTTCTGTACAGTGATCAGGCACTATGGTGATAAGCATGGTACACATGCCAAGAAAGGTATGATGGGATACTAAATATTGTAGTGTAACCCACTGGTGAATGTGTATGTCACTTCCCCCCTGTGCCTCATCCACAGAGAATATAAGTTCATTTCAGCACCAACTAAGGAACCATAGCTCACAGTGAAGCAGCTCACATGTTTAGGTCTGAAGGGCCCAGTTCAGTCCCAGTTTAGTAGGTAGCTGTCACCAGCGGCGTATTAATGCCTAGGCCAACAAGGCCTAGGCCTAGGGTGGCAAATTTGCAGGGGCAGCAAATTTATAATAGCATCCAGAGGCTGCTTCCCCCGGTGCCGGTTTGTGCCCTCTGCCCCTGGCCCCGCCCCAACTCCATCCCTTTCCCGCCCCCCTCCCTGCCCCTATTGGTCCCCTTCCCCAAAGCTCCGCCCCAGCCCCACCTCCTCTCCCGAGCGCTCAGCGTTCCCCCCCCTTCCGCCCTCCTTCATGAACCTGTTTCGCACACAAGCACTAGCGGGGAGAAGCAGGACCCGGCGGCCTGCTCAGGGAAGGCGGCGGAGGCGAGCTGTGCGGAGGGGGCGGGGGGCGGCAATTATTTCTGGGCCTAGGGCCTGCAAAATCATTAATCCGCCACTGGCTGTCACAGTAGCACAAAATGATAAAGGCATAGCAAGCACTAAAGCTTTCTGCAAACCAATCCAAACTCCAGCCTCAGGATTAGTATGTTGTTACACGGCGTCATCATGCATCTTCCTCTCACTGAATGTGTAATGTTTAAGTCTCACGAAATATCAAACCAATATGATTGTGATGTGAAACGGCAGCAGTGCAGGAATGTGCAAAGATCCTTCATCTTGTATAGAAAATAATGAATGGCCTTTGGGGCACATTAGCTTCCTTATAGTTAATATAACCACCACCACTACAGATGAATGTTCCAGCTCAGTCAAATGAAATAAATCAATGCCCTCTGTGTACTTTTTTGGGGATGTTTTCCTTCCTCAGTGGCTAATTATTGAAGATTGTTCTAAACCCGACTACATGCTTCCGTCCCGCTTACTCACGCTAAAATATCGTCTGTCCAGGAGATCACAATCAGCTGATACTGACAAGCGGAAGAGAAGCATGAAAGAGAGAAAGAGGAATATAGTTTAAGGGAGGAAGAAAAAGAGCTGTAAGGACTGGAAGTTTTGCCAGTGATTTCAGTGTTGAGAACAAAATTGGACCTTGCTGACTGGAGGATTTTGTTGCGTTGCATTTCCCTGACAGAGGGGAAGTACAGACCAATGTAACCCCATCTGTACAGCCGATGACTGAATAGGACGGCATAGCAGCTGAGCATGCAACATAAAGGTGAGAGTAGGCAGCACTGGCTCCAGCTGTTCACCTGAGTTTTGAACTGCTTTAAGGATTATGTGCTCATCTGTTTAAGGATCTTCAGAAAACAGAGCGGCTCACTCCAGCCTTACAGTGTGGAGTAATTTCTCCTTTCACATGGCGATTTCTGAAACCTAACTGACATCTGCCCAGTCACTCCAAATATCAGGCATTGCTCCCTCCCATTGACCCTTGCCTTTTACTTAATGAATACATCAAATCAAATAAAAAAGCAGTGAGCACTACACACCAACCCTATGAAATGTGAACAGTGCAACCTAATTTCATCTAGTACTGTACCAGCTGGGGTGGCAGTCTTAAGGGACTTCCCTCCCCCGAAGTGTCTGCTCTCTCTTGTATTGTGTAAGAAGCACATAGTAGACAGGGAAGTAAAAGAGTCTTTGAAATATAGCTGTCTCTGGTATGTTAATTCTCTCCCCACCTCAGTGATGCATCAGTTGAATGCATAATATGTATATCTGTCTTCTTTGGCCCCAATTACCACAGTACTGAGTGCCTCCTAGTCTTTAATGGATTTATCTTCACAATCACCCTCTGACATAGGGAACTACTATGATCCTTATTTTATAGAAGGGGAACTGAGGCACAGCAGGGCTAAGTGACTTGCCCAAGGTCACATAGGAAGGTTGTGGCAGAGCAGGGAATTGACTCTAGGTTTCCTGAGTCCAAGGCAAGTCCCTAGCCATGGGACCATCCTTTCCCTTGGCAAGCAAATAGGATAAATGCCAGATTTATGCAATTTATTTGAAGGTGAAAGTCTATGAGGTCAGAAACAGAAAACTGCCCTGCACTAGCCTGAAAGGGCCAGATTTTCTAAAGAACTCAGCTCCCATTTACCCACGTAAATGGTCAGATTTTGAAAGGGGCTCAGGACCCAGCAGTTCCCATTAAGAATATTGGGAGCCATTGGATACTACGACCTATTGAAAATCTGTCCCTAATCTCCCTGGAGCAGAGACCCTGCCTTACACGTTGGATACAGGGCAACGCCCATGGTCAGCGCTCAATAAAAACAAAAGTCTCTGGTCCTCATGTATTTTCCTTCTTTTGTGGGATAAAAAAGGAGTAGGGGCTCAGCAACGGTGCATGCTTAACTTTTTGCACATGCAATTTTCTATACAGTCAGAGACTCCGTCATGAACATTTCTGACAAGAAAGGGTGAGACGAGATGGCCAGCAGCCTGCTGCAAAGATTCCTCCTGTCAGAGGAAGGAGGGGCTAACTGTTGCCTTCCCTGCAACAGAGCCAAGGGGAACACACTAGCTCAAAGCCAGCATTTTTCAAGTTTACGCTAACACGCGAATCTCTCCTTTAAACCCATGTAACAGTGAAAGGGAAAATCATCTTGGTAATTTAACAAAGCCAGACTGAAAATGAAGGTGTTACAATGCATCTGTTACAAGACAGGCCACAGCAGCCAAACTGCCATCGTGTGGTTCACAAATCATGCTGCTGCAACTCTGCAAGAGTATTCCTTCATAATTTATTCTACACACGTATGGAATAAATCTGAGGACAATATATTCCAGACAGGAATAAAGAGCTTTGGTTCTCTGGAGTCTAAATATCCAATATAGATCAATGTTGCTAGAGGGAAAAAGAGAGAAATTTAATTACCTCAAGCCTTAGCTTGAATGCAGAGAATGGTGCGGGGGGAGGAAGTGTTTGGACAGGGGCAGAAGTCAACTAAATGCCAATGTTATTTGTATGCGACTATCTGATAAAGAGGAAACAGGATCCAACATGAACATGAAAGAATATTCTTAAAGTTTGGAAAGGATAATGCTGTTGAGCGCTGGGTTGAATTGAGTCCTACATGCACGGCCTAGACAAAACAGAGAGCAAAGGCATTGAAAGATTCCATTTCTGTGGCAAGTATTTGCATCCTTCATGGTCCCTGGGGTTCCCCTCTTTAGCCATTATAGAAAGGTTGGGAGGAGGGGCTGCTGATTATTTGCAACTATGAAGTATCACCCATGACACAGATGCAAGAATATTGGAGCCTGCTGAAGGATTTCCAAGCTCATCAGGTGCTTTAGCACATTTAGCAGGTGCCAGTAGCTTTTGCTGCTACCATATGTTGCTTGCGCCTTCCTCTCACACTGATTTGAGGATGGTGGAAGGTTGCTTTTCCTGTTCTGTTTCTCTGGTTATCAATGAATATTCTACCTGTGATTACAGAGAAGGTCAATGTGATGAGAACATGATGGAATTGCAGCTGCCCTGTGTACACCATCAACTGAACTCTAGTGCCATCTAATGAGCAGGAGAGACTAGAAAACCTTTCACTTCTATGGTGGAATGTACCAAATATCATATGGAAAATAGTGTTTTTAACCCCTTTGTTAAAAACAAAAGAAATAACGGTCAAACTCTGTCCAATATATTCAGGCCCTTACACCTCCTCTTTCCAGTGAAAACTTAAGCTTCAGTAAAAGCTGAGAAGAAAGAGGCTAGATCAAGAAATAAAGCACAGTTTGGAGTTTGGTGCATGTTTTGGAATCTATCATTGAAAATGCTGTCAGCCACAAGTATTATTATTGTAGTAATCAGTCCACTAGGAACTTAACTCTCCAAGAGGTACAACTGGTAAGAAAAAACAATACCTAATTTTACATTTGTTTATCGCTCTCTGACCCCAAACAACAAAAATCGTGGATGGAAGAAAATTATACTGGCAATTATATTGCACTCACAAAAGTATCATAATTATCAACCAAAATACTTTGTTGTTTGGGTTTGTTTAGCTAACAGCCTGGCTACAGTCAACATGACATTTTAATTTGATAAATTTGAACAACCTGAAAGAAAAGATTCAGGAAAGGATTTTGTGATAGTTGATGGGAGACTAACTCATGAGTAGACACTGCAAGATTTCACCCTGTGTTTAAAAAACAAATATCACACACTCTACTTTGGATGTGTATGCTCCAGTTATTGTACCAATGACTGTGCCTGAATTCTCTCTAATGGGTAAACTCTGTACCTGGGTGCTGTGGTGTGAAGAGACATCATGTACCATGTGCTAATGAAGCCATAATACCTGTGGAGAAAATTATATCTGAAACATCAAATTAGTGGGGACTGAACATCTAGAGGATTAATAACAGGTTTTTAAGCCTTTCACCCCTAGGTCACAGGCTCAATTTCAGCCTCGGTTGGTAGCTATAATGAATTTGCACACTGCAGACAACAGACAATTCATATATATCTTCCTTAGGGAGCCAGGCTGAGAACACAGTCCTTCGAATAGCAAGGACATTGGCCTCTACCCAGCGTACAGGGCCAGCTCTAGGCACCAGCAAAGCAAGCACGTGCTTGGGGTGGCACATTTCCAGGGGCGGCGTTCCGGCCATCCCTTTTTTCATCCCCAGCCCCGCTCAGTCAACCAATGAGCCCTTGCGTGGGGTGGGGCAGCAGGCTCAGTGCAGGGGTCCCAGCCCGGGGGCGGTCCCTGCCTTGGCCCCCCACTGCCAGGGGCGCGGGGCGATGTGGCTCCTCCCCCTCTGCCCGCCCCTGCTGCATGTGTCACAAGCGGCAGAGGAGCCAGAGTCGAGCAGAGCGGAGCCTGGGATTGGGGCAGGACCCACAGCCAATAAGGGACCCGCTGCCCCAGGTGGCACGGCACTGGGCGGGCGCCTCGGTCCGCCCCACTCCCCACGGCTGACCCACCCCAGCTGCTCTATCGGTTACTGTCCCCTCTGCGGGAGTGGGGCCAGGTCTGAGATCGGGCTGGAGGCCCACGGGCGGGATGTACAGTCCCAAGCAACTCACTCCAAACACTGCTATAGCATTAAGCATTCTTTTAACATTACCAGTATCAGTGGCTTCCGGTGAGCGCACTTTCCCAAAACTGAAATGACTAAAAAATTATTTGAGGTCCGCCATGTCACAAAATCGTTTGTCAGGACTCGCATTAATTTCAACTGAAAGTGCCATTGCAAAAAATTTAGATTTCACTGAATTATTAAAAGACTTCACAAATATAAAAACCAGAAAAATTTAGTTCATATAAATTCTTTTAATTTATGAGAAACTGGGCGCACTGGAAAACACTAACATTATTCATTATAGTGTATAGTTGAACCCAAATGGTTTGTAATTGTGATTTTGTTAAAATTAAATCAGTACACTCGTAGGAAATTGTTTTATTTCGCTAACTACAAATTCTCTGTTTTAATTTTTTATATTTTAAACAGTCCAAAACAAAACAAAAACACACATTGCAAAGTGCAAACATGTGTAAAAGCAAAAAGAAAAGGGGGGATGGCCAAAAAATTTTTTGCTTGGGATGCCTGTCATAAATATAAAGGGAAGGGTAAAACCCTTTGAAATCCCTCCTGGCCAGGGGAAAGCTCCTCTCACCTGTAAAGGGTTAAGAAGCTAAAGGTAACCTCGCTGGCACCTGACCAAAATGACCAATGAGGAGACAAGATACTTTCAAAAGCTGGGAGGAGGGAGAGAAACAAAGGGTCTGTGTCTGTCTGTAGTCGTCTTGGCCGGGGACAGAACAGGAATGGAGTCTTAGAACTTTTAGTAAGTAATCTAGCTAGGTATGTGTTAGATTATGATTTCTTTAAATGGCTGAGAAAAGAATTGTGCTGAATAGAATAACTACTTCTGTCTGTGTATCTTTTTTGTAACTTAAGGTTTTGCCTAGAGGGGTTCTCTATGTTTTTGAATCTAATTACCCTGTAAGATATCTACCATCCTGATTTTACAGGGGGGATTTCTTTATTTCTATTTACTTCTATTTTTTATTAAAAGTCTTCTTGTAAAACACTGAATGCTTTTTCATTGTTCTCAGATCCAAGGGTTTGGGTCTGTGGTCACCTATGCAAATTGGTGAGGCTTTTTACCAAACCTTGTCCAGGAAGTGGGGTGCAAGGTTTTGGGAAGTATTTTGGGGGGAAGGACGCATCCAAACAGCTCTTCCCCAGTAACCAGTATTAGTTTGGTGGTGGTAGCGGCCAGTCCAAGGTGTAATATTTTGTACCTTGGGGAAGTTTTGACCTAAGCTGGTAAAGATAAGCTTAGGAGGTTTTTCATGCAGGTCCCCACATCTGTACCCTAGAGTTCAGAGTGGGGGAGGAACCGTGACAATGGCAAAAAACCTAGCTACTCTGGCAGGGCCAACTCTATCAGACACAGCCAGGAATAGCATGAAAGTCAAATAGATTGAGCAGCTGCCTGCAATAAGTCCAGAAAACAGCAAGGGACAGCAGAGACTCGTGTCTGTAGCACCAGAAGAGTTGTCTTAAGGCTTGTTCTTGCCCAGATCAGCTCCCTACCCTCAGCAGCCGAGCATGAGGGGCCAAAACCAGATAGAACCTGCAGACCCACTCTCCCATCCTTTGGCCTGCAGAGGAGGCCAACCTGGCCATCAGCTTGTTCTCTGGCTCTTCTCCTTCCCCCTGGGCAGGGACATGCACAGGAATTTAAATTTGATAGCTTTTGGAGGGGTATGTTCTGTGCCCCCTGACCCGGCTCCAGAGCCAGAGGAATTATGTGCCCCCACCAATTTTGGTGGGGGCTGTGTTCCTGTTTGTGCCCCCACCCATGCACACCCCTGCCCCTGGGGAGAGAGAGGAGATGTATGAGGGGCTGAATGTGAAAGCGGGGAGAGAGAGAGTGAGGGGAAGGCTGGGGAGAAGGGGATGAAGGAATGTGAAAGGGTGGGTCAGAGGGCGGGAGCCAGTGTGAATGAGCAAAAATACGACCCAACGCAGTAAGCTGGAAGAGAAAAGATGGAGTGGGAGATAGAGCTGGACATTTGGAAGAGAGTGGAGTGAACGAAAGAATCCCTGAAAAACCGAAACTGTCAAAAGAAAAAACCACCAATTTTACATTTTGTCCTGAGCCCCTTATTCTGTGTCTGCTACCTGAGAAGGAGAATTCCTTCAGCTCACAGCTCCATAAGCCAGTAACTAAATGCCAATGCTAAGAAGTCAAAAAATCATGAATCAGATCCCAAAAATCATGCATGTTTCTTTTAAATAATGAATTTGGGGTTCTTTTTATTAGCTTACTAGTTTCTGAGCCTTTAGGGTTCACTTCCTTCATCTCTCTTCTCTGCAAGCATGAGGGCTAAAAACTTAATAATAAAGTATTATTTTTTAAAGAAAGTTGAGATTTTCATGAAGTCACTGGATTCTAGCAGCTGGGGCTTTAAGTAAAACACCAAATATTTGAGACTTGTGATAAAATTTGCAAGGGTTGGCACCAACTTTCCCTCACTTATTTACACAGCTAGTATGTTACAGACTGACTGAAAGTCATTAACTTCTGATGGCTCTTCAGTAACCCAGGTGACAGAACTTAGTGGCCTCACCGACTTCTCATTTTTCAAGGATTCACATCACAAAAAAATAGACTCAATACCCCCCACCTTTTTTGTCAGTTTTAGCAAAGGCCAATGGCTGAATGAGGATGGAGGCCAAATTAACCATTCGCCCTCAGGAGTGGTCCCTCCAGCCCAGTGCTGAGGCTCAACAGGGAGTAGCATGGAGAACGTTGGCCATACGATAGCTACTTAGTGGCCAGAAGATTGGAATGGTGTCACGCTGGCGTTTAACCCCAGCATATTTAAAGACTAACAGCTACAAAGCCTTTTACAGCTGATAGAGGGTGGCCAGGTTAGACAAAAAATGGAGGTTAAAAGACCTTTATGGAATGACCTTACTCAAGAATTAAAAATGTTTTTACACTATGTTTGAAAAACCATCACAATGAATCGAGATGACATTTATCGCCAGGAAAAACTGGGTAAAATTATCTTTGACATGAGGAGAGAGGCAACTGTACATGCTTAATGACCCACAAATATTTATTTGCTAGAACAACAGCTGAGCATCGGGTGAGCAATAAAATTGAAGATTTTTTTTTAAAGTCTTAATACAATTTCAAGGCATATTGACTAATTCCAGCATTCTGTTACTCATTTTTGACGGCGTGTTTTCTATACAAACACTTTTTAAAAGGTGTCTGAACAATAATCAAAGCCCAGGACGAAAAAAGCTGCATGAATGATGTCACCAATGAGATCTATTTCCTTTAGCAACTTGCATTCCTGTTACATGCATTCTCCATAGACGGAGAGAAGAGGAAATGGTAAAATCAAAAGCTGGGCTGTTCACAAGCATTTCATTACCCAGGATGGGTAATCAAGTTCAGAAAAACCACTAAACCCCTCCCTGCAACTTGTGACACCTTGGGCCCAGTATTCAGACTACACATGTATAGCTCCCATTGACTGAGCTGGAGTTGTGGGCACTCAGCACACCCTACAAGAAGGCCCAAAGTTGTCAAGATTCAGTAACTGGGGCACCCAAAAATCAATGGCCACTTTTAACAAATTTTGGTTTCCATGTCAGAGTTCAAAAAGAAGAAGAAGTTATTCACTTTGTGCAGTAATGACAGTTCTTCAAGATTTGTGTCCCTGCGGTTGCTCCATTTTAGGTGTCGGTGTCTCGCTGCACAGGAGACTGGAGATTTTAGGTAGCAGCACTCAGTCAGGGCTTGTGCGCGCAGCAGCTGTCTCACAGTATCGTTGGTGCCTCTTATAGTGCACACACAACCTGACCCCCTCCCTTCCTTCTCTACTGCGGAGTCTGATAGCAAAAACTCTGAAGTAGAGGGGAGGAGGGTGGGTAGTGGAGCACCCACAGGGGGACACATTTCGAAGAACCATCGTTACTGCACAAGGTGAGTAACTTCTTCTTCTTTGAGTAATGTCCCTGTGGGTGCTCCGCTTTAGGTGTCTGTAGAGCAGTGCCCCCCTGTGGATGGTAGGGGCTTCGAAGTTATATGTTTAGTGGTCGAGAGCACAGTAAGACCAACTATGGTGTCTGACATAGCCCCTTGGGTGATGGCATAGTGTTTAGCAAAGATGTGCTCTGATGCCCAAGTGGCAGCTCTACATCCATCTATTAAGGGGACATTGTTTAGGAAGGCTATTGATGTAGCCGTAGCATGTGTAGAATGAGATCTGATGCCCGAGGCTCTTTATTGTGTAGTTGGTAGCAGGTTTGGACACAGGTGGAGATCTCTGGGTCGAATTTGCACAATCCTTGGATCATTCTGTTGTGGAGATAAAACAGTCTAGGTGATTTCCGGAAAGGTTTGGTTCTGTTTAAATAGAACGGTATGGCTCGTCTGATATCCAGTGTGCGGAGGGTGGCCTCTTGAGAATCTCTGTGTGGGTTAGGGTAGAATGTGGATAAGTATCGTTTGGTTTATGTGGAAGGATGTAGCTACTTTCAGCAAAAATTTCGGGTGAGGTCGAAGTATGATTTTGTCTTTGGTGAATACAGTGTAGGGAGGTTCAGCCATCAGTGCTCCTATTTCGCTGATCCTTCTGGCTGACAGTGATGGCCACCAGAAACGTGACCTTCATTGACATATGTAGGAGAGAGCAGGTTGCTAGTGGCTCAAAGGGTGGTCTGGTCAGACATCTGAGTACATGATTCAGGTCCCATGGTGGTGTAGGTTGTCGAACTTCCGGAAACATGTTCTGTATACCCACTAGGAAGCGTCTCATAATTGGGTGAGCAAAGACTGATGTCCCCTCTATCTTATCGTGAAAGGCCGTAATGGCCACTAGATGTACTTTAACTGAGCTTATGGTTAAACCAGATTCTTTGAGTTCTAGTATATAGTCTAATACAGTAGGTAGAGGCACCATGACCGAATCTGTTTGTTTTTGTTAGCACCACATCGAGAGTCTCTTCCACTTCTGGAGGGAAGTATTTCTAGTGGTAGATTGTCTGCTGCTTAGTCTGAACAGTCTAGTTCTCCATGTTGGAACTATGTAGGAGCCATGCTTTGAAGTGGAACTTCTCTGGATTGGGATGGAGTGTTCAGCCCTCATTCTGTGACAGAAGATCTGCTCGTAAGGGAAGCGTTTGTGGAGTACACACTGCCAGGTGTGACAGGTAAGGGAACCAAGTCTGTCTGGGCCAGGTGGGGACAATCAGGATGATGTGTGCTCTGTCAGTCCATATCTTGTGAATGACTCGTGAGATTAGAGGTATTGGTGGGAATGCGTATAGGAGTGATGTGTTCCAAAATATGAGGAAGGCATCCCCTAGTGATTAGGGTGTTAGACCCACTCTGGAGCAGAAGAGTGGGCACTTGTGGTTTGTTGTTGATGCAAATAGATCTATTGTTGGGTAGCCCCATTTCTGGAATATCATTTTGAGGACAAGGTCGTGTATTTCCCATTCGTGTTCCTCTGAGAAGTGTCTGCTTAGTGTGTCCACTGTTGTGTTCTGGCACCCCAGTAGGTCAGATGTTGTGATGTTTATGTTGTTGCGGATACACCAATTCCATAAGTTCAGGGCTTCTGTGCATAGAGAATGGGAGTGAGCTCCTCCTTGAGGATTGATATAGAACATGCATGCAATGTAGTCAGTTAATATGCAAATTTATTTGTTCTGCATGATTGGCAGGAAGTGACAGCATGCGTTGTATACTACTCTGAGCTCTAGGAGGTTGATGTGAAGTTGAGTTTCCATCACCGACCACTTGCCCTGTATGGTGTGGTGGTCCAAATGAGCACCCCAACCTATCAGTGACATGTCTGTTGTGATAGTGAGTGATGGAGGGTCCTGTTGAAAGGGTATCTGTGCAAACATTTTCTGGTTCCGTCCACAAGCGTAAAGACATGATGGCCTTTGGAGGCAATGTGATGCTTTTGCTTAGCTGTGTTTGCTGGGCATATACACAGTGCTCAACCAGCCCTAAAGACAGTGCATGTGGAGTCTTGCGTGCTTACAACGAAGGTCGTGGCTGCCATATGTCCCAGAAGCTGAAGGCAAGTCCTCACTGACATTTGTGGACTGGTGGTAATCATAGAAATGAGTGTGTTCATTGTCATGAACCTGTGGTTTGGTAGCATTGCCTTGGCTTGTATGGAGTCGAGGTAGGCTCATATGATCTCCAGGCATTGTGTCGGGGTTAGAGTTGATTTCTTTGACTTTATCTGCAACCCTAGCTTGTGGAATAGCTCTGTGGTTATTTGTACCATGGGTGTCACCTGAAAGGTATGACCTGGGAAGAGTAGGCAGTCATCCAAGTACGGGAAGATCAGCACCCCTCTTCGTCGTAATTGTGTGGCTACTACCGTGAGTGTTTTTGAAAAAATTCAAGGAGCAATGGAGAGGCCAAAGGGTAGGATTTGGTATTGGTAGTGGTTGGATCCTACCGTGAATGTCAAGAATTGTCTGTGGGCCGGGTGTATGGTGATATGAAAATATGCGCCTTGAAGGCTGAGAGCTGAAAACCAGTCCCCCCCGTCTAGCGCTGGTATGATTGTGGCCAAGGTGACCATTTTGAACATGTGGTTTCGGACAAATTTGTTTAGCTTCCGAAGATCTAAGATGGGTCTCCATCCACTGCTTTTCTTTTTGGTGAGGAAATAGTTTGAGTAGAAACCCTTCCCCTCGTGTTGATTCGGAACTTGTTCCACAGCACCCATGTGTAGGAGGTGGTCCATTTCCTGTTGTAGGAGATGCTCGTGAGAGGGGTCCCTGACGAGGGACAGGGAAGGAGGGAGGGTGGGTGGTATGGAGAGGAAGGGGATGGCATAACCAGATCTTATGATCTCCAGTACCCATTGGTCTGTTGTTATAGATGCCCAAGCATGGTAAAAAGGGCATAAGAGGTGGCCAAAAGCTTGGGTAGGAGTGTCTGATAGGGCTATAGTCTGTGGGAAGTCATTCAGACCCTTGATTAAGGCTTCAAAATTGAGGCTTGGTTGTGGATGGTTGAGAAGACGAGGCCTGGTGTTGCAGGGTGCTACGTCTTTGAGGTGGTTGTTTATTCCAGTTATGGTCAAAATGTCACTGTTGTGGGTGGTAGAAAGACGTCTCTTGTTCTTTGATATGGTGTATATCGGCGTTGTTTGTTAGGCAGGGTGTATATGCTTAAGGTAGGTAATGTAGCTCGAGAGTCCCTCATTGTATGTAAGACTTCATCTGTTTTAGAGGAAAAGAGTTTTTTGCGGTCAAAAGGGAGGTCCTCCACCTTCAGCTGTAGTTCTTTTGGGATTTCTGATGCATGCAACCAGGATGCTCTGTGCACCACCACTGCTGTGGCAGTTGTTCGTATGGCTGTGTCTGCCACATCCATTGAGGCCTATAGGGCCGTGCAGGCTATTATCTGTCCCTCAGTCATGATGGTCTTGAGCTGGGGACATTTGTCTTCAGGAAGATCCTTTAAGAGTTCCTGCATTTGCCATGGTTAGAGAAGTCAATTTGCCAAGAGGGTGGAATAGTTGGCCACCCTGAATGGGAGTGGGGTGGAGGAGTATATTTTACAACCGAAGAGGTCTAGACTTTTATGTTCCTTGTCCTGTGTGGAACAGAACTGGGGTTGTTTGCTGCAGTGATTGACAGCTTCTACCACTAGAGAGTTGGGATGTGGGTGGGAGAAAAGAAAGTCCATCCCTTTAACTGGGATGGCCTGGCATTGTGTCCAAGGATTTTTCTCACAACTAGGAGGAGAATGTGAAGAAAAATGTAGAAATTGGTTAAAAGAAAACCCTATTTCTACTGCTACTCTAAAAAACTAAAACTGAAGAGAAAGAAAAAGAAAAAGAAAACAAAAACTTTTTTTAAAAAAAATAACTAAGTAGAGTCCAATTAAACTCTTTCCGCTAAAACTATGACGTAAACGATTTTTTTCTAGAGATTTTCGAAGAGGTAGCATTGCCACTGAGCTGCGATTGCAGCTGAGGACATAGAGAAGGAACTGAGGGGTCAGGTTGTGCACTCTACAAGAGGTACCAATGACACCGGGAGACAGCTGCTGGGCGCACATGCCCCGACCGAACACTGCTACCTAAAATCTCCGATCTCGGTGCAGGGATGCACCGACACCTACATGGAGCACCCACAAGGACACTACTCGAAGAAGAACACTTGATTGCCTTTACAAAGGGTTTTGAGATGCATGTAGGGCCATATTCTCAGCTGGGAGGCAGCCCCTTTGCGGATTCAGGTGCTGGTTTAGGGGATGTGGCTGGAGCAAAAGGTGGTAGGACGAAGGTCTTCACTATAACCCATTTATCTCCAGCAGCTCCTTGGAACCAATTTCAACCAGTGTAATTTAGAACACCGTCTGCAAATTATGCTGAGAGTAAAGGAATAGGAGAGCAAAGAAGGTAAGCTTTCCACTGCCCTTACCCTTCCTGAGCTGTGCTGTGCTCTACAGCCTGAAAAGTACTATGCAAATACACTGCATCATCATCAATGGTGACTTTATCAGAGTTCCGCATTTGCAGTCAGGTTTTCAGTTATGTATATTTTTCTTTTCCAATTAATGTGAAGTGAGGTGGAATCAGTCTTTTTTTTTTTCTTTAAAAAAAAAATAGAGATACACTGGCTTTGAAGCCATAAATGTTAAATATTTTCAGCAAACAACTCTGCTGGTTTATAGAGCTGAATGGACAATGGTAATTACATTTTTCTAAAGAAAGAAGGAAAAAGTTTTCATTTTCTGATTTTTTGATAAAACCCCCCAGAATTGGGCTTTAAAACTAAAAACAGCTCACACATGAATCCTTATTCCCACAGTTTACATAATGGACAAATACTTTCAATGCTGCTGATGCATGAACCACCATAAAACTAGGTTAATTTCAGCTCCTTTATAAGTCGTGGAAGTGGTGGGGGAGGGAGGAGAGGGAAATCAAGGTTGCCAACTGGAAAAGAACATAATTACTACTGACATATTTTGTATTGAAGGATCTAAGACAGTTTTGAGGAGCGGATAGAGGAAAAAATTTAAAACAAAGAAAGGAGTACACCAGTCCCTTTAAAGAACTTCCTTTTGTTTACATCTTGAGGTTATAAATAGGGCTGTCGATTAATCACAGTTAACTCAACTCAAAAAAATGAATTGTGATTAAAAAATGAATCGCGATTAATCACACTGTTAATCAGTAGAATATCAATTGAAATGTGTTAAATATTTTGGATGTTTTTCTGCATTTTCAAATATATTGATTTCTATTACAACAAAGCATACATTGCTCACTTAATATTTAGTTTTTATTACAAATATTTCTTTTCATTTTTATAGAGCAAATAGTATTTTTCAATTCACCTCACACAAGTACTGTAGTGCAATCTCTTTATCATGAAAGTGTAACTTGCAAATGTAGATTTTTTGTTACATAACTGCACTCAAAAACAAAACAATGTAAAACTTTAGAGCCTATAAGTCCACTCAGGCATACTTCTTGTTCAGCCAATCACTAAGACAAACAAACTTGTTTACATTTACGGGAGATAATGCTGCCTGCTTCTTATTCACGTCACCTGAAGGTGAACAGGCGTTCGCATGGCACTTCTTTAGCCAGCGTTGCAAAGTATTTACATGTCAAATATGCTAAATGTTTGTATGCCCCTTCATGCTTTGGCCACCATTCCAGAGGACATGCTTCCATGCTGATGATGCTCGTTAAAAAAAATGCATTAATTAAATTTGACACCATTAGCTCAGGATTAAACAAAGACTGTGAATGGCTAACTAACTACAAAAGCAGTTTCTCCTCCCTTGGTGTTCACACCCCAACTGTTACAAGAGGGCCTCATCCTCCCTGATTGAACTAACCTTGTTATCCCTAGCCTGATTCTTGCTTGCATATTTCTACCTGCCTCTGGAAATTTCCACTACATGCATCTGATGAAGTGGGTATTCACCCACGAAAGCTTATGCTCCAATATGTCTGTTAGTCTATGAGGTGCCACAGGACTCTTTGCCACTTTTAATTAAAGTTGTGACTGAACTCCTGGGTGGAGAATTGTGTGTCTCCTGTTCTGTTTTACCTGCATTCTGCCACATATTTCATGTTACAGTAGTCTTGGATGATGACCCAGCACATGTTCGTTTTAGGAACACTTTCACAGCAGATTTGACAGAATGCAAAGAAGATACCAATGTGAGATTTCTAAAAATAGCTACAGCACTCGACCCAAGGTTTAAGACTCTGAAGTGCCTTCCAAAATCTGAGAGGGATGAGGTATAGTGCATGTTTTCAGAAGACTTAAAAGAGCAACACTCAGATGCAGAAACTACAGAACCAAAACCACCAAAAAGGAAAATCAACCTTCTGCTGGTGGCATCTGACTCAGATGATGAAAATGAGCATGCTTTGGATCGTTATCGAGCAGCACCCTGTCATCAGCATGGACGCATGTCCTCTGGAATGGTGGTTGAAGCATGAAGGGACATATGAGCCTTTACTGCAGCTGGCACATAAATATTTTTCAACGCTGGCTACAACAGTGCCATGTGAACGCCTGTTCTCACTTTCAGGTGACACTGGAAACAAGAAGCGGACAGCGTTATCTCCTGCAAATTGTAACCAAACTTGTTCGTCTGAGCGATTGGCTGAAGTAGGACTGAGTGGACTTGTAGGTGCTAAAGTTTTACATTATTTTATTTTTGAATGCAGCTATTTTTTGGTACATAATTCTACATTTTAAGTTCAACTTTCACGATAAAGAGATTACACTACAGTACTTGTATTAGGTGAATTGAAAAACGCTATTTCTTTTGTTTTTTACAGTGCAAATAATTGCAATCAAAAATAAAGTGAGCACTGTACACTTTGTATTCTGTGTTGTAATTGAAATCAATATATTTGAAAATGTAAAATATTAAACAATAATAGAATACTATTTATTTGAACAGTGTGATTAATTGTGATTAATTTTTTTAATCACTTGACAGCCCTAGTTAAAAGGTTTTAAAGGTATCGTCACCACACTGAAATTAGGATTGTTGAATTCAGAAGAGAAAAGATGTTTTCAAGCATAACATTTAGACAACGGAGATACAGAGCAGAGAGATCACAGTGTCAGGATGTAAAGAACTTTCACGCAAGTTTTTAACAAATAAGCATTTGTAATTCTTTATCAGTACTTACTATTTCATTAACTATTTTTCCCCACTCCCTGTGGCAACGGCACAATAATCAGCAGAAATTCTTGTCAATTCCAGCCACATCTGTACAATATGGTAAGGCATTTTTAAAATGTTTACTAAGTCAAAATGCTAAATTATTTCAATACAGCAAATTCTTTTCTCTTCGACCAACTACTGTACACAAATAGACACACCAGCTTGTGCTGTGACCCACACTGACCTAGCAGAAAATACAGGACTTGTGGAGTGGGTACAGCTCAGAGTGGAAAAGAGTCTGATGCAGCTCAGAATTCTAAATGAAGCTTTAAATACATACTAGTATTTATACTACAATATTCATTTTCTAAATGAAATTACTGGGTTCCTTCCCGACAGTGATTAAGATCAGATAACCTGCTCAAAGACCACTAACGTGCTTTTTAATGACAATGATTCGACTATTCAAACATACTTGGTTTTGAAATGAAAACTTGTAGCATTCTAGCCATTAAATATTACTTAAGACATACGGTAAACGTTTAATTCTGAGTACAGGGGAGGAAAAAATTGGTCTCGATAAACACAAGATATGCTTTTGTGGTTTGTCAGCCCTGTTTCTCCTCAGTAGTCAAACCACACACGTGGGTACACATGGAAAGAATCCTCCGTTCAACATGCATTATAATTTGCTGTAATAATCCATGTTTAAAAACAGAACAAGTGTGCAGTAACCAGCTTGTTTATCATGTTGTACAATAGAATCCTTCCCTACAGTAGTAAGTCTGATACACCGCAGAGAAGAGCATGCCTTTCTGAAGCACAGAAAGACACGGTTACATCATACTAATTTCTAGACACTTCAAGTCTTTATTTAAAAAGCAAAAACAAACAAAGAAAACAAAAGCCAATGCACTGCACACCTACAGAGCTTTAGACCCAGGTATCTCCAGAGGCTTTTCAAGCAGCATAGTGCCACCATGGCAGACAGGGAAGCATTGCAATTTTACAGATGGGGAAACAAAGGCAGAGAGAGGTTAAAGCTAAAAATTTTGAAGTGGACTCGGATTTTGAGTGCCCAATTTGATATTCCCTAGGCCTGATTTTCTTGAAGTGTTGAGCACATGCAACTCCTGCAGAAGCTCTAAGAACTAAGGAGCTTTGACAAGTCAGCCATCTCTCAAGAACTGAGCAGACAAAATCAGAAGCCACTTTTAAAAAAACATTTGGGCTTAGGTTACTCGCTCTAGGTCACAGAAGTCTATGACAGCAGTGCCAGGAATAGAATCCAGCGTTGTCTCACTCTCTGCTTAACCACTAAACCATCCTTCCTTTCGGTGAATGTAATGCTCATTGAAGATGGCATTTCAACTGTACTGGAAACAGAAGCCTTCCTTTAGGTTCAGCCTGGGCAGTGGCACCAATTCACTTCCACCCTTTTCTGGAGAATCATAGAATATCAGGGTTGGAAGGGACCCCAGAAGGTCATCTAGTCCAACCTCCTGCTCGAAGCAGGACCAATTCCCAGTTAAATCATCCCAGCCAGGGCTTTGTCAAGCCTGACCTTAAAAACTTGTAAGGAAGGAGATTCAATCACTTCCCTAGGTAACGCATTCCAGTGTTTCACCACCCTCCTAATGAAAAAGTTTTTCCTAATATCCAACCTAAACCTCCCCCACTGCAACTTGAGACCATTACTCCTCGTTCTGTCATCTGCTGCCACTGAGAACAGTCTAGAGCCATCCTCTTTGGAACCCCCTTTCAGGTAGTTGAAAGCAGCTATCAAATCCCCCCTCATTCTTCTCTTCTGCAGGCTAAACAATCCCAGCTCCCTCAGCCTCTCCTCATAAGTCATGTGTTCCACACCCCTAATCATTTTTGTTGCCCTTCGCTGGACTCTCTCCAATTTATCCACATCCTTCTTGTAGTGTGGGGCCCAAAACTGGACACAGTACTCCAGATGAGGCCTCACCAATGTCGAATAGAAGGGAACGATCACGTCCCTCGATCTGCTCGCTATGCCCCTACTTATACATCCCAAAATGCCATTGGCCTTCTTGGCAACAAGGGCACACTGCTGACTCATATCCAGCTTCTCATCCACTGTCACCCCTAGGTCCTTTTCCGCAGAACTGCTGCCTAGCCATTCGGCCCCTAGTCTGTAGCGGTGCATTGGATTCTTCCGTCCTAAGTGCAGGACCCTGCACTTATCCTTATTGAACCTCATCCGATTTCTTTTGGCCCAATCCTCCAATTTGTCTAGGTCCTTCTGTATCCTATCCCTCCCCTCCAGCGTATCTACCACTCCTCCCAGTTTAGTATCATCCGCAAATTTGCTGAGAGTGCAATCTACACCATCCTCCAGATCATTTATGAAGATATTGAACAAAACCGGCCCCAGGACCGACCCCTGGGGCACTCCACTTGACACCGGCTGCCAGCTAGACATGGAGCCATTGATCACTACCCGTTGAGCCCGACAATCTAGCCAGCTTTCTACCCACCTTATAGTGCATTCATCCAGCCCATACTTCCTTAACTTGCTGACAAGAATACTGTGGGAGACAGTGTCAAAAGCTTTGCTAAAGTCAAGAAACAATACATCCACTGCTTTCCCTTCATCCACAGAACCAGTAATCTCATCATAAAAGGCGATTAGATTAGTCAGGCATGACCTTCCCTTGGTGAATCCATGCTGGCTGTTCCTGATCACTTTCCTCTCATGCAAGTGCTTCAGGATTGATTCTTTGAGGACCTGCTCCATGATTTTTCCAGGGACTGAGGTGAGGTTGACTGGCCTGTAGTTCCCAGGATCCTCCTTCTTCCCTTTTTTAAAGATTGGCACTGCATTAGCCTTTTTCCAGTCATCCGGGACTTCCCCCGTTCGCCACGAGTTTTCAAAGATAATGGCCAATGGCTCTGCAATCCCAGCCGCCAATTCCTTCAGCACTCTCGAATGCAACTCGTCCGGCCCCATGGACTTGTGCACGTCCAGCTTTTCTAAATAGTCCCTAACCACCTCTATCACCACAGAGGGCTGGCCATCTCTTCCCCATTTTGTGATGCCCAGCGCAGCAGTCTGGGAGCTGACCTTGTTAGTGAAAACAGAGGCAAAAAAAGCATTGAGTACATTAGCTTTTTCCACATCCTCTGTCACTAGGTTGCCTCCCTCATTCAGTAAGGGGCCCACACTTTCCTTGGCTTTCTTCTTGTTGCCAACATACCTGAAGAAACCCTTAGAAGGCAGAAAGGAAGGTGATGGGGAGAGAGACTGAGTTATCCAAGTCATGGTCTGCCTGCCAAGAATCTCAACAGGGTGTCAGCTGCAATTGGGGTTTATGTGATGTGGCCCTTCTTGCATTAGAAACTAGACTGAGCCGAACAACTCATCTCAGATATTTTTAGGGGAAAACTGTTACACTAAATAAACTGATTTTAAAAGGGCAGATTTAGAAATAGTACAAGAAAAAGCAAGGTTAATTCTGACAATTCTCTTGTGCCCCTGATTTGCTGTTGCTAAGATTCCAAGTAACACCTTCTTGTGAAGCATGCCCCAGTATCTATGCTGCATATAAAAAAAATGTATTAATGTAGGTAATTTAACACTATGATTTAGATTTTAAAAACACAAAAATTTAAAGTCATGATTCCCACCGGAGCTGTAATTTGGCCACACTGTATGCATGTGAAGGAACACCGTGCAAAATCCTGCATTACTTCTATGAAGTTCAGTTTATGTCTTCATATATGTAATACATAGCCAAGCTAGGCTTGCTGTGGGAATCATGATATTGAATTCTTGACTTCCTTGTTTGGAGTCTCAACCACAGCACTAACAGCCATTAGGATCGGTTTCTTTAGTGGGGTTAGGCAGAGGGGAAAAAACAATGAGGCCTTCAGAGACTGGTCAGGGTCCACTGAAGGTAATGAACCGTTAAGGATTATTCAAGGTTTGTGCAGATAGCTGAGCATATTAACCAAATATGCACATCTCCAAACCTCTGCAGGAGCACCTAGCAGTGGACCACGTGCACTGCATGTTAATATGTAGTTTTCAAATAGCAATCACCTCAATTTGTTTGAAAGAAAATGATTTTAGAAACAATGGAGCTGAGGATAGAACTCCTGGGTTCTATTCCCAGCATTCCCACTGACTTGCTGTGTAGCCTTTATCTGACTGTGACCCAGTTTCTCCAACTAGAAAACAGGTAAATAGTTTACCTATACAGGTGTTTTGAGAGGCGTATTATTATTTGTGATCTGCTTTGAGTGATCTAGAAATACCAGTTACTAGCCCTTGCTAAATCCACGCCACATCTGAAGTTTTAGAAAAATTAAATATGGATTAGAAAGCAAAAAGTGGTGATTTTTTTTAACATTCATTAGAAAACCATCTGAATAGAATTTCACCAACTCTTCCTCTCTCCACCCACTAAGAAAATCCTATGAACTGAGAGTATGTATAAGAACTTTCAGCACAGTGAGAATTTAAGACAGTTAAGCGTCTGAAGATTGGGGATTATATCAGAAGAGCCTTTTCAACAGAAGTGCAACACTACAGAAGAGCTTCAGGAGGACAGACAGTAAAATAATCTGAGCTTGCACGTTTGTGGTTCTTTTTACTGATGTCAAACAGAGTTTCAAAACAAAATGCATTTTTAGCAAGTACTTTGCTTTGGTTTCCCAGTATTTATAAATATTTCACATCAAAATAGGTATTATTTAAAACAAGCCAAATGTGAAAAAATAAAAAGTTATAATAAAAATAGCTTCTTGTAAGACTGACTTGTGTGCATGTCTTCTGCTTGTCAAATTTCTCAACACTCCTGGTAAGGTAAATGCATAATAAATTTAGTATTGTGTAGAAGGTAGAAACATTTTTACCAATCTGTCTCAATTTTACATGCTACACTCTTCCTCCTGTGACAACATTCATCTTTCAGTACTGAGTTCCTTTCTCTTGAATTCCAACTTCTTTCTTTCACTGAAGTCCACTAAACTATCCAATTGCAGCACAAGGGTTTTACAGCTAGTTAGAAGTTGGTACTTGCAATATTTTTCTTAGTGGAAGTATATTTTAAAATTAACTCCACAAGGATTTAGAATTACAGTTTCTTTAACAAATAAAAGAAAAAGGGCCAGTGTAGATTTTGCTCAAGGCTCTTGGACCTTTGGAAAACATCATCTTTTAATTTCATCTATTTTTGTATGGGCAAGAAAGTATTTTAAATTTAAATAAAAATTCTACAGGGGTTTAGGCAAATGCAGTGTATAGGTTTTAGAAATCACTTAGACATAAGGCTAACAAGAGGCAGACTCAAGAGACACAGGCTTTGGACATCCTAATTCTTTATGCAAAAATGAAGAAATCTTTTAAAAGCACTTGACAAAGTGTTAGAATAGGATCAATGTGCAAAATACAGATCTAGATTTTGAACACCTCGACTTCAGATGCTGGTTCAGGCTCATCTTTTTATGATAAGCAAGGCATTTATACACAGGAGTTTAAAGAACTCTTACTTATTGAATACCAGAATTTGTATCTCAAACATTCACCAGCATAACACTTAAGCCACCTAAACTGGACCAATAAAGTAGAAATACAATAGTTCTGTAGCTTATTTACTATGCATTTTTAAATATAAATGTATGAACTCTACTAAAAAGTTCTCTAGGTTCTCCCTCATCTTCCCTGACATAAAATCATGTTGTATGTCAATGAGAAGGACAGGATAACAAAATAAGCTTTGACACTGTGGTGGGAGGGAAAAAGCATAGGGGTCTTGACTATACAGTTTAAGTTATAAAATCTACAGGGAAATCTAAATGGTGTGTTTTTCTGTTTACCTTCAGGTGACAATGTCCAAATGCCTTAACACATTGCTGAACATCTGTTACATAAACTCCTGTTACAAAGAATAAAAATGGATGGATGGATGGATAATGGTCAGGCTGGACCTTCTGCCTGTTGCCAGTGGCGTCTTGCATACAAATTTTAAAATAGCTTGCAAGTACTATGCAGTCAATCTAAAAATACATAATCTGGCCTGGAAAACATCAGTGCAGTCAACCTTGCCCATTCAGCCCCTTCACCCCCAAACAGAGATGTTAGATGGCTCAAAGGACCCAAGTGCTTTGGATTAAGTCAGCAAATAAACTATTGTTCACAAACTCTTTATCAGACTCTGTGCCAACAACCAGTGCTGAATATGGTCTTTTCAAAAAAGTCTGCGTTCCAACGAAACTAAAAGAAATTGTGCTTTGTGTGGTACATTCTAAAATTTCAGTTCTCCCCTTTATTATAAACAAGAACATTCAAATTCTATCTGTACCATGTGATGTGATGCACATTGTCAAACATCCTAATAAAATCCTGCAGTTTTCCCACTTACCACATAGGAAAGCATCAGTAATTTTCTTCTTGAACTTTAATAAAAAAATGGATCCCAAAACAATACATACAGTTAGATCATACATTTCAATCAGTAAAAGAAAGGGATTTCTTCCTCTTCTGTTCACTGTATCATTCTTTTAGTTCAGTAAGATTAGCACACTATATTTTCATGAATTGGAAAGCAAGAGCCTATCAACCAGCTGAAAATAAACATGATGTGCTGGCTGTGCTTCATGGAAGGCCTAGCTAAAGGGAAGAAAGGTCAGTCCATCATGAAAGAACAAAGAATAAAATAAATTTGTAGCAGGGAACTTCTTGGGGAGGGGATTCTTAGCGTCACATTACAATGCTCTGTCTGGTTCTGGACTTTTTCCTAACCTCATCAAATGAGGCTGCACAGCCTGCTAGTTTAACTCCCAAGCTGGCAAGGAAACGAAGGAAGATTGGCTCCCCAAACTTACATGAGTTGAAGCAACAGAGAAATCTTCTGCCTTCCACCTATATAAACCCTGATAAGGGGCTCCTCAAATCAAGTTTGGCATTAGGGACTCCACGTAGGTTAGCCAATGAGGGGAGGTCACATTCCTCTATTCAATCTGACAAGCTCACTGTACAATGGGGCAGAGGCATAGCCTCATACTTTCCCAAACTTCATTTTGGTGGCATCTCCTTCAAGTTTCCTTCTTTACCTGATCAACTCCAAACAAGGCCTTGCACTGGGAACTGCACTCATCATCCATTCTTCCCCCAGCAACTCCAAGTAATCATCTCCCCAGTATGAGGGACAGACTTGAGAGACAGACTTCTAAACTAGCATTAGATAGCAGTTTCCTAAGGAGAAATAAACTTTCAAAGGTGCATCCTCTGTATAGCTTAGAAGTTTCATAGGATTTGACCACTTAATTTATAGAGTACCAATCACTAATATTCAAGCGCTGATCTGTCCAGACCAGCTGCCTCTGAAGCGAATCTGGCCTTTGAAGAAGCATCTTGATTGTTTAAAGAGACACTATTTTAAGCAATCACTTGCAAAATAGCCCAGTGCTACAAGTGACAGTTCTTACTGATTTTTAAAAGGAAAAAGATTCTCTTGTATGTTTTCTGACTTCATTTTTCAATACAATTCTGTACAACCCTTTTGGATTGCTTTGAAGTGAAACGGTGAAACAACCCGTATTCTAAAGTGCCTTTAAAAGATATTAAATAAGAAAAATCCCAGCAGAAAGCCATCCAATTAGGCCATTTTATTGCTTCTTTTCTATTTGTGCAAATGGATTGTACAGAGATTTTTGCCCCACAACTGAAGTGATTTATGTTTAGCATCCCTTCTTGAATAAGAGTCTCAACTCCAATACACTGCTCTCTTGTATGTGGGAGAGTTCCTCATTGCACTGAGTGGGAGATCACCACAAGTTTGGGAACACAGAATACTGGTAGCTTGATCTACATTGTGATACAGAAAAATAAGTTTCCTTCAATTGATTTTCGGCACCATGGAAGTACAAACATGATTTGTAGCTGTCTGTCCATTTTATCGTCCCAAAAGGATCAAAAGTCTTGCAGGAAAAAAATCTGTTCAGTGAACTGTTTGTAAAGTTTTTCAGGTGAATGTTTTTCCCTTCAGTTTGTCGGTTCCTTTTTAACTGCAAAAGTTATTGGAATCTTTTCCTCCTTTTGAGCAGAAGGAAAGTCCACTTTTGGCTTTGCAAGATCATGTTCAGTAGCATTCTGGCCTTCTTTATCCTTAGATGCTTCCAGAAGATGCTGCATGTTAAGTTTGAAAATGAGGCGAGGGTCTGGTCCAGGAAGAGAGGGGCAATTGCAGCTCTCTCTTATTTTAAGCGCCTATGAAAACAAGCAGAAGAAATCAAATCAACTTACTAAAATACTGTTGTAGGTAAAAACAATTTTGGAGCATGCAGTTTAGTGCATGACAGTCAGTCCCTTAGCTTTCTAGTATGAATTGTATTTGCTAGTTATATGTTGGTGACTTCAGTATTAGGTCTATATACATATTATCTGACAATTTATCGAGGGAAAGCAAGACTCGGGACAGAAGAGCCATTAATACGGTAAAAGATACTGTTTCTAAGGAGAATGTTTTCTCAGCCAGCTCCATGAAGAATGGATACTTTAAGAGGCATGGTACCATGGTGTTAACTCTATACAGCATTGAAAATCCACAAAACTCCTGTAATTTAACAAAACAATGTAAAGTCATAATACATTCTAATATTTAGTACCGATCATTATCATGGCCACTTTCATATCTGCTGTTAAATGCTTCTTAGCCTTACTGAAAGAAAGCAGAACACACACTTGATGGGCAAATGACCACCCAGTTGCATTTTTAATCCTTGCATCAGAAAGTTTATTCCCTTTTTGTTTTATTCTATTCGTCCCAATTATCTTCCTAATCTCATGTTCCAGAAGAGTTCTTGTCAGAGTTTCCTTGAGTTACTTACAGCTAAATGCTGCCCTAGCCATTGGGCTGGGTGTTATGGAGAAACTACAGAAAATAGTGGCTTAGACCCAGAGTGAGAGAAGAGAAAGTTCATACTGCAGATCCTTTAAAAAAAAAAAAATTCACCCTTGGGTTAGGTATACTACAGACTAGAATAGCCACATTCAGTTTTGCAATGTGAAGTGTATGTATGTGGACACAGCGGCTTGTCCTCCTCCCTCACCTACCTGTTCAGTAGATATACTGCCCTGCTACTAACATAGTGAGCAAGGGCTGCCTTATATGATTCCTTATATACCTACAGGGAGGGAAGGATTTGCCCCAATTTGAAATTCATTCAGATCCTTCCAATAGAGGCAGTACGTACAGATGACTTCTGCAGTTTTTAAAAGAAAAGTCTAGCCTAATAGCTCCTCTTTCAAAGAGGTTCTGAAACAATGTTTTTCTAACGAAAATCCTTTCAGTGCAATAAACTGATATCTCTGGAACTTGCTTAGAAACAAATGGAATTTAATAGCTCCAACTGGCCTTTAGAAAAAGGCACATTCCAGAGACATGACAAGTGTTTCTCATCTGCGCTATCTGATAATTTCTGGTTGAAATATAGTATCTGAATCATCACAAACACAACTTTGGGCTTAGGGCTTCATAGACTCCTCTCAGTTATATGTTTTTATTTAATAAAAGAAAGTTAAGTTCAACATTTGTTGTTTTGCAAGCTAATCACCCAAATGTTCCCTACATTTTATCATACATATCAACCCAGTTCTGCTTTAGTAACCAATCAATTTCAAAACTGATATTTATAATGACAGATTAAGAGTTTTCTCTTGTTCTCTTGCAGAACATGAGCTGCTGCAAGACTACATTAATGTCAAGCAACATTATTCAAGGCAAGTAGAAATATAAAGATTTACATTGTATCTTGAAAAGGGCAAAGTAATCCTCTTTAAATTAATTTAGCAGTTTTAAATCTCTGGTTTTCTTGGCTATGTAATGCCTATCTTCCTTCCTTGGGTTCACTTATCTAAAATATAGGAGTTAACAACATCAAGAATTATATACAATATTCTTACCCTGCAGAGGCCTCTACTTTCTTATTACACAAAGCAGCTGGAGGTGCATGATTAAAACACACCAATTCACAGTCCATAAAAAACAAAATGAAGTCTACTGTTATGACAGTTGAAAGGCTATGTTTAGCATAGGCCTTCCTGTTAAAGACAGAGCTGCATCCACATTCTAGTGAGTGAGTGATTTTTGCAATGATTTTGCATGTGGATATTTGTCCTTGGCACAGAGGATCCAGTTCTATTTAGTGGATGCTCTTTCCTAAGCTCAGTTGGCTCCTGCTATTTTTTTTTTAATGCAAATAATGTACTCAATGCAGCAGAATCATTAAAATGGTCAAGAAGCCTACAATGTATTCTTTCTGAAAGATAAAGCCTCCCAATGCCTACCTTCAATATCACTATCATAACTTCTAATAATTTGGGGTTGCTCAAGAAACTCCATTTCCACCATCCAATCCAGCTAATTTAGTTGTAAGGATCATGCATAGACATTCCTAATTAAAGGCATACAATTTACCACTGTGATTACCTCAGAAGGCCTTACTAACGGACTGACAATGACAGTGGTACCCAGTGATCTGACAGTCCTTTTAATACAAAGTATTATTTATTAGACCAAATGCATTTCAGAGAAAACCAGTTCTTAAAACAATCAAACAGACTGTACACATATCTCGGTACGAAACCATCTTCCACATGGGAATCCTGGTAGGCATAATTCTCCTACAGACCACCAAGGCCTCTAGGGTCAGTTCATTCCCTTAGCTCAAACCATTCTCTCCCTCAGCCTCAGAGAGAGAGTTCTTTAAGAGCTGTTTAGTCCTTTTGATCTCCCACTACTGTCCCTCTTCCCCAAGACCAAATCACATTTTAATTGATTACAGCCCTTTGATCTGTTAGGTTATGTTTACATAACTTCTGTAAGCGAGCCTCCCAGCCTGGGTCAACAGTTTCAGGCTAGCCAGGCTCTGCCTTGTGCTCAAATAGCTGAGCAGGGAGCACTTTGAAGTTGCACCTTGGGCTGAAGCTTGGCCTCTGAAGGGGGAGAGGGGGGATGTGTTTGAGAGCCCAAGCTGCAACATCGAAGTGCTGCCAAATATTATTTTTAGAGCACTAGCATGAGCCCCGCTAGCATGAGTCTGTTGACCGAGCTGGGGCGCTCGCTTCTGTGGACTGTGTAGACATACCCCTATTTCATAGCCTTGGCAAAACAAGGCATATGACTTGTTGGAGGCAGAATGTAAGATCCACAAAACCGGATTGTTTTTCAAGTGTGCATGGAGAGCGGGGAGTGTCCTTTCCTGGGGTCACTCCCTTTTTGGCAACAGTCCTCCTGGAATAAAAGCATTCTAAGTGTGCAGTAAACATTTCATTACTCCAGTGTAATACAGTCTCTCTCAGTAACTATGTTACACAGCTCCATGGCTGTCACAACCACCTTTAAAGGGAAAGCTGCAGGAAAAGATGTGTCCAAGTTGCTTTAGCATTTTCATCGTAGATTGAAAAGTTTTCACCAGCAATTGGATACAATGACATTCCAGGGGAGGCGGGTGAAAGAAAATAACCTTTTTTCTAATATGTTTTCTAAAACTATCATCTCTCAAAACGGCACTCTTGTAACAGCCTATTTGTTCTGGGCCTGAAGTAGACACTCGTGTGTGTGTCAGGTCTAAGTACAGTATTCTCTCTCTCTCTCTCATTTAGAAAATGTTACTGTCAAGCTTGTTAACTTCATAAAATGTAGAGGCCAATTCAATTACACCAGCTAGTAAAATATTTGCCTTTACTTCATGTCACAGACAAAATGAAATCCTGGAAAATGAATAGTGCTTGTATAGTATATACACAGGGCTTGTACATATTTTCTTGTACTTCACTTTTACCTTTATGTTCAAATAATCTGTTTGCTATAGTTGAGAACCCTAAAATAATTACAAATTCATAAGCATGAGTCACTTATGCATTCCAATTCTGATTTTACTAAACTCACAAGATTGAGAAAAGAGGATTGGGGTTGGGGGAGGAAGGGAAAAAAAAAATCTTGCACAGAATTACATATCCCTCCAAGAGACTGTTGTATATCCAAGGACTGTGCGCAGTATGGCAGCTCAAAAAGAGGGCAAATATAATGGATATTAGACAAATTGGTCACCAAAACATAGAACACTGAAGTTTGTGTTGCAGAATCAAGCTTCCAATTTTATTACTTGGAAATTTAAAGTTAATTGTAAATAAAATACATGTTATAGGTTTTGAATATTTGTATTTGGAGTTCTACATTTCAGATGCAATTTTCATGTTGGGTTACAGTACTAGTTCTCTAAACTACCCTCATAATAATAGAAGCAGCTATAAGACCCAGATCCCATCCTGCTCAGAGGCAAGTTATGACGTATATATTCAAAATGCTGTACTGTGTCATCATGTGAAAGTATTTTGAAATGGTTATACTATTAAGTGACAAAAGGTTGATGTATGTATCTGTTCTCCAATTTTCCATATATGCATTCTAGTTACTATTATAATTTATGTTAATAATTAGGCTACATACTTGAAGTATCCTAAGCATAACAGATAATTCTAAGTATATAAAACAAACTTTACCATGAAATTATTTACAGATTTAAAAAAAACAGTTCTAATGGCTCCTTTTGTCAGTCTGTATGCAGCTGGTTTGCACTAATAGTTGTCTTACTATCTTAGAAAGTAACAAAATCATTCAAGTTAATAGCAAACAATGTAGGTTTTTGGGCCTTAAAAGATACAGTAAGCAATTCTAGACTAAGAATGATCAATTCCAGATTTCTAGTACTATAGACATTTCATTCCCTGAGATAGCTTTGGATCACATCATTGTAAAGTGCAATGTCATCATCTAAAGAAAAACCTTTCCTATGGTATGATGAGAATGCAGAGCAATTTATTGTTGTCTTGCTCAGAAAGTATGCTAAGAAACACAGTAACATTATCAAAGTGTCCTTTAAAATTAACTGTTTTCTTTTACTGCCATTTGGTTGTCTGGAAAAAAATTTCTAATCTGAATGGTTGAGTAGTAGGTAACGATTGGCAGGGTCACTTTAGTTGAGGTACTATCAAAAAATGAATACAGATATAGAGTTCACCATCCCCATTTTGAATTTTGCTTACTCTCAGTATAACTGATAGTATATTTTCTCTTTAGCCTCATGTTACCATAACAAATAAACCTTCCAAGAGATTTACTCACACACTTTCCCAGTAGTGTATCTTGTTTTCCATTGCTTGGTGTATGAACAATACTGAGCATATCATATGGACACCTGTAGTGTGGCAATGCTGCAACAAGAAGCTGTTGCTGGTAAATAAAACCTGGCTTTAATAGACTAGCACTGAAAACAACATTCCCATTTTTCTTCTAGCTCCTCACACAGTTCTCTAGATTGGGGAGAAACGGGCACCAGCTCAAACAGAACCAATTATTACCTCTGCCTATAATTCTTTCTAGCTGTTGTGCATCAGCTCCACTTATCCACTGAACTCTTCTCGAGGGCACAAAGCCCTTACGCCTGCTTCCCCACCCCACTCCATGCATGTTTGAGGTGGAATGCAAATTCTGCTCCTCTTCCTCAAATATCATTGGGGGAAGATGACTTCAAGACCTCCCCCACCCAACCTGCCTGATGGCTGCTCTTTTCAGGGGCTGGGGAAAGCAGGAAGGGTTACTCCACCTGGCAAACTACAAGAGATCAAGCAGTGATAAAATAAATGCCAACGCTCTCCAAGGGCATAAGAAAACCTTTTTTGCTCTTAGATTTTAATGTCCTGCACCAGACCAAGCAGTAATTCACTACCAGCCCGCAAGCCTTCAGGTATGTTAGCAACAAGAAGAAAGTCAAGGAAAGTGTGGGCCCCTTACTGAATGAGAGAGGCAACCTAGTGACAGAGGATGTGGAAAAAGCTAATGTACTCAATGTCTTTTTTGCCTCCGTCTTCACGAACAAGGTCAGCTCCCAGACTACTGCACTGGGCAGCACAGCATGGGGAGGAGGTGACCAGCCCTCTGTGGAGAAAGAAGTGGTTCGGGACTATTTAGAAAAGCTGGATGAGCACCAGTCCATTGGGCCGGATGCACTGCATCCGAGAGTGCTAAAGGAGTTGGCAGATGTGATTACAGAGCCATTGGCCATTATCTTTGAAAACTCATGACAATCGGGGGAGGTCCCGGACGACTGGAAAAAGGCTAATGTAGTGCCCATCTTTAAAAAAGGGAAGGAGGAGGATCCTGGGAACTACAGGCCAGTCAGCCTCACCTCAGTCCCTGGAAAAATCATGGAGCAGGTCCTCAAGGAATCCATTCTGAAGCACTTAGAAGAGAGGAAAGTGATCAGGGTCAGCATGGATTCACCAAGGGCAAGTCATGCTTGACTCATCTAATTGCCTTCTATGACAAGATAACTGGCTCTGTGGATGACGGGAAAGCGGTGGACGTGTTGTTCCTTGACTTTAGCAAAGCTTTTGACACGGTCTCCCACAGTATTCTTGCCAGCAAGTTAAAGAAGTATGGGCTGGATGAATGGACTATAAGGTGGATAGAAAGCTGGCTAGATTGTCGGGCTCAATGGGTAGTGATCAATGGCTCCATGTCTAGTTGGCAGCCGGTATCTAGTGGAGTGCCCCAAGGGTCAGTCCTTGGGCCGGTTTTGTTCAATATCTTCATAAATGATCTGAAGGATGGTGTGGATTGCACCCTCAGCAAGTTTGCAGACGACACTAAACTGGGAGGAGAGGTAGATACACTGGAGGGTAGAGATAGGATACAGAGGGACCTAGACAAATTGGAGGATTGGGCCAAAAGAAATCTGATGAGATTCAACAAGGACAAGTGCAGAGTCCTGCACTTAGGACGGAAGAACCCCATGCACCGCTACAGACTAGGGACCGAACGGCTCGGCAGCAGTTCTGCAGAAAAGGACCTAGGGGTTACAGTGGACGAGAAGCTGGATATGAGTCAACAGTGTGCCCTTGCTGCCAAGAAGGCCAATGGCATTTTGGGATGTATACGTAGGGGCATTGCCAGCAGATCGAGGGACATGATCGTTCCCCTCTATTCGACATTGGTGAGGCCTCATCTGGAGTACTGTGTCCAGTTTTGGGACCCACACTACAAGAAGGATGTGGAAAAATTGGAAAACGTCCAGCGGAGGGCAACAAAAATTATTAGGGGACTGGAACACATGACTTATAAGGAGAAGCTGAGGGAACTGGGATTGTTTAGTCTGCGGAAGAGAAGAATGAGGGGGGATTTGATACTGCTTTCAACTACCTGAAAGGGGGTTCTAAAGAGGATGGATCTAGACTGTTCTCAATGGTAGCTGATGACAGAACAAGGAGTAATGGTTTCAAGTTGCAGTGGGGGAGGTTTAGATTGGATATTAGGAAAAACTTTTACACTAGGAGGGTGGTGAAACACTGGAATGCATTACCTAGGGAGGTGGTCGAATCTCCTTCCTTTGAAGTTTTTAAGGTCAGGCTTGACAAAGCCCTGGCTGGGATGATTTAGTTGGGGATTGGTCCTGCTTTGAGCAGGGGGTTGGACTAGATGACCTCCTGAGGTCCCTTCCAACCCTGATATTCTATGATTCTATGAAGCCTGCTGGTACTTTAAAAAATAAAAAATCATGATCTCTGTTCCTTTGGTACTGATCTATCTATAACGAGGGCTCCAAGAACACTGTACACATCTTCATTTTCCACTTCAGCTATTGTGATAGGATTTTATAACATTCCTATTATAATCTGCTCACAACTTAAAGACCACAGAGCTATTTTGGTGATGCAGGGTAGGTTATTTTGAAAAGAAGCTGTCTAGATATCCTTCAATCTCCCACCTGCAACCGCTATTTTGGCTCATGCCATCATTTAGCACACTAATTGCACTTTCTCCAATTGAAAGAAAGTCTTCTCTTTCTGAAAGTTCTATGGAAACAGAGTATTTTTATGATCCCCAGGCTAATAAATCTCCAATAGTCAGAGTCTGGCAGCAAGAAAAGATTGCAAGTGATAGCTAGCTAGTTGTACAAAATATGCAGCAACCACTTGTTTTGGGATGAAGTAGTAAGTTTCAAAAAGCAGCTCATTTTGTTGGAAAAAGAGGAGTTGTGACTGGAATAGATTTGCTGCTGCAAAGGGTAACAGCAGACAGAAAGCCTTTACTTAGCTTTAAAAAATGCCCTATGTAATTATCTATATTTCTGGAGAAAGCGGACCCTGTTTGATAATGGAACACAAGCCTAGATCACACAGAACAGAACAGTTTTCAGCTACAATGCTGACACCTGGGTAATGGGGGCTTTCTGGTTCAGCCACCAGTGGTTGGGTAATTGAGCAAATTAAAAGGATCCGCAAGCAGTTACCTACTTGGCATTCCTATTAGAGGACATTTGAAAGAAAGAACAAAAAGCAGACTCCAGATGGATGGGCAATTGTGAGAATTAGCTCCATTTCCTTAGAGTGGGGTAGAACTGGCTCTCTAATGTGATGGAACAGCTAAAGAGAACTAAAAACAAAAGCAAGCTGCAAAATCTACAGAGGCCATGATTACTATGGATATTAAGAAACCTTTTACTGGGGATCTTAGGCAAAGCTGTTCATGCCCTCTTCAGTGAGAGAAAATGGGGAAGCATGGCTTACTCTGTGTGATAACCTAGGTCCTAGGACTTGTAGCTAAAGGAAGTGGAAATGAGAACTTGTCTACTCGAGCACTTTTGTTGATAAAGCTTTTATCAGTCGGGGTGACGAAGTTTCACCGACAAAAGTGCCAGCGTGAACAGCACTATGTTGGCAGGAGACACTCTCCTGCCAACATAGCTACTCTACTCGTTAGGGGTGGTTTAATCATGCCAGGAGGAGAGCTCTCTCCTGCTGGAATAAAGGGGCTATACAGGAGACCTTACAGCAGCGCAGCAATACATCTGTGTTACTGTAAGGTCTGTAGTGCAGACAAAGCCTTAGTGTCCCAACCTGACTTCTGGTTTCCAGCACAGGTACAAGATGCCACAGAAGACCTAAGTTACTTTGTCAAGCCTGTATTTATTAAAGGGAAGAGCCATTAACAAAACAAAAATGTTAAATCTTAATCACAATGTACATTTCATCTAAAGATAGCTGAGAACCCTACAGAGTAATTACACTTTACCTATGCTGCTTTAATTTTTCTTCACCTAATGGAAGTCCTGAGTAGGTTAGTATTTTATAATGGAATGTTTCTGCAAGGAAAAAGGGCAAGATAAATGTGATGCTATGAAATTAGCTCATAAATCAACACTAAAGTAACGTTCTAACAACCTTTTGCCGGGGGGGGAGGGGGGGAAGAGGTGGGGAGGAGGAGACGACACTTCTCTCAACATTCTCTGCTCACCTCTGGTATAAGCCGGTTCAAGTGTTCAGCTCTGTTTTCATGAGAAGGGTGTGTGGAGAGCCATTCTGGTAATTTACGCTGCCCTTGAATGGTCTCTACTAATTCCATCTGCTGCCAAAACACAGTGCTTGCTCTTACATCCACACAAGCCTAAAAGTAAAAAGGAAATATCACTGTACTATAATTCTCAGAAACACGTTTTAAATTAGAATTCTCCAAAGCTCCTTGGACTGCATCCCTCACATGAACACAAGAAATGGCTATACTTGGTCACACCAGTGGTCCATCTAGCTCAGTAGCCTGTCTTCCAACAGTGGCCAATACCAGATGCTTCAGAGAGAATGAACAGAACAGGCAATCATCAAGTGATCCATCCCCTATCATCCACTCCCAGCTTTCAGCAAACAGAGGCTAGGAACACTCAGAGGGTAGGGTTGCATCCCTGACCATTTTGGCTAATAGCCATTGATGGAGCTATCCTCCATGAACTTATCCAGTTCTTTTTTTGAATCCTGTTACAGTTTTGGCCTTCACACCATCCCCTGGCAATGAGTTCCAAAATCTGACTGTGTGTTGTATGAAGAAGTGCTTCCTTTTGTTTGTTTTAAACCTGCTGCCTATTAATTTCATTGGGTGACCCCTGATTCTTGTGTTACGTGAATGAGTAAATAACACTTCCTTATTCACTTTCTCCACACCCGTCATAATTTTATTGACTTATCTCTGTCATCTGTATTCTAGGCTGAACAGTCCGTCTTTTTAATCTCTCCTCCTAAGAGGTTATTTCATATGCCTAATCATTTTTGTTGTCCTTCTCTGCACCTTTTCCAGTTCTACTATATTATATCTTTTTTGAGATGGGGTGACAAGAACTGCACGCAGTATTCAAGATTCTATGGTACAGTTATGGTACATGGACTAGAATAAATGCTGAAACTTTAAGGGAAAAAATTAAACTACTTCACTAGAGCCAGAAAATGGGCAGGTGGGAATGTCAGGTCATGCTCAGTGAGCCAGATTCAACCCTGAAGTTAACTCCGGGGGCAGGAACAGTTACAGAAAAGATGAGAAGTCTCTCAGGACTGAAGACTGGTACACTTCAAGGACACACTGGGCCCAATACTTCATTCACACCTGTGTAACTCATTGACTTTGATAGAATTACTCCTAAATTACACAGAGTTAGTGAGAGGGGGACCAGGCACAGAAATGGTTAATCAGAAAAAGAAGTTATTCTATATTTCACTTTGTTTTAATTTACCATAAACAGCTCTGCACTCTTTTTTCTTTTAGTAACAGTTGCTACGCATAATACCTCAGAAGAACAAATTAATCACCCTCACAGATTCACACAAATCTACAGAGAGAAGGTCGCTTTTTCCACCTCAGTATTTGTGAAAACAGCAACCACCAGAATGCCCTTAGAGAAAGTTCAGAGACTGGGGAGAATTTCTGCAGGAGAACGAAGGGAAGGTGTAACACCCAATTTTTTGGCCTTCTACTCAGAGGACCTTCTGCTGTGCTATTTCTAGTGCTTGTGACAATAGGGATGACTTTGAAGTACAGGTAACCTGCTGTATCAAACATGACCATGCTAATTCTTTTTTTTTTTTTTTTAATTTCCCATCCCAGAAAAACAGCATCCAAAAGGTATGTCACCAACGAGGTGCAGAAGGATAAGATTCACCAACCAAAGAAGTAAAAAACCCAACAGCCACATCTTTCACTGCAATCTAGATGCCAGCCTGAATAGCTTATAAGATAAGGGTTGAAGTTTGCCTCGCATTATGACTGGGCAAATTTAAAATGCCTCAATAAGCAGAGCTATTGCTGCATCACTGGCATAATTTGTCATATACTCTGAAATACAGCAAACTGCACAAGTGGCAGCAGAGTAAATGTTCATGCTTTAGAGAAAGATGAATGCCATGTACTATGGAAAATGAAGGGATTATTTTTCCTGTAAATTTGGAAATAATTTTTTTCGTTTTTGTAATGACTTTATGAGAAACAGAAGTGAAACAACACTGTATATGAAACAGGCAAAGTGTGCACATGTGTACAGTGGATAACAATTATGTTAGTGAAAGGAATGCCATCTGGTTTAAGCACCTGACCTTGGGAATACTTTACACAGCAGTATGACGATAATGAAGGAACTGTGGTAACAGCTGCAATACAGAAGGGATGGAAACAGAGTTACCAGAAAACTACTTCCACAAAAAGTTGCAGCAAGGAAATCTATTATTTATATTGTGATAACACAATGCCTAGGAACTCCAATCATCATAAAAAGCCTGATGAAAAAAATCTTAAGTTTATGTGCAGTCAGAGGTCTTAACACCTAGCTAATTTGGGGCATACCCATACTATACTATCAGTTTGTTAAAGTGTCCTGGAGTGTAAATATAGATAGATATTAGAAAATCACATCTGAATACGCTGTATGGAGCAATGGTTGTCAAACAAAAGTGACAATTGTCTTAGATAGCTAAATATTTGTAGTAAAATTCAGAATTTAAGGTGTTTCCTATAGTAATACTGTAGGTACTTCGGCTATCTTATTTACTTCAGGGGGATTCTCACTTTCTCCACCCAGGACCTTCAAAGCAGCCAAAGGACAGTGGATTGAGGTCATGCCAAGAATATGTCTGGTCAACGACAACAGCAGATGAGTTTTTTGGGTGGGTGGTGCTTGTGAAGGTTGTTCAGCTGCTGGCTGGCAAATGGGAGGGGGATTGTTTCAGCAATTCCTGTCTCCCCCCAATTCCCATGCTGTTCTCTACTTCAGGGAAACACTGAGCACTGAATAGTTTTTAGAGGACCACCACCATCCACTGGGCAGCATAAAGATAATGCCAAAAAAGTGCTCTAGTCAAAATATAAGCTATGAGGGCAGAGGTACCAGGGGAGAGTAAGTCAGACAAGGTTTATTAAGTGAGGACAGAATGCTACGGTCATGAAGCCTATTTATATTATTACTGATTTATAGGTGGCTGTAGGACAGTAAACAAACTTGACTGTGCAGCCAGCAGACCCTGATAGTACAGTATGAGATAGTGTGTGGGATTCAGTATAGGGGTATTATTAGCATGAATTTGGGATGACCAAATTTCTCGTGAGCATGGAAGCCATGAGTTAGTTTTAAAAGTTGCTCTCAAAACTCATGACAATAAAACCGGTTTTGTTTGGGTCTCATATTTTACAACAGTATTTGTTTGTTTTCTCCACCCTGCTTACATGTATGTATGTATGTATGTAACCCTGCACCACTTCCCTCACCCCCATCCCTTTGCTTTTAGATTGTAAGGTCTTTGGAACAGGGACCATTTCTTCCTATTTGTTTGTACAGCACCTAGCAAATTTGGAGCTCATCCATACTATAAATATTTCCAAGTGTTTAAATGTAAAGATCAATGTGATTAGTATATTTGTGTATATTATCTAAAAATTATCTATGTTTCTTCAGTAAGTCACTATGCTGAAATTCTGTGAACATATGATCTCTTGTAACCTGCCACAAGTAAAAACTAATGATATATACAGCTGGAAATTAGGAACCTCATCTTCCCATATGGATATGGAGTGTCTGAGATATTGAACAGTAAACATCACTTATAGAAGACCAAAGTCTTACACCACAGCCTCTATATACTTGTATTTTCCTGCTATACATTCATGTGAAAAAAGGAACAGCTATGTATCTTTGTTTTTGTATGTTTTTTAAAATAAAAGCTTGCAATAAACTGCTCAAAGATTTGGAATATCAATATTTTTGTTCAAGATGTATTAGTGGTGAGAACACTGGTGAGAAAGTTGAGGTACAAGGCAACAAGCTATGTAATTAAGGAATTATTCTCTGGAAACCATAATCACATGTGCGATATTAGATGTGTTTATGTGTACAAACACAAATAATGACACACTCTCTCTTAATCCTGCTGCTGTGATAGGGACATTTCTTTTTAACTCTAACTTCAGAAAACTTATTTGTAGGGTAAAGTTCAGAGGAAAATGGATCATGAGAATGACTATAACAGGGACTAAATGCAACTGGCACCCAGGTTATAGAAAATTCTCATGAGTGAGGTACATATCACTGTCTTCATTATTAGGTGCTCGTGTACAAAAAAGCACATTTTAGTGGTTCAAAAACAAAAGTAGGAATTAGGATTGGATTTAGTCATGACAGCCACATACTTGCTATACTATTCTGGGAAAGTTGCTTTCACCTCTGTGTGTCAGTGTTTGTAAGGCACTTACCATAGCATCTTCCTTTCAAAGATGTCAGAAATAAAAGTTTGCAGTAAACTGCTCGAAGATTTGGAATGTTAATATTTTTGTTAGAGATGGATTAATGGTCAGAACGCAGAAGAAAGAGCCTAGGTGCAAGGTAACAAGCTATTTATTAAGGAATTATTTTCTAGAGACCATAATCACATGTGTGATATTAGAAGTGTGTGTGTATGTATGTGTGTACTAAGTCTTCGTAAATTAGTGTTAAAAGGAGATGTCCCTACTGCAGCAGAAGGATTAAAAGTGTGTGTGTCATCATCTGGTGTCAGTTTCTGGTATAACCACTACATGCTTCAAAGCAATGAGGTCTTTGCCCCAGAGAGCTAGATATCAATTACCTTTTCCCTAAATATATTTCCGAGACCTGTGTCCTCACCTGTAACCTATTAAAACCACAAATAAAAGTGCAATCTCAACTATAGGAAATAAGAAACTCAGAATGATAGAAGATTCAAAAAGGTCAAACTGCAAAAAGCAGAATTCTCTTACTATGATATATTAGCACTAGATGGTGCTGTTGACATAGTTATCCAACTTAGCTCCAAAAACACTAAATGGATAGGTAAAGCCGAAAGGTCTTGCTTAATTTATTAACTAAATCCCTCTAAGGATAAAAGTGTGAATTGGTAGAGAGATTATGAAATAAACTATGAGTACTTTACAAAGAGCATTAAAGCCTCATGTTAAAAAGGAGCTGCATCATTTAAATTCCACATAGAAGTATGAAACCCATCTCTCGCACATATAAAGCAGCTGATATATTAAAAGTGATTTATAAATAAACTGGCACCACTGAAAAAATACGACTATGCTTATTTTAAATCTTGAAACCAAACAAAAAACTGATCTGAATTTTAAGTTATAAAGCATTATATAAACCATAATTACTAGCTATCATATCTCTAGTGATACAATCAATCACAATACAGAAAAATTTAAAACCACCCTTGCTTACTTACATTATCTACTCTGATAATGATATACTGAAACTCAAGTGCACTACAGATTAGTAAAACAATCTTCAATAACTTTTGTAACAGACAGAAGCTAAGTAAAATACTGTATATCAAAAGCCAATGGATGGAGTTTGTAATCTACATTGCCAGATATACTTCCATGTATATTACCTATGATAGGGAACTTCTTGGTTTTCACTTGTTTAAGAATAAGTTAGTGACACCCAGTTTTATGAACTCCACTATTATTATAGGTTTCAGAGTAACAGCCATGTTAGTCTGTATTCGCAAAAAGAAAAAGGAGTACTTGTGGCACCTTAGAGACTAACCAATTTATTAGAGCATAAGCTTTCGTGAGCTACAGCTCACTTCATCAGATGCATATCGTGGAAACTGCAGCAGACTTTATATATACACAGAGAATATGAAACAATACCTCCTCCCACCCCACTGTCCTGCTGGTAATAGCTTATCTAAAGTGATTATCAGGTGGGCCATTTCCAGCACAAATCCAGGTTTTCTCACCCTCCACCCCCCCACACAAATTCACTCTCCTGCTGGTGATAGCCCATCCAAAGTGACAACTCTTTACACAATGTGCATGACAATCAAGTTGGGCTATTTCCTGCACAAATCCAGGTTTTCTCACATCCCCCCACCCCCATACACACAAACTCACTCTCCTGCTGGTAATAGCTCATCCAAACTGACCACTCTTCAAGTTTAAATCCAAGTTAAACCAGAACATCTGGGCGGGGGGGGGGGGGGAGGAAAAAACAAGAGGAAACAGGCTACCTTGCATAATGACTTAGCCACTCCCAGTCTCTATTTAAGCCTAAATTAATAGTATCCAATTTGCAAATGAATTCCAATTCAGCAGTTTCTCGCTGGAGTCTGGATTTGAAGTTTTTTTGTTTTAAGATAGCGACCTTCATGTCTGTGATTGCGTGACCAGAGAGATTGAAGTGTTCTCCGACTGGTTTATGAATGTTATAATTCTTGACATCTGATTTGTGTCCATTTATTCTTTTACGTAGAGACTGTCCAGTTTGACCAATGTACATGGCAGAGGGGCATTGCTGGCACATGATGGCATATATCACATTGGTGGATGTGCAGGTGAACGAGCCTCTGATAGTGTGGCTGATGTTATTAGGCCCTGTGATGGTGTCCTATGCAGGGGACACCATCACAGGGCCTAATAACATCAGCCACACTATCAGAGGCTCGTTCACCTGCACATCCACCAATGTGATATATGCCATCATGTGCCAGCAATGCCCCTCTGCCATGTACATTGGTCAAACTGGACAGTCTCTACGTAAAAGAATAAATGGACACAAATCAGATGTCAAGAATTATAACATTCATAAACCAGTCGGAGAACACTTCAATCTCTCTGGTCACGCAATCACAGACATGAAGGTCGCTATCTTAAAACAAAAAAACTTCAAATCCAGACTCCAGCGAGAAACTGCTGAATTGGAATTCATTTGCAAATTGGATACTATTAATTTAGGCTTAAATAGAGACTGGGAGTGGCTAAGTCATTATGCAAGGTAGCCTGTTTCCTCTTGTTTTTTCCTCCCCCCCCCCCCCCCGCCCAGATGTTCTGGTTTAACTTGGATTTAAACTTGAAGAGTGGTCAGTTTGGATGAGCTATTACCAGCAGGAGAGTGAGTTTGTGTGTATGGGGGTGGGGGGATGTGAGAAAACCTGGATTTGTGCAGGAAATAGCCCAACTTGATTGTCATGCACATTGTGTAAAGAGTTGTCACTTTGGATGGGCTATCACCAGCAGGAGAGTGAATTTGTGTGGGGGGGTGGAGGGTGAGAAAACCTGGATTTGTGCTGGAAATGGCCCACCTGATAATCACTTTAGATAAGCTATTACCAGCAGGACAGTGGGGTGGGAGGAGGTATTGTTTCATATTCTCTGTGTATATATAAAGTCTGCTGCAGTTTCCACGATATGCATCTGATGAAGTGAGCTGTAGCTCACGAAAGCTTATGCTCTAATAAATTGGTTAGTCTCTAAGGTGCCACAAGTACTCCTTTTCTTTTTACTATTATTGTACTTTTAGCAAAAATGCCCTTTTGTTTTCCAGTTGACTAGTAAACTATTATGTTTTCCCTTAATGTCATTAAACACCTATTTGACTAAAATTTGGGGGATTCCTAGACTGCAAAATTAAAGTTTACCTGTCCATGAATTGTCATTTGTAAACAGCTTATTCCAATAATAAATTAAACAGAAGAACTATTTGGCTAGTAAGAACCAATTTTAGTTACCTTTGCAGCAAACTGAAGTCCAACTTTGTCAGCTTCAGCCTCCAGTGTCCTGTTATATGGCCTATCAAATAAAAACTGAAAGAGAAACATGTCAAAGGCTTGATCATAATTCTTGGTTTCACCGATTTATGAAGTCATTAACATTTTGTATATTTTTTAACCTGCTCATAAGAAAAGCTGGATGGGGTTCATCATTATATTAATTACCTGTATATGACAAGTAAGCAGTTTTAATCCTTGTCTAGCATAGTATATTCTTTCCATCAGAACTCAATCCATGTATTCACCTGGGAAATTCACATATTTCTCAAGGAAAAGGAGTAAATGCACTTCTAAAGCACCTTTCATTAGCTGATCTCAGAGCATTTTAAAAGCAGTTTAAGGGACACTATCAATTTAGCTAGTCAATTTTAGAAAGGGAAGTAAAGGCAGTTCAGGTACTAGCCTAGGATGTGATGCCCCTCCTAACCACATCAATTTTGTGGATTTACGATTACATTTGTCTGTTTTAAAAAGTGTTTTATCTCCCCTATGGCTGTGTGGAAGATCCACACAAACAGAGGAAACAAACGGATTATGCATAAACAGGAGACAAACTTTTATCGTATCTTTGAATTAATGTCACTTTAGGTTTTGCTTGTAACTGTAGTAGGTAAAAGTTTCAGGGAGAAATGGGATTTTTAAATTGTCTGTGTCTTTAAGCCTTGTATGACATACCCGAGGGTAAGTACGTATGGTATGGGAAACAAGACAGTCCACAGTATCCGACACTACCATAAACCATAAGAGATCAATGCCCCTTCATGATTATACTCCCAATACAGGGCATAAATGCTCCTTGAGAAATCCAAGAGATGAAGATATTAATCTGGCCTGCTCCCACTCCATTAACCCTAGTGATGTAAATGACATTGCACAAAGACACTGTTTTGCCAGACAAAGATCCAGTTATACAACCTCCAATCTTCTAGAATATGCATCTTATGAAGATTCACATAGTCATGTGCTAGTAAAACAGGTTACAGTAAAGATTTACATGCCCTGTTGAAGCAGACTGCTGTTCTGAGTGAACTTTGCTCCTGTTCTATAGGCATTATGACATCACTCTCTGAGCTGAGTATCAATTGGGAAATTCCAACTAGAGAGAGGGAGCGTTACAAGTTTATTGCAGGGTTCTTTCAGCTCCATCACTGGATGAGTAAGAGCTGGAAAGCATTTGGGATCAAGCCATTGGTGAGGCCTCATCTGGAGTACTGTGTCCAGTTTTGGGCCCCACACTACAAGAAGGATGTGGATAAATTGGAAAGAGTCCAGCGAAGGGCAACAAAAATGATTAGGGGTCTGGAACACATGACTTATGAGGAGGGGCTGAGGGAGCTGGGATTGTTTAGCCTGCAGAAGAGAAGAATGAGGGGGGATTTGATAGCTGCTTTCAACTACCTGAAAGGGGGTTCCAAAGAGGATGGCTCTAGACTGTTCTCAATGGTAGCAGATGACAGAATGAGGAGTAATGGTCTCAAGTTGCAGTGGGGGAGGTTTAGATTGGATATTAGGAAAAACTTTTTCACTAAGAGGGTGGTGAAACACTTGGAATGCGTTACCTAGGGAGGTGGTAGAATCTCCTTCCTTAGAGGTTTTTAAGGTCAGGCTTGACAAAGCCCTGGCTGGGATGATTTAACTGGGAATTGGTCCTGCTTCGAGCAGGGGGTTGGACTAGATGACCTTCTGGGGTCCCTTCCAACCCTGAGATTCTATGATTCTATGAAGAAAGAAGTGTTCTAGAACTGTAACTGCCACAATAGAAGAGCATCAAGGAAGTGGGCCTGGCAACTTGTACACCATGAGGAAACCGAGGCACTAGTTCTTTTATTGAAGCAGCATGGATAATCCTGTTTTATTCAGCAAATCTAGGTAAAATGAGCCAAGTAACTAAATTTTCCTGCATCTTTACAGAGATGTAAACTGACAGGCATTTTTGGATTATTTTTAGGATGTCTGTATGTCTCCCACTCCACCCTATCCCCCTCCCCCCAAAAAAGCTTTACAAGAATAGGATACATATTGTGACAAAGTTCCTGCTCTACCTTGGTGGGTCTTGCGCTTATTGGCGGATTTGCTCGCCTTGGAGCTTCACGGCAGCCCTCAGCTTGGCCTTTTTTCTGAACCCACAATCCAGGTCGACTCCTCCTGTGTCTGACCAGGAGTTGGGAGGATTTGGGGGGAACCCGGGCCCGCCCTCTACTCCGGATTCCAGCCCAGGGCCCTGTGGAATGCAGCTGTCCAGAGTGCCTCCTGGAACAGCTGTGCAACAGCTACAACTCCCTGGGCTACTTCCCCATGGCCTCCTCCCAACACCTTCTTTATCCTCACCACAGGACCTTCCTCCTGGTGTCTGATAATGCTTGTACACCTCAGTCCTCCAACAGTCTGCGTTCTCACTCTCAGTTCCTAGTGCCTCTTGCTCCCAGGTCCTCACACACACACCACAGACTGAAGTGAGCTCCTTTTTAAAACCCAGGTGCCCTGATTAGCCTTCCTTTCTTTATTCTAGCACCTTCTTGATTGGCTGCAGGTGTTCTAATCAGCCTGTCTTAATTGTCTCCAGAAGGTTCCTGATTGTTCTCGAACCTTCCTGTTACCTTACCCAGGGAAAAGGGACCTACTTAGCCTGGGGCTAATATATCTGCCTTCTGTTACTCTCCTATAGCCATCTGGCCCGACCCTGTCACAATATATTGGCTTGTGTTTGTGCAAAGGCTCTGGGAAACATAATATAAGGCAACCCAAGCTGATCCACTCAGAGTAAATAAAAGCAAATTCCATGTTTTATAAGGAAGGAGAGGACAGTTCAATTCCAACACCAAAGCCTTTCTTACCAAGTCTAGATATTGCAATGATAGATAACACAGAAAACTTGAGACAAATACGTACAGGGAATATTTATTTCCATTTCATTGAACAGTTTCCCCAGGTACAGAGAAGCACACATAATCATTTAGAGGACAGGAGATTCTTCTAGGTGTGTGTGGTCTTTCATATCTTTCTGAATCACCATTAAAAAAAAAAGAGGGAGGATAATAAGCTTGATGGGTCACCTGTGTGTGCCATGACACTCCCAGTTTCTATTTTGTGTCTCACAAATGGACAAGATGATCACTTGCAGCACTGACTTGAGTAAAGCTCTACAAAAAGGCAATTTTTCATCTGTTCATCATGGTCACTTGTTATTTTTTGTTTTGGTGATTTTACTGCAATTTTTAGTCAGGGGCTTCTAGGCATCAAGGAGGTTGTCTCGCAGCCCCCCCCCCCCAAAAAAAAAGCTATACAAGTCTGAGAGAGAGGAAATTTTATTATTCTTTACCGAAACAGGGGTGGGAGAGCTAAAAGTTATCTTAATCACTTGCAGAAATTTTAATGAATTCTGGATGCTTGTTTTTCTAATGGCTGCTGTATAGAACAAAGGAGATGCAAGGTAGGGGGGAATATAACACTACAAGGATCTGCACTAAAACTCTATTATCCCCAGAATGTTTCTGGATCTGTTGTCACCAAGCAATATGGTGTCCCCATTAGACCTAAAATACGTCCCAGTACTGCCCATCCAATTACGGTTATACTCTGAAGAATTACTAAAAATGGCAACAGGGTATTCCATATTTATTGTGTTCCAATGATTATCTCAAATTTTGCTTAATTTACAGGAGATGCTTTCTTAAATGCCTGCCCTGCAAAATTGGTGGAATAAGAATAAGCAACCTTGTTAAGAAAGAGATTTTCTTTTCTGCTTCTGCCTAATAAGCCTCGGCAGTAACTACATGAAGCAGCTAAGTGGATGGGCCTCAAGGCATTTAATTGACAGATGAATACCTGCAGCCGTTGACAAATGATTTGATTATGTGTTATTGTTTTTTTAAACTTATGGACATGTTGGAATGAAAGAAGATCTGCCAACTTTCCCTTCAAAACTACCTGACAGAAATTAAACAGAGCGACTGATATGGATTTACAGACATTGACAATGGTTATGTGTGTTAAAGAGGAAGTCCCATACACCTTAAAAATCTCGACACCTCAGTTAGCTCAGGAAATACAAACCATGTGTTAGAGAATAGGGAGGGGAGGGAAGAGAGAAAAAGGGGAAAAAGGGGGGGAAAAAACGTTCTGGTAAGTATCACAGCTAGATGCTGAGCGGAAGCAGGAGGATTTTGCAAGGACATGGCTGAATCCAGGATGAAAGATTGTGCTTTTAACAAACTTCCCTTTAACAAAAGCCTCTCTCCCTACCCAACTAGTTCTAAAGTAGCCTTAGACTGTGGAATAAAGTTTTGCAATTTGCTTTTACCTCAGCTGTCTCTCTCCATATTCCACGTTGAATAAATTTTATTTTACTTAAGCCAAGAGTCAGAATTTGAAACTATCTGGAGTTATTGCTAGGGTAAGAGATCCCAACCACTGAAGGACAGGAACACTTTTGTAGTGCAAGCATAAAAAATTGGCCCTGGACAGAGAAGGTCAGGACAGAAAACTACTGATGTAGGGGTCGGAGAATAAATCTAATATACGTTCTTGGTCGAAGACACAATTCAATCCCACAAGGCGCATGTCACGATACCCCAAAACGTGAGAAAGGCCTTAAGAGCAAGAAACAAGTTTGAGAGGTTGACAGGGAGCTAGGTCTCAGAGACCAAACAATGGGCTTTTGTCAGAGTCCAGTCACAATAACTCAACATTTCCTCAAACTTTGGTCTTTAGATCATTTGCTGGCATTCAGTGCTGGCTTTTAAGATGCTTCTACAAACATCCAGCCTCTGTTATAATAATTTATGTTCAAAGCCTATAGCTCCCAGACTGATGGGTAGATATTACAGCACAGACTGGTTATATTTGTTTTGAAGAACCACTGGGTAACAGGAAAAGAATCACAGGCAATATAAGAGTCTTTATTCCAAGGCTGATAAAAATGTTATGACATATGCAAAATTCCCCCAAAAACTTACATAAGAAGTAGCTGAATAACTGGCAGACGCACACAATGAATTAGTTATCAGGAAGAATGTGGCAGCACACAAACTCCAAGTTTTATTTTATTGGTATTTATGTTGGAGGGACTACATACATTTCACTGGGTTCTTTATAGTGCGCTATTGGCTTTAAAACTGGATTTAGATCCTGAATTTTGTTAAATTAGAAGCCTGTTTCCCACCAAAAACAAACATCCATAAACACAGTCATTTCACATAATTCTTTCTGACAAACTAAAGAAAACAGCTGTCAAATGCAGAAAAATAGTACCTCAAATGTCAATTATTTTGAAAAAGCAAACTAAGATTAAATGGGACATTGAACATCCCAGAGGTTCTAATTCACAAGTGCTAATATGCTGTAGATTAGTTCTGTAGGCTGACCCTCTGCTACGCAATTTGGAATTGGGCTCTTCCCAAGCTAAAAACAGTAAATTCTTTACTAAATATTTGAAATATTACAAGGGTCAAGTCACAATACAGCATCAGATGAAGCAGAAATATTAGAAATTTATAAAATTTATACAGCTCCCTCAAAAAAACCCAAATCCTTATTATACAGTTATAACTCTTAGCTCTCCCCTCTTACACACAGAGTTGGGTGGCACAGTCATACTCCAGTACTACAAATGGAATGTTTTCCAAATGACTAAGAAATGACAACTTACCCGAATAATAGCAGAAAGTATATTCAGCTGCACTTATAGAAAAAGTGTCACAGTGCGTAGCATACAGAACCAGGTATTAAATAAATGAAGCAAGTACAACAATACCACTGCCTCCACCTTACCTCCTGCAACTTAGTCTGGATCCACTGGCCTACAACTGCCAAACTATCTCGAGGACAGACTGCCCAAATCATAGTGAGCAAGATAAGCGACAGGAAATCCAAGAAATGTACCAGACTGGCTTTCTCTGCCTAAAAACAAAAACAGTGAAGTTTTCAATAATTTACCCTTGGATCTTGCTTGCATGCATTATTTCTGAATTTGAGAAAGATAGTTCTTTTCTATCTTAGGTACATATATGCCATCACAGAATGGGATAACCCTTTAAGAAAAGAGGACTTGGCCCCAACTGCGAATAATTCGCTGTCTCCTAGGTGAGAGGTTTTAAGCCAGGTATCAGGTGATAGCCTGCAGACAACCTGGTCCTCAAATAAAAGACCAACAAGCAACAGAAAGCACATAGGCGTCTGCAGGAGACCCAGTGACAGGGAAAAAAAAGACTAGAAACAGGTTCTCCATACCAGCCTAGTTGAAGATAGAAAGTGTGTGGGCAGGGACAGGATCCTTATGTGGATGGGGCTTTAGAAGAAGTCAGGCATCCAGACTTGGCTTTACTGTTTTGATTTGTGTTGGACTATTTTGGCGACAAACACATCCCTGAAAAAATGGATTGAAATTCTTCTGCTGTCGGAAGCTTTACTTGACGTACTGGCCAGCGAGTGGTCCACCAGCTTACAGTCCTTGATCATTGTAATATGAGCACTTCTCAATCTAACATATTTATCCACACAATACCTCTGTGAGGTAGGGAAGTGATATCCCTGTTTTACAAATGAGGGCTGAGACACAGAGCAACTAAGTGACCTGCCCAAGTTCACACAAGGAATCTGTAGCAGAGAAGGGACTTGACTTCAGATCTACCAAGATGCAGGCTAGAGCCCTAACCGCTAAGACCACCTTCCTCCCAAATTCCATCAGTCTTGCCAAAGTTAATCTTTAAATTCAATTCTGTTACAATGTAAAGCTATTCCAATAGTTAGAGCTATTGTTTCTCTCTCTCAAAAACTGCAGCTCTCATGTCTCTGTTCTCCTTTTCATAGGTGCAATGCTATCAAAAACGGGTAACTCAACATAACTTCTCCCTCCCAAGTAATAGCCCCAAGGGAATACTGCTATCCCTTGTTACATTTGTTCCCCAAATGCACTAATCACAGTTGTATAGCAACTTTCCACTAAATGAATTAGAACTATTAAAACTCCTAGTCATGACTATTTTTCAGATGAATTTAGCCCTTTTTCTGTATATGATCATATGCAAATCTGTTGCGTGGGTCACAATTCTTTTCTTTGCTTAGTGAACAGTTTGTGCGAGATTTGGGTATTCACTCCAGGAAACTGGTTACCTAAGTCACATGGTAACTCGGGTTCTGATTGGATGACTGAGGCTTTATAACAACAAGAGGATAAGTTCCCTTTTTTCTTACACAAAATTAGCCATGAATATTTTTAACTGTTCAAATAACAACAAGCACTTCTGGCATGAATCTTCTTGTTCACCAAAATGTTTGCAGGTGCCAGTGAAACAAATCAGCTGGTTTGTTTGCAAATGCTTTTGAGAGCTATCTACCTAGCTCTAGAATAACCCTGGAAAATTATGGGGAGTTTTATGTTGAAAGTTTATGGGTTTTGAGACTGGATGGGAAAGTACAGATATAAAAGACTGCAGACGTTGCATTAAAAGAAAGGAATGATTGTGGGTACAGATGCAGCTACACCTTATAATGACATGATTTTTCTGTTTCGACAATCAGCAGTGTGGATAACATATATTCATCTACAACAACTTGGGCCAAGATTTTATTCCCAACCTGTTTTTTCAAAGCTGGACCTGCAAAATGTGAAAGATTATTATACCCATTTTGTGCATGAAAACTGGTGATAAACTACCAGTTCATCCATGAACACATTAGGGCTTGGGATATATGCAAGGTGGTACATGTTCACATTTGCAAGCACACTCAGTTATCTGCAAACGGAGTCAGACTTTAGGTCCCATGAAGACTCATCCAACAATCCTAAAAACTAACTATGGAATTTTAGGGCTTTGCTACTGAATTGCAAGTATCATGTAATTCAGAAGACATTTTAAATACATCTATGGATTCAACATGTTTAGAAGGACAAAGGGCCCAATTTTGTAAAGTGGTGAGCAACTGCAATTCCCAAAGCCTGCATATCTCAGGGTCAAAGCCTAACTGCTATTTCGTAATGGAATGGAAGCCTCTCTTAGGGACTGATCCTGCCAACATTCACTAGCAGGTCTAGTGCGAACATTGATTAAATTGGCACAGTTATATGTGCAGGATCAGGACAGTCAACCTTTAAACCAAATTCTTTCTTCAGTTTGAGGAAGCAGCCTGAGACTTTGGTTTATATATTAACTTGGGGTTTTTCTGTTTGTTTTTTTAAAAAGAGGTACTTACTGCATGTCCCAATACAGCATGAGCTATTTCATGGCCCAAAATGAAAGAGAGCTGGTGAATATCTGACACCGCATTTAGCAAACCAGTGAAAACAAATACTTGTCCATTCTGTGAGCAAAAAGAAAAAACACATCATAATATAGCATAGGAACTGTGTAAACAAGTTGCATTCTTCAATATTGCTTACCTTTGCTTTTGGATTTTACTTACTGGAAGCACAAAAGCATTTATGCCTGGTTCTTCCACCACATGGATAACCCACTTGAACTCCGAGACCTGCGGGATGTCCTGGTTGCTTTCAGATAGATGACCAATAACTTTTTTCACTACCTGATAGCGAGGGTCTGTCTCAGATAACATCTCATTTTTAAACTGTTCCATCCACTGAAAGAGACAATTTGTTGAGGTCTATACAGAATAAAGAATGCAGTCTGGAGGCTAGCTGTTACACTTACATGCTGTATCAGCGTACCACAGTAAAAGTTTTGTTCCAAACAATATATTAATAATCCAGTTCTCATATACTCTTATATACCAAGTCAATCATCCAAGGAAAGCAGTAGAGCTCAGTTTTTCACAACTCTATGCTAATTATTTTGTATCAGATGTAATAAAATTGAACATTTATATATGCTGCCAAGTAGTATTTCCATTTACACCAAATGCTTGGATATTAATTAGGCTATATTAGTACAAAAATCACTGACCAATGTGGGGAGAGAGCAGAAGGAAGCTGGCTGCAGGACACTGACGCTGCCTCACAGACAATTCAGAGAAGCTTTGTGCAGAAGTAGGATCATGCATGCCCTAGAGCCGTGGTTCTTAACCAGGGGTCCGGGGCCCCCTGGGAGATCCCAAGCAGGTTTCAGAGGGCCACCAAGCTGGCCAGTATTAGACTCGCTAGGGCCCAGGGCAGAAAGCCAAAGCCCCGCTGCATGGGTCTGAAGCTCAGGGCCTTGAGCCCTACCATCTGGGGCTGAAGCCAAAGCCTGATCAATATAGCTCCACAGGGGCCCCTGGGGCATGGGGCCCTGGACAATTCCCCAGCTTGCTACCCCCTAATACCGGCCCTGGCTTTTATATGCAGAAAAAGAGTTGTTGTGATACAGGTAGGTGGTGGAGTTTTTATAGCATGTTGGGGGTAGGGGGCTTCAGAAAAAAGAAGACTGAGAACCCCTGCCCGAGAGTACTCTGATCAAATCCCAAAAAAAGGCTCAAGAGTGGTTAGGAAACTTAGGCAGGGAACAGCACATAGGTATTTTATTTTTACTTAGATTTTTCTCTCTGGTGTGCTAACATAACGAGTAATAATGTTAGAAATCATTGTAAAGACTGTTTTATATGTTTTAATTATCATGTGATCCTGGAGAAGTAAACTATAAATCAAAGTGCCCACAAGGTTGAAGCTTTGGGAAAGTGTGTGTTTAAACTAGTGGGGTGGCTTGGGGGATCTGCACTGATGTGGGGGCTTAGGACAGCCAAAAGATAACAGATCAAGTCTGTGCCCAGGAAACATGCCTGTGTAGCCAAAGAAAGAGACCGTGCTGGAGCCTACCCAGACAAAGGGAAGTTTAAGAGCAGATGGGTCCAATATGTCAGTACGCAAACAGAAGGCTAGTGAGTGGCCAGAAGGGGGAGCCCGACCAGGGTTGTGAGACACATCAATGAACAGGAACATGGTTTGTGTGTGTGTGAAATGGGAAGGGCTTCTTTTCTTTCAAACTCACCATATCATACTCCATCTGGGACAATTCCCTAAAATGTTCCTTCCCAAATACCAACAGTCGAGCACGCCCAGTGATTGGTGTCTCCTCCAAGTGAGTAAAATAAAACATAATAAATAAAACCACAAAGCTACACAGACCCACAACTATCTTCCATTTGTTTTTTCTTGCACTTTCTTTAAAAAGTTCCCGTTTGTTAGGAGGCAGTGCCTTCCACCATTTTCTGATGCTCCTGCAAGACACAAACATTGTACATTGTAAAGTGAGTACAGTGCCTCACACAAGTGAGGAGAGGCTGTATACATTAACATTTGTAAAGTGCTAGGATATCCTTGGATGAAAGAGTCGAGAATCATTAAATAGTATGTATTCTGTCAGTTCAGTGCAATATTTCCTTCAAGGAACAGGAATGCCTCACAAGGTAGATTCTTCCTTTTTTTAATAGGAACTATTCTAACTGTATCTTTTTGATCTGGTTAAAAAAAAGCATGTTGGGATTTTTTTGTTTAAGAACATCTGAAGGAAGGATTTTTCACCCTGGTACTCCTTCCATGGATTTGCAAGACACAATCAGCAAGGGCTGATCAAAAATAAGTGCATACAAAAGGATGCACATATTGAATCTCACTGCGCATATGAGAGAGAATGAATTTCTATTTCTATGCAGGAGCTGCACAGTCAGAATCCAACTTAAACCATGTGGTATATTTGTACATTCAGCTTAGGCTGCAGCCAGGGAGAATGAGCAACCCACTTTATCTCCAGCCTGAAGTCAACAGGTCAGAATTGTGTCAGCAGCAGTAGCTACTCTCCTGCTTGTTGTGGAGAAGAGGACAGGTGAGGTACGCCCAAGTTTTTGGCTTCTGCTTTTGCCTCGGACCACATCTCTGGCAAACATGATGTCTACTCTTTCAGTAGATAGATGCCACGATATTTTGGCTTTGCCAAACATATCACTGGCCATTATGGCCTTGATTTTCATTGAGGGTGCTCAGCAAAAATAAGTGTTTATTTTGTTAGGACCTGAATAAATAGCGATTGATTGTTATGGTCTGAAACTGGTGCATTTTCTAAAACAAAACCACAGGAGAGAGGTCCTCCCAGTTTATAACCATTTTAGTCTGATTAGTGTATGGACTCTATTGTGGTTTGAAAGTTGTGATAAAAACAAAATTAAAAAAAAAAAAAAAATTCAACCCTAACTCCAAATCCTGCAAAGCTTTACACAAATGTTCAACTTTACACACACTGAGTAGTCCCATTAACATTAATGAGATTACTCACTGTGCATAACAGTAAACACATACATAAGTCTTTGAAGGATAGGGTCTTACTCTAAGAGAAAATAAAATAGTATTTTACCTTCCAAGAATGATAGCAAATAGCTTCTGAGCCGGTTTAAGAATAATCCACAATAGAGGCACTGGAGCAGCCTGAAATGATGATGATGTGTGAAAAAGCCTGATGATCTGAACATCCCAAGCAGGAACGCGATTTGGGGACTGAACTGGAGCAAGACTTCGAAATAATGCAAGTTCTTCCACTAACGGCTGAGAGGTTAGGAAACAAGGACTTCTACAGCTACTGAATACGTTTGTGCACATTTCTATATTCTTGGCATTCAAAAAACATCTTTGGCTTTTATTAATAAATTTTCTGTAGAAGTTAGAGCTTCCAATCATAAAACAATAGCTGGTGTTGCTACTTATATCTAGTCGCTTACATTTATCCACTATGTGACTTCTTTGAATCTGGCGATGTCCATTCAAAGCTTCAACTGAAGACCTATAAAGATTATTGCACTTTGCTTGATGACTGGCCAAAGAAGTTAAGCGAAATAAAATGCAGTTCCTACCAGCTATCTTTAGGCTGCAGATAGCATTCATTTCTCTTTTGTTTATTCACCTTGAAACAAAAGAAACATTATTGTAGAGATCTTAAAAATATAAGAACTAAAGCAATTCCTGAGTTATGAATTCACTTTAGCTGAACAGAAATATCCTATTTCTTGTTTGCCAAGTCTCAGAATTACTACCCTGTCTTCTATTATGCACTTGTTACAACACTGTTTTAAACTGCACAAAAAAATATTAAACTTTGCAACTGAAAGTGCAGGAAAGATATTCCTCGTGGTCTCTTTTTCTTAAAGACAAGATTAAAATGATTGTATTCGGAAGATGTAAAAACTGGTAACAATAAGGTTATGTGGATTTTGCTCTTTATTTTGAATATTTGTATCCTTTACTGTCAGGAGGAGAAATACTTTTTGTTATCTAGTTTTGAATTTATAAAATGCACCTATCATGCTTTTTAGGTGCATGTACTATCCTGCAGAAAACAAAGCTGATGCAATGTCAACTGACAGACACACAACCTCCCTCAGAGAAGTTAATTGCCACTAAACCAGCTCTCCACAAGGAAAAACCTTACTGAACAATTAAGGTATGCTGCTGCAATATGCTTTGTATATCAATAATTTGGGTGTTATCAGAACTGGTACGGAAGCCCAGGCTCTTCACTGTTCATTCAAAAAGACAGCAAAAGATCCCATATACTTCATAGACTACTGACTTTTTACACTTCAGTCAAGGAGGCAACTATCACTTCCTCTATGTGTTACTCTTCTGCAAGCTATCCTAATAAACACGGTGCATAACTGCAGGTCCATTTGATGTGAACCTTAAAAAAAAAAAAAAATTCTGCAGTTGTGCAGTCAAAGTGCAAGAATGAGCAAAGACTTCAAAACTACTAAGAACTTAATCTGCAACATTATAAAGGAAGTTTATTTTGCACAAGGGAGGAGCCTGTCCCATCAAGCTTCATTGTTAATATTAAAGCAGTTTAGCACCTAGACACTAGGTTTCAGAGTGCTAGCCATGTTAGTCTGTATCAGCAAAAACACCAAGGCGTCCTTGTGGCACCTTAAAGACGAACAAATTTATTTGGGCATACGCTTTCGTGGGCTAAAACCCACTTCATCAGAAGCATGGAGTGAAAAATACAGTAAGCAATTTATATATATATATATACACAGATATACATATACATACATACGTTTTATATATATATACACACACACACACACACAGAGAGCACATGAAAAGATGGGAGTTGCCTTACCAAGTAGGGGGGGGTCAGTGCTAACAAGGCCAATTCAATTAAGGTGGAAGTGGCCTAGTCTCAACAGATGACAAGAAGAGGTGAATATCAAGAGTGAAAACTACTTTTGTAGGCATTTTAGGAATCCTTAGGAGATACACTTATAAATAGATACTATGACACGGCCACCTGAGTAACACACTACTAGGCTTGGGAGGAGTTGGTTTTTCCATTAGTAAATGTTGATTTCGTCATACACGTGTGAACCAACCAAAAACATACTTCCATTGATTAACCCCCCCATTTAGAGAAGCAAGGTAAGAACACTGCTGCGTGGGGACGTAGCAGCGTCTGAGGGAAGGCTATTTACTGCGTACGCGCGCCAAGCAACGGTGACGGTTTGTGTTTTAAAGCTTTCCCCTTTTCGAATCCCAACGGCCACTGCCGTGAAAGAATTCCCGCCTGACCCCGCCCTGGTGACAATGTAAACCCGCCCACAGGAAACGCTGAAAGAGACACGTGATCCGTGATGCAGCCTGAAGCCGGGCCTGGGTCAGCCCGGCACAGGCTCGGACCCCCACCACGCGAGAGGGTCTCCCGGCGCCCGCGGGAGCGCCCCCCAGCAAGGCCCAGCCGCGCTGACACGTCACGGTCTGGACGGGACGGAGCCGAGGGCGGAGATCCGGCCCCGCTGAGTGGGCGGCTCGCTCGGGCCCGCCTGGGCGCCGCAGCGCGAGGAGCGCCCCGTACTCACCGCCTCAGGAAGTGGAGATGGGGCCGCCCTGAGCCACGCGGGGCCCCGCCCCACATTCCCCCTGGCTCCGCCTTCGACTGGCAAGGCGCCATGACGACGAAGCCAGCGGCTCTCGTCGCCCCGCCCCCTGCCTCTGTCTTCACAATCGCCCCGCCTCATCCGAGTCTCGTTTCGCTATATTCGAGCCGCCCACTCCGCTGTGGCCCCGCCCCCTGACCTGAAAGCTCCGCCCCATCCCTTGTTCCGCCTGCGGGAGGCTTCCCCCCCTCCCATTTTCCATCTAAACGGAGAGATTTGGAGGGACCCCCTCACCTACAGCCAGAGGGAGCACCTGCTGCCCTGCCCCCTTTGTGGGGAAGGGAGGGGCCGGACAAGGGGGGGGCGCACCCGGGGAGTCGAGAGCAGACAGCTGTGACACCCCCACCCCATCCCACCCCTCCCTGCAGCCGCACTCTGTCTGCTGGGGCCGTGCACCCGCTTATCTCCAAGGCTGCCATCCACTGGGCCTCCTCACCCACCCCCCCCTTCACTGCAACTCCAGGGCCTATGCACTCTGCCCCCAGGCCTAGCCTCTCACCCCCACACCTGGCTACTGCACCCCCAGGCTCCCCCCCGGCGCCTCCTTCCTCCCCACTCCGCCTCACTGCACTCCCTTTCCCCCCTCCCCCCAAAGCCCACTCTATCCCCAAGCAAAGGGATGGTGGTTAGGAGCGATGCAGCAGACAGGGGTCTCACAGGGGAGGGGCGTGGAGGAGAGGAGGGATGTGGGGCAGGGGAAGCCTCATGGGGGAGGGGAATTTTGGTAAGGGAGGGGTGGAGTGGAGGAGAGGAGGGACTCACCAGGAAGTGGCAGACAGTGGGGACCTTGGGGAAGGGCAGAGCAGGGACAGGAAGAGGTGAAGTGCAGGCGGGTTCACCACAGGCCAGCATCTGGTGGCAGGTCAGCAGAGGCTGCACCAGGGGAGGTTTAGCCTCTCCTGGCCTATTATACCCGCTGCCCATGCCCAACGTGCAGTTTCCTGCCACCTAGGAAGCACATTTTAACTTGCGGATACCAATTTGTTAGTCTCTAAGGTGCCACAAGTCCTCCTTTTCTTTTTGCGGATACAGACTAACACGGCTGCTACTCTGAAACCTGTCAACAGCACCCAAACTTCCTCTGCCTAAGGAACTAGGGATGTGTCCTGAAAGGCAGGTGCTGCACGTGCCTTGCCATCTGAATGGGTGCAAGTGGAAGGTATGTGATAATGACAGGGTCGGTGCCTACTGCACGGCAGCTCATGCGGACAGGCATGAGGCCTCTGTGTGGAAACAAAGGGCTTGTCCCTGGAAAAGGTGTGAAAGCCCAGCTCTTGGTCCCACTGCCTCCCTGACAGAGCTGCAGGCACTTTGCAATCACCCTGCTCGCTACATGCCATAAATTTCATTTTAGGATGTTTTTTTTTCTTCTGGCATCTACTGAGGCTTTTTTGATTCCCTGAGCTGCCCCCTCATCCCTGACTCTTCTCTCTTCACTACCAACCTGAAGGCCATGTTGCTGTGACAGTCCTCCCTCCCAGCAAGAACAGAAGCATATAGTTCCTTCTTGAGGGTTGTAGTCAGCACTTCCATCATGTCTGTCTAGGCCAGGACCTTCTGTGGTGACACTAGTCAGCCTGGTTGCTAGAAAGCCAGGAAGAATGAAATGGTCTTCTCTGTGTCCAGCAGATTCAATAAAGAATTTCCTTGATAATCAGTACTATCAAATTCTGTCTACTCTACCACAGGGGACCCCAGGGGATGAAATTGCAACTCATCAGGCAGGGCTTGGTTGTTGGGCTTTTTTGTTTTTTGATTGTCAACTCCATTCCTGAAACCAACCTGGGGAATTGTTGCCGATTGACACAAGTCTCTTCCTGCACCCAAAGGCTGAGCATGCCCCAGTTAGTCAAGGAGCAAAGAACTGAGCCTCAAACTTGCATATCCGTGTGCAGTATCTTCAGGAACTATTTACCTGCTTTATATTTCCTAGACTCGTTCTATTTCCCTGCCTTTCTTGCTCTTCTCATCTAGCTCAGGCCTCCTCTCTGTCCCTCAACACACATAAGAGTTTTTTACTTTACATCACTGAGACTCTCAAACAAACTCTCCATCTTTCCATGTCACTGACTTTCCATCTTATTTCATATTTCAACTGAAATCATGTATTTTCTCCTTTCCATATTTCTTACTCTCTCCTCTGCTATTATTTGTCTCTCTGATTGTATCATTGAACTGTGTCTGGCATATGGGGTGTAGGAATGGCACAAATAAGGGCCTGATTTTTCATGTCTGGCTCACCTAAAGCTGTTAATGTAGGAGTTTGGAGCGTACAAGGAATACAAGATTGGGTCCTAAAGTCCTATTATGCTCTCTGCATTTCTAAAAATGTCCATGAATGGCATTCCTACTCATTAAAATTCCAAAGCAGACAAGCAGCAAATATAGCACAGATAATTACAGGATATCTCTATCATATACCAACACTAAATGTCTCCTTATGTGAAAATCTGGCATATATAGTTGCACAATTGGATAGTATTAAGTGCTGGTTTTCTATAAATAGGTAGCTAGATCAAAAGCCATTATAGACATTTATACAGTAGTTGCTCTTGAATTTTAATGAACATACATGCATAGTAACTTTTGTCTGAGGACCTCAAAGAGCTTAAAAAGGTTGGGTAAATATTATCCCTATTTTACAGGTGGAAGGACTGAGGTTAAGGCCCAAAATCTGGCCCCAGCACGTACACTTCACCCTTGTGAAGAAGGACAGCAAGAAGGCTGTGCACCAAATGACTCCCAATTAAGCCCTATTTTGATGCAATAACTGGCATATAGGCTTTATGCTGGCTCTCTGCACAGGAGTGAAATTCACTTAGCCTAGGAAGCTGGGTTGTATGTCAGGAGTGCCCTGGGGCATGGAGCTGCTCCTCATCTGGTATTTCTTTAGGGATGGAATCTTTTCTGAAGCACCTATTATCCCTGTACATGGTGGAGTGGAAATTGCCAACAAATCCTCATAAAAAGCAGTTCCCATACCCTTTTCTTGTCCCAAAATCCTTTTTGCAGGTCAGTGGTGTGTGTGTGGGTGGGAGGGGGGTCTTGGAGCAAAACTTCATGACTTACAGGATATCCACTTCCCACTGCTTATGCTCTCCGAATCCTGCCCCTATGCACCAGAATCACAGGATCCATTTTAAGCAGGATAGGGCAAGTGACTTGTCCAAGGTGATCCTCGGGCAAAATTGGGACTAGACCTGATTCCAAGTCATTAGGTCAAAATACTAGAAAACCTGGCTCCCTTGTCCAATTTACTGTTTACCCTGTTGCCAGGCAGTTGCTGAATGGGGTCCTTGCAGTTCAGTTTCCTATTTGAAGCAGAAATTGGCAATGTGGAGTCAGGTGTTTTTCCAGTATGATTTGTTTATTTACAAAATGTATACACATTCTATTTTCTTGAACAGAAGTGGTAACAGACTGCACAAAAATCCCTTTTGCAGAAACCTCAGGCAAGGCACCACTGCCCTGTCCCTAAAAAGAAGCTGTGTTGGACCTCTGTCTCTCTGGCCTCTCACAAAACAAAAGTTCTCACTTCCTGACCTAAACCCTGAGTTTTACACCTGGGAAACATAACTCAAAGCTTCTCCTCTGTGGCCACAGGCTTTCAAAGGTGAGCCTGCGGGTTTACACAAAGGAATCTCCCAGCATTAAAAGCCAGACAAAAGAGAATGGTTTAATTAACTCACACAATCATCTTCATGTGGATTCAGGTGCTTGGCAAGCCATGAGCACCTTTTGGTATAAATATTAAAATCTGAAAACAGATTTGTGGGCCCCAGACCTGCAAACACTTAGGACTTGTCTATGTAGATACTGGAATAACTTTCCTAAGGTGTGAATTTAAACCAATTATACCAATATCACTCCATGTGTGGACTCTCTTATTCCAGATGCATCCGATGAAGTGAGCTGTAGCTCACAAAAGCTTGTGCTCAAATAAATTTGTTAGTCTCTAAGGTGCCACAAGTACTCCTTTTCTTATTCCAGAATAAGAGCACCTTTTTCAGTTTAATTTATGCTGCTTTGGAAGGGGTTTATTGGTTTAATTATACCAGTATAGTCATACCGGTAGAACTGGTTACATTTTCCCATGTAGACAAGCCCTTATGTACATGAGTAACTTTGTTCATGTGAGTAGTCACATTGAATTCAATGGTACTGCTCACGTGCATAAAATGACTCATATCATGTTTGAAGATTGGGGCCCCTTTGATGCACTGAGTTTCTGTTTCATCATGTCTTGTCTTTTTGAATAGAAGGAAAATTGGGTGGGAGAAAGAGGAACAGCATTATAACATTTGCACTTATTTTTCTTACCAATCCCTTCATTGTGTGCAATTTATTTTATTTTCTATCCCATCTGTAAAACATCAAATGCAATAAAAATCATTGTAAACAACCTACCTATAAACAGACCTTAAAAAACAGATAATTTTCTGCATTTCCAGCAGGAGGGATTCTCTAATGTTTTTATCAAAACTCTTCCCTTCCCCATATTTTTCACCTTCACAAGTAAAGGGGTGTAATTTATAATGTGCAATGATCTAGTTCATATAAATAACTGTAGAATTTGTTTCTGTTTTTATCATAATCAGTAAAATACTTAGCATTTATACAGAAATTTTCATTTCTCACAGGACATCACAAAAATAAATAACTAATATTAGTCAGAAGGGATGGTTTAGTGATCCAAGTATTGGAGTGATCCACGCCCCATTCCCTGGTATCAGGGTTCAAATTGTAGCAGGTTCAGTGAAGCCCTACATCCTTCTGAAGGTGAATTTCATACCACTTAGGGTATGTCTTCACTGCACAGCTAACCCAGGTGTTTCGCGCCCAGGTCTGAGCACATAGGTTAGCCTGGCCTAGGTGAGAGCATCCCCATAGCAAAGCCCTACCTGGGTTACTGTGTCATCATTGTTTCTGCACTAACTCCTGTGTGTCTGGGGGCATATCTCATAGTTATTTGTGCTGAGACACTCTAAGATTCTTTCCCAGTTAGTTGCATCAACTGCAGAAGAACTTGCCTTTTCTTTGGAGGAAATTTGTGGGAAGGGTCTTATTGGGATCCAGGAAGTGGGTGGGCGAAGCCCGAACACTGCTAAAGGATCCCCCGCCCCCCCCCAGCCTAAGAGGGGGGGTCCACAGGACCTAAAAAACCAAATAATTACGGGGGACAACTAATGAACAACAGGGACAGGAGTGCAGTCAAAAGGTCAAACAAAGGGAACCGGACGGTGACACCGAGCAGAGAACCCCGGACAGCGCCCACTGTTCCTCAAAGGCGTCAAGGGAATCAGTGTACGCCGCCCAGAGGAACTCTGCCCGGAGGTGTGAAGGACGGAGGATCGGAAATAGGCCCCACAGTCACAGGAGACTCCATCAGCCAACCTCCTCACCCTGGTTTTATAGATGGCCACTTTAGCCAGGGCCAGGAGGAGGTTGACCAGGAGGTCCCGTGACTTAGTGGGGACACAGACAGGGAGTGCATAGATAAGGAGGTGAGGGGAAAAGTGCAACCAAAATCTTAACAAAATATTCATGAGGAGCCAGAATAGGGGCTGCAGCCTGGCGCACTCTAGGTAGATGTGCGCCAGGGTTTCCCTCACACCGCAAAAGGGGCAGATGTCCAGGATTGGGGTGAACCGCGCCAAGTACATGCCCGTGCTCACGGCCCCGTGAAGGAGCTGCCAACTGATATCCCCAGCGGGCCTTGGGACTAAGGTGGAATATAGGCCGGCCCACCGGGGCTCCTTACCCTCTAGAGGTGGCAGGACGTCCCGCCACTTTGTGTCGGGGCAGGACGCGAGGGTGAGGACATGAAGGATGTGGAGCATGAGCGTGTATAGATGTTTCCTTGGCGCCGTCTGGAAACAGACCGGCTGCAACTCATGTCGCTGGCTCATGGTGAAGGGGTGGGGGGGGGGTCGGTCGGGTCCACGGGGCAGGGGCCTGATGAAAAGGTCCAGAGGGCCTGGCGCGGAGGGTGGGCGGGGCACGCCCTCCCTTAGGACCCAGTCGAGGTAAACCCGAGCAGCGGGCAGCAAAGAGGCCCTAACCTCCTGAAGTACGCACCAGGGAGTACGAGGCCTGGAGAGCCCCATGCACTGAGCGAGCATCAGGGGATCCAGCCAGTCTCCCCGGTCGTAGTCCAGGAGGTCTCCGACTCTGGTGACTTGTGCCAGGACCAACCTCTGGCGCACCAAGGGGGACTCCGCCACCTGCACACGGAGCTGGGGGTTGTGTAGAAGGGGCTCTGCGAGGAGATCTTCCCCCACGGAGGCCGCCACGGACCTGGTCGCTGTGAACAGTTTCCAGGTCCGGAGGAGGTCCTGGTGGAAGACCTCTCGGATGGAGATAAAGGAGCTGCCGGTCATATCGGAGCCCCCGAAAGCGGCGCAGGAAGGCATGTGCCGGTACGCTTCACGCCAGACTACCTGCACCATAAAGGAACCTCTGCAGGGCCTGGAGGCGGAAGACATGGACCTGAGTGCGGAGACACTTCAGGCCCTGCCCTCCCTCCTCCAGGGGTAGATGGTGGGAAGGGTAGCAGAGGATTATAAATGCTTAAGTAATTTTGTCTGCATCCTCATTGCTGCAAAGTGGATGGGTTCCAGCCTGAGTTAAAATGGAGCCTGGTCTGTAACCTGTGCCCACATGCTAAGTAAACCAGCCCAAGCTTAAAGCACTTCCCTACCCAGGTCAGAGGGTTTTTCTGTGTGGCTAATAGGTGGGGTTGGGCTAAAACTTGAGTAATAACCCAGGTTTACTGTGCAGTGAAGACTTAAGCTTCCTGTCATTTGGTCAAGCCTTTTAGAAATGGAAGTCCTGTGTATTTCATGTGGACCTTAAAGCTCCCATGGCACCTTTCGTAGGTGTAAAGATTTCCCAACATATCCTCTCCTGACACACCTGTGCAATTTATTGTACACCAGCTGCCATCCTGGCTGTTATCCTCTAATGAAGAGATGGCCATATTTCAAGGGGGTTGTTAGGTATTTAGTTGGTTTATTATTTATTATATGAGTTATTAATAATTAATTATTATCTGAGTCTTCTATACTGGAAAGAAGAAAGTAAAATCAAAATCCCTGGAGTTAATATAAAGATGAAGTTTGTCACAGAGCTCCATCCACCCAAAACAACTAGGTTCCAAAAAGTATTCCTTGTAAAATGTGTCATACAATTGAATACAGTACTTTTGTTTCCATCATATCTGTAGGGAGATACTTTGAGAGATCCATGACCTATGGGTAAGGCTACAATTTAGTCATGGAGGTTGCAGAAGTCACAGAATCCATGGCTTCCAGTGACCTCCATGACTTCAGCCTGCAGTGGTCAGGAGCTGCAGGGTCCCCTGCCACCTGCAGGGGTAGGGAGCTGTGGGCTACCTCCGCTGCCTCTGGTGGCTCTTGGAGCTCCAAACCGCTGCGGGTGGCAGGGTACCCTGCAGCTCCCGGCTGCCGCAGGCGGTGCAGGAACCCCTGAGCTCCCAGCCACTGTGGGTGGCAGGGAACCCCCAGAGCTGCCAGTGATGGGGGAACCTCACAGCTCCCAGCCACCGTGGGGGAACCCCTGAGCTCCCGGTAGCCACGGGCCCCCAGAGCTGCGGGTGGCAGGGGTAACCTGCAGCTCATGCCCCCCAGGGGTGGCAGGGGCACTCCCAACCACCATGGCCACAGGAGAATCCCTGAGCTCCCAGCTGCCGTGGGCCCCTGGAGCTGCAGGCTGGGTGTACCCCACAGCTTCTGGCTGACACAGGAGACAGGGGCACCCCACAAATCCTGGCCCCCATTGGCAGTGGGGGACCCCTGAGCTGCAGGTGTGGGGACCCACAGATCCTCATTTTGTCATGGATAGTTTTAGTCAAAGTCACAGACAGGTCACGGCTTCTGTGAATTTTTCTTTTTTGCTCGTGACCTGTCCGAGACTTTGACTAAAACTATCCGTGACAAAATCCTAGCCTTATGTTTGAAGTGAGGTGATGGGAAAAAGTAAGTAAGATGAAGTCCAGCATCGAATGTTGCTTACAGGCAATTTAGCACAAATCATCAGACAGCTGAATATCCAGATCTGATGATCACTGTGTATTAAGAGCCAAATCCTCAGATGTTGTAAATCGGTGTATCTCTAATGACATGAAAATGGTGTTATGCCAATTTATATCAGCTGAGGATATGGCCCTAAATGTTTTTATTGTCCAGTTTCTGATTCTTGCTTGTAGCGTATAGATCTTTTTCAAAATAGTGGAGTTGGTTATTAAGACTTTCTCAGTGGAAGCAGTAACCATCTTAACATCCTTATACACTAAGGTCCATAAAATGCATAATATATTTTCAAGTATTAAAGGAAGGAGAGATGGGTAATTTCAAATCCCAGGTGTACTGGAGTCTTCATTCAAATAAGTGTTCTGTCAGAACTGATCCAATTACCTTCCAGTTGTTCTACATTGCTCCTCTGGGGGCAACTAGCTCAGCAAAAATGCAGAGATTTCTCATTTCAAGTCTTGTGGGGACAGACATTTATTTCAAATAAAATGTGTCTGAGAAATAATGGGTGCAAATGTCACCAGTTCTGTAGGGTCCCTATATAAAATGTCTGTGGGAGATTACAAATTCATTCTTGTTCAATCTTTCATTTAGATAATAGCGATATCTCTCTCCACAATTGTTTCTGTGGTACTGAAGTGTGCTGGAGTAAGACTGCATGAGTGCTAACCCCGCAGGGAGAGAGAGGACTTTCATGAAAATGAGATGTGGATCTTGTCAAGCTATTCAGTGTGTGCAACATTTTATCCAGACAAACCATGGGCTGAGGAATTCTGCTTGGGCTGGCAAATAATAATTGTAAAAATTGGGGAAGTTGAGTTTTCCTGCTCTGACAGGCATTTGTAATGACTCAAGATTAATTTTTGCATAAAAAAGAGGTAATTGCAATAGTTAAAGATTTATAAAAACCCTGAGGCAGATCAATGGGAATGCTTTGAAAAGGATACTTATACCTGCATGAGGAGGATTATCAGTTTAATAGCATTAACCAGACCAATTAAGGAGAAAGGGAGTATGGGCCCATTTGTTAGTTCTTCACTTATCTTGTAAAGAAGTGGTTTAAATACCTATGTGATATAAATTATTTTGTTTTTATCAGTATAAATTCCTGAGTATTAACTACTTTGTGGAGGGCCTATACCTCATTATTTATTACTATTATAAAATACATCTAGGTGTATTAGTGCTCTATCTCACATGTAATGAGATGAGGGGGAAGATTCTCCAGGGTGTTGTGACTGCTTTGCATCACATTGTAGGCTTAATCTGGCCATAAACCCAGTTTAAATAGCTCAGAGGAGATCACCACAGGGCCAATCTACATTGCCCCACAGTTTAGAGGTGTGAATAACCACTCACACCAAAGTGCTGGGCTGTAATTCCCCCCCCCCCCCCCCCCGTGTAGACCCTGAAGGCTTGAACATAAAGGTACCTAGTTAGCACTAATGAATATTTCTACATTAGCGCAAACTAGGAGCCTTTACATTCATGCCCACAGTGACCACACAGGGGAGGAGTACCCATTTTTCATGTTCTGTGTGTATATAAAACTCCTCACTGTATTTTCCACTGAATGCATCCGATGAAGTGAGCTGTAGCTCACGAAAGCTTATGCTCAAATAAATTGGTTAGTCTCTAAGGTGCCACAAGTCCTCCTTTTCTTTTTGCGAATACCGACTAACACGGCTGTTACTCTGAAACCACACAGGGGAACTACAGTGCAGCACTTTGGTGTGCTGGAGTCTGAACTGTGGGGCAGTGTAGACATGCCCTCAGCGCCAGGGAACACGGTGGGAAAAAAGGAGGCCTGGCTAGGATTCTCCTGTGCCATTTGTCCCAGAGGATGGCAGCACTCTGTAGCACAGCAGCCTGGTGTACATTGGGGCAGCCTGCCTGACCACAATGTAGGCTCAAGGGCCAAGACAGAGCTTTCTCAGGGGCCAATCCAGGACTGGGGAATGAAATTCCACAGGAACTAAAGACCATCACAAACCTCAGCGTCTTCTGCTCCAAGTGCAAGTTACCTTTCTTTGACCTTGTCAGGAAGCTGGGGCTGCAGCAGAGTCAGTCTCCAGGCAGACTAACAAGCGCAGCTGGCCTGAAGTATGCTGCCTGATTGGCGACTCCACCTGCTTGGTTGGAAGAGTCAACAAACCAGCTCCTAAGCCCGGTTTAAGAGAGAGCCTGAATAGAAGAGAGTGTACAGAGGAGCACAAGGGTCAGGGTAGAGCTAAGGAGAAGTTTAAGTTAGTGGTTCTCACCCAGCAGTACACGTACCCTTGGGAGTATGCAGAGGTCTTCCAGGGGGTACATAAACTCATCTAGATATTTGCCTACTTTTACAACAGACTACATAAAAAGCACTAGCGAAGTCAGTACAAACTAAAATTTCATACAGACAATGACTTGTTTATACTGATCTGTATACTATACACTGAAATGTAAGTACAATATTTATATTCCAGTTGGTTTATTTTATAATTATATGGTCAAAATGAGAAAGTCAGCAATTTTTCAGGAATAGTGTGCTGTGACACTTTTGAATTTTTATGTCTGATTTTGTAACAAGAAGTTTTTAAGTGATGTGAAACTTGGGGTATGCAAAACAAATCAGACTCCTGAAAGGGGTACCGTACTCTCGAAATGTTGAGAGCCCACTGTTTTAAGTCATCTTTGCAGTGACCCATTTTGCCCTCTGAGCACTTTGGCTGCACCCAAGAGTCTGAACCTGAGACCCCTCCCCAGAAAAGCTTACAGCCAAACCAGGCAAGTATAATAAGGGAGAGCAGTTTAAAAACAAGAAGACATGGAAACATAGTCAATGAGAGAGTGATATAGCAAGGTAATGGAAAAGTGAGTTTGAAGGAAGACAGAGAACGTGGCTGGTGCACAGGAAAACAGAGACTACACCCAGTGTAGGAGGCAGCCTAAAAGAAGGTGAAAACCAAGGATGGAAGGGTGCATTAAGAAGAAAAGGATGCAAAGGTCAAGAAAGCTGTGCAGGCTGAAGTGAAAGCAGAGGCGTAAATAGTTGTGTGGTTGGGCACAACCTTGAATTTGATGCAGAAGGAAAGAGGAAGCCAGTGTAGTGAATTAGAGTAGGGGTGGCATTGTCAACTATTGAGAAGAAAATAGAGGATAAATGTTGATCCAATTATATTTGGACCTTTTCTGCCACTGAAAAGAATGCATATTCTTTTTATTCACACAGGGTCTTTACTCTGCAAGATCTGAAACTTATCAAGAGTTTATATTATCCTTAGAAAGAGTTTCGGGCAGGAACATCAGCAGTAGGCAGAAGGTCAAGCAAATTGAACATCAAGGATCATTACAGTGAAATATTCAATCTGCCATATGTGGAAAAGATAATATACAGCCTGAGAGGCAATGTGACTGGAGCAGCAGGAGAGGAATGAGAACTTAGCAAGGGCATTTGGGAAGTATGTTGAGTTTATTAAAGTCCTCTTCCTCTGGTAGCTTTACATGGCTTTACTCCAATTAGAATGACATAATTCACAGAGGTGTTCTCTGTGCTACAATTAATCTCTCTGTTCTTTTGAATAATTGGTGACATATATGGCATCACCCCCACTTGAGTACCTTAGCGCTTTTCCTGTCATGGAGCGCCACACAGAGACCATTGGTCCACAATGACATATAAAGAAATAACTGACCACAACCCATATGTTTTAGTCAGTGGTTCTTTGCTAATTTATAATAGCATAGATGATACTGTATGAATGTCTTGTCTCTACCCTAAAAAAGACGAAAGCTCCCAAAATACCACTAGAGTTGCTCAAAATATTTTGTTTTATCTGCTAGGATCTTCCACGTGATACAACTTGGTCAGCTGTATGCTTCTACTCAGCCATTGCCATGGCTAATTGTTGTTCATACTGTTTTTATTACTGATACTAATCATTCATCAGTGGAAATCAGATCACTAAGGAAATGTGGTTTGGTGCTGTCCCCCCATGCTACATATGAGGACTCAGAACACAAAGGTTAAAAACTGATTCACCAAAAATTACTCAGCAAGCCAGTTACAGGGGTAGGAAGAAAATCCCAAACTCCTAATTCTCAGCCCCAAACAATAGTGAAAACGGCCTCGCTTTTTAGAAATTCTGTTCCTAACTATACCCATGCAACCCTATTGAAAAAAACTGGGTATAATCGCATGGATAGAATTGAGAGCAGAATTTGGGCCCTAATATTTAACTGATCATTGGTCTGATTTATTCCTCTCCCTCATTCGGAATATTGCCCCCAATTCCTTTGTAATAAGCCAAACTCTATGTTAGCCGACGGCCAAGGATGTTTGGTGAGGTGCCAGCTATGCCCGTTTATACCATCCGTGACTTTAACCGCTAGGACGCACTGTCCCTTCGCGGCGGGCAGCCCGGGCTAGGCTGACGGATGCCCCAAGGTCCTAACCACCCGTGACTTTAACTGCTAGAGCTCAGAGCTCCTTCGCAGCGGGCAGTCAATACTGACTGACAGGTGCCCCAATGGCAGCACTAAGAGCCTCTCCACACCCGTGACTTTAACTGCTAGAGCTCAGAGCTCCTTCGCAGCGGGCAGCCAGGATTGACTGACAGGTGCCCCAAGAGTTTGCCCCGTGGAGGCGGCACAACTCAACGCTAGGCTCTTAGTACTCTCACCTAATGGCCAGGCTTTAGAGCCAAAACGGCTGAGGTTCTTTAATTGTGTTGGCTGCTTTACAGTAAACCAGAGAAAACAAGTCAGGCTTATGCATAAATGGTTACCAAAATTTATTAAGCTAGATTCTAATCATGTGGTTACAAAATTGCTAGTGGCCTACTTATTTAAATGTAGAGATGTTACACACACAAACAAGTTACAAAACTGAAGCCACAATCCCAAAGAAAGAAAACAAAATATAGAGCTCTATTTCAAAATATGTGTACACTAAAGATAGGAGATCAGGTGTGGGTGCTTCTTACCCTCCTTGCATCTCTCGATTCCAGCGGTGCCAAGCCAGGATCGGTCACTCAATTCCGCGGAAAGACGAATAAGGGACAAGGCGTAGGGACCCTCTTAGCTGCAGAAGCCTTGGGAGGCTGTCACTTATCTGACCAGCAGATAGATAGTGAAAGCACTCAAAAATCATGGTGCTGTAGGTCCCCTACTTATACCTCTGTACTCCTTTATTCTCTTTCTCCTTTCTTATGCCAAATTGAGGCTGGTCTGTCGGGGTGACGCCAGCTTTTGCAAGAGTAGTTTACACTTGCAAGGGAGAGAAACAATAAGTTTCGACTACTGGACATTTCTTTTATCAGGGTAAATATTTTCCCACCTAGGATGTTGGTGTGTGTGCATCACGCTATTTAGTAGGGGCTAAGAGCCATGTCTGTCACAGGGCCTCTGCCTGCTGTGAACTTAATCGTTGTATCTGTTCCCAGAGGCACATTGTAGCAGCACACCTGTGCTTTCACAGCTTCAAAGGCTGTGCTGGAATATATGTTAAGTGCCCTGTTCCTGCTTCCTCCTGTGTTTCCAGCAATGCTGGTCTGAGGGGGGGGGGCGGGCTGTCTGGCTACATTCCACCCCCTGATGCACCACACTACATCCCAGATTGCAAGGTGGCGGTGATGCCAGCACCTCTTGCCCTCCTTGGGGAAATCTAGAAATACCCAACAACCAAATTAGAGGATGAGGGTTCGCGGAATTGGGTAGGATCCCTTTTTAGCTCTAGGTATCTGATTTGTGTGGAGGAAAGAGCAGTTTGAATCAAACGCTTCATAATACATAAAGTTACACAAAAAACAATTACAATAATTAAAATGGTTAAAACAGTATTCACAACCGAATGTAAAAACGGGGAGAGGGAGAATCCCAAGTGTTGAGCTAACCATTGCATCCATGAGGTTTGTCCATTCTCAGCCACTGCATGTAGTGGTACAAATTCAATTCCCAGTCCATTGGTTGAATCTAGCAAGGTGCACATCCAGCAATTTGTAGCACCAGCAGCTGAGGCGATGGTTTGGATTGCTCCCCGAAGAGGATGTTCTGGTATTGCCAAGGTGACTGGAGCCAACAGAAGGATCATGAGGGCTTGCAGGAACATATCTCTGGTGGGTCGTGTTCTAGCTAAAAAACTTATTTTAAAACCAAAAGCAAAAATTACACCTGCTATTATAAGTAATGGCAAATATATCAACAGTCCATAGTAGTCTCTAGTGATCAAACAGGTCTGCTGCATGGTCCATTTTGCTGACAGGTTAGCTGGCAGGTTGCTCGGAACCATGGGACCATTCCTGCAATAAATCACATGGTCAGCCGGTCTTGGATGCGATCCAAGCCTCTGTAATGGTTATTAGCCTTTTATCAGCATTTAAGGCACTCCATACACCTTTCTCTTTATAGGCATGCAAAACGCAGGTAAAGGTTCCCAGGGCTGGGTGTTTAATCACAACAGTATCTCCGGGAGCATACTTGGAACTGTGCAGTGGTGTTCTGGCAGGGGAGATAGCTTTCCCTGTAGGGAAGAATCCCCTGCTGATTGGACTTCCTGTAGGAGTCTGTCTGTTGTTTAATCTCTGCACCACTTCGTCCAGTCTGTCTCCCCATGTGCCATCAGTAGGCTTCAAGTGATTCTTTAGCAACCCATTCCATCGCTCGACCATGCCATTAGATTGAGGTCGATATGGAAGGTGGAAGGTCCATTGGACTCCATGGTTAAGGGTCCATTCCCTTTCAAGTTTATTCTTAAAATGCGAACCATTATCTGATTGGATTTCTTGAGGCATTGGGACAATTGCTGTTAAGCGGTTTAGTCCCATAACTGTGGACAACCCTGTTGCCAATCGGGTTGTATATGCAAAACCAATCCCTGAAACAATTTCTACTCCAGTCAAGATGTATTTCCACCTCTGCCTTGTAGTGGGCAGTGGTCCGACATAGTCGACCTGCCAGGTTGCCCATAGTGTTTTTCCATCTCTTAGCCTGGCAAACCTTTGTCCTTCTGCTATATGTTTTCTAGTCTCAGCACAAATAGTGCAGGCTTGCACCAGGTCTCTAGCCTGTCTGTGGGTGATAGGCCACCCCCTGATATGTGCTTGCCGCACTAACTCATCACTTCCTGTGTGTCCTAAATTATCATGTAACCATGAATATAAGCGTTCCCATTCTACTTGTGTGGTAAAGAGCTGGGCAGCTGCATCGGCTAAATTGTTTAACTGTGCAGCTGGGGTATTATTCCTCTGATGAGCTGAGACATGTCCTATAGACAGGGGTTGTTGCAGGGCATGCTGATATAACCACTTCCAGTATTCCAGTCCCCAGACTGGTTTACCTCCTATTTCCCAGTGGTTATTTTTCCAGTTAGTGATCCACTGAGTGGCACCTGCCCATACCGCATAGGAGTCCGTATATACTGCGGTGGCTCCTGCTTCACAGGCCAGTTTAATTGCAGCCAATTCTGCAAGTTGTGCTGACCCATCAATTTCAGCAGTTAGGGGTGCTGCAGAGGTGTCTGCAGGCACTGCTGCAGCTTTTCCCTTCCATTTTCCTTTTACCAGCCTGGCACTGCCATCAGTGAACCATACTCCCTCAGGCTTAGAAGGATCAAATGGGGCAGCATCCTTAATGGGAGACTGCTGTGGAGGTAGGCGGTATTCATCAGGCATTCCTACTTTCCATAGGGATTCCTGAATCATAGTGGGGTTTTGTGCAGTGTCTGCACTCCCTACCCTGTGGTGTATGTAAAGTGCCCATCTTTGGATAGTCATCTTTTGTGCTACACCAGGTGGTAACTCTTTCCCTTCCAATATAGGTTTAATGATTGGAAGAGGAGTGTGAATTGTGATGTCCTTATCCTGTGTTAATTCCTCAGTTTCTCTCAAGGCTGTGTAAGCTGCCAGAAGCACCTTCTCATAAGGTGTGTAGTTAGCCTGTGACCCTTGCCATGACTTGGAACCAAACTGAATTGGTCGTCTGGGAGCAGTGTCACTGTCTTGCCAGAGAGCATAAGACATTCCAGTGGCTCCCACAGTTAGGTACAAATGGAATGGGGCTTCAGGATGTATGGGACCCAGAGCCTGATAGGTGTGTATCTCCCCTATCAGTTGCCTGAGGGTTTCCTCATGGGCAGGAGCCCATTCCCAGGCAGCACTTTTCTTTAACAAATTGTACAATGGTCTGGCTATAATGGCAAAGCCAGGTACATGTTTTCTCCAAAACCCCAGGGTTCCCAAAATCTGTCTCAATTGATCTTTACTTTCAGGGGAGGGTGCCTGATTTAGCTCTTGCACAGTGTCATTAGGCACAGACCTCCTACCTCCCATCCATACAGTACCTAAGAATTTTATCTCTTGGGAGGGACCTTGGCATTTCTCAGCTGGTAACTCTAAATTAAGGGCTTCTAGTGCTCCTTTGATTTGATTCATAGCCTCCTGTACCTCTTCTGGGGTTTTCCCACCTATTAAGATGTCATCAATGTATTGCACAGTTTGTACATTGGGTGACAGTATAAGGTCATCTAGGACCTTTGCCAGTGCCCCATGGCAAATAGTGGGTGAGTGTTTAAACCCTTGTGGCATTTGGGTAAAAGTGTATTGTACACCTTTCCAAGTAAAAGCAAATCTTTCCTGGTCAGCTGGTTGCAAAGGGACCATGAAGAACATGTCCTTTACATCTAATACTGCTAGCCAGGGTTTATCCCAGGTTTGTATGGTGTTTACAATATCTGTTATGCTAGGGACTGCTGCAGTTAATGGTCCAGTGTTACTGTTTAGCTTCCTATAGTCTATAGTAAGTCTCCATTTGCCATTTGGTTTCTTGATGGGCCACACAGGAGAATTAAAGCGAGAGTGGGTACGAATTAAAATTCCTCGCTGTTCCAAATCTTTGATCAGGTCAGTAACAGGGCTTATGGCCTCAGCTGGGACACTATACTGCTTTGTGTTTGTTACTGTTGAGGGCGGGAGAGCAGGCGTACTGCTAAGTAAGTTTACAGAATAGTGGGGAGGGCTTTCCTCTTCCAGGTGGGTGGCATGAGGAACAGAACTGACTCCAAAAGCCCATCTTTCCCCATTAATCCTTCCCTTCTTTCCTCTTAAAATGTCCATGCCCAGTATGTTGGCATTGCCCAAAATCACCTCATATTTTCGGGGCTGATGGTGGGGTTGCAATGGGATATCCAGTTTTATCTTAACTAATGGGTAAGTTATGGTACTGCCATTTACCCCTGTAACAAGTACCTGTTTTCCGCCAGTAGGTGGCGAGCCCTGAAAACTTTCTCGCTTAATCATGGACCTTTGAGCCCCTGTGTCCATTAAGAAAGGAATAATGTGTTTGTCATTTACAGTTACATGTATCCGGGGGTCTTTTGCTGTTGTTTTCTCCTCTTTGGATTTAAGCTGGTTTATTAGGAGAGGAGATTGACCCCCGCAAGCTAGTTTCCCTGCTCTGGTAACTCTTGCAGTTGCCGCAGCAATGGAGTATACCGGGTGTCTGCAGGTGGGGGAAGAGGAGAGAGCTGCAGAGGTGCACTGGGAGTAGCATTAGTTGTCTCCCAGTCGGCTCTTTTAAAGGTGGTTAATAATTTTAGCCGCTCTGTGGGCAGTCCATTTATCACATCTCTGGGATAACCTAAAGCCAGACATTGTCTCCACAACTTGGCTCTAAGCTCCTTTTCCTCCTGGGTTGGCTCTCGCTTGTTTTTATGTCCTTTAGATGGTGCCCCCTTGTTTCCCTGAAGGGAACGCATCTTAGCTTTGCCTGTCAGTGCTCTGATGTCTCCGAATTCTCTAAAGTATGACACCAGAAGGTTTAGCAGTGCCCGAAAGGTACTGTTATGTGCTGCAGCTTCTGATCTAAGGGACAGTGCCATAGCCCTGTGGTTACTCGGAACTCCCTTAAGCAGGGGTCTGAGATCATCTACATCTACCTGACCCTCCCATGGGCTTTCATAGGCTAACTCTTGAGGGTTTTGGCCAAGCATGCTAATGACAGCCACAGTTAATAGAGCTGTTTTTACCTCATCTATGTTGGTCCAGTGCATTACTGTGGGTTCATCTCGGTCTGCTGGGTAAATTCCTCTTGCCCATTGACAAGCCAGAGACCAAAGTGTTTTAGGGGTGTTCCCCTCTGAATGTTCCAGGAATATTCCTGCACCTAAGTTAAGGCGCTCAGTTTCTTGGGCTGTCAGGCGTATATATCCACCCCCAGTGTCCCAGAGGCAGACCAGCCACTCTATTATACCTTCCTCAGGCTTTTTAGCAAAATCTCCCTGGATTGTTTTTAACTCCATGGGAGTATATTGGCGGGTGGTAATTTTGGTAAAGTGTGTTGGAGCTTTACTCCCTTTTCCCTTTTTACCTCCCTTCTTTGTTTTTGAAGAGGTGGATGGATAATTGTCATCCCCTTCTTCATCCAGCTCTGCCCCACTCAAATTTTCCTCATGTTCTTCTGATTTGTGATGTGTGATAGCTGGTCTTAATTTTACAGAGGGACCTTCCTCCTCAGAGGAGGGGGACTCATTTGCTGAATCCCAAATGTCTCCATCCCATTCCTCAGGGTCTAGCCAGAGAGCAGTCTCAACTTTAGCCCGGTTGATACTGCGTGTTTTAGTCTCCAGCTTTTCCCTTCGTTCTATCCCTTCTTTCTCAATTAAGGGAAGTAATCTTTTCTGAAGATGTTCCATATCCCTATTCAGTGTTCTTACTCTGGTATCTAAATTCTGGCATTCCTGGCGCAGTGTGTCCCTTTCCTGTTGCAGCCTATTAAATTCTATTGCCAGACTATGATAATCCTTACAGGCAGCTTGCCAAATGTTAGTAAGCAGCCATATACAAGCACCTTTTCCTTTCCCTTTCTTCATCTTGCAGGCAGTTCTCCAGTTACAGAAATGCTGCCAGATCTCTGCTGGTTTTCCCCAATATTTCTCCAGCAGTTCTTTGCTCCACAGAGGATTTCCCCATCCCTCTTGGGTCAAACTTTTCTCTAGCTCAGAGAATTCTGTGGTGTTTATCATGACTGGTTTCATTGTGTTACTGTAGTGCAGCCTATATCACAATCCTGTTCGTGACGCCAATTTCTGTTAGCCGACGGCCAAGGATGTTTGGTGAGGTGCCAGCTATGCCCGTTTATACCATCCGTGACTTTAACCGCTAGGACGCACTGTCCCTTCGCGGCGGGCAGCCCGGGCTAGGCTGACGGATGCCCCAAGGTCCTAACCACCCGTGACTTTAACTGCTAGAGCTCAGAGCTCCTTCGCAGCGGGCAGTCAATACTGACTGACAGGTGCCCCAATGGCAGCACTAAGAGCCTCTCCACACCCGTGACTTTAACTGCTAGAGCTCAGAGCTCCTTCGCAGCGGGCAGCCAGGATTGACTGACAGGTGCCCCAAGAGTTTGCCCCGTGGAGGCGGCACAACTCAACGCTAGGCTCTTAGTACTCTCACCTAATGGCCAGGCTTTAGAGCCAAAACGGCTGAGGTTCTTTAATTGTGTTGGCTGCTTTACAGTAAACCAGAGAAAACAAGTCAGGCTTATGCATAAATGGTTACCAAAATTTATTAAGCTAGATTCTAATCATGTGGTTACAAAATTGCTAGTGGCCTACTTATTTAAATGTAGAGATGTTACACACACAAACAAGTTACAAAACTGAAGCCACAATCCCAAAGAAAGAAAACAAAATATAGAGCTCTATTTCAAAATATGTGTACACTAAAGATAGGAGATCAGGTGTGGGTGCTTCTTACCCTCCTTGCATCTCTCGATTCCAGCGGTGCCAAGCCAGGATCGGTCACTCAATTCCGCGGAAAGACGAATAAGGGACAAGGCGTAGGGACCCTCTTAGCTGCAGAAGCCTTGGGAGGCTGTCACTTATCTGACCAGCAGATAGATAGTGAAAGCACTCAAAAATCATGGTGCTGTAGGTCCCCTACTTATACCTCTGTACTCCTTTATTCTCTTTCTCCTTTCTTATGCCAAATTGAGGCTGGTCTGTCGGGGTGACGCCAGCTTTTGCAAGAGTAGTTTACACTTGCAAGGGAGAGAAACAATAAGTTTCGACTACTGGACATTTCTTTTATCAGGGTAAATATTTTCCCACCTAGGATGTTGGTGTGTGTGCATCACGCTATTTAGTAGGGGCTAAGAGCCATGTCTGTCACAGGGCCTCTGCCTGCTGTGAGCTTAATCGTTGTATCTGTTCCCAGAGGCACATTGTAGCAGCACACCTGTGCTTTCACAGCTTCAAAGGCTGTGCTGGAATATATGTTAAGTGCCCTGTTCCTGCTTCCTCCTGTGTTTCCAGCAATGCTGGTCTGGGGGGGGGGGGGGGGGCTGTCTGTCTGGCTACACTCTAGTAATGGAAAACGTCACTGGCATAACATGAAGCAGAGTCCAAAAAACCCTGGGACAGGTGCATTTCAGGATTTGATCCCTTTGAAGAAATGCAGCTCCTCTAGTAGAAAGGGAGTACACGTGTTCTGAGTGCTACAAAGCTTCAAGTAAGGCCCAATCCTGAGAATTTTGATATTATTAGGAGCTGGGTGAAACCTTGTTGTGCATTGAGTTAAAATTTGTGTGAACACACCCTACACTTAAGGTAGTTGTAGAAACAGTTAAAGGGCTACACCTAAAACAAGGTCTAATAGAGTCTGCCCAGAAACAAGCACTAGCTAGTGGGTGGAGGGTTGCCCTTGGTACGGAGACCGAGGGACAGCCAAACAGCCAGAAGGAGCAGCTGAAAACATGGCGTCTGACCCTGGAAGAAACCTAAAGAGAGGTTTTTGGATCAGTGGTGCAGGCCGAATACGGTGTTCTTGGTGCTGTAAGCAAAAGAAGCCTCTTCCTGCTACTTGATTCCTTCTGTGTTCAGAGACAAAGGACTTTGTACATTCTTTGTAAATATACAAAACTGTATCAAAAGAAATACCTGACTGTCACCAATTTCTACTCCCAACTGGAACATCCCTAGGGCCCCAAGCATTAAGGAGCCATTCAGGTACTAAAAAAGAGCGGGATCAAGCCCTAACAGTCTCAGATTTCCACTGGCTCACTTTGGTGAAATTCTGGTGGTTGGTATAAACTGTTGGAATCCAGTTGATAAAACTGTACGAAATTCCCACAGTAAGTTAAACAATTTGATATGAATCCAATAATTTCCTCAGGATTTTAATAGTGTTGCATCTTCCTTTGTTATATTCTTGTGGAAGAAATAATCCAAGAACAGATTTTCAAGTGCTCAACATTCACAATGGGGGCCAGATTTTTCATAAAAACAGCCCTGATGCTGATGGCCAAATTTTTTTAAAAAGTCAACATCCAGCCCAGATCAGTGGGTGTAAAGGGGTTGCACTAGTTGAAATTCCACCCCTTTAAAGCCATCCGGCCTGCCAGTTGGGCTGACATTCTTAGGCATAGAGTATGTATATAGATGCAAGAAAAATAATAGCCAAACTCCAGTAAACTGGAGTTGTAATGTAAATAATGCCACTAAATTCACCCACCGTGAAATTTACCCAGCTGCTTTGGGCTACCAAAGGTCCCTAATGCAACAGAACTACTGTGGCTTCATCGGAGTGGGCAACATGGAGTGAACCTGCAAGGAAACTCTGAAACACTTGCATGTGGCAGAGATGGAATCCACATAAACCAGTGTGGATGTGCCTATGGAGAGTTGGCGGGGTGGCCATTGGATTCACAATCACCTGCAGTGGCCACAAATCCTCATACAAGGGATGCTTGGGGTTTGTAACCCCTATTTTTCAGCTCACAGGCTGAAGAAGTGGCTGTTATTGCACTCCCAATTCCTGCATTACTAAGGCTGTGCGCGCATAAGAGAGAGAGTTTAATCTGCATCATACGAACAGCCCAGATATAATGTTATAGTAGTAACGGATGTGGTTCAGGCAACTACTACTAGAATATAGGTCTTTTATCTCTGATTTTCTAGGTCAAATCCATTCTCGTAGTGATTGGTGGGGTTCACATCTAGTGGCTATGCTTTGGCCTGTACTAGAAATGGGTTTGGTGATGGCAATCCAGTTCCAAGTGAACCGGTCTCTCTGTCATAAAAAAGAAAAAACTGCTACAACTGGCACCCTTGGGGGAAATGTCAGAAAAGAAGTCGAAGATCAAACGGGCATGGAGACTGCACAACTTCATCATCCCGTAAGACGGTCCTCCTGGCTGCGACCCCTTGGTAAGGCAATGCCAGGACTGCTTTGCCCCTGCCCGTGTTGCACATTTTCTGTGGAAGAAAGGAGGACTCCAAGAGATATCAAGTATCTCCAAAGTTAAGGGATGCTCAGGTTCAGATTTTTAGTTCAGCTCATTATACAGAGCAAGGCCAATCACAAAGTTTGGGTATGGAGCGAGGCTAGTCTCAGAACTTACCTATAGTGTGGGGGAATTCTGATCTGGGGATTTAGTTCAGGCCCATCTCTGGTTATTATTTAACATTTATACTGCAGTGGTATTTAAAGACCACAAACAGGTTGGACTCTGCTGTGCGAGGCAGTGCACAAGCATATTAATAAATGATAGTCCCAGCCCCAAAATTCTTAATATTTGAATTGTGTGTTGATGTTTCTGGCAGGATGATACAAAATCTAATGTCATATTGGTGGAAAAACGTGAAATAAATATGGAAACTGGAATGCGTTACCTAGGGAGGTGGTAGAATCTTCTTCCTTAGAGGTTTTTAAGGTCAGGCTTGACAAAGCCCTGGCTGGGATGATTTAACTGGGAATTGGTCCTGCTTCGAGCAGGGGGTTGGACTAGATGACCTTCTGGGGTCCCTTCCAACCCTGATATTCTATGATTCTAAATAATATGCATCTGCTTTCAAGCTTTACTGTATTACAACAATTGCAGTCAGTTGGTCTTTCTGTAATAAAGCCCAGTTGGTTCTTACAAATAAGTGAAAAACAACAGCATTTAGCTCCTATATAGCAATTTTTATCCATATATCTCAAAGCAGTTTCAAAGTAGGGAAGGGTCAGTATCATCTCCATCACAGATGGGGAAACTGAGGAACAGAAAGGTGTAGTAACTTGTCCTATGTCACACAGCAGGTCACTGGCAAAGCTGGAAATAGAACCCAGTCCCTGATGCCCATTCGAGTATCCAATCCCATGGCCACACTAAGTACCATCATTTTTTTCCTGGGCATTGGACTTTTCATGTGTCTTTAGTAAACAATTATCCACAGGAGCCACACAACAATGGATGGTTATTTGGTTTGCAAAACAGTGAAATTGAGGGCAGATTATGTGAATCAGATGGCTGACCCTGTTGGAACGCCTGCTTGAAGTGATCATGTTTTGAAAGAAATCTAATTAGGCTGATAGAACTTTAGATGTCCATCAGCAGCCCAGAGAATGCACCAATTCTGCCAGTATTCCAACATTTAAGAACTACCATTATTCCCTCCCCACCCCCATTTTTTCCCTTCTTTCCCTTTGTCCTTTAAGGTGATGATGCTACATAGCAAAAGATTTTGTATAGTGGTAGGTGACTAGTGTCCAATTCTGATGTCTTGGCCAAGTTCCGGGTTGGGTAATTACGTTCTGCTTACCTCAGTTTCCCCTACAGCTTGAATGAGGTAAAGGTCTCTTCACACCTTGTCCTAAAACATTGTGTGGTATTGCTGTGGGGTGTTAAACAGTGAAGAATACCTTTTCCTATTGGAACTGCAAGGGACGTTTGGATAGAGAGAAACCAATGACCAGAGTTGGAATTTGGCCAGGAAAGCAAGGTTAGCTCTCCCACTCTTAGAAAAAGTGCCAGTGAATCTGTAATGACTACAAGTGGTAAGACCCTCATTGGAAAGCATGTGCGGGATTAGAGCACAAGGTTGTCTGATCAACTTTGAATTTCAGAATATTTGCACCTGGAAAATTATGTTTTATATTCCTTCGACAAATGAGTCAGCACAGAAGGCTGTGATACCGTAAGTCTGGAAGGTTTCAGAGTAGCAGCCGTGTTAGTCTGGAAGAGATCACAAATTTTGTTTTGTTTTGTTTTTGGTGGAATTTATTAAGTTTAAAGTTGGTGAAAACAAAAAAGTTCCAGCAACTTCATCAAAGATAGTAACTTTAAAAATGTCATTGAAAACAGAAAGCCAACCCTAATTATACAAGTGAGTCAGACAGCACATATTCAAGCTTCAGCACCTGACTGTGCAAAAAAAAAAAGTCCTCATAAAATGTTTAAACAAGTTTAACAGGCTCTTTAGTAATACAAATGTAGGTATTATAAATTACGCTAAATAGCTAGGTTAGGAAGTGCAAATAACTTTCTTGTCCCCTTAAAAATACAACTATACAATTGGAAAACTTTGGGCTAAGGTGCTCATCTTTTCTTTTCAGGTGATTTTGATAATCAACTCTCAAATTAATTTATACTAGTTAATACCACTTTACTAATCTAAGCTCATTTAGGATTTTAGAAAACGATTGTTTTAAAACTAGAAATAAAAAATACCCCAGCCTCCCCACACAAACATTGAATAATCTTGCCATTTCTGCTTCCTTCTCATCAAAGTCTTAATTTCTGTCTTCAGATTAAGGCAGCTATGAGTTCTGTCCTCGTCTCATTTCACCCATCTCCTTGATCTCGACCTTCTCATACTTCCCGGTCCGCCTCCTGGTAATAACCAGTACAGTAATCCCAGCAATAATAGTCAATATCACTACTGCTAACACAGCAATAACGCCAGCAGTCAGACGTTTCATAGAAAACTCTGGTGGCTTTTCATCCACATAGTAAATTAAAATTCCTTCCACATCCAAAGGCTCTCCGTTAACGGAGAGGTTAAACGCATTACTGCGGTGAAATATGGAGTCAAGTTTAACATCTTTTTCAAAGTAATAAGCCACATCAGCTATATCGACATCTCCGTTGGATTTCTGGGAAGCATTTTGCTTCAGGTCAATATGGATGAATGGGTATTCATACTCAATGGTAGTGATGTACTTTGGATGCAGCTTGTATCTGTTCTGAATGATTTGTCTCAGACCATTTGCCACTTCAGAAGCATGGAAAGCTTTAGACCTCTCCTTGTGTTTCAGTTTGATGAAGATCCAGTTAGTTCTGACTAGTTCATTGCATTTTAGGTTTTTGTCACCCTTATCAGTTCTTCTCACCCCAGCAGAGTTCACGCACCAGCAGGTGTCGGTCTGATTGCACTGCCTGGCTTTGAAGATACCACTGTTCTCACAGTCTGGATTGTAAACTCCATCATTGTCTAAAAAGCCATGCTCAGGTTTAGAGAAGCGCCTGCCCTTTGCGGAGCTCATTTCTGCCTTCATCAGTAGGCATTTTGAAGTCAACACTGAACAATTCACTCTTTGACTTGAACCCACCAATGTGCAGAAGCAGTTCCCAGATGTGTCTTCAGTGCATACAGCCCGTCTGTTGGTTGCACAGATACAGTTCTTCTGGGTAGATGATGATGCAGCTGCCAAGATCAAAACCAGCACAACTCCAAATCTAGATTCCATGTTCAAGGGAGAAAGAGAGGAAGAAGCCTGTGGGAAGAAATGGCAAGGGCTGTCTGAAAACTAAGCCCACTGACAGCCAGTCTCTTCGTTTTTGTGTACTGGTGAGCCACTCCCTATTACTCAACCCAAATCAGACCTGCTGGACAGGTTCTGCTCACAAACAACTGGTCTCTGGCAATACAGAAAACCCACAGAGAAGTCAGCGAGCTGCACCTTCTTCAATTATACCTTCAGGGAGTGGCAGTTACTCCCCACCATTCCACCCTGCCTCCCTCCCTCCTGCTGAACAAGGAAACACGACAGGCAAACAACACACACCCCAATATAAAACGTGGCTCATCCAAACACAGAAATGCCATTGGGCCTGCCCTGTGGGTCAGAAAACACAAACACAGTTTTTTAAGATAATGTGAGTGTGCCTGAACCCCTTCTTTCTGTCTCTGTTTCCATCTCCTAAATGTATAAACTCAGTTAGGGCCCTGTGCAGATGGGAACTGGATCAAGGAAACACACAAAAGGGAGGACAGCAACCCACGCTGGTGTTTGTGGAAGCCTCACTGCCCTGATATTATGGGGGAGAAGTGCCATAATTAGAGATGGGATGAGGGATGTCACAATTCAGGGCAACAGCACATGTATTTCCCTTCTATGGTCCAGCAAAGGCATCAACTCATAGGTTTCTGGATCCCCAGCTGTTGCTTCTCTTGGGCTGAGACACGCATCTCTCCCACTCCTGACTGAGGTATTTTCAGGCTATACAGCTCCCTGCCTATAGTCCAGCAAAGTCAGACAGCCTAAGCAGGCCTGCTTTACTTTTCTCCTCAGAAACAGTAAACAGTGTAATTGCCACAGTTAACAGACAACTCTTCCTACGCAAGCATATATACTCTTAAGGAAAAAGCATGACAGAGAAAACATTAAAAACAATAAAAAAACCTACCTGCATTCTAAGCTTACCAGTGATCACCCCCTGACTCCAAGGACTCTGGCAGGTGAACAGTCCTTCAAACCACACCAAGGGGTTTTCTTGTGGTTACAAGTTCATAACCCCTACAGCTCAGAACAAGAACACAGAACAGACAAGTCTTTCCAGCCCTTCTCAGGAAGGATTGGCAGCACGCCTTAGACCAAAGGTCTTGCCCATTTGCTGAATCAGAATGAAGGCCTTGAGTCAGTTTTAACTCAGCTATTTACTCAAAACTCCTTTCTTTGTTGGTCCCTGCAGAATCCAGTGTGAACTGGTGTATGCAAGCCTCCCTCCAGGTGGTGGTAGCTCTCTGGAGATGTTACAACCTGAATGAATTTGCTTACCCACCCCCACTCTTCTTAGTTTTTGGAGGGCTGTGATCTCCCTCCCCCATGGAATTACATACAATCCTTGGCCCACAACGATGCATAAACTTAATTCAATATGGTTTGTCCAGGATATTGCACAAAATTGCCTTAGCTGTCACATCTCCCCCTAAAGAAGTGGGTACAACTAAGGTGCCTGACAGCAGCCTAGGGGAGTGCACTGTCTTAATTCCTGGACAGGCTGAGTCTGTAAATGGCATTTTTGCCCTTACCTTTTATAATTTCATATAGTAAATATTTTGCAAGCAAGCCAGCATACGTCCTTCAAAATTCCATAGTGTCACTCGTCCACCAGTCTGTACAATTTCCCTCTTTAGAGCCTCTGGGGCTGAACTCTCACATGGCCCTTCTCACCCCTCAACCTGTGGGTGTAAGTTTGAGATGGGGTTCTCTCACTCTCATCTGATTTCTAGGGAGTGTGTGTGGTGTCTCTTTGTCTCCCAAAGGATTTGCTGCCCCAACTATGGGTTGAGGTTCCCCACCCTGACAAACAAGGAAGAGCCTGACAGAGGCAGCACCACATTCCGTCCAGACTGAGCACACCACGGCAACAGGAACCGTGGACAGCTCAACAGCTAGAGCAGAAGCTGCAGCTGGAGAAGAAACACAGCCGCTAGAAGACTGGGATCAAGAGGTAGCAGACCAGGAGCACCAGTGCTAATATAAGAGAGAAGAGAAAGAGAACCATTTTGCACTAGTTTAAGATGAGGGAGGCTGCGGCTGCAAGGTAGGCAAGGGGCCAGAGGACGCTGCCTGCCTGACAAAACACATCTGATCCCTCAAGAACACGCACGGGAAGGGTGAGCTACTGAGACACTGCATGTAGGAAGGTGTCATTGTTTTGTACGAGAGGTACTCTCCTGTGCTTTATCTGTTAAGTAAAGAGCATAAAGTCGAGTAACTGAACAAAGTGTGTGCGTTGACCGTTTACAACTGCTGGGTGCCCCTGAGGGAGTTAAACTGTAAACCAGAAGCTTCACACCTTTTTGGTGGAGGTCTGAGAGAGGGGAGTACTGAAGGGTTAGCGCTGGACCTAGGAGGGCTAGGCAGTTGGATGGCAGGCTAAAGCACTCAGAGGGGGTGCCGGTTAGAAGGTCTATGGCCTGAGCGCATGACTAGGGACCACAAGGTTGGGGCAGCGGCAGGACTCCGTTGAGGTTCCAGGAGCTTAATGCACCCCAGGGCATTCAGAGCACAGAGGCTTGGATTCCCCTCAGAGCAGTCCTGATCGGCAGCTAGGAAGGGGTGCTCATTAGGATCTGTGTCGGGGCGATGATACCGCAGGCAGGAGAAGCGGATGGGTGGACCAGCCCTCAGTCTCCTTGGCATGGCAAATACCATTTGGATAATACTGCTCCTAGGAACATCAGCTCCCATGCTTACGCTGTCTTTGGTGATGGGGTACTAGCCCCAGGAATGAACAATGGAGTGAGGAGCAGTACGGCTCCAAAAGGAGCTGTGCTGCCAAGGACAGGGCTAGGCTGGCAGAACCACAGAGAGATAGGTCTGACTAATGCTTCCTTTTCTCTTGGATCCCTGGACTCCACTGTCTCCTCCATGATCACACAATCTGCTCCTCCTCTGAAGGGAGCACAAAGCAGTAATGCGGCCATCGTTTCCCAATCCTCTGTCTTGCAGCTCCCGTGCAGTTGTATTGTCTGGTTTCTTATTGCTTGGGGATTTCAGTTTTGTTTTGCTATACCAAAAGTTCCTTTTACTCTGCTCCAACAAAATCCCAGAGCAGCTGCAATGTCAAATCGATGCTGGGTTGACAGTTTCTGCAGTTGCAGATTATACTTTCATTTCTAAAACAGCTGGGGCATTCCTTCCTTCTAGCAAGGATGGTTTCTGCCCCTCCTACTTCCCTTTGATATACTATTTAGCCCAAGCCAATAAAACATACAAAAACTTTCACACTTGTTCTGTTACCTTATAGAGTGGTTGATATTGTCATGGCAGTTTCTGGAGATACTCAAATTTCTGATGGTGGGGTAATTGCTCTGTGGGCAATGTTCCAAATTACTTAACAATCCACCCTACACGAGTCACTGTTTTCACATCTTCCTACTGCTGCCAGTAGAGGTCAGACGTTCGACTTGCTCATTGCCCGCAGAGTTGATTAAGCACAAATGCCTGAAACTGAGATATGCTGAGCAGCTTGTGCAAGATGCTGAGCACCCTCAGGCACTCCGTAACTCACAGGAATGGGTCCTGGAAAAAACCCATATTCAAACTCTACCTCCACAGGGGTTTTCCCAGAGCCTGCCCTTTATTTAATTTAAGGCATTGTAAATAGTGGATGAATTATTAGGAAGCTACAGTGGTTGCCAATTCATATTTACAACCAAATATGGGCCTAAACCAAACCAGCAGTTCCAAATACCCTTAACCTTTAAGGAAACTCAGACCTGGAGCTGAAATTGGTGGCTTAGCCCTCTCTCTATCTGGAACTGAATAAGAACAATTGTTATAAAATACAGTGTAGAGAATAATCCTTCATTGCCAGGCAGATGAAGTAGGTAAATTCCTAGATTTACTCCTGTTTCCTGTACTGGCTCATTTTGTGACCTTGAGCAAGTCACTGCACTGCTCTGTGTCTCAGTTTTTCCCTCTGTAAAATGAAAATAGTATCTACACGCCTTTGGAAAGAACTTTGAGACCTACATGTGAAATTGCTAAGTAGTAGTATTTCCAACTCTAATTTCATATATTTTTTTTATAATATATGTGGTGTGGTTTGTTCCAGTTCTTCTCTCCTGGTATTCAGTCTCTTGCTAAGCCATGTTGCTTCTTCCTCTTTAATATCACTGATATCTACCTTCTTTTCACTCCCCTCCCACATTACTAAAGCTGTTGCCCATGGTTTGGTCATGTGTCCGTGATTACTGTAACCTCCTTCACAGCCTTCCATCTTCAGTCCATTGAAAATACTGCAAATGAAGTCATCCTCCTCTCCAGCCACTCCAAACTTATCACCCATCTCCTCAAATCCATCCCTTAGCTAGCTTCCTGTCTCTTACTACAGCACCTTCACTCTCCCTGCCTGCATCTCTGCTCTCATTTCCTCAAACACCTCTACTTGCACTCCACACTCCTCCCCAACCTCTCACCGTTGACTCTTTTACCCTGCCACCTTGGAAGAGTCTCCCAGTCAACTCAGTACACCACCTCCATGACCAGTTCTTTTAGGTGCATTTCCTTCTTTAGCCTCGCCGACCCTCTCTCCTCACCCTTCCTTTCTTAGCCATGTCTTGTCTTCCACTTGTCTTGTTTCTTTTATGTTATAAACTCCGGTTTTTTTGTTTTCATTCTGGAGTTTTTTAACTCCGAGATCTCCTCAACTGGTGTAAACTGTCAGCCCTTGACTTCAACGGAGCTATAATGTACATGAGTTGAGAATCTGCCCACAAGTGTAAAACTATAATTAGGAAAGTCAAAAAAGAATTTGAAGAACAGCTAGCCAAAGACTCAAAAAGTAATAGAATTTTTTTTTTAAAGTATATCAGAAGCAGGAAGCCTGCTAAACAACCAGTGGAGACACTGGATGATTGAGATGCTAAAGGAGCTCTCGAGGATGATAAGGCCATTGCGGAGAAACTAAATGAATTATTTGCATCAGTCTTCACGGCTGAGGATATGAGGGAGATTCCCAAACCTGAGCCGTTCTTTTTAGGTGACAAATCTGAGGAACTGTCCTACATTGAGGTGTCATTAGAGGAGGTTTTAGAACAAATTGATAAACTAAACAGTCATAAGTCACCAGGACCAGATGGTATTTACCAAAGAATTCCGAAAGAACTCTCACGTGAAACTGCAGAAATACTAACTAGTCTGCAACCTATCATTTAAATCAGCTTCTGTACCAAATGACTGGAGGATAGTTAATATGACACCAACTTTTAAAAAGGGCTCCAGGGGTGATCCTGGCAATTACAGGCCAGTAAGCCTGACTTCAGTACCAGTTTAATGGTTGAAACTATAATAAAGAACAAAAACGTCAGACACATAGATGAATGTAATTTGTTGGGGGTAGTCAACATGGTTTTTGTAAAGGGAAATCATGCCTCAACAATCTACTAGAATTCTCTGAGGGGGTCAAAAAGCATATGGACAAGGAGTAATCCAGTGGATATAGTGTACTTAGATTTTCAGAAAGCCTTTGACAAGGTTCCTCATCAAAGGATCTTAAGCAAAGTAAGCTGTCATGGGATAAGAGGAAAGGTCCTCCCATGGACTAGTAACTGGTTAAAAGATAGGAAACAAAGGGTAGGAATAAATGCTGAGTTTTCAGAATCGAGGGGGGGAAATAGTGGTATCCCACACAGGTCTGTACTGGGCCCAGTCCTATTTAACGTATTCATAAATGATCTGGAAAAGGGGGTAAACAGTGAGGTGGCAAAATTTGCAGATGATACAAAACTACTCAAGATAGTTGACAAGTTTGATAGTTGACAAAACAAACAAAAGGAAGTATACTTTCACACAACACACAGTCAGTCTGTGGAACTCTTTGCCAGAGGATGTTGTGAAGGCCAAGACTATAACCAGGTTCAAAAAAGAACTAGATAAGTTCACGGAGGATAGCTCCACTAATGGCTATTAGCCAGGACGGGCAGGGATGGTGTCTGTTTGCCAGAAGCTGGGAATGGGCAACAGGGAAAGGATCACTTGATTACCGGTTCTGTTCATTCCCTCTGGGGCACCTAGAATTGGCCACTGTCGGAAGACAGAATACTGGGCTAGATGATCTTTTGGTCTGACCCAGTATGGCTGCTCTTATGAGTTTGTAAAGTGCCGTATAAATGTAGCGTTCTGCCACTTTTTAGTAATACTTTGCTCATACATATCATCTAATGATCTCAAAGGGTATGTCTTCACAGCAAAGAAAAACTCACGGCTGGCCCATACCCACCAACTCAGGCCTGGAGGGCTTGGGCCTCAGGGCTGTTTCATTGCTGTATAGACTTCAGGGCTCGGGCTGGAGCTCAGGTTCTGGAACCCTCCCACCTTGCAGTGTCCTAGAGCAAGGGCTCCAGCCTGAGTCCGGAAGTCTACACAGCAATGAAACAGCTCCACAGCCCAAGCCCGAGTCGGCTAGCCCGGGCCAGCTATGGGTGTCTAGCTGCTGTGTAGAAACCTTAATGGACTTACCCTTATGCCAGATTTTATTGGTAGGTATTATCCCCATTTTACAGGTAAGGAAACTGAAACACAAAGAAGTTAAGTGGTTTGCCCAAGGTCACATAGACAGGAGAGCTACAGATAACTGGAAAAGATGCCTGATACTGGAGGAGTACAGCAGTGGTGGAACTACTGATAGTCTAGCCCCCTACCTGTGGGAAGATCTTTATTGCCTTTGTCATTTATTATATTGAAAATTACATTTGTTGCCTCCCCCATCAGTAGGTGGCCAGGTGCAGAAATATTTTGCCCCGTAACATTATGGGACAGAAGAGGTAATCAGTGACGGACACATCAGCCAAACTCCTTGAGATGCAAAACAGTCTGGGGAAGGGGAGAATTCTATTTTTAACTTTCATGATAGATTTACATAACATACCAAAATAATCAGACCACTGCACAAAATTTTGCTGCATGTAAGTGGGGATAGAAGAGGGGACAGAAAAACTGCTTCATTTAAGATTTTTATCTCAAAAAAAAAAATCAGTATCTGATGTGCCTTCTCTCTGTCATAAAACCATCCAAGTTTCCTCTTTTGGACCCATACTAGAATAAGCCCAGGTACTAAAAGAATCAACCATTTAGTTCAGCAAACGCTAATTAACTAACTAACTAATCTTGTAGGAAATGTACACAGAATTATTTCTGCAATGTTTTCTGCTTCCATGGGAACACTTTCTCTTCCTGCTTCTAAATCTCAGACATAGGGCACTAGGGTCTATATTAAACAGCAAGACACTTCCAATACAAATGACCAGAATATTTTAATCTAGGCCACTAAATACTTTGTTCAGCATCAAACAGAATTTCAGAGTTCACAACCACCTACTGCCATAGCGCTGAATCTATGGAACTATATGAAAACACCCTGCAAACATATTTCCTTTCCTGGCTTATTCGGCAATCAGCGGCAAGAGCACAGTAGGCTTCCCTTTCCCTTTTCAGACCCATTGGTGCATCATTGCCTCTACATTCCTTCTTGTGGTATGCTTTGCCCTCTCCCAGTGCGGCTTTCCTTCTATCTTCGTCTCTTTCCACTCCACAACTCCTATACCTTCTTCTCTGATCCAGTTCCCAGTTAGATCAGCCGAATTTATGCCAGGATTACTTCCTGGTGAAAAAAGCCCATCATAGAAAATGTATCTATTATCTATCACCCCAATCAGACCTGCCCTAAAGGATTACAGGATAACTTTCCAAAGAAGACAGTCAAAAGAATGAAAGACTAAATGAAAGAAGCAAAACTATCCCAATCTACAGCCCATAAAAACTAATAACCAGTTAATAATTTGTCTTATACACACTGGATAGAATGATTTCTTGATATCGTCTCACCCAGCTTGGGACAAAACTCTTATTTCAGATCAGCTCAATTTCATTTAATGAATTCCCACCCAGGACTGGGAGTCTTGAGAACAGGGTTCGGTTCCTGCCTCTATTACATGCTTGAGGAAGGATGGTCCGATGGTTTGAGCATTAGCCTAGGACTTGGGAGATTGCAGTTCAATCACTTGCTTTACCACAGACTTCTTATGTGACCTTGAGCAAATCACTTAGCCTCTCTGTTCCTCAGTTCCCATCTGTTAAATGATGATAATAGCATTTTCTTACCTCACAAGGGTGTTAGGATAAATCCATTAAAAAGATTGTGAGGTGCTCAGATACTACGGTGATAGGGGTCATATAAATACCAAAGATCGACTTCTTAGACCCTAGGCAAGTCTCCACGATCTCTGTGCCATCTATAAAATGGGAACACTTCCATCATTACCGTAATTATTTACATTGCAGTAGCACCCATAATAAGCCCTGATCAGAATCAGGGTCCCACTGTGCTAGGCGCTATACAAAAGACAGCCCATGCCCCAATTACCTTATATTCTAAAAAGACAAAAAGTAAATAGAAGGTGGAGAGAATTGATACACTATCGAAACAAAGCAATCAGGGTGATAGCAGATTAGAACCAAGTGTGTTTCTGATTCCCCTTCTCTCACACTCAGTTTTTAATGTAGTACAAAAACTTCAAAGATTTTATGGGAAGGGATTGGTGGAAAGAAGGAACAATCAGGCCTAACTAACATTCCAAAAACACTAATATCTTCAGGTGGGAAATGCTATATTAAAGTATTATATTTTTAGTTAAATATATCAGTGTAACAGAGCTCCATCTACTGGTGCTTATCAAACTTATGTGAATCACATCATTTTTAGTGCTAATTTGTGCTTCATTGCCAATTCTTAAGTTATTTCAAGAGAAAGGGAACTATTACAAACACATAATACAGCTCTAGGGTTACTTGATACACAATCTTTCAGTGAAAGAACATTCTAAAAATAGCTACCAGGAATACTAACCATGTCTGAGCAACATGTAAACGTGTATAACTTCTCATGGGCAATGACAGTACTGTGCATGAATTCCTTCAACTTAAACAGTTTTCCTAGGAAATTAACTTCTTATTTATTTTGGGGTTTTTAAGATATTGATGTACAAGTGAAGTACATGGTATAAAGCCCTGTGAATAAATACTGCAAACAATTGGGTCTTTAAAACTTAGAACAACAGCCAAATACACATGTAAGTATATATGTACTCAGTGCACACACACAGGATTCATGGTAGTTACAACATATACAGTGGATGAAGAGAGCTTGTCATTTTCATTTCCCAAAGGAGAGGTGTTTCGTAATATTGCAGTGAGCTCAGCTGATCATAGCATCAAGACAGATTCAATTTAAAGTACTTCGGTCAACTTGGTTTTAGTTGTTGAGTATTTCAGTTTAAATTGGGTCTTCTAAGATGTTGCTTACTAATTTCTTCTCTCTTCTGAGCAAGTGATCATGGCAAAATAGGACAGGTTATAAAAGATTAAATAGCACACTCTAGCACAGTCATACTGAAAACATGGTGCTTGTCAGAAAAATGTCTGGGTAAAAAAATAGAGATTTCTTAGTAAAAAGAAATTATTCCCTATCCGTGTTTCAAGTCAGAATGAGAAAGATATGTTTTTACTATTTTTTAAAGTCATATTAGCACTGCATAGCTGACAACACTAAGGAAGAGTGAACTGCGTTCTCTTCTGGTTCACATACATACAACTGTTAACTATTACTACAAATGCTGCACTTATTACTTGTTTGCAGTGTTGTTGTAGCCTTATGGTCCCAGGATATGACAGGGAGAAGATGGGCAAAGTAATAACTTTTACTGGACCAATTACTGCCCGTGAAACAAAATACATTTATTACTGGCTACAATGCACGAACCAGAAAAAAAACAGCTTGGATTTTAGATCCAGGATTAAGTGTGCACCAATAGCAGTTAAAACCATTTTTTCTACAAGTATACTGAGCAAATTTGGACCCTAATTCTACTTGTAAACTGAGTGAACAGGTCTCTGGGCACGCACAAGAGTCCACTCATGAGAATGGGATTGCAGGATCGGAGTGTTGATGTGCAAGTCAGAGCGACTCAGACTCTACAATTTAAAACATCCTGTACCCAAAACGTCTTAGTTGACACTGTATATATGACTCTTTTAAATCAAGTGTACATCATTTTTAATGTTTTTTGCTCACTTTAATCATTCAAAAGGGGGCAGCGCAACCAGCAAACTTAGTTTCCATTATTTTAGCAGTACTGTCTCACAGTATTTTTTTTTTTAAGTGACGGGAAACATAACACCCAGAACAAAGACACAACGTCTACCACGTACTGCAGTTATACTTGTGGTTCAAGTATTTTGACAAATGATTTTGTTTCTACAAATAACTATTTACAACGTATTTTAGTACAGATATATACAATATGACTTTTTTATAGAGTAACGTATAAAACCACTGAAAACTGCAACAATACTTGATAAAGGAATACTCCAAAATTTAAACTGAGGGAGATGGGAAATCTCTTTTGTGAGCAAGATGTGTAGTCTACAGCTAGAAATACTGAGAGCCATGCAATACTTTCATTTAAGAAAGAGGAGAGAGATGGCATTTCACATTACATGCAATCTAGGGGAAATAAAAGGTCCACAGATTGGATCAATGTGTGCGTGTATACGTATATAAGGATTGCACTGCTTTTAAACTGATAGACTTTACATATCACACTAGAATCCAAAGCCTCTTATCTGCAGATTTACACAGTGCAAAAAGTTCTCTAATATTATTAAGACAATAGGTCTTGAATACAGCCTGGAAAGAGTTTCTAGTTATGTATGTCCATGTTTTTTCTAAAATTAGGTTCTGCATTGTCCATTTTGAAATGAAAAGGGACTAAACTCCATTTTAGAAAACACAACAACAGCTGATTTTACCTTCTGGGAAACAGGTATCTACTTGGGATGTGATCCCACAATATTAAAGTTTTGCAATCCTCACTTTTAATTGTTAAAATAGTTTTTTTTTCCCCTAAGTGCACAGAACAAGATGAAGTTAAGATGTAAATCTGAAATACTTTAAATCGCATTTTTGTTACACAGGGCCAGATAGAAAATTAAAATGTACATTTTATAGGGTGACTAGATCCCATAAACACAGGGATAATCAAAGTTCTTGGTTACTCTCTGTTTTCAAACATCTCAGACATTTTGGCCAAGATATTCTTCACATACAGTGGTAAGTGTACACTCATCAACAGTTTGCCCATGATTCAGGAAGAAATCCACCACTGCATATCCTTCTACAACAATTTACACACCGTGATACAGCCAATAATATGTTTAGAAGTTACGATTTCCGATAACAGTATTTCTCTTGAGATTCAATTACAAATCATTCTGCTTACCTGGCACTAATTTATCTGAATATATAATTGTATGAATGTATAATTGTATCAGAAGCCAATATGAACATTGTAGTTACTTGTTAAATTGCTGTTGTAAAGAGACATGTGCACTTCATTTTCTTTTCTGTTATGCAGTTGCGACAAACATTTTTCTGGCGGCTACAATACAGCGCTAGATTTTGCCATATCGCATTAACCTGTGAGAACCAGAAGCTATTGTTTCCATTCGAAACAATGGCAACTGAAAATGACAAATCATGATGATCTGATAGAACAAGATAGCACTGTGTCTCTGTAACATGGAAGATAGAAAGGAAAGAGTGCAACATGCAATAACCAGAACTTATTGTTTCCACTGAAAACAGTGACAACAAGAAGTGACAAATAAGTATGACCTGCTACCCTTATTTCCATGTATTATGGAAGGTGGGGAAGGATATGCCAGAAAAAAATTGTCTGTAGTGGGTCAGAAAGAAACAGAATGGATTAAACTGAGCAGAGAAAAAGTTTAGAGTAGATACCAGGAAAATTAGTATCAACTAGACTATAATCTTTACAGTGATAGAGTGGTATACATCTCATCTGCAGAATTATGCAAACACAGATGACACAAAGCACTACGGGACAAATTCTTCCCTCTGATGTACACATCTAACTCTCAATACAATGTGTATCTGAGGACAGAGTGAAGGCCAAAATTCCATTTTCAAAGACTTAGAGGAGGGACCCTCTCTTTTAGGCACAAAACCAGTGTTCTGTATTTCAGCTTGTCCTTCCCAATGATAGGTTGCTGGCCAACTGATAACCCAAAGTTTGCGATACTATTCGATAATTTTTCAGAATGTAAAAAATAAAAATTTCATATGTAATCAGAAAACATTTGTTAGAGGTTTTCTAAATGTCTTTTAGAACCATTACACTATTTGAAATACTGGATTATGTCCCTATTGTTGTCAACTGAGACAATAACTTTGAAAGAGGCAATGGATATTAGTCCATACAACTGAAATTTCAACACTGAAAAAGCCATCACACTGGCAATTCATTTGGGGACATGTTCTTATTTTCTTCAGTTGTATTATTCTGCTTCTCACTTTTGTAGCTAGAAAGGAATAAGTTTTCTATCTGAGTCAAGAATTCTTCAGCAATGAAGCAGTTCGTTACCTTGCCCAGAGTCTTCCTCATACACTCCAAAAGCTAGTATAAAAGAAAATTATTATTAAATTCAGAAACACATAACTGCTCAACTTAGAAGTTTCAGTAGAAAAAACTGAAGAAACTGTTTTGTCTTTCTAGCTGATAAATGCTGTAAAAGTAAACCTTGATTCATTTGGCAAGTTTGCAGAAACCGTTAATATAAAAAGTGTATACAGAGATTACCATAAAGAAACAGATCAGTGATCCCTTTTAGTCTGGGGCCCTGACTCAGATAGTTCCCTATACCAACTGCTTCAGAAGAAAGCCAAGCACAACTGGATCAACTGTGCTTAAGGGAACAATTATTTCTGACATTAGCTGGTGATCAGTTTGTGTTCAATAATTGGCTATGAAATAATAATCTTTGCAACACAGGACTTGCATTATTCTATAGACAATTATGCACAGGATTCTTCACCATAAATCATACAATAGTTAAATTCAAAAGATCTTTCTGCCAATTCAATTTTAGATTTAAATTGTTTATGAACAGTCATGTTGAGAGAAAAAAATAAATGAGAGTAATTATTGCATGTCTTCTGTTTATATGACTTTTGCTTTGAGCAAATTTTCTGTCTTGTTTATACAATTAATGTTACATATTCAATTATTTAGAACTTCATAAAAATGATTACACTGATTGGAAAAGAAATTCTCACGTATGCATGACAAATATGGTGCAACACCATTTTAAGAATAGGATAAAGGACTTAGGAGACTAATTCTCTCAATGTGCAACAACTCTTGTTGACATTAATAGCAGTCAAACAAGCAGAGAAGAGGAAATAATTTGCTTTTTTCCCCCTTTTAATTAAGGTTAAAACTTCAAATATTGCTTTAATCATTGGCCTCAACTCCAAAAATGAAGTCAACAGCAAGTTTGGAAACATAACACAACCTTATTTTCATAGTTATGGTAAATAAAATTATGAGCTGCAATATAAAAGATATTTATTGCAACTGACCTAAAATTGTGATTTTCATAGCTAAGATTATAGATGTTTCAGATTACTCCAAAAGAAATGACATTTTAAAAATTTAAATGCTTACTTTTTGCAAACAGGTCAGGTCAGAATCCCTGTGAAAGATTTTATCCATGGGGACACTGCTATTGGAAGAAATATAAAAAGTCTTGGTTGGATGAAATGGACAAATCTGTTTTCTATTGAAATACTAATAATAAATACATAAAAATTGTAAATTGGCTTATCTTAAAAACAAGTATATTGCAAGCAAACACACACACATACCTAGGAGAGAGCCTGTATTTTTCGATTATCCATCTTGTTTTTTCAAACACTAATTCCCACTGAGGTTCTTCCAACATCTGATGTACTTCAAACTTGTAAGGCAGGCCTGTAAATCATTAAAACATGATTACTCCCTGGTTCCCTTATACCTGCCACTCCTCTTCAAATCTGGAAGCAATCTCCTTCCTTCCTTGCAACTGTTCATAATTTACTTATGCTTGTTGCAGCAACAATAACTTGCAAACCTATTACTTACCAAAACTAAGCAGGTTGAAGTGACACTGTCAGCTAGTTTAAGGCTTCAAATTTAAGTTTGGTAGAAAAACAGGTTTTTTTCATTAAATTATACCACATTTTTGTTTGGGGTTAAACTTTCGAAACAAAATATCTCTGCAAAAGAATAGTAAAACAGCAAAACTAAACATTTTATAATTTATCTCCCCTTTTTTTTATTTTTAAGGTCACATTTCTCATCTCTTGGCTAGTGTCCCAGTGTTCCTTGTGGATTAAACCACATGGGTAATATGTATTCTTTTTTATTCACAAGTAAGGTGTGGTGGCTGATACTATGGTGACGGACTGTTACCTGAGTTTGGGGGGAGGGTAAGAGAGAGTAAGGAAAGTTAAGTTTCTAAGCAAGAAATTCAGTTTTAAAACTTCTAGTTACATTACTGAGGATGGGCACAGATGAACCAACCTAAAAATCAATATATATAGAATGCAAGAGGATGACTACTAGCCCACAAATCAGTTACCAGATAACCTAAGTGAAGACAGTAAATTCTAGTAAACATTAAAAATAAGCCCTTTCAGGACCACAAGAATATGATGAGCTGATTCGCACACCTTCATTCAAAACCTCAAAGAAAAAGAAGGCAATACCTACAATTTACTATGTGAAAACCCCTCAGATTTGAAAAAATGTTCAGTCAGTGCAAAATGGACTTTCAAGAGCAAGAATGTTCATCCACTCAAATAGTTATCACTGATGTGAAACTTCAATTTCTGTCCATTTCCCATGAACTCACATATTTTTGCCACAACAGAACATAGCTGCACCAGAGTTAAATATGAAAAAAAAACCCAGTGAATAATGCAATTATTAGAGTGCTTCGCAAACCCTTACGGAATCACTGAGGCATCATGAAAGACACAGAAAAATATACTATGTATCTAATATTGTGATTTATTTAATTAACAGGAACAATTGTACAGAAAGAAACAGATTTGTTTTTTAAGACCTGTGTATGAATTATGTTTCTATATGTACAAACTGGGAAGGTGGCCACATAGTTAATATTCCATATAAGATGCCAGTGTTTGATTTCCAAAAGGTTACATTTAAGAAAAATGTATTTACTCCTTGTACTATATCTATTTGCCACCCGAAAACAAGTCGTCTCCACAATTTACGGTAACAAAAAGACGACAACAACTAAGGCCAGGTATCAGTCACAGGCACTTTAGCTCTAAGTCATAGGAAAGTCAAGATGGCAGGACCAGGGTTACTCTATGTGACGCTGTCAGTATGATAATCAAGGAGTACCACAAAAAGGTCATCTACACTCTGCCCACAGCACTGGGAAGCACATTCCAGGTGGTTGGTCTGTCCTCACTACAGGCCATTATAAAACATGAGGGAAGTGTCAGATCTATCTATCTTCCCCAACACTGCAAGATTCAAGTCCCTGATGTTTGGAGGCAAAGGCTGAGTTAGGGGGCAGCATTTATGAACTGTGGAACAGGAAAAATTAATTCTACTAATGGACTGCTATCCTGTGACTTTGCCTCAGATCAGCAAGGGAGTAAACACAGGAAACAGATCAATTCTTATAGTCCTTGTAATTTTTTTTTTTTTTTTACAAAGTGTCTCTAGTAATTTTTTTAAAAAGGGACATGAGATGAAAATAAATGAAAGGCTAAATGAAAGGTGTCTTCATGGAATGGGATTCAGATTCTTCTGTGAGGTGTTAGTGGGTTTTTCCATCAACATTTTGCCTCCCTACATGCTATTTATTAGTTATCAAAATATCCAAGTCAAGAATTGATAAATTTAAGGGATACTTCCTCGCCAAAAGAATAAACCTACCAATCAGAGTTGATATGTGAGACTGGGTGGACTGGAGCAAACCTGCAAGGTCTATGGGCAACATCCTTATAAGTAGCCCATTCTGTACTGCTGGAAAGGGGAAGAGAGCTGGGATTCCTGCCAAGTTATCAATCCCGGAATCTGTTTAGGACTACATCTTTTCATATTAACCTCTGGCTGATAGGTATGATTAGTGTGAACCCCCTTTGCACACCAAATTCCCAACTGCTGAAAAGGAGCCTCATGTTATTCTACCCCTTCATCAATCTCTCTTCCTTGCTTCTCCACCCCTCTTTCTAGATCTCTGTGATAGGCATGGAGGGAGGAGGACCACACTATGTCTGCTCATAGTTTTCTGAAGCAGCAGAGTGAAAGTGACATAATTCTTAAGGGTTTCACTGGTGTCCACAGAGTTCTGAATACCAAGAGAGAAACTGACCAGTCTTGATAACTTCACTTGGCTGTGATTTGGGAAACCTATGAGCAGCAACAGAGACAATACATGTCTGTATGCAGCCATGAGGACAACACTAGATCTCTGTATACTTAGAAGTATTTCTTTACAGTCATGAGGTCACAAAATACTAATGGTTTTTTAAAGTGAAAGTGAGATTATGCAGGAACTGATGGTTTAAGCCCCTCCATTTGCCAGGGAAAGCTGCCCAACTTCAGAGATGAGAGAATCCTTCAAACCCTTGTTCAAATGTTGAGAATATAAATGTTCCATCTAAAATCCTGGAGGATCAAGAGGAGTGGGGTAAAAGTAATTAGTTCAGATACTTACGGTATGAGCCATCAGAACTAATTTCATCACTAATAACCAGACAAGTAATCTGGGAATATGGAAGAGGATTATTTCGGTTATAAGGACTTATGATCATTCCAATGAACATTGCCCCACCTCTGGAGAAATAACTCTAAATGAAGGAAAAAATAAAATTGGTAATATATTTTCTAAGTGCAATACAAACTCCTCTTCCGACTATCTTTTATATTAAAAAACAGAAGGTAAACAATTAAACAATCTCTAAATTAACCACTGTAAGACACTGTAAAGCTAAAAATCAATTTACAACCAAAATGATTTTCAATTGTGAAACCCAGAACCATTACTGCATTAAGCATATTAAATTATAAATACTAGAAATGAAAAGTTTTTTTAACATACACACAAAGAGTACCTGGTATTTAGCCTGCGTGTCAATATCTCGTATCGAAGGGTTGGGGTCAAATGCAGGGTGAGAGTGGTACCATCCAATAACACTGTACCCTCTAACAGCCAAGGTTTCTGAGGCCTGAGTTTGAGACACTGGATCCATCTCACACTGTAGTCCTGTACTGAGACTATTGCATGGTTCTGCTACACAAATCTGTAAATAACATCCCCATATGTAGAAATGGAAACAGAGTGAAAACATTTAAACCAATCATAAATCAATGTTAAATACTACATTATTTTATGCAAACGTAGAAGAGATATGACAGCCAGATATTTTTACAAGATCTTAAATTTTGTAATGTCAAGATTACAATAATTAACTTTTCAAATTTCAACTTTTTAATATTAAAGAACAACTAATTCAATAATCTGTAGGACATTAACTCTTGAATACATGTTTTTTAATATAAGGCATTTAACCAATACTTTTAGTGAAATGCAGAATGAACACTGACCCCCCCCCACCACCCAAAAAAAAAAAACAACAAAAAAACCCAACAACTTACTTCAACAATTCTATCAGCTTCAGAGTATCTTCCCCCTAACAGGCCTATTACTTCTGCCATAGAAACATGAGCATGCTAAAGATATATAATATGAACACATTACTTAAAATATTTGTTAAAATATCCATTTTCATAACTGCTGCTAATCTTGGATTTACATTATAAAACACTGTCTTCACAGGTTCTTTCACAGTAAGGTTTAGAAGGAAAACTGAGAACAATAAAGACTCTGAAATACTTTGTGTTTCAATTTAAAGTAAATAAATAAAGATTATCTTTGCCACCCATCTAAGTATTAAGTATGTATGAGGTGCTCTTAGTTGGAGAAACTGTCACCATTTAACACCAGGAACGCTGTGTCAAAACTGAGAAGACTTTGGCCTGGCCTGGCATACTTTGTTATTATAAAGGAAATACGCAAATACTGAATCATCTTCTGGACTGCTAGGCAAATAGAGTAATGATCCCAATGGATTCCAAAGTGGCAACATGCACACTGAAGAGATGTTTCTTTTGGAGCAACTGCTATCACAGAAGATGGATATCCTGGGAGAAATGGAACTGCGTACGGATCTGATACTACTCTTATTTAAGTCAGTGACAACTCTCCAGTGACTTCATCTGGAACAAGAATAGGCATTAACAGCCATTCATGTTGGTAGACAACTTTCATAAACTATGGTTATTATTACAGTAAAATATATAGACATAACCCTAAAGAGATGCAGCAGTTTGGGATTTCTCCTGTAGTAGACTCTTACTTTTAGTTCTCAATGGGAAGGAAACTAATGAGAAAAGTGGGGCTATATCAAAATATATCCTTCAGTCCATTATAAAACAATGCTTAATCCTTACCAAGTCCATTATTAAAAGTGCTTCTGAAGCCACTTTCACCTGAAATGGTTCCTGAAATGACAAACAATAATGAGTACCAGAGACATCCTGTAAGTAAATAAATGAATGTTCTTGATTATTCATGAATATGTACTTACTCGTTTTTCTTCAGTGAAGAAACAGCAAGGTATCAGCTGAAAGGGATCAAAGGAACTACAAAATGAAAGAAAATTTCTCTAAAGATAAGGACAATCAATGAAAAAAAGTCTTTAAATAAATCACATTTTCTCCCAACAGCTCCTTTTTTGTTGGAATTGCTCATTCCCCCACTCCAGTGACTGCTCCCCAATTACTGGAATTTTGCGATTTACACCCATGAATTTCAACGGTAAAGTTTTGTAATTTACAACTGTGATGTCAGACTTTTAAAAAATCTAGATTGCAAAGCACATATGTCTACATAGTAATGATTCACAACATTTAGGTTTGAATCTATGCAAGCCAATTATTATCTCTATTTCCAAAAGAGATATTGTAGAGCAAACAGCACACAAGAAGAAAACCTTTTTATTTGTCTTGATCCTTTAGAAGGTTTCGCAGGTTTAAGTTTCTCCTCCTCTCTCCTTCTTGCTAGCTCCTCAGCAGAGAGATGCTAAAAAACAAATTTTATCAGTAATGATTGCCAAGCTCCTTCAAAATACCTAGATTCTGGGCACTAATTTGCACCCTGCCATGCTAGCAGCTTTTGTTATTGGATCACTCATCATGCACTGAAGCAGCCAGAATATACCGTGCAGTGTGAAAATAGTGACAGAGACATTAGGACATAGATCTGTTTTTGCAGGAAGATGGAAGAGACTCTTCCTATCATCCCCCAAGGCTTGATCTAGTCAGAGTTCAAGTAATGGCATCCACATCTCACACAAGCCTTCACTGTCAAATGTATGTGCAAGTACCACCTCCATTATAATCAGCTGGTCAAAACTTTCTCAAAGCAGTTCCTCTTTGGTGCTGAAATTTTCCACATTGTCTCAACCTAAAGATCATTCTTTGCAGGAAATGGTAGATGCAGCAGCCAAAGCCATTGAAACATTTTAGTTATTAGAGCCCATGCTTGCCTCAATCATGAAGTGTGGCTGTCTTGTGAGTGACATTTTGTACATACATAACTCAATGGCAGAAAAGTGGATTTTGTTTAAACTGCATGTGTTCTCTAGGTTTCAATGAGATCTAATAAACAAATTGAGTTTGAAAGAAAGTAGTTCAGTAATTTTGATGTCATTAATGTCACACATTTTTCTCCACACAGAAAGAGTAGGATTATCTGTTAAGTTTCTCTGCTCATTCTAAGGTTTAGAACAGTAGGAGTGTGGATGCACAGTAGACAATTTTCTGTTTAGTCTAAATTGACTTTGAATGTTGATGGCTCTGCGAAGTACTTCAGTGTCATCTAAACTTGCAAACACTTCAAAAAACTCTGGAAAATCTTACAGTTTGGGATATCATACAATTTTGGGGAGGGGAATGGCGGGGATGGCACTGTTCACATTTCCTGAACTCTATCCCTAGAGGAATAAATACAGGGCTGGAAACCTAAAAGGCCTAAATTTTCTTTCCACCTCAGCTAGCCTTAATAAAGTCACAGTAAACAGTGTAAGAATCAGGACTGAAACCATGACTGCTAGGTCTAGTCTACTAAAACAGTTCTTCCGAGGTACATCACAAACGCTCTATTTTTTCCCCAAGATAACCACTCACTGAAACTGTTATAAAGCCCCCACTGTCTTAGAGCTAAAAACCCAGGGTAAAGTTGGGAACTGGTCAGTCACACATCTATCACCTCTCTCTTTCTTGTGCAACATATAAAACTCAGTATGTGATGTAAAAAAACTGTGTAACATAGTACATAGTCTTCAGGTTGGTTTATTTTTGAAGTCACTATAAAAGATCTACAAAGCAAGGCAAGCATCAAATAAGTTTTATTTGTTACGAAGAATGTTTAAAATAAGCAATCTGAAATTTTTTTTTTTTTTTAAGATAAACTCATACTCTTATTGTTGACAATTTGGAATAAAGAGCAACCATATTGTAAGGTATAAGCACAAAAGAGCACAAACTCAGCTCCCAGCCTTAACTCTGCTTTTCCAGATTTATGAATGCTTGATATTTCAACCTTAATGTTGAATTAAAGCTACATTTTTTATAAACAAAAGATTTATATGATGTGAAATGAAGAGCAACTTTTCACTGAATGAGAGTAAGACTGATGAAATCTGCAAATTAAAATAAGAAACATTATGGCCATGCCATGACATAGTGTATGCTTTATAGTATAGCTGTACGAGTTTGGGACATGCATACTCAAAAGTACATTCACCATGATATTAGCACAGTTGCCTAACAGTTGCTCCAATATTATTTTCAAATCATGGTTTCAAAAAGAACAAATGTAATTTTAATGCTTATTATGCAATCATTTTTTCTACTGCCTTTGATGAGATACCATCTGATAAATGGTTAGCAAGAACCATATCTACCTGAACAGTTTAAAAATACAAGAGTTACCTCAAATGTCTGTCCTTCTAAATCCTTGGCATCACACCAGTTTCCCCAGGGGTCTCGCACACGCCGTCTTCTTGTACGCTGTAGGAAGAAGATAAAATACTAGTCAAACATCATCAATCCATGCACGTCAAAGCACTGACATTTGCTGAATTTAATCAGCCATAAAATGACATCCAAATGGCCAGTGGCTCATAAGCATTATGACTCCCACAACAATCCCACTGAATAACACAGAACTCTTTACTTTGGTTTATACTCAACAGTTGGCAACCTTTCTAGAAATAAATCCGGAAAGGTTTTCCTTAAGCGGTACAGTAAATACCTGAGTAAAGATCCATGGATCCATCCAGCTAGTACAAACAGCATGGTTTATTATATGTGGACTTGGAAGATTTCTCTCTTTTTCCAATTTCAAGAAATATTGATTTTTATTTTTAAATTTTTAAGAGTTTTTATTTTTACAGTTATGGGAAATTGGGCGGTGGGAGGATAGAGTTGGAGTTAGGCCAGCACTGACACTACGTCTACATGGGGCTCCTTGTGTGGCCGAGGGGCCCAAGATACTGAGGCGCTAGGTACCAGGGAGGCCTGGAGAAACAAAGACTCTTAGCTAAGGCTCCAAGGACAATGACGAGCCCCTGGCTGCAGGGAAGGCCACAATTCCTGCCAGAACAGCCCCCGCACTCCTGGTTGCTGAGTGAATGAGTGAGCAGGGCCGTGACAACAGAGCTGTAGGTGGCTCCCTGTGCTGCCACATTACAGGTGACACCCATTCCCTGCAGGCGCATGGTGTGGGGAAGGCTGCGGTCATGGCAGGGCAGAGCAGAGACACCCAGACAGAACCACAAGGGGAGGTGGAAGATGAGCTGCCAGCTACAAGGAAACCATACTGTTGCCAAACGGCCCTGCCCCCAAGCAGGACTTCAGCCTTCCCTGCACCTGCAGGGATCAAGCATCATCAGCCATGCAAGAAGCTCTCTGCAGCTTCGCTGTCAAGACCCGCTCACTCCCATAACAGCACCACTGCAGAAGGCTCAATCTATGGTGCCACAGACCCAATACTACCCAATCCCTGCAAGCACAAGGTGCAGGAGCGGGAGGCTGCACTTGTATCAGCTGTTACTTATGGATATTTTTTTCATCAGTTTCAGTGTGTCAGCTGAAATCAACATTTATGGACATCAATTTAAATCGAATACTGCCAAGACTAAGTATACTGGTAAATAATTGCAAATCGTGATGCAAACAGTATTGAGTATGGCTCATGCTTTCTGCATAACATTTTTTATTTCATATATGGATTTTCTTTTCTGTCAATAGAATAGTAATTAGGACAGGTCTGACAAAGAGTAACACTGGTGCTAAAGCAGACACTTGACTCAAAGAACGCTCAGGAAAGTGATTGAAGCTGAATGGGTTAAGAAGAAATTCAGAGAGATGCCCTGTATCGAAAGTGAAAGTTGAAGAGGCCCTATCACTGACACATGCAACTTTTTATTTTCATCTTACCATGGACTGCAAACGCTGAGCAAGCTGGTATGCTTCTATGGTGTCTTTGCCTTCTTTGGATCGTGTTTTGTCAGCGGGTTGTGGTCTGTTATACACAGCCTGTTCTATAGGAATGCAGAGCGCACATGTTATTTCCCACTAACCCTGGTAAATAAAAATTCCATATTTAATAAAAATCTCAACGAGGAGGTATTACTCTATGATAAAGCAATAGTATAGTCATCTGGTCCTCACTCAGCAGCATACCAACTTTAAGAAAGGAAAACTTTGTTCTTATCTGTGATTTTTCTTTCTAAGACCCACCGTGTCCAGCAGTCTGTACGGTGCGGCATTCTCCCTCCTCCAACGGTTGGAGGCAGAACAAAGATTCACGCACAGCTAGGGGCCAAGATCACCACCTGGGGAGAATCCCAGAATGATGGCTTCCAAAGCTGAAAATTACTAGCTGTGGGGCCAATATGAGATAATCAAGAGTATGGGGGCCTTTTCCTTTACTATCTTTTTTCTCATCCTTGCCAGTAGAGGTACGTGGAGAAAGCCATAAAGTAAGCATTAGGGCCACCTTTGAGACGGAACATTGATTCCTTCCCTTGAGGCAAAGATCTGTGATTGGAGCCCTGAACTTTTTCTACACCTCCTGAAATAGAGAAAGATTCAAGCTCCAGGTCCTTCCTGCTGAGCCTTTATGTGGATAGCTTAGAGGGGGGAAGATAACTCTCTGACAAAGTCAACAAATGTATCACTTCCTTGTGGACGGAGGAAGATTTAGTTCCTTGTTGGCTGATGTATGCAACTGTAGTGGTGTCATCAGCTGTGAGATACACGAGGCTGGTGCACTGGCTTTTGAAAGTAGAGGAGGGTTAGCCTGATGATCCTGAGCTCTAGCTCATTTATATACCTCTTCTTCTCCAAACTGGACAAAGTCCCGTGAGCCACTGTCCTGTTGAGGAATGCTCCCCATGTATGAAAGTTTGCTGTGATGGTGATCATGAATTTCACCAGTTCTGATACTGGACACACTGTTGGAATCTTAAAGGATGATTCAGTCCACCACTTGAGCGAGGAAGTGATTCACTTTGGAACTGTGATTCTCTGTTTCTGATTGATTGCAATTTCTTCCTATGATAAGAGAAAATCATCTAAGCTTCCTTAGATGAAATCTGGTCTGCTGTAGAGTATCTACACATGGAACTAGCATACTGAGGAGCTGTATCAAGGACTTCTAGGGATGTCTGATGACCACATGACACTTGGTGAATTAAAGAGGTCTCCTGTTGTCTCTCCTCTGAAATGGTGTCTATGATCACTCCTAAAAGCAAAAGTCACTGAAATAGCTAGAGAAGAGTCTTCTGCATGTTCATCAGAAACCCATTGTCCCAGATGCAGATTACAATCTCCTGTAGATGCTGAAGGGCGATCTGATAGTCTCCTTTTCAGGTACTTGTCCAAAGCAGGGAGAAACATATACCCCCTTTCTCTGAGAATGCAAGACCACCAGGATCTTTGTGAAGACTCGTGGGGCTGACATTAGTAAGAATGGGGGGAGCCCTGTACTGAAAATGCTTCCCATTATAACAGAAGGGCAGAAATTTCCAGTGACTCGCCCTGATTATCACATGAAGGTAAGCCTCCTTGAGATTTACTGAAGTCATTAAATACTGGAGTGATAGAGTTGTAATGATAGACTTTAGTGTTTTCAATCAGAACTTCAGAGACCCGGTGGATTTGCTGAAGGATTTGAGATCTAAGATGGCTCATGTCCCCATTCTTTAGGGTCACTAGAGTACCAAGTACACCCCATAAAATCTGTCTTGTTGGTTCCAGCTATACCGCCCTAATGCCAAGAAGGCTTTTACTTTTTGGTGTTTGGTTAAGTTGTTTGATCTGGGAAATTTGAATGTATCTCTGGGGAACTGCTAAGTTTGATGGCATAACCCTGTAGAATTGCCTGTAGCATCCATTTGTCCGAAGTACATGTCTCCCATATCTGGGTAAATTTCTGAAGCCTCTTCCCAAGTTAAGAGGTCTTCTTGGAAGTGGGGCCCCAGACATGGTCTGAAGCAAACCTTGCTTAGAAACCCATAGTTCTAGGAGTCTCCAGTTAGTCAAATTCAAGACGTTTTTGCTAGTCCAATCCTGAAGGCTTTGCTACAACAAGGAGACCCCATGTTTGCCCAGGAGTGGAGGCAGAGAACTCAAGTTATCCACAAAGAGGCTGTCCTGGCCCCAGGCTGGCTGTCAATCTTTGTTCTGCCATCAACCAACAGAGTGAGGAGGAACATTGCATGGTACAGACTGTAGGACATGAGGAGGGGCTCTGAGAATTATGTACGTTCACGCACAAGACACCTGTGGTTCCTTCAAACTATATACCAGGTTAGCTAAAGAAACAGGTTAAACTGCTAGTTTTCAATAAGTTATGCTTCTCCCATCTTATGAGAAAGTGCAGTCAATAAATAAAATCCGTACTTGAAGACACCAAGTATTTTGAAAATTTAAAAGCAAATCAAAAGCACAATTTATTTTCTTTCAGAAGGTCTATAATCTTAGAGCCAGAGTCTGCAACCTTGATACCTACTAGTACCTACTCTTACAAGTAGCCCATTAGGATTTACATGATGACAGGGTTGGGAGGTCAAACAGGTCACAATGCCATTATGTGAGGTATCTGCCCCAAAGAGCTTACATGAAACAAGGGTGACTGGAGACTTCAGAGAAAAAGGGAGATGGAATGAAGACTACCCACATGTATAGTTTTGATTGGACTGAATGCAGAAGGTACTCAATGAATTTAACTCGAAAAATTCTTTTGAAAAATACAATTTTTTCTCTCCCTTGATTTTTATATCTCATGTAACATACACAGCTTATCAAAATGGTTTCTGACCAATTACAGATATTGTTAACATCGTGGTTATAATTTGAATGGATGCAGATTAAAATGTTTTTTTTTACCACAACCAAAGTTAATTGCTCCTATTAACTCCAGGTACGTGTGTATCCGTCCAATACAGTTAACATCACCACAGTTCTTAAGGCCTGGCCGTACTGAAGTCTTATTCAGGTATTTAGGTTTACATCGCTCCCTAAAATAAACCATAGAACATTTTCAAACAAAAAGAAAATGGATCAGTAAAAAGAAAAAAAATAGCTTAATTGTCCTGTGAAGCCATTTGAATTTCCTTGTATTTTTTCTACAGGAATTATTGGAAGATTCTGACTATTTAACATGTGTAGCACTCTGACAAAGAATGCTAGTGGTATCAGGCTTATAATCACCCCCAAAAAGCTACTCATGAAGTAGGATTGTACTGTTTGAGTGGTTGTTTTCTAAAGTACATTCTATGAAAAACAAAATATGGAATAGTCAGAGTATTCATACAGATATCTAAGTTTAATAAAAAAATGCAAATTTATGATGGTGTTTGAGGCTGTGCAGATTTATTCAAATACATGCATAGGGAAAAAGATATCCCCACACAGCATAAAATATAAGCCCTGGAAATGAATGGTGCCAGGGAGCAGCAAGTTATTGAAATGAAATGATCTTGTTAAAATAAAATACTTGTGTCCATTCCGTGTCACATGTTCTACTGTATTAAACAATTATTTTAGTAACTGCATAAACAACTTGTAGGTTAATGTGGGATAATCCTGTTTTTTATCTTTCATGCACATTTACTGCTTTGAAGTCTGTCAAAAATTTCCCTAGAAATATGGGAGCTTACAACTACTCCAGAACTAGTGAATAGGTTATCAATTTATAAGGCAATTAAACTAGAGCTGAGAGAATATTGTAATATTTTTAAAGTGAGTACAGTTAAACTCAGAAAACAAAGCTACAGGAGAACAAATTGCACGGCAAATTAGCCTGTCATAGTAAAAACATGGGTTCCTTAAAATGGTTTCATGAAGATAAACTGTACAATATTCAAGACTCTGAATAGTGCTCCCTGTTGAGAAGAACCCATTTTAAAAATGGTTTTGATTATCACTTTTTGCTCTAACATAGCCACTTAAGAGTTTCTATTTCTATAAATTCTATAAATTCAGTCTCCTACCTGTCCCAGACTGAAGAACGGACACACATTACCGACATCACTAGAGAACAACTTGCGTGGGAATTTTATGTAAGGTCTGAAGGACAGGATCCAGAATATAGAAGACATATACCAGACCCATGAATATATTGTGATATGCATCCCATCTACATACCATTACTGTGTGATAATAACTGCAAAGTAGTGCACTAACCAGTATTACTCTATTTTCTCTTTCCTCTTTTGGTGTAATACGCTAAATTGACAAAACTGGAGAAAGAATTCTAGAATAAATTCTAGCCACGTGTTTTGAAAATGGACACCCATTTTCATAATGCTTCAAAACTTTTTAATTGTTGAAATGTAGAATGTTCCTTTATATTTAAGAAAAAAGGGAAGAGGGGAGGGATACCCCATCCACAGCCAATGCTGTTACTTCTCAATCTTGTGAAAACAGCTAAAATATCAGCATTTTGGCAGCATTCTGAGCTAGGCCATTAATTCCATGACTGTTCTAACTGCATCAAAACAGCACATCAGCAGCCTTAATCACATATGTTATAAAATGAAATCAATTTATCTTACCACTGATCTAAAATGTAATTTCTAATTTTCAGATAGCGCTCTGGTGTTTTGGCCTGACGTCCCTCAAAAAATTCTGGAATAGCTTGCTTTTCTTCTCCCAGAATGATATTTCTATCAATTTCCACTTCTTGATCAGGTGGCTTAAGCTCCTCTGCTTCTTCTTGATTTTCTTCATCCAATTGGCAAGAAGGATGGAAAAGCATTTCATTATTAACTAAGTCCTTCTGCTCTTCATTAAGTTCTTGATCAACTAATTGCTTGGTGTCATCAAAGGTCCCTTTCCTGTCTTGCTCACTTTTCTCTGTAAATTCATTAAATTGCAGATAAACTGATTTCACAGATTCATCACCATTCACGCTCTGTTTCTCAGAGCATGTGGCTGCAATGTCTGGAAACTCCAGTGCTTCTACCTTGCCTTGCTCGGCCTTTTGAAAGTTGTCTTCTGCAAACTGGGGAATTGCAAAATTGTATCCAGCAGACCAAAAAGTGTGTTCTCTTCCTCTGGTTTCTTGAATTGGACTCTTCGGAATATCAGTTAATTTAGATTTGCCAGGTTCCGGTGGGGGTGCATGAGAAAGCAGCTCATCCATTTCATCCGTGATATCTACTTCTTCATCATCCGATAGCTTTTCAATTTTCACTACGTTCAGGTTGGGGTCTGCACGGCCCCTCAGGTTTGCCGGTGCCCATGCCACCACCTTCTCTCCTTCATCCTCAACAGGAAGACTATTGCTGCTATACTGACTTTGTTCCTCTTTTTCAGAGTCATCAGTTTTTGCCTTAAAGTATAAATGGATTATAAGAAAAATTAAGCATACCCCAATAATGAAGTTTAAATGTAAAAGAACACTATTAAAATCAATGGCATAATCAATTTGGTTCAGTCTAGAGGGATCATTAAGTTTTATGTATTAATTTACAAAGCTTGCCTTTGTCAAATTGGGTCCAACGTTCAGTTTTCATGATGTTCTCCTTCAAAGGGCAGTCCTATATTTCATTATTTTATACTTATATATATAAAAAAGGGATTAAGACAGGACTGAATGGCAAAGCTTCCAGAATTGTGGACATCTAGCATTACAGTTAGCATTCATCGGCTAATTCATCTTCTCTCAGCTCATTTTACTTATAAGAAACTATACATTAAGGAAATCATCTTCAGGTTTTTCTTACTGATTTTTGTTTTAAAAAGTAAAATATTGAAAAAATGCAGACTTTAAGGAACTTATGCAGCATTATAGATGTGCATGACACTTTATATTCAAAATAAGACCGGTCCAAAGGATATTAATGTATGTATTTATTAGTAGCTAAAGTACACACAATTGTCTTTTAAAAAAAGGTCCCAGAAGAGTTCAACTGGCAGTCGGAAATTACATTACACTGGACAGTTGCAACTTCTAAGTAGTCAGAGGCCAATCTGTTTTCAGTCTAGCAATATACTCCAAGTATGTGGGTGTCCAATAAAACAAACCATATTGTTTATTGCTTGTTAGAGCATTTAAAATTCCCAACAAGATTAGAATAATTCCAAACCAAGTCAAATTTCAGATTTAAAAATCAGCAGATAAGCAATATTTCAATGATAATGTCCCATAAATGCATGTTTGCATTCAAAATATATGATAGGAGCATACTTGCCTCACTGCCTTTTTTACTAACAGAAAATGACATTTCATGTTTACCTTGTTCTTAAAGTATTGCCTGGCATAGCTCTTTACTTGTAGAACAGTGCGACTTCCAATCAACTTGGCAATTTTTGTCCATCTTCGGCCAAATTTAGCCTAGTGTGACAAAACGAATTAAAATCAACCAATCTTTTCTACATCTAGGTATCATTCTTTATGCAAGAAGAAAGTTTTACAGAAGTAATTATTTATTAGAAATAAAAAATACTACTCGATCCTTGCGAAAAGTCCCATTACCTAGACACTGGACAGCCAGAAATTATGTTTAAGCAGTAAGTGTTATTAATTCACTGCCCCGATCTTGAAAGCACTAAAAAACATAATGCTTACTACCTTGAGGAGTCCCATTGAAGCTAATTAAGCATTTGCAGGACTGGGTCATGCATTTGTGTAATACTGTAGTATTCTGCATTCCACTCTTGCACACAAAAGAGCTCAACTTACTCGAAGTCTGAACCACAACTTAAATCTGCATCTAAGTTGCTTAAATTAAAAGTTTCCTCAGAGAGGCGCTCACAGCATACAATAGATTGCTACAAAATCAACTGACCTTTTTCCGTTTTAAGAGTTAAATACTGAATTATAGAAGTCTCATTAAATTAAAACACTACTCTAAATTTAAATAAGCCTTTTGGAACTCTGGTCCTGCTCCTTCCAAACAGGTCCATAGTTGAACATACCCACCTCATGCCATTTCTTAACTACACTGTATATAAAAAGTAAAAACCCAAAAGTTCATGTATGTGACATCCATTCCAAATCCTCTGAATGAATAAAAGACCAGATTTAGACTCTGATCTCGCAAAGATTTATGCACATGCTTAATTTTATGCACTTAGTGTCCCACCAAAGTCAATGGAACTACTCACAGAATTAAGAATATACGTTGAGTTTCTGCAGGATCGGGGTCTTTAATTATGCACAAAAGGCAATGCTAATGCAACCTCAAGATTAAGATTTTTCAAACTTTAAAATATGGTTCTACTTGAAAACGATTAAAAGCTGCATTGGGGGAAATCAAAATTTATTGTGGCCCCATGTCAAATGTGCTCATTTTAAAGTGAAAAGATTATTTTTCCTAACTGCCAGTCCAACACATTTACCCCAGGTTCTAAAAGTCAAACTCGGTTCTTTCCTTTACATACATTACCACCTATAACAGATAGATATACAGCAGGCCTAATTCCGCCCATGCCAAATTCTTCCATTGAGTCTAAATGCAAATTGACACATATGTATCTGTGCTAGACTGAGGGTGTTATAATATCAGATGAGTGAATCTAATCAGGAAGGCTGCATTGGTTCACGTTAAAGGTGAATGCTTACTATGAAGCTAAGTCCCCAACAACGTTCCCTCTAATTTTTTCCACCCATGTACGGAATAAATTTTGTTATGTGCACCAAGGTAATGTGCGGACGTGCACCACCAGTAGAAATAAAAAACCTAGATATAATATATATATTTTTTAAAAGTTACCAATAGGGATAACTACTCCAGCCAGGACAAGACAGGCATTTTAGAATTCACTACTCAAAGAATTCAATTTAAGTGTAAGAGAGAAATAAAAATTATGAAATGCACAGACCAGTCAAAAAACTAAAATAACACACTTTGAAAGACTATAATTACAGAGAATATAAGTGTACTGCAGGAAGTACCAAGAAGTAACAACAACAGGTGTGTGACACAGACTGTGTGTGCTGACTGCTAGGGAAGTTTCTGAAAGACTCCCGTACACAGTTTCTCTTTAAGGCACTCACTGAAAGCTCTCCTCCTCCTGAACCATGTCTCCCCTCCCCCACTCTGCAGAAGTGGGGTACATGGGCAGGGGGAGAGACAGTGTGAGTGAGTAAGTGAGTGTGTGTGTGTGCTGGCTGCTGCAGAAGTCTCTGAGAGACGTGTGCTGTCTCTTTAAGGCACTCACTCACCTGAAGGCTTGTTCAGACCTCAGAGCTGCTGTAAGTTCTGAGCCCTGTCCCCTCTACCCTGCTCTGTGGAGATGGGGTACAGGGGCTGGGGGATACCCTGACATAAGCACCTTCCTTCCCCCCCACTCTGCACAGCCAGCAGGAGGGTCCCAGGAGCAGCTGCAGGAGCAATGTGGCTGCAAAGCAGTGGGGGTGGAGGGGCACCTGAATACAAGCTGCTGGCTGGAAGTGCCTGGCTCTGCTAATCAACTGCATGGCACTTGAATCTCTCCTGGGCAGATGTCCAACTGCACAACTTACAGGGAACACAGGCCCCCAGTTATTCAAGAAGCTCCCCATTAGAGGACCCAGGCACCGTTGCAGGTCTGGGGTCTAAAGTTCCCATGTAGGGAGGCATAATACTTTGCATCCATCTAAATACTGTTTAAGTAGTATTACTTTCAATATTCTATAGCAATATGATTTTCAAAGTCAAAGTAGGCCCATTAAAAAGCCATGTCCACTACAACATTCAAAGGCACTGCTTGTAAAGGGCTGTTTGCTTGACAAAATACAACTTTCTATACCCCGCTATTTTAGTTGGAGATGTTTAAAAGAAAGTTACAAGAGTTAGAATTTTTTTAATGGCGAAAATTTATTTTTTACATTGTCTTTATAAGAAAAAATTGATTCAATATTTTTTCTCAAACTTTCAAGACAATATTAATGTTTTGAAGAAACCAGGGCTGAAAAACTTTCACCTGTCAGGCTGATGTTTGCTAAAGTTATGAACAACATGAGATTAGAATAGAAATGCTACAGCAGCCTTTACTTTAGCTGCTGTTAGTGCACCTTCTATTATATTACATATATACAAGCTTTCAAAAGAAAAGCATGCTTACAAAAATCATTAGACGTAATCATTGCAATGACACTACAAGGACACAACTTGCAATCATCCATCCAAGTAGTAATTAAAACTAATTCTGACGTGTTTTACATGTCAGATTAGATACATCATCCAAAAAACAGCAAAGCCCTCTGTTTTCAAGCAATGAGCTAGCAAAGCCTTGTTAAAATCAATGAGACTGTGAAGGTCCAGGGATTCACCCACCTGGATCTCCTCGTATTGTCAGGGGCCTGTGTCTGTTTATTGTCGTTTTTTCGCAGAGCAATAGGTAAGAGAAAAATAGTTTTAGAAAATCTGACTGGAAGTCACAAAAATTAGCAGGACGATTCAGGGATTGGTGTATTTATTACATATGTTATAGTAATGTCTAGAGGCAACAACCAGGCTGGGGTCCCACTGTGTTGTACTCTTTACCAACATATAAAAAAAAGCTCCAAAGTGGGTATATTAGTGTCTGAGGAAAAAAATCAGTTTTTTCAGTTTACTAGATTTCAAGGCACCCCTTCACGTTTGACACTTCCTTTGTAAACTACAGCACTGCTATTGTAACACTGCAATAGACAAATCAGTAGCCCGTGGGACAGTCTAAGGCCCAAATCCTGCAACTGGATCTGGGCAGGCAGACCCTTGTGGACAAACCAAGCTGTGTTGATTTCGATGGAGATTCACAAGCTATGTGACTGTGTGACCAAGGTCTGAGTGTGCCTGATTTACTATTCCACTGTTAGCAATTGGAAATTATTTTTAACAAGTTAAAAATGAAAAATTAGCAACTTAGTGCGCTGCAATTATTTTTATTTTGCAATGAGAACTCCATTCATTTTTTATGAAAAAGGGTTAATATTGCATTTTTTTTTAAATTAAGCTAGTTTTTTTGGTTTGTTTTTTACAGAAAACTGAACACTGAAAAATACAATATTTACCAGTCCTTGTTCAAATAGCTCTTTTTCTTCGATTGTCCACTTTAGTGAGCAGCTAGTTGATTTTGTCGGTGAGCGAACCCTAAAAGAATAAGAAAATGGAAGTGCCTTTTTAATGAATGTGCATCTCCAAAAGATTGCAACAATTTCTGAAATGTGGATTATATTTCTTCAATGGAAACTTATAGGATTTGTTTTAAACGGTCAAATGGCAATGTCTGTCAGGTTGACAATGTCCCTTTAACTATCTTACACAAGTAAACAAACAAGACTAAATGTTAAAGGGGAGGTAAAACTGACTTTTTATGCTAGTGTTCTGTAACTTAACATAAATGAAAAAGAGCACTTAAAAATACAACTCAATTATTCAAAAAGTACCTACATGACTTTTCCCGTTTTCTTATGTGGACTGTAAAACAAAAAAAATAACGGTGACTGCTGATCATCTAAGCAAATATATATTTTAAAGAAAGTCTCATTCCTGCCCCAAATTTCTACTATTTCATCATTTCTTCCGCCCTCCCCAAAAGCAATTTTACCTTTTCACAGATTTTTTGTCACCTTCCTTTTGATCAAGCCATATTTTTTCTGGAAGCGATTTATTAGATAAGTAATACCTGTAATCTTTACTAAGGAATTTTTGGATACACAGAACAGAACTATATACACACAAAAATTCTGATAAAATTGTCACCGGTTTAAAATACTATTGAGTTAAACAAAGGAGGAAGTGACTGTTTGACTTAGAAATAATGTGAGTATGTTGTTTACAAATAAACTAGACATTCTGCTTCCTCCACAGCCTGTTTTCCCTTATGACTTTGACACAGTAGTAGGACATTTTCTTCTCATCAATGTCAAACGCCACAGCCTTTTTGCAATTCAAATCTGAATAATTTATTCCCATGGCAAAAACATTCTGTACTGACATTTTGTTGTTCCTCTGTAAAGTACTTCACTTCAAAGGAAAAAGGACAGGAAAACAGAGGTAACTCACATTTGTTAATAGGGTCACCAACTATTTGGGATTAAGTATCTCAGCAACATTAGGAGCTCTCATATTGTCAAGAAGCGTGAAGTGTTTCTCAGAAGTGGCATTAAAAGAGCTCTTGCAATGAATGGGTATTTTTTACCACTCAAGATATGAGTGAATGTGAAGTGAAAAAATCAGGAGACTCATGAAGTTTGGGGCACCTGAACTTTATGGATGTGTATATGAAAATTCCCTTGAAATAAAATACTTTGCAGTTATATAGACTCTGTCATCTGAGAAATGAAATGTGCTTTTTATGCATTAATAATCCTCACAACACCCATATGAGGTATTACTACCAAACCCATTTTAAAGATGGGAAATGGGCACAAAAAGGCTAAGGGTACATCTACGCTGAAAAGAAAAACCTGTGACACCAAGTCTCAGAACCCAGATTAATTGACTCAGGCTTGTGGAGCTAGGGCTGAGGGGCTAAAAATAGCAGTGTAGAAGTTTCCCACGACCCGTAAGGAGGGAGGTCTCAGAGCCTGGGCTCCAGCCCAAGTAGGACCGTCTACACTGCTATTTTTATCTCCGCAACATGAGCTCCATGAGCCCGAGTCAATTGACCCAGGCTCTGAAAGTCGGTGTTCCAGGTCTTTCATTGCAGTGTGGACGTACCCTATGAGACTCGCCAAAGCCTGAGGAAGCTGAGGGTTGCAGAGTGGCTGAACAGGGTACTGAATTCAGGTGTACTATCTCATACTTCCATGCTCTAACAACTGGAGCACAATGCTTCAAGTTCAGTAAACACTAATCTCTTTAAAAAGAATCCACTATATATCTGCTTCCTACTAGGACAGAGGATTTTATTTTGCCCTAAGAAAGGAACAGACATATAAGCAATTTGATAAAAGGATACTCTTCTTCCAACAACATTTTCTCAATCACGGCCCTGTTCTCTTCACTAATGTTGCTATCCAGTGTCCATGGCTGGAAATGACAGACATTTTTCAATTATCTTCTTTGACACACAAATATCTAATACTTCCTCTAAAGCAAAACCAATCACAGGTTGATTTTTTTTTTTTAGAAAAGATAAAAACATTAATTTATGTTCTCAAGTGGTTGGGGAAGAAATACAAAGTTTTGAAAATCTCTGTGAAAGATATACCATTCATTTAAAACAGACAAACAAACCAAAAAGACTATTTCCTATAAACTACTTACAAGGCTGTTATCTGTTCTCCAAGATGAATCAAGGTAGTGATCTTGCAATAAGCCAGAAGCTATGTTTTCATAGTCTCTGTAATAAAATTTTCAATCATTTTAAAGAAGGAAAAAAAGTTTTGAAAGTTCATATAGTCAGTAATGCAAACACTTTAAAAGAAAACAGGTAACCTTGTCAGAACTGACATAAAAATTTGGACTTTTATAGTGTTACTTGTATTCATTAACATAAGAATGACAGAGAGATTCTAAAATTAAAAGGGGTCACTTACATTTTGTAGAAATATTATGTAGGGCTAGCCTTTCATAAGTTTTCCATTGGGCAAAGTGTAAATGGCCCCCTCACAGAAAGGGACCTAACCTTTTCTTCAATATTTTTCAAACTGTTAGGGCTCTTACTATCTCTCCCTTCATGCTGTAGAATTATGCATAAAGTATCAGCAAAATCAATTTCTGTTTTACTGAAAAGTTAAAAATTTTCTTCCAAAAAAGACTGAAAACAAAGTGGGAGCAAAGCTGTGAAGTATAAAAACACAACACAGGCAACAGTGTCTCGTAGTTGCTAGAAGACAGAAGTTTTATTTTCAGCTGTCACTGCCTTCTTGTGTGATCCTCATTTAACCTCTCTATCCCTCAATTTCCCCATCTGTAAAATAGGAATAATAACCCCCTTGGTAAAGGTGCAAGATCCCTGGAGGAAAGGAGCTATTTTAGAAAAATGTAATTCTTAAGGAAAATCAAATATCAGTCTTTAATAAAAAACAAATAAACAAGACTGATAACCTTCACATGTACTAGTATTTAGGGCTCAGCTGTACAATGTGATACCTCATGGCATTAATACTTTAAGAAATCCAGAAACAAGTCCTATGGTTATAGAAGCTCTCATTTTAGTATGCTGCATATGTATGCTAAGTAAGGTAGTGGAAGGAACACTTTCGACTAATAAGCTTTTTTTTTTTTTTTGGTTTAGCTGCATTAAGAAATATTACTGTAATTGAGAGGAAAAAGGACAATTCCTCAGAGAACTGTTTTGGAAAATATTATGTATTCTTAAAAGCTTTTACATTCCCCTTCAGAAAGGGACAAATCTTCTGAAAGTATTCTGAGTTTAAGATGCTGCTGCTGTATGAAAAATAAACACATCAGCATTTGATTCACTTAGAAGCCATCACTTGAGGTTGATGATGAGGGTAAAGTATCATCACCTTCCGCTAAGCATAAAAAATTGCACTGAGATTACAAAAGGGGAAAGAGACTGAGGACTGTGGGGTCCCAATGCACATGCAAATCCTTTCAATAAAGGGAAAGCAAAATCCTAAAGTGCCTGGACTTCCTTTATGATCATAAAAAGTAACAACGAGTAAAGAGTTTTTTAAACTTCTCCATCTCTTTCAATGATTCTGTGAAAAACTATTAGCTCATTTACCCCAACATCCTGTCACTCCAGGATTGTTATATCTGTCGTTGCTTTGTCCAGTGTAATCCTGTCATTCTCAGGGCAGGTCTACACATAAAAAGCAGCAGCAGCGTAGCTGCACTGATGTAGCACATTTTTGAGAATGCTATTATGCTTCTCCTGTTGGTGTAATCCTCCTCCTTGAGAGGCAGTAGCTATGTTGATAGGAGAAGCTCTCCTGTCAACATAGTGCTGTCTACGCCAGGGGTTAGGTCAGTACAACTGCATCACTCAGAGGTGTAGATTTTTCACACCCTGAGTGACGTAGTTATACTGATATAAGTTTGTTGTCTAGACCAGGCCTAAGTGAGGCAATTACTATCGCCCTGGGGAAATTACCATACAAACTAATATTTTACTGCTGAAAAACGTTCCCTGATATTCAGCATAAGAGTTACTTAGTTCAACTTCATCTAATTACTAGGAAACTCACCCTTCCCTGAAAACAATTATTAGCCACATGCCCCCCTGAAGTGCTGCTGAAAACAGTTTAACTGCTAAACAAGACTAAACTCTTTTCTCCCACCAGTTCCAGGTACCCCAATGCAGACAATATATCAGTTTCTTAGAGTGGAGAAAGCTCTAATTACAGGTCCCCTTGGTACATACTTTAAAAAAAAAATTCAACTACCTACATAAAATACATTTGACCCAGGACAATCTTTTCAGGACATATACAAAAAATGTGATTTTAGGCATCAGAAAATTTGAGAACCATGAAGATGGGCAATGCATGCAATACACACCCCAGGTTACAAACATCCCACATGGGCTCCTTATACAAAACAGTTTTATTTTATAAAGCACCTGTCACACACACTATGGCTTGGTCTATACTAAAAAGTTATATTGGCATAGATGTCTCAGTTAGGGGTGTGAAAAAACACACCCCTGACTGAGGTATCCATGCCAACAAAACCCCACTAGGGATGCAGCCATGTTGACAAAGGAGGGCTTCTATTGACATAGCTAACTTTATTCCAGGAGGTGGTGTTCTATGCAGACAGAAAAACTTGTGTTGGCAAAGGTCATCTCTATACTACAGGACTATGCCTCAATAGTTATGCCGGTGTAGTGTAGACATACTCTTCATCCCAAAGTTGCTCTGGAGTGTTCAGCATAGATGCAGAAGCAGCTTATTAATATGAGCAAGAGAAAAATTAAGAAGTCTAAAACAGGAAAGGTGAGACAAGTGAAGCAGAGCTACAAATGGGCAGGTCATATTCAGTTTTGCCAACTCTCACGTCTTGCTATATTTTTTCATAAAGCCCCAGCTTCTGGATTCACGTGCTTAGCTCAAAACCTCTCCTCCCCTTTGAAATCAGAGGGGACGTTTCTAACCCTCATGGTTGCGCCCAAAGCTCGAAAACGTGACCTGAGTGGCCCCCCTGAAGGCTCAGAAACCAGCCAGTAAACACAACTGGCCCAGAATGGATTGTTCTTTTTCAAAATCGTTACTTTCACACCTATGGGGTCTGAGGCCTGACTCCGGCTTTTCACACGCCTGGGGCAGGCAATGGCGTTTCTATGGCACCTTCTGCCCCCAAGCGCTCTCCACCGGGGCCACTGACACACCGAAGCGCAGGGCCCGGGGAGGGGGGGGACGCTCTGGCCCCCCCCGACGGGCTGGGCCATGGGAGGATGCCGTGGCCCTGCCGTCCCGGGGGAGAGGCCAGTTCCCACCCGGGCATCCCCTCGCCCGTGCGCTGTCCAGCCAGCCAGCCCGCCTCGGAGCGAGGGGCGCCCGGGGCCTGCAGCCGCGAGGGGGCTGAAGAGGAGGGAGCCCCGATCTCCCCACAGGGGGCAGGGCGCGGAGGGAGTCTCCCCGCGCGGGTGAGCGGTGTCTCGGGGGAGGGGAGGGGGCGAGAGCCGAGCTCTCCCGGGGGCGGAGTCTCCCCTCCCCCACCGCTCACCCCCGCAGCGCCCCGCCGGCCGCGGCTGCCGCCGCATCCCCTTCGACATCCACATCCGCCTCCTCCGCGGCCGCCATGGTTCCGCCGCGGCCGCCGTCTGATCGCGCGAGAGAGGCGGGGCCACAGGACCACCCCCTCTCCCGCACGTCCGCCCCCCCACCCGATGCAACTGAGCAGGCGCAACATTTTGAGCATGCGCAGGACAACGCTTGAAGCCGTGCCCGATGCTCGCAGTGCCCTTCCATGATTCTCTTTCTACCCTCTTCGCTCCCTGAGTCGGTATCTGACTCTCCTCGCCTGGCGGAGGAGAGGGGGGAGGGGGGAGGGGCAAACACCGGGGGAAAGGGGAGCGACGCCCTAAGGGAAGGGGAGGAGAGGGGCAAATACCCAGGGGAGGGGGAGAAGAGAGGGGCAAATACCCAGGGGAGGGGGAGAAGAGTGGGGCAGCGGAAGGTGCAGAAGTTCAGGTTTGTTGCTGATTCTCTCCTCTCCCCCGCAACCCCCCCCGCCGTCTTCTCCAGCTCACCCTCAGATGTTCATCCCCAGATGTTCAAATCCAGCACCCTCCTTTCAGGATAGGTCTCCGCCCAATGCACCAGCCCAGTGTTCCCCCTACCTCTGCCACGTCTTGCTGGCTGCAGGGTAGAAGTGCCGTGCAATTGAAACAGCGGCTGTCCAGTGCCGTTCGCCTCTCTGCTCCACTTGGAGCTGTTTGAATCCTAAATCAGAGTCACTGTGGCTGGAGATGAAAGTGTCAAAGACTTGGAAGTAGATTAGGCTCCTGGCAGGTTTAGGAACTGGTCTGGTCTGGTTATTTCCTACTGATGTAGTTAGAATAGCGCAAACTTCTAAAGTAGACATTGTAAAGTGCCAAGCACAAGGGGGTCCTGATCTCTGTCCTCCTTGTACTCCAGTATGACTAAGACTGCAACAATATAAAGCAGAGCTTATATCAATGCAGTTTATTCCGCTAGTTATCTACGTTAGGGTCTACATCAATATAGTTGCAGTGGTGCAAATTTTCCCAATGTAGGCAAGACCCTGGTCTTCCTATCGCTATCCAACAGTGCGCAAAAGGGGGATGGAAATCTAGAATCCACTGCTTCAGTCATGTGCTTCTCAAAACTAAGGGACAGGTACCCAGAGAGTACTGTAACTGAGACAGTTTAGGACGGTGATAATGTGGATATGAGGCAAAGGTTCTGATTCAGCATGGCTAGTGTAGATTGCTGAATTGTTTGTGCTTTAAGTGGTTCAATAATGAGTGATGCAAGTCAGTAGTGTATGTACAGCATAAGTGAATGATCATGGGCATAGAGGACATTAGAAACAGAACTGGAGGTCAGGAATTCCTGTCCGAAGCTAGATGTGCTAACATAGCTACTCCCAAGCATGACCTTAGTGTAGTAAGCCATACCAGTGCGTGTAACTTTTTACATCAGTGCAGCACATCTACAGTAAGGGTTTCCATCTGTGCAGCTATATCAATGTATCCTGCAAAAAAAAAAAAAAAAAAGCATTTGGACAGGTGCACTTTCTAACCTTTTTATAAATTTAACCTAAATAAATAAATGAAATAGAGAATACTTGGTTAAAATGTGCTCCATTCTATTAGGTTCATCTTTGGATTTGTGAAGGCATTAGCTTATAATATAATGGGAGTTCCTGACCGGGTGAATGGACATTTAGCATTGTCTTCTCTGAATTGAAAATAAAAAAACATTCCAACTGTCTGCCCTCATTGTAGGGATTGCCAGTGAGCCCTGCCAAAAGGGGAACATGGGTTGTCTCGGCTAGAGTAAATTACATCCCAAGGAGTGTGATCTCTAAGAAGTCTTATGCTGTAGGATGATCAAAGACTCCACTCACCCTGGGCTGAGACTATGAACCTTGGCTATGAAATGCCCCTGTTGTCTTGGAATAAAACTCTGGCACAAGGAGCCCTTTCACTTTCATTGGAAGTGAGGCTGTGAGAAGCTTTTTGTTTTTATTTAGGGAGCTCTGGCTGCATGAAGCCTCTTTCCTCTGGTTATTTTAGTTTTGAACCCTGGAGGAATTGTTTTTTTCAGATGGTCTTGGCTTTCCAGATCTGTTTTTCAGCTCCATAAGAGACCTTTTACCCTTTGTGCTAATTAGATCAACAGGGATAATGATGGGGATGGCAAAATACAGCAAGGGTAAGGATCGTTATCAGGTAAAATATGACTTCAGATTTGGTTCTATTAAAAAGCTTTTACACAATTACCGACCAATAAAAATATGTCCAATTTAAAGAAAAATCCACAGGAAATACTAAAATGAATGAACACTTCACTTCAGTATACGCAGTCTAAACATTTCAGCTTTGTGCTAGAACATGTGAGCTTGAAAGAAACTCATTGCAAACAACTGTGAAACTAACTAGTGTGTTTTCACTGTCCATGCTGAGAAAAGCAAAAAGTAAATAAACGGCATAGTGACATGTAAAACAAAAATTTATTTTTATAATCTTAGTTGCTGCTTGTAACATAGGAAAGGAAATTCGTGTAACAAACATGATTTTAACCAAACAGTAACACTTTAATTAAACTTAAATATACTGGTTAATATTGTATTTAAATATTTAGCACTTTTTGACTAACCCCAACCATCATTGGCCAACCCCAACCATTCAAAAATCTTGAGTCAGGCTCCAGAAAATCTTGATAGATCATCTTAAAAGTCATGAGATTTTAAAAAATAATAAATCTGGGATTCTTATTTTATTCTGATTTTTGAGCCTGTACTGTTCACATCTTCAAGCTTTACTTCTCCTCAGCAAGGGCTAGAAACCTACTTATTTTTTAACCTAAAAAATGAGATTCTTTCGTGCTCACTTGACTCTTAAAGCTGGGTCTCTAAGAAAGTCACCAAATATCATGAGATTCATAATAAAATCAAGAGAGTTGGCAACACACAGTAGGTCAACAATGAGCTTTATATCTTTATGTATATGTATATATTTACCATCTCTGATCATTAGCTTATTTTTACTAGCCCCAGCTTCATTCTTAGTTATCCCTATATCAATCAACCGTGGCCATGTATATATGATTTTAAAGTCTGAAGTAAAGAAGTGGTATCCTATATATCCAGATTGTATGAAATTATAATCTTGCACATAAACATTTTTAATGTATTCCTCATCACAAATTCATCTTACTAACTTTTTCTTTTTCAAAAGAGTTACAATCTGAGCTTGGTTGTCACTTGTACTAAATTCTGCAACTTGCAGTGGAGTCTTTTTGAGGTTATTAGTGGCTTGTAAATTTGCTTTCTCTCCCTGAGACCAGCTGACAAGTGAGTTTACGGTGTTAAAATGACCAGCCTTGCAAGCACAATGCAATGGGGTATCCTTGTTGTTGTCTAAAGCATTAATGGTTGACCCATTGCTCAACAACAAATGTATCAAGTCACTGTGTCCATGTTCTGCTGCAAGATGCAGTGGAGTCTTTCTCCAGATATTTTTATCATCAATATTTTTATTCTTCGCTGCTGTCAAAAGGATCTGTACAATCTCTGCATTGCCTTTGATGGTTGCATAGTGCATTGGTGTGCAGCCATCCATGTCTTTAATTCCAACTTTGGCCTTCTGGGCTAACAGAACTTTAACTGTATTGAGATGACCTCCCATAGCTGCAGTGTGAAGTGGGGTCTTTTTCTCCTTGTCCATTGCATTGGGATCAGCATTAAAACTAAAAAGCAGCTCCACCATTGCATAATCTCCCTTTTCAGCAGCAAGATGTAAGGGTGTCTTTGACTGCTTATCCTTTACATTAACGTTGGCTTTGTGATGCAGCAGCTGTTGAGCAAAATCAACATTCCCTCTTTGGCTTGCGACATGCAAGGGAGTGACTAATTCCTTAGTGACAGCATTAATTTTGGCCCCAGCATTGATTAAAATGTCAACTATTGACCCCTTATTATGAAATGCAGCAACATGAAGTGGGGTTTGCTCTCCCTGGCTTGTGATGTTAGCATCCATCCCTTTGCGGAGAAGCAAGTTTGTGATGGAGACTGCCCCCGCTTGAACTGCCACGTGTAAAACCGTGTTTGAGTTGGGCATCTTCTCCTCCAAACTAGCCCCCTTTGCAATGAGAACTTCTGCAGTCTCTGTTTTACCCATTTCACATGCCATGAGTAAAGGTGTGGACTGCATTTCATTGTGGGCATTGATATCTGTTCCTCTGTCAACTAAAGCTGCTACAATGCCATGCAGGTTCTTCTGGACAGCTTTAAAAAGAGCTGACACCATCATTTCAGGGGACAATCCTTTAGAATATTCCAGCAGTATTCTGACTATGGATTGTTTGTGATTATTGAAGGCTACATCAATGATGTTAGAGTCAATGCTGGCTCCAGCTTCAAGCAACACCTTTACAGTTTTCTCAGATCCCTGGGAAATGGCATAACCCAAAGCAGTCTGTCCCTTCTCGTCCTTTGCATTAGCTGGGGCACCATTCTTTAAAAGCATTTGTGCCAGGTTGCTCTCATCTTTGAGAGCTGCCTTGTGTAAGAAGTTTTGCCGGTTCTTGTAGCATCTTGCTTCTTCTTTCAGGATCCTCTTCAGTATGTGAGTGTGGTGGTTCTGAGCAGCCAAATGAAGTGGGGTCTTGGCTTCTTTATCCAAACTGTATATGTAGGCATCAGCTTGGAGAAGCACTTTCACTGCATCATCCTGGCATTTTTCAATGGCCCTGTGCAGTGGTGTTCTTCCTTTTTTATCCTTTACATCTAGTTTAGCACCTTTGTTAATTAAATATTCAATTATTGCAACATGTCCATTAGCAGCTGCAATATGCAGAAGTGTTTTATTTGAGGCGTTTACTGCATTAATATCATTCTCCTTCAATACTTTTGCTAGATCAGAAAGATCACCTTTAGCAGCTGCATCAAAGATACTAACAGCATTAGAATCATCTTTCTTAGGCTTTGCTGCAGGTACATTTTGTGTTTGTTTAACTTTCTCTTTAGTTGCTCTTTCTTGCTTTGATAAAATCTGTCTAGGAATATCTTTCTTCTCTTGATGTTGTTCACTGGTCGTTTCAATCCATTCCTTGTCCTTTTCAAGTAGATACCCTACCAGTTGTCTTCTAGCATCTCCAATACTTTCATTCACATCACTGACATACTTTTTTACTCTGTTATATAGATTTGGCTCCACTTGTTTTAGACATGGATAAAAAAACAGCCTGCAAGCTCGCTCACCTTGAGAAACCAGGATATCCAAAACCCGGGAGTTCTTTGCTATTCGTGTTCTGTAGTAGGACATAACTATTTTTTTCTCTGGTGTAAAAATACCATTGTCTATCATCCAGTTAAGAATATGGTCTGGGTTGTTTATGCCTTCTACCAGTTCTTCCTTTTTTGTCTTTAGCACTTCTATGGCATATGGATTTGTAAACAAGCTGTTTAAATACATGATGATATGAGTAACTTCTCAAAAATTGATTAAACTATCATTTGAAGTTGAGCTTGACAGTGGAACAGCAGAGCAGGATCACATTATTTCACAAATTCTTTCATAAATAACTATACCAACAACTGTAGTTCAATTAGAAATCTCTGAAGAATACTGGGAAAGAAATCCAAAACGCCTCACCTTTAGTTTTCCATCTTTGTTAGAAGTTCTCTGATTCTCTTTGCTATTCCTTAGCAACAAGTAGAGTTGAGTAACATAACAAAACAAAACACAAATCCAAATAATAAATGTATTCTGTCCAATTACGGCTATTTGGCAAAAGATGGCTCATAAAATTAAAGAGGAAAAACTGCTTTTCTGAAGTTGGTAGGTAAGCAGCATATCTTTGTTTACCAGGTTCCTCTTAAGGTATAAACTTTTTTGTTTGCTTCTTGTAGGCAGCAATGTAACCAATTTGTCAAATGTGACAAAAGAAAATCAGCAGCATAGTTACTGTTGCTATAATTACATTAGCCTTTGTGTAAAGTTAGATAAAATTGTACACACTGATAGCTACGTAGGGGGAAACCCCAGAACATACAAGAATTCAAATAATAACAAAACACTAAACAAAAAAACAAGCGATTAAAAAAGATACAGCCATTCCAAATTTGTTTTATAATTTCAAGATCATAAAACATTTAAAATATTTTACATTTATCACATAATGATGCACATTTAATATAAGCTTATGTTTAACTCATGACTAAACTTCAAGTCTTCTCAACTTATTTCATAGGACTTTATTCATCAGTAAATTTGGGTCCATATGTAGTGCTGACTTCATCAGTTCCTTAGACTTCTGCACCTTGGCATCCTGAAAGGACACTAAATTGGTGTGTCAGATTTTTCAGGAAGGGAGATTACCTTCTGCTTCCCATCCTGATATAGACCTTTTAGCTCTACCTTCTTTTAATTGAAGCCACAATTAATGACCCTGCAGTACTCATCAGATAATTTTCTAGTCACGTGTTTGACCAACAGCGGTGGATCAAGGTGTGATTCATTGTGTTGGGTCTAGAACAAAAGTAAATAAGGCCCCAAACCTGAAAACACTTAAAGTGGTTAATTTAAGGAGTAGTCCCATTGAATTTAGCTCTTATTTAATACTTTTTATCCATAGATTTCAGAGTACTTTACAGAGGAAGGTGGGTACCATGATCCCAATTTTAAAGATTGGGAAACTGAGGCTGAGAGATGACATGACATGACATGCCCAAAGTCACACACCAGGTCAAAAGCAGAGTTGGAAACAGAATCTTTATTAAAGCCAATGGGAGTTTTGTTATTGACTTCAGTGACAGCAGGATTTCACTCCATGTCTCCTGTCTTTCAGTCCAGTGCCCTAACTACTGGATTATGCTGCCTGTAAAAGAAATATTTTCTGAGTATGTATGACCTGTTACTAATTTTTAACTCTATCTCTTTTAATTTTCATAAATAAGTTTGTAAAGGGTATTTTAGTAGGGAAATGGTTTATGGAAGAAATATGCATTAAAAGGTTTTTTAATATATATTTTGACAACAAGCCAAGCAAGCTATTCAGCAGGTATAGCAGCCAGTTTCAGAACTCAATAATTCCCCTGAATTACAAAAGCTGCTGACACACCACAGATAGTGAAACCTGTACCATTTGCAGTAGTTAATCATTGTATTACCACATAATAGGAATAGCTGTAGTCTAGTGAACTAATCACAGGCCTAGGATTCAGGTGACCTGAATTCTGCTCCTAAATCAACCAATGACTCCCTTTATAATCTGCAAAGTACTTGGCCTCTGGCCCCGATTTAGCAAGATGCCTCTTTTTAAGCATGTGAATAGTCCCACTGATATCCACCTTGCTGAATAGGGACCTCTGTGCCTTAGTTATCCCATCTGTAAAACAGGGTAATAATACTTCCACACATTTGTTAAGCCCTGTGAGAGTCAGAGATGGGGAAAGTGTGGTGCAAATGCCAAGTATTATAGTTATAAAATATCAGAGGGTTAGCTGTGTTAGTCTGTATCCACAAAAACAACAAGGAGTCCAGTGGCACCTTAAAGACTACACACCACACCCATGAAAGCTTATGCCCAAATAAATCTGTTAGTCTTTAAGGTGCCACCGGACTCTTCATAGTTATAAAATACTCTACAAAATTACTTGGAAGGAATCCATGAAAAAAATCCAAAGAGGGAAATTAGAAAAATCTTTAGTAGTTTGATCAATGTGGTGATACTCTTCAGATCTGCTGTAAGTACAGTAATTAAACCTCCAACTGTGAATATTAAGTGAATCTATGGTGAAATACACCTAGCTGGCCTCTGGGTGGAACATTTGAACAATTTATGCCCTGCTTCTGTTGGGAGAAAGGCTATTAAATGTAGTTTGGAAAAAATAATATACAACCTACTGGATGCAAATCATAATCTGTTACATATTACCGAATACCTTTCAATTACTTCTGTATCATGCATGTGAATCTGTGGCCATATTAGCTACCATCATATTAGCATTCACCATCAGGACAAGAACCACAGGTTTGCTAAGAAAAGTAAGAAAATAACTAGAAATACCCATATTATTTTATGAATTACATTTTAGGGTTGCATTTTTTTAAAAAAAGTAATCCTGTACTGTAATAAGTTGTCTTCACAATTGTCTCTGATGGGGACTGGATATATTGTTTTCTATTCATCAGATGTCAGGAAGGTTAATCCCTTTAAAAGTTAACTTGTGCCATTTTTTGTTGGTGTTTTCTTCGTGATGTATGAAAAGGACTTGAAATATTTCCCCTAATTATTTTTTTCTGCTTCTTTTTCTACTGGAAATTAAGTCTTTCTTTGTCCTGAAAGCCTCAGTGAAATGACGACATCACAAAAGATCATAAAAACTGAGTTATTGAGAAACTGAGAGGGACAGGCATTCCTAGACTATTTAAATGGATATTAACAAAAAGAATTTTAATGTATATAGTGGTATCTATTTAACTTACTGATATTTGGAGAATGGAGATCTATGTTAAAAATTCAGTATCCTTGTCCTTTCAATTAAACATGAGACCACGTGCTTAAAGACATCCACAAGGCTCTTCAACAAAACCAGGGAAAACCAAGCTTGATATTCCTGATATATCTAAGAAAGAAGCCAGTAGAAGGGGGAGACAACTTTTCTGCCCTTCCTTATATAACAAATAAATACAAAATAAAAGACATAAGCCCAATTTTTTAAAAAGTCCTTTCAAGGGAAGCTTTAACTCTACAGGCTTCTGTAGTTCCATGCCTGTGAGGACAATTCCTCATTCAGATAACTTTAAAAAAGAAAAGTAAATGACTGACTTCCTCCCTTACCACCCCTCATTGTTATATATCATGTCAGGACCTTTGTGTGTGGCATCATGGGGCTTTAACAGCATAGTTTATTTACATTTGGGAAATGTTGGAGGAATTTCCTACCATTGCTAATACCAATTCAGCTTCATTAGTGATAGCAGTCTTCTGAGCCCTAGTGAAGATGGGCTGCAGGTGGTATATTAAGCAACATGTCAATTAAATATAGGCTGAGGGTTAGATAACATAATACTTAAATTGTGAGCAGCCCACACACACTACGTCTCTCAGTGGATCTAACACCACTGGCGTTAGCTACAGTGTAAAATTTTTGCAAAATTTTCCTAGTGGAGACATGGCTATGAAGTATCTGTAACATCTGAATGTAGGATGTGGGCAATCCATTATTGACTCTGTGGGCAGTTGGCGGGGGTCAACCTTGTAGATCTTATTGAGCAGGCCCTAAAAAGGTGAGGTGACTCCATGAACAGCAAAGGTCTTTAGTTGTAGCCTGAGCTAGATTAATTTATCTTTTCGGAGCTTCTGATCACCACATTAAACCATCTTGTCTGTTTAACCAAGTGTAGCTGGTCCTAGAGCAAGTAACTTCTGAATTCTATTCTCAGCTCTGCTACTAACTTGTAACAATTTGGGTAAATTAATTAATCTCTGTGCCTTATTTACCTCTTCTGTTATAAGAGAAAAATGTTTGTCTACCTCACAAGCATGGTTATAAGTAATTGTTTAATATTTATACGGTACCTGGTAGTTGTGCTTTGAAGTATTATTGTTTTCTGACTTTTCAAAGATGAAGTTTTATTTCTTCAGAGAACACTAGGGCCCATTGTCTCAGCAGAATATACCACGTCATCATAAAACATTTAATTTTATTCTTCTTGTTTTTAATGAAAGCAAATAAATCTACACCCTGCAATGTGTTAAATCAACATTGTGGCAAATGCTGTTTCACTTGGAAGTGACCAGCAGAGGACACTGTGTCTCTATTGATCATGTTTGGTGGGCAGAACCTGGCAGGGTGTTCTATAATTAATCATCCAAGGCCCAGAACCTCCAGCTGTGGTTACTGTCTTCTGTTAAAACTAAATGTAATGTAACCAAAAGACTTCCAAAAACTTCTTATATTCTCTAGGGCATTTTCCTGATAAAACTGTTGGAAACACCAAACATAAAAATATCAACAGTAAGTGAAATTGTGTTATTAATGTTTCCCAATGTGCATTTTAATTTCAGTTCAGCAAAACAAATGCCAACTGTTTATTAAAAACATATCTTTTGTTGAATAAGCAGTGTATAATAGATACAGCACCCACACCATTATTTCAACATCACAAAGGACATGGAATACTGTTAGATAATAAAGGGGATTAATTCATAGACATAAATCGGGGATATACCATTGTTTTGAATAACTAGGGGTTTAACTAAGGCTTGGCTAGTTGAGGTTGGAATATGTCTAGATATAGAAAATGCATAGCCTCAGTGTTGGAAGTGTTAATTAGGATTAGAATTTATTTGGCTCCATCACTAGTATCTGAAGAGTATTATTCACTACTCACTCAGAGAGACCATGCTCCCCTTTTACATACTGATTTATGACTCAGGTAGGAAATCAGAATTTAATCAGTTGGGAAAGTCAGGGCAAAGAGGGATGTTTTCCAGTGTCCAGTGTTTCAGAGTAGCAGCCGTGTTAGTCTGTATTCGCAAAAAGAAAAGGAGGACTTGTGGCACCTTAGAGACTAACCAATTTATTTGAGCATAAGCTTTCGTGAGCTACAGCTCACTTCATCGGATGTGTCCAGTGTTGTGCTTAGTCATATCTCCACAAAGAAAGAATTCCAGAGGTGGGGGCCAGTTGGTATTTGAATAAGCAGTGTCCATTAATACACTGCCACATCAATTGGTGTTCCAAGTGCTGTTGTGGCATCATGAGCATACACAGTACCAGGGGCCTGACCCAAAGCCACTGAAGGCACTGGAAGGTCTGTACTGGCATGGTTATTGCTGTAATTCTGTTCTTTCTTCACCCAGCCCCATTTTCTACTATTGGTCACCCTTACTATGTCATGTCTTAATTTAGGTCCTGTTCCTGCAACGGGATCCAATATCCCAGACCTGCAATGTAGATTGCTGTGTTGCAGGGGTATGGACTAGCAAATCCTGGTGCAGGAGTGGGGCTGTATATTGCAAGCTCATTGCAGCAGGGATAGTTTCTGTTTATTCTATAAAATGCATATGCACTCTTGAGTATTAATGATAAAATATAATGTTACAACTGGTATACTTTTATTCTATCGGTTCTTGTTTGAATAGCTGATGATAATATCCGAATACAATAAAAGCTGCATTATTCAGCAGTTTACCAACTGGAAAGCTCTAGAAACCAGCATTTCTGATATCTCCCAATACAGATCTTCAGTCTAGTAACAGGACCGATGCTGAAGCTATTCGGGACCCGAGTATTTCCAAGAGCAGTCGGACTACGCATGAGTTAGCTGAGAAGAGCTGAATACTGTTCTTTCTGTTTGTATCCGCCGTTGTGATCAGTTGGTTTATTACTTGGGATATTGTCCTGTGTTTATCATAAAATATCAATGCCACCCTACCATTATGGCATCCAAAATACCAGCGAAAAGCAAAGGAGAGAAGCGTAAGAGAGTTATGTTGACATTAAAACAGAAAATAGATATTTGTACCCATCTTGAAAAGGGAAAGAATAGGAACGTTTATTCATTTTACTTTATTCTAATTCTTTCAAAATTGGTAAGTATAACTCTTAGTTAACCGGAATTTTTGACTAACCAGCACCCCCCATTCTGCCAACATGCTGGATAACAAAGCTTTTACTTTAGTATCGAGTTTATTTAATTATAAATAAATGGGGATCAGGGCCCCATTGTACTAGGTACTGCACTTACATATAGTGAAAAAATGGTTCCCATCCCAAATTAACTCTTTAAGGTTCTGATCCTGCACAGTGTTCCTCACAGACAGACTGCTGTTTCCACGCAGAGTCCCACTGAAGACTGTTATGGGACAGTCTGTCTGCACATACGATAATGCAGGACCAAAGTTAAATATCAACAGAATACTAAATAAATGTGTATTTGAAAAACAATATATTATCATCTGAATTTCCAGTTGAACTGATTAAGAGAAATTATCAAACTACTATGAAACTATTCTTCACAGTTTTGTTTCTTAAAAAGTGAGGACTATGCATAAAAGATTTTGCTATTTTTGAAATTCTCTTTTCAAGTTTTCTGTGACATTGTGTTGCCAAATGTTTTGCTGAGAAGCTAAATAATAAATGGTTTAAAAAAAGAAAAGCTATCTAGTTGAGTTTTGCAGCCCTGAGTTAAGAAGGCAGCATTCTGTATATTGGAAAAATTTTAACTGGAATGAAAACTTGTACTAAAATGCTTTTAAAAAGCATTATTCGTAACTATCAACAATGAAATTGAGTAATAATTTGCATAATACAAAAAATTCTGAAAAAATAATCACCAAAAACTGGTAATTTATTATGATTTTCAATTACTTTATGCGTATATGTTGCTTAAATTTGTTTTTCATAGTTATTTATGAACTAAGGACTTCTATACACCCAGAAGCTGCGCTGGTTTAACTTAAAGTGGTTTAAAAAATAATTTAGTTAAACTAGTACAAACCTATATGTGGACACTAATATTGATTTAAAACTGGATCAATTGGTTCAGCTTGCACCTGTAAATTTATGTATCAAAGCTAAACAGATACAAATCAGGATTAAATTGAAGAGTACCTACTCGTAGAGTTTAAGCTTGTTATAAAATCATACCTTTAATTAAACCAATGCAATTTTGTGATTAGATCAGGCCTAAACCTGTAAATAACAATTGCCTTCTTCAGTCTAAATGTGTCCTTTTAGGCAAATCTTAATATAAAGCAGTTAGAGCAAAATGTTTTTCATTGAGCTATTAACATACAATTTAAATGATGCAAAAGTATTAGTTTACTAAATGCTGAGGAAGCTTCAAGGATCAGCAGAACCAAATGGAGAGAGCACCAGTTTTTTCAAAAGGGGCAGATTTTTTTTCCCCCTTTAAAACTGAATAAACTCTTGTGATTTTGTGTAAGGAATATGCACTTTGTTAATGAAATTTTACAGAAGGAAATATTTTATAAGAGTTCCCTGTTTTAACCCTGTAAGACCAGGTTCCTTCTGCAATTTCTTGAGTTCTTAAGACTGACATTTCTATAAGTATTCATTCCAGAAGAGGAGCAAAATGAAGCAAGGCAACTTGCATAAAAGGTTTTTGGTCACATTCTGCTCTGTAAACTAGAGCAATTCCATCAAAACGAATGGAGTTGTTCTGGGTTTACCCCAGTTTGCAAGCAGAATTTGATCCTTTGGTCTTATAAAATGCCCATAGCTATTTTACAAATCTAACCCAATCTAATGTAACTTTAAAAGGAAATAATGTTCTGTCACACTGTAAACCAGTTGTAATTACTATTATTTATTAAGTTATTACAGTTAGATGTCAAACACTGGATGCAATGCAGGCATTCACCTAAACAAAGCCCTGCCAGTACAGTAGAACTACCTCAAGTTCCCCCACCTCCCTGATGATTTTGCCTCTCTCTGGAGGAAATCCATTTACAGTAAATTGTATGAGTTTTATTTATTCTGTCAGAAGAATTTGAAAGCATTTTTATAGTTCCACAGCTGGGTTTTCTTTTCAGAAGCTGAAGAAATACAGTTGCAAGACTTTCTGAACTAAATGTAGACAAGCACAACATCATTATTCATTCTGGTCAGAAATATGGTTTCATAATTAGTCTAAAAAAAGTCACTGACTCTTCAATTATAATGGTAGCATTAGGTTCCAGTAACACCACCAAGGCAGAAAGATGCTTCAGTTACATAACTGAGTGAATAGACATTAAAGACAGAATCAACTGTTTCTTACTAGCTAATCATATTAGTGGGGTGGAAAGAGCAACTGGAACTGACTGACTTCTTTAATTGTTTTTCCCTAGCTCTCAAAATGGTGACTATATGCCCTTAGGCCTCCTAAAAAGACAATTAATTTTTTCTTGCCATTTTCTGTCAATCCCTCCCCTGTTCAGGCCTCTACAAGTTTTATGAATAGTTTCTAATATTTCAGCTTCATGTCATGCCTCTATTTGTTTACCTTTATAAAGTCCAAAGTTCTTTCCCTCCCTCTGAGCCCTGACTGATTGCTAATACATATTGTTGATTCTTAATTTGTTACTCATTACCTTAATTTGACAGGTGCTTTTTGGAGAGTAGTTATTATAAAAAAGAACTCTCTGCAAGAATATTTGTAGTCCTCTGATCAGGATAACTCAGGCATTAGTTTTTTAACTCAACTTATAATATCATTGGGCAATATAATATCACTGGGTACTCAATTTTACTTTAATATAGAGAAACAAGGAAATTCAATAATGAGAGACTGCTCAACAGTGGCAACTGGAGTTGTAGCTTGACTTATATTTTTGTCTAGACTCCCATTCTTAGAGAAGTCTGTATATATGCACCATCCTTTCAAGTTAAATGGATATCATAATATTTAAAGGTGTCCCACTTATCTTCAATTAATATTTTCTTTATATTAAAATATCCATCAACATAAAATCTCCAAAACCATTCTAGTCTCCTGATCTGTAAGTCTCCTGATCTGTAACACATCCTGGTTGCATACATAATTCAGATTCCCCTGGGAGCTAGTTTAATAATTTGTTTCTATAATGCTGGGTCTTTTAAAAGCATAATATTTTTCCTTCCTTTTTCTGGAGAAAAACAATTGTAAAATGTTTCATTTCCCTGTTCTCTCATCCATTTAGGCTGGTTTTCTCCCCAACCCTCATCCCAGCCTATGTCCATTTTTGGTCTAATGGTTATCACTTTTTACCTTTAAACTGCATTCAGCTTATGATCATTATACAACAAAATTGAATATGTTTCGACTGTAGCAATGTTAGAAAACTCAGCTCTGCAAAATGGTTTGTCTGATTTTTATTTAGTCCATTAACACAGTGTATAACCTGAATATACAGTGAGTAGATTTCATTCCGTTTCCAAAAATTGCTTTAACATAAGAGCACTTGTCCATGCCACAGAGAATTGTTTTTTCCACACGTTGGTCCCTCTCTCTTACTCCAGGCTCTCTTTAGGTTGCTTCCTCTATCTTTCTGGTTAAATCCTCTGACTTTGACTAACTTTATTATTTCTGTGTTGGTCCCCCCGGATGTGCATGCATCTCCCCTGATGAGACTGTCTGGCTCCTTGAACCACAGAAAGGCACTAATTCAGCAAAACCCCTATGTATATGCTTAACTTTAAGATGATCCTTCAGTTCCATGGAAGTCAAGACACATTTTATTCCCAGTGACTTCCGTGGGAGTTCAGCATATGCTTAACTTTAAGCATGTGCTTACACTTTTTTGCTGATGGACTTACACATGTGCTTAAAGTTAATCAAGTGCTTGAGAACTTTACTGAATCAGGGCCTCGGCCATTCCCCTAGCTGTCAGTTTGACTCAGTGAAAAATACTTTGGTGGATTGGATGACCTCCCTGAAGCACTAAATCCTGACACTTCCTCCAAAATCATGGCGTTTACTTTCATTGGCACGTCCCAAAACATTCTTCTCTGTTCATCTGCACCTGTGACACAGCAGCAGCTCTGTTTGTTCCCAAGCCACTCTGGCTTCCTATTCCAGTTTCCATTCAAACCGTGATTCATACAGCAAGGGAAAGGCAAGACCCAGCTGCCCACTCTATTTCCATCTCTTTGTAATCCACGTGTGCACTCATCTAACGAGATAACTTTTATTTCAGACTCCTCCGTTCCACCACCACCCTTCTCAGAGCCCACTCTTACAGGCATTTAACCAACTTTTCAGTGAAGTTGGCTGAAGCTCAAAGGGCACTTGCAATATTGTAAAAAAGACAGTTGTGAGGTTTTGGGAGCGGGTGGGACTGATGACAAGTGGTAGTAATCTGATTGGGGAGAAATGTGTCTGTAACTCTGTATTAAGGAGAGAGGGGTATATTGCATAGCTGGGAACATAAAAATGTTTGAAAACCCTCTGGCCATTATCCGTGGTTGCTATCATCTTGAATGCTCTCACTTCTGGAAGCATCAGTCATGACAGTGGTATTTGTGGGAATTAAATCACCGTGCCAGACGATTCTATGATATATATTGCACAAAGTACTGGCTGTCGGCAGTGGTACTCCTGAGAATGATGCAATAAAAAGAACACAGTCTCTGTCGTTTCATAACACGTTTGAGGAGTTGGATATTTGCAGGACTTTGTCCTGTGCCAGAGGTGAAAGTAAGCAGGTCTGGTCCGGTACAGTGTACCAGCAAGAGCCAGTATGCTGTGCCGGACCAGACCAGCTTCCCCAGGCCAGCAATTTAAAGGGCCCGGGACTCCCTGCGGCAGCGGGAGCCCCGGGCCCTTTAAATCGCCGCCAGAGCCCTGCTGCTGTGGCGGCAGTCAGGAACCCCTGGGGCTCTGTCTGCGATTTAAAGGGCGAGGGGCTCTGCTGCGGTAGCAGCGGCCTGAGCCCCGGGCCCTTTAAATTGCCCCTGAGCCCCAGGGCTCCCAGCTGCCCCTGCAGCTGGTAGCTCCGGGGGTGATTTATAGGGCCCGGGGCCCCCAGACGCTGCTACTCCAGCCAGAGCCCTGGGGCCTTTAAATCTTGATTTAAAGGGCCTGGGTATTTAAAGGCTCCGCCGCTTCCAGTTGAGGCCACACCCCCTGCTCAGGACTCCAGCATACCGGTAAATCCTTTAAATTACTTTTACCCCTGCCTTGTGCCCATGTAGATTGAGAATTCCCATTTCATCTCGCTATATGTTAGTATGTGGTGCAGATCACTGTTCTGAAAACCAGATCTGTGTAAAAATAGAGATTAAAATCCCTCACAAGTTTCACTACACATTTGAGACATATATTGACAAACCCTCAGCTATTTGTGTATATTATGCCACACTTTAAATCTTATGAGCATCATATTTCAAAACAAAAGATCTCTTATGAGCAAAACTGGGTGACCATTTTAGTCATAAGTGAAACTTAGACATTTTACTTTCAAGTTATCTACTTCTGTGGTTTTCATAAATTCATTTCCCTACCAATAAATAATTATGTGAAATGAGTTGGAGGGCCACATCATAAAACCTACCATCACAACTAACCCCTTTGTTATCAGTCTCATCTGAGGACTATGACCCTAATTCTGCAAAGTACTTAAGCATGTGTATAACTCAGCATGCAAGTAGTCCTGTGGAAGTCAATGGGACTGGGCCTACATGTATGCTAACAGTTCCATATGTGCTTAAGTGCTTTGTTGGATTTGGAACCTAAATGGGCCATGAAGTCTGAACTAATTTCCTACCCTGTAGATGTGTCTCTTCCCAGAGCAAACCTCTGCACTACTGCTGTGCCTGTGCTATCCTGCTCTGTGGACAAAGGAGGGACTTCAGTCTCCAGGCTGTTAATCTGGCACATTTCACTAGCAATAAATTCTCTTTACATTTAAAAAAATTAAGAGTTTTCTTGCCCTGAATCCTTTGGCCCTGATCCCCAGCTGGCCTAAATTGTCATTGTTCCATGAACTTCCACAGAGCTATGCTCATCTGCCCCAGTTGAGGATTCAGCCCTTTGTTTGTTCGTGTACCCATGAACTTTTCACTCTGTCACTGGATTCTGAAGACACTTTAAAACCTGGAATTCACAAACTCAATTTTTCTGCAATTTCTGGGGGTCCAGTAGCCACAAGTAACCATCCCTGGCAGTGACAGGCTTTGCAAGGGCTCCATACTTTCCCCAGCATTCTTCAGTCTTCCTTTCTAATGCTCCGAATATCTTCAATCCTCCCTTGTACCAGTTCCCTCTGTTCCCCTTGAACATTACAGTCTCATATCCTTTTGAGTCTTCTCTTCAACCTCTCCGAGGTTTTCTGACTTTTCCTCCCGAAACCCAGCTGCTCCCAACCTAGGTCTGCTTAACAGTTCTGATATCCCATTGCCCTACTTCAGGAAGTTTTGTTTCTCTTCCTCATGTAGCCATTCCACATACAAGACACACACAGGTTCAAATTCTGTTCTTTGTTATTTTGGGGGGTTCAACCAGATTGGTAGGCACCTTTTGCCATCACAGCCTCCATCTAGGTGGATTTCTTGCTGCTGGGGTTCCTGTGCCCTTGGATGAATAATGCCCTTTGTCTCCAAGTCTATTGCATATAGCATATCAGGATACCCTATGCTAATATCTCTATCAGGGACTTTTAGGAGTTCAAATTAAGTAAAAAGGAGTTAAATTGTAATATGCTTTTCTTATAGTGGGCAGGGCCGTCCTTAGGATTTATGAGGCCCTATGCAGTATTATTAAACTGGTGTCCCTATGCTCCACTGAAGGCGATCTCCAGCCGGCACCGCTGACCCCGGTCTGTTGAGGGGGCACAGCCACCATCCCTGCCTGCGGACCCCCAGACCCCCCCCATTTCTGACACACAGACGCTTTGTACACAGCAGACACTGTGGCAGTGGCTCACGGCAGGCTTTGCGCTGTCACATGGGGGCTGCATCTTGCCAGAGCCCATGGCCCTCCTGGCTCACCATGAGCATTTTGAAAGGAAGTACCAAGCAGTAATAACAACAATAATATAAGTGTGCGTGTGTGTGTGTGTGCTGGGGGACTCTGTGACAGGGTGTGTTGGGGAGTGTGACTGTGTGTGTGACACAGTCTGTGTTGGGGGGCTGTGACTCATGAGAGGCAGAGGGTATGTGGGTGAGAGCCAGTCTGTGTGAGAGAGAGAGACTGTGTGTGTGTGTTAGGGAAGTGTAAGAGGCAGTGAGCTCACTGTCACTTTAAGCCCCCCCCATGGAAGTTTCGCTCCCCCTGTCCTGGCCCCGGCCCGCACCGGAGACCGAGGGGCGCACGCAGGCAGCGCCCAGGGCGGTGGGCCGGGCCGCCGCACCACCAGTGGGCGGCCGGGCTCCCCGGGGCTGAGGCGGCAGAGCCGGAGGCTGGAGGGAGGGGGCTGGGTTGGGGAGAAGCCCACCACTCAGCGCGGGGGAAGGGCCGGAGAAGAGAGGATTCCAGCCGTGGCCAGCGAGGGGAATGGTGGCCCCAGTTTTTGGGTGCCCTACGCAGCCGTGTATGCCTAAGGACGGCCCTGAGAGCGGGATTCAGCTGCCAGAACTATAGGGATTAGGGGAGCAAGAAAGTGAGTTCCTTCTTGAACTACTAGGGCTTTAGCCTTCATAGGCCCCATCTCTGTGTTTCTTCAGTTAAAAATCAGTGTTACTTTCACCCTCCTAGGTTCAATATAACATTAAATTATGGGCGGTGATATCATAGTGACTGTATTCTTCATTTTCATGATTACCTCAATAAGACCTCAATATTTTAATTTGAAGCTGCCAAAGAATGCCCAGATCTTGCAGTAGAAGTTAGATTAAACTCACTACAGGGTACATGCAGCTTTACCAGTGTCAGAGATGGGCAACAGAAATATTGTCTGAATCTTGGCAGATTAGCTCTTAGAGACTTGCACTTATCAGACCTACTGCTTTATCAGTGAGCTTTTACCTGTTTTTGTGTTTTAAGTCTTCCTAATACTAAATTATAAAGTGTTCTTTATCACATGCATCATTTTAGATTTGCAGCCTGTTACATTCTGTTTTGCTAACTACTAAATTGGAGTTTGTGTGTTGTCCCTTCCTCCTCTCTTCCCCCGCCCCATGCTGGCATAATTTCCATCCAACAAAACCTTCATAATTAAGAAAGGAAAAGGCTTTCCTGTACAAGCTTCCTGTGAATCCCATCCAAATATGGAAGAGTTGTGTAAAAAATCTGGCAGGTATTACCCACATACGCCACTTAGACAGTTAATCTATTACTTGTTTTAAACTGTCATACCATGGATAGCAAATGAATTTGTAAATCAGAATGGTTTGTACTCACTTTCAAATAAGAAATCTTAAATGGTAAAGTTCCTATTATCAATAACACTCACAGTTTAAATTAAAAGTTTTGAATATTACTACCATTAGTCATAGGAAATCCTGCATGAATGGCCCGTGCTTGAGTTTAGACTTCCCCATGATCATGCCAGGCCATACAAGGCATTTTCAGGAAAATTTTTAATCACAATTAAATACTCTACTTACTTGTTAACCCCTCAGATGCATTTGTATTCAAGCACAATATTTTTTTTCTGCACAGCACTCCCCATTTTCTTGTGGTCAAAATTAAATGGAAAATGTATGTATACTGATTTTTAAGGCTCTCTGTATTTCCATAACATAAGAATGCACATAGATGCCGCATACTATTAACTCTACCACAGCTAGAAGAAAATCAAATTCAGTGAGGAAGTGCCCCCTGCTGAAAGCCCTCCAGTCCTACCACACCAAAGCCTCAGGAAAAGGAGCAGTGAAGGCCTGCCTAGAAAGGTGCTAGGGCAGCAGCCAATCAGAGCTCAGCAGGCTCAGATAAAAGGCACTGCAGGGTTTGATGAGGGCAGTTACTGGGTGGGACTAGAAGAGTGAAGGAGATGTAGAAGGCTGTGAGAGGTCCTGGGTAATGTGATTGGGAGCGAGACCCTTCTCAAGCAGGTTTCAGAATAGCAGCCGCGTTAGTCTGTATCTGTAAGGATAGAACTGTGAAGCTTTCCAGATGCAGAAGCCTCAGAGAGATAACCCTGACTCAAAAGGGGCAGAGACTGTTTCAGGCCTCTTTGCCTGGAGAGCTTATGAGAAGAGCCTGAGAAATCAGGCCACAGATTGAGAGACTCTCCAGGCAAGAGAGCCTGAGAGAGACCCTGCTTAAAGAGGGAACTGACCAAGAACACAAGAAGGTGGTGGGACAGAGTGGGAAGAAGCCCAGGGAATGCAGCAATAGCAACTAGTAAAGAAAATGGTATATGGCTGCTACTTGTAGGGTCCCTGAGTCAGAACTACCAGGCAGCTGGGAATCCTCCCAACAAGCTACCACCAGTGAGCAACCTGGAGTAGCTGCTGCCATGAGGAGCCTATATATCTGCCTTAGCATCACCTGGTTAGGCCCTTGCTTGTTGATTGGCTGGGCCCTGGTTGATTGGCATGGACCTAACATAGGACTTTCAGGTAATTATCTTTGATGGCTCACCAGCTCAGGGAGGACTCATCAAAGCAATTAAGCACATTGTTAACTTCATGTGAGTTGTCCCATGGACTTCTTTGGGATGTCGCATGTGCCTAAAGTTAAATTTGTGCTTAATTGATTTGCTAAATCAGGGCCTCATTGCTAATACTGTGTTGTTACTCAAATACATCCTTTCTAAGAAGTTGAGGGCTAAGCTCTTAATAGGTTTGAGTTATTTATCATATATAATTCAGTGAGACAGTACTATTTTCAAAGTGGAAAGGTTTAAAAAAAAAAGGCAAAATAATAATTTTATCTAGAGATGTAGCTACAGCTATTGCAAGGGAATGATTTGAAAGAAAGATGTACTGGCTTTGTTGCTCAGAGACATTATCACATTATGTGGGTAAAACCGCTCTGGGAGTGTCGGTTTCGCTAGTTGAAAAGAAGCATCCAACAGCTGAAATCAATTTCTAGTTTTCCTTTTCATTTTTGGGGAGGGGGCTGCCCCACACAGGTTGAATTAGTATGTTACAGATGGCTCAAATTAAGGTCTGAGAAGAAGTGAAGGAAACCCAGAGCATGAAGTGCCAATTAATATTTAGGTTCAAGCTTAATATTAAATCTTTGGCACTGGGCAGTAGACATATAACAGACACATTATATGAATAATCTTTCAGAATTCTACTTTTAATTAATGCTGTGAATTCTTTCACACTGATCCAGCCTTAGATTAAAATGTGGTTTAATATTAGCACCTTCCATATGAAAGGTATCTCAGGGTATGTTAAGATTGATGCATGACAATGAATAGAATTGTGAGATGAGGTTAAATACTTCTGTCACTTAAGAACTGTGGTTATAGCCTAACTCATCTCATATGTTTATACAACACGTAGCACATTTAGGGAATTAACGTAATACAAATAATAAATACTCCTCATCAGTTGTACATGTCTGAGTGTGTTTTTTTCCCAGTGGAAACACCGATTTTTTTTTTGTTTAGTTTGAAACTTATTTTGAACTATTAATCACTGCATGGAGTGTAGCTGATAGAATAATTTAGGTTAGCCTGTAGATGGAAGTGAGGCCAGACACAGCTTTGGAAATTCAAACCTGCCTTAACAAGGGAGAGGATTTTGTCCAGAATATTATTCCCTGAACAGTGCTATGCAATTTTGAAGCACCACCTGGACAGGAATCAGTGATGAGCAGAAGGGAATTAAGTCTCTCCATCTGAATGCCATCCATGGGCTGTTCCCTCAATCTTGCCCTGCTCTATCAGCAACTGTTAGGATCGGAAGTCCTGGCATAGAGCTGAAACATGAACCTGTTACTTTCTGGCTGGAGACAAGAGTGATGCCACCTGGACCATACAATTCTACTTTTAGGAATTGAAATATGTTGAAATTGAATTAGGACATTAAAACTTTGGGCTCAGTTGTGCCTGGTTCTGCACAGGTGTGCAAGGCAAGGAGAGGTTTCAAGGATAGGATTGCCAGGTATCTGGTTTTTGACCGGAATGTCCGATCTAAAAGGGATCCTGTGAGCTCCTGCCAGCACTGCTGACCGGGCCATTAAAAGTCCAGTCGGTGGTGCAGCGGGTCTAAGGCAGCTCCCTGGCTCTGTACAGCTCCTGGAAGTGGCCGTCATGTTGCTGTGACCTCAAGGTGGAGGGCCAATCAGGGAAGCTCCTTGCACCACATCCACCCCCAGCACTGGCTCCGCAGTTCCCATTGGCCGGGAACTGTGGCCAATGGGAGCTGCGGGGGCGGCGCTTGTGGGCATCGTACAGAACCCCTAGCCCCTCCGCCTGCAGGGACATGCCAGCTGCTTCCGGGAGCTGCCCAGAGCCAGGGCAGGCAGGGAGCTGCATTGCTGATGGGGAGCTGCCTGAGGTAAGTGCTGCCTGGCTGGAGCCTACACCCCTGCCCCAGCCCTGCACCCTCTCCTGCACCCCAACCCTCTGCCCCAGCCCTGACCCTCTTCTGCACCCTAACTCCCTCCCAGAGCCTGCACCCCAGCCCTGAGCCCCCTCCTGAAGCCTGCACCCCACACCGCCTCCTGCACCCCAAATCCCTGCCTCAGCCTGGAGCCCCCTCCTGCACCCTGATCCTCTGATTTCTGGCCCCACCCCTGACCCTGCACCCCCAGATGGAGCCCTCACCCCCTTCTGCATCCCAGCCCAATGAAAGTGAGTGAGGGTGGGGGAGAGCAAGTGATGGTGGGAGGGGGAATAGAGTGAGTGGGGGTGGGGCCTCTGAGAAGGGGCGGGGCCTCAGGGAAGAGTGGGGTACAGGTGTTTGGTCTTGTGCAATTAGAAAGTTGGCAACCCTATGCAAGGAGCCCTCTTCTTCCTCATGCCCGTGTGTGACAAGAAAGATGGAGAGAAGATGAGATTGTTAGTACAATGCTTTCCACACAGACCACAGAGGTGGCCCCACTTGATGGGAGGGCACACTGCACACTCTGAAATGGTAATACAGTGGCTCTGCTCCCCCTGTTCCTGAAGGCATTAGCTTCTGCAGCTCCTCCTCTGGTATTTTACTTCCCCTACTCCCCAGGCCAGACTGTGACCTAAGAACTCTTGACAGTTTAGTCCTTGAGATGTAGTATATGGTGAACCTGCCAAAACACACAGTCCCCAGTCTCAGGAGACTGGAATACTATAGTAGATAGAAAATCAGGTAATGCCTTTCTCCAGCTTAAGTGTTGGTGTTGCTAGTGTGTGATGGGATTGTAAGTGCAACTGTGTATAACACAGAAAGGGTAGCTTCAAATGATCTTATTTCCTTGAGCTATAAAGTCCCCTTATAATACACCTCAATTTGATCTAAAAAATAACTGGTCCTGTTAATAGTAAATAATTGCTATTTGTGTGAACACTGCATCCAACCAAAATAATAGCTAATAGCATTAGCAGAAATAAAAAGTAACAGAAACATTAAAACAGTCCCTTATGACACTGTCACTTTGGTATCTCAAAAAGAAATTACACTGTTTTGTTTCAAGAACTTAGCAAGGAGGAGGTTGATGGCTAAAGAGGATCAAAACGAATCCAAGCAAGTAGCGCTCTGAAAACAGCTTTTAAACTAGATTTCTAATACAATTACTCTATTGGACCCTAGCTGTTCATTCACCTATTTAATGAGAATTACAGCACAATATACTGACAAAAATATCTGGTTGAGCTAGGCTGGTTGCTTTGGTTCCTGATTGATTATCATTTCAGTGTTGGTGCTGGGAAATAAAACACAAGGAGAAACAAGATTTTGTTGTTACTAGGCTTTCCTCCCTTATAGGATGTCAGTGCCTGTTTCATTTTCATTCGAGAGAGAGATCTGAATCAACATCCTTTGGTTGAGAAATTCTACTGAAGTTAGCTGGAGTATTATCTACTATTTGTATGCATTAAGGGCCTGATCCTGCTTGCGGATTTGGGTCCTAAGCCATCTACAGTCTGATTCAAAGTCCAATGAAATCAATAAGCTTTGGATCAGACCTCAATTCACAATTGTATTTTTAGGGTTAACATGGTGATATTTGAGTTCCTGTGAGTTCAACATTCTAACATACGCTTGATTTACAAAATCTAGACAAATTAGTCACCTCTTTTGCATTTTGGTAAGAAATAATTTCTAAATTGTATTTTGTGCTTCATGTGCCAAAGAGGCTGTTTCTATTGCACCTTTTTAAACACACATCCCAGACATAGATGCCTGTGGTGTGCAGTGGCCTTCTGATCTTTTGCACATACTTTATCAGATAGGCACACACAAAGGAAGTGTTTCAGAACCAGGGAGTGGAATGGTTGGATGAAACACATCTCTGCAGTTCTGCACGTAGGAATGAAAGCACACTAAACAGAGAACACCAAGGGAAGTTCTTGAAGCTAATTTTCTGTTTGCTGGTATATTTTGGAAGTAAATTCAAAACAGACATAAATGTCAACATCAGGAGTATGCACAGGGATTTCCATGTGGCAGATTTTGAATAATAAAACCCTCTCTTGCACACTGGTGCTGGAACTGGGGGTACTGCTGCAACCCCTGTCTTGAAGTAGTAATAACAAACACCAAATACATGGTTTCCATTGACCCGCTGTACCTGGGGCAGTCCTCACTGAAAATGCCACGGTCAGAGCAGGCTGCAAAAGGGAGAGCAGATACTCCCAAAACTGGTGGTCAACACTGAAGTTAAACTCACCAATCACAAACTGTGCTTCTGATCCCACACACTGGTTATTAAGAAGCTAAAAAAAGAAATCACATGTCCCCCTTTATTGCATTCCAGTTCTCTGGCTCCCAGTCAGCACATAGGTCCGCTACAGTAAGAAGTTATTTAATAACTCTGCTCACTATACAAAATGTTCTGACGCTAAAAGGTCAGCCATGTTATCAAGTCAATATTGGTTTGGATCTTACCCAAAGTGCTATCCAATCCTTTAGTGTCTAAAACTAAAGGTGTATGATAAAGAAAAAAGAACAAGAAGAGAGTTGTTAAATGGCAAAGCAATCAGATACATACAGAGACTTCAAAGTCCACATATCAGGTTCTTAGCAGTATTGGTGAGCTTGCTGACTTGAAAGTCCTTCTGGAACACATCCACAGCTTGGATGGGTCATTCAGTCCTTTGTTCAGAGCTTCAGTTTGCAGAAAAGTTGCTCCAGAGGTAAGAAGCAGAAATGAAGACACAATGGAGAAGATGCAGCCCCTTTTATATTCTTTTGCCATGTGGCTTGTACTTCCTTTGTCCCAGATACAAGCTTCACAGCACCTGGCATGAAAAAGCCTCTGAGTTTTGTCCATAGGTATGCCCCCCCCAAGTCTTGCTGATTCATAAGGTGTATCCCCTGGCTCCTTTCCGTGGCTTCCTTGTACCACTGATGACCTTGATGGGCCATTGAACAGGCTAGGCAGGGCTGATGCCAATCTGTCTGGGGGGTATCACCCAGAAACACAGCACAAGTTTGGAAATACAAATATACCCTACATATCTATAACTCATAATACAAAGGTGATACGAACATATAAACAAGATTATCATACTTGGCAAATCCTAACATTTTACTGACACCTTACACGGCATATCTGCACGATTCATTGTAATTTTATAATATTGGTATTCATAATCATATAAAGTGTCTCACAATTCCATACAGAGTCACATCCATTATCAGCACCCCACTATAAAAATGGTTCCGGCACCTCTGCTCTTGCAAGAAATACTTCAAAGTTAGGTGCCTAAAGTTGTCACCCAGATAAAACAGCCTTTTTCACATTGACTGAGCGCCACAATTCCACTGAAGTTAATGGGAGTTGAGGGTGCTCAGTATTTGAACAATCAGACCACAGTTTTGTAGGCCTCTACTTGGGAAAGTTTCAGAGGTTTAACCTACGGCCTGAATTTAAACAGATTTATTTAAATCGACACACAAATGTGTGGACACTCACTTAATTTTCAGAGTAATTTTTTTTGGTTTAGCTGAAGTCAATTGGGATCGGGTTTAAGTTACAATGAAATAAGCCATTCTAAAAGCAAAATAATAGTGTCCACACAGCAGCTTTAACCAGTTTAAATAAATCAGTTTAAAAATAATTTTAAACGGTTAAACTGGTGTAGCTTTCTTGGGGAAAAAAAGACCTTCATTTGAGGCTATCCAAATTCCTCATAAGAGACAAAAATACACTTGTCAAAATATTCTGTTCTTGTTTGCATCCTTCTCCCTGCTCTTAAAATGTTGTGCTCTCTGCTTCTTGACAAAAGCAGATGAAAGTATTTTTAAACATGTTTTCTTTCTAATACCTATCAATAGCCTGATTTCCAGCATGCCCGTTCATTTTGATAGAAACTGGAGTTGCTCAGCACCTCATGTTACCTTTATTTAGGAGCCTAATTTTAGGCACCTAGGCTTGAAAATTTGGACCTCATTTAAGTGTGTTGACATTTTAAAAAATAATTAACATAAAAGTAAAAAGAAAAGGAGTACTTGTGGCACCTTAGAGACTAACCAATTTATTTGAGCATAAGCTTTCGTGAGCTACAGCTTACTTCATCGGATGCATACTGTGGAAAGTGTAGAAGATCTTTTTATACACACAAAGCATGAAAAAATACCTTCCCCCACCCCACTCTCCTGCTGGTAATAGCTTATCTAAAGTGATAACTCTCCTTACAATGTGTATGATAATCAAGTTGGGCCATTTCCAGCACAAATCCAGGTTTTCTCTCCCCCCCCCACCTCCTCCGGATTTGATCACGTTAGATAAGCTATTACCAGCAGGAGAGTGGGGTGGGGGAGGTATTTTTTCATGCTTTGTGTGTATAAAAAAATCTTTTACTCTGTCCACAGTATGCATCCGATGAAGTGAGCTGTAGCTCACGAAAGCTTATGCTCAAATAAATTGGTTAGTCTCTAAGGTGCCACAAGTACTCCTTTTCTTTTTGCGAATACAGACTAACACGGCTGTTACTCTGAAACCTATAAAAGTAAAAGGATTCATTGCATGCCAAGTTGGGAGGATGCAGAAGAGTAGTTATGGCTTGAAATCAATGTGCTTTCCTAAACGTAGTTAACTTCAGGTATGCATTCTGCTGGTCGGGGATCATGTTATTAGAGAAACCCCAAAGTCTCTAGTGTAGTAGAGAGAATCAAACAGTTAGAAGCTGTCTCATCAACTCCCAGAGATCTCCATATCGAGGAAGAGCTCAGTTTTTAACAGGTCACAGCCCTAAAAAGTGGATGTAGTGAGAAGCTGGACATAGATTTGCTACCTCCTTCTTCTCTGATTTAGGGCAAGAAGGTGTAGTATGGAGGGAAATATAATGGAAAGAAGCCTTCTCCAATCTCTGGAGGGAACTGTCTAAGTCCACCAAACTCAGCTATTTTCTTTCCTCTGGGAAATATGTATTGATTGGAAATCTAATGCTCAGTTTAATGGCTATCAATTGTTACTGACTTTGCTATTACAGACTAGCTGTGAACTCTTGTATCGCAGTCATTCTTAATAATTTACCCTCTTACAGTAATACCTTTGCACAGCTTTTATGCAATCTTACATGAAGAGTACACTTTGATAAATATTATTTCTAAATATGTTTTCTTTCTACTTTCATCTGCTTGTGTCAGGAAGCAGAGAGGACAGACAATCTGCAGGACAGGGTGAAGGACTCAAACTAGAAAAAACAAGATATTTTGTCTTAGTTTCCCTCCTCCCCTCTCCTCATTGGCAATTTCAGTTAATTCAGGCACTTGTTGATTAACCTGAAGTGATAGGGACCGAATCTTGATTGGCTCCTGTAGGCACTATCGGAGTATTAATAATAATTAATAAAATTAGTTTTTAATGCTTTTTTATAAGGAGATTTAAGCAGGCAGCTTCTGGTATTTACTTCATATTTTTATACACCAGTGGAAGAAGCCATGATTTCTGTTCATGATTCATCAGAGTAAAATGGTGCATGAACAAATTGGCCCATAAGTAAAATTTACAACAGGGCAGACTTTTGCAGAGTATATCTGTATTAACAGAAGGAAGCATCTCTTTTGTCCAGTTAGCTAGTCAGTAGGTCAACCTCTTGAAAGTACTAAGGCTTCATTTACATAAGAGCTATTAGTAGCTTTTACTTTCTCAAACTAAATATCATGGCCAGATTTTCAAATTGGGTGTCTAAAGTTAGGCTCCTAAAGCCAAAGTTAGACATCTAAATTGAAGTGGCTTGATTTTCACAGGCCTTGAGCTGCTGGGATTTGTGAGTGCTCAGCATCTCTTAAAATCAGGCCACTTTGAGTTGGATGAATAACATTAGGCACCAATGTTGACAGTAGTGGGACATATTTAAAGAAAAATCTCAGTAACTTCTGAGGTAGTTGAAACTTTTTTGAATCTCCCGTTTCTTCTTTGAGTATGTGTCTGTGTGGATCCTACTTTAGGTGTGCATGTGCTTCATGCACATGAGATTGAAGTCTTTTGAATGACAGTGTCTGTTGGAGCACATCTGTGTTCTCACGTCCCCCATCCTGAGACCATAAAGTGCAGAGTGGCCACAACTGTCCCCAATTCCCTTGGACATTCAGAATCCTAGATAAGGGAGACTCAGAAAAAGCAGGATTGGAGGACAGGTGGTGGGAGCCACATGAATTACATCTCATAGAACCTCGATAGGTAAGTAACCAGTCTTTCTTCTTCAGGCATTCTATTCATTCTTTTTTGAGCTGTTCTGAAAAATGGAATTTCTACCCCATATGAAATTCTGCTATTTCAACATTTGGTCTCATCCCAAAATAGGACAAAAAGTCAAAATATTGAAGATTTTTGCTGAGCAAAATTCTGAAAATATTCAGTTCATAACCTTTTGACATGAAAACTTTGCCATTTTCAATCAAAACAATATTTTATTTTGAATATTCCTGTTAAAAAAATCAGAAAATATAGTCAAACATTTAAAAAAAACACAACTTATTTTTCTCAAAAAATTTTCAGCCAAACAATTTTGAGCAGCTCTACTTACTTCGCAGTATTTATGTGGCTTTTTTACTCTTTTGAGTTTTAGTTTTAGCTCCAATGAAAGCGGACCGGTTACTTCCACCTTCTGGTTCTCACAGCTTAGCAGGATATTGTGGCAGCTGGACTTTTAACACTGCAGAGAACTACAGAAATAAAAATACGTGTCATGGAGGGTGGAATAAATTCACAACAAATTCAGGTTTGAATTTTTAAATCTCCCTTTCCCCACTTCATTTTGTTGTTGTTGTTTGTGCATCTACACTGTGGGGCCTGTCCTGGGGGAGGAAGCTTGAAATTCCAGTCCAAATTTTACATCTATTTCGCACCTCTAGTTTAAGGCATGAGTATATGAGGATAATTGGGAACTATGGCCCCGATCCTGCAACTGGGTCTGTCTAGGTGAACTCTGGTGCCTGTGTGAAGACCTATTCCAGTGAGACTCTGTGGGCATAAAGATTCAACCACACAGATCTGATTAAAGGAGTGGGTCCTACATATGTAAAATTAGGGACTTTAATGGGCAGAATGAAGAACTGGCTGAGAGTTTTACAAATACATCAGGGACAAAAGGAACGTCAAAGGTGGTGCAGGGCTTCTGGTAAAGAGGAGATAACGTAAATAACAGAGTAGGACATGGAGAAGGCTAAAATACTCAATAGCTATATTGCTGTCTTTGTTATAGAAGATGAAGAAAGTAGGAGGCTCAGGAAGATGTATAATACTTGGAATCTAGAAATATTAGGAATCAGAATTAAGAAGAGTCAGGACAAAATACTGAGTTCCTGTCAAAACTGACAGGCCCCACTTGTGAATTTGCTCCACAAGGGCAGCCAGATCACTTCTTTTAAATACAGTAATTTTAAAGTGTCAAGTTCAGACACAATTGAAACAAATTTCAGGTACATAAAATCATCTCCAGTTTCCCAAGGTTTCAAACAGGGCTTCGTGAATAGCTTGTTGAACTTGTCCCATACAGGACTCCTGCTACTGTTCAGAATATTATTAATCTCTTAATATGGACTAAATTTGTGTTTGTTCTTTGAATTATTCACCCAGCTCTTTTGAAAGCATGGAAATGTGATGCCCTTTGAAATCTCTGCAGGAACTTCCTGTCCACTGCTGTGGTTGGTTTCAGAATCACAAGGCAGCTTTTGCTTTTTTAAAAAAATCTGTATATTTGTACCAGCCACATGCATTTCCTGGAAAAAATGCTCCCAGGCTCCTGATATGTGGCCCCTCCTGTAGATTGACCCTGTTCTTTCCTGACTAACAGATGACCTGAGCAAAATCTGTTTTCAAAGGCATTTATTTTCTTTTAAAACCTGCATCCTTCAATGACAGTAGCTGCTTTTTAGTGCCATCTGCTGGAATTGTCTCCAATCTCACTAGGTACTCATATCTTCCCTGCTGTCTGAGCATTTCAAAACCCAGGTCTAACAACATACCAGATTAAAAGGAGTAGCATGGTGAGTGTCCCCAGTTTGGAGAAATTTCTGGTAGGAGCTGTTACTGTGTGTTGTGTCACTTAGCTATGCTAAGTATTGTCTGATGAATACAAGGCTCAAAATACAATTTTTTTAGGAAGTTTAAGACATTTTCTCCTTCCACTTCAATTTTGTCCATGAAATTAATTTCCAGGTTCTTCACAGATGTATGGACTACACCAATACAGGAACCTGCCAGATCCCAACCTTCTAGGCTTTGCCTCAAGACCCCAGAGAAGTTAGTAACATCCCCCTTTCTGAATTAGGTTTTTCCCTTCTTCCCTAACTAGCCACTGTTGGTGTGTCACAGTTGAGGCAGAAAAAATATGAACATCTAATGTGACCTTCTGAATTGAGACTGTAGTGTATTTCAGTGAAGAAACAATAAACAATGATATGCAAAATCACAAGAGAGGATCTGCTGTGGAAAACCACTTTAAAACTGCTTATGTCTTTGTAGGTGCTTAACCACAATTACATGATTACTCGCTACTAATTTTCTTTGTCATAAGCACAAGTTTTGCACATAGGAGTATTGTATAGTGTTCGTTTCAGCAACAGACATGAGCAGAGCTGGGATATCACCACGTCTTGGGTGGGTTGCTGAGCACAACGTCATGGGTTGCAAAGGGTTGCTCTGTGATCCTGCTACCATCATCATGGTGTTCAACTTAACCATTAAGTGTCCATCCAAGTACAGGAGATGGAATCTGGGGTCAAATATCTCTTGCTACCGCATATTGTAGGGATCTGTGGGACTAGAACATGGGCTTGCAGTATCTGAGACAGCTGATGGTTCCACGTTGCCACTAGGAAGTCAGGCAGAGCTGAATCCAAGGATCACTGGGAGATTTGGCACCGTAGGAAGTACCACCCAAAAGGTCCAGAGTGCCAGCAGCCTTGTAATTGGACCCTGGTCAATATTTAACCCTGGAGGGTGGATGTCAGGAGGTGTTGTGTGTCCAAGGTCAGCAGTACTACCTAGTGGTAATACTCTGGACTATGTCACCCAGTGGTGAGAGTCCAGGATTCCCTTTCCTAGCAGTTACCGGCTGAGGGGGGCATGGAAACAGGAACCCAGGCCAACCCTGCTCTACAGGGGTTCCAACCCAGGACTCTTAAAAGCAATAGTCCATACACATGACTTAGGGACTGGCACCCTGACTCCAGTTCCCTGGGTCACTTCCTATCCCCCAGCTTCTGTTTCTCCATCAGCACCATGGGTCTGCCTTGGGATCCTGCTTGACATCCTCTCAGGTCCATCTCTGGAGCACCTTCCCCTTCTGGCAGCGACTCATCCCCCGGGCTCCCTGCAGTTGAAGGGTCTGTAGCAGCTTGGCTGTAAGGCCAGATCCTGGCTGCTTGGAGTCCTGGCTGCTTGGAGCCCTGGCAGCTTCTCTGCAAGAGGCTTGTGCACCCAGCTGCTCTCCTGCTCCATCCACTGAGATTCAGCTGAGCTGCTCTCTTTTGAATGCTCCCTTCACTGGGAGTATGCCCAGCATAGGTGAGGGTACATGGCTTCCTGTGTTCATTGCAGCTGTGCCCATTCAGTGCAGGGTCTGTTCACACCATCACAGTGGACCAGGAAGTTTGGGCAATAACACAGACATCTGGCCTGCAGTGACATTAGCATTGGTCTTGCCTTGCCTGCTGATCTCCAGTCTCTGACCCCAGCCTGATTCTTGCCTATCAGTTCTGGCTCTAGTGATTGCTCTGATCCCTGCTTGCTGATTATAGCCTTGTGGCTGTCCTTGACTTTTGGAACCCAGCCCAGCTGTGACTGCTAAACCAGACTGCCTATGCCCTGGTCCCTTAGACAAATGCCTACATTTTGAAAGGCTTTTCCAATGCAGGGTGATTAGTGTCCCTCTTCTCTTCTCCCCACCCCCCCCACCCGACCCCGTAATGTTTCTGTGTTAGACTTTGAGGTAGACTGTACATTGTAATATGTTGGTGTGTATGTTTAAAAAAATTCTCCTTGTTACATTGGATTTTTGTTTACTCCTTATGTTTGTAACCATTTTATTTGTGATTTAACAACTTTGGACACACTGCTGCAACTGTTCTAGTTTTTTCAGGTGTGGGGAAATCTATCATATTATCTAGCTTTGGGAAAATATTGTAGCCGAGGCACTGAACTAAACTTACAGATTTGGGTTGTCCTCCAAGCTTTGCCACAAACTTCCTGTGTAAGCTAGGACAAGTCCCCTAATCCCTCTGTGCCTTCTCTGCCCAGCAATCAGAGAGATAATAAGGATTGCCTACCTTGCAGGGCTGTTGGGAGGATACATTTATTAATGCAGGTGCAGTGCTCAGATACTACAGTGATGAGCATCATAGAAAATCCTATTGGTTTTTCTCAAAGGTAATTATAATAGATTCTCCCTTTGCCCAGAGGGTAGGATAGATCCTACCCTTGCCCATAGGGCATAATAGATCACAGAGTTGGAGATGGTTTGTTTTTATTTTCATGGAGAAGGTGACTTGAGGCACCTACTGGCCATTGTACCTCAGTAGTGGTGTATGTTACCTACTAGGTGTATGCTACATACTAGGTGTATGCTACCTAGTGAGTTATGGTGGCTTAATGGTGCTGTGATTTGAGATCAGCATTTTCCAAACCTAATCACACATAAAGAGCAGAGATTCAAGGATGGAGGAATCTGTTAGTTACTATTACTGCTGTCTGAGAATAAAAATGACAGGCAGAATTTCCTTTACAAAGCAGAATAAAATAGATATTGACTGGTTTTCCTTTTTATAGTGGCAAGCAGTTATCCTTTGGGCTGAAAATTATTCAGTGAATAATCATGATCAAAGACCTGTTGTGGCTCACTTTTTCTACCCATATGGGAAATAGTGGTGTGTGGGGTTATTTTTTAATATACTATAGACTCAAACGCTAATCAATATTTCTGTAACACAAACACACTGTTCTGATTAGAATGCTCACTGCCTGGGCACTTCTATGTAGCCTGCTCTCTTTGAAACCCTGCCTTTTTTCTGACTTCACTTCCTGAATCTGCTGACAACGCTCACTGCCAAGTAAAATACATGTCCACAATGCTGTTGTTTGCAAAATATTCCCTTGCGAGTACAGCTGGGGCAATAAAAAGTTTCTCTCTAAACCACAGAGAACGGACTATCTCTTACATGAGCAAGAAATAGTATGCATTAGACAATATGTAATCTCAACATTTAAGCAAATATTGAATTGCTGCATTTTTCCTTCAAGTCTCCCCTTATTCTTGTGCCTCGGGATCACTGAGTGACCTAGAAAGCATGATTAGACTGAAATTCAGCAGAAGTGAATCAATGGAGTGACAGACTGGCACTACTAGAGACTCTTCTCAAAACAGACACTTCCTCTGCGTACCCTGTAAGCTTGCCCTACCTGTAGTGGCCTGGTGTCTCAACACTGACCTCCAGACACCAAGGGGAGAGTTTAATACACTGTTCATCCCCTATTCTTCCCTTGGTCCCCCATGAGACTGCCTACTAGGATGGCTGTTAGGCCCAGGTCCTCAAAGGATTTGTGGAAATCAATGGAAACTTGGAGTCTAAATGCCTTTGAGGATCTCGGCCTCTTGTGCCAATTGCAATAAAGGATTTTGTGATGTACACACTTGTGTGTCGCAAACTGGACTGAGACAAGCAACTCATTTCACAGGCGCTAGTGAACAACTATCCAACCCTGGACATATTCCTGGTTTTGTTACTACTAATCAAGCTTTTTCCTGTGTTATCAAATGTCATTTATAAGATGGAACACACTATAACTGTAACGTTAAGTGTGTGGATTATGATGAATGGGTGGGGCAGTATATCATGCAGCTGTGTCTAATTAAAATAGAATTTTGGAAATATTTGTTCGGGCGAGGGAGAAAAACCTTGCATGGTTAACTAAAAGCCTCATTAGTAGGATCTCCACTGTCAAGAGTTAAATCTGTACCTTTGCAGGTAATTAATCTTCTTACCCTGCTTATTTTGCTAGTTGGCACTTGTTAAGTCCCTGCAAAGTCACACCCAGCAATGCTGTGTATTATCCTTCTGCTTTCTATTCCTACATATGGTCAAAATCAACTTACCTTCCGGGTTGCTGACATCAGCAAAATGTACTCTTGGCAAACTACAGCATTCTCCCGGTAACCCTTTGTTTGGTAAGTGTTTGTTACAATTTTATGTATCTGATAGCTTTACTTTCTATTTGCTACTAATAACTCCAGCTACCAACATGTGTATAACAAGGAAAAAATTTACTATAGTATTATAACTTGAAACAATCCATCATGCATATGATTTGATACCCAAGGATCTATAACATGAGCAAAGGATCCCCTTTCAAAGGAAATATGTATGTATGCTATACAGGGAAATATATCTTGAGCTCAAGTAGTAGCAAAAAGTTTGTGTGCGCGTCAAAGTTTCACTAACACTTAATACCAGTGTGTATTATGTAGTTTTATTCTGAGATGTTAAGCACGACTGTCACCTTATTTCGTGTTGTACTCACTTATTTGTATTTTAACGAAAGACAAAACTTTCAAGCTACTATAAAAATATTAATCATTTGGTACCAGACCTATAATGTCTGTAATTAGTGAATTACACTTTCTGCCTATCTTTTCATAGTATCTGTTATCTCTGAGATATCTGGTTTTAAAATCACTCTGAATACATTTCTATAAACCAGACCGTTTAATTGGATACAGAGCCAGTAAGCTGAAAATCCTGAAATCATAAATTATATTATTTACCATAAACATGGGTTTATTTCAGATGAGTTAAGGGACTTCTCAGCTACTGCTTATGTTCTCATTCTATTATCAAAAGTATTCTCATACTTCCGTTTTTTAAATGTAAACCAAAAATGACAGGTAAATTGTCAATTTCCCTTTTTGTCCTTACTGAATGTCTTTTTATTTACATCCTAATTTTCAATTTATAGCTATAGCTACTTAAGTTCCCCCATTATGTTAAATTTCTCCAATTTTCATATTGGTCACTAAATTTTATTCAGCAAAAATGTCTAAAAGGGAAAGGAATTCAAGATATGAAAAGGGCTTATAGAATGATTTTATTGTGACAACAAATATTCATGAACAAAGACCACCTCTTATCTAGGAATAATTAGACAGTAATGAAGGCACCCATATGAAGGATACATTGTTTGTGAAGTGACCTACCTTAAAGATGATGTTGGGGATATTATTTTAATAAGTATCTAATATTAAATAGATAGTTACAGTTCAGACTATTCTAGCACAGGGCAATTTGGTACAATGGCAAACTCCTCAAATTTTTAAAGCTACTGTCTACATTGTGCTATTGGATTATGGTAGGCAATCCAATCTGAATTAAATCCATAAAACATTTCAAATGCATAAACTACTTCTGTTTATGTTACAGGGTGTGTTTTATCTTTTCCCTTCTGACACATTCTCCAGGACATGTCTTCTTGTTACAGTGTAAAATTAACATACACCAAACTCTAAATGGTAGAGTATGTGGTAGAGTCCTGATGTAGGTACTGGCAAAAAGAGAGGGGAGGGGGAATAAATGCATTTAATACTTTTATAATTTTCTTATATATAATAGAACCTTTCTGGACTTTTTCAGAAACAAACATAAAAAAAATTATATACTTTATTACAAATGGTAAATTCAGAGTGCTCAAAAAACCCTCATTTACAAACATTACTGGACAGAACACAAACATAAAAATAATTTACAAAGTCATGAAGTAGTTTATTGACATTAATCAGCTTTCAGAAAATAAAAAAATGTACATACACGATTTACTTGAAGGCAGGCAGTATAGTTCCATTTTTATCAGCCTCCCACAAACCTCCCTCCCATTTGTTTTCTTTAAGAGTATTACAGAAAGCAACCTACAGTCTCTATTGCAGTTTAACCTTTAATACTGAATGATCATCGAATGTTAGGTCCATGCAGGTCTTGGTCAATATTAAACAAAGATCTGATGTATCATCTGAGCAGGAACAGCACTTCTCAGAGCGGTGCTGCTTTGCCACTAGCTCAACTGAAGGCTCGCCAGTCTTTCCACACATGTGCTTTGTGGGGTGCAAGCAGGACTCAATGCCTCTCAGCCTTTACCATTAGCTTTATGTATCTGCCACTTGTTATGTGTTTGTTTTTTCTGTTGCTCTACCACAACATCATAGTTCTTTTTTTCCAAGTCAGTCTCTTCAAAATGTTTGCAACTGTTGTGTTAGCATTAGCTGGCATCCACTGTTGACATGGTTCATGACCTTCTGCTTAAGCTGTGCAACCTGTTCTCTGAGCATGTTGGCAGTGGATGCCAGTTCTGAGTTCTGGGCTTTCAAAGTTTTCACTTTTTCTTCCAATCTGGCAATCCTTTCCAACTTCCTTTTCCGGCATTTGGAGGCTGCAATTCTGTTTCTCATGCGCTTCCTCTCAGCCTTGATCCTCTCCTGTGACTCCATATCAATAGGGGACAGTGGAGGAGTCTCTCCTGGCATTTCAGGTACAGTCTGGGGCTCCTCTTTCAAAGCTTGCAGTCTGGGATGCTGCACTGGCATCTGAGGATTAATGTGATGCTGAGGTGGATAGCCCATGTTGTTTGCATTGTAGTTAGGTGCTGTGCTGAGTGCACTGGGGTTAAAGTTGCTGAGATTGGCATACACTGGAGGCTCACTGTGCAAAGTGGTGTTGAAACCATTGTTGCCAGCCATAGAAGAAACAGGTGTCATACCACCATTAACAGGTTGGGCAGCAGATGTAACACTGGGCATCGTATTCTGGTTGTGTAGCTCTGCCAGTGCCCTCACAAAGCCTTCAGCAAACCCTTCTTGCTCATCAGTAACATTTTTGGGACAGAGAAACTGTGTTGGGGTAGGAGTGGTGGTGATCAAGCCATTGCTGGACTGGATGATGAGCCTTTCCAGTTCAGGAGATGCCAGCTTGAGGAGACCAACATCTGGAGAGGTAAGAATATCAGCATTCTTGTTCCTCAGGTGGGGCTTGAGATTGCTTGAAGGATCAGCCAGATTTAGAGTCATATTCTGCTTCAGGACTTTAGGATTATTATATCCATAACCACCACTTTCTGGCTGTACAAAGGTAGCATTTAGGGCATCATCATAGAATGTAGGTTCCATCTTTGCAGTCATAGAACACAGTCCACAAAACTGTCTCTAAAGCAATAAGAATTAAACAGTGACAAACGCGTTTGTTTTCTAAGTCCCGTTCAAAGAAAGTTCACCTTCACTTTAAACTACTGCTAGTGTAACTCTTTCACCAATGAAAAGCCTTTTAAAACAATCAGGATGAACGAAAGCCTTACTTTTTTGGCCACCGTGCAAGTGGCTGGAGTGTCTTTCCCCTGTTTCTTCAGCGCATCAGGGCTGAACTTTTTCAAACCCCAAAAAGAGTCAGCCTGAGAATGGAGTCGCAGCAGTCCTGGTGCCAGGTTCTGGGATCTCTCTCTCGAGTGAGACTGGGGAACGGGGGAGAAATCCAGTCTCTTGCTTTACGGTTTCACTCCGGAGTAAGTGTCCGACTGGGCAGCTTCGCCTCCTTATCGCTCGGCGGGAGGGTCAGAAATCCGGTCACTTTTCTGTGCCCTTCTGCTACGGCGGGGCTGTCTGGGGGAGCGCGCTGCAGAGCCCGGCCACTCGCCTGAGCGCTTCCCCGCCGCCTCCTCCGGCTGGCAGCCCCGGACCCCGCGGCGCCGGACCCCCCGGCGCAGAAGTTGTCCCAAGTATTTTCCCCTCCGCTCGCGCTGCCTGGACTCCGCCAGCTGCGGAGACGCTCCCGGCTCTCAGCCCTCGTCCGCCGCGGCTCGGGGTCCGAGCGGGCCTGGTCCCCGCCGGGAGCCGCCGCAACGCGAGACGCCTTGTCCCGGGTAATCGCCCAGCCGCGCTCGGGAGCTGCTCGCCGCGCTGCCAGAGCAGGCCTGCCGCTGCCCCGGAGCCCGCTGCACACTCTGAGCCCTTTCCCGGCGTGCAGCCCAACACTTATCAGCGAGCAGTAACCCACCAAAAATAGCCCATGATGTCACCCCGCGGCCTTCCCATTGGCTGCGGCAGCCTCCCCAGGGGGCGGCGGGCCGCGGGCCCGGCCTGTTGCAAAGGAGCCGGTCGCCATGGTCACCCCACCCCTAGAAGCTTCTCAGCGCCTCGCAGGGCACTGTGGGATGAGGTAATGCTTGTTCTCAGCGCGGGGCATTGTGGGCTGACGTATTGTTTTTGAATCTCTGGTTACCCGCTGAAGCGCTCTGGTGGGGTTGGAGGAGCTGGGCTGGAAGGGGGAGCCTCCTTAATAGGAAGGCACCAAGTGGTGGACGGAAGGGGGGTGGGGGCAGGTCCACAGAGGGAGACGCTCCTTTGGACACTGGGTGGCTAATGGGGTTTTAGTCAATCCTGCTGCTTGAGCCTTCACGGTTAAATCTGTTGGCAGGGGATTTGGTTAATCCTGGGCTGCCTGCTCGGCCTGTCTTTAGGCTGCTTTCTGAGCCCCCCCCTTCTGGGGTGGTACGGTCCTTAAGGTGGTCCGATCGCCTCAGTGGGCGCAGCCGCCGGTCGGCAGAAAACAGCGGCGGGGGGGAGGAACCTGAGCCGCACGTGATTCGTGATCCCCCGCCCCCGCTGCTGCTGCCGCGGGGGCTGCGGAGCTATGCGCGGGGAGCCGGGGGGCGCGCGGCGTCTGCACACGCGCTGCGTGACCCCTGCGCGCTCAGGGGCTGGGGCGCCGCGGGGGGGAGGAGCGGCAGCCGCCGTCCCGGCCGCTCCCGGGGAGGGGAGGCGACCCCCGGCTGGGGGGGGGGGGGGGGGCTGAGCGGGAAGGCAGCCTCCGAAGCTCCCGCCGGGTGTCCCGGCGGGCCCGGCTCGGGGCGATGCGCTCCCGCCCCTGACTCGCTCCCGCGTTCAAATCCTGGCCGCTCCCGCCTGGGAACTGCGGAGCGGGGCCGGGCCGGGGCTGACTCCACGTGATTCCTTCTCCTTGTGCGGAGCGAGAGACGTGCCTCGCTGGCAGGCGTGAGCCCCGCGGGTGGGGGCGGACGTGCCAGGGCCTCTCCCCGCCTTCCTGCCCGCCGGGCTCTGCCAGGTGCTCCCTGCTCTGGCCTCCCTTCTGCACCAGCTCTCCGAGAAACCGGAGAGAGTGTCGCGTTCACACGGAGCTTCCCCAGCCCCCAAGGGCTGCCGCTCTGTGCAGGTGCTGATGTTGCCATGAAAACGTGGCTCTGTCCGCTCTGCCAGTCTCACCGGGGCGGCGGCGGGGGGGGGGGGGGATTCATTTGTTACTCTGTGTCACGCTCTTCGGAAATAAAAGTGCTCAGTATTGGAGGGGCACCGCTGGCATGCCACCACCTCGGAGGTGGAAGGGAACAGCTGCTTAACGACATACAGCGCTCAAGTCCAGGACAGGAAGGGAAGGAGGCTGCTGTATTATATTGTGCATAACAGATCCACATTTCTTAGGCTCCTAGCAAGTAAAGCAGTTAAAAAAGAAAAGGAGGACTTGTGGCACCTTAGAGACTAACCAATTTATTTGAGCATGAGCTTTCCTGAGCTACAGCTCACTTCATCGGATGCCTACTGTGGAACTGTGCATCCGATGAAGTGAGCTGTAGCTCCCGAAAGCTCATGCTCAAATAAATTGGTTAGTCTCTAAGGTGCCACAAGTACTCCTTTTCTTTTTGCGAATACAGACTAACATGGCTGCTACTCTGAAACCAGTTAAAAAAGTTAGGTAGCCAAATTATCTGTTGATGTAAATTGTCACAGCTCTATGGAACTTTGCCAATTTACTCCAGAAGAGAATTTGGGCCACTATGTTACATCGCCTCTTATTATATGTAAAACTGCAAATTATTCATGGATTTGAACAAGTACTTTAAAAAGTGAAGCATTCCAGTAATATTTTTTTGTTCTAAACATAAAAACTCCTTCCATTTCCAAATGGGATTTTTTAAAAAGAAATACAAATCCTAAGCAGAGGTAAATGTCATATCCCACTATTTTTCTAAATGATCTCCCAGTTTCTTTTTTCAGTTTGAATTTTTTTTTTCACGTGCCTTCCACTTGAATTTGAGCAGTATATTAACTTGCAAAAGAGCCAATGCTGCTGTTTTTGGAAAGTAACTGGTGTACAAATAACATGGGCAGTCTTTGTAGCATCTGGAGTAATAGTTTATGGTGTGAAATTTTAAATTCACTCCTGAACATATAGCCTACTATGTGAAGATTCTCTACGTATTGCCACAGTACATGTAATCAAGATATGCCTATGTTCCAGAAAACTTAAATTCTGTGATGACAGGTTTCAGAGTGGTAGCCGTGTTAGTCTGTATCACAAGGACTCCTAATTGTTTTTGCTTAAATGCTGTGTAGCACACAACAAGAACTCCAACTGTTAAATAGTTTAAAAAATCAGTAATATAAAACATATATAAATATATAATATAAAACATAACATACAATAATAAATATATTTTATTTAAATAAGTAATATAAAACATAAGTAATAATAAATAATATAAAACATAACGTATAAATTAGTCTCTAAATCCAAGATCAGCCTGTTCAATGCTAGACACATTCATTTTTTAATTTATTTTTTAGCCTTTCCCTGCCTCATCAAAAACTACACTCAAGACAAATAAAATTGTATTCCATAAAGATACATTTCAGTTTTTCATTTGTCTATTCAACAATGGGAAATCTTTAATTTTACTTACTACCATCTCTTGTGCCATTTTTATATTATGATGTGTCAATGTGCAAAATTATCAAGTTCTTTAAAGGTTTGTCTACTGTGGGAAATTATTCTGGAAAAAGGGTAGAGTGTGAATTTAAAGCGCTGTAGCTATTCTGAAATAATTCCCTCTGTGGACACTCTTATTCCAGAATAAGAACACCTTTTCTGGGTTAGTTTAATCCATTATTAAACTAAACCAGAGAGAGGCCCATATCCTCAAAGGTTTTTAGGTGTCTAATTCCCATTGAAATTAATGGGAGTTAGGCACCTAAATACCTCTAAGGATTTGGGCTAAAGGCACTTCTACTCTGGAATAAGAGTGTCTACATGGGGAGCTATAGTACAATAGCTATTCTGGTCAATTTCCTCAGGTAGCTAAGCTCTAAATCTTAAGAGTGTTAAATAAGATCGCAACAATCTTTAATTTGTCCGGGAGCACTATTTTTATCTGCCTAACTCTATTTTTGCTGCTAACATTACAAAGCCAATTTAAGATGTAATTCAAGAATATGGTCAGTGTACTATTCAGGACTCTATATTTATCCAATTTTATTTGTATGAACTGAAAAACAGGTTACTGCTCCATTGGGGTCTGATCCAATATGAGTTATCAATATGAGTTTTCCATTGACTTAGTGAGTGTTAGAGTGGGTTGCTAGTTTACTGTTGTGTAGGGTTTTTTCTTTTCTTTTTTTTTTTTTCACCTACTTTGCTGCCAGGCAGGCTTTGACTTCCTTCCAGTCACAACGGTGGAGTTTCAGAACCATAGGTCAAAGTGGTCATTCCAGTTTTGCTGGGAACAAGTTGCTACCATGGCCTACTGTGAGGGCGGACACCCATCAAACACTAATTATGTTAACTGATACTCATTTAGAGGCTATTTGGTCAGTTGAGCAACACGCAGTTAAGCTGGTCATAAAAATGCCAAGTATACCTGCACAGCTTTGAAACCAAAGAAAAATTGACTTTATTTCCTTGTTCTGTTTGTTTCTTCCTGCTTGTTGCCTGTATATCATTCATCTGAAATGAGTGGTGGCTCTCTGCTCAGTGGAAGATTGGGAATCTTGGCTTAGCACCCAGCTGACCAACTGAGATTCATTCAGTACCATAGAACTCAGAGTCTGTCTGTCTGCACTTTAGCTGGGACCCTACCTCCCTGCCCTGGTAGACAGACACATATTAGCTCTGCTCAAGCTAGTGTACTAAAAATAGCAGTGTGAATGGTGTGGCACAGATGTTAGCACAGATTAGCCACCCAAATAGAAATCCATCCATCCTTGTGGGTCCATACTTCAGTGGCTAGCCCAACCCTCTGCCTGTGCCACAACGTCCACACTTATTTTTAGTGCACTAGCTTGAGCAGAGCTTGCACATGTCTGTTTACCTGGGCTGGGAGGCACACACCCTGCTGCAGGGTAGACATCCCCTCAGAAAATCTGAATCAGAATTAGGCCCCATTGGTGCAGAGATTTTGAGTCTTCATGGCCAGCATCCACAGAGCTGGGGATTTTGGGTGAATAGATCCCTGAATCAGCTATTACTTTAGCCCCGGCTCCCCCCCTTTCCTGATCTCCTAAAGTAAATAGTGTTGTGAGATGAAAAAACACTGTGCCATTTGTAGATGAGATCCATTTACATGCCTGAATAAACTTACTTGTGGGTAGGAACTGGAAATTAACTATATATTCCCATTGATGTGACAGGCAGATGCTTTGACCAATGGTAATACAGATTTTCATAGAATCATAGAATATTAGGGTTGAAAGGGACCTCAGGAGGTCATCTAGTCCAACCCCCTGCTCAAAGCAGGACCAATCCCCAACTAAATCATCCCAGCCAGGGCTTTGTCAAGCCTGACCTTAAAAATATCTAAGGAAGGAGATTCCACCACCTCCCTAGGTAACCCATTCCAGTGTTTCACCACCCTCCTAGTGAAAAAGTTTTTCCTAATATCCAACCTATCAAATCCCCCCTCATTCTTCTCTTCCACAGACTAAACAATCCCAGTTCCCTCAGCCTCTCCTCATAAGTCATGTGTTCCAGTTCCCTAATAATTTTTGTTGCCCTCCGCTGGACGTTTTCCAATTTTTCCACATCCTTCTTGTAGTGTGGGTCCCAAAACTGGACACAGTACTCCAGATGAGGCTTCACCAATGTCGAATAGAGGGGAACGATCACGTCCCTCGATCTGCTGGCAATACCCCTACCTATACATCCCAAAATGCCGTTGGCCTTCTTGGCAACAAGGGCACACTGTTGACTCATATCCAGCTTCTCGTCCGCTGTAACCCCTAGGTCCTTTTCTGCAGATTTTGATTTATAGCGTTCTCTAATCAATCAATACAGGGTTGCATGAAGCGATCAGATGATCTGAATAATTAAATGGCCTTTTCAGGGACAAATTAACATTTTTCAGACACACAATATCCATATGAATTGTATTTGGTCTTGAGGAATTAATGGGTCAGTGACTGTGTTTTCACATTTACAGTGAGCACCTTTTTTTTGGCAACACTCGCAGAAGGAGCCAGGTGCTTTGAAAACTTAAATATAAAGCATAGATTGAATCATTAAGAATTCAGTTGAAATACTGTGTGATTTCTTCTTAATTGCCAGCCACCTCCTGAGTTTTGGGTTTATTTTGATGACCATTTGAAAAGGCATAAATAGTAGTCTGAACTCCAGGTGCAAGGGAAACAATACTTGTGGAAATAAAATACCTCCTTGTAACATGCCTAAAATAAAAAACCTACATTCAAGTGTCTCTCTTATTTTTCACCCACCTCTTTCCACATTACTACAGGAGCTCTGAGAATTTTTTTTTCCTTGCCTCATATCTTTAACCTTGAGGCTTTGTTCACCACTACCATCCTTCAGGAAGAGTAAGATTGGGAAACACTGGATCTTCTCAAACTGTACCTCAACTTGAGGAGTGAGAGACTGGGGCTGATGGCTGAAGTCAGGTTGCCTATAAAGCAGGAACAGAATGCTCTTCCTGGTCTTTGCATTTGAAAAGGGCCTATAAAACTGTGGTTTATCAGAATTACAAACACTTGTAGATTAGAGCGACAAGAGTGAGGTAATATCTTTTTTTTGGACCGACTTCTGTTGGTGAGAGAGACCATCTCTTTTGGTGAGACAGAAGAAGAGCTCAGTGTGAGCTCAAAAGCTCATCTCTCACCAACAGCAATTGGTCCAATAAAAGATGTTACTTCACCCACCTTGTCTCTCTAATATCCTGGGACCAACACATTTACAACACTGCAAACACTTGTAAATGGTTATCTTGTCTTTCTCCTCCATCCCCTCTTAGTCATCACTTAGCCAAGATATACATATTTATCCCTTTTAATCTTGCTTCTTATCAATCCCTTTAGTCTGTCCCCTCCCACCCCCCCACCCCCCGCCCCAGACACATCATTTGAACGAATCACTGAATTTCCTCCAAATTATGTATTGATGGAATGGAGGGAAATGATGGGTGAGGGAGACAAGGTTGTGAATGATGGAGGAGGGGAAAAGTTGGGAGACTTTTCAAGACCCGTTGGGTTACCCCTGGGCCAGGACAGCAACACTGGGCACCAATCATGGTAAGGCAAGTGACATAGACTGTACTGAGGGGAGGTGTAGAAGTACAGGAAAAAACATTGGAAACAATGTTTATTTGCTCATTTGCACTTCAGGGTTTTTTTCAAATATTTTGTACAAGTAATTGGAACCTGTAGTATTTATATTTAACAATTAGAAGGAGAGGATTGCCATGGTCATCTCTAGAGCTGATCAAATAATAGTATTCACAAACAGTTGATGATTTTCCCCATCAGCTATTACATAACATTATTCACTAATATTTTCCCCCTTCCAATCTAGCTCTATAAATGATTGAATAATCACCAAATATATGTTGGGAAATATTGTTGTCAATCAATTTATTATTAATTATTATTATTCTTCAACTAGCTATAGTTATTGCACAATATCCTTTCATTGATATACTGGCTTGGTGAAAGTTAACTGCTATTGTGAGCCAAAATCCTGGATCTAACTCCCCCAAACGTTTAGGGTATTCCAGATCTGAATATCATGGCTTTAGTCTGTCTCTTGGTTATTATTTCTGTAGCACCAGAGGTGTGCATGGTAGTTTATGAAACACACAGCTGGACAAAGTCGCTGGGCTGTAAAGCTTATAATTGGGGATAGAGGCACTACAGAAAGTAAGGCTGGCAGAATAGCAGTTGATCAGCAATGCGAGTCCAGAGAAAGAAGCGGGTTTAAAGGTGAGATATAAAGGAAGAGTGGGAGGATATGTGACATATGGGAAACAGAAGGCTGTTTCCAGCCTAGCGGGCAGGCAGCATGAAAAAAAATCTATTATTCATAACATACAAATAAAAATATACAAATACAGTTGGGGTGGGGACTAGATGAATACACAACCTTGAAAGACATTTAACAGGCTTGAGGAAAAAGAGCAACTCTGGAAACGTTATTCAGGCTTGACTGAATTCCATTTCCATTGTGGAGCACCAAGGTTCATAAGTGCCGTTGTGTTTCAAGGTCTGGCTTGTTAACATTTCCAGAAAGTGTGTTTCAATGGCACGTTTTCTCCATAAGTAATGACCACAAACACTATTGATTTTATTTATCTGATATGACTGAAAACTTCTGATTAACAAGGGTTAACAATTCAGAGCCCTTGATAACATAGCCTTCCTTTTCAAAGCCATTTGATTATGACCCCAGAAAGGCTCTGGAATGCTTGTATTTTTAATTAATAAACAACCTGGCTTCCTATCAAAGCTGGAGCCTCACACTGTATCAGCAGCTGTTGGAGCAGCAGGGCTCCTGGCAAAGAGGAAAGATGGCACAGGAAAGGAAGTGACTCTGTGTGAGACCAGAAAGGCAAAAGTGTAAAGGACTGTGCAGGGAATTTGTAATGAGTTTTGGAGCCTTTCATCAGTAGGTTATGGGTTCGAATCGGGACCCAGGTTGTTACTGAAAATCCTTATTCATTACCATCTGACAGTTGTAAAGTGTCCTGTATGAAATGGCTTGGTGGTATCAATCTAGCTTTTAAAGAATTGGTGTCCACACCACAGAACCCTTACTCACAGCTGGCACTGTTGTTGGCCATCAGCAAAGGAGCCACCTGGTAGAGACAGTAAGCCTTCTAGAATCGCCCTGGAGATGGGGCAAATTGGCAGAGCTCTGTAGGGAACCTTACATGGTGGCTGTCCAAGTAGTACATATGGGAAATTTCAGTCTTCGTAGCACAGTAGTTTTTTTCTGAGGTCAGTTTGAAGGAGATATAGAAGTTACTGAATGGCTAAGAAAGAGGAGGGCATGGAGTGGATCGGGTGATATTTCAGAGAAGCTGCAGGGACAGACAATACTGTAGACTGAGCATGGGTATTGGCATCACCCTGGGATCTTACGGATTATATAGCAGGTACAAAATGGTGGGCAGTGTACTTAGATGCTAGAGGAAGTGCAGCACAAACAACTAGCAGTGCCTTTGGCCAATGCCCTGGTCAGATTGAGAGGACACTTTGTTTACCCAGTCCTTTGGGAATGCACAAAATATATTAAAAATACATTTTTAGTAGATCAGGAACATCAATATGAGATCAAGTGTACTTTAGGATGAAAGGACAAAGCTAACGGTGCACAAGCTGAAGGCTGTGATAGATGCTATTTGAGATTCAGCTGTTCTATATTTTTGGGAGTATAACTGGAAAGAAACATTCTGAAAAAGGCTGCACAGAATGCAGAGATATGGGTACCATCTGCAATGTGCACATATTTGGTGAGACTTTGATTCAGCCAGAAGTTGGCCATAGATCCAGCTAAGCCATATGAGAGAGCGTAAACATGAATGTGGTAACAGCTAATGATGTGACCTAGCTTTGTTCCCTTTGGCACGTGTTGGGCTAATGTTTTTCCCTTCTCCAGAACCATTGCAGTATAGGAAAAGGTGCGTAGTTGGCAAGTTAGCAAGCTCAGGCATAAATGTTCAGGGTATGGATGTTTACAACTTGTTGCCAGGTGCTTCAAGTAGCCATCTAGGTCAAAGATACAGGGTCATTTCAGTGAAAGCACCAAATTCAGCCACAGCCGATAATAAAAAATAATAATAATTAATAATAAATCTGATCTTTGATTGATTGTATTGATTTATAGACCATCTATCACTGTATCAGTTAGGGGGATGTGAAGATGTATATCTATATCTAACCTTTCAAAACAGCCATGAAACTTCAGAAGGCCATGCAAAAATCTGCTCACCTACCTATTCAAAAGTGATGGTAATGAATAAAGTAATTTTATTTTACTCATCTGTCTAAAAATAAGTACTCACCCCACTAAAGTAGGTGAGTAGAATTGAAGCTAGAGTATGGGACAGGACTTAGAAACTCTGGGTTCTATTCTCAGTTCTGTCAATGACTTGCTGGGTGACCTTGGTCAAGTCACTTCCTAACTCCATGCCTCAGTTTCCCTAGCTGTGAAATGCGGCGAGTGTTACTGACATCATTTGTGAAGTACTTTGAGATCTATGGATGAAAAGTGCTATATAGCAGCTAGGTATTATTAGTAGTATAGAAATGCCTAAAGATTGACTCCAGTTGCCACAGGGAAGGTATGGAATTCAGACTGGAGGAAGGGGGTTCACATTATTAAAAAGCTTGAGAACCACTGCTCTATACCACTTTGGAAATGGCATACCTGGCTTCTCAGTGGTATAAAACCTTTGCTTCTAGTCCCATGGGATTGCAGGATATCATAATGTGTTTGTTTATCCTTCAATCTTGCATTCCTTTTTTTTTTTTTGGCACTTATTCAAGACTGAATACAGCAAGTGCTTGGATCTCAGACCAGTGTCATTTACAATTTCCAGTCCTTCAGTGGAATCCTTATCATTGGAGGTTTTTAAGAACAGGTTAGCCGAAGACCTGTCAGGGATGGGCTAGGAATATGTGGCCCTGCCTCAGCACAGGGGGCTTGAGACCCCGTCCCTTCCAGTCCTACATTTCTATGATGGTTCCTTGTGACAGAGTTCTGAGACCCATAAGGTGGACCAGCACTTTGGTCGCTGTACATCTAATTACCTCCCCCCCCTTTCCCCCGCAGGGCCTGATTGAGGAAAGGAATGACTAGTTACTAGATGAGCCTGGACTGGGGAGAGCTAAGGAATGAATTAGCTTGTTAACTGCAAGAGTAGAAGCAGGGAACGGGAAGGAAAGGCAAATCTCAATCTCTTTTCTTTCTTATGATTGTATGACGCTGTAAATAAGAATTACTGCATGGGACTGTGACAGAGTGGAGGATGATGAGAAACAAATAAAGTACATAGGAGTGATCACAGAGTGGAGGTTTCAGAGTCATTTACAGGAGAAGACAGGAGTGGTGGGCTGTGCTGTCACTTCCTGCAAAATGTAATTCCCAGAAATTTGCCTTCTACCTTGGGCACTTTATTAGTTTGAGCATTTTCTATTTGTATTAATGTGTGTTGCCGAATAATAATCCTTTGCACTCATGTAGCATCTTCCATGAGAGAATGGCAAGATGCTTTGCAGAGGTTAATGAATTTCTCCTGGCAAAAGAGGTCGGGAAGTATTATCTCAAGTTCACAGATGGGGAAACTGATGCATAGAGAAGCTGAATCCTGACCAAAGTCACACACAGACAGTTTCTTGGCAACTGTTAAAAGAATTCAGTAATCATAATGCCTACTCCCATTCCTTAACCGCAAGATACCATGAGAAACACAGCAACTCAGGTGTAAGCACCTCAGGGCAGAGGCCATGTTTCCCATATATCTGTACAGCGGAGCTTTAGCATACTGATAGCATCTAAGATTGTTCCTCATGTCAGCCTCTGGATGCTCCCTAAATACATATAATAATAACGTTTTAACAAGCCATGGGGCAGATCCGCAGCTGGTATAAATCAGCAGCTCTCAGTGGCAGTCATTGAAATCCACGGCGCTACTCCGGTTTCCCCCAACAGAGGATCTGGCCCCCGTTGAATTATTGGGCCATTGGACAGCCCATGGAGTGAATTTCACTACTTTTCTCGTTCATCTGCGTGCTGAAGTTGCTCCTAACACACCTTGACCAGAGGCAGCAGCAAATCGCTCCGCGTTTCAGCCGAACAAAGGCCCTTCTCAAGACGTTGCGCGGTGTCAATAACGCGGCAGCCCTTCACTTCGCACGAAGCGTTCATGGCAAGCCTGCAAAGCGCAGGGCGTGGGAGCAGCCTGCCCGCGTTCACGTTCTGTCCTGCTGCGCCGGATTGCGACAGCCCAGCCTCGCTGCACCACGGCACGTACTGTAAACACGGCTCTGCGCTGGCAGAACAATGCCCGTCTCGGGGAAGGGGTGACCGGCTGGGTTACTGAACGTCCAGAGAGTCTGGAAAACAAGCCCAGGTCCCCTTGGAACGGTGCCACTTTCCGGGCTCCCACCAAACAGCCCAACGCCAGAAAGAGACATGTGTCTCAGCAGTCATCAAAGGGTTAAAGTTCTAGGGGGGAGAAATATCTTCCCCACCATCCATCTCTGTCTTCAGGCAGCTCTGGTTTTGCATTCCTGTCCCCCTAAGCAGGGGCTGTAGTGACATGAGTGAACAGACGTGGGTAAACATATAATAATCTTTGAAGTGAACAGTGTCCCATCAGAAAAGGAGCCTTTTGGTGACCTGTGCATAGGGTTTTTTGTAGCGTTAGGTGGGGGATCTAGCCAGGGGCAAGACACCTTTAAAAGTCTTTATGATGCAAGTGAAAGTAAAGTGTATTTCGGTGAGTACCAAAATCCCCTGTGGCTTTCTGTTGAGTGTTGTCCCCGCAACAGGTGGTATAAAGACAGCAGAAAAGTTATCGTCAAAGTTTAACTTTTTTCCCTCAGGCTGAGCTGTTCTCAGACTTATTTTAGCATTCAGATGAAAAACAATGTATTTAACTTGTTTGTTTTGTAAGATTTTTTATTTTCTCTGCTGTGCCCTCCCTCTTATTGGGTGTATAGATTTGCTCTTCCTCTCGTGTTGTTTTTATACACATTGAGCACTTTCTTAGGCGGGTGTCTTCCAAGCCAAATGAGGGTGTTTCCAATTCTTATGGGAGTTCCCCTTTCCTCCATGCACAGCAGCTGGGCAGTGCACTGCTGAGAACAATAGAAAGGAACATCAACAGCCTTGGTAAAGCTTAATTGATAGATGTACATTAAGTCTAGAACTGCATGACACCAATAGCTGCCCAAATATAGGACAGTGGTTTGTTTTCTTGGTGTTCCAGTTACACAGGTTTAGATATAGTGTGTACTTAAAATTTAGGCATTTTGGCCCAGATCCACCATAGTACTTAAGCTCCAACTTTCAGTGCACTCAGTGGAAGTCTGGAGCCTAAATACTTTTGTGGATCTGGGCCTTTATTGACCTGAAAAAGACCTGAACTCTAGCCTACTAATTAAGTTATTATATAACATTTACAAAAAACACACATTTACAAAAAGTAACCTGCCCCTGTGTAAACAAGTATTTGAGTAACAGGGACACCTAGAGAATGGATATATATACCTTTGAAATGTAAAGATGGAATAATTGTTCCTAAAATGTTAAAATGAAAAATTGGGAATAAATTAGCCAGACAGAAGGTTTTAATTAATTATATACAGAACCTATATATATGGTGCCTACCTACTAGTGGTGAAATATTGGCTCCATTGAAGTCAAGGGCAAAACTGCTATTCACTTCAATGGGTCCAGGATTTCATCCAATTGAAAGCATATAGATACAATCAAATTTTCAAAAGCATCCAAGATACTTAAATAAGTGGTCAGATTTTCAAAAGAGCTCAGCTACAAGAAACCCTTTCATTTTCAATATCTGCATTAGAATTTCTTTTCACAAGACTCGGGGTATTAACTCTTGAATCCTGGCCAAAATTCCAACCTAGAAAGAATGTATCATCTAAATTCCGCTTTTGGTTTAGTTTGTATCAGGTATCCTTTGGTGTAGTGTTGCTGTGTTCTATTAAAACAATCACTGTGTTAAAGACCTTGGGAATCATCTGGATGGAAGAGATTGTAGACAACTTAGACACTCATACCATTTCAGGGAAAACCCAGAGTACAATAATAAGAAACAATTAGGAACAAGACATCAAAGGGTCTCAGTGTGAGTCCCAAGAGGAAAAATACAGCTTACATTTGTTTTGATGTTGTCTTACATAAAGTTAAAGATGTGTGTGTGTGGGGGGGTGTTCTAGGTCACCACCTCAAGGGGTGTGCACTTAAGACAACACAATCACAGACTCCAAGATTTCCCTGTGGTTTATTTTGGTTGTAGGGCCGTGAAGATAAGACACATAATTGTACCACATACATGGCAGTGCTATCCATCTGATAAATTGCACTAACCATGCACCTTTGACCACCTTGCCTACACTCTGTCTGCTAATCTATTTCCACCAAGACTACTCCTAGCATTCCAAACCCTTGAGAAGCTTTAAAAAAACAATCACAAAAATGTTTTTCTTTCTCCAAACGTGGAATTCTCCCCCCCAAATCATTCTGGTCTGAGGCCCAAGATGGGTAACTTTCATTCCTGAATTAGTGACAAGTTTGAGGCCCAATATCTTGTGACCCTTCAGGGCTAAGTATGGGGGATTTATCCCACTGGGAATCTGAGAATCCCTTTCCTTTCCAATGAGAGGACACATGTATTTAGAATTCTGATAGCTCACAATTCATTGGTCCTTTAATTTGTAATATTGTTTTAGATAAGAGTAATTCTAGGTCATTTTTAAAAGCTTTTACTGCGTTTTAGGCCTTGGCTATATTGGGAAAATGCAGTATGTTATAAAAGGATGTTAAACTTGATTATTTAAAAATGTGTTAGCCGATTATGGCTAATCCACCTTTGCCACCACCAGCTAAATCATTGTTTAACATCACTGATTTGCATCTACACAAGCTGCTAAATCATGTTTAACAGGTTAACTAATGTTTTAAACAATATGTTTGCTAATATAATACATTTTCCCGATACTGTAGAGAGTTTCAAGGAAGTGGAACCCATCCCTGCACTCTACTAGGCATGTGCAGTGCCATGGAGCATTAGCTAGGAATCTTGCTCTTGCAAGAGGCCTTTTACTTTTTCAGATATGATCTTAGTTTAGCAGCTACAGTACTTTCCTCTCTGGAAGGCCTGCACAGCTGATCTCAAGATTTTAAAGAAGTATGAGTAAGGGAATAGTACCGTGGTGGTGGAGGGATACAAGGTATACTACCAGTAGATTTTTAGAGTTTTGGTAGCAGATGGGAACAGATCCTCAAAGGTATTTAGTCTCCACCTAACTTCTAGTGATTTCAGTGGAAGTGAAGAGCCTAAATACCTTTGAGGATCTGGCCCCTTGTATCTAAAATTGTTTTCCTGTAAAAAGATTTCTTACACGGTGGTGACTCCATCATGGTGTAGTATAAGGATGTTCTAGACACTTGTTTGGTGTGGGCTACATAACTCTCTTGTGGCTTTGACCCTTATGAGTAATGCACTCATCCTAAGAAAATGCAAGCTAAAAAACCTTTACACTGTCCCATTGGGTTCCTTCTTTCTCTTCTTTTCCAAGTTCTGATAGCGCTGTGTACACAACAACAAAAATGAAACACACACCTCGCAGCTAATGGATCTGATTGAAAATGAAAGAAAAACAGCATGAAGACAGCATGGCTTTTACTTTGCAGCTTGCCACCGGCCCCAGCTATGCTACTTTGCGCACTGCACAGAGGAGGGGGACTGGAACATGGGTCTCCTATAGGGGTGCCCTAACGACCAGAGTTATTTACATGCTGTCTGTCTCTGGCCCAAAGACTGCTCCACTATGGAGAAATACTTCGAGAGAAATAGTCATTGGGCCAGAGAGAGAGAGAGACAGAAGGGAAAAAAAGAGAATCCCTCTGAAGCCTGGTGCTTAGGGCATCCACAGGGGACATCCACGGTCCAGTTCCCCTCTTCCAGTCACTCTTTTGTTATTTATTCACAGTGGAACAGCGTCATCAGGAGAGACTGCCCCACTTCAGAATATCCCATAACTCAGCAGTGAGAGCATCCTCCTGATGGGTGGGAGACCCTGTGTTCAAATCTTTTCTCCCCTTCTAGCAGAGAGAAGGGAATTGAACTAGGGTTTGCCACATCTCAGGCAAGTGCTCTAACCACTGGGATGAAAGCTATAAGGTCAGCAGTGCCCCCCTTTTCCGCCCCCTCCCCCCCGATTTTGAACAGCACCCGATCTGGTAGTTGGTCTCTGAGCACGCCTGTCAGATTGGGCCCTACTTAGACAGCAGAATGCCTGTCTTCTCTGTGACTTGCTGTGGGACTTGGGCAGGAGCTGGACATCTGGATGCCTAGAGGAAGGCAGCAGTGCCTCTGTCCAGAGGCAGAAACTTACAGGGAGAAACTTCCAGAGGCAGAAATCTACAGGCCTCAACAGAAGTCTTATGACTCACTGTGGAGCTGAAAACTGGGACTCTAGGGGCCTAAAGCCAAGATTAGGTTGCCTGAGTCTAGGGTTTAGATACCTAGGTACCTTGGTGGATCGGAGCTGAAGTGTTTTGAAAATGTGTGAAAATATTTAATTTTGAAATATTTCATCAACAATTTCATGAAAAATGTGAACAAAGGGGAAACATTTCCCCCCCACAAACTATAATTATTCATAACCAGCTCTAATTTTACAGCAGTTAGGACAAGATTTTCATATTTGCTAAAGCTAGATGCTGAAATAAATGGCCTGCGTTTCTGATTGGATGAGGATCTTGCAGCTCCTGTTAAAATCAATGGAAACTACAGTTGCTCAGTGCCTCTGGAAATCTGGGCTAAATATAGATTAAGATGCCTGACATTCAGCACCCACTCTTGAAAATTTTGGCTTGACTGCCTTAAAATGTAGCATTAAAATGACATGCTGTTCTCCCACCAGCCATCTGCTTTTCCAGATTTGAAAATGATCGTTTAATTAATTAAACTTCCCTGCTTCCTAAAGGTGGTGAGGGCCTAATTCAATAATATTGTAAAGTGCTTTGAGATTCTCAGATGGAAGGTGTCAGAGAGATGCAAAGTGCATTAGCATTGGTATTATGCAACAGCCTCCCTTTTGAAACTGTGGAATGCGTGTGATCCTGACCTTGTTTCTGGAGGTGTTCCTTTACCTTGATAGTATGTTTTCCTGCAGTACCAAATATGGTCATGAGGAAATACCTGTCTTTCTCCTTATAAGGGTAGGGAGCCACTTCCCAGGCTCACTGTCAGTTTTATTGCTAGTAGCAGTTACACAGCTCTGTTTAGCCTCCTGCCTAAAAAGGCAGTTCCTGAGATCCCTAATCTCCAGGAGCAGAATTCCACAGAGCATACAACCCTCTAAGGTCAGTCATTTACTTACAAGGAAAGCAATAATTCAGGATCTTACTTGTCACTTTCCAAGGAAGCCAGTCAGTTTACACGTAGAGTTTTGGCGATCCTCTACTGTAAGTGATTAGACAATCAGTGAATAAAGTGAAGGTGTGGGCCGATCCTGCAAGCTGTTTCATGCTGCTATTTCCTCCACCAGCACAGATCCCCATAGGACCCTGAACAGCCACAGAGGTGCACCCAGGTGGAGCAGCTGCCAGACACAGAGGCCTTAATTTGAAAAGCACCTTGGTGCTTCCCAGCTCAAAGGATCTCATATAAATGTAAGGAATATTTTAGATATTAATGGTTTTTCAACATTTTTGAAGAAATCCCCGTTTCTGAATATTGACTTGCCTCTTTCCCACCCACCCAAATTCTTTTTTAGGGCCAGATTCTGACACCCTTACTCAAGATCAGCAGTATCTTTCCACTGGTTTCCCTAAGCCTAAACTTGACAATTCTGGGAGGGATTTTCAAAAGCACAACTGGTTTAGCCTACACACAGCTTTTATATCAGTGTAACTGTGTTGGTTAGGGGTGTGGTACAACCCCTAGTGTAGACAGTTATACCAGTATAAAATTGTTTATACTGGTATAGCTTATTCCCCTTCCCTTACCAGAATAAGCTCTACTGGTATAATCATATTTTTACTGGTATAACTGCATCCACACTAAGGGATTTTACTGCTTTAATGCCAGTATAGTTAAAGCAATACAACTTTTGCATGTAAACAAGGCTAATATGATTTAGGAGCACAAGTCCCACAGGAGAAGTTGTAGTCCTTAAGTCACTTAGGAGCTTTTGAAAATTCTACCACCTAACACAAATCCTTGCTAGCTCCCCTCCCGCATATTAATTATCTGTGTTTTCCTATCACTTCCATTTGATTTCAGTGGAATCGGTTGTGGAATAACGTAAATAAAGGTATTGAAATCTGGCCCTTACTGTTTAAGGGGCAAACAGATTCAACTACCTTTTTTGTGATAACACATGATAAGGCAGACTCAACAACAGATCAGTTTAACAGGCAAGTATTGTGAAAACAATGCACATGCACATAGTCTTTGAAGTATTTATTTGTAAATGGGACTTTTATGGAAAGTGTTACTATAAAAGGCTAGAAAGCTTTTACCGAATTGCTTGCCTGCCTCTTGGGACTGGCTCTGGTGCATATCTGGTCTTGAGTTATATAAAACTACATTTTTTTGAAAGTGAAAAAAATAGTTTATTTATATGGATGTAAATAAGTAACATAAAAGAGCACTTATCCTGGGCTCCAGGTGCCCAGGCCATTAATTAGATGATACAATGCAAAACTATTACAAAATTTGTATTTCTAGAACCTGAGATCAACAAACAGTCACAGTGGTATTTTTGTTTTGAAGAGTTTTTTACATGGGAGGTGGGGAATTGGAACTGATAGAATTAATAATGGAAAAACATTTATTATTGGTTGAGTTCTGGTAACCTATAGAGAATATTCACTGATATTTCCACAGGAGTTGTTTCATTAGGTGAAAGTCCCTCCTTTTGAATACATAAAACATCCCATCTAGCCCTGAAGAGAGCCATCCTATAAGGAATATTAGCAGAAATGGATAATAAACATTAAGGCTAAGATTTACTTAAGCAACTAGTGATTATTAGTGCCTCAATTTTTGGGTGTCCAAATTTAGTCACCTTAAAAAGGTCTGATCTTTAGTAAGCAGGGGTCAGCAACGTGTCTGTACATGGGCACAAGTGTCCATGGTAAAAATTTTGAGGACCGTGAGGAGCGCTTATGGTCACCTTGGGTGGCTCCCTGCAAGCGTCTCCCTGTCCCTGCTGTTGCTGGCAGAAGTGCGGCCAGGCGGCTCTGCAGGCACGCTGCCTCCGTCCCCCCCTCCCCAAGGGCTGACTCCGCAGCTCCCAGCCCATTGGCCAGGAATTGCAGCCAATGGGAGCTGTGGGGTCAGTGCTTGTAGACAAGGCAGCACACAGAACCACTTGGCCATGCTTCCACGTAGGCACTGGAGGAGGGACATGTCGCTGCTTCTGGGAGCTGCTTGAGGTAAGCGCTGCCCAGAGCCTGCACCCCTGAGCCGCCCCCCTGCTTCCCTGCCCCAGCCCTGATCCCCCCTCCTGCCCTCCAAACCCCTCAGTCCCAGCCTGGAGCTCCCTCCTGCACCCCAAACCCCTCATCTCCAGCCCCACCCCAGAGCTTGCACCCCCAGCTGGAGCCCTCACCTCCCCACCCCCCTTTTCCAGCCTGGAGCGCATACCCCCATACACACACCCCCACCCCCTGTCTCAGCCCCCCACCAATGTCCGTCACTAAGTCCGGTAATGTTGTCAAGTGTCCATCGCGCAACGCAGTGGTGCTGACCCCTGTTAGTAAGCGCTTGATCCAGCAAGATGCTGAACACTCTGGCCCAGATCTATGGAAGTTAGGAGCCTAAATACCTCTGAGGATCTGGGCCTCTGCCCCTGATCTAGCAAAGCACTTAAACACGTGCTTAACTTTAATCCCATGAGCAGTTCCACTGAACTCAAATGTTAAGTGCATGTGTTTTACTAGATCAGGGATACAGCATGCAGAACCCTGCAGCCAAGTGCTGAATGCCCACTTTTTAAAAGACCATGCCAAACTGAGGCTCTTCAGGTTGAGCACCCAAAAACCGAGGAACTAAAATCACCAATTACTTTTGAAAGTCTTGGCCTAGAAGTTTACTTACAGTGAAAAGCCTTCATTTCCGCATGTCAGCTCATGAGTACAAGACCCGTTGCCTATTTTCTTGTGTTTTCCCATATTTGGTTCCATGTTTGTGCTGTAAAAAGTTAGGAAGTATGGTCAAGTACTAAAACAACGTGACTAGGCTTCAGGGCAATGGTATATTTCATGAGAGGAAAAAATATTTTATAAACATGGTCAGCTTCCTACAAGAATCAGAGCCTGGAGCACCCTACAAAATGTTCCCAGCAAGACTCACTGTCCCTTGTAGTTACCATAATGAAAAGCGGGCTGTGTCCTGGCTTTGCGCTGAGCAAGGGGCAGCACACTGTTGAGTTGCTTTTGGAGCACACCTAATGGGAGATGGTGACTCTGAGAGATCTGCCTCCTCGTTTCCCTCTGCTTGGCAGGCCTATACAGGGTGCAGTATAATTCCTGTGGCTTGCTAGTGTAATTTTGCTAACCAGCAGATTGCGGGGGGGGGGGGGGGGTTGGGGGGAGGGGGAGCTGTGTTGACTCCTTGTCCTGCCCACTTGCCTGGGGATAGGAGTTTAGCAGCCGCACAAATGCCACTCTTTCCCCCATCTGTGATCTGGGTAGCTGGAGCAAGGGAGAAAGAGCCACCCGTACTTCCTTGTGCTACCACATGAGTTGGGCTATAATCTGACCCTGTAATAGTAAGAAGAAAAATAAAGTGGTAAAGCAGTTCGGAGATTCTTTTATTAAAGTGTCAGAAACCCCAATCCTGACACAACATGCTACACGAGGCAAGGGCTCTCTTTTAAAGAGCAAGATTGTATGCTGTAGGTGGGAGATACTTGTAGAATTTACTCACAAAGCGTTTGTGCATCACAATAAGGGGATTCAGTGGTTACATTGTTGAGAATAATCCTGTTTCTTGTACCCCCAATGGCTGATGTACCCCTTAGGCAGAAACCAGGAAGAGATTATGGAGTTGGCCAAAAAGGCACTGCTTGCTCATACGAACATGCTGGTTACATTGACAGTCTACCTGTTTCTTTCTAATGCTCCATCTACACTAGGCAAATGATCTGTTGCTGACCACAGTTGTCACCACTGGTTTGCCCTCAACACACATCATGTGATATAAAAAATGCAATTCAGCCAGGCCTCTACAGTGCTTCTTGTAACAACATTAGTAATGGCTTTGTCCAATCTACACTAGGATCTTAATCATTGTAAACACCACTTGAGGGGAGGCTAAGGGACATGGGTGCAGCTGGAGTTGGGGTGAATGATGGAGACTTGTCCCCACTTCAACATTTCTTCCCCACTGTGCAGTGGTGTCTTTCTCCATATTCTGGTCAAGGGGAGACAGAGATCTCTACTATGGCTCGCTGGCAGGTGTTTAGATTATTTTGAGGTCTCCTGACTAAACCATGACAGGGGGAATCCTGGTGTCCGAATCCCCAAGATTTCTGATGTCATTGTGGCTCACCAAGAATATATTTCTTGTAAGACCCTATTCCCCAGCTAGTAACCCAGCCCCTTGGTCATGGATTAGGAGATTGGCAGTACAATCTAAGTATTTGTCATTACCCCTCTTCTTCCAGATGGCAAGAGCCGAGAGACAGAGCTCACAGCTTTCTCCATCTCCATGGAACAACAGGAGGTCAATGTTGCTTCTGATGATTCCCTCACCTGTCCACTCCAACTTGTAAAAGATAGGTAAGGGGCAGGGGTACTTTAAGAAGGGAGTCACACATGGCATTGGGGAGGGTGTAAGGGAATGCTAGGGGCTGATGGAGCTTCCAGGTCCTGGGCCAAGGTGGAACTGGTTCCTTCAGAGCAGATGAGATTGATCTAGTATCACTTGCCTGGGCTGGTAAGCCTGTCCTTATATAAAGGAGAGGAAGCTGAGGCTTCTGCTCAAGGTGAATCAAAGGGATAAAGCCAGGGCATAATGAGAACCCCTCAGGAGGTGCCATTCTCTTAGGGATCTAGGACATCTTGCATGTTTGTCCTTCATGAACATCTAATTGCCATAAGGCACACACACCTTTAATCCCTATATATTTAAACCAGATCTGCCATGATAAAATCTGGTTAGAATTGCACAATAGGGTGGACTAAACTACCTGCCTAAACACAAAAATCCCTACAAAACCTATTTTTAATTTTTATATTAACTATCAACTACAAATTATCTAGCTAGCAAATTCATAGGAAAAAGAGGAGTGGCATGCTTCTCCTGCCTGGTCAGTTTAACCCGTTTTAATATCCCCAGTAACTGCCAAGACGAGTGAAGTGGTCCGATAGAAGAGCTGATCCACTGAAAGCTGTACCCTAGAAATGAACTCCACTAATCAACTGTTCATGACTCCAACAGATGTTTCTGGTTTTCAGACAATTAGAACCTCATGCTCCTTTCTGCTTTCTTGCTCTGTTTTGTTTTTTTTTCCTTTCTTTTTTTCTTTACCCTACCAGGAGCAAATGCCACTACACAGCTGAAGCTTCAGAACTTGCCATGTGATAAGGGAGACAAATTAAGCCAGTCAGCAATGTCAAGGTTTGAAGTGGTGGTCCATTGAAAGCGCTGGGTCTTACAAGCCTGAGAAGTAGCACGTAAAGTGACTATGCTGTGGTTTTGTTGTAGTTGCCAGGACTCTTGTGTGAAGTTTTGAAACGTCTGATGAACTTGGACCAAAACTTCTTCTTTTCAAAGGCTGAATCATTTTAGGATGTGGAGCTAAAGTTAAATGATACTTTTGAGGATATGAGTATTATACTATGCAAACCACAGACACAGGATAAGAATTGTTGACACAATATTATTGTACAGTTACATATCTATTGAGATAGGTCTCAGTCATGATTTTTCAGAGGCAGCAGAAATATAAAGGCAAAGGAAATGTTTTACTTTGATTTATTTAGTTCTTTAAATTTGAATTGTCCCTTTCAGTTTCTTCTTATTGATGAGTGACTGATGGATACCTGATCAACCAATATTGTAAGAGAATCTGGGCAGGAAGAATGAAATGTAACCTCCCCAAAAGGATGTGGTACAATCTCATGCCACCAAAATCAAAACCAGCCAGTGGAAATGAAACACCTGTTGTAACTGTACAATGAAGCAATGCAAACCTTGTAGCCACTGGAGACACATTTCTCTGGGAACGTACCAGTCATTTGCAAACTATCTTTCTGTTAGCAATGAGCAATTCCCCAAGTACTCTCCTTTGCCCACAACTGACACACAGTCACTTGAAGCAGGAGCCATAGTTTATCAGGGATGAATGGGCCAGACCAGGAAGTTTATCAGTATTCACAACTCAATAGGCAAACACCAGGGGAAGATCATGACCAAATGTGGGACTTTATAACTAGCGCTTGTTGTTTCAGACATCCCAAACAGAGTATATTAACCCACTGCTGTGGCTGGGCTTGTTTTCTGTGATAAAGGCAAGTACAAACAGCAGACTGAGTTGGAAACAGTGTCATTGGGTGAGCGGTGAGAAAAACAAACTGACTTCCTCTCCTGGCAGTCTTAGAATATTAGGTGATGTTACCAAAGGCTGAGCAATGCCAGCAGCACTGTAGGACGAGAGCATTCTCGCCGAATGTATGATTTCTGCAGTGCCCAGGTGCACCGCTATCATTACAGTGTGTCAGTATTTCTACTGTAAATGCACAGGGCCAGAACCTCAGTGGGTGTAAATTATAGCAGGTGAGGATCTGGCCCAGAGTGCGCACTGTACAGTTTCCCTACATAAGGCCTTTTCACAGCTGCAGCCAAGCTGGTGGAATGCCCTCTTCTTTGAACTTTGTACTCCTCACTCCTCCGGGGCCAAATTTTGCCCCCTTGGCGCTGCTTGCATGTATTTGAGAGCAGAATTTGCCCTTTGGTATTTTTAAAGAGAGAATGAAATTATTTCTTTTTCTAATTGTTTCTAATTAGATATTGTATGTGGGGTTTATGTTGTGCACTGTCTTTAAACACTGGCTGGGTGCGATATACAGTGGTGGATTACTCACTGGGCCAACAGGGCCGTGCCCAGGGGCCATGGCCAATTGGGGGGCCCCGGAAAAATGGGCGTCCTGTGCCCCGACCCACTCTGCCTGCCTGCCTGCCTGGTGCTCCTGCCGGGGAACAGGGGAAGACCCCATGCCCTGACCCCACTCCCCAGCAGGAGCAGCAGGTGGGCGGAGTGGAGTAAGCCCCCGCGCTGCGACCCCATTTCCCTGGCAGGACTAGGGAGGGGAGGGAGGTGGATGGCAGGGTGGGTCTGGAGGCAGAATGGGTGGGGAGGGGCCCCCACTTGGTCTGGCCCAGTGCCCCACAAAACAGTAATTCACCTGTGGACATATAGTGCTATCAATAACCCAAAACCATTCTTCTCTTGGGCAAATGGAACATCTTCAAGCCCAACCCAGTTTTCTCACCCTGCACTTACCAACTCAGCTTTCTGGTTTGTCTCCACTGCTTTTAAAGTTAGTAGCACCTTTAACCCTGAATTCCTTCTTCACCCTCCCACATCTGCAAATCTGCCTGTTGCATTCCCAACAACACTGCCTGGGTGAATGCCATTGATTTCAAGGGAGCCAACACCGCTTGCGAGTCACTGCTTCAGCATTGCCTCTACTAAACCTGCCACCCTTACCTTCATCTCCTCTCATGTTCGTTATTATGATTCCCTTCTCCATAGCCTCCTAGCGACGCGTACCAATTTCCAAACAGCACTGCCTTCATTCTAGCCATTCAGAGATGCGGGCCTGCATCAACATGATCATCAACCCCAGGGTCTGATTCAAAAACTGATTTTCCTTTGTCAAGGTCATTCTGAATTCTAATCCTGTCCTTCAAAGTGCTTGCAACCCCTCCCAGCTCGGTGTCATCCACAAATGTTATAATGGAGTGGAGGGTATGCTTATGAAGGATGACACCAAGGTAGCGATCCTTTGAAGGACAGGATTAGAATTCAAAACAACTTTGACAAATTAGAGAATTGGTCTGAAACCAACAAGATGAAATTCAGTAGAGACAAGTGCATAGTATTTACACTTTGCATGGGAAAAAAAAATCGAATGGACAACTACAAAATGGGGAATAGCTGGCTGGGCAGTAGCACTGCTGAAAAGGATCAGGGGGTTATATTTGGGGTTGGGAAGGAATTTTCCTCCTGGAAAGATTGGCGGAGGCCCGGGTGGGGGTGGGGGAGGGTTCGCCTTCCTCTGCAGCATGGGGCACAGGTCACTTGCTGGAGGATTCTCTGCACCTTGGAGTCTTTAAACTACGATTTGAGGACTTCAGTAGCTCAGACATAAGTTAGGGGTTTGTTACAGGAGTTGGTGGGTGAGATTCCGTGGCCTGCGTTGTGCAGGAGATCAGAATAGATGATCATAATGGTCCCTTCTGACCTCAAAGTCTATGATTCTATAGTGGATCACAAACTGAATATGAGCCAACAATGTGATGCAGTTGCAAAAAAGGCTAATATCATTCTGGGGGTTATTAACAGATATGTCATATGTAAGACATGGGAGGTAATTGTCCTGCTCTGCTTGGCACTGGTGAGGCTTCAACAGTGTCCTTTGAAAAGAGGTGGACAAATCAAAGAGAGTCCAAGGGAGCATTACAAAACTGATAAAAGGTTTAGAAAACCTGACCTGGGAGGAAAGGTTAAATTTTTTTGCCATGTTTAATCTTGAAGAAGAGTGAGAGGGAACCTGGTAACAGTCTCCTTTATGTTAAGGGCTATTATAAACAGTGATCAATTGTTCTCCATGTCCACTGAAGGTAGGAGAAGAAGTGGTCAGTTTAATCTGCAGCAGTGGAGATTTTGGCCAGATATTAGGAAAGGCTTTCTAACGCTAAGGATAGTTTTGCTCTGGACTAGGCTTTGCAGGGAAGATGTGGAATCCTCATTAGAGGCTTTAACGAAGAGGTTAGACCATAGGTGCTGGAACTACGGGTGCTGGGGGTGCTGTCGCTCCCCCGGCTTGAAGTGGTTTCCATCGTATCCAGGGTTTACAGTTTGGTTCAGTGGCTCTCAGCACCCCCACTATACAAATTGTTCCAGCCCCCTGGGTTAGACAAATGTCTGTCAGGGATAGTCTAGGTATATGTGGTCCTGCCTCAGAGCATGGGGCTGGAACAGGTGACAGCTCAAGGTTCCTTCCAGCCCTACGTTTCTATGATTCCTGTTTTTAAAACACTCCAGGGACTTGCTGATGCAGACTTCACGGACAGTGTCCCTTCTGCTGCTCTAGGGCCAGCCTCATCTCTAGTACCCTGACACATACTTCTGCCAGCCTTCGTGTGAGAAGTTTCTCTTCTGCAGCTCCTATCGTTTGGAGCAGCCTTGCCTGACGGACGATGGGTACGTCTACGCTGCGGCTGGAGCGTGGGTAGACAGATTAGCACTAGCTCTGCTTGAGCCAGCAAGCTATAGACAGCGGTGTAGCTGGGGGTCTGGGCAGGTTTGTACTGATGCCTATGCTACCCCTGGCTATACAGCTCTTTGTAGTGCGCTGGCTCAAGCTAGTGGGTTTCTGGCTCCCCACTCTGGGGAGCGCGCTCCAGCTGCAGGGTAGATGTACCCTATGTATCTGGTCCAAACTGAGACAGTCAATGGAAAGGCTCCTGTTGATAGCATGGTATTGGATCAGATCCGATCTCATTATAACTTTATTTTCCCCTGGCTTCACTTTTAATCTCTTTCTCTTTACTGCTGTAGCGCGCCAAAGCAGTCTGGGAGAGAGCTGTTGTGAAAAACACTGCACAAAATGTGTTCCTTCCCTGGTGTGCTATCTTAGGGGACATGCTGAGACTCTCGGGGACAAGAGCAGGTTCAGGACTCTTTAGCTCAACTCAAGTGTGAGTGGCCATTTTGTCTCCTCCCATCCCCACGCTGGTTCTGCTCTATATGGGCAACTGTAAGCCAACTGTAAATCCAAAGTAATTACTGAGGTTGGTAATGTGCGGTCAGTTGAGCCTTTCCTATTAAAAAGGGCTGGTCTGGAGCACTAGTCACTCTCTGAAGAAGGGCCAAGGTCTGAATAGGGAATGAAACTAAATCCTCCTCTTGCCCCCTATTCAGGTGGTCTCTGTAAGTCTGCATTTAAACACATGGGGCCAGATTCAGCCCCGGGCTGTGGTGCAAGGATTTCCACTTTCCATTCAGGGTCTGGTGGAGCCAGTGCAGCCCAAGCACAGACTAGGGCTGCTCTCACTTGCACCCCTAAAGTAGTGGCCCCTATTGGGCTTTGCAGGGATATAAGAACACCAGGGCCATGCCTGGTCTCTGACTCCACCCCACCCTGCAACGGCCCCTGCCTCTGGGCTTGCTGCAGGGGTGGCACACAGCTGGCTACTGTGCCTAGACATAGAGCCTCCATGCCCTGGGGATATACCCGAGGGGGAGTTGAGCCTGTTCTGTGGCTCATTTGCATGAGTCTAGCCGGCATAAAGGCACTGGAGGGCAGTGATGAATCAGTCCCATAGGCAGGGCAACAGGGGGGAAATTTGCTCTGCCACTAGTTGCTTTTCAGGGGCTTTCAGTCTGACCCCTCTCTCACTAACATTGTATTCGTGCCCTCCCTCACATATGCACCATGCAATCAGTGGATAGTCATCTGCCTGTCGCCCGCCCACAGAACACACCAGGAAGGAAATTGCTGCTTTCTAAAAGTCGAGGATATTTTAAAAAAAAAAAAAAATGTAGGCAGCCCCGGGTGTTGTACCAATTCCTCCGGGACTGAAGGAATCCTTTCCCCTGTGATTCATACTGAGCTGTACAGTCCATCCGGCAGTGGCTGTGTCAGGCAGTCACTCACTGATAAATGGGTGCTGGCTTCTGGCTGCTGCTGGCACAAGAGGCTGCAGTGTTTTCAGTCTCTTTGATTACTCAGGGCACTGGTACTTCCTCTGGCATTTGTTTGTCTGCAGGAAGGGGTGTGTGTCTCTGTGTGTGTGTGTTTTCTTTTTTTTCCTTTTACACATGTGGAGCCTGAAAGTTTGATTCAGACTTTCTCCCTTTTCTCCATTTCCTGTAGGCTAATGGCTCTGTTTTCTGGTGATTAGCCAATACCAGCTGTTCTGGTGATGAAGATGTCTCAAATCAATTCTATCCTGTCTGGCTTTCCAGGAAGAGGGTCCCCCTGTCTCTCTGATTGAAATTTATCAGTGTCACTGCAGGCAGGAAATTTGCTCCTTTACAAACTTGCACTCGCCCGCTTATTTTTATTGTTTTAACATTTTCCAGAAAAATAAGTCAGAAAACAAACCTACTTCCTCTTTAGAAAGTGCTGTTTTTAACCTCTGAAATGCTGATTCCACTGGTAGGTCATTGTTATAGTAGAGCACTTTAAAGTAACTGCAGGATCACAAATTTAAAAATCACAGTCAATGCTGAATCAGCATAAAGAACAAAACACTAAGAGCACCGTTTTCAACCCTCAGTGCCTACAAAGAAGCTCTTGAATACTACCTCTAGGCTCCAGTGATCTCCAGAAGGAAGGACAACAGGATTTGGGTCTTTAACACCAAAATAAGTAGCTTTATTTTCAAAGGTGCTGAGTACCTGCAGTTCCCAGAGACTCCAGGGGGTGCTCAGCACTCATGCCTAAAATGTGAGCGCTTTATAATGGAGTTCAGATGAGGAAACCCTTTTTTTACTAAACATTAAATTTGGGTGCATTAGTGCTTTCCACATTTTTTTCCCCCAAAGATCAATATTAATGAAGGGTTTTTTGAGACATACAAGCTGAAGATACTCTCTTGATTAATTTCAGACATTTTTGGTGTCCTCCTTTGCCAAATTTCATTCTGGCAAAGGCAAAAACATATTTCCTACTGCAGTCTGCAGGAAAACAATGTGTCTTTTCATAGCTGGGAGTCAAGTTTTGGCAATTAAATTAGGACCAATGTCCATTGATCTCAGTGGAAAACCCTATTATAAGAGAGAGCTCTTAGACCACATCCTGCCATCATTCTGCACTGAGAAACCCCTCTAAGTCAGCAGGAGTTTTGTACAAAAATTTATAGCAGGATGTGGTCCACTTAAGGGCACTCTGAAGGTTGATAAGCTCTAAACTGAACCTTCCCTTCTTCATTCTATTGCTATTGGTCCTCTAAAATCAGGTCTTCAGATGAAACAAAACCCCAGCTTCTCAGTTGGGTGACCAAGCACAACTAACACAGGCATTAGGTTCTTCCGAAAGTGTGGACACAAGTATGAGGCAAGCCTGTGACATTGCCCAATTTCCCCACTTTGCTTTCTCCATCCTAGTAAGCATGGGATTGGCTCCACATCCCTTTAACTTCTGAAGAGAATAGCAACAAGGAAAGAATTTCTGCCTTAGATTGACCAGTGACTTTGGCAGGTGAAAAGTGTTGCTAATTATTAGTTCAAGGGCATAGCTGGATGAGTGGCTTAGCCTTCACTACCAAATGTCTTTCACCTATGACCAACATAAATGATTTCCTGGGTCACAAATCAGCTTCTAGCTTGAGGGGTGCTTGGAAGATCAAGTATCAAGTCTGTAAACTCTCTAAATTTCTTAGAAGCGCTGATTCAAAGAAACAAGAGAGAGAGAGAAAAAAGAAAAACTGCTTCCCTTCAGTTTACTGCATATAGGTCTTTCAACAGAGACCTTAAAAATTGAGGACTTTGTGTTCTGGATCAATGTTACAGGATGGCAGTATCATAGTCTGCTGGCTAGAATTTCCTGATTGGGAGTTGGATGGAAGAAGTTCTATGCACAGCTCTGACACTACCTGATCTTGGGTAAGTCACGTAACTTCTGTTTCCCTATGGGCATAAAAGGGACAATGATTCTCAGCTGCCTTTGTAAAGTCCTTGGTGATCTATGAATTAGAGCCATATAAATACTTAGTAAAGGGCCTTTCTTTGGTAAAGGTAAGGGGTTTGCATTGGAGTCTTGGCAAAAGTGTTCTTGCCCCCCCGCTCCCCCCTTGGCTGTTGCCTTCTGCCCCAGAGGTAGTGTTAAAATGGTGTATGGTGAATAATCATTCCATGCCAGTACTTACTGTTGTTCATGCATGGTCTATAAAAGTGAGTATTTTAGTAGAAGTACATTTGTGTGATGCTTACAAGAGCTGACCTTAAGTTCTATCAACCTGACGCTGTAGAAACTGCCTGATAAAACACTCACCTGGTTGTCAAGCTGTCTGGAATGATTCATGAATATGGGTGCCAACCTCAGGCCAGATTGTTTCAAACCAGGGCACAAACTCCAAACTGTCTGTGTGGTCTAGAAATAAATTTCACCAGCTAAGTATCAAGTGTGAATGCTTCAAACCCTATGACAGCCTGGGAGTCAGGCAGTCCTTTTATGTACTCCGGTCTATCTTGTCATACAGGCTAGCCTGCCTCTGTGATAGATGGTCCCTTACACCAAAAATCACAACAATATTCAGGTTAATCCTAGTACCACAGGACCAGTCACTTACCAGTCAATTGTACCTTAGATGGCTCACCAAGGACAACACCTGTAGCTAATCCTATCTTAAGCTAACTAAACGTTTATTACTTAGGAAGAAGAAATGAGTTATTTACAAGTTAAAGCAGGTAAACATACAGGCAGAAATGAGTTACAGTCTCAGATTTCAAAAAATAATAGAAGCTACTGTAATGTACAAGCTCTCTATAACCTTTAGGGCAGACCCAAGCTAAGCAGTTTGGAGATCCCTTGCTTACGCTTAGAAATATTGCCCTCTCCAAATTCCAAGCAGCATAATCATACGGATTTGTCTAGTCAGGGATTTTCATTCTCTTCCCCCAGAGATCAAACTGTGATGGGATGAGGGTTTAAGCACATCCACTCTTCATGGGTGTTGGGTGGGGAGGGGGAAGATACAGATGATATAAGTGAGATTAATGCATGCAGCAACTCAAAAGCATTTCATAAAGTCCAAATGCTAAACACCTGTCTATAACTCTAATACCTAAATACTAACACACCGGTGAGCCAGACTGACTAACTCATAGCTGGAAACTAGTGTTCAGTAAGGCCGAGGGGCCTTAGCATGAGCTGCCACCTTGTCTGCCCGTGTCACAGTGGTAACTTCAGGTTTCAGAGTAACAGCCGTGTTAGTCTGTATTCGCAAAAAGAAAAGGAGTACTTGTGGCACCTTAGAGACTAACCAATTAATGGTAGGAGACCAATTAGACTGGCTTCCAGTGTCTTGGCGAACTGTGTTTTTGTGTGGCTTGAGGGTATCCCCTTGTGCTTCCAAAGGTAAAGCTTCCCTTAAAAAGAGTCTAGTTCTCTTAATTACAAAAATAACCTTCAAACTGTGAAGGAAGCCTAGCTGATGAAGTGATGTCTGCCTGGGTCTGGGGTGTGACGTGCCCCATTCGTATCAATGAACTGTGAACCCACACAAAGCACACATCAACATGAATTACTTCACTGTTGATCAAAGCATGAAAGAAAAGAAGGGAGATAAGGATGCATAAGCCACCTCACCATAACAAACCTGCACAGCCTGTTCAAGCAAAAGCTTGCTGAATCTTGGGCCTTGCAGACATGGTATGGGTCATTTTTCTGTAGCTCTGCTATGTGAACTATTCGTTCCTCTTGCTGTAAGGGATGTGTGTGGCTGTGGGCACTGCGTGGAATAACTAATGACCAAAATGGGGGAGTTAGAGGTGGAAGTTTCTTCTTAAACAGGAAGCATGTGAACTTGCCATCCTACCCCAGGCAAAGGAGGAGACCTCTAGGTTCCCTGTAGAGTTCTCGATCGTGAAGCAGATTTTATTCATGCCACAAGGCAATTGGAACGTGAAAAGCAAGAAAACTAATGGAGAGGGAGGAGAGCTTTGTGGTTAATGCACTGGACTGGGATTCAGAGCTTTGAGTTTAGTTCCTGGCTATGCCATGGACTTTCTATTTAATCTTGGGCAAGTCACTTAATCTCTCTGTGTCTCAGTTCCCTATCCATGAGGGTTTATCTGCATGAGAAAGTTGCACCGTTTTAATGTAAAGTGTGATATTAACCAGTGCAAATTCCTATGTGTTCAAAACATGCTTATTTCAGTTTCACTTAAGTCAATTAGGATCGGTTTACATTCAACTGAAAAAACCCACTTTTCAATCAAAGAAAGTGTCTGCACAAGGATCTGCACTGGTTTAACTAAAAAACAATTTAAATTAAACCAGTGCAGCTTTCCCATGAAGGTGAGAGAACGTTTCTCTCAGCCATGTCTTTTACGATGTGCGTGTACAGCACCTAGCACGATGATCTCAGCAGGGCCTCTACACAGCACAGGAGTGCTGCTGCAGGTAATAACCATAACAGGTGCGGCCCTCATGCTCTCGATCCCCTGGGTTGCAAGTTTGGCAGCACAGTCTGAAGAGGCCCTGTTTGCACATGTACTTCCTGGAAGAAAATGCACTTCAGACTGACACAGATGTACTTTCCAAGCTTTCGTTGGGCTGCAGTAGAGAAACTGGGGAAAAAAATGCGGTGAGAAATACCTTGAGGCTGGCCTCTTTAACAGTGGGGACTAAAACCAATAGGGGCTTGAATAATTTGAGCTTCATTGCAATCCTTGAGTTACATTCCCTTTGACTGAAAAATGTGCGAGTTCAGTCTGCCCGTGGAGCCGCATCACTGAGATGAAAGGGAAGCTTTTAACTGCTTCCTGCTATTGTCTTTGCTTACTATCTGCTTTGCCACGAATGTTCTCGTTGGTAGGAATTCTCTAACACTATGTTCTTGTTTTGATTCCCAGGAACAATAAAAAAGAATACGGTTTGGAAAGGACATATGGAAATCTTCAGGGCTGAAAAATAGCTCTAAAGGACAGTAGCGTGATAGTCACTACTGGCAATACAAATATTTGGTGTAGATATAAAAGAAACTTGCACTAAACATACTGATATTCTGTCTGGGTAGAAATGCGTAGACTTAATGCCTGATCTGGTCAGACAGCAGTAGGATAAAGAAGAGCTTTATCACAGTCTTTGTAACGTTCTCTCCACCATGGACACTAAATGATCTTTAATATAAGTCAAATACTCCAAATGAGGAAAGAGAGAGAAATTAGTCTGAACAGGAAGCTTCAAATACTGTAAGACTAATTGAGTTTGGATAATTAAGGGGCTTTAGAGAAGTAATTCAGAGGAGAATGGGAAGGGAGGACAACTTAATTGAGATTGCCTGTCTGTGATTTCTCTGTGCAGCCTTCTGTGGCATGGCTTGGTTGCCCTTCATCCTGACCTAATGGAGTTGATGTCATTTTTATGAACTTTATTAATTAGCACATTGCAGACTTGCATTTACATTTTAAAGATATTTCTACACTGTAAAAAGCACTGAGATGATCTTGTGTGCCTTCAATTAGTGAAGAAAACAGTACCCCATAATATATGCCAACTCAGGGACCCAGCTGGTAGCATTTGTAGGGTTCAGGCTAGGAGCTAGGTGATGAGGATAGGGTGACCAGACAGCAAGTGTGAAAAATCAGGATGGGGGTGGGGGATAATAGGCACTTATATAAGACAAAGCCTCAAATATTGGGACTGTCCCTATAAAATCGGGACATCTGGTCACCCTAGATGAGGAGCAATTGCTCGGTGCTGTTCCCTGCTTCACTGGAGGTTGTGAATTATGCAGAGATGAGTCTAGCAGCCAAATCCTGATCTCTATTACATCAGGTAACCCAAGAGCAGAATCTAACCTCCTTGGAGGGAGAAAAAAAATGGCATCAGTAGCTCCTAATGGTGGTAGCAGGGTGCTATGGACTGGACTGTTGAGGGTAGATAGCAGGCCAGTTCCATAGTTTGCAGTGGAAGTGGATCCTTTACAGTTTGGCACTGATATAAATAGTTAGGAGGAGCAGCTTAGAAAGGGTGTTATATATGTTGGCTTCATGACTCCAAAACAAAAGAAGCAAGCAAGCCATGTTTTAAGAATCTGCTGGTGTCTGAATGATGCTTGCACTTATAGTTGGTAGCCACGCCAGCTCAGGGTGTGATCTCTGCAGATCTCAGAAGGAAAGCAGGTCTTGGCCTGGCCACTAGTCAAAGGGAGGCTGCTAAACACAACCCAGGGTGCAGCAGAAGGTGGTGCGAGGGATTCATTAGGCAGAACTCTTCTCTCGAAGTCTGGACTGGACTGTACTGGATGCTAGTGCTGCCCTGCTAGTGGCGCCCTCTCTTAGTTCTATCTAAAACAGGGCCTTGCCATGAATGGTCACAGATTCATAGTTTGTTTGTTTTTTTTTGTTTTTTTTTTTACGGCCAGAAGGAATCCTTATGATTATCTGTTCATTAGATCATTAAAGAGCTCCTGGCACTTTTGGCAAGAATGAGGATATTGGCCCCAGAGCACTGCTAGATTACAATGTGGGTATTAAAGTCATCTTGCATATTTGTAGTATTAACTGGATATGATACTCTTCCCTTCCCTCCCTACATTTTTGCATAATGTTACTGTAGGCTATTCATCAGCTACTAAGTTCTACCTCAGAGGTGGCTGCACTTTGGTTGCTGGTGAAGTGGTTCTGGTGTGTGTATCTAAAGTTTGTATCACGTACAGTAAATATAAACATAGATACTGTTTTGAAATAATGCATTTAAGTAGTAAACATAGTAGAAATATATTAATATGCAAATATATAATGAAATACAGGGAGTTTACAGCACTTAGTAAGTAGGGAGCATCAGTCACCATAAAACAAAAAGCATTGTAATTCTGGGCATACCTGGCATAAGCGAAAAGTGCATCTAGATTGAAAACTTATTTGCAAGATCACAGGATTTCCTTTAGAATGCATTTAGAACAGAAGGTTTACCTTCCACATTACTGCATCCTTCCACTTAGCACTCAGGTGTGTTCTGATCAAACCGCTAGTTTCAGTAAACTTTGGTAATGGAAACGTAAACACCCGAAGGTTTCAGAAAATATGTATTATTACAAAACTCTTATATAGTGCCATATATTTCCTTGCAGCTTCACCCGTTCCCAAGAGTTTACAGTCTGAAGCCCTGTTCCAAAGCTGAATGAACTCCATCAGAAGAATCTCACTGACTTCAATCCGTTTTGAATCAGGTCCTGACGTAGCTTACAGGGATGCCGATGAGGAGCAAGTCTGCTGAGACACTGTCATAGAGTCACCGGGCGGTGCTCTGGAACTACTCCATACAAAGCCAGTCAGGACTCTGGGGGAGCCTCCTCTCAGTGAGCAGACTGTCTTCAGGGCAAGAAGCTTACACAACTTCGATCTTCCTGAGTCTGGCCTTGGAGCATTCGGCATCCCCTTCCACACCGTGCGCTTCCCACAGCGAGTCCACATAGGCAGGGCTCCTGCGGAAGCCAGTGGGTCTTGCACCCCAATTCCACAGTCAGACATGACTCTCAGCCAGCCAGTAAAACAGAAGGTTTATTAGATGAGAGGAACATGGTCTAAAACAGAGCTTGTAGGTACAGGGAACAGGACCCCTCAGTCAGGTCCGTCTTGTGGGGCAGGGAGGCCAGAGTCCCATCTGGACCTCCCTCCATTTTCCCAGCCAGCTCCAAACTGAAACTCTCTTTCCCCTCCTCTGGCCTTTATCTCTTTCCCAGGCCAGGTGAAATTTCTCTTTGAATTTCAATTCTCTTTGTTCTCCAACACCTTCAGTTGGCACCTTGCAGAGGAGGGGCCCAGGCCATCAGTTGCCAGGAGACAGGGTGTTGGCCATTCTCTGTGCAGACACCATCACACTGGCCCTCTAGGGCTCTGCAACAACCACACACCCTTATCCCACCACCTAGATACTTAAGAAATGCATAGGGGAAACTGAGGCACCCACCCAGTATTCAGAGAGAACATTAAGAACAGTCTCACTTCGTCACAGACACCCATGAGGATGTGGGGACTCACTAAGCAATGAGAAGAAAGAAGAGGCGTTTGCTTCAGATAGTGAGTCATATGACTGTACCACCCTGAACAGTCTTAATCATATCTGATCTGTGAAGCTAAGCAGGGTCAGGCCAGGCCTATTCAGTAGTGAGTGGGAGACTTTGTAGGAATACTTGGTGTGGTAGGCTTAGTGAGGAGTCCATTGTCTAGGTCACTAGCCTGGGATTTGGGGAGGACAACTTCAGGTCCTTGCTGCCTTACAGACTTCCTGTGTAATCTTTTACAAGCCACTTAAGTCTCCTTGTGTCTCAGGTCCCCATCTGTAAAATGGGGGTAATAGCACTTACCCCCCTCATGGGGGTGTTACAAAGATAAATACATGAAAGGCTGAGGTGCTCAGGTATTATGGTAATGGGAGCTATATAAGTAATTAAATTACAGTCTTGAAGGAAGAAGGCACAGCATAAAGCATTGGCAATGCAGACAGTGTGAGCTGGAGTATGAGATGCACAAAGGGCAGGATGATATTCGGTCTTTGATAAGAAGCTTGACTGTGGGGCAATAGGGGATAGGAAGCCAATGGATGGAATTAATGGGGGGAGGTGATGTGTTTGGCTTCAAACAAAAGTAGAGGAAGGTGAGAGGCAGTGAGTCTAGCCAGAATAAAGTTGTAGTCCTTATAACAATAAGATTTGCAGGGTGAAATGCGGGTTGCATTGAAGTCAATGGGAGTCTAACCACTGACTTCAGTAGAACCAAGATTTCTTGATCCATTCCCATATGGTTTGTCACTAGTGTAGGATGGGCGCTTAAAAATGATGCTGTCTCCCTGTAACTAGCCACTGTCATAATTAAGCTGTATCATAATTTTAAAAATAAGAGAATCATAAATAGGTTTGAGCAGGCAAAAACCTTTGGCTATGTGTCCTGTGTCATAAATAACTATCAAGCTGGGACTGTGCCTCAAAATCTCATTTGCTTCCACTTTACCTAAGAGTAGAATATGTGATTATTTACACACACTGTCTTGTTTCTATTAGTACTTTTAAAACTCACTATCTGGAAGCTATCCGTTTAATCTAAGCTAATTAGGGTAATAACAGCCGAGTGTTATTTTTACACACTCATCAGCAAGCAATCCTATTGACTGTATGCCAATAATGTGTTGTGAACAGACTCTGATATGGGCTTGTGGCACACTGAGTGAAATTTCCCACTTAAAGGCAAAAGAATATGGCTCAAATTCTCCCTTCATTTATAGTGGTGTGCAGCCTCATTGACTTCACTGGGGTTACACCCATGTTCATGACAGAGAATAGGTGGTGACTCTCTCAGAAGCAGGTAGCCATGCACTCAGCACACAACGTGATGCCATTATCTTGGAGAAATGGGAGGTAAGGTATTGCACATTTAAGCCGCAGTCCTGCTTTGTTTGTGAGACTGATGCTTACTCATGTCATACTTCTATACCTATTAATATACAACTTTTCTATGTTAGCTCATCTCTTTAAAAGGATGGTTACAGTAACGAGTATACTAGTCAGTGTCTCACTTTCTTTACTGCTTTCTTAGGGACTATTCTTTTTGGTCTGTGTTTACACAGCGCCTAGCACAATGGTTTGTGACAAGGGCTTATAGGTATGACAATAATACAAAGTGTTGCTCATTCCAAAGTCCATCAGCATTTAAACTCGTATACTATTCCTTTATGTTTATAACCATACTTTATATGTAAATCTCCAAGTACATCTGTGAACAATAGACTCCAAAGGTCTCTGTTCTAATCTGAGATACACAAACCAATTTATCTAGAAATGCCTCTGGGGAAGTTGTGCACCTTTGGGGAATATGTCGATGTTTGTTTGAAGATACACAGGGTCCGATTCTGATCTTGCTTACATTGGTCCCAGAAGTGATGTAATTGACTTGAATGGAGCGACCCCAAGTTACACTACCTAACTTGGACTCCAGCCAGCATGCTAGGAGAGTGCATTTCTCAAATCAGAAAGGCCCTTTTAATTTAAGGAGAGGGCTTGAAGTCTTCAAGAGCGACGAGCCTACAATTGATAAAAGGCCTCGTCTGCATTGTTTGTACACACTATTAACTTGACTCCAACAGTCACCAGAGAGTTTGAAGACCTCTGAGGAAATAATAAAGGAATCACCTATTTTCTTCCTCCTTCTGCTCTTCTTCCTCCTTCAAATGTTTCCATGCAGAAGTGGTGATTTAACGCAAGAGGCTCTTTTCTAATGAACAGAGACTTGCTTGTGCCTGGAATTTGTTAATCAGAAAGTGGGGGACAAACTCCTGGATGCTTTTAGTCACAGTAGAACAAATTCTGCGCGGTAACCTACTATCTTCAGGTTTTTTCACAGTGATTGTCATCGTTACAGCTCCTCTGGGGCTACCTAGACATGGGGAAGTGGAATAAATAATCAGAAGATGTCTCTAGCTGATATTTTCAGCCAAATTGATATCGGTCCAAGATTTAACACTTCCTTTCTCTGCCAGCCACAGAGTAAGAATAACATGTTTTCAGGATATCAGAAACCACTAGAAATCTGTCATGCTTTGCACTTGAATAGCACCTTTCAACTGAGGATCTCAAAGCAACACATTTTTGGAGCCTCACAGTATGCTATGCGGGGGGGAGAAGACTAATTATTTAGCATTTCTTTATTACTATAACTGTCTGGCAAAAGAGGGGACTGGAGCAAAGATCTTGCTGTGTGGATCTGAGGGCAGAACTTCCATACAAATAAGAGGTACAAAAAACTTCAAATGCACTTCTTACTCTGTCAATCTGTTGGTGTGTTGTCCTCCCATGTATGCAGGGGCACCCCTAGAATTTTTTTCTGAGGGTACATACCATCAATGCCTATGGAGCCATCCCTGCTGCTGGCTCCAGCTCCTCACCTGCTGAGTTTGTGCCTTGCTCAGCTCCCGCCTTCCAGTCTGTCCTGCTCACTCCCTGTCCCTGAGAGAGGACACAGGCTGCTGGAGGTAGGGTGAGGCCTTGGTGCAGGAGCTGGCCCTCACATTGGCTAGGAGGAGCAGTGTTGGCCCTGCCCGTCCCCACTCAGGCTTGGCCCTGCAACTCCTCCATCATGATGGAGGGGCCATGAAGCCAACATTAAGCGAGTAGCGCTGTGACAACCACACCCTTCCCCATTAATGGAAGTTGCAACATCCCTCACTCAGTTTTGGCTCTGTGGCCCCTCTGTCATGACAGCTGGTCAGCGGGGCCAGACCTGAGTGGGAAGTGGGGCAGACAGTGCTGCTTCTTCTCGATGCCGGCAGTGGTGCGCACTATGCACTAAGCAACTGTGGGCACCACGGTGGGCATGTCGTACTCCTCTGCAATATTCTCGTCTCCCCCTGAAGGGCAGAAAGGTTAATGACTTGCTATGTGACTTAGTCAAAGTCAGTGATGGAGCATGACTCCTAACCATCTGCTCTGACCACCAAGCCTATATATGAAGAAGCCTCTTTTACAGGTCTCTTCCTTTCTAAATAAAACTCTTTTGTCATTGGGAACCACTCTATTTGGTGTGTTTTTGTCTTCACAGCTATAGATGTTCTACTTCTAGAAACCTCTAAATGGTATGCTAAAATCCCATATTTTCAGGGCTATAACTTGAATATGAATAATACGGCTCTGTTGGTCCCAGAAACTTTGGAGTAAGACTCATCCTGGTCTAGAATACCATTACATGTTCGCTGTGACTGTTTTAAAAATAAAGGTGCACTCAATGGATCTTGACTCCAATGTTCTACTCTAATTGCATGTATGAAGGTTGGGATAGTGGAATAGTACCTTGTGGCCCTGTGGGTAAAACTTCCCCATGAATGTGAAATCCCTGAAAAATTGCAAAAGCCATTCTTACCCTGACAGTCGGAGGCACTTCCTCCTTTGTGTCATGCTGCTTTGCAGTGTTCTTTACTCATGGGCTGCGTATATTCAGTGTCATGAGAGTTACACACTGAGTGAAGAGGGCAATTAACCCCACATATGTAAATATCTTGGATTTCATAAGCAGTAAATGGTGGGGAGGGGGCCTCACAGTGTCTTTTGGAAGCAGATCTTTAATCTGTCTTTCAGTAAGCAGACCTTAATTAAACTAAATGTGTGGCTTGAGAAATGCACTTTAGGAGTGGTTTTCCCCCCATATGTCTCTGTACCTTATTTTCCTCTTTGGTCTAATCATTGGTAACACAAGAGAAAATACAAACACTTTAAAAAAGAACAAACAAACAAAGCGCAGTAGTTTGCTAGCAGACAAGTCGTGATTACAATACACCTGCAAATGGAATGCAATGTCACTAACAGTCCTGGCTGGAAAGTAGGCAGTGTCTGCTCACCCAGCTGCCTGTCCTACATTGAATGCCGTGGTAGCAGAGTGTGCAGCTGAGCTAGAGAGGCGACTCCAAGTAATGACCTGGAGTACAAAGGGTTGTGCTGGGAGCTGCTGTGTCTCACCATCCCTTGTTGCTGTCTGTATGTGCCGCTGCAGAAGTACACCCAGCACGCCTGTTTTCGTGCTCTATTCCCTAGTCGCAGGTAGATAGGAGGAGGAGGAGGAAGACACCTGTACTACCCAGATGCTTTGCTTGGCAACCTCCATGCTGTGGCCAGACCCAGCCTCCCACTCCAAGTACAGCCATCATGGCCCTGCTCTCGGTACCCCTACAGCAATGAAAACAACATATCGGTCATTGCCCAGATACCCTGGCCTGACCATGGCATTTTAAAAACACCCAGTCACCATGATAGGCTTCCTGTCTGCACTGGCAAACCTGAGAGCCAAATATCACTTCACTTTACACTTTCCATCCCATATGCCCATAGTACCCCACTGTTCTTTGCATGGAGATTTTCTGATGAGCTGTCACCTATGCCTACCTTTATTTGGCTGCCTCCAAATCACATGATGTCAAAGTTTGGGCCATGCTACCAGAAAAAGCTGCTCCTATCCTGACCCAGATTGCCCAAACCTCTCTTTCTAATGGCTGAGAGCTAAAGAGCAGCCCCTGGAGACTAGCGAAAGCTATAGATGATGTGCTGGGTATTTATAAAGCACTGGACTACCCAGGAGAATTTAATCCTAGATTCCTGCACATGCACTGTATTGAGCTCTGTGGGCCTGACCCAACTCCCATTGAAGTCCATGGGAGTCTCTCCACTGACTGCAGTGGGAGCTGGATCAGGCCCTGCATCACCACGCACACAGTTAAGTATTTAAGTTCAAGAAACATGGATTTCTTCCTGGGTTTTCTGCGTTTGGTGATAAGGTGCTGCACACATAACAAGGGAAAGGATCACACACAGATAATACAAAGTATGCAAGAGTCCGTTAGTCAAGATTCAATGTAAAGGATGTACAAGGTCCAGACACTCATGATACTCATGTTTCATGTCTGGTCACGTAGGCTTGAGGCAGAGATCACTGCACTCTTGCCAGAGAATTTGTGACTTACACAGCTGCCAGTAGGGAGGTTCTGTGGTGAGGGCCAAATTACCATGTTGATTGATCTGTGCTGGAGAGTAAGATGTTCCTGAGCAAGAGGCAAAATTTTGCCTCCTCCCTGATTGCAGAATGAGTCTCTCTTTCAGAAAATGAAGGATTTCATTTAGAGGCAAAGATTTTTATTTTCTATTTATTTATTTATTTTCCTTCCTAAATAAATAAATGCATTTAGGAAACCTCCTGTCCCCTCCATCCATTAATTTACTGCTCTGTTTGTTTCTCTTCATGGGTATTCCCCCAACCTCTCTGAAATTTGTCTTTTTTTTTTTTCTACAACCCTTGAATAATAAAGACCTATCTGGTGTGAGCCTCCCTCTCAGTTCTGCCCATGGAAGCCTCCTGTAGTCTCTTTGCACTAGCTGAAAATAGGATCTTTCAGGATGGATGGCTTTGAATACGGCAAAAGGAGCTGTGGGCTGGTGAAAGGGTCCTGGGAGCCAGATCTGGCCCATGGGTCACATGTTTGACACTCCTGGTTTAGACGTTGTCACAGTGGTTACATAAGCAAAATCTTATCCGTTGCTATTGCTTTTTCCAGTGGTCTGGATTAGTACTGACTGGAGCTGAGAGTTGTCTTAGACCCTATTGGGTTTAGTCCTGGCACAGTGGCTATTCCGGCCATGACTGACGAGTTTTGATTGTAGTAGTAATAATAGTCACATGTAGCATAGACTTTCAGAAGGAGAAAGGGAAATTAGACCATCAAATCCCATTGAAAGTCAGTAGATATTTGGTGTTCTTTTTGCCTTTGAAAATCTTTCCAGGCATTTTCAGTTCAAGGGTCTCAAATATTTCCCAACTTTAATAGATTAAGGGTCAAATTTTCAAAAGCATCTTAATCTCCAGACTCTCCAGTGAGGTGAGTATCATTTCCCCCATTTTTCTATATGGGTAAACTAAGGCTTTGTCTACACTAAAGGGAAAAGTTGAATAGAATAACTCAAATCAATGTAGCTTCGATCTACTTACTGCAGGGTCCACACTACGCGATGTCAACGGGAGATGCTCTCCTCTCGACTCCCCTTATTCTTCTTGATCAGGTGGAGTACAGGAGTTGACATGAGAGCGAGATCGGTGGTTGGTTTAGCAGGTCTTCACTAGACCTGCTAAATCGACCACCAATGCATCGATTGGCACAGCATCGATCCTCGGGTAAGTGTAGACAAGCCCTAAGGCACAAAGAGTCAAAGTAACTTGCATAGGTACACGCTGAGTCATTGCTGCAACTAAAATTAGTACTTGGGCCTCCTGACTCTAGTCCTGTGTTTCATGATGCCTGTCTACTTGATTACAATAATCTCTCCCTAATAAAAGGGAAGGGCTGTTGAGCAATTACAGATATTAAGAATGTGCTCTGGAATGCTATCAGGTCTCTCAAATACCTTTTAACATGTATTTAATTCACTGGTTAGTTGCTTCATACTACTTTTCAATGGGGTTTTCTGAGGCTATCAAAGTCTGGCTTTAATCTTTTCTCTTTAGGACTTAAAAGACTTAGTAGTTGGGTTTCTACCCCCACCCCCAATGGAAAAATAAATCTTTAACTTGAACTTGAATTCACAGAGCTCTCTCAAACATTGAGTATCGATGTTGTTTCATTATTAAACCACTGTGCAGCTGTTACCATGGAAACAAAGCAACAAATATTTGGAGCTACGTAACACCTTCCACCAAAATTCCAGACAAGAATATTTTGGAAAGTGCTTCTGTCAATCAGGCCACTCCTGGTCATTGAATGAATGCTTTGTGTAGCTCTAGTGTACTCCTACTCCGACTTGAAAGGGTGGGACACTCCTCTCAGCTTTCTAAACAATGCTTGGGTTTACATTTACCAAAAGAAAAAGAAATTAATTACTTCAGCACTTTGTTCCCCAGTCTAAATGACAAGTATGAGATTTCAAGAATGTCCCAAATTTAAAGCGTAAAGTGTCTTTTACTTTAAAAAAAAAATCTATGGGGAAATAGGGATTTCTTTATTTCTTTATTTTTTAAACTGGCAACTTGCCGAATGATTTCACCTTGAACCCAACACAGTCAATTCAGAGATGAAAAGGAAACACTGAAAACTTGGCCAAAAGTTATTTTTATCTTACTACAATAACATGAGCCATCTATTTATTACCGGTGTGGAGGGATTTTTGAACTCTGCCGGGTAATTTTTACCTGAGGTGTCTCATCTGTCTATACAGTTGTAGGTGAGGGGAAAAGCGACTAAACACGACAGGAGTAGCTTTCTAAAATTTCAAATGATGGTATTGTCCGTCTTGGTCTGCACCCTTGTTTTCACCTGCAGACCAAAGTCACAACAGTTGAACTGTTTAAATGCCAGGAAGCTACTGGAATAGTTCACCAAAAGATCTAACAGATGAGGAGACCGCAAATAGACCAGTGATTCTGGTCCTCAGAAATCATCTGAGTCTCACCATAGTGTTGCACTAAGTAGAACTAGGAGTAACTTCCCTGACTTAGTTGAACGCCATGGTGAATCAGACCCACTGTGCATCAAATCCTGTTGCTCTTCTGAGGTGGACTTTATAATAATGCATTACTCTAGGTAGCATCTTTCACATAAGGATCCTGAAGCAATGAAATGTTAGTTAATGAAGCACCTAGGAGGTGGGGTAAAACCCATAGGGTTGTCTGAGTATTTTATTTTATTTAAAATTCCAGTTGAACTTTTCTTCATTTCTCCACAATGAACACCTCCTCACCCACCAGTATTGTTTTAAACCAACTGTGATATAGTCAAGAATTGTTCAAATCTTAAGCTTTTTAATTTCAACCAGCTCTAAAAGTCATTTTCAAATTCCAGAAAAGTTGGGATATCCCTGAGTGGTGGAATAGTCCTAAAAGCTTTGCTATCCCGATCCTTGGCTTAGCTGTAAAGTTCTGTTTTAGGTAACTGAAAATAGGACATGGCAGAATTAAATCTCTCTCCCAGCTAAAGGGAGTCTGTGGGTCAAATCCTAGCATGTGTCCTGTCCTAAAGGAGGATATAATCAAGCTACTGCCCCCTTTTATAGAAGACACCTCTTTTGTTCTCTCAAAACCCAGCCCTTCCATGATGGAGGCTGCATTTTACCTCACAGTCCCTAATCAGCTTGAGGCAGATTCCTCTCCACCTGTGGCTGGATTAAGTACTTTGTTACTCCATATGCTGTTGTAAAGCCACTCGTGGAGTTACACTGGAGTAACTCTGTGGTAAATCCAGGTCTGGATGTTAAATGACATTCTCTCTAAAGTACATCTGCTATTCCACACAGGGTATTATTTTTCAGTGTAATGATACGGCAAACCTGATTAGGCACTGGTTTGCTTAGTTTAGATTTATTAATTAAAATATGCTACCTTTTATCTGTTTGTTTTATAGAGATGCTTAAAAAGAAGGGAGTGTGGTGGGATTCAGAAGCCAGGGTTTAACAGGAGCTTGAGCCTAATTAGGCCACTGGGTGGCACCTGAAGGGGAGTTAGGAATAATTGGTGATCAAACCCAGGTGGCAAGGAGCTGGGCCTTCACAAAGGAGGGAGCACCGCGTAATGGGAAAAGGCCAGGCAGAAGACCCCTGAAAATAGTAGTTGGCAGTTTCCTCTCTTTGGCTAAGGGCAGAGAGATGCCTGAGGCCAGAGGTGGGTAGTCCTGAGGCAGTGACAGTAAAGTCTAAGCAGTGTTTAGACAGGGAGGCTGCAGGGAGAGAGGGAAGAACTCTGCAGTTGCTCTCTTTGCACTAGAAAATGGAGATTCCTGGAAGATTGGAGGAAGCTCCTGTGGCTGACTGTGACACTAGCAGGACCTGGACCTCTGGGATGAAGCCCTAGGAGATGCTGACTGTTACAAAGATTGCAGCAAGGGACTGAGGAAAAGGCCTGAAGAAAGGCTAACAGTAGGAAGGAATCTAGGAGGGCAAGGGCAAGGTGTATGATGGAGCAGACCATGGAAGCTCATCCTATGGTCACTGTATACAGCCGGTGTAGATGGAGGGCCTGGCTTCCTGTACCTGCCACTGGGAAAGTGGCACAAAGCCCTCCAATGTAAGGGGAGAAGGAGGAATTAGGACCCAGACAGAAGGACATAAGGACTGCTGGGTCCAGAGTTGGGGGTCAGAGACCTCACACAGAGTCTTGGAATTATTTGTTGGACTTCCTCTTACTTTGGAAGGGGTAGCACTAAGCTGGACCCGGCCAAAGGGCTGAGTCCTGAAAACAGAGAGCTCACCAGAGGGCTGGAGTGGCCATCAGCAGAGAGCTCCAGACATAAGAGATGCACCAGCCCCAGCAACGAGGGGGTATGCTAGTGGTGATTCCACCCTTCTACAGGGTGCCTGTCTAAACCTCTTTGAACAGCCTAGGCATCCCTGACCGTTTAAAAATACAGCAGTGCAGCAGTACACTGTAAGATCCCTCTCTCGTTGTGAGCCAGGCACCTTTAAAAACTCCAGTCCCTCTCCAGTTTAAGATATGGGCTCATAACTTGTGCAGTAAACAGTCATGCATGCCAAATTAAAACAATTTATTATTACTACTGCCGCATAGCCTGCTTTTCTCGCTGCCTGCTGGTTTCATTCTCCATTGGCTTCTCCAAGCCCTCGCTAGACTCTCTCCTGACTGGCCAACTTGCCGCAACTTCTGCCTTTTAAAACAAGGAAGTGTGGCTGCCAAGTGCTCCCCAGTCTCATAGTTCCACCATTAACTAAAATTATGGACTCTGACTCTGAAACCAGCATGACTGTATTCCAGCCAATGCATTTGCATTTAAACCAGTGCCCCAGGGATCAAATCCCCATCTTCTAACTGCAGCCAGTACACTGGGTTATAAACACCATGCAGTTTGCTTTGTGACCCCCCCGCTTTCTAAAGAAGCTTTTTTTTAAAAAAAAAATCACTAAAGTCACTTAACCAAGATGTTTAAACCTCAGACTGACGCAACTAATGTGTGCGTGTGTGTTGAGTGGGCAGAATACTAGGATACTTCCCCTTTACTTTTGTGTCTGAAGAGGGCTAGAGAATTCCCCCCTCCCACCAGAACCTGCCCATTTAGCTTCCGGAAAAAGCCAGAGGGGTTTGCTGCAGAGCAGCGAAAAATGCAATTTTCCCTTGGGGCTGAGCCTGCTCATTTAGCACTTTTCCTAATTTGGCTCCACTGGTCCTGGAGCGATACCGATGCAGTTTTCATTGCTGATATTTACCTGTTGCCTCATGGCCATAGGCCTGATTCTCTGTCGCTGCAAACGGATGGACGCTCTGTCATTTGACTTCAACGACGGTGGGACTGGTCCCAACTGCCATTCCTACTAAAATTGGCCCCCATCCGCCCAAACACTTAGCATGTGCTTAACTGTAAGCATACGAATAGTCTCATTGACTTCAATTGACTACTCATGCGTAAGTGTGTTCTTAATATTAAGTGTTTTGCTGGACTGGGGCCATTAGGAGCCAGATTCTCTTGGTTATACATTTAAAGGTTTTTTCTTGGGGATGGTCACAAACTTCCCCTTAAAACTTTTTTTTCCAATGGAAAACTGGGTTTCTGACCAAATGGAAAATTTTTGCAAAAAGTGTCCTAGGAGGATGAAATACTTGTAATGGGGCAGGAGACGTAATTTTCAGACCAGCCCTAGGTCTTCCTTCATGTCACAAGAACAGAATATGACCCTAAAAAGTACAGAGGAGTGAGGGAGAACTTTAGCTGTGCTAACTGTAGCTGAATAGCCCTTATTAACTGGTAAGCTCTTTGGGGCAAGGGTATCTCTTGCTCTGTGCTTGTACCACACCTAGAACAGTGGGGTCGTGATCTATGACTGGGGCTCCTAGGTGCTACTGTAATACACATAATAAACTGTAGAAGGACACTACCAACACACTGCAGAAGCAAAAATTGAGCTCCTCTATACTTATGAAATTACAAGACATTGCGCTCTGGTGCAACACTTGGGCTTCAGAGAATGCATATGAGTGTCTGTCTTAACCACTGAACCCTTAAAGGTCCAATTAAAACCTCATGAAAAATTGTTCAGCGATGTTTTAATATGTAAAAAAAAAAAAATGCTTCATAGCTCAGCTTTATGGGCATGTATGGCCTCTAAGATTTCTGAAAACTTTAGTGTATTTTTATGAATGTCATGTATTCTGGATTATTTAGCCAATTTGTGTGCTTTTTTTCCTCCCCTTCTCTAAGCTTTCACCATTGCTTATAACCCAAACCACAAATAAAGCATTAAAATTATTGATGTGAGCTAAGCAGGAGGGCAGTTGCCAAAAATAGCAGTATTCACTCGGGCTCATTCTATGTAGCTCTGGAAAAATTATTCCCAAAGCTGCAGCAAAGATCACATTTTTTCCTTTCTTCACTAATAGCAAAAATATTACCTTTCAAGTACTCTGTTATTCCTGCAGCTGGGGGATAACCAGGTTGGATGACGCTTGAGGTAGCTACATCAGCAAGGCCTGCCAATCCAGCCTTCTGGTAATAAATTGAGAGATTTATTAAGCCCCTCTCTCTTGCTCCCCATGCGTGTTTTTTGTTTTTGTTTTTGTTTTTTGTATTGGCAGGAATAGATTTTCTTTCATGAGAAAGCAAACTATATAGATGAACGAATGAAATCCCTTATTTGACCTAACTGAGCTGTAGGAACTTTATTTCATGTTTTTTCCATTTAATGAGGTACATGAGAGCAACTTTAGTATGTGTTGGGTCTCCGTGTGATGGTGTATTTTTTTTTTTCAATAGACGTTTGTAGTCCAGCTTGCTATGAATGTAACTGAACAAGAGATGGGCCCGGAGATTCAGAAACCTCTGAGGATGGAAAAGAGGATCTTCTCTTTGTGATACCTTACCCTCACAGGTTTCAGAGTAACAGCCGTGTTAGTCTGTCTTCGCAAAAAGAAAAGGAGGACTTGTGGCACCTTAGAGACTAATCCATTTATTTGAGCATGAGCTTTCGTGAGCTACAGCTCACTTCATCGGATGCATCCGATGAAGTGAGCTGTAGCTCACGAAAGCTCATGCTCAAATAAATGGGTTAGTCTCTAAGGTGCCACAAGTCCTCCTTTTCTTCTTACCCTCACAAGTGCTACAGAAGGACTTGTTTACACTGGTTGGGAGGTATGTTTCCCCGCGCCGGTAGACGGATGGGCACAAGCTCATAGCAGTATGGATGTTGCTGCATGGACAGCGACACAGCCTGAGCCACCCTGCCTTATCCACACTGCTCTTTTTAGCATGCTAGCTCAAGCAGAGCTCATGTGAGTCTATTTGTGCTGGGAATCACACTTCCCAGCTGCAGTGTAGATAAACCCTGAGTGTGACAAGAATGAAGGTCTTAGGAATGTTTCTCCAGCTCCTGCCAGCAGAGGCACTTCCCCAACCACCACAGCCCACATGGTGGGAGCTGCAAGAGTCATTATGCCTATCTAAGGGGAAGAGGAAGCATGAGTAAGAATGGCCCATGTTACACACAATACAGTACACACACCCCACTGTGCCCAGCCAACTCTTCTGGCTGGAGCAGAGGAGCTGTTACAGCCTCACCCTCTCCCCTCCTTCTGGACAGGCAGCATAGCTGACATTAGCCTTGGCCAGCCCTTGTATTCGGGGAGCGAGGCCCAATCTAGCCCTAATAATAGCAAACCTTTCAAGACTCCTGTGAGCTGGGCAGCTGATATTTAAACTGAGGTACGGGGAGCAGTAGTGACTTGTGCAAGGTTACACAGTGAGTCACAGGCAGGGCTGGACACAGAACCCAGAAAGCCTTTTGTGGCAGGATGCATTTAGACCATAGGAGAGAGAAGTGGGATTGATGCAAAAGCAACAATAAGGAAGGGGGGAAAAAAGACCATGCGGTGTGGAAGGGCTGGAGGGAAGAAAAGTAGAAAATACATACCAAAGTTTCCAAAAAGGCTTTCCTTAAAGGAAAAAGCAGCAAGGGGTGGACCTGGCATTTACAGTAGCCTCTTCCCCAATATGCACAGCTCTCATTGGTGAGGAGAGGCACGTTTTGCCTCCTGTGAGTCAGTGACAGGATGTTGTGGTGCTGGATAGTGCTACTTACCTGCACTGAGCCAAAGCACAAAGGCTCAGAGGAATAACTAGTGCCCCAAGTGAATTTAGGGAGGGAAGGAGGCCCAGGATTGGGAGCTGTAAGATCTGGATTCTATCCCCAGCTCTCCCTCCAATATTCTGTGTATCTCCTTGGACAAGTCACCAACCTTTTCTGTGCCTCTTGTCCCCCATCTGTAATATGGTGATTAAAATGCTCCTATATCTCCTAGGAAGGTTGGGATTTGCAGTACTTTGAGATCCTCAGACAGAAGGTGCAGTAGAAGTATAATTCATCTTCAATTGCCTTGCAATCAAACTATCATCTGCACTTACATTGATTAGGACCTCAATTTTAAGGTCTATTTCTTAAGTCCTCATGCTTCAGAGCTACTCATGCTTCATGATTACTAGCTAGGGTAAGGAAGAAATCTCCTACACTTGCAGAATTAGATTAGGGGTGTTCCTCTTAAGCATCAGCTGCTGTCAGAGACAGGGTACCAGAATTGATGGACATGAGCCTGTTCTGCTTTGGCAAGGCCTATGGACCTGATTCTTCTCCTGAAGGCAAATGGAGTTTTGCTGCTGACTTCAAAGAACCCTTTGGCTCATTGCTTGAACACAGCAATGTGTCCCTTCCTCAGTCACTGCCACATCCTGGGCACCATGTTTAGGGCTCTATACATGAGGCCGGTGATCCATTCTGCCCTATGAACTTACCCTTGGAGACGAGGAGCAACCAACAGAAAGGAGGGGAAGAATATACTCAATGGGGACCACAAAGGTTGCCGAAATGAGCACAAGGGAAATGGTGCAGCCTTGGAGCAAAGCCAAGCTTAAAAACCAAGAAGCCCAGCTGCAATAAAGGAGAAGTCCGAACCAGGGAGAGGGACCTGCCCCCGGGCTCTGTTGCCAGACAGCAAGGAACGAAACACATGCACATCATTGTTGTGGGAGTTTTTCTCTCATTAGATCAAAAGGACAACAGCACAGCAATCTGTTGCTTGGGAAGAAAATGTAGCAGAGAGGAGGAGGAGGAGGATACACATGTGGGCAGAAAGACACCTCTTGGAAAAACAACCGAGGAAAGATCCTGGGAGAAATATCTTGCAGAGTGGATCAGACACGTCATCATGCAGTAAAAGAAAGGAGAGAGTACAGGAGTGGGTGAGGGACAGGCACCTTACTGCATGTTGATTGCAGCACAGCCTGCATTAGTCCTTCCTTCATGCACCCACTCAAGTGCTAGGAGTCAGCTGTGACAAGCAAGATGTCACTTAATTGAACTGGCTACTTAGAGTGACAAAACTGCTGCCTCAAAACACTGCCTGACTAGCGACTAGAAACACTGAATAGCGACTAGATAGATGAAGGATGAAGAAACAATACTAAATTGGTGTTACAAGACTTAATTTGTCCTCCTTGCAGTTTTTCACTGTGCTGAGCTATAGCTGGTTTTTCTCTTGGGACTTAAAAACTCTTCTGCTTATTCCACCAGAGATTATAAACCCCATGCCTTATAGCTATTACTTTCTCAGGCTATATACATAAATCCTAGTAAATGTAATCCATAGCTATGGCCTCCTAGGACTTGGAGGCGCTGAATGATCTCCGTGTTCCTCTTAATTGCCATGAGACTTCACACCCAAGTTAAAATACACCCAAGAATTTAGCAATTTGACCCTTAACAGCCCAACAATGCCCCATTCGGTCTCAGTAATCCCAAACATCTTAGGCAAAGGCTCTCATTGAGGGCCAGTGTCTCAAACAAATCTGAAGTTTGTAAAGTAAGCAGTCTGTTAGGCATTGGCCTAAAGCTGGGAGAAAGTTTGTAAAAAGCAGCAAATCCACTGTTTATTCCTGATCCATAGCTCAAATACCTTGTGTGCTTAACCTCAAATGTCTAAAAATAAATCTTCCTTTGCAAGAGACTACACATTAGCTCCTTCTTTCCTGAAATGCTTATTTTTCAGAAAGTTGGGGGCTGAATGGTTCAAATCCACTTCACTATGGAAACTCTTGCAACCCTAGCTATGGAATCAGTATTATGGCTTTGTAATACCGGTGAATATCAAAGACAGAGAGACAATCCAGGCTGATTTCCAGATTCCATGTTTTCAGTTAGAAAAAACCTCTCTTGACTTGTAAACTCAACACTTTTCATACAGATGTCTAGATACTGGGAATGCCTATGGAACGCCAGATGTTTGTTTTCATTGTTACTTCTCAGAGAATAGCCAGGGTTAAAGACTTGAGAAGCAGTTGAGCAAAAGCACCATGAAACATGAATGGGTAGGAAAATGGGACCATTTGCTAGATGGTGAACTTCTTTAGGAAAAATGTAGCCATGAGCCTTTGAGTCACAAAGTTTTTGAATTTGGCTCTGAACTCCCACCCCCAGTTCAGAGTGTTCTGATCCAGGTTTTTGATTCAGCCCACAAGAGGGGTCGAGGCCACCTACCCTGTTTGGAACTGGATCTGAACTCCCCCAAACTTAAGCATATGTGAACCGGTAGCTTTGTTTTCAGGCGTAGCTCGGGTAAGAGGGGAAAAAATTGGAAGAGGAAAAGGTATTCACTAATTCAGCTTAGCAGAGCTTCATGCCTCTTGTGCTTTGCCAACAATATTCTTTTCCCACAGTTTGTTGGACTGACAAGTTTTTAATTACCTTTTGTTCCTTAAGAAGGTATTGCAGGCAGCCTGGCTGGGTAATATTTCTTTACATCTGTTCATGAGAGCTAGCAGAAGCAGGTCTATTTATTTCAGTTTCATTAATGGCAAACCAACCTCTCAAATGATCACAATATTTCTTTTCCCCCCAGCTCTAAACAGATGAAATTACTACTTAGAAAATTCCCCCGAACCTTTAAGGCTTTCAGTCACAGCAGAGCTCTTGCTTTTGCTAAATTGTATTATAAGCGCCTTTAATTACAGGGGATGCAGTCTGATGAGCACAGAAAAGGTTGAGTCCCAGAACACATGATAACCAGGGCAGGGAGAGGCTGGTAAGGTTGGTTGGGTATTTTTTTTGGTCGGGAAAGACGGGCTTTGCAGAGAAGATTAATAGTAAACAATGTTAATCTAACTAGATCTCTGACAGAAGACATCACATTCCTCTACCTACTCTCCTCAAGTTATTCAAATGTTAACCATTTCAGTTGTGAGTGTAGCTAAACAAAGGATAAGAAATGCCCTTCCTAGATGTCAGTGATGGAAAATGGATATATTATTTTTATCGTTGTTGTTTCACTGTTGCATTTGAAGGAACACAAGTTAATAATACACAGCGAGCCTCATTTGCCTCTAGCCTCCACTGGTTTTATCCTAGTGTAATTCTATTGACTTCAATTAAGGTATTCCCAACTTGGGCTCAATCCAAAGCCACTGGAAACACTCACACTGATTTCATTAGGTTTTGGATTGTTCCCTTTCTCAGCTGTAAGAGAGGAGAATTGGGCCTTGGTCTTGCAAATGGATTAGCCTTTCATTATGGCCAATTGAAAAGCAAAGCTGGGATGCCTTCCTTTGAATCCCTAAATCTGTGTTTTGTTTTCTAACCCCCTGAAGTGTGCATGTGTTTGTTTTTAAATAGGTCAGATCAAATATAGATTGGAGGGCGCTCTTTTTAAAGTCCCCGTCCAACTAACTATAGCAACAGTCTGGCATGACAATTCCATCTCTGACTCCCACTGTTAATGGTAAGGCTTTGGGCCTTTGGGTAGGCAGGCTATCCTTATCACCTTGGCAGACTTCCAGCTCCAAATAATAATCCATTAATGTCTGCCCTGTTGGCATTCTTGCCAAATACGAGGGATATCTTTTAAATAAACACTGGCAGTTCCCAGTCAGAGGCAAGAGAGAGGGAGTAGAGGAAAAACAATCCTTGACATTTCAGTGACTTTGCAGGGCTAGCTGACACCTGGTACTACCCTTATCTTGTGGTGGTTATGCAGAGCTGCAAAGCACGGCTTCTCCTGTTGGCTCTGTTGCCATCTTTAAATAGAACTGGAAAGGCTTATAATGATAGGAGTAACTTTTTTTTGGACATCCGCTATATTCTCCCCCCCGCCCCAGCTGGGGAGCCCTTATGTTAATATTAACATCTGTACTCCTGTTTTCCTCTGAAGTTCAGCAAACACAGCTTGGCAAAGCACAAGAGGCCTGAAGCTCTGCTAATAATATTTTTTTCCCCACAGTTTGTTGGACTGACAAGTTTTACAACACAGCTCTGCTTTTTGTGAGGCCCCTTTCCCACCTTCTGACTCCTTATCTGTTCATCCACCAAACCAAACAGCACGTATTGATCTGAATCATTAGGGCCTGCATGTCCAGTTTTCAGGGGGATTCTAAACCTTGCTGTTTCAGTTTGTTTTCCACCATTTCATTTAACAGGGCTGTAACCTGACTCTCAAGGACAACTTGAGGTTTATTTTTCCAGCTGTTGTATTTTGTTTGGTGGTAATAAAATGTCTTGTTTGGATATTTCATAATGTCAATACATGAACCGTTTCTAGTTTATGTTTTTTGCCGGGCAGTTGGAAATCCCGTTTCAGTTCCTATTAATTTGATTAGTGAACATTAAAACATTATTATTAGAAGAGTAATGAGGCCAAATCCTGAGGACCTTACCTGGGGGTTTGAAGCAGATTTCACTTATGCTTGTCTTACGCTGGTTCACTGATTTTTTTTTCCCTTCCCCTCCCCTCCCCCCCGCCCCAAGGAGTTACTCTGGTGTATATTGAATGTAGGTCAAACATTGAGAAGCCCAACAGCATTTCCTAAGCCTTGCATTCAGTTTTCATCAGTCTGACGTCAGTCATGAATGAGTAAGGACTTGAAGTTTTGACCCACAGATATTAAATTTGCTATTGAATTCTATCCCATTTCTTTGGGTCTGATTCTGCAGCTACTCCATGCATAAAATACCCCTTGAGTGCAAAATGCCCTTTGTTTGCAACTTAGTATTTTATTTATATGCTTTCATCTGGGGTTTTAGTTTTTTAATTTGATTACTATGAAAAGTAGTGATAACTAGAGCTGGCAGAATTCATTTAAAAAATGTTCATGGCAATATTGGTGGTTTTGTTTTTAAGCTTTTTTTTTTTAATTATTTTTATTTTTACCAATTAAAGTTTTTCTCAGTTGTGGGAAATTGTCGGGGATCAGACAATAGTTATTCAATGATGGTAGACTTTGAGATTCCAAAAGTTAAAGCGTTATAACTGTTAAAATGCAAATTGTCAACACCCTATGTCAAAATTTTAGCCTTGAATCCAACTCTAATATGTTCTCAGGCAGCATTTTTCATATGTTGCCTGTCAGTAAATTTCTATGGTCCAAGGGAATATTTTTATTTTCTTTAGTCAATTTGTGTGTACAGTGAAATTGATATGATTAGGTTTGGAAGCATTAGATTTTTAATTAGTAAACAAGTCACCATCTACTCATCTGATTAAACATCCCATCAGATTAATAATATTAAAACTTTGTGGGTGTGTAATTAAGAAATGCAGATAGCCCCATGAGAAAAAACAGGGGTTGCAGCATTCTAGACATTAAAATACAGATCGTTGGCCAGTGGAGGGAAGGGCAAATTTTGAAGCAGAGCTTCATTCGAAGTTCTTTATATTCTATTCCTGTGCTGTTCAGCACACAGTGTTTGAACATTTGCATCTATTTTTAAGGAAGACCACTTTCTTGCTAATCATCAGCACTGGGGCCTTATATTTCATGTCTCCTCATAATCAAATAAGAAATAGTGTTCAGATTGGTCCAACATAGATCCCTATTAATGTACTGTTAGTTTAACATGTTGCTCCACCCCTTCACAGCCCATATATGGTAAGCCCCAGATTCCTTCCTGTTCAGTTACTTAATGATGGGGCCCAGTTAGTTTCAGTTTCTGAAACAACACCAAGCAGAGCAAAAGAGGGTAGAATGACTGACTGGAAACGTTCCCAAAAGACAGCAGATTAACGCACTAGCATACACGGATCCACCTACTGTGGAAAAGAGGCATCACTTAACAAATCTCAACCACTCCACTCTTTGCAGATCCTGCCCAGATGTGTAAAGGCCTCTCTGAAATTGTCTGTACTTAAAAGGCGTTATGAGTAAGTGCTCAGTACTTATATTGTAACCTCTTCGGCAATCAGTTGTTGATTGAACCAAATTGGTTAAATATCCCTGGCAATGAAAGGTTCTTCCTTTTAAATGCTTAAATATTATTACCAGAACTTAAAGGGAGAGCAGAAGAAGAAGCCAAACAATAATAATCGGAGACTAATTAAAATAGAACAATGCATTAACTAGTACATTTTGTGTGTGTGCAAGCCCAAATGTCTATATATGATATAAAACAGGTACCTAATTTAGGGATTGAGTTCACAGCTCCTTGCTTCTCTGTTTGATGTATTGGATTACACTAAATTCTTATAGTTGGGACATGTCTTTCCTTCCAGGTATCCTGGTGGAGAGGAGCTCTAAAAGCAAATTGAACTTGTGCAGGCAATATAGAAAGACACAGCAGTAGCTGTGTGTGCTAATGGGGGCCCCTTGGCAGGCATATGTGGTGGGGAACAGCATTGCTCCTTCCCCCTATTTGCAGTGCTGACTTTGGTCTTAATCATAGGACTTTGGATCAGGATCCGTGAGGCTATGTCTGCACTACACGTTATTTCAGTGTAATTTATGTCACACGAGAGTGTGGATTATTCACACCCCTGAGCAATGTAGATTATACTGACCAAAGAACCAGTGTGGACAGCACTATGTCGGCAGGAGAGCTTCTCCCACTGGCATAGCTGCTGCCTCTTGCAGAGGCAGGAATTAAGTCAACAGGAGAGCTTTCTCGCATTAGCTTAGAGCAGCGGTTGTCAAACTGTGGGTCGTGACCCCATTTTAATGGGGTCGCGAGGCCAGGCTTAGACTTGCTGGGGCCCAGGTCTGAAGCCAAAGCCTGAGGGTGGTGGGGCTCGGGTGGGCTCTGGCTTCAGTCCCCAATCCTGGAGTCCTGTAGTAATTTTTGTTGTCAGAAGGGAGTCACGGTGCAATGAAGTTTGAGAACCCCGGGCTTAGAGCATCTTCACCAGAAGTGCTACAGCAGTGCATCTGTAGCTGCTGAAATGTAGAAATGTCCCCTGTTTTTTTCGGGCTTAACATTAACCTGTTTAGAAGGTGGAGGCAGGATAAATAAGTATAGCAACATTGTCTTCAGCAGAGCAATGCTGACTTTTGCCAGCTGAAGATCTGTTCTTGGGTCTCCACTCTCCTGAGTCTTCTCTCCCCCTCCTCCCCCCCTTTTTTTTCTTTTAAAGCCCTTACTATATAACGGTTTACAAGAGTAGTCATGCAAAACGCTGTTGTTACAGTCTAGTTTACTTTGACGGGAAGCTCTTTAGGGAAGGAACTTTCTTTTTGTTCTGTGTATGGTGACTAGCACAATGGGTTCCTGGTCTGATAGGGCTCGTAGGTGCTGCTACAACATACATAAATAGCTATAGCTTATAGTAATGAAAGTGCTCTATTTTGGACTATTAATGTCAGCTCGAGTGATCCCCTTTTTTTAAAAAAAGGGGAAATGGCAACTCTGCTTCTGCCTTAAGCTCCTCTCTCTCTTTAAAGTCTACTGTAAATAACATCTTTTAATTCCCATTGATGAAGGAACTGTGTTTTGTGGAACTACACTGAAAAGTGTTTTAAGTTTCCTGTGGTTGGAGAAATTACCAGGTTCCTCTGTTTCAAGGGTTTGGGGAAACCAGAAAACCAATTCCATGTTGCTGTTGTGACCACTGAATGAATACAACAGCATATTGTATTTTTGTAGGTTAAAAAAGGTAAAAGTTTAAAGGGAGCAGGTCAGATCCTGATCTCAGTCCAGAACAACAACAGTAACTTCAAGGATTCGATGAACAAATCTTGTTTGGTAGGGCAGAGACACACCCCTCCACTTTGACAAAAACTCCCTCATCAGTCCTGACCCTATACTGAAGTGACCCACACTGATAATACATTGCACAACAGATCCTCACTCGAGGTCTTTAAAGAGCAAGTCTCTGCACCTGTTGACCTTATGCATCTGCCTAGCCGGTATATCCAGGCTCTGGATTATGTGAGTTGCAATCTCCTGTGCTCACCCAACTCTATTATCCCATTGTGCATGTACATCCCTCCTTATCAGCTATAGTTGGCACAACAGAAGTGTTTCATGGGCAGAGTTTCATATCCCATTTTTAACACTGCCTCACGCAGGAGGGTACAGTTTGTCTTTTTCTTGACTCCATGGTGTCCTGCCACTTTAACTAGCTGCCACTTCATAAACTTGATTAACAACTTGTTTCTTCATTAACAACCTGCTGGATCCCCTTGGTATGACTCCGTTTCTTCTCGTAGCTATTGCTATTGTGAGGGCTGGCATTGCATGTGCAGAGACTTGATAGTGACAGGACTTCTCTGTTACCTTTATTTTAAAACCCTAAGTGCTATTAACAGGTTTCACATGTCCCTTGTGATACAGCTTCTTATTTCACAGCCAGAAGTGCCTGTGAACATCTTGTTCTTGTTTCCATTGTTCAGGTCTTCATACGCCCCTTAAATATCAATAGGTGGGATTAGCATTCAATCCCTTTTTTATATTTAATATTTCATCATTGGTGAGATTAAGGACAAACATAGAAGAGATGGCACTTACATTCTTACACAGATGCCAAAATTACAGAAGAGATGGCATTTACTACAATTTTGCAGTCTGCATAAGAATATAAATCCATCATTGCCTGGAAAGTTTGCAAATAAGCAGGAATCTGTTTCAGTTGTGAGGAGATATTATGGCATCTCTGCAAATGGGCATGACTGTAACCAAGAGACCATGGACATTCATACGTATTTGTTGACCACAAGATTTCTTGCCCGAAGTGCCGACCTGGCAGCCCATCCTGACCTTAGGTGCCATCTTTGAGCTAGGCTGACTTTCTAAATTCAGGGGAAGATCATCCCCTCTGCTTCCGTGCATAGAGAGAGCACTCTGGGATTGGAAGAGTGGGTAGTTTTGATTGCAGCTGCTTTTCTTGTGGAGTCCGCACCAAACCCTCCACCGTTACTCCATGGGAGTTTGTGAATTAGATGGTAGAGGGACAAGCCATATGCTGTAGCATTGTTCCCTTCCCTATGTAGCGGACACCCTCCCCTAAGCACCTACTGCTTGAAACAATACCAGTTTAGATTCTGGGCTTGCACTGCTTTTGAAGAGGCCTGTTTAGCAGAATTGTGGGATGGCTAGCCAGTGGCAGCAGGGAGGGATCGGGGAGGGACATGTTCTGTTTCACAGCATACTCACAGACACTGTTTTAAACACACAAATGCTCTTGCTAGAAGGTTGGAATGTAATACAGCGTAACTTCTTAGAATTCAGAGTGCTAATGCACAAGAACCGCAAACTACAGACACCAAGCTGTTTGCTCTCCAAAACAGAGGGACAACTCACCCCACCTTACTCTGTGCTGTATCCCTGCAGACTGACTCACTGGGCCCAGACCCAGATCTCACACTTCCCTACAGAGTTCCAGAGCCTACAAGCAGGAGCAGGAAAGACCCTGAAGTTTAGTGACAGCTTTTTTTTTTTTTTTTTAAAACATTTTTCCCCCCCAGTACACCCTTATCTTTTGTGGGGAGTAGGAATGGGGGGTCCCCTGCACCATTTACTGGCCTCTTCCCCCCGCCCCCCATAGGTATCTCTGGAAAGGTGCAACTTGGCCATAAACACTTGCATTCATAGCTACACAGACAGAACTGCTTGTTTATCTGTACCAAACTGATGTTCTTGAAACCAGTTCTTCTCATGAAGGCCCCATCCACTTCTGCTCCCCCCAAAAAACCAGATCACTGAAGGGAGAGGCCAAAGGAAACTTCCACTTGTCTTCTCAACTTCCTGGGATGAATTGGTCATTCGGGCCCTGACACCTGTCCCACTTCCTCCAGCCCTCTCAGAAATAGTTGTATGTAAGAACATCAGTAATAGGAAAGCCCAGAAACAGTCTCTTCAGTTTTTGGACTCTAGGACTCCTGTTTAAAAAAATTCCTTAGTCAAAGGAAGCCTTCTCAGGGTGATATGGACCAGTCAGACCTGGGCACGTTTTTTAATTCATTTGAGCAAGTGGGTGTGTAATGCTCCATCCATAAGGAACACCATAGCATAATGGGGGTCTTTTTCTCATCCAAAACTTCAGTTTGTACAACATGCTGCACTGTTCCTGGAAAGAGACTTTAAAAATATGACATGGGAAGGGTGCAAAAATGGGGACTATATGGCTTACAAAATCCTGGTGTGGCTTGAAAGTAAAAAATTGGCACACCGGGCATTTAAATAAGCAAGATTTTTTTTTCTCTTTCTCCCTGTAATGCTTTCTCTTGCTGGGGGGAGAATCCACCTGCCTTAAAGAATGTGCCCTCGGTATTGGCAATATATCACTGGCTATTCCCTATAAAAGTAGAGGGAGTATTGCACACTATTTAGTTATCCAAAGTAAAAGTGGAAAGTTTTTAAGGACAGCCGCTCTATAATGTCCCATAACTAAAACGTATACTGTTGCTGGCCCCATTCTCTTCCTTAGGACTTGTTATACCAAAGCATAAAGATAGGAAACTCACAAACGAAACAGAAAAAAGAATCTTGTTTCTTTGGTCTTCTTGACAGTGTTTGTTTTGTTTGAACAAAGTTTACCCACAGCTGGTAACTAGCTACTTCTTTAACATTGCTTGCCAGCTTGAGAATTTATTAAGTAGGTTACCCTTAAATAGTTCGTGTTCAGCAGCAGAAGACCTGTTAGTGGATTGGTAAATGGGAACATCCAGGGAAAATGCTTACTAAACACAGAGGGCTGCTTGCAGAAAAATAACTTGTTGATCTTGGGTATGGTTGTAACTCTCATTTGGGTGACTTTAGCAAGGCATTGTGTAGTATGCTAAGTCTATACAGGTGGGGAAAACAAACCCTGAGCTAAACAGAGGGAGCAGTGCTAAACAGAATCCCTAACACTGTATTGGGCTGATTTTTCTTCTTTTCAAGGCTATTTTTACTGAGCGATTTGAATTGACTTTTTGTACAAGTCTGTTGGTAACATGAGAGTTGTCAGATAACCATTCCAGTGTCCCCTATCTCATGGAGCACCTCCCCTCCACTTCATATACTGATCTGCAACCTCACAACTGGTGCTCTAGCATCTACAGCAGTTCTTGGCAGTGGCATCTTGTATGCGGGTAGGGGAAGGTTGAGGTGGGAGTAGCCATAGAAAGACTATCTAGACCCCCTCCGCCACACATACATTCAAATCAAGTTCATTCCCCCATCTCTTCCACTCCATTCCTTTCACCCACTTGTGCAACGGTAACTTCCCAGGATGTCTCTGCACAATTGAACTCTCCCTGGGCCCTGCCTTCAACCAGCTGTGTACCCATGTTCATTCTACAGATCTGGCCTGTCTTATAGGTCAGAGAGTAGGGGAATAATTCAAAGATATGAAATAGAGTAGTTTAAGTGACACATGACCACAATATTAATATTCAACTACATTTAGCAGAAAAGACTGGCGTTTTTTTGTTTCCTTTTTTAATGGAATTTTTAATTCTGGGGAAATAACAACAGTAGCAAATGTTTCTGTGTGAGGAGATCAGTGAAGCCGGGTAATCATTATTATTTTAGAAAGGCCATTTAAAAAAAACGATTCTCTGACTAAGAATATTCATCGCAACTCTTGTGCAATAGACATCAGGCCAAGCACCTGCTCCACAGTCGATGAGTCCTTCTGTTGACTTCATTCGTTTTTGGGTAAGGCTTCTGTTCCTGAGAGGTGTTGGCCACCCATGGACTTCAGTCTATGCAGTCTCAGCACTTCTCAGAACCACTATATATTTTTTCAGTTTATCCTGTATTCTGCCATCACAAATTGACATTCTCTTCACTATTGAATATTACGTTGGGGGTCAAATCCTGAGGACAACTTATGCTCGCTACTTGTTCAGACAAAACTCCCATTGACCCTTTACTTAGAGACCAGATGCTTTGAATTATGGGGTGCCAACATGATCTATGTGTCTCAATCCTCTAAGATAATGAATCCAGGGCTTAGATTAAGGAAAGTCACAATCCAAACTGGCGGTGCAGCCCAAGCAGCAGGCTGCTCCATGTTGCTGAATTTTTGTCTTAATGCTGATCATATGTGCAGGCTGGATTTTGAAACATTTGCTCTGGAGATGAATGAGCGGAACTGACAGACTGGATGATTTGCCCAGTGTGCAGTAACAAAGGAGGGGAAAGAAAGAGTCCTTGGTGTCATCATTTGAGAGCTTGACTGGTTTTCTCAGTAGGTATTTTTCCAGTTCCCAGTAACCTACTGACACTGGCCATCACAGCAACAGCAGCCTCAGTGGTGAAGTTGCCTGTTATAATCAGAGGGAGATAAAGTGAAGTATTTGTTGGAGTGGCAGTACCAGGAAACAGCTGAGACATCACATGACAGAGGATGTGCGCTCTGTAGCAAAGAGACATATTTCCTTACAGGCTAGACTTCTACCAGACTCCTCCAAGGGTGGTTTGAATGAGTCGTTTGAATTACCTGGCCCATTTGCAGTAGGGAGACGTTTGATAGTAGATACCACCCTTGGTTAAGCAGGCAGACTGTTTGCCAAACTGGTCCAGCCCAGCATCACTGAACATAAAATATTCCACCTCTTCAGTGCTGCTGCTATTGCAAAATCATCATAAGCTGCTGTTGTTCCTCTAAGCCGTTCCTCTTCTTGACATTCAAATTAACATGGAGAAAGCATCTTGGATTTGCCAGTTGCCACCTCTTGGCAATGGAATCCATCTCCTAAAAGCACATATACTGAATTTTTCTGAGAAGCGGAGTCCCTGCAGACTCCTAATGATGTCAAAGGGAACCAGGAATTCTCCATGATTTGGAGATGCTGATATGTCTGAACAGGTACCGTCTAATTTATGTGAAACTTTAAGCAGGAGAAACAGAGACATTTTTCTTACGTTTGGTTGATCCTGGCAACTGCAACTGCCTGAGCAAAGCAACACCATACAAAAGGATCCACTAACACATAATACCTCTTAATGAGATCAGGCAATCAAGTCCTAATCCCCTGTTAATTAACAGATGAGTGTACAATTTCTAGTGAGCAGTCCCAGGCATTAGCAAACAGGTTAACTCTGTCAACTATCATTGCCAGCAGCATTATGATTGCTATTAATTCTGCTTCAAATTATCTGCTGGTGTAAATAGATGGAACTGGATCAGAATCAATCTGTATCAGTTTGCACCAGCAGAGAATATGGCTCTGGATATTCAGAGCTAGAAACAAAGGCCAGATTCTGCTCCCGTTTACGCCACAGTATATCCATGGTGCAATTCCACCTTTTCACTGGTATATCTGAGAACAGACTCTGGGCCAAGGTAGCCTTGATTTGTTTTGAAATCAGGGGTCCATGCCTTGAAATAAAAATAGTGGAATGTCCCTTGACAGCAGTGCATTCTGGGAGTAGAATGAAGACGGGAACAAGACGACACAGAAGAAGTTGCTTAAAACATCTTTATGTACACAAGCGCCACAACTTATGCTGTGCAGACACTTACAATTTATTTTTTGTTGTGCATGACACTTTATACATTGATAAGAAGTCCAGGTCGCCGCACTTAGACATTCGGAGCAGCAAAGATCTACATTCAATCGTTTTGTGCTGGGAGAAACCACCTAGTAGATATTGACTCAGAGGCTTTATTTCCTTTGAAGGTCATCTGTAACAGTGGATGGGGTAGCTTTTATTTCTATAAAATAACCAAGTGGAACTTTCTTGCGCTCCTGAACAAAGCCCACAGCTACTTGCTGAAATAGATCTGATTCAGCTACGCACACAGTGTTGATCTATAGCTGCATGTCTCTTCTGTGCATTGCGTTTGTGCTCTATGAGTTTGGGTGGGATGGGAAGAATCCATAACGGGCCATAAATAACTTTAAGGAGCATTTGCCCTCTCACTCTTCTACATCTTCTGTCTATGAGCAGTGGTGAAGAGTGTCTCTTTTGTAAATGGACTTCAGTGCAACAACAATAAGTCTACTCACAAAACTGCAGGCTGAGAACTTGCTGCTTTATGGAACTGCATCACAACAGAGGGGATGGGAAAAGTTGCACTTCCTAAGCAGGAAGTAAGGGAAGGGGTGGACATTAGCTCCAACCAATAATACTCTGAATAACTTGATTAACTCCTTGATGGCCACTTTATTACAGTCTTCTTCATGTAAGGACAATGAATGCTGCATGCTTCTGAGATATGTGTGTCAGTTTGCAGAAGCCGTCCCATGAGGCAATTGCTTTTGGCTCTGGCTCTATAGCTCTTCATCAGTGGATCTCAAAGTGCTTCATGATCTTTAAAGTGTTTAGATAGAGTAGAGGTCCTTTAGGGACAAATTCTGTAGTCTCTCTGTGCATTGGATTCCCATTGATTTCAAGTTGAACAGTTGTAGGTTCAAGCCCCAGATGATTATGCCTTTTTAGGGTATATCTACACAGGGATGATGATAACCCACGGCTGGCCTGGATCAGCTGACTTGGGCTGAGCGGGATCTCATTCCGGGCTGAAAAATTGCTTTGTAGATGCTCTGGCTGGAGCCTGGGCTCTGGGACCCTGCAAGGGCGGAGGGTCCTAGAGCTCGGATTCCAGCCTGAGCCCATACGTCTACACAGCTTTATCCCTGTGTAGACGTATCCTTATACTCTCCTGGAGTCTTGGATGCATGGTCTAATCTGCTTCACATCGGACAGGGAATCAGGAACTTCTATATTCTAAACCTGCATTTGGCACTGACCTCGTTGGCCCTGGGCAAACCAGTTGTGCCCAGTCTGCCTTATTGATCCTAACAGAGGGCATTGACGCACTAAGTGTTGAAGTACTATTGTGCACCATCTCTCCAGTATTCAAGACCCCTCTGAGTTTCCTTGGAAACACAAATCAAATTTCACCTTTTTCTTTCTTTCTTTCTTTTCTTTTTTTTTCCCCTTTCATTTGCCACAACTATTAAAGTATCCAGGAAACCCGCTGGAGGCCCAGTATTATAATGAAGCTGTCCCTCACTTGTTGCCAGATTTATTTCTGTTTTTGAATGCTCTTCATCAAGTAATTGCTGCTTGGCACAGTATTAAATTTAATCACAGAACTCTGAAATATTGTAATGTGTCTACCTACTCCATGGTTCCATTTGAATGGAAATTTTCTTTCTAGTTTTAGAGACTATTAAAATCGTGCCTTTCTTGTGCAAAACAAAAGCATATTGTTTGTGTTTGTTTTTCATTATTTCTGCATTCAACAAAAGATGATTATTCTCTCCCTTCAGTGTAGAGATCCTCTGCTCATATACAGACTACCTCTCTGACTTCTTTTCCCTGCTGTAACTACAAAATAGAGAGTTTTCCTTCAAACAGGCAATGCACAAAAGCAAATTTTATTTAGCTAAATCTTCAAGGCTTTCCATGTGAAGGTATAATTAAAAAGTGGATACAAGACAGAACTGAATCAGGATAGACAATGCTATAGGCAGCATCCACATCTGACAATGATGCCCATTTACGATTAAAAGCAAATCTTTCATAATGTATAAAGATTTGTTTCAGTCAGAACCTTTTGACCCTTTGAGAGAGACAACAAACCCACAAACATCAGATTGTTTGTTTGAATCCAATTATTGCAATTGCGTTATATCCTAGAGGGGGAACTTTTCTTGATGCCTACTACTAAGCAGTCTGTAGGCAGGACAGCAATTTTCTTGCGTTTTGAGAGCTAGCAGCCCGTTCACAGTGGGTAGACTTTCAAAAGACCCATTTATTGAATGACGCAAGGTGCAGATTATGATTCACCCTGTATAGGTTAAGTTTGTAAAATCTGCCATCAACAGCCTGTGTTAATTCTCCTGGCACCTACACAGCTGCATAATATATTTATCATCTCTAGGGCCTCATTTAACTCTTTCAGAGGCTTCAACATGATCTATAAAAAGAGCTGGGCAAGCTTGTGATCTTGTCTAGTGAGTTGATTCCCTCTTTATTGGACGGGCTGGGGTGGGTGAGGAGGAAATATCTCCTATATGGCCAATACACAGTGGCCTAGCAATCTGGTCCTGAACATCCCCTTCTGATTCTGCTCTGACAGTCCCTGCATGTGGTACAGTTTGAAATCTCTCTCTGGCACCGGGCAGCTGATTTTTCTAGGGCTCAGACAGACTGGCTTATCTTAGCAGGGGGCCCTGTGTCATTATCTAGTACTCTCCTGCTGCCCTTTCTGTAGGGTGCTGGAAGAATCCATTAGTCATTGTGCGCAGCAGTCAAAGGGGAAATCCATGTATTTCCCTGTTGTTCCCCCCCCCCACACCACCCCTAAATTTTTGGCATGGGCTGCCCGGAGCCATGCTGCTGCAATAACGTGGCCTTTAAAGGGGCAGAACTCCCCTATCCCCATCAAAAGCCGTGCTGGGATTAGCTATGCCTTATGGTGCAGTAGAGACACCTGAAAGAGGCAGTCTTTGTCCCCCACCAAAGCTGTGCTGGGGGAAGCCAAATCAAAGCTGCATATGGTGCAAGAGAAACTGGCCTTAAAGGGGGCGGAGCTACAGCCACACTGGTGTGGCAATGAGATTGTGGCATGGCTGGGGTGAAGGCCCCTAAACAAATAGCACAATAAGTATCTTCCTATGCGTGTCCCGATGACGTGTGCTGTTTAATTACTGTGTATATTGTTTGTGATGGAAGAACTTCATGGGGGTTCAGGTTTGGTTCCTAACCCAGTGTGAATGAGGAGAGTTTACCAAACTGGGTCAGAAAGGCTTTGAGACCAGCTGTTCTCTTGGTAGTTCAGCACTTACAGTTCATGTCCCACTCCAGAAACCCAAACATCAAAGGAAGGAAGAAAAAAACACAGAATCTTCAAAAGACCCCTCATATTTGCTATTGACATTGGCCAATGTCTAGAAGAGGGATCTTATTTTATCCGAACCATTTCATCCATCCCTGACTTGTGCATAATATGTAATCGCAGCTCACAGAGACACGTCAAGGTAATACATCTAAATCCTGCTTCTTTAAACCTGATCCTGTGGTCTTGATATCAGGCAAACTCCCAGTCAGTGGGCCCTCTGCCTAAGGAGTAGAGGATCAGATCCTCTGTCATTTATTGTACCTGGGTGAAAACTGTAAAGCTTCCTTTACTACTTGCTTGAATGTTTAAATAAACTTTTTTCCCCACCATGCCTGTATTCCTTTTGGGTTGGCAAGCTGCAAACCATGCTATGGTCCCATTTTACTGACATAGATTTCTGCAGAAAGGAAGTTACAAAGTTGCATGCAGGAGTATTTGCAGAAACTGAATTTTAAGAAACATACACAAAAGTCATAAATGCTTGTGCACTTCTCCAATTAGAGAACAGAAACATTGCCATGTGACTTACATAACCAGTTACAACTAAACACCAATGCTTGAGTTTTTGAACCCTCGGTGAACAGCTTGGGGTCAACCAAGAGAGAGTATTTTTAATCACAAAAAATACGTCAAACCCTTTTGAATAATAAATTAACTTAGAGGAAGTTATGATCTACTCATGAATATTCTGCAAAATGAAAAGGCTAAATTCCTCCAATAATCTTCCTTCAATATTCTTTGTACAGCCCTTTTCTTGCGTGGGTGGGAATATATAAATCCAAATAAATGGGAGCTTGATTCAAAGCTCACTGAAGTAAATGGAAAGACTTCGATTTGGCTCTGGGCCCTGGGTGTCTAGCCTCCAAAAAAGTCTTTGATGGCCGCCATCTTGGCTGACACACCAGGGAATGAACCAGGGAGATCCCAAACGAAAAGCATAAGCTACCATATCTTGAGCTGAAGCTCTCCGCATGGTCATGAAACTGAGTAGTTTCCTCGGTGGCTTGGGTACAGCAATGACTCTGTAACACGCTTTTACCAGGGCGTTACATCAATCTGTCTGGTGATTATGTGGCACTCCGATTGTAGCCCTTTTGAGTTAAATGAAGCAATAAGCTGCTCCTTTGCCTTTCACCACTGCTGAAATATGATCCAAGGCTCAGGTAGATTCCAGCTGTGATCTCGTTATTTGGTTATGAACATTTATTTATGTTCTTGAGACGTTATAGCTCCTTCCGCCCAGGCAAAAACTGTAAAAACAAAATGAACAGCACTCTCTGTGTACAGTTAAGTTATTTAAGGTGCCCAAGGGCTTGAACATAAGTAGACACTGTGGTCTCATACAACATAAGCGAGACTTCTGAGTTTTGGTATTTAAAATGACAATTAAAAACATGGCAGGCATGTTTCAGCAGCTTTACAGGATGTCAGAAACATCTAGAAAAGGACTCGGAGCAAAAGTAAAGATTCCCAGATGCTGCTTTTCCTTTTGTTTGTTAAGCTTGCTTTTTAATGTGATGTGCCACAGTGCACCATGAAGCTAATGAGATATATAAATATAAAAAGACATCCTGCATCTGATGTCACTGCCATAAGAACCTACTTTCAAATGAAAAGTGCTTTTTGGGGATAATCAAGACCTGCAATCTCTAGGTCCCCCCCCATCCAGGCAACCTTTTATAGCCTTTTGCACAAGAGAGATACCTTAGGGAGCAAAAGCCACAACTAAGTTGGCAGGCAATTGGAAAAGCATTCCTTCCTTAAACACAGAAGAGAGAGATTAGACCCAAAATCCAACAAAGTGTGCATAACATGAAACAGCCTGCATATTGTTAGGAATAAATTTGCAGGAAAAGTTATGCTGCTACAGGTTTAGTAAGCACTACCTACCACTGTAACCTCTAGTTCCAATGCAAATCCTGGCCTGTATTGCAAACCCTTGTACTCTGTGTTGTGACGAGGCAAGGCCAGATGGCTATAGTAAAGTAATGGGAGACAGATATATTAGCCATGGGCTAAACAAATCCCTGTTACCAGAATAAGCAAATGGCAGCTGCTCCAGGTCAATTAAGACACCGGGGGCCAATTAAGATCTTTCCAGAAAGCAGGGAGGATGCTAAGTTGATTGGGACACCTGAAGCCAATCGGGCTGGCTGAAACTAGTTAAAAGCCTCCCAGGTAGTCAGGTGGGTGTGCATGTCAGGAGCTGTAGGAGGAAGTTGCGCTGTTGGAGAGACTGAGCAGTACACACCATATCAGGCACAAGGAAGGAGGCTCTGAAGTGGATCTTGAGGAAGTGGGGCCTGCTATGGGGAAGTAGCCCAGGGAACTGTACACAGCCTGTTTCTAAAAAGTCAGCTACCATAGCTGATCCTATTAGGGTTCCTAGGCTGGAGCCTGGAGTAGAGGGCGGGCCCGGGCTCCTCCCTTTGCCTCCCTGATTAATCACTGAGACTGGGATACAACAGAGACTGTGCAAGGGAGGATAGCTTTTCCTCACCTCCCTCACTGGCTTATGATGAAAATGGCTCAGTAGGCTGTGACTCTTGCCTCTAGAGAGAGAAGGGCTATGTGGAGGGTCACAGTGAGCCTCTGAGGCTAGAGAAATCTGCCGGGAAACACGGGACCCACAGAGACAAGGACGGAGTTTTGTCACAATGTATAATGCACTATTACTCGTGTTAGGATGGCACAAGATTGGGAGGCTCATTGTGCTAGGTGCTGAATATAAAATTGCTGGATATCTGCATAGACAAGATTTGAGAAAGGGTGGGAGAAATGAAGCATTATCCCCTTCTAGAACTGAGGCACAGAGAGTAAGGGGAGCTTGGCACCTAGTTTCTCTTTATGCCTTTGAAAATGTCCCCAAGTGACTTTCTGGAGGTCACACAAGGAGTCTGTGGCTGAGCCAGAACTGAACCCTAGCTCTCAAGAGTCCCAGGCCAGGGCCTCTCCCACAATGTCATCCTTCGTCTGTCTCTCCTGCCCCCCTGCTGAACATGATACAAAAGTGTCCAAATTAAACCATGTGGGAGATGAAGATGGGTTCATGGGCTTCTTTTGTCCCCAGCCCCTTAAATCTGCACTACTTTTAACTCTGTGGCTAGATGCATTGCTGGGATGTCTATGGTAGTTAATTTAAATTTGTTTGAGGACAGCCCAGCTCCTTTCTAGCCTCCAAGAGGTGATGTACAGTGCTGCCATATCTCTTTAGATTCTCCCAAAATAGCTTCCCCTCTCAGATGTTTCAGCTAAATACATTGTTTGTCTGGAACAAACGAACAATCTCACTATTCATGCTTAAGCCAGGTTCCATCCTTCTCTTTGCATGCTGTGGAAATGTGACTGTGGGGGCAAGGAGGAATGGTGACTTAAGCATCCTGTCTTACCTTTAGTCCTTCCCTTAGCCTAGGTGGTCCTCTCCGGTTCTTCATTCTCATTCTGTTGGCAGAGGGAGGAGGAAATCTGTAATTGTATCTATTCCTTGTGCAGCTTTATGGAAGGGCGTAAGGAGCCATCCTACGCACTGATGAGCTGCCAAAATCTTAACAACAGGTTCCCTATAAAAAGTTCTGATTTAAGGGATGTGCCCCAGTATGTATTTTTTTGTACCTTTCTCCATAAGAAGTGGCAATGCATTGAGTCATTGGGAGTCAGATTTAACAATAAAAATAAACATTTTTTACATGTTTATTACAATAGAAACAAAGTATTGCTTTATTAAATGCATATCAACATAACGACCGAGGCAAGTGTGACTCCTGTTAATAATTAAAATAATAAACTAGACCGGGGGTGGGCAAACTTTTTGGCCCGAGGGCCACATCGGGGTTGCAAAACTGTATTGGGGGCCAGGTAGGGAAGGCTGTGCCTCCCAAAACAGCCTGTCCCCGCCCCCTATCTGACCCCCACCCACTTCCTGCCCCGCTTGCCCCCCTCAGAACCCGCAACCCATCAACCTACCCCGCTCCTTGTCCCCTGACCACCCCCTACCCAACTTGCCCCGCTCCCTGTCCCCTGACTGACCTGACCCCATCCACCACCATTCCGACAGATCCCCAGAACTCCCATGCCTTCCCCCACCATTTCCCATCCTCTGACCGCCACCCCCAGAACCTCCGCCCCCTCCAATCACTCCCTGCCCCTTATCCAACCCCTCCTCCCAGCCCCAGCCTAGCCCCCTTACCATGCTGCTCAGGGCAGCATGTATGGATTCTGCACGGCCCACTGGAGCTCGCAGCCCCACCCCCTTACCATACCACTCAAAGTGACAGGAGCTGCAGAGCTGCCCAGGAGCGGTCCAGATCGCTGGCGGTGCAACACGCTGAGGCTCTGCGAAAGGTGTGGGAGGAGCCTTCTGTCTAGATTTGCTTTGTAAAATGCCATGCATGTACCTGGTGCTATATAAATGAGAGAGGATAAGTATGAAGATCAAGACAAAATCTGTCTGCACTCTTTGGGGGGAATTTGAACCTAGCTCAGAGGACCTGCACAGGCCTCTGGAATACCTAAGTCCAACTTAAGCACTGCTTGGAAAGCCTAACTCTCAGGAAGTACTGGCATAGTTTTCATGCTCCCCCTCTTCATAGGAGTGAATTTCACCTTCTGAATGCGCATGGTTTACTGTCAATTGTAGTTAACAAATTTTGATTTGGTGGAAAGTCCTCTCTTCTAGCTATGAGTGGTTGTCGTGCCACTGTTACCACCACAATATCGGTTCAGTTATCTTTTTACTTTTGAACAATCAAAGTGAAACCCCTGTTGGTGAAATAAAGATGGTAATTACTGTTACCACAAAAACTAGGAGGAAGGCAGCTGCAGTACAGCTTCAAAATGTTATTCCAAACTCCTGTACATCATTGAGTAATGCACTTTAGTTTCCCAACTAGCCTCTGCTCTTGGCAGAAATGGAGCTTCTACTTTTAGAATATCAGATGCAGACTCTTTGGCTGTCTAGCTCTTCTTCCTAGCAGTGCAGGATTGTTCCCAATTGTATATTTGCTGGTGTTTTGTCTAGTGTAGTTTTAAATGTGCCGGTTATGGTGCTTTCATCAGTTGGGAGATATATTATAGGCCACTAGCTCTTGATCTTGTTCTCAGGAAGTTTTTCTTTATATTCAGCCTCTATTTTCTGTTTAACAATTTCATCTCACTTAGGGTTCCTTTTTACTGAGCGAAATAGTTCTTCTCCCTCATTGGCATTTACCCTCTTCAAGTAATTGTAAACTGTTATGTCTCCCTTTTAGTTGTTGCTTAACCTAGCTGTAAGTCACTAGCCCTGCTCTTGTGAATCATCCCCTTCCACCCTTTAACTGGGGTAACTGCCTACGGAAATAAGGAAATAAAGGACAGCTGTATGAAAAATCCTGACTAAAACTTATTTTTAAATGACTCCTTCTCAGAATATTTGACTTGTGGCACAAAATCATACCCAGCATGAAATCATGTGTGTCCCAGTGTATGATCCTTTCCTTTACTCCTCAAATGTGGATCTGTAGTGACTTGATACATCTTGTAGGGAATAGGCACTAAAGCCAAAATATTCAGAAGGTCACAGAACCTGCAGTTGGGGACAGATTTTCAAAAGGGTTCATAGCCACAAGAGACCACTGAGGCCAAAAATTTAGCAGGATTCATAAAGAGTGGACATATAGAGAGAGTAAACAAGAACACCCCCAGTCGCAACAGTAAGGATTAAAAAAATCACCAAGGGTTTTTGAAAGGATATAAACCCTCGTGCTTCGGGGCATACACCAGTCTCTGATTACTGGGATATGAAGTAAGCTTTCCTTGTGGGCAGGTTGGTCCATAATTGGAAGGATGCGTTGATTGTTCTAGCTATATATGCATCTATACTATATGACTGAATTTCAGGGCCTTCCTCCTGTAAATTAGAGACCCTGCTTGTAATGAAGTCAACACTGGTGGTGGTGGCAGGGAGGGAGATGTGAAGACCGAAATAGTTTGACCGTATGATCTTTTCCTTCATCAAAACATTTTCTTTCTTGACTTGCAGTCACCCCCCTCAGACATGTGCAGAGCACAGAAATGAACACCAGTCTAATTGCAGAAAAAGAAGACACTGCGCACTGCTCCCTCAAATTCTTCCAAAGCTGGCCAGCAGTGTTGCTACTGAGTGAATTGTAGAAAAGGTTACTGGTGATGAACTAGATAGGTCACATGTTCTCTCCCTCCCTCTCTCCCTCTCATTTTTAAAGCTGTGGCATCAAGTTTTCAACCTTGATTTTTTTTACAAGCCTCAAAATGAGAGAGGTAAAATAAATACATTTACTCACTTAGGAATGGGCTCTCGTGTTTGCTGCAGACGTTCTTGCTTGGCTAACAGTCTGAGATTAATCATGTAAACATCCTATCTCAAAGCCCATTAGCCAGGAGAGGTTCGTCATCTCTTCACTCTCCTACTCCATTCTTGGCGGTCACGCTCTCATGTGTGACCTTCTCACCAGGTCCCTGGAGTCTGACTCCTATTACTGGATTCTCAAGTTCCCTCATTATGTAGTGGGCGTATCATAGTGACAAGCTCTACAGAAATGTTTTTAAATAAACACAATCAATAAGTATACCGGCTGCTTCATCTCTTATTGCAGGCTCATTGTGCTATCCAGAGAGTAAAAGGGAGAGGCTGGGAGTTTCAAAGGAACCAAAGAGTTGAGAACCCAACTACTGTTCAATTTCAATAGGATTTGGACTACTTCAAAAATCCCAGCCTAAATGAATAGTGGTTACCATGCTTTGCAATACCTATATTATTCCCATTTTCCCCGGCTAAAATGTGCAATGGAACACTGAGACCTGCTGTTTAAAAGAATCAAAAAGCTGACTAATACTACTCACATGAGTATGGAATCAGCCCATATAAATAATAGACAAGGATGCCCAGAATTATGGTTTAAGGATTGGTCCTATCAAGGATAAGATGACATTGTGCCAGCGGACTCAAGCGCAGAATAAATAAGCCAGATAAGCAAAATATCCAAACTAACAAACACCCCTCAAAGTATTTCCCTTCTTGTACCTGCACCAGGCTGAGACCTTTGACCCATGATTTATTGGATGATGGTTTAACTAAAGGCTCATCTAACTCTTTTGAAGTCAACAGGATTTGGCTTCTTGATTTCCACAGGTGCTGGATCCAGCCCTAATTCTAGTCCGTTGGTTTTTCAGATTGGAGTGACTCAGCACTAAAACATTGTCTAATATCACAATGCAATTCTTCCCTTCTAGAGTAGAGAGGGTACTTCTATAAAAGAGATAGGATGGTAGCAGTTCTCCTGACACTGCTAGTAAGGAAGACGTTTAGCCGATAGAAGAATTACACATCCCACTTTGCCTGAAAAAAGGGAGTAGAAAACAAAAGTTTTGTGGTTATACCTTCTCTGCATATACCTTCTCTTCATAAACTTTTCTTTTATGGTACCAAGAACTGAACCACGTTGCAACATAATTACTGCCCATTTCTCTTCCCTGTTTCTATGGGGTAAAAGAAATTCAAGAATTTCAAGAATTTAGAATTCAAGTGAATTGAACATACTACAACCAATTAAATTTTGTTTTAAAAGTTTAATGACAGTGTGTGGAAGATGTTTAGCAAATGTCACCTTACTTTATCGCTTGTTTTATAGCATAAAAGTCCCTAGTCCTGGAAGTCTATGACTGAGAGAGCCTGTGCCTTTGAATGTCGAGCTTAGCTTTAATCTGTTTTTTTTCAGCTTGTTTTTTCTTTCACTTCCCCTGGCTATATTGAGTTTTGACCCTTAAAGGTACAGCAGTGAAAGTTGGGGTGGAGGGGGAGTGTAATGTTAACAAGTGGAGGGGGAGTGTAATGTTAACAAGCTAAACAGCCTCCTTGATTGCTATGTTCCAGTGTAAGTGGACTCTTCTCACATTAATTGCTTTGCAACCCTCCTTCTGATGTGAACTCACTGAAATATAAGCCTTACATTATGTCACCAAGATGGCATTTGTGCTTGATTTATATTGGCACACTAGCAGCTATAAACTGCGCAGGTGCCCCTAGTAGCCCTTTCTCAAATAGAGGCTGTTTCTATAAGCAGGAAACATGGCCACAAAATGAATATACTAGCCCTCTGCTCTGTCAACTACGTCACCAATCCGAGTATGCAGGATCTACACATGATGCATTCATTTTCCATATACTTCAACCCAGCTAGTTACCTGGGACACTACTACCAGAGATACGTGGTTGGTTGGTGGATCAAGAATGACTTATTAGGTGAAATGCAATAGCCACTCATCTGTACAGGAACCATAATCCAATTTCTAATCTGTTTTTTCTTTCTTTATCTAACTTGTGGCTAGTCTTTTGTGGAGATCCCCTCCAATTTGCATCTACTTTGAAGAGTGAGGGGATATCTGATACTAGATCCGTTTCTAAAGGCTGAGAATGTATTTAAAACAATTGTATGCTCTCTGCCTGAATTAATATGGAAAACATATTCAGGGAAAAGTGAGGTTTTTTTCTGCACTTCACTGTATTTGCACACAGTGCAAGATGTGGCAGTAGGATGCAGGAGCTCCTTAAAAAATAGAGGCGAAAAAAGCAGAGGCAACAGAGCTCTTCATGCATTTCTAGGGAAGCAGAGACCATCTCTGTTGACAAAGGCAATTATTTACTTTGGTTCCTTGGATCCATCAGTCTGAATAGTGTATGTCAGTTCTTCAATTAGTGTTAACTGCAAGGCACTGCTAATGTGCAACAAGAATTTTTTTTGGTAACCCTGCATTCACCACCTTCTACTCAGCTCTTCTGTTTCGGCTCTGTCGGTAGCATCAGAGAAAAGGCTGCTCCTGCTTCAGGTATCTGATGGCCTTAAATATCTTCTCTCTGCTGCAGATGAAGAGCTGTGCCAGAGAGGGTGAGATGAGGCTCATTCAAGCTGCAACTGAGCCTCCCATATCTTCTTTTGTTTTGATACAAGAGCAGACTTAACCGGCAAGGTTTCCTTTCCGTAACGCCACTTTCTTCATGCTTCACAAGAGTCATAATAGAGACATTGTTGGTGTGCACAAAAATCTCCTTCTTTACATTCCAGAGAACAGCACATGATGATGCTGAGAAATCCTCTTTCATGCAGGGGAATCATCCCTTCTCTCCCCTCCTCTCTGGTTGATGGAAAATCCCCTACTTAACATTCAACTACAAATACTCAAAATTCCCCCCCTGCTACTTTAATTAGGATAGTTTCATGTAGATAATGAGTGTGACAATAGCATCAAAATGGACTCCTTATCTTCTGTTGGCTGAATTCTTCTTGAGTTACAGGCCTGAAAACAAATGCTACTCAAAAAGAAAAGGAGTACTTGTGGCACCTTAGCGACTAACCCATAATAATATATCAGATTCCTAAAACCTAGTTTTTGAGTAACAAACCCTGTTTGTGAATTAAGTGATGGAGTATGGTAACCTGAAATCGACACTGCTCTAGTAATTTTCTTTTGAATGGAAAGCATTAGGGCCTGATCCTTCACATCTGGAATCAGAAGTTAAAATGTTTCATGTCAATGGGAGTAAGAGCAGGTCCTAAGACAGCATTTAAGATAAGCTAAAACAATTGGGTCCAATTCTCCTCTCACTTAATTGAGTTTCAAACTGGGAACTCTGGGGAGAATTGGGTCTATTTTTTCATATATGTGTAACATGTTGGCCAAATATGTCTTTGTCCCCCTATAGTGACTGGACTACATAAAAGGCTTGAGTCTGCTCCCACCTTGAAGTGAATGGATCTGATTTTTCAGCTCAAACAATAGAGGCTTATAGATTTTTAGATCTGAGATACAAGGTTCAAACCCCATAGATGGACCCATTCAGAAATGCTGGTAGTAGTGGTGTGGGTTTATATATGTGACTCTGAAAATACAATATATACCTTGCATTGTAATTTTTGTTTAGCAAATACTGGTAATCTCTTATTTTAAAGGATATAAACCAATCTGATTACTGTATTTCCCTACAGATTATTATTTCCTGAAAGAGATCCTAAAATCCTGAGCACCGTGTTCCTTTCATGCTGTTTTAGAGGGTTATTTGTGCCTAGTGCAATACATTACTTCCCCCCCACATCTGATAAACCTTTCAAAACATTGTAATTGTACAAGTTGAAAGTCAGAGCCAAACTAAAAGCACTTACGTGTTTTTATTGCATAGAATATTCCAAGTCTGAATTGTCAAATGTACCCTTCTAAGCTGTGATATATGATCACTGACACTATTGGAAGGAACCAGGTCTCACCCCTTTTAATGGGAACCTGTTTAGCATGTTTGGTACATCTCTGATCTGAAATATATCCATTTGCAGTTTTTTTTTAAATCACATTTATTTTGCTTGGGACAATATTTGAACAGTCATGTGAGCCATTTGTCTAACAGGATGGATTCTCATTTAGGAAACATAAGTACAGTACCATTGATGGGCAGCTCCCTTCTGTGAGAACACAACTTCCCAAGGCAGCTGGTGCCCAACGCAAGTGCTTGGTCTGCAGGTAGCAAGCAGGTGCAGAGGAATAGGGATCCTTATGTGGTGCCGTGGAAGTGAACTGACACAGCCTGTAATCCTTGCTGTCTGTGCCTCCTTCCTCTGCTGCCTTCAGCCTGTGTGGTGGAAACAAAAGTCCATCCACCCATTGTGGCAGCCAACTGTGGCAGTCTCCAAGACCCCTTCAGTTGCATCAGGAGGTACCGCACCCTGCTGTACATTACACCAGTGGTTCTCAACTGGGATACGTGAACTCCTGAGGGTTTGCAGAAGTTTTCCAGGGGATACATTAACTCATCTAGATATTTGCCCAGTTTTACAACAGGCTGCACGAAAAGCACTAGCATAGTCGGTACAAACTAAAATTTCATACAGACAATGACCTGTTTATACTGCTCTATATACTATAATCAGCGATTCTCAAACGGTGGGAGAGTTCATTTCAATGGGGTCGCCAGGGTCAGCATTAGACTCTGTGGGGCCGAGGGCAGAAAGCCGAAGCCCGAGCCCCTCCACGTGGGATAGAAGCCGAAGCTTGAGTTTTTAAGTGAGGAGAAACTTGGGGTACACAAGACAAATCAGACTCCTGAAAGGAGTACAGTAGCCTGGAAAGGTTGAGAACTACTGCACTACATGCTATTGGTGGGATTTAGACTCATTAGTGCCTAATGATCAGACATGCCTGTCATCTACAGAAAAATCAAGGTTTATTAGAAATGTAAAGCATTTCTTTTCAAATGGAAAGAAATGTGACACGTTTTCTGCCACACATTCCCAAACTGACTCTCCCACTGTAACAAATGCTGCCACGGTCACACTGTTTGAGGGGATTTCTCCCCTTCTCCCCACTGCAGAACTGTTTTGAAGCCAGATCTTGTATCTACTATTACTCACATATCTAATCCTTCCTTTTAATGTGTAGGCCCATTGGCGTCAAAGAGACTACTCATATGAGTAAAGTTTACTTGCATGAGTAAAGGTTGCTGGATCTGGCCCTTTATTTGTAACTCCAGGAAGGATTTGGAAAGTTAGTTCTCTGATGCAGACATGAAATGCTTGCTCAAACCAGAAGGGTTTATTTTTGTCTGTCTCCACCTTCATTTTTGGCTTCCGCACCACTCTGGTGCCTGGCGCGCAGCTGGAGGGTTCAGTGGATTTAACATCTTAGTTTTAACGTTAAGCTATACAACTTGGATTTTTTTTTTTTTATGGATCACTTTTATGTTAAATTTGTTCGTCTCCTTTTTTCCTCCTCTTGTATTTTTAAGTACACTTTATAGATAAATAGATATAATTTCTTTTTCTCAGTTAAATATAAAGAAATTGGTGAATGAATATGAAATATTTAGCACCCCTGTGAGAAAAATGCCATTGGTAAAACACGTGTGGACCATAAGAAAGGTGTGACCTGCTGAATTGTCAGGAGTGGAAAGGTAGTTACATTACTGCTCCTTATCTGACCCTCTTCTTGTCCAATTGCTACTCTGAGCTCAGAGCCCAAGAAGAGAGGTTTTATTAAGGGGTGCATTGCAGTAGCAAAGGGGGACAATCATTCTTAAAGCTGTACTAAAGCTTCTCATGGAATCAAGGCTCTACCGGGCTCTGCAGTTACTATGCCTCGCTGTAGTTTTTGGGACCTCCCATTATTATACCCCAGTTTTAGACGGAGGAATTCACTCCCCTTCACCCTGAATTCCATTGCTGAATCACCGCTCAGGCCTCTGTCCTACCCCCAGCACCAGTGAAGCCATGAACTGGTGTGAACCTGACAAGTGAGCAGAAACCTACCAAACCAGAACCTTTTGCTATATTTTCACAATGAGAACTGCCCAAGGGCAAAAACTAAATTTAGTTTGGACTCCAAACATTTTGTACTTCAGGGCCTGCAAAGCACATGCAGACTTGACCTCATATAAAAATTCATGACCCCCTGCAAAGGGATATACGGCTTGGTTTGACTGTCAGGGGGCTGTGGACCCAAGGATCAGAGTCACCCAGGAAGAAAAATATAAAATTCCATCCTTGTCTAAAGAATCCAGGACCAGGCAGGAGAGTAAAGAGTCTGGGATTCAAACCCATCAGGGCCAGCTGCTTTATGAACCAGACAGAGAGAGAAGAGAAATACTGGCAGGGTCAGAAAGGGTGGTGGACTCAACCTTGAGACCAGGAAAAGATGCCTATGGGCAAGAAGCATAGAATGAGACTGTTCCCATCTAACTGGGGGACTTTATCTTGAACAACCTTTATACCTCTAGTGTGGGGAGGGCTCTGGGGGCAATTTTTTTTAAAACCGTTTGAAGGGAACTGTTTTGGTTTTAGAGACTAAGGCAGTGCCTTGGGACTTGTGGCCCTGAGGTGAGACAGCCTGATAACAGGCCCCAGTCAAAAGAGAGTTCAGAAAGGTTGGGAAGACATTCCTCAGAATCAAGCTCTGACCTCAGCCTCCAAGCTAGGTTCTGGGTTGCTGGGCTCCTCAGCCTGGTTTGAGAAGAAATGCTTCGAAGTGTTAACACTTTTCCCCTGTAGTAGTGAGTCCCTATCAGATTCTGGGCACAAAATAAAATAAAATGTTTGCTGCTGGTAATCTCTAAATGGGAAGACCCAAATGTCAGTTTGTTTGTACACAGATGTGCGTAGCATGTCAGTTAATGCCTTTGTGTGGAACACCTACATGTTTTTAAATCTTAATCGCTCCTGGTCTCTTTCTTGTACATATTATTTAAGGGCCTGATCCCACTCTTGTGGAAATCTTAGTGGATCCTGCACACCAGGAGGAGGGATAAGGGCAAATTAATAGTTTTGTGGTTTTAAAGAGAGGCTCTAGCCTGCAAGGTGATGCTTTAGAAACAGCCACAGGAGATTCCATGTCACTGTTTTCTAACTACTTGCCCAGAAAATTTACCCTAGGATCTGAAAGTCAAACTTAGTTCTTTCTGGCATATGTGTAACACACTGGTTAGTGTGTGTTTTTATGCATTCTTTTCTGTGCACAAGTCTTTAGAGGGCATAGGTCTGCTATAGCTTTTTAGAGACTCCCACTTTTAGTTGTGGAGATCCTTAGCTCAATCCCCAGTGTTCATTATCATATCAGTGGGGGCTGTAACACATTTCCCTGTGCACTGGGCTCAGAAGGGGATGTGTAACACATGCTCAACCCGAGCACCTGCAGCCCACAGCAGTTCAAATCCCAGATGAACCCTCACTTATGTGATGGCATGCATCCAGGCTGACACTGGAGATTGAACTGAGGACCCCCAGAGCTGCAAATGCGAGCCTTTACAGCTTAAGCTAAAGAGCCAAGTAGCTGGGACTGTAACAGACCGATATGATCTGTGCATTGGGAACAGAGAAGTACACTTAATACACACTGATCAGTGCATTGCATAAACACCATCACTAGTGAAGGAGTTTGCAGGCCACTAGGGATTGCAAAGGTGTAGCCCTAGGGCATAATTTAAAGATGATGCTGTTGTCCTCAGAGGAAAACTAAGTTTGCAGAATCCCTTCCTGCTGATGATGGATAAGCCAGAAAACACAACTTGGCTTTCAGGGTTTGCAGGGTTGACAATCAGAAAAAATATCCTTGACTTGTGGACTGAACAAGTTTAGAACAGAGTCCTCGAGACACACAAGACATGGGACCACATGGTGCTATTTTCATAGTTGCCTTTCAGAGTCAAACCATGCTTTAAAGCCACTAAGTATCTCACTCTCTCGCCCTCATGCCTCCTCCTTTAAAAAAGTGAAGTATGACAGAGCCTGAGAATTGTAAAAGTAACAAGAACAAACACGTAGGTGTTATGAATAAAGTCATTAAACATGGTATTTGTTATGCACATTGAGTTCTGGAAAACATGATACTGTGGCTTTGCCATTCCATTAGTGCAGAACTGCAGATTTCCAGCAGAAAACATTCTATTTCTCACCTAAAATCAAACTGTGACTCAGTGTGAAAATAAATGTCACTGAGACATTGGATGTAGTAAGAATAAATGACAATGTCCAAGTAAGAATCAATGACAAGTGCTCCAATCAATTGCAGAGATGTGACTGAGGGCAAAACATGGCCCTGTGATTAGAATTTTTTGGTTGATGAGGCATGAGCCAGGACAGCATCTGCAAGGATAACGGGACTAAAAAGTATTAAATTCTCCTTTTGTCAGATCCTTTAAGGCAGGGATCTCAAACTCAAATCACCACGAGGGCCACATGAGGACGAGTACATTGGCCTGCGGGCCGTATCACTGAAACCTTTTCATACAAAAATATGAACGTATAGTCAAAAATGAGGAGTAATATAGGATGCTATTAAAAGTCAATGTATTAACTTTTTTAAAATGGTAATGCGAAGAGGGGTTTTAATACAATATAAACACCTGTAACTATTCCTTATGTGGTCAGTAACACTGATGATGATCTACACTAACAGTCTATCAACCTAGCTGTAGTGGCAGGAACTTTTTAAAGTAACTATTCATCCAAAATACATTGCCACTTTTAACAAACATTTGTCCCGACTACTCACAGCATGCCCTGCTCCATCTCTAAGGCGGCAGCTTGGTGCAAGGTGGAGTACAGCATGCTGGGCGTTGTAGGCCTTTATTGAGCGAATTTATTCAGCAGTCAGCACTTGTGTTAAAGTGTCCGTGTCCCCCTAGGAGGGTCGGGTATTTCTTTCCCACCCAGGCATTGTTTGAGGGTGAGAGGTGTGGGGAAGAGGCTTGGATTTTGTAAACTGGAAAATCCAAGATTCCTGTTCTCTTCCCCCATGATATTGTTCTCTGATTTCGCCTTCCCTTTCCCTCCCTCCCAGAGTTAAAGAAAAAGGGCTTTTCCCAGTGACTGTCATCTGCTGCTTTCCTGGCTCCCTTCTCCCCCAGCATTTCACACTGTGCATGGGATCAATGGGGACGGATTTCAATAGTGGGTGTGTTTTGGCCCTCCCTTGAGGGAGGGGAGATTTGAAGAGTGGCGAAGGGGCTGACTGAGGGTTGGTGTGAGTTGGGGTTATAGCTGGAGGGGAGGATTGGGGATGCAGGAAGAGCAGGCTCAATGGCTTGGTCGGGAGTGAGGAGCTGGAAGGCTGTTTGTCAAGCTTGGGCAGTTTGACTCAGGTAAACTTCAGAGAACTGTGGAATCGGCTCATTGAAATGCACACAGTAGACATCCCCACCCCCAAAGTGAGAGTGACTGTGAACACTGCCTTAAACAGCAGCTCAGAGAACCCGCCTGACTGCCCTCCTCCCTAGAGCATATCTGTGGGAGCTGGCAGCAGCAGGGCCAGAGGTGGGTTATGTTTTGCTGATCCAGCTAACAACATCACCCCTTCCCCAAAGTCCCCGCCCCAACTCCGCCGCCTCCCTGCCCCTATTCCAACCCCTTCCCCAAATCCACGCCCCAGCCCCGCCTCTTTGCCTCCTCCCCTGAGCATGTCGACCTCTGTACTCTACCCCCAACGAGAAGAGTAAGGGAAGTCGATGGGAGATATTCTCCTGTCGACCCCTTGCGGTGTAGACCCCACTGTAACTCAACTTAAAGTACGACCTAAGGAGTTGCATAGCGTAGGTCGACTTACCGCAGTAGTGTGGACATACCTTAGAGTTAGGTTGACCTAAGATGCCTTGCATCGACCTAACTCTGTAGTGTAGAGCAGGGCTGTCAGAAGATACTAGAGTTGGTCAAAGAAAATGTGTTTTTTGTCTAAATAGAAATGTTCCATGGGAAATGTGTCAATTGCAATTAAATGTTTCATGGAAAGAGTCTAAATACACTGTTTCAGCTTTCTTAGTTTGATTTCATTTCAACTTTAATATGGATATTAATATTTTTGGCCAAGCTAAACCCAGTCCTACACCTAACTTGATGATATTTGTTTACAGATCAAAGAACTGAGTGATGGGAGCTATTAACACAATACTACCTCACTATCGCAGGTCTGCCCATCTTCTTAAAGTTTAAAATGTTGAGCCCTAAATCACTTGTCTCCTAGAGAGAGAGAGAAGAGAAAGTGATGGGGGAGGGGGAATATGGGAGGGCACACAGAACCCCTGGCATGAGCTGGGGGAGAGCAGAAGAACCTGGCATGGGGAAAGGGAGGGAATGAGAGGGTATAGAGCCCCTAGCATAGGGAAGGCAGAATGAGGGAGGGAGAACGGGGGAATGTAGGGGGAGGGGCAGCACACAGCCCCTGGTATGGGAGAGTGGGGGTGACGGGCAGGGTGCTTGGAATGCAAGGAACCCTTGCTGCATGCAATGATCTCTCCCTACACCAGTAATGAAGTGTGTCAGTGTGGAGTTGCCTCCTGAGCACCCCCTTATGTCAAAGTGTGTGTCTGCTGTGGCCTGCCTCAGTTTCCCTCCCTTAAATTACCTCTTTCTTTCTTCATTAAGCAGCCTGGTCAAGAAGAAGCCAAACACCCTACAGCAGCATATCTCCCTTTCATAAAGGAGTGCTCCTACAGGGGTTTAAAGGCTCTTACCTCAGAGCCCAAATAAAACTTAAAAGTGCCTGAACAAAAGTCTCTAGGTTCCAGCAGCAGCTCCTTCTGCTACAGCGTCAGGTGTCTCTGGTGCCTGGAGAGCTCTGCAGTCTTCCCCCTGTTTGCTCAGGGTTCCTCCAACTTCCCTGCCTGGAGAACTTTTGCCCAGTTCAGGCTTCCTAGGAGTTTCTCTCCTCTGGAGCTTCTGTTCTCCTCAGGAGACTTCTTTCAACTGAGTTCTCCTAAGTCTTTTATTAGGCCCAGGTGGTCCTTACTTAACTGCCTGCCTGCCTGTCTGCTACATAGGCAGTTAACAGGTTTCAGAGTAACAGCCGTGTTAGTCTGTATTCGCAAAAAGAAAAGGAGTACTTGTGGCACCTTAGAGACTAACCAATTTATTTGAGCATGAGCTTTCGTGAAGTGAGCTGTAGCTCACGAAAGCTCATGCTCAAATAAATTGGTTAGTCTCTAAGGTGCCACAAGTACTCCTTTTCTATAGGCAGTTAACAATCCCCAATGGACCTGGGTTGGCTCATTCCCTTCACGGAGCCAGTCACAGGTAGCCTGGACATCTGACTTGAAGGACCAGCTCTGTGACAGTGTCCCTCTAGTATATTATGTTTCAGCACCAAAACATTTTGCGAGTTCCAAATTTAAAAAAAACATAAATGGAGTTTTCATCTGCAGGCAGTTTAGGCTCTTCATTCTGACTTGTAACGAAAATGCTATCAAAATATTGGAATTTCCTGCAGAACAGAAATTCTGGTTTCTAACTTGCTCCCCTCCAGTAGGTAGGACTAAATACACACAGGTCTGCCAAAGACACATATGGCATCTTTACATTGTGTCTTTTCTACAGTCAAGGAGCTGATAGCAGGAGGTTGAAGAGCTGAACCTTTCAAGAGGTGAAAGAGCAGGGAAAAGTAACTGTGTGTGTGTGTGTGTGGTTTGTTGCAGGTGTTTTTGAAACAGAAATATATATATAAACTGTTACATTGCCTGTTTTCTTTTAGGAGTGACTGGGGGAAAGAAACTGTTATCTTCTGTTGTTAGCCTTCGACATAGTTTAGTTACCAGCTTTCTTGAAAGTTCTCCCCTTTGGCACTGGGTTAGAGCCTGTCAACACTTACTACTGCACATGGTGTTTAGTCCAGTGAATGGTGTCACTGGAGTCGGTCACAAATGGAAACACTATGCCCGGTACAAAACATCTATAGAATCAGTCCTCCATTGAAAAGGAATGTTGCATCACTTTTTGGTTTAAAAAAACAAAACAAAACAAAAAAACCTTCTCCAGGGAACAGTAAGCAAAACCCACAAAGGAAACAAACCAACCCCCCTCTCCCTGCCAATCCCTCACTAGGTCCATCGCCAGGTGGGTACTGAGGGGAAAGTCATGTAAAGCTAACAAGGTGTGAGGCAGGGCAGAAGTAATTCCCATTGTGTCAGCTTCTCAGAAATGACAATGTGTGCAGGAGCAGTGCGGCAAACCAGACTGGTGGAAGACAAGGTAGGCAGCAGTTCGCACATCAAGGCTAGATTTGCTATGGGTTCTATTCAAATGATTTTTGTATCAGTGGTCCAAGTCCCGTAGCCCTTGTGATCCCATAGTCCCATTAAACTTAGTGTGCTAAACTGGTTGCAGTGGAGAGGGGGAGCTGATCCCAGATCCTTGCTGCTTCTCTGGGCAGTCCCAGTGTAACGTAAGCTCCAGGGGGTATTGCTTTGACTTATACCACTAGTGGAAGACCATCTGGCAGCATAGAATTGGGCCTAGTGTAGCCTTGCTTTGTTCATCCTCTTCTTTTCCTGGACACAGCCACTCTCTGGCATATCTATATTTATATCCTCCTCTCCTATGTCAAGCATCACAGCCCTGGTGTAGGAAGAGACAGCAGGTGGTGGAGTTTGCACAGCAAGCTGCACTGTCAACTCCACCAGCAGAGATAGCTGTACACCAGGGAAGCCCTCCAGGGGAATCTCTAGCCTGCATCCGATGAAGTGAGCTGTAGCTCACGAAAGCTCATGCTCAAATAAATTGGTTAGTCTCTAAGGTGCCACAAGTCCTCCTTTTCTTTTAGGCTGCATAAGATCTCTTCATGCTCCCCAAGCACAACAGGAAATCGGAAAATCTGGTAAATCAGGTCCTATGGTGAAGAAAGCCATATAATTACCTTTATTTCAAACCCTACTCCTCCAGAATCATGGGTCAATTAGTTTCCACTCAGGGTGGGCTAGACGGGCCAAACCGCCAGTCAGATTAGAGGCAACTCACAAACTGTCCCCATGGTCTTTCCAGTTGTGTCTTCAATTCCCCAGTGTTTTGAGCCAGAAGTGCAGTTACTTGGTTCCTGGCTCTTTACTGATCTACCTCGGAGAACAATGTTGGATCTGAAGTAAGAGACACAAAAGTTCCTGCTCCTTCTGAGAGGGCTGAAGCCAGAGTCTTCCCTGTGTTCATCTAGTCTCCCTCCTGCTCTTCTGGGAGAAATTAGATGCTAACAGTCTGGAGGCAAAGGAAAGGTCAACCAGTGGGAGGTCAAGTTTCAGAGAAAAGCTAAACATCTTTCCTGACCATAAGGCTCCTTCTCTTGTGGGGAAAAATCAATGGACTATGTTGTCTGGATGTGCAGGATGCACTTCCAGTATGCAGTGTGGAGAGAAAATCGCCCATTTTTCATTTTAATGTTAACATCTAAGTGCCACCACTATTGCCAATCCCAAGTGTTCAAAAGTCCTGAGTCGAGCCCCAAAAATCATAAAATGGCTTTAAAATGAGATTTAAAAATAAATGTTGAGAGTTTGTGCCCTCTGGTTGCTAATCCTTTAGGATGCAGTTGGGTCATGTTTTTACACCCTTTGTCACTACCACAAAGTCTAGAAACTTAATTTCATGGTGGCTTTTAACAAAAGCTGAGGTTCTCACATAATCACTAGCCTCCAGGAGCTGTACTTTTCAGAAAAACAACAAATGTTACAGGGTTGGCAACACGGAAAATGTCCATCTCAGAAGTCGAATAAGAGGACAAAACTTATGCGGTTATGTTTATAAAATGCCTCAGTTGGGCTAGTTGCCCTTTTTGTTACTTTATTTTCCAGAACAAATGCACTTTTTACAAGCTGTTTTGTAGAGGTAAAATCAGGGTATGGTTATTCCTAAGTAAGGGTGAGTGAGCTAAATGAGCCCTGGTTTGATAGACGCGAGGCTTGAGGTAATCCCGAGCACATTCACAGTGTTCTAAAAGACACTTTTTTGGGAGGAGGAGAGTAAACCTGCTTTTTGTCATGCAACAAAGCTGGAAACTCTCCAAAATGCAATAGAAGTTATAGGAGGCCTCTGAACTGGAGTCTGTCTGCTTCCCTGCCTGTGATACATTGCAGGCACTGACAGAGAGTTATATAGCAGCCTCTAAAGAGTTCAGACCCCAAGAAACTTCACATTTTAACTGTTTAAGTCCTGGTTTAAATTGTCCTTCCTGAAAAATTGTTTGAATATCTGCTATATTTCCAAATATCACCTGAGAATGAACACTCTTTGACCGTCTTTTCCACTAGTTCTTAGGGAAGTCTTGGTGCATTCACAGAGCTATCAGTTTTTCGAAGAGCAACACCAGTGATCGAATCGCTAAGCACTAAAAACAAAAACAAATGAGCAAGCCATATGGTCTGTGGAGGAGTGCAGACTCCTACATTTCTGATCTCAGGACTAACGTACAGCATCTGTGCGGGTTTGGGAACAGCAATGATGATGATGTGGGGAAAAAAAACCTAGCAAAACGGAGAGATGATACTTGCATACTATTGGGAGAGGCCCTTAGAAAAATACTTCTGATAGGCAGCTTTTCTTAAGGCTCTAATGTCTACACTGCAATAAAAAAACCCGCAGCACTGAGTCTCAGAGCTCGTGTCAGGCTGGGGGGCTAAAAATGTTCTTAATTCTGGGACTGGGGGCCAGTTTGCCCCCCCAGCACAGGCTGGGGTGGCCCTAGGGATTGTGTCAACTGAGAATTTCCTGGGTGCAGACCCACAGTGGCCACATCATTTCTTGCTCCATATCTGTTCTCTTTCTCCTCCAGCCTCCTTGGAATGGCCAGAGCCTTTGTAAGGCTGGTATGGCTGGCTCTGGCTAGACATTGGTTGCCCCCTGTACCCATATTATTCAGGTGAGATGGAGAGAGAGGGGATTGCGCCAGCCATTTGGCCTCTTTGCATCTGACCTCAAGTGGTTGAGGATGTATATAGCCTTAGTTATAAACAATTGCCTACCATAAGTGAGGGGACTTCAGGTTGAAGATCTGTGCTCAGATCACCTCATGGGAGCAGTAGTCTCTAGTAGACTGAGGACAGGCTGGGAGCCAGGAACTCCTGAGCCCTAATTCCAGCATTGCTGCAACTTATGGACACTGCATCTACTTGAAGTCAAAAATCAGGGCTCCTAATGTACACCTAGTCACAAGCAGGGTTAGATGAGTTGAGTCCTGTCCACACAACAGCTACCCCCATTGCTGCCACTGGACGTGTGTTCTGGTTTTACTAGTGTCTGTATTCTCAAGTCCAAGCATTCCAAAAACATGAGATTGTTGACACTCACATGATTCTTTTACTCAGTAATAAATGAGTCTTGTCTCCTTGGCCTCTAGACTTTGAACCTTTCGGCTACCCTCATGTCATATTTTTGAGCTTTACCCCACCCCCCCTGAGACCGAGAAGCTGGCTTTCACCAAATGAAAGCTGAGCTTCTCACGATTCATGGAGTTGGGCTACTGAGGAAAATTGCCACCAAGAGTGAGATTAGTGAAAAAGTTATGAGCTCAGAATGCTGTAGTTTTTAGACAATGCCTCTAAAGGCTTAGAGAGGTCACTTAACTACTCAGTGTTTCATTTCACCTGCAGAATGGGGGTAATGCTATTAACTTATCTACCTCACAGAGTTATCATCAGTTTTATTTAGTTTATATTTGTAGTATGCTGCAAAGATTAAAATGCGATGTAATTGCAAGACGATATTATTATTTCCAGCAACTTTTGAAAGGTGGGTCCAGGGTTGTGTGGGAGGTAAGGTGATGAAGAGAATTAATTAGCCTGTTTATTCTACAGTTGAGTGGAAAATGAAGTTCCTATAGCAACCACCACATCATGTAGATATTTACTGTGCTGTACTATGAAACATCTTCAGTAAGAACTTTTCCCATAAATACCACTCTAGTATTTGCCACCCCAGGTAGCACGATACTGTAATATTTGTGCAGTGCTTTGAAGAGAAAGTACTATATACTTGCAAAATATTATTATATTGCCACAGATGACCACTGATCCATTGAATGTGGTATCTTGCCTCTGGCAGTATATGATACCTGATGGCACAGAAGAGACCAAACATTCCCCATATATAATAAAATGTGTAGAGGAAATAATTCCTTTCTGACCACTATGGTGATCAGTGTTGGCCATAAACCATGAGACTGGATCGAAGACGTTGACTTTCCAGGGGCTGGCTATGTGATTTCTTAGTGTAGAATAAGTAAGGTTCCATGCTGTCTTTGACAAATCCTGCCTGAAAAGCACACTTCCTGATGCCTGGTGTGAGTCTGACAGCTAGCATTTAGATTTCTGTTATTCAGACTTATCCTTTGTGAATTTCTTTAAGCTCCCCAGATGGAAGGCACTACGAAGGATAAAATAGCATTAATATTTAGTAGTAGTAATAAACAAAAATGGGTTTCATTGTGATTTCAGAACTGGGAGGGGAAGCCAAATGTAGAGTGGGAGATTTTGAGATTGAGATCGATTCATGGCTTCATTCATATTCACTGTGCCATCATTTTCAAGGAACAGATGAAGGGCCCAGTATTACAAACAGATGTCGTTCTTCCTCCCATTGTAGTAAATGAGATTACGCTCAGCGGAAAGCACTGTAGCTAGTAGTAGGTGTTTGCAGGACCTGGCCGATAGCTTACAGGGAATTCAGACTGATATTGTGGTGCACAATGGAAGCGCTGTTCTGGGATTCCCCTGGAATCCAGGGTCTGGGTCAACCCTTAACCCATCATTTATCACTGTTGCCCCTGTGAGATTACAGTGGCATGGTGATAGTGCTGCTTCCTCCCTTTGGGTTGGAAAATACTGGACTAGGTTTTTCAGTCCTGCCCCAGTCAGAGACCAAAAATTCCCCTGCTGAGGTTTTCCCTGGTGTGGGGCACTCCCTATGGAAGGATTCACTCCGCATATCAATGGTATTTGACAAATCTGTAACCAGCCTTTCTCCTTGATAGCAAAAATGTCTCATGTTCCAGGCAGTATCAAATCATGTAATAGTCATGCAAGAGCTTTAGCTGCAACAGCATAATGACAGCAAGATAATGGTTTAGGTCAATACGTTGCCAAACAAACCCAAAAGGAAAAAGAGCAACTGGGGGAAGAGGGAAGACATGACTTCCTAAATCTGTTTTTCTTTCCAGCTCTCTTTCTGTGAGTGAGTGCATTCCAATTCTTTAATAGCAATGAATATGTGTGCTCTCTCTTGACCCACTTGCTGGAACATGGAGTCTTTCTCATGCCCTTTTATTTCCATGCACGGCTAGGATCTCTCATAAACTTTGCATACGGTACATGCTAATATGCATCCTAACGCAGTAATGAATTGTCCAGTCTTTTGTTTCAAGCACACAGCATGCACCCAGACTTGCTCATAAAATATCCATAGTCAAATCATGTGATGCCTATCCCCCTTATGCATTTTTAAGAGCTATGCGCTAAATCCATTAAAAGACTGTGAGGCATGAATAGGGAGGAATAATCCCTCCTCACATATGAGTGTGTAACAAAGGAATTGGGAATCAAGTGACTGTCCATATAAAATGTACTATAGTGAATTAATTTCCCCCCAACTTCTGCTGTGGAAGTACAATACCTCTTACAGTTTAGCACTTTAGTCTCGATTTATCAACAAGGCATTTTGCCTTGGGGGAAGACAATCCAGCAAGAGTGGCGATGGTTTCAAAAGAGGAGGAGGCAAAAAGTCAGGGAAACAAAATTTTAAAAGTTAAGGGCCTGAACATAGATCCAGTATAAAATTTACTTTCTCATTTTCCGTGCCACTAACTAGAACACAACCTGTGGTGTGATGAGCCATTACTTCTGAGCATATAGGTTGCTGCTGCTATTCTGGGAAGCGATCTGCAGAACTGGGTTGGGTTTGCAAAGATTTTTTTAAAAATAGCTTTTGTTGTTTTACTGTTGGGAAAGATGCACCTCAGGTAATCAGGACTGGGATTTTCCAAGGGGCCCAAGGGAGTTAAGCACTCTGTTTCAATGGGAGTTGGGTGATTAATTCCCTTAGGCTGTTTTGAAAATCCAGGCCTCCAGCTTTCACTAAGCATCTGTTCATTTGTATAACTCTCAGCATGGTCACTAAATGGCTGCTCCTGTCCCACTGAAGTCAATGTGGGTTTTACCACTGACTTCAGTGGGAGCAGGGTTGGATACTAAACTCCTATTCTTCTGTCAGGCACCTAGGTTACAGAAATGTGCACCTTTTGTAGCTGGGTAAGGTACTGGAAGAAATTGTGCTGGTAGCTGCGTTAGGGGTTTACAGCGGTTTAGCTGCATCAGTGCATAGGTCCCTAGTGTAGACATACCCACACTGAAGTCTGTTCAACAGCCTACCCTTCCATCTACCTATCCCATCACCATGTTGAATCCCTCTAGAAAACAAAAACACCTGTAGAGGACAGGGCATGCTTGAATCTTGGTGCCTGCAGGATTGGGCCCAGGAAAGAGGGTAAAATTGTAAAAAGAGCTTAAATCCCACTTTCAAAAGTGTCTTAAGCATTTAGGAGTCTAAATCCCTCTGATTTACGCTCCTAAGTGCCCAATGTACTTTAGAAATGAGGACTTAGTCTTCCCTGGTTGCTTAGGTGTATCTGAAAACTTTACTCAAAGACCCATAGTAATATATATGTATAAGATGCAGACAGTCAATTGTATGACATATTTGACAACAGTGACAAAAGTCCAGCCTTATACCTGTGAATGCAGATTGGTTCAGCAACCGATCAGGCAAAATTCATTTGGCTTGCTTGTGATCTCATTTTATATTGGTGTCCCTCGCTGAGTTCTGCAGAGCTAATCCTGCTTTATGCCATCTTAAATAAGGGCAGAATCAGTGCTTTTAGTTAAAAAATACACTGAGGAGCAAAGACAGCCTCACAAGCAATAAGGCTTTACTCTAAGAACAATCCCTTTGACAGAGGCTCCAGTAATTAGCTTAATACAACTTTTTCAAGCACATTTACTGTAAACACTAACGTGGGGTTTTTTTTGTGTGGTCCCCTTTTAAAGGGACTGGTTTGCTAGAATTCCCTGCTCAACGCATGACTCCCTTTCCTACTTTCTGTTTCTCTTCATGCCTGCGCTAGCTGCAAGTAGGCTGGGGTTTTCTGAAGAAGTAACCACAGTGTTTACCATCAAGCATACAAGACGTGATTTTAAAAAGAGCTAACTGAAAGCAAATGTTTCTTTCCATTGTGTATTTGGGTTACTACTATTGAGACAAGTTTAACAGCTATAGTATATTTGCTTCGGGAAGATAATCTGCCTTGGCACCAAGGTCTGGGCAGATGCCAAATCATATTTATTTTATACAGAAAACAATCTGTAACATTATTACTGACACACATTCCTATCAGAGACTGTTTGTATGCACAGATCAACACCTAAGCATGCTACATGGATATAATCATGGCTGCAGATGGTGAAGTCCACATAATCACATCTGATGGGTTTGGATTTTACAAACCAGGGCCCCTGCAGATCTGGCTTCAGGAGAGGGTTCTCAATGTAGTAATACTGGAATGTTATGATTTTTGGGATCTATCTTAGAAAGGAGAAAACATGATTGTAATCTGTTTTATCACATATCCAAAAGGTTGGGTTTTTTGTGTGCCTCCTCTCTGTTTAGTGGTTTGCACAATAAGCTTCATTTTTTTTCCATTCTTTTATAAAGTACTATAGTTTATGTCAGAGACTCAAGTTCTGTCAAGGCCAAGGCAGAAGGTACTTTTATCATCAGCTTGTACCAAACCCAGCAATTGATATTTTGTAGGCATTTAGGCTGGGATTTTCAAATGTGCCTAAGTGTCCAAGCTCCCATTGGAAAAATCAATGAGAATTGGATGCCTAACTCCCTTAGGCTCCTGTGTGCTCAATTCTGCTCTTAGGTATGTGTGTGCATAACTGGATGGGTGGCAGGGGCAGAACGTGACCCTTCATTTGATTCCTGCCATTAATGAAGCTCACAGTCCTACTGAAGTCCGTGGAACCACTCCCCTGAGAAAGGGCTGCAGGATTGGGCTCTTTGTTTGGGTCTTGTGGGGTTTTTAAAAATGTTTTGGGTCAGATTTTTTTATAAAGAGCTGGTGCAACCAGGTGCTTAAGCTTAAAACCTAGCCCTGCATGTCTTGTTAAGAGACACTTTCTTTTTCTTTTTTGATTACGCAATGTGCATCCTGAAACCCTATTAAGACCTTCATTAAAGGCCAGGTTGTGCCTCTCTGACTCATGCTGAGTAATATGTTACTTTGTGGGAAGATCCACTGGTGCTGCTTGCTGTAAGTTTTTTGGACAGAGCAGCCCTAAGTAAGTTGTGCCCTTAACATTTATCTCATTAAACATGCTTTTGTGTAGATTTTCATACAAAGTCACCATTGTTGCTGTCCGCGCAGAATGGAGCGTTGCCTTTAGATTAGGTTTGTCTGTAACAATCCTTGAACTTGTTGACCTGCAGGCCTATTAATTATTGATAGGCTGCTGCATTATTTAGGCTTGTTTCAGCAGATGGGGATGTTATTACTAGACAGACATTTGCCCGACAGGTTGACAGATAACATCCTCCTCCCTCCCCTCCCAAAAATCTCATGTTGCATTTGTACAGTACAGGATGGTAACCTTATTACCTCTTTTCGAACATGCAAACTTATTGGTACAGTAGCTTCAAGCATTAATGTCTAATACAAATATAAGAATATTTTTTCTTTTAGGTTATGGACAGAACCTTGACTATGTTGGAATTGTGGTTCTGGCAGCGGTCAGTCTTCTGCAGAGGAAGTCCTAGTAGTCGATCTACCCAAACCTTGTTTCTTAAGGTGCAAGGAACTGTTTTGTGTTCCTTTCCACTAAAAAGGAACTCAGTTCTTACTGGTTGCTGTGCACTGTATTTCGACACTTCAGAGGCATGAGCATTTTTCAATGTGCATCTCCCAAAGAGGCATGCTTTTGATTTCCAAAGACCTACTGCAGTCATCTTGTCTGTGGATCCAAGACCAGGCAAATCTAAATGAATTAGCTATAATTTAAAACATGCATGCTGAGCATTGGTAACCCTTTACAACAGAAGAGTGTACATTTAGTTGAGATAAGACCAGAATAATGCAGTTTTTCACAGTAATCATCTCAAACCCACGAGGTACAATGTGCAGTCACAGTTCAGGAGCAATGTCTGGAATCTGACAATCTTGTTTCTGTCTGCATACTGCCCTCTTCCCCTGCCTATGGTGTCTCTGTCTGTCACAATCAATTTACCTCTGATGTCAACAACCCACCATCAATGAGCTGTTCATTGGATGGCAGCAAAGCGAGAAGAGAGGAAGGGAAGCAGATGATGGAGAGAGGAGGAGTCATCCTGTAGTGAGTGTTACAATTTCAACAATCCATGAATGTTTATGACCATCTGGGGAGATTAACAGATTCGGGATACTATTTAAATGCTCCATTTTCAAAGATGACTTAGAGTCAGATTTTCAGAGGTGCTTAGGTGCCTTAAGATGCAGATAGGTGCCTACTGGGATTTTCAAAAATGTCTAGGTGCCTTTTTAACAACAACAATGCAGAGGCAGGAGAAATCCCTGACCATCTTGACTGGGTTGTCACCCATGAAGATGCTGGAGCCTGCTGCATGTTCAGAATTGCTGACTGGAAGAATTTTGGTTTTACCCCCCAATTAATTGTCAGACGTTATTTATTTAATTTATTTATTTGGCCACTGAGCTTTTCAGGTCTTTAAGTGTCACAACTAGCTTGTCCCTTGATTCAATGACTAGCGCTATGTCACTGGCAGAAATCGATGTGGCTAAGGCTCTTTTCGTCAAGACATCTGCCTAAACTTAATTTACTTAGTGCGATGGCATCGAGGAGTTCTGTGGTGGCAAGGCATCGAGGAGTTCTGTGGCGGCAAGGCATCGAGGAGTTCTGTGGCGGCAAGGCATCCAGGAGTTCTGTGGCGGCAAGGCATCGAGGAGTTCTGTGGCGGCAAGGCATCCATGTCATGCTGGACCTAGTTCGGAAGAGGGCAGTTCTCTTCCCATTTCCCGGACCCCAGCTGGAAGAGTCATCCTATAGAAGATGTAACATTCTACAGAGCTTGTCAAGGAGGCCTGTGAGTTTCTAGATCAGCCAATGCCGTTCCCAGCCAACAGAATCAAATGCAGCCGAGACATGCAATGGGAATGAGGCACTTGAATACTCACGGCTTCTCAGTAAGCTGGTACACTGTGAAGGCTTGCTCCACTGTGGAATGGCCATGAGTGAAGCCAGCTTGTTGTGGCTTCTCTGACTCCTTAAGATATCAGCTGCTTGGGCCAACAAGACAGAATCAAAAATGTTCCCTGGGATGAATAGATGAGTAATGGTGTGATCATTACAACAGTTTCATTTGTTGCCTTTATGTTTCCAAAGTGGTAATCAGATGGGACTGACTCTCTTTTCCAGATAATGAACAGTTCCTGGAGCCGCAAAAACATAGCTGGTTCAGTGCCGTTTATCACTGCCACAGAACTCCACAGATTCTTGTCACTTATTTCCCTTACGTTTCTTTACAGCTCTGTGGATTTCATTGTCAATGAAATCTCCAGGATTGTTGTGCGCAGAATGCGTCATCTCAGCAGCAGACTTAATATCTGGGGGTGCCTTTAGCAGCTGGTGGAAATGTTCACTCCAGCATGCCGTGCACCCCGCTTTTGCATTGATTACCTGACCAGAACCAGAGCAGATTGCACTAAATGAATGACCTTTCTCGTCAGTGAGGTCAATGTTGCCAATACCCTGGGTGGCAATAAGAAAGAACTTGAAGCCCACATTACAAAAGTGTTGACAGCAATGGGGTGCCTGATTAAGAATGGCTTTAGCAAACTGAACACCCTGATAAGTACAGAGACAAAGCAAAGGGTAGATAAAGGTTTGGCACTCAGTATTCTGACAGAGATTCTAAGGCCACAAGGGAATATTGTGATCATCTAGTCTGAGCTCCTGAGTACCACATGCCATTGAACTCCCCAAAATAATTCATAAAGCACATCTTTTAGTAAAACATCCAATCTGGATTTTAAAATAGTGGTGGAGAATCCACCATGACCCTTAGTAAATTGCTCCAATGATTAATTACCCTCACTGTTAAAAATGTACATTTTATTTCCACTCTGAATTTGTCTAGCTTCAACTTCCAGCCATTGGATCATATAATATCTGTCTCTGATAAATTGAAGAGCCCATTTATAATTATTTGTTCCCCATGTAGGTGCTTACAGACTGCTCCGAATGCCGACCAACTTTCCTGTGAGAATCATCTCCATTTTTGACCCAGTGAAGATGTGATGAGGTTTACAGACCCTGCACTAAGGTAAAAGGAATGGTGGAACAGTATTGGGCCAAGAAGACCCCTGCCGTCAGCAGCTGCCACACATGCTCCCTATGGAGGACCTGTTTAAAGGGGGAGCTCTGGAAATCCAGTGGGGGGAGTGTGGAGGACTGGCTACAAGAAAGCAGACAGGATGCAGGAGCTGAGACAGAGTAATCTACAGGAGAAAGACTGGGAGGGTGAGTGAGACTCAACTGGGATCCCCTCTCCCCCTGACTAAGTGGGGAACAATTGGATTCTGAGGGTGAGCCTGGAAGCACCCACCACATCAGCTGAAGCCCTGAACGAAGCAGAAGGCTGGGGCCATGCCCCAAATGGAAGGGTGTGTTGGAGTACACAAACCCCCACTGAACAACGAAGGGTTAAGGAGCTGCTCTGGGCTCAGCCAGCCCCACGCTGCTACACCTGCAAGGCATGCGCAGGCTGGAGAAGGAGTTTAAAAGGAAAAGCGAACAGCCCACTGGTGGGCTGAGCAGGGAAAAGAAGAGACCTCCAACCCTCAGCTCCTGAGGAAAGGGCTGCCTGCAGGGCCGCCCCTAGGCATACACAGAATACGCAGCTGCGCAGGGTACCATATTGCCCCAAATTTCACGGTGCCCTAGGCAGCTGCCTGCTGCATATGTAGCAGCACCACCTCCGGCAGCCAGCCCTATTCCCCAGCCAACCCCCCCACGGGCTGCACGGGGCCGGGCCATCCCTAGGGGCGTGAGGGGCCTGGGACAACTCCCTCCAAGCAAAGCCCATTGCAGAAGGCAAGATGGAAAAGTGCCCTGGAAGACCTGAAACACAATGGCTGGCTGGAGTCCGATACCTCTCCCTCACAGGCATTTTACCCCATAATATGCCAGATCTGGCTCAGGACTGAACATCATGGAGGCTCAGAACATGTTCTGTGGCTTCTCTGCTTTCCGACCAGGGCCGGCTCTAGGGTTTTTGCCACCCCAAGCCGCCCTAAGCTCCGAGAGCACAACTGCCCCTGGACCTGTGCCGCTCCAAGCACGTGCTTGCTTTGCTGGTGCCTAGAGCCGGCCCTGTTTCCAACTGACAGCATAAGAACTAACCTAACCTAGGCATCTAAATCACATTATTTCAACGGTGCAGGATCATGCCTTCGTTAATAAATAGCTTGAATTCGATTCACTGTTATTGGTGGGCTATTTCTCTGAAAATCACAATTAGGTGAAATTCTGGGGGTGTAAATTCACACAAAACAGCACGTTTTCCTTGCGAGGGCTGCAGAGAAAACACTGTAATTTCAACTCAGCCACACCGAAACACTACCCGTGCTTTTTGTTCAGGGCCATGCATGGGCAGCTGAAAACAAAGTGGAAATAAATGGTCATATTGTCATATAGAACATCTGTCTGCATTATAAACTTTTTAGTGCTATGGCTACAGGCTTTCAACATGCAATATACTTTTGTGTTTGTATTGCAATACCGAATCATACTCTCATCCAGTGCATCAGGAATCTATTAAAGTAATACAAGTTTGATAACCAGTTGTAACAGCATGGCTGGGGTCTTCAGCTGAGACACCCTCTCCGTGCATGTTGGAGGCCTGCAGAGAGATGCCAAGTGAGTCCTGCTGACTCATTGTAGCAGATGTAGCTTGATATTCCACCCTGGATACATGGGAGGTCAGAGAGGCACTTTAAGTACAAGGATCTAAAGTCTGAGACTCAGAAATATGAAGGAAGGGAAGGGTCAGCCAGGAGACCAGCCAAGTCTAAGAAGGCTTAGGCTGAGATTTGCATAGTTTCTTTTTGAATTACTTTGTTAAAAAAGCCAAACCTGAAGAAGTGGGTACATTTTCATCCTATACAGTGTATGCAAGCTACATTTTGGAGCAGAGTAGGATGCCAGTTTTTTCTCACAACCATGCTAAAAATGCTATCCTTCTACTTATAAAACATAAATGCATTAGCCTGCCGTATAGTGTTTTGACAGTTGTCAGTATTAACCAAGGGCTTTGTGAGAACATTGCTTTCTAAGCACTTAATGTACAGAGACATATGCTGCTTGTTAATGATAGATGTAATGTAGGAGATCGGAATGTGCAGGCTGTATGGTATTAACCAGTTGAGCACCACACCCTTAGGTGCCACACGGCTTTGGGCAGCATCTGTTGTGCTGGTAACAAACGACGTGCTGCCATGGAGCCCCTCATGGTCTACTCCGATGGTTTGACATTGCTGTACCTTGAATAGCTACGCAGCTATAGCTCTTGTAGCTTGATTGTAACTGTTCACAAAGCTTTTTCTAATACTGTACCTAGGAACAGCATAATATAAAAGTATTCTGGGGATCCCATTGTAACTACTGTATTGATTACAAATATCAACTACTGTTGCATTCACAGTTAGGGACAATTTAATTAAATGAAGCATTTAAAGGAAATAATTGAAGTAACTTTGTGATTACTTCAGACAAGGGCCTTGATTCATCTCTGGTATCCACTGACTTCTAGAAACGTCGTATAACTCAAATTTGGAATAATGGCAGTGAGAGTTGAGGGAGGAGGTGTGGCTGGGGCACAGTGTGCTCCAGCAGGTCAGGGCTCCACATTGCTTCCAAGAAGCAGCGCATAGTTAGAGTTGCTCTAACTGATGCCAGGGGCCAACCAGAATACAGGAAGCATGAAGGTGGCCTGTGCCCTCCTCTTTTCATTCCTGCCACAAGTGTGGGCATGGGGGAGCAGAGAAGTGAGCTCTAAGCCTTGTCCTCTTGCCTTGCAGATAAACCACTCTGATAAATCACCTTTAATTCAGTCTCACTGTGCCTCACTTTACCCACCTGTTAAAACAGGTAAAATACTTATTTACCCACCTCACAGGGTGTTTGAGAAATCAGGAACGTGTGTTACTGCACTACTCCAGCCTATGGCAGCATTGATATTTTAAAAGTTTCTAGCATCTCATTTCTTAAAAGGATCTGTTTTAGATTTATACACTTGTCAAGGTTCCTTCCCCACTTTGAACTCTAGGGTACAGATGTGGGGACCTGCATGAAAGACCCCCTAAGCTTATTCTTACCAGCTTAGGTTAAAAACTTCCTCAAGGTACAAACTTTGCCTTGTCCTTGAACCCTATGCTGCCACCACCAAGCATGTTAAACAAAGAACAGGGAAAGAGACCACTTGGAGACGTCTTCCACCCCCCCCCCCAAAAAAAATATCCCCCCAAGCCCTACACCCCCTTTCCTGGGGAAGTCTTGATAAAAATCCTCACCAATTTGCATAGGTGAACACAGACCCAAATCCTTGGATCTTAAGAACAATGAGAAAGCAATCAGGATCTTAAAAGAAGAATTTTAATTAAAGAAAAAGTAAAAGAATCACCTCTGTAAAATCAGGACGGTAAATACCTTACAGGGTAATCAGATTCAAAACATAGAGAATCCCTCTAGGCAAAACCTTAAGTTACAAAAAGACACAGAAGCAGGAATATACATTCCATTCAGCACAGCTTATTCACCAGCCATTTAAACAAAAGGAAATCTAACGTATTTCTAGCTAGATTGCTTACTAACTTTTTACAGGAGTTCTGAAGAGCATTCCTGATCTGTTCCCGGCAAAAGCATCACACAGACAGACCCCCCCGCCTCCACTTTGAAAGTAACTTGTCTCCTCATTGGTCATTTTGGTCAGGTGCCAGCAAGGTTATTTTAGCTTCTTAACCCTTTACAGGTGAAAGGGTTTTGCCTCTGGCCAGGAGGGATTTTATAGTTCTGTATACAGAAAGGTGGTTACCCTTCCCTTTATATTTATGACAACACTAATGATACATTTGTGCAGCGTTTCATTATATCAAGTAAAAACCTTTTTTTTTAAAGCCAGACTAACCTGACCAGTATTTGTTCTAATTAAGAAGCAGCTAATTCTTCTTTCAGCACATTTGTATTTAAATGCACTAGTTGTTTAATGCAGTTGCAGTTTTCTTTAATTTTCTATAATTTTGCACCAAGACACAGAAAATCTTACATTTTTTATGTTGGCATTTTGTACTTTGACCTCAGATACCTGAAGTGCTGAGTGCATTCAGAATGAGAGTGTTTTCTGGCATTATAATATGTTTTGGAATTTAAATATATGTCACATCCAGATCTCAAAGCATTGAATTCCACAGTACTCCAGGTATCTGATACTGTTCAAAGCACCAAAGGTCATGATGGGTTTTATTCTTAAGAACTTAAGAAAAGCCATACTGGGTCAGACCAGTGGTCCATCTAGCCCAGTATCCTGTCTTCCGACAGTGGACAGTGCCAGATGCTTCAGATGCAATGAACAGAACAGGGCAATTACTGAGTGATCCATCCCCTGTTGTCCAGTCCCAGCATCTGGCAGTCAGAGATTTAGGAATACCTGGAGCAAGTGATTGTATCCCTCACCATCTTCCTAATAGCCATTGATGGACCTATCCTCCAGGAACTTATCTAAATCTTTTTTTTTAAATCCTTATACTTTTGGCCTTCACAACATCCCCTGGCAATGAGTTTCACATGTTGACCATGCAGTGTGTGAAGTAGTATTTCCTTTTGTTTGTTTGAAATCTGCTGCCTGTTAATTTCATTGGATAACCCCTGGTGAAGGGGTAAATAACACTTCCTGATTTACTTTCTCCAGAATGTTCATGATTTTATAGATCTCTGTCATATCTCCTCCCCCCCCCTTAGACATCTCTTTTCCAAGCTGAACAGTCTTAGGCTATGTCTACACTACCGCGGTAAGTCGACCTATGCTACGCAACTCCAGCTCCCTGAATAATGTAGGTGGAGTCGACGTACCTTAGGTCGAGTTACTGCAGGGTCTACACTGCAGAGGGTCAATGGGAGAAACTCTCCTATCGAATTACCTTACTCTTCTTGACGGGAGTAGAGTACAGGGGTCGACTGGAGAGTGATCGGCTGTCGATTTGGTGGGTCTTCACTAGACCCGCTAAATCAACTGCCAGTGGGTCTATCTCAGAGCGTGGATCCCGGCTGTAATGTAAATGTAGCCTTAGTGTTTTCAGTCTCTCCTCGTATGGAAGCTGTTCCATTCCCCTAATCATTTTTGTTGCCCTTTTCTGAAGCTTGTCCAACTCTAATATCTTTATTGAGATGGGGCAACCAGAAATGCAAGCAGTATTCAAGATGTGGATGTACCATGGATTTATATAGTGGCATTATGATCTTTACTGTCATATTATCTATCCCTTTCCTAATGTTTCCTAATGTTCTGTTAGCTCTTTTCATTGCTGCTTCTACTATTAGAGTCATTGACAAAGCTCCTGTTGATATCTGTGAGTGCATGATTGTGTCACAAACTCCTGAAAAGAATTAAAGAATAAATTTTGCTCCTATAAGGAGGGGGAAGGGAAAGGGTAGGCAAAGAGTTTTAAGAGTGACTGTTGATTTTAGGTTCCTCAGTTGTGGGGTGTCTCAAATTACTAGTCACTCGAAACTCTCAGGCCTACTGTGCATTTTTTTTTTTAAGTAAGGGTGAGTAAACACTTAGGTAACACTCTCTGGGACTTGCTCCCTCACCACATAAGGACAGCAGCTGATGTTCCTTCACTTTGGTTCTGGGGTAACTTGCACTCAGCTAGGACCGGTCAAAAATTTTTCATCAAAATTTTTTGGACAGAAAATTGAGTTTTGAGGCAAGTGTCACTTTCTGAAGAAAAAAAAAATGATTTTCTTAAAACAGCAAAACAGTCTGGAAAATTTCAGTCAAACATTTTTCAGTTCTCTATCACCAACTTTTTTTCTTTTGACAAAAATCAAAATTTACTACAGGGAAAGGGGTGGGGAGGATTTTTTTCTGGCCAGTTCTATTATGAACTAACCCATTCCCAAATGGACCTAAGCAGGGATTTACTTCTACATAAACATACTGCTACAAGAGGGTGTAATTTACCCTCCCCTGGAAGTGGGGAGCACCATCAGAGATACTTGCTTGAACCTTCAGAAGATCAACCCTTTGGGGTTAACTGTATTTCAAAACCTCCCTCCACTGATATCAGGCTAATTTTTAATTGATACACTTAAATCAACTGCTTTATGGACAGACATTTGTTCGTTATGAACTCATTTTTACTCACAGCTTCCCTCAGGGAAAGCGAGCTAATATCGTTCCATCAGCAGTCAGGTACATTAGAGAAACAACTGCAATATGTCTCTCTCTGATGTATTTTGATGGCACTCATTTCTTCTGGCATGCTTTTAGGTCTCAGTGATTTAGAGGTGTCAGCTACTGTAGCTGTAAGAAAACATTTATGATGGATTTATAATACTCGGGCTCCTGAAAATGGCTACAAATTTGCTTTTGGGACTAAACTAGTTTATGTTGTACAAAAAAAAGGGCTTCCTAAATTCTATCTTCTGTTTAGTCAAACATTTTAGCTTGATTACAATAGTCTGACTGCTGTTTATCAAATCTACAGGGCATGGGTGGCGACTGAATTTGGAGGCGGGAATACAGCTCTTTTCTTTAACAGTGAAGTTCTTTTCTAAGGTGTCATTAGAATTGTTCCATATAGAGGTTCAAAAGATGTTGGCATCTGTATCTAAAAGGAACATACAATAAGAGTTCTCTAGATTAGGAAGTGCTAGAGATGTGCCAGGCAGTTTAGGAAAGAGCTCTGCTGATACCCTTCTTGATAGCAAGTCAGAATTATTATTAATGATTTTGGGGTTATAGTTGGGGCCCTACCAAATTAACGGCCATGAAAAACGTGTCACGGACTATGAAATCTGGTCTTTTGCGTGCTTTTACCCTGTACTACACAGATTTCACAGGGAGACCTGCTTTTCGCAAATTGCAGGTCCTGACCAAAAAGGGAGTTGCAGGGGGGCTCACAAGTTTATTTTAGGGGGATTGCAGTATTGCCACCCTTACTTCTGTGCTGCCTTCAGAGCTGGGCGGCCGGAGAGCGGCGGCTGCTGACTGAGGGCCCAACTCTGCAGGCGGTAGCAGTGAAGTAAGGGTGGCAAGACCACACCATGCCATCCTTCCCTCTGCGCTGCCTTCAGAGCTGGGCTCCCAGCCAGCAGCTGCCACTCTCCAGCCGCCCAGCTCTGAAGGCAGGGCTGCCACCAGCAGCAGCAGCGCAGAAGTAAGGGTAGCAGTACCCCAACCCCCCCTCCCCCCATAATAACCTTGCAAACCCCACCTCTCCCCAAACTCTCTTTTTGAGTCAGGACTTCTACAATTACAACACCCTGAAATTTCAGATTTAAATAGCTGAAATCATGAAATGTACCATTTTTGAAATCTTCTGACTGTGAAATTGACCAAAATGGACCATGACTCTGATAGGGCCCCAGTTACACTAGCTACTGGACCTGGGCCCCATTGTGCTAGGCACTGTCCAGACACATAGAATCATAGAAGATTAGGGTTGGAAGAGACCTCAGGAGGTCACCTAGTCCAACCCCCTGCTCAAAGCAGGACCAACCCCACCTAAATCATCCCAGCCAGGGCTTTGTCAAGCTGGGCCTTAAAATCCTCTAAGGATGGAGATTCCACCACCTCCCTAATTAACCCATTCCAGTGCTTCACCACCCTCCTAGTGAAATAGTGTTTCCTAATATCCAACCTAGACCTCCCCCACTGCAACTTGAGACCATTGCTCCTTGTTCTGTCATCTGCCACCACTGAGAACAGCCGAGCTCCATCCTCTTTGGATCCCTGCCCCCATCAGGTAGTTGAAGGCTGCTATCAAATCCTCCCTCACTCTTCTCTTCTGCAGACTAAATAACCCCAGTTTCCTCAGCCTCTCCTCATAAGTCATGTGCCTCAGCCCCCTGATTATTTTTGTTGCCCTCCGCTCGACTCTCTCCAGTTTGTCCATATCCTTTCCATAGTGTGTGGGGGGGAGATCAGACTGGACACAATACTCCAGATGTAGCCTCACATGCCGAATAGAGGGGAATAATCACTTCTCTCGATCTGCTGGCAATACTCCTACTAATGCAGCCCAATATGCATAACATAGGAAGAGACAGGTCCTACCCCAAAGAACTTACAGTCTAAATGGAGAAGACTGATATAGGGTAGGAAACTGGAACGATTAATGAAAGAATAAGAATAAATGAGAGTGGAATTCCATAGATGAATTCCAACTCTGAGATCAAACACTGGGGGCTCAGTCCCTCTGTCTTGTCCTCACTCAATCAAAAATCCCATTGTGCTTCTGACCATACTGCTCCCAGCATAAAGATAATAAGGGTTTGTAAATACTTTATTGGACACAGATGTAGCTAAGCATTCTTTTCCACTGAAATTCTTTCTAAGTGGGGAGCTTGTTGTTAAGTGGGACCCTTCACAGTCAGATCCCCAGTTTTGCAAAATGTCCTTATGCCACTAGAGCCACGAGGAACATCTGCAGTGAGCCCCTGAACAGTGGCATGCTCCATTTTTATCAACTTGAAACTCATTCTGAGTTCATAGAAAGGCTTCCTGAATTTCCCTAGAGAATTGATTAGCTTGTCGTGAAGGCCATCTTGGACTGGGATTCAGAATATCTGAATTCACTTCCTGGCTTCACCATAGACTTCCTGTCACCTTGGGCTAGTCATTAAACCCCTCCCTTTCTTAGTTCCCTTTCTATAAAAATGGGGATGACCATACTTCCTTCTCAGACAAGAGTGTTGCGAGGACTCTATTCAATGAAGCTGATTAATGCTCAGATGCTGTGATGAAGGGAGCTATGGTAGACAGATTTGAGCTGACCGGGGTGAATTTCTGGATTGATCTCCCTCCAGTAAGTGCAACTTGACACTTCGCAAATATTCGTGCACGTGGATAACTCAGATGGGGTTTCCTACATATGTGAAGTTACACATGCATGTGTTCGTAGGCTTGGCTCCTACATTTGAGGATTTTTTAAAATTTCAGAATGAATCTGTGCTGTCAGGTCAGAGGAGTTGTGGTTTGGTGCAGGGCTTATCTCCCGGGGTCTAGAATGCCCCATGATTGAGAGAACCTGGCCTTTTCTAATCAAAATCAGCCAAGAGCCTTTCTCCCACTCTTCAGTTTCTGTATCATCTTCCGTTCCCTAAGGAGGATTTAGCTCCTAGTGCAGGCTACCCCAAAACACCTCAACATGCATCTTTTACAGTGCCCTGGGGAATTTACTGGTCTATAATTCAGAGCCAACCACACTTCCCTTATGGACAAGTTCTCTGGCAAGCCCTGGACCGAGGGCATGCAGCTGTGGTTTCCCTTCTCTTCAGGGAGATTGTCAGACTTCTCTCTGCTGGCCACTGGACAGGGTTTATTATGTCTCCTCATAGATGCCAGCTTAACAGCAGTGGAAAATGGAAGCCTAGCCACTGGCTATTGAACAGGTACAAGACAGCAGTGTAAGCTCCCGCTGGCAATGTCTCATTTTGCCTTCCCACATCATGGTTTACCTCTCTGGTGATTAGTAGGTTATTTAAGCTTCGTGCCCCTTCTGTCCTTGCCTCTCTGCTGAGCATAACAATTACGAGAGTGGTTTTTGTGGTGTAGCCCTCTGTGCTAGGAAATGGATAGGGTGCACCAAAGGCCGTCTAGCCACGGTCAGATGGTTAATGGCTTGTTACCACACTGGTCTGGATTCAGACTACTTGGAGTTGTAGTGAGAGGAATGGATGAAGTAGCTGTTCCCTTCCGCTAGGAAATGAAAATTGTTGATGTGTTCACAGGGACATATCCTGCCTCTTCACCCATGTCTGCAAAGGGCCCTGGCCCAAGGACAATGAAGAGGATCAGGGAGGTTTTAAGGAAATGGGGTTTCCTACTCATCAGTGAGCTTAGCTTTATGGGGTGCTCTATCCACATGCCAGGGTGGGGGCTTGGGAGCTGAGAAGGAAGAGAGGTCTGTGACTACACAGACCCCTCAGCCCTGCACTGTGGCCTAAAGGGTTAATGCAAGTCAACTTCTCTGCTTGTCCTCTTGCTTATCCAAAACACATGCACACACACACTGGGTTGATCTGAACAGGTGGGCTAAAACCACAGAAAACAAATGATGATTTCTTTATTACTCATTACTTATTAATATAGTTAGTTGTTATAAACTCATTCTTCTACTAGAACAATGCAAAAACATTCCAGATTTAGTAAGAGTTACAGAATGCTGTGAGAGGTAGTGGAATAGGAAAATCTATGTGTAGAATTACACAAGAGACCAAAGTTTGCCCTCACTTGCACTTGGACTTGCACTGATGTAACCCAGAGAAAAATTTGGCCAGATAAACAATAAAATGAATTTTCCTTTAGCAGCTCACTTCAATTCACCCATTCAAAATTTGTATCAGCCAAGGCAAAAGCATCTACTTAGTAAGTAACTCTGAAAAGCACAAATGGCTAAATTCTCTGCCTTGCACCTGGTGCAGCTATGTAGCTCCAGGTAAAGTGGGTTCAAAATGCAGGCAGACCAGAATGGTCATGTTAGATGCCCACTTGCATGAGTGCTAATGACTATACAAGGTGCAATGCACTGCGGAATTGGACCCAAAGAGAGGAGCAGGTGGAAGATCTGCAGAGTTCTTCCACTGAAGTTTTTGTGGGCAGTTCTATTAGAAACAAACCACTGCAAGCAAACTGCAAGTTTCCTTTCTTCACTGGGACTCTGTTCCTACATCTACAATACGCACCATGGCGGCAGCATGCAATGTATGTGTAACACTGGACTGGGACTCAGGAGATCTGGGTTCTGTTACTAGGTCTGCCACTGGCCTGCTGGGTGAAGTCACTTGCTCCCTCTGCCTCAGTTTCTATATCTGAGAAATGGGAATGATGATCCTACCCTTTGTGTGTCAAAGCTAGGTATTCTTAATTAAGGGAGTCAACTTGCGTGTCAGTGGAAGTGGGTGAACTGTTCATACAAACATGTTTAACTGATTTTTAGCTCTTTCTAGTCTCAAATAATGTTTTTGATTGTTTTGTGATTGAAAGTGATGGGATGAAGGTTTATACTAACATAATGGCTATACCACTGCTTGTGGTGTGATTGGTCATCTGTCACTTTTTCAGAGGGCAGGTTCTCCCCACTTTCTGAAAAAATAGACCCTTTTAAGGTGTGTGTGTGTGTGTGAGGTCAGGTCCTGTAATTCATTAGTCTGAAGGTGGCCATACATACTGTTTTGGGTGGGACAGTCCCCCTTTTGAGCCCTGTCCTGGATGTCCCAAATTTTTTGGTAAAACTGGGCGTTTGTCCCGTTTGCTCTTGCCACCTGATCATCAACCTTTAGTTTTTCATTTTTCAGAGTAACAGCCATGTTAGTCTGTATTCGCAAAAAGAAATGGAGGACTTGTGGCACCGTAGAGACTAACCAATTTATTTGAGCATAAGCTTTGGTGAGCTACAGCTCACTTCATCGGATGCATACTGTGGAAACTGCAGAAGACATTATATACACAGAGACCATGAAACAATACCTCCCCCCACCCCACTCTCCTGCTGGTAATAGCTTATCTAAAGTGAAAAGAAAAGGAGTACTTGTGGCACCTTAGAGACTAACCAATTTATTTGAGCATAAGCTTTCGTGAGCTACAGCTCACTTCATCTGATGTTGCACTGAGTTTGTGTGTGTGTATGTGGGGGCGGGGGCGGAGGGTGAGAAAATCTGGATTTGTGCTGGAAATGGCCCAACTTGATGATCACTTTAGATAAGCTATTACCAGCAGGACAGTGGGGTGGGAGGAGGTATTGTTTCATGATCTCTGTGTGTATATAAAGTCTGCTGCAGTTTCCACGGTATGCATCCGATGAAGTGAGCTGTAGCTCACAAAAGCTCATGCTCAAATAAATTGGTTAGTCCCTAAGGTGCCACAAGTATTCCTTTTCTTTTTAGTTTTTCATTGACATTTTGATGAAAATATTGTAATTCCAAAAGTTTTCAGCCAGTTTTAATCACTTAAAAAGCTAAAGGCCTAAAATTTCTGGAGCAGTAGCTCTATAACCACCCTTGTAGTGCAGAAATACCATAATTTAATATAGCTGTCCCATCAACCTCTCTCTGATGTCTGAAAATGATGTATTATTACGGTCTTTTTTTTTTTTAACTTCCAGAAATTAAAAAGGCTTTGCTCCAGGGTAGAGACAGTCTCTAAAAGCTTGTGCTAATAAATGTATGCAGGTTTAGTGGAGCTCAATGCAGATTCTGCTTCAAGTGCTTTTTAAAGACATTATCACCTTTAAGTAAATACAATGGAAGACTGCCAAATGTCTGGTTGCTATTCCCTGTAAATTTATGCATTTATATCTTTAATGCAATAAAATGTTTAAACTTTCATTGGATTTTGCTAACTGATTTGCAGTTTGAATGGTAGTAATTTTATGCATTTATCAATTACCTTTTAAGTGGCTGCTATAATATTTCTGTTTAGGCAGGCAAAGCACACTCACTAAAACACTTTTCATCTAAATTAGATTTTGTATGAAGTCTTCAAGTAATCACAAATGAGATGCCATATCCAAAGTATGTAGAACTCCGGTAGCTCTTTGCTGAAGTGAAAAATTTTATGGATGCTAGAAACAGGTTTTTGGAGAATCTCTCAGTGTATTTAATTCTCCACTGCTGTCCACCTTGCATGGTCATGTGCACCTCTGCAGATTGGGCATAAAATGCTACCAAATAACAATCCTTATGATTTTTTATCTGTATTGCGGTTATGCCAGAAGATCCCAGGCCGATTGTGCAAGGCAATGTACAAACATTAAAATACGAATAATGGCCCTTGCCCTGAAAAGCTTGTTTGAGATTGTAAACATTTTTAACTGTACTTTACACAGATATAAATGGCTCCACAGGGTGCAAGGTAATGGTGAGTTAGTCCCATGTACACCAGAATAATTCAGGAGTAACTCCCCTGGAGTGAGTGGGGCTATTGAAGTGTAAAACAGGTGTAAGATAAGACTCAGGCCCTGCATAATAATGTTAACCTGCCCATTCCCAATCAGCCAAATGTTAGTGGATCAGCTGGTCTACACAAGTTGGCAGACTGAGGAGGAGGACCATTGCTCAAGTGTCCGATGTCACTGACAGCATTTTTAATAGGCTGAAGAACAGAGTGAGCAGCAATAGTCCTGAGACAGGAATAGTATTAGTAACGTATTTGACCAGAGATTTTTGCTGCGAGTTTTGCAAATGGTGTTCCGAATTCTTGTTTGCTACAGCCTAGTGTCCCCATTGATGTAAATTAGATTGCATGTATTTGTCAGGGATTGACAATAATATCTTGAACAAACCTTATGGTTTTAAGACTAACTTTATTGAATGAAGTTAAACCTTATTGAATTAGGGTTCATACCTTTTTGGAGTTCATTATATTACAAATGCAAACGTTGTGTTATTGTGTGGAACTTCTTTAGCAGAAAGAAAGGATTAATACAGTCTCTGGAAGGTATGAGGAAGTTCAAAGATCTTTTTAGAACAATAGGTGTGAAGTGGATTTCCTTAGGAAATACCTTGAGGTGAGGGGAATGCAAATTCTCCCCCTACAAGGCCAATCTTTTGAAGATATGCCCTGGGGAGAGAGACCCTTTATAGACTGACAGGTTTCAGAGTAACAGCCGTGTTAGTCTGTATTCGCAAAAAGAAAAGGAGTACTTGTGGCACCTTAGAGACTAACCAATTTATTTGAGCATGAGCTTTCGTGAAAGCTCATGCTCAAATAAATTGGTTAGTCTCTAAGGTGCCACAAGTACTCCTTTTCCTTTATATACTAACTACCTGCTTCTGGAAACTCCAGTTCAAAGTTCCCTGAACTGTATACAAAAGGGATCTGAGCATCTCATGAGTGTGCTTATTCAGCGTTGAAGCTGTGATGAACCACAAGAATGCTCCTATGGGGGCAGGACGATATTAAAAACCTGCACCTGCCAGAGCCCATATGAGAGTTGGGATGAACTCGGGTAAGCTAATTAGCCCGTGTGTATGTTCTTTAATTGGTTTTCATGTTTTCTTTATAATGCCTTAAACCTTAAGAATAAAGTAGACTTGGTAGAAAGAACAGTGTGGTAACTTATAACTGTAGCAATTGCACTGTTATCTGTCTGAAGAGAAAGCAAGCAGGTGCCCTGGGTCGAACTCTTTGCTGGGGAATGACCAATGAAGGCAAGGGAACGGTCCAATTTGAGCATACCCTGATCAGAAGGGGGAGAGGTGTCTCACCCAAGAAAGACAACAGCTGGGAAGCTGAAAGCCAGTAGTCTCAATGATTTCATTGGGGCTTCTTGCAGAAGTGAATGAGTTAGGATGGCAGATTCAGCCCCAACAAGCATTTTCCATCATAAAATGCAGTGTGTGTAAGTGAGAAGTATATTTGACACCATACTGGTTTGCTGCTCACTCAGACCTAGAAGAGAGAGTAGCTCACTATGGGCTATAGTTTAGAAATCACTCTGGTTTGAGAGTGAGGTGGGGCACTTGAAAGTGCTGTGGTTCCCAAGTCTATTCTGTTCCTATTCCTACACCTCCAGCTATTGGTTTTACACTTTCTCTCTCACTCACATGCTCACCTATATCTTCTGATAAAGTGTTTACTAGCTCTTAAGTACAAACCAGGCTCCACTGTTTACAAACTGTAGGCAAATATTCTCACAGATCAAATGACTCATTAAAAGAGAGAGTTTAGTTTTTTTTAAACCAGACCATTAGGATTCTGACACAGACCAGTAAAATAAGGAAATTCAGAGTGAAAGGTGAAACAAAGTGCACCTCCTCTAATCTTGGCATACCAGAATGTGTGCATGGTTCAGGTATGGCTCTTAGGGCTTGTCTACATTGCCAAGTTGTCAACAAAACTTTTGTCTGTCATGGATACTTAAAAAAGCCCCCCCATCCCCCACCCCACGAAAGACAAAAAGTTTTGCCGACGCAAGTGGCAGTGTGAACGCGGCTTTGTCGGCAGGAGAGCGACAAAGGTAATGCCGCTCACGGGGCTGGAAGTACTTTGTCGGCAAAAGGACCGAAAAAGAGCGTTTACGCAAGGTGACTTTTAGCGACAAGTCTGTGTTGACACGGCCTTGTCGCTAAAAGCAGCATGGTGTAGACAAGGCCTTCGAGGCAGAGCTGCACGGGCACAGGGGAACTAGAACTGTTTTAAAACTTTCCAAGGGAATGGTTTTCCCTCAGAAAATGCTATTTCTTCAAAGCCGAAACTCTCTGGGGCGCCTGCAGATTATGTCAATATTTCTTTTACAATTTTTTAAAAGTGTTTTTGGCCAAAACCTGCTGTTTTGACATGTTCAGAAAGGAACATTCTGATTTTTTTGTTTTTGTTTTGAACGAACAGAAGTTTTCAAAAGAAAATTTAGTATTAAAAATGTAAAAGTTTAAAATGAAACAGCGCATTTCAATTCATCCCCCCAAAAATATTTTTGGGGGCAAGGGGAATTTCCTTTCATGGAAAACTTCAAGGATTTTGATTATTTGTTTCAGTTCAGGACAAAAACATTTAGACACTGCAGCCTTTCTCCCAAAATGGAAATTCCAGCTCCTGCACAGCTATAATGGGAAGTAAGAAAGCGTGTCCACATTTGAACAGTGACGTCGGCATTTGGGCATGAACGACTTAGTAGCCAAGGGATTGTACAGTTCTCTGCGAGGCAGTGCAACAGGCAGTGTTTGGGTGGATGTGAGCAACATACACAGCAAAATTAGCATATCTAGGACGAAAGAGCAAACCGACACTCAACTGAGATTTAGGAGATCTGGGTTCAATTCTTGTCTCTGCCATAAATTTCCTGTGTGACCCTGGGAAAGTCACTTGGGGCCTGATTTTCAGATGTATTGAGTACCCAGAATTCCAGTTGACATCAGTGGGATCTGAAGACCTAGGTGGCTAGGGCTAGAGGGGGCTCAGGCCCCCCAAATCTATCTCTGCTTGCCATTTTCTGAGGCCCCGCACTTCCTGCACACATGCCCACTTTGGCAGGTGAAGCCCTGTGTCCAAGTTACCAAGACCAGGAAGGGGATAGGTCAGGTGGAGCTAGATTCCTCAGTTCCAGCAGGAGGCGCTCAATGGTGCTTCCTGGGAAGGCTGAAGTTTGAAAAGTGCAGTTGCAGGAGGCTCCGCTGGGCAGGGAGGTTGGGGAACCATGTCTGGAGCCAGCCACAGGAGAAGATGAGCTATGGTGTCCAGGAACTCCAGCAGGTGATCAGGAAGGACCTGTCAAGGGGCTTCCTGAGAGGAGGAGGTGATGGAGCTGGCGCAGAGCACAGAGTAGAGGATGAGGTTCATTGTGACAGGGCAGGAGTCCTGGGGGAAAGGTGGAGATCATGTAGGAGGGGATGTAGATTGTGGGGGTGGTTCCTGAAGTGATGGCAGGTGGGAAAAGACAGCCCTAGGAAAGGGGGAAGATCCTGAGACCCTGTGTCTACTGGCACCCAGGTCAGGAAGGGGGCAGGGTGCCGTGGGGGGTGGGCCCTACCTGTGTATCAAGAGACGGCGTGGCAGGCTCCTCCAGATCTGCAAGTGGTGAGAGTGGGGAGACAGACCCAGCCCCCGGGGACAGGAGCTGCTGTCGTGGGGTAAGTGTGGGGCAGGCTCAGGATATTTTCTCACTGCAAGGATATTTCCACCAGCCACCTATGTCTTCAAGTGCTGAGGCTCTTCAAAAGCAAGGTCCTTAATCTCTCTCTCCCTTAGATTCCCTGTGAAATGGGGATGGGGGAATGGTCATACTTTGTTTCTCCCCCTCCTTTGTCTGTCTTGTCTACTTAGAATGAGTTCTCTTCAGGACAGTGGCTGTTTCTTGCTATTTGCATGTATGACACCTGGAACAATGGGGCCCAATCTCAGTTGGGATTTGTAGGCACACACTGCTGTATTAATACAGGAAACACCTAGCAAAACGAGGAAAAATTCTGGGTTACATCCACTGGCATAAATCTATGGAACTATGCTGATTTACAACAGCTGCTCATCTGGCCTGAGTCATTCACCATCCTTTCAGAACACCTTTGACACTCTAGGCAGGCTTACATCCGAAAAACGGAATTCTCAAAATACTCAAGGGGTCATCGTCAGTAATTTAATAGCCAATGTTCAGGTTTTCCCCAAAATAAAAATTTACATATAACTACTGTAACAATGTAATCATGAAGTTTTAAAAAAGAAAATTGCATATTTAGTCCTGCATTCACTTTTGCATTTTGTTGCCACATTAGGATACAGATTAAAAAGACTCTGGACAGAAAGCCAAACTGACTAGTCTCGTTTCACCAGCTGTCCATGCTGAGTGAAATACAAAACTTAAAAAGTACATATGGCTTAAAAAAAAAGTAAATCAGATATGAAAATTTGCACAGAAGCACGAAAATTTGCACAGAAGAAATTTTTTGTGCACACAGCCTGTCAAAAATTAGAGGGAACATTGGTGATGACTTAGTTTTCTGTCAACTGCATCTGGATTATTGAATCAAATCCATTTGTTTTGTAAGTGGACTTGGGTGACCAGACAGCAAATATGAAAAATCGGGACGGGAGTGGGGGGTAATAGGAGCCTATATAAGAAAAAGACCCAAAAATCAGAACTGTCCCTATAAAATCAGGACAGCTGGTCATCCTAAAATGGATATGCCATTTGGGTGTTTTACACAGGTGGTTTTTAAAAAAAAAAATCCCACAAAATACCTGTGTAAAAAAGGTGAGCACGTTGTCAGCTATGATTTAAAAAAAAAAATCCCCACTACTGTCCTAAAATTTAGTAAAATAATACCAATATTGCAGCACTTCCTAAAGGGGTTTTATGTGGCTCTGCATTTGAATCCTTTAAAATGCAATGAATTGGGTAAAATAGATCTTCCTGATCTCTGGGGAATAGCTAGACACTACAAAAAGGATCAAATATTTGCACCAAAAAGTACTTTATTAGCATCCACTATTCCTCCAAGACATGGCTAATATTTATTTTTCTTGTTGATTTTTAAGGTGATATAACGGTCAGCTATGGTCACTTCCTAACTAAGCGTAATTAAGTAAATAGATGCAGAGCAGAGGATCCCAATGTGTCTTTAAAGAGCTAGAGGCCCACATTTTAGGGCAAAAACTTTGTCTGGGGATCGCACACAAACCCTGGCCTTTTTTGCTTGTCTGTGTAGCATGTGCAATTTTAGAAGCAGTGGCGACGAGCAAGGGGAGCTGGGGGGGGGGGGTGGAATGCCCCCTCCTCAAAGTTCTTCCACTTGCTCAAAGTTCCATCGGCCACACAGCTGGGGTGCCAGGCCCATGGCAAAACCCCTTTTAAGCAATGGTCCCATACTAAATTAGTATCCCTGTCGCTGGAGCAGTTCAGAGCTTGCTGTGTGGTTGCAGCACTACTAAAAATTGACCCTCCGTCCAGATGGAGGGGTGGCTGGGCCAAATGGTGGTGTGAATTGGCATACTGGGAAGGTGTAGTCTGCCAAGTACTAGACTCCTGGCAGCACCAGCTCAAGTACTGTGTGGGTTAGAGAAAGGGGAGACTCCCTGGCCAAGGGAGATACGGGGTCCCTGCCAGCATGAGGAGAATGGGAACCAGAATTTGCCTCCCTCCTGCAAGACATATCTGAATTGGCATCACTGTGTACAAGAGTCTCTTGTATACACGTCTCTGAGATTCCTCATCTTAAATTCAATTCACTACTTTCTTCCATGAACAGCTCTAGCAACTTCTATACCAGCTTTAAGAGCTTTAAATCCATGTATTCAAATAACAATCTGCTAGAACATAGTATCCCTGGGGGCTAGCAGGGGAACATAAAGTCATATGAAAGTGGGCACTGTGACCTCTGCAGAGGGGTTAATCTAATGAAAACTTAGAGCAGAGCCGGGGCTCATGCTTGTGCTCGTTAAGGAGGCTGAGCCAAGGAAGGCCCAAGCCAGTGAGAATATTCTGGCGTCAATTCTTGGAAGTTACAATAACTGTATGGATCATTTTATATATTTTCTTTTCATGTGCATATAATCGCTTCCAGTGGCTGGACTTGTGTTTTGGTTCATGTAGCCAAACGAGGCAATTGACTTGGCTCTATTTTCAAACCCCTGGGCTTGCTGGATGTCAGAACGTAAAACACTATGTCGGGCTTCTCTTTGTACTCAGGTCCCATACAACTGGCCTGAACTATGGTTTTTTTTCCTCTGAACATACACGCACAGCTATGAATACAAATCAAAACCTGTACAGGAGCCAGACATGAAGGTCAGCAATGCAAATTGTTTATCTCCCCAAACTGCCTTTCCTCCTACCTGGAAAAGCTACGTGAGACCCACACTTATTAAGGCAAGGTCCAGTAAACCAGGGATTGAAAATGAAGTTTAAAAAAATGACTAACCCATTGCCAGGCCCTTACTGAAGTTCCATGCTGACCTACTGGGACCTCGTAGGCCTAGGCTGATGGGGAAAATATCTTCATTAGAAGAAAGAGGGCTTTGACATCTTTCCTGGTGGCTTTCTTCACAGCTTCAGTCAGCTTGTCTTCTCCGGGGAAACCAGTGGTCAGAGGGGCACTGCAAGTTGTTGCCACAAGCAGTATTCATAAGGGAGTCTTGAGGGACTTTCAAATGCCAGCTCAGACTTGGCGAACAGCAGGAAGGAAGGGGACACACAAGCACTCATGGATTTAACAAAAAAATATCTAAGTCTTCAGACTTTGAGTTTTGGCTGGAATGGCACAGTGCAGAATTTTGCACTGGGAACAACAGCATGTGGACCAGCTGCACTCTTGCCCTAATTCTAGTACTTTCACAATAGTTACGTTTCCTAATAGAAAAATCCTCGGATCTAAGAGGATATTGGTGTCCAAGGTCGTACTAGCTCTGAGAAGCACTTCACCCTAACATGTATGCATTCCATAAACATGTGTCTTAAATGAACATTCAGCACTCTGCAGCTCTGGCACGTCGTGTTGGCTCTGATCCCTACTTTAGCCAAAGCGGTTGGGTACAGTGTGTTCTAAATAGCACATCTTGTTGCATGAACCTCAGCTGTGCCTCTGGGGAGAGTATTTGAGACTTCTGTTACATCCATCTAGAATTAGTTATCTATAACTCCAGATTAAAGCCTGTGTTCCATGTGTTTTTGTTTTCTGTATTTGTGTCTTGGGACGCAACATCATCCTCTCCCTAGATTACTGCAACCTCTTCCAATCCAGTCTCCCTGGTACCCATGCATCTCCCCTCCAGTCTGACTAAATCTAGCCTCACCTGTCTTTCATCCATGAAACCAAGCTGCTCCCTTCACTGAATCGCCTGTGTCTTGTGCTGAGCACACTGGCAACTGACAAAAATATGTAATAACTGGTTAAGCATGGCCTGAATAAGAAGTTTAAAATAACCCATTGCACCAAGGGCCTTTGTAAACAGGAGGTGCAAAGAAGTGCTGTGCTTAACTGAAAGGTCACAGTGAGATCACTCTGTCAGGAGGATAGCATTCTGGGCAGGGCCTCTCTTTGGGTGGAGGGAGGTTGTTGAGAACGTTCCAAGAAGGAACGGGTGATAGACTGTGGGCAGGGGCATAGACGGAAAGACCTGACCACATCAGTAGGAAAGAAGTGGGGAGAACCTGGAACTGGCGGTGCTAACCACTGGTTTATTCTGGATTTACCATGCTGGCAGTGAAAGAAAGATTTGGCTCAATATTCTGAAGACTTTGTTTCCCTCCCCAAAGCACCCAAGAGACCATGAGAAGAGAGGGAGAGGAAACCCAGGACTGTTTTTTACTCTGAGTCTTTTATTAGACAGTATATGAGGCTCTTTGGAGTAGGGATTCTCTCTTACTATCTGTTTTGTATAGCAGCTCTGATCTCTGTTCGGTCCTGTGGGTGCCCCTGGAATACAAATGACCTAGATTTTCTCCTGCAGCACCTTGCACAAAAAGGGGAGACACGTTGCTGTTTCTGCATCGTTGACCCACTCAGCTCCCTGTGGATGGTCCTCCACCAGAGCACTGCAGATTTCTGGGGTAACTGGCTGTGGGTGGGAGAAGGTGGAGCAAGATGTGTTTTGGAGAGAGGCGTCACTCCCTTCTCTTCACCTGGATTTCCACATGGAGATGATTATGCTGGGATCTGGATAGTCTCCCTGTAGGTCTGCTACTGAGCTGCATTAGCAGACCTACCAGAAAAGTGGGCCAGAAGACTGGGGAGCCCTCCGTGGCATACAGCTCTGGCTCGCTGCAGAACAGGGTTCCCATCCCTGTGGATATATAAAATCTGCAGCTTCCGAAGCCCCTCCACCTTAGCCCCGTTCCATTTTTCCCCCTAATAGGAGAGGGCAATCTGGCTATGACAGAGAATAGGGTTGAGCTTCAGAAATTGTTTAATGATTTCCTTTTTCATGGCCACCTACCACTCCCATTACACCTTCATGTGGATGCTCATCATCTCTGAATACAGGATCCAAGGGAAAGCAACTGGAAAGAATTAAAATTATATGTTCAATTACAGTTAGCAGGATCAGGCCAACTCCAGACTCATGAACGTGACTTGAACAGAGCCAGCTATAGCTCTGATCCTGTTCTCAGTGAAGACAATGGAAGTTCTGGCAGAGACATAAATATTAAGACATACGCCTGGATAGGAAGCTAAAGACTGGTATTTAGCTGTCTGCTGACATTGAGCAACTATCCCTGCAAAGATGCACATACCAACTCCTGAATAGTATTGCCCTTCTTAACTTGTAAATAAACCCACAAATAGATGAAGTAGAGTTCAGATCTTTTCATGCACAGCTGGGGCAAGAGCATACGTTTTATACTTTAACGAAATGTGTTCTCCATTCTCTTTTTCCTGGGTTTGAAGCATTGTTAGACTTTATACTACCCAAGGCAGTAGAACTGTGAAATCCCTTCTGCCTGCAAAGCAAAACTGGAGACCTATTTCTATCTGCTAGTGTCACCAAACAGATGACAATCAAAGAAGCCAGAGAGAGACTGAAAATCAGTCCATCGAGTGCATCTCCCTCTCAGTGCAGGATTATTTCCTGCAATGTATTGTGCAGCGTGCTTCTAACCAGAGATGATTCTGAGTTGGAAAGTCTGGATCCAGATTAGAATTTTCCCCTAGTTTACCCAACTTCTTGGGTTTTGGTTCAGTTTCTGGCAGGTTCTGAGTTGACTCTGTGGTAATGGTTACATGGCCCCTATATTTTTTGGTGAGCAACTCAAGACAGGGAGAAAGCATTTACTGGGCATCTTAGATTACTGTTGTTGTGTTTGACTTCAAAGTTGCTACAGTCATTTCAAAGGGCTTGATATGATCCCAGTGGTGGTAATCATAGTAATTGAAGTTAGGTAACGGTTTAATTTGGTTTTCAGGCACTAATAAAATAGAAAAATCCTACAAATACAATTTGAGAGGGCATCACAGCTGGGATCTGGACGTTCTATGCCACAAACTGCCAGAAGCCAGTTCATAGATTCATAGATTTTTAAAGCCAGGAGGGGGATCTATCAGAGCAGTCAGTCTGACCTCCTGTATAATGCAGGTCATAACATTTCACCCAGTTACTCCTCTGTTGAGCCCAATAGCTTGTGTTTGATTAAAGCATGTCTTCCAGAAAGGCATCCAGTTTTGTTTTTGAAGTCTTCAAGAAAGAGAATCCACCACTTCCTTTGGTAGCTTGTTCCAATGATTGACCCTCCTCACAGTTAAATGTTTGATATATTAGACTACTTCTGATTCCTTTTAAACTCTGGTTCTTTTACTCCATGTGCTCCTCCTTAAGGTTCTTCATCCCCTTACGGTTTTTGTTTAAAATCAGTGGCTGGCTTCTCTGGTGTGTACCTTCAATGACAGCAAGAGGCTGCTGGTCTCCTAGTTCACCTTCCCTGCCTGTAAGACTTTTTAAATAGTGCCTTTGCATTTGGGCACATCAAAATGCTTTAAGCCACTCATCTCCTCTCTGAGGTAGCTAAGCATGATTATACCCATTTTACAGATGGGTGCGGAGTCATTTACTGATTCTGGTGCTTCATTCACTGAACACCCCTACCTATTCTTTTGACTCCCCTCTTGACACCAGTGTTTTACTTCCTCTTCCTTCTCTGTTGTACCGGGGAACACTCAAGAGCCTCAATCTCAGTCTTCTGATCTCCCACTTTAGTACTCAACACTGTGAAGAAATATTTTGTTCTGTGCCACTTAACATCACCACAGCTGGTCACATGGCTGTAGAATTCTTTCTAATGCTGTCAGGGTTTGTGTTGGTAAGAGAAATTTCACATCTATATTTTCTCTGGTCCAACTGATGAAATTACACACAAGTTCCTAGTTTTGCTATGAAATGTTTAAGGGTAATCTGATCTGTGCATTGTGGCCCACGGAATAATGACTGTAAACCTGTCCCAGCTGCCAGGTTTCTGGGCATCGCAACCAGCTTGGATTGGGTATTGGATCAGTGACACATTAAAAGTTTCATTTGAAAATGACCTGATCAACCTGAAGTTGTGAGCTGGCTAATTCCTAGCCTACTGCTTTAGGTCTATACAGAACTAGTGATGGGCGAAACTCAAAAGTGTTTGAAGGACTGGTTGAGAATTTAGAACTCACGTGCTTAAATGAAATGCCTGTTGGAGCTATTTAGCACAACTTCAGAGAGGGCACAGCTCCCCCACAGCGGGCCTACATCTATCTTTCTGAACAATACGTGTCTCTAAGCTCCCTATCACCAGGCAGATCCTGAATCTGCCTTTTCCATCTGGCTGGCTCTTTGCTGATCACGGACCTAGCTCTCTTCACATTTCCTGCACTTCCAGTCTTTCTGGTCAGAGTTACCATAGAATTGCATGTTAGAATTGTGTGACTGGGCATACTGCCCCTTTAAGGCCTGGGCCTCGCCAGCCCTTTCAATTAGCACCTGCCCCACCACACTGGGCAAGGTGTGGAACTTAAAAGGAAGAAAATCCAGCGGATGGGAAGGAAGGGAACTGGGGAGGAGGCTAACTGGATTGACCACTCTTTCCTAAAGACTAGGCCTGTTTGAGGAAGAGAAGACCTGTTTGAGGAAGAGACCCAAGGGACAGCAGGGAGTCTCTCCACTGGAAGACCTGTCCGAAAATAGGTACAGAAAACAGGTATTAGGTCTCTTTTGGCAAGGACCAGGAAAGAAGCCCAAGTGAGCCTAGGGCCAGAGGCCAGTGAGAGGGACAGTGTATGCCTGGAATTACTGTGAACCTTTGGAACTACTAAGGTGGGGAGTGCAGAGGGCTTTTCAAAGACCCTAGTGAGAGAGCTACAGAGGATCTCTGGAGTCCAGGGGAAGAAAAGCATAGTATGTTCTGTTATGGGAGAGGAAATACTATTTATAGGCCAAAGTGTAAGGCCTGTGGACATTGTTACCCTGGAATGGGTGGGACTAACTGTGACTTAGCTAGAGCACTAGGTAACTGAAGCTGCCCGGAAGGCATTGACAGCTGAGTGAAGTTTGGAAAACCAGGGGAAACTGAGGCCAAGCTGCTGCAATGCCCCACTGTGTAGTGACGGGGACAGGGCGTTTTGTAACACTTTTGTAAGACTGGAAGAGTGAACTGTCCAGTCCTTGTAGAGCAGCTGCTCAACATTGTTGGACCCCACAATGGAATCCTCCAAAATATTTGTAGCCAGAAGTAGGTGATGGCCCTGTGAGGCAGTCACAGAGAGAGGGTTGGGAATTGGTTAAGGGGTTGCTGGGAGAGGGGGCTGGAGCTGGATATGCAGGGAAGTAGGGGGCTGGGCTTTAAAATATTGTTGTTTAAATGTTGAGCATGTAGTCAATGCTAATATAAAGCATGGAGAAGACCTTATTCCTGCCCCAAGGACCTGCCCCAGTCTTCTTTTCTGAACCTTAATGGGTTGGTAAGGAAGATAGGCTGATGCTCAGCTTGACTTGATACTTGTTTAGAATGGGCTTTCCCTAGCTCTAAGATAATGAGACTTAAGAAGTTACTAAGGCCATGTCTACACTTCCACTCATGCCAACAAAACTTATGTCGACCAGGAGTGTGAAGAAAACACCCCCCTGCGTGACTTAGGTTTGACCAGCATAAGCACTCACGGGCATGGTGCTATGTGGGCAGGAGACACTCTCCCGCCGACATAGCTACTGCTGCTCTTTTAGGTGGTTTTATTATATCAATGGGAGAGCTCTCTCCCGTCGTCATAACGCAGCTACACGAGCGATCTTACAGCAACACAGCTGTGCCGCTGTAAGCTTGCTAGTGTAGTCATGGCCTTCATCTACAGCTGCAGACTCTCTAGAGCCATCAAGTGGCTTAAGGCAGCTGGAGAAGGGAAGTGAAGAATTCTTCATGGGCTGAGGAACTGTCCACCAGTAAAAAAGCTGGCAGTGGCAACTTCACTGTGTGCTGCACTAGCCACCCTTACAATGGCGTAAGGGGAGCTAGAGGTGTGTGAAGGCATTCCAGGGACAGGTTGAAGCTCTTTTCCCTCCAGGTCTGCACTAGTAGAAGGTCCATGTGAGGCCTTCCACCAGTGATGTAAGTTTGAGTTGCTCCCTGGCAGCTTATGCTGGGGCCAGTTGTTTGCCACAATTTGCTCCTTGCACCCTCCAAAGTGTGTGTGTGTGTGTCTGCCCCCAAAAGTGGGAAATTAAAAAGCGTCTCCTGTGAGGATCTGGTAATTATCATTTGATGAACAAGTATCAGCGGAGTGGTGATAATTGTTGGATGGATGGTAGTGTGTTACCTGCTATCTCATGCTTATGGGAAAGGTTTGTGCTGCGGGACAAACTCTTCGTGATCTACTTTTGCAACACAATGCCATTGAAACAGATACAAGGCCTGAGCAGCAGAATTCAGTTCTGGATCTGACCTAGCACAAAGTTCAGGAGTGTTCTGAGCTGGAACATTGACTAGCCGCTGCACAGGGATCTTAGGGTTTATCTCAGGCCCCACACCTGCTCCAGAATATGTTTTGGGGAATCCTGGTGTCCTGCAAAAAGAAAGGTTTCAGAGTAACAGCCGTGTTAGTCTGTATTCGCAAAAAGAAAAGGAGTACTTGTGGCACCTTAGAGACTAACCAATTTATTTGAGCATGAGCTTTCGTGAGCTACAGCTCACTTCATCGGATGCATACCGTGGAAACTGCAGCAGACTTTATATATATACAGAGAATATGAAACAATACCTCCTCCCACCCCACTGTCCTGCTGGTAATAGCTTATCTAAAGTGATCATCAGGTTGGGCCATTTCCAGCACAAATCCAGGTTTTCTCACCCTCCACCCCCTCCACCCCCCCCACACAAATTCACTCTCCTGCTGGTGATAGCCCATCCAAAGTGACAACTCTTTGGATGGGGGGGGGTGGAGGGTGAGAAAACCTGGATTTGTGCTGGAAATGGCCCAACCTGATGATCACTTTAGATAAGCTATTACCAGCAGGACAGTGGGGTGGGAGGAGGTATTGTTTCATATTCTCTGTATATATATAAAGTCTGCTGCAGTTTCCACGGTATGCATCCGATGAAGTGAGCTGTAGCTCACGAAAGCTCATGCTCAAATAAATTGGTTAGTCTCTAAGGTGCCACAAGTACTCCTTTTCTTTTTGCAAAAAGAAAAGGAGTCCTGGTGTCCTCCTCTCACGAAAGCTTATGCTCAAATAAATTTGTTAGCCTCTGAGGTGCCACAAGTACTCCTTTTCTTTTTGCGGATACAGACTAACACGGCTGCTGCTCTGAAACTGGTGTCCTGCAGCACCAATTTTCAGAGAGACAGGACTGTGATGCTCGTTTGCTTTCCTTTGAGGAGTTGCTTATCATGGAAACAAAGCCCAGCAGTCTTGAAAGAAATTGCCGAACATCTGCTGGGAAGATGGTCAGTTAACACATCAGATTGCTCTTTCTTTGCTAGCATAACAGGTTCCCATCAAGTTTTAACATCTTTAAGTCTGGAACAAAGATTACCCATTTCTTGAAGTTAGTGATATGGGCTGCTAATTTCCTACCCTAAACTAGATATAGGGGTTTACACATTCTCTACTTCCAAAATTCAGCAGCAATAGAAGAAGAGCTTTCCTGATTAATGTAATAAATGCTTGAGAGGGTTAAATGTTTCACTGGTGCAACTCCTTTGGATGGCTGATGCTGAGGTGGGTCATATTTGATGAGGATTGCCTAGATAATAGATATGAAAACTAATATCTCAGTTTGCAGAGTGGGGTTCTGAAATCTAAAATCCAAACCAGATGTGCAACCAAAAAGAGCAATGTGTATTGCAAAGTGTTGGGAAACAGCCTGAGGGAGGCAAATAAGCAAAACCAGCCTTGTTACTTAGCAACGTACACAACAAAACCAAACAGCCTGGCTGGCATCACTAGGGCAGGTTTTACTCTCTGCAGTGGAAAAGAAGGTTGGGGAATACCTCTGATCAATTTGGGAGTTTTAGATGACCAGGAAACTCCTTCCTTGTCAACCCTATGGTTACCCATTTCTTCTGATTTGATCAGACGATCTCCTATGTTCTTGATGTGGTTTCTAATGCTCATGCAGAAGTATAGGAGTTGGATAATAACAATGTATTCTCCCCACTTCCTCCCTGTGCCTATGTTCTAACCTAGCCATGTCCTTGAATCTCCATTGGTCGACCCCTTGCAGAGTCATTGAAAGTGAGAAGTAAAGGCAAAATGGGTGTGAAATGTGACCAAGTCAACATTTTGCACTGGTGTAAATAACTAGACGAAGCATAAGGAAGTGGAGAATCAGGCCCTGGGTTTCTAAAATTGCAAAATGGAGTGTATAAAAATAATTTGAGGAAAATACGAAGTTGAAGAGTGAAATACATATTATTAAATGGTTCCAAAGCTAACTTTAAACTTGTTAGCATATAGCATTCTCCTTTTTCACGTGAGCAGATACAGAATCTCTCTTTTCATAGGTTTCAGAGTAGCAGCCGAGTTAGTCTGTATTCGCAAAAAGAAAAGGAGTACTTGTGGCACCTTAGAGACTATGCTCAAATAAATTTGTTAGTCTCTAAGGTGCCACAAGTACTCCTTTTCTTTTTGCGAATACAGACTAACACGGCTGTTACTCTGAAACCTATAAATTTGTTAGTCTCTAAGGTGCCACAAGTCCTCCTGTTCTCTTTTAATATTGTCAGACCTGAGAATTAAAACATTGTGTCAAACCCCAAAATAATCATGATAAGCTTAAAAAGAAGTCACAAGATTTGAAAAAATAATTGTAGGGTTCTCTCTTTTTGCCTTTTGGTGTATCAGTCTTTATGATTCAAGTTTTCCAGTTTTTCTCCATGATTAGGGCTGGAAATGTATCTAAATAAATACAACTTGAAGCCTGGTGTACATTAGACAGTTTTACTTACTTAAGAGTGTGTTGGGGGTGGGGGGACCCAACACATCCCTAACTGACATAGCTATGCTGCCAAAAGCTTTAGTGTCGATACAGTTATACCAGCAAATGAATTCTTTGGTTCCTCTTGAGCAACTGACTTAAGATGCACCACTGAAAGAATTCATTGGCAAGTATTATATGTTTCTTCGCTAGTGAGGTTCACCAGTACAGCTCTACCAATATCTCTATGCTGGCAAACCCTTTTAAGTGTAGACAAGCCATGACATTTGCACATAATCAAAGTGACTCAAGGACACGGGACTTTAAGAGAAATAGCACACATGATACTTGCAATAAACTTGTGAGAGCTGGCAACATTGGTGATAGGGATTTTCAGTTAAATATCCTGCTAGCAAAGAGGTGTGGTCTAGTGGTATGAGCCCAGGACTGGGAATCTCCCCCCCGAGATCTAATCCCAACTCTGTCACAGATTCATCCTGTAACTTCAAGACCAACATTTTACAAAGCTGCCGCTGAATTTTAGATGCCTCGGTTTTTAGATTCCTAGCCTAAGACACTTAAAGTGGCTACTTGTGAAAATGTTGTTAACATCTCTATATTCATTTCTTTCTCAGGTTCATAAGTATAGTTTTGCTCATGTACTTGGAGAAGTGTTATAAGAATTAGTGTGTAAAGTACTTTTGAAGAAAGAAAGGGATGTACAAGTGCAAAATATTGCAGTTATTTATAAGCAAAATAACCTGATTAGTGATTTTTTTTCCCCATGAGCAGATTTGGATCAACGTCTGCTGTATCATCTGAGCTCCATCCAGTATATCATGGGCCAGATTCACCATAGTTTGATTTATGTGCTGCACAAGTCCTGAAAAATACAAGCATGAATATAGCATAGAAGTTAGCTATCCAGGCTCATCTGTTTTGTGTAGAGTAATATTTCAGTGGGGTCACTTTAATGTTTCTGAATCAAAATATTTCAGAATTTCCATTCATAGAATCATAGAATATCAGGGTTGGAAGGGACCTCAGGAGGTCATCTAGTCCAACCCCCTGCTCAAAGTAGGACCAATCCCCAATTAAATCATCCCAGCCAGGGCTTTGTCAAGCCTGACCTTAAAAACTTCTAAGGAAGGAGATTCTATCTAGGTAACACATTCCAGTGTTTCACCACCCCCCTAGTGAAAAAGTTTTTCCTAATATCCAACCTAAACCTCCCCCACTGCAACTTGAGACCATTACTCCTTGTCCTGTCATCTTCTACCACTGAGAATAGTCTAGAACCATCCTCTTTGGAACCACCTCTCAGGTAGTTGAAAGCAGCTATCCAATCCCCCCTCATTCTTCTCTTCTGCAGACTAAACAATCCCAGTTCCCTCAGTCTCTCCTCATAAGTCATGTGTTCCAGACCCCTAATCATTTTTGTTGCCCTTCGCTGGACTCTCTCCAATTTATCCACATCCTTCTTGTAGTGTGGGGCCCAAAACTGGACACAGTACTCCAGATGAGGCCTCACCAATGTCGAATAGAGGGGAACGATCACGTCCCTCGATCTGCTGGCTATACCCCTACTTATACATCCCAAAATGCCATTGGCCTTATTGGCAACAAGGGCACACTGTTGACTCATATCCAGCTTCATACTGAGAGTTTTTTGACTTTTCATTCCCGTTGGGGTCAAAAAAAATTCAGTGTTGAAATTTCCCACGGGACAGAAATTCCATTTTCTGACCAGTTCTAATAATGGCTTAGATGGATACCAATGTGGTTGAATTTGAGCTTTCGAATGAATGGCTCTGTATTGCTTTATCACTCTCTTAAGCCAACCAATTAGGAGGGGAAAGCTGTAGCCTTTACTGACATCTTTTCCATCCACTGAAGACTGGGTTTATCTTGCATCTTCCACTAGAACCATCTCTACACTTTTAACAGACCCTTCTTTAAAAAACAAAAAAACACCCCCCCCACACACACACACACTCACACAGAGAAAAATAAGCTGAAGGCAATAATAACTGGTCCCAGTGTGGCCATATCCGGTATGATTTGCAGACTTGGTCTAGTTATATCTGGACAACCTGTGGGATCTCCCTTGCTTCACAGATCTGCTCTCAGAGCCCAGATTTTCACCCTAACTTTCAAATTTTGTCTCCTGAGGTGGTTTACGAAAGGCTGAGTTAGAACTGGCTGGGTTTGTCCTCTAGGGCTGCCAGGTTCCTGTTAAATTCCAGTAAACCAGATGTCTGTGGCAACAATAGTATTCCCAATGGTGAGCAAGAGGGAAATGCAATGTTGGAATAAGGGCACACAGACAATATTTCAACCATTTGTGGCCTGAGGAAGGTTATAGGTGATTGTAGTGCTGTCTGTGTCTCCTTCTACTGCCTGCTTAATGCCTGATCCTTAAATCTGCTTTGCATGGAATTCCAGATTCCTTCCACGGGAGGTCCACATGCAGAGCACTTGCAGAGTCAGGGCCCTAGATTAAAAAAAAAAAGAATACTGTGTTTAGCATTGTTTGTAGAGGGTTTGGGTAGAGTATTATTGCTAGGGCCCTGCCAAATTCACGCCCATGAAAAACACATCACAGACCGTGAAATCTGGTCTGCCCCGGGAAATCTAGTTTTTGTGTGTGTGTACTTCTAACGTATAGCAGCATATCTCAAACCGGGGGTCCCAACCCAAAAGGGGGTCGCATGGCTATTGTAGGAGAGTCGCAGTATTGCCACTCTTACTTCTGCTCCCTTCAGAACTGGGCGGCCCGAGAGCGGCAGCTGCCATGCAGGCGCCCAGTCTGAAGGTAGCAACGCCACCTGCTGCAGCACAGAAGTAAGGGTGGCATGGTACGGGTGGGGGGCGGAGTGTAGTCCTGGGCTTTACAGGGTTATATTTTGCTGTTTTTAAACACATATTCATGCTTTGTTATCACACTGTGAAATTTAAGATTTAAATATCTGAAACTGAAATTCAAGATGTTAAAAATGCAATGACCATGAAATTTACAAAAATGGGCCATGAATTTGGTAGGGCCATGATTATTGCACTCTGCAACTTGGTGTTCTTTATCATGCCTCAGCATGGGGAGATGGACTAAGTGACCTCTTGAGGTCCTTTCCAGCCCTACATTTATGATTTCTGTTAAATATGTCACTATTTGGAAATGGATTTTTTGGCTCATGTCCCCAGCCCTTTCCTTCCCTTTGAGCAGTTGCTTTAATGTGGGAAGAAATAGAACATCAAGTTTGATACTGGTAGAATGCAGGTTCAGATCTTGAAGAAAATTATTAGCTGCTGGGGAAGCTGATCAATCTCCAGTGCCTCTGTATCACAGTAAGTAGCCATCAGTGGAATCATGTGGCTTCACGTTCCTTGTAACTAGCAAAAACTGGTGTGTTGGGTGGCATGCAGCAAATGAGGGAGAGACAGCTATTGCAAAGATGGTTTTGACTTCATTAATGGACCCACAGAAGGATTTGGTTCTTTTTATACTTGAATAACTGTAGACCCAAGGGTAGATTTAGCTCTCCGTATCAGGATATTTCCTATTACCAATATGGGTGCAAGCTGACATCCAGCCATACCTCTTTAAGGGCTTGTCTACACATAAAAATCGTACCACTTTAACTAGCCCACTATAGTTCAAGTGGTACAGCCCCTCTAGAGTAGATACAATCCTACAGGTATAAAGATGCCATATCCCAGTATAGCTATCCCCATACATTCCATACCCACATAGTTTATATCAGTAAATTTTAATTGTAGACCAGACCTAAGTAGCCTGATGCTGCAGGTGATGTTGTTGTGAACTCTTCCTTGTAATTGGAAAAATGAGTGTTTTCTCCATTATTGGTGCCTCTGATCCACAATGGTTTAACATTAAGTGACGGTTTCATAAATAAAATGGTTCCTTTTAAATTGCCAAGGCTTTTACAGTAAGCCTTGCACCTGCAGATGAGGTCCATTAGCATCCAATTAAGTGGTAATTAGCGGTGAGAGACACGGTCATTAGTGTTTCTTAGATCTGTTTGTAAATCACAACAGGAAGCTGTGGAATCCTACAGCAGTCCAGGGCCAGTACCTGTGGCAGAAAGAGGAGGACTGCACAGGAGTAATTCTGAAGCAGTCACATCCAGCAGCCTTCTCGCAGTGTTGGAATGGGCAAACCATTTGCAATGAACAATTCATTTGACAAACGTAGTCCATTTTTTCTTTGTTTCTGAACTAGCCGCAGGTTTCTGCTATCCATAACAGCCCACTGAATAACCATGTGGACAGCCGTGCACACTCACTTCTGAATGGTTGCCTAAATCACATGGTATTGTTTCTCTTCATTGATTGGGTTATCTAATTTTTCCAAAGAGGAGACCTACTTGAAAAAATCATTGGAATGCTGAATCTTTTAGGGAAGGAGAACTTTACAGGGAGTCAACTGGTCGAGTGAATTTTGGGATCTTTTATATCCTATTCTGTCCCTCTTTTTGAACAAGAAAAAGTATTATACTTGCCAGGGTAGGGGGACACTAGATATAAAAATGTCTGGGCTCTTTCATGCTGAGGAAGACTGATACAGTAGAACCTCAAAGTTACGAACACCAGTGTTATGAACTGACTGATGAACCATACACCTCTTTTGGAACTGCAAGTACGCAATCAGGTAGCAGAGACAAAAAAGAGCAAATACAGTACAGTACTGTGTGAAACGTAAACTACTAAAAAAAGGGAAAGTGTAAAAAAAGATTTTACAAGGTAAGGAAACTGTTTTTGTTCTTGTTTCATTTAAATTGGGATGTTAAGCCGCATTTTTCTTCTGCATAGTAAAGTTTAAACACTGTATTAAGTCAGTGTTCAGTTGTAAATTTTTGAAAGAACAACCATAATGTTCTGTTCAGAGTTACGAAAAATTCAGAGTTATGAACAACCTCAATTCCCGAGGTATTCGTAACTCTGAAGTTCTACTGTATACAGATTTATTGGCTGTTTAGCAGACACTACCTTCAATTTTCTCTGTCTCATTGACACTAAGGTATTTCTATGCTCCCAGACCCTTTCTTCTCTGACTGGGGCTGCAGCTTACTGGCCCTCCATCTCTTTCTGAGGCTTGAAGATTTTCTTCTTAGTAGTAGCCCTTTGAGGGAGGGGAGGAGCCCCACAATAAGGGGCAACATGGAAGAAGATAGGGATGGAACTGTGGGAGAAACTGGTGGACAAGACTGGTATTGTAGGCAGAACAGAAGAGGTGGAGCTTGACCCAATCAGAAAAAATTCCAGTAGGAAGGACTAAAGTGGCAAAAGGCATAAAAGGTGAGGATGAGAAGCTATGAACGTAATGAGGTGAAGCAGGGGAAATGGTGGAGGGATTAAGACGAGAATGATTTGGTCAAAGCACAGCCTTTGATGTGAAGACAGTAAGCACTGGAGAATCCATCACTTCCCTTGGAAGTTTGCTCCAGTGGTTAATCACCATCACTGTTTAAAAAAAATGGTGCCTTATTTCTCATTTGATTCTGTCTGGCTTCAGCTTCCAGCCATTGGCTTTTATTATACCTTTCCCAGCTAGATTAAAGAGCACTTTAATATTTGTGTTATACAGGAGGACACACTAGACTATCACAATGGTCCATTCTGGCCTTGGAGTCTATGTATATATCCAAGGATCGCATTAGCCCTTTTTGCCACAGCATCACACTGGGAGTTCATGTTGAGTTGCTTGTCCACTATGACCCCTATTCAGAGTCACTGCTTTCCAGGATACAGGTAGGCCATTTAGTAGGTATGGCCTGCATTGCTTGTTGTTAGATACATAAGTTTGCATTTGAAGTATGGTATTAATAGATTCCAAGGCCAGAGGGACCATAGTGATCATCCAGTCTGAGCTTCTTTATAACACAGGCCGTAGAACTTCCCCAAAATAATTTCTAGAGCAGATCTTTTAGAAAAGCATCCAGTCTTGATTTAAAAATTGTTCATGATGGCGAATACACCGCAATGGTTGGTAAATCATTCCAATGGTTAAGGCATAGTGAGAGTAATTATTTCCAGCCTGAATTTATCTAGCTTCAACTTTCAGCCATTCAGTTGTGTTTTATACATTTCTCTGCTAGCCTGAAGAGCCTGCTATTAAATATTTGTTCCCCATGTAGGTACTTATAGACTGTAATCAGGTCACCCTCTTAATTTTCTCTTTGTTAAGCTAAACAGATAGAAAAGGAGTACTTGTGGCACCTTAGAGACTAACACATTTATTTGAGCATAAGCTTTAGTGAGCTACAGCCCACTTCGATGACGAAAGTTTATGCTCAAATAAATTGGTTAGTCTCTAAGGTGCCACAAGTACTCCTTTTCTTTTTGCAAATACAGACTAACATGGCTGCTACTCTAAACAGATAGAGAGATTCAAAAGAGCTCAATCTCTAAGACTTTTTTCTAATCCTTTAATCATTCTCTTGTGGCTCTTCTCTGAACCTTCTCCAATTTATCAACATCCTTCTTGAATTGTGGGCACCAGAACTGAACACAGTATTCCAGCAGTGGTCACACCAGTGCCAAAGATAGAGGTATTAAACAAACCTTTTGTTTGAGTGGACCCCTCTCACCAAGACATCCAGATCCTTCTGCCTGATTCTTTTCCTTATCGTTATTCACCACTCTGCCAATCTTTGTACAATCTGCGAATTGTATCAGCAGTGATTTTTATATTTATGTCCAGATCATTGATAAAAAGTATTAAGTAGGAATGGGGCTAGAGCTGACCCCTGCACAACCCCCTGGAAACACCCCTACTCAGTTATGATTCCCCTTTGACAACTATTGGTGGAATATGATTATTTCACCACCAATGCTGGTGGAGTAAAAACTGTTAATTTCATATTGTGGTGATAACTGTGTGATTCTCAGCCCCAAACACTTTGCCTTCCACAGAAGAAGAAAGAAAGAAGCCTACTTCATTATTACCATATCTCTGGAACAGGTTTTACCTATTGCATTTACCTCACCACATTCTCATTTGAATTCCCTAGCCAGCCCTGCAAATGTAGATTCATTTCTGTCTTGGGTTCTCCTTCCCCTAACAATCCTCTCTTGGAAAGTGGAGTTCTTCATGAACTGGGTGAGCACAGTTCCAATGTGGGAATGGCAGGACATTTCATAAACACCTCTCCCAGCTAGTAGGGGAGGGCAGGGAATATATTTACATTAATCCAACCTCTAAATGTTCCAGAAGCAACTTGGCCTAAAGGGAGACATCACCATGCAAATGTTCTCTGGGTTGATTCTTCTAGCAATCTTTTCTGTAATTGCAGCTGTCAAATTCTGTGTGGCTCAGGCAAGAAGAGACTTGTAACTACTATGGGTCAGCTATCAGGGCTCGATGCTGTTCCCACTGGAAGCTTTGCCCAACTCATTAGAAGCAGGCTTTGTATGGCCAATTTGTATCTGTGTTTTTAGTAAGAGGTTATGAATCTCCAGGTGTACTGACTGCTATTACCCATTGAAGTCGCTTGAATTGTCCTCATTTACATCTGCTGAGGTTCTGACCCTTCCCCCCATCCTCCAAAGTAATGTATTAGATAAAATCTCATCCTTTTCCTGGAGTTAAGGTTGAGGGAAGGTGTAGAGAATCTGCTACTTACAAGAATTTTCTTGCTTTTCCAAACTGTGAGATTTTTAAGTGCCTAAAATCCATTGCTGCATCAGCAGTTTTGAGCAAGTTTTTTTTTTAAAGCACTCTGCCAAAAGCACAATTTGGCATACAAAAATTATTAGTTTCTGTTTCTCAATGCCACAGGAATAAAGTCACTTCGTTGTATCAGATGTGCAACAAGAAAAGACAACACTTAAAATACAGACTAATTCAACACAGAACTTTATCCTTCAAAATATAAGAGCATTAAAGTTAACTGTGAGTCTGAATCTGATTGATATAGTAGGTTAAATATCTTGAAACAACAGGGGAAATAAATGCTTCTGAAGGCCAGGATTTTTTTTAAAAAAAAGTCTTTTAGTTCACTAGTGAAGGGAGTTCAGTGATCTTGGCTAATTCATCAAGATCCTCTGTGGTCCAAGTCTGTCTCTGACACATGTCCACATCACAGAACCAGAGTTCAACACGTATAGCAGCTTTTGTTTTTTGAGAAGCTTGGTGGTAATTGCACAAACACAGCCCCTTTTACTTCAGTGGGTTCACTTGCACAGGTACAAATGAGAGCAGAATGCAGTCCTTTGTACTTATATGTTGCTTTCATCTGCAAATTTCAAAAGGCTGTCCATCAATTAATCTTTATGTGAGGAAAGCAAGTATAGATGGGGAAAATGAGATACAAGTGACGTCAAGCGTCTTGACCAAGAGCACATGGTCAGATCGGTGTCCAAGTCAGGAATCTGATATGTTCCCCTGATCTAACTACTAAGCTGCCTTTCATCCTGTCTGAAAGAAGAGCAAGAAACGGTATCATCATCTCTGTTCATGGGTCTGGGGATGCTACAGGTCTTGTGAGCAAAAACATTCGTTTAAGTAGCTTAAATTGAGGCCCCTTAAAAAGTTGTTGAAATCTTCTGGCTCTTCCTTCATCAGTGAGGGAGATATGGCATCCAAACTAAACATGGCCAGATTCTCCTCCACTAAATCTTAAACACTGACCAGGATCATCAGATCCATGTTAAAAGTTAATTGCCTCAGAGAAGGTCTGCTTTCCAACTGAAGAGTTATGTTGCCTGTGCCACTACATCTGTTAAAACACAGTAGACGAAGATGAGTTGAAATGAAATATTTTACTCCTATGAAGCAATGAGATTATTGCTGTTTTGTCAAACTCTTTAAAACAGTATTAATAATATTTGGTGACTTGGCAGCTCAGCCAAATCCCTAACTCCTAGTATTGTTGTTAGTGTGTTAGCTAGCTCAATGTAAAATACTAACAGCTGGCTTGGCTTTCTTCCCCACTGAAACAACTGCTGTTTCACAAAGAACATGGATAATTTTGTCTTCTTTGACATTAACAGATCAAGAGAGGCCTTTGCCAATACTAACTCATCTTTAATTTGTCCAGTTTAAATGAGACCCCCCCCGCCCCCCAGTAAAATTTGTTGTTCTCTTTTACTGATTGCTTTGCGACTATCTAATCTTTCAATTTTAGCTAAAGCTTAGTGGGTGGGATGTTTAGAAGAATCAAAGTCAAAAGGAAGCCAAAATGCAAAACGAAAAGAAAGGACTCATTTAAGATCAGTAGAACAGAAAGAGTACAGTGCCCCTAGAGCCATATGCAACGGTAGCCCAGGACTGAATAAAGCAACCGGATGGCAGGTACTAGATTCTCACTGCACTCCAGATTCATCTCTGTCTCCTTTATTGTCCATTGTCTCCATGACACAGGATGGGAAGTGGTGTCATATCGAGAGCCGTATATGATGCTGTGCCTGCTTTAAAGGCACAATACCATACCTAGACAAGGACCTGAAGCTTCTATAGACAAGCAGTGGTTCCTGGTCCACCAGCCTTTCATGGTGGTCCAAGACTGAAGACTTTTGAGAACCCAGTGTTAGAGCATTGAGATGTTTCGATGGGGTGGGATGGGATGGGAGTCCACAGAATAACAAGATGTGAATCTAATTCAATGGTCCAAAGAACAACTAAGCTGTAGAGACACTGCATTAGAGCAGTGTTATCCCTCTTGATGCAGGTCTAATGCTTTCCTAGGGCTGCAGACCAATATGCAGGGAAAATGTAGGTAACAGGAGAGAGTCTGTGCGAACATGAGTAAGTGGAGCAGGGCAGGTTTGTTTCAGTGTGAAACTGCTTAGTTCTTCAATTTAAAAAAGCAATAATGGGCCTAGTTTTTGGTAAAATATTAACCATTTTTAAGCAAAGGCCCATTTCTAGTTCAAAATGGAAACTTTCTCTACAAAAATAGCTGTTTGGTTGAAAAGGTAAGTAAAGCAAAATTTGGGGGATGTGAAACTGTTACAATGTTTGTGTGAAATTCCTTTTAAAAAACCAACCAACCCTGTGAGTTACACACTGCTCAAGGGCTAATTCTTTTTAAATGATGCAAGGGATGTTAGATGAGGAAACTCACCGAACTGCATATAGCCTGAGAGATCTGAAGACCCCGTTCAAACACTTTGAAGACTTAGCTTGCAGTGCTTTATATACCATTAATTTCCAACAGGTTAGTCTTTAAAATCCTTTACTGAAGTCGTATGTTGTTAATCTGCCATCCAGAACTTTTGCCACTTCCAAAGTGTTTTCATTTTATGTTCATGTTTCAAGTTCTTGTGTCACACTAACCATCTTGACAGTCAGTCAAGACAATCTGACATCAGTTATTTTTTTTCTTCCCTTTAGAGTTGATTATCTCTTCATAGATATTATGTGCATTGTTCATACATGTTCAGAAAAACTTTCTTAAATACACCCTGACAAGGCTCTGAACCTCCCATTCATAACATTTTATGATCCAATTCAAGGGAGAAGAGAAATGTAGCTTTTGGTACTCTTGTAAGGTATCTCAAAGAGTTTTAAAGGGAATGAATTGCAAATTGGACAACTCAAGGGATTGGTAATGGCAGAATAAGGAGTTTTATAGCATTGAGGGTGAAATCCTTGCCCTGTTTGAAGTCAATGGAAGTTCTGCCATTTCTTTAAAGGAATCAGGATTTCACTCTGTCTCTGGTTCAAGTGTGGCATTCCAGATTCTGATCTTGCAAAGATTTATTCACCCTGCTTATCTTAAACTCCCATGAAAGTACTCACCTATGTAAAGTTAAGCTGGTGCCTATATCTTTGCAGGATTTGGCATTAGATGTTACCCCAGGATATATACCTTAACACACTCAAAACCGCCTTCACCGAACAAGAACACTCCACCAGAGAAGTAGATTGCATCATGGAACAGGCCCATTAGATACCCCAAGAGAACCTGCTTCCATACAAAAATAAAACCCGCTCTGACCACACACCTCTAGTTGTTACCTACCACCTTACCCTAGAACCCATGCCGCGTGTCATCAAACTACTACAACCCATACTCAATGGGGATGCTATCCTGAAAGAAATCTTTCCTAAATCCCCTTGTCTGGTCTTCAAATAACTCCCCACCCTCTTCAATCTCATCATCAGAAGCAAGCTCCCCACAGAGCATGGGCGGCACATATAATAGGCTGGGGAAGGCTGTGCCTCCTCAAACAGCCCTGTGTGACCCCGCCCTTGCTCTACCCTGAGACCCCGCCTCCTGCTTGCTGCCACTTGGCCCCAGCCCAGGCAGGCTGCTCCATTTCTGGGAAGCCTGCTGGGGGTGCAGGTGGGGCTAGAGGGTGGCTGGGACTTGGGGTGGCTGGGGCCACCCAGAGCTCTGGGGCTGCCCTGCTGGGGAGGCTGCCTGCCTGGTGCTTCAGGGCTCGGGGGTGGGGGGCTGCCTGCCACCCGCCTGGTGCTTTGGGGCGGGGGGGGGCTCATGCTGCCCGCCCGGCCAGTGCTCCGGGGCTGGCGGGGGGGATGCGCACCAGGGCTGGAGGTGCTCAGGTGGCCGTAGGGGTGGGAAGCCTCTGGAATTCAGCAGAGGGAGGGGGCGAGAGGGGCATGGCCTCAGGTGGAAGGGGTGGGCCAGACTGGGGCTAGTCTCCCTGAGCCCGTGCTTCCACAGCCCATGACCACGACATACCAACTCAAAGCGGCACCAGACCCTGCCAGCACAACAGGTGCAAAACCTGCAGCCATATCTCTACTGCTATAATGATCAACACTTCTCTCTCTCTCACACTCATACACACGCACAGAGAGACAGAGAGAGAGAGAGAAAGAACACCTTTCAAGATCCATGGTTCCTATGCATGCCTATCACAATGTGTGATGTACCTCATCCAGAGCACTAAATTACCCCAATAGCAACTATGTGGGTGAAACCAGCCAAATCTCTTGAATGAACTCTCACAGGAAAATTATAAAATTCAAAAGCACCACATTATGTGTGGGTGAACACTTCTCACAAAGCGATCACTCTATATCTGACCTCTCCGTCCTCATCCTCAAAGGAAACCCGTCCAATGCTTTCAAAAGACGAGCCTGGGAGCTTAAATTCATAACTTTGCTAGATACTAATGATCATGGACTGAATAGAGACCCTGGATTTATGGCTTATTACAACAATCTGTAACCCACTAACAACGCCCCCAGCTGCTTTCCTCTCCCTTCCTTTTCTCCCTGTGACTGGAGGGGTATTAATGGGCCACGACACCTTGAATGGGCCCTCGAAATGTGTTAGCTACTTCTGCTAAACAATCTGTACCACTTTGTATTTAGCAGTGACACTCTGAGTTAGGCCATGTCTGCACTAGCGCGTCAGTCGGTAGAAGTTACCTTTTGCATCTCCCACTGTATTCCCCAAGGCTAGCTGTGAGTGTAACTATAAGGAAGGGACAATTGGAACTGGGGCCAGGTCAACGCTACCACTTACTTCGGTATAACTTACGACACTCAGGGGTGCGAATAAGCCACCTCCCACCCTGAGCAACGTAAGTTACACCAAACGAAGTGCCCGTGTGAAGAATGCCATGGAGTTGGGGTAGCAACATTCATTATGCTGACGGGAGAGCTCTCCTGTTGGCATGGAGTGTCTTCACCAGACGTGCTACGGAAGCACAGCTGCCGCAAAGCAGCTCTTCTGGTGTAGACTAGCCCTGTGTCACATAGAGGGTGTCTGTTCATAACCTACTTCTGGTCTCACCTGTTTCATTTGCCTCTTCCATTTGTTTACTGCCTTTCCTATTGTATTTTAAACTCTCCACCGCTCATTCCTTTATGATACAGGCATTGGTCAAACTCTTCGCTTTCCCCAGCCCCCACATGTTCCTTCCAAGAAACATGTCTGGGATTGTATTATGTACCAGAGAGTCATTCTGGTCTCTGAGGTAAATATGTAATTAACTTGTTTCTTTACATCCTGTATCATTTCAGTGTGCCTGGGAGAATGCCAAGCTATCATGTAATATGTAATTAGGCAACGTTGTAATAACCAGCATTAGGTAGCAAATAAGTGGGTATTGTGTAGCACTTGTAACGTAATATGTGCAGCAATGGGTATTATATTGTCTATCTGATTAATAAGCCTTTTGTGACTCTGTTCACTGGTCACCAGTAGAAAGTCACCATCTGCCAGTGGTTACCATGCAATGATACCAGAGATATCACAGTAGTTTTCTTATACTTGTCACAGCTGTTTCTTGTTCTACCATGGGTATCACCATTGCCCATGTCCTACCAGATGATGACTTAATTAAGACAACTGTTCTCTGTAGAATGACTCCTTCTGAAATGTATGTATGCATTTATTTATTTATTTATTAACATGTAGCTGCACTGTTGTAAGTTCAGGACCCTCTGTAGGGTTTAGAAGATAACAAAATTGCGAGGCTACTTCATACACTGTCTGCTTGCAAAAAAAAAAAATCCATGCTGAAAAAAACAAGGGCTGGGTGACTGGGCAACAAAATGGCAGATGAAATTCAATGTTGATAAATGCAAAGTAATGCACGTTGGAAAACATAATCCCAACTATACATATAAAATGATAAGGTCTAAATTAGCTGTTCCCACTCAAGAAAGTGATCTTGGGAGTCATTGTGGATAGTTCTCTGAAAACGTCCACTTAATGTGCAGCGGCAGTCAAAAAAGCAAACAAAATCTTGGGAATCATTAAGAAAGGGATAGATAACAAGACAGAAAATATCCTATTGCCTCTATATAACTCCATGGTACACCCATATCTTGAATAGTGCATGCAGATGTGGTTGCCCCATCTCAAAAAAGAAGTATTGGAATTGGAAAAGGTTCAGAAAAGGGCAACAAAAATTATTACAGTATGGAATGGCTTCCATATGAGGTGAGATTAATAAGACTGGGACTTTTCAGCTTGGAAAAGAGATGACTGAGGGTGGATATGATAGAGGTCTATACAATCATGACTGGTGTGGAGAAAGCTTATGCTGAAATACATCTGTTAGTCTCTAAGGTGCCACAAGTACTCCTGTTCTTTTTGCAGATACAGACTAACATGGCTGCTACTTTGAAACCTGTAAATAAGGAAGTGTTATTTACTCCTTCTCATAACACAAGAACTTGGGGTCACCAAATGAAATTAATAGGCAGCATGTTTAAAACAAACAAAAGGAAATACTACTTCACATACTGCATGGTCAACATGTGGAACTCCTTACCAGGGGATGTTATGAAGGCCAAGAGTATAACAGGGTTCAAAAAAGAACTAGATAATTTCATGGAGGATAGGTCCATCAATGAGTATTAGCTAACATGGGCAAGAATGGTGTCCCTACCCTCTGCCAGAAGCTGGGAATTGGCTACAGGGGATGGATCACTTGATGATTACCTGTTCTGTTCGTTCCCTCTGGGGCACCTGGCATTGGCCACTGTCAGAAGACAGGATACTGGGCTAGATGGACTTTTGGTCTGATCCAGTATGGCTGTTCTAATGTTCTTAAGGGCTCAGATTCTGCCTCTACTGCTCTGTGGGTACTGAGCCCTGGTCGTCACCAAGCTAGCTGGTCAGGCGCTTCACCTGTGGAATGCTGTTCCAGTCCAGAGGAGAGAGGCCTGCCTAGCAGTCACTCACTGGGTGCTTTTCTGTGGCTTCCTAGTCACCATAAAACAAACACACTTCTGCATATTGCAATGGGTTGGTGGAACTTGAGGGGCTGATGGGAAAGATTGCATGTGGGGAGGGTTTTTTCAAGAGTGAGTGACAAATAGGTATAATCTCCTCCTCCCATGGTCCAGCAGACCGCTCTAACGTGGAGCTGACATCCATCAAGGAAGTGGGGTTCTGGAACCATGCCACGCTGTGAGGAATAAAGAAATGGAAAGAGCAGATCAATGAAATAATGTTCTTTCTTATAACACCATCAACAATTATTCTAAAACCAAACTCTGAATTATTATTTGCCTCAGATAAGCTCAGGAAGCTCTAAATAAATCATTCTGTTATGCAAAGTGGGAGAAAGGGGACATGTTTCTTAACTACATTAAATAGGTTAACCTGGATATTTTCCAAGCAGCAAATACACATACACATTCAGTAACATGTTCACAAATTTTCACTTACAAATGTTTTGTACACATGAAATTCATTCAGTGCTTGTCAATGGAACCTTATGGCTAAATTGGGCACTTTGGGCCAGATCTATGGTGCAATATGGCACAGGTCCCTTGCAGTCAAGAGCTACGGCAATTCACACCAGCTGAGGATTTGTCCTTGTGACTTCTGTGGAGCTGCAGCTCTTACACTACAGGGCTCAGTTTGGCCCATAATGTGAGATCCATTATTATCGGATGTGCCTTTCAAGGTGTGACTTTTATATTCTATTGTGATTAGGTAAAACTTTTATAGGAGCATCTTTCAACCCCATGGGGTGGAAGCACTCATCCTTGTAAGTTCCCTTCCTATACAATTATCATGTATTTAAATGATAATTGCTGAAATGCACTTGCTGCTTTTTGCTCAGAGAGGTTTCACTTAGACTGCATCTACACTCTGAAAACTAGTGTTAAACTGTGAAGATCTTTGGTTATAAGCATGTTTGGCTCCACTCACACAGGCTACTGGCTCCTTGGGCAGCCTGGCTATTGGCAAAACAAAAACCGAGGTGACTGGTAATTAATTAAATAGAAACAATTATAACGTTATGATTAATTTTCCCACCAGCAACAGTTATAAAAGTCAGCCTCAGAGAGCTGCTAGTAAATTGAGATTTGGAGCGTGGGGTAAATCTGTTGGAGCTGGGCCACATGTGGAAGGAATTGTTCCACTGTGCTGGCTTGTCCATCAGAGAGGTTTCCTGCTCAGAAAGTTGATCGGAAGGGGTCCATACAGTTGATAGGAATGTATTTTGGTTATTTCATTGTTTTGTCAGGCACGGAACTTCTGCATTGCTATACCTTCCCATATCAGGGGGTTGGACTAGATGACCTCCTGAGGTCCCTTCCAACCCTGATATTCTATGATTCTATGATCTGTGGAGAAAGCACAGAGTCAGAGGGGAGGAGTGCAAGTTTCCATTTGCAGGCATTGTTTTTTCCTGGGAGCCATAGCTAAATGAATGAAGAATCTTCCCTACAATAGGATGGGTGGGAGGGAGTTTAGGAAACAGTGAGAAACACTTTGTTCTATGCCTGTGATATCCCTGATAGTTTTATTCATCACCTTCCAACCAGGGGCAGCGGAAGCTTTCTAACAGGGCCACCTCCCCCTCCCTCTTGGCACCTGAACCCTGGACCCACACCCTCGCCCCGCCCCTTCCCCCGAGGCCCCACTCCCATACTACCTCTTCCCCCACAAAGACCCTTCCCCCTGTTGCTCATCCTTATGGCTGGTAAAAAGTGGAGAGGGGCATGGCCCCCTGTCCTCCCTGTTCAGGTGCCCCTGCTTCCAAAACAGTGTACAACCCCCCTTGTTGGAGTCATTAAAACACTGGAATTGGCAAAAACTTGTCATTTCCACTCTGCCAAATACTTGTGGTTACACCAACAGTTGTCATATTTATTTTAAAAACTGCCCGTGGTATTAAAATGATAAAATAAATTACAAGCCTCCCTCTGCACAAGTACACAGAAGCTGGAACTCAGCCCTAATTATCTTCTGCTGCTATGCCCCAAAATAAGGCACCCCCTTTCCACCAGATGCCTCTCAACTATGCCTGTGCCTCACTCATTTCTTCTGCACTGGCTGTTGTTTCTTGCATCCCTAGCAGGAGCATAATAGACGGTCATGATTCACTGTACAGGAACTGAATGTCAAAGTTGAAACAAAGTTTACTTCCACAGTTGGTGTGAACATGAACATTGCCAGTGCGATGAGTGGTGTGTCACTCTCACAGCATGGCTGTCTGGGCGGGGAAGAGAGGTTATTCAGCTCTTTTGGGGTGGCGGGGGGGGGGAGCGGGGGATGTGGGAAACTTAGCAGAGGTGTCTCAGAAAGCGGGACAGAATGTGTGTCTGTGTGGTTTTTTTTCAAGCGGTTACATTTGGGTGACACAAAATTGTCACTGACAAAAATATGAATTTTTAACACTGGCATCAAGTCCATCCTCCTTTATAGAGCAGTCATGGAAATCTATAACTGAATTGAGAAGAACAATTCATTCCAAAGTCAATGCCTGTGGAAAATCTTCAGAGGCTATTGGAAAGTGTTTCTTGCCACTCCAGAAATTCTAAGTAGAGGAAATCAATCTAAAGCATCAAAAATGGTACGATGGGAATGCACATATTTAGCATGTGCTTTATGGCTGGCCCCTACATGACTTCTACAGCAAGTAATAATATGGCCACCACTTGGAAAGAGAAAAAGAAGGCAAACTAGAGAATCATTACACAGAACAATAAAGAAGCTAGATTCAGGCTTCTGAGTGTCATGTTGATGAACAGACCAGCATATGAAATAAATGGTGGAAACTGATGGATGCCCTATGCACCTGAGGGGGCGGGAGGATAAAGAAAACAAAGAAGACATGTGCCCTCCTGCTCTGGCACTGTCTGCAATCATGTTATCACCCCAGGAACAATGAGGTGAAGTTTGGCATCATTCCACAGGTTGTAAAAGGGTCAGTTTAGTGATATACAGTACTTGCCAGCCATTTGAATTTATCCACAAGAGTTCTGATTTAAAAACACTTATTTCTGAGGCCTCATCTGAACAGGTGCTCAGGTTTGGTATCCCTATAGCTCATGAGTAGCTTGATTTGTGATGTTCAGACCCAGAGTCCAACTTCCCCAAATTCTGTGGGAGGGGAAGGGAGTTTGGAGCTGATGTTCTGGGTCAGTTTCATCTCAAGTAAAGGTGCAGCTTTACCTCTATTAGCTACTTTCCAGCTTTCAGTCCACCACCAGGAGAAAGAGAAACCACATAAATCTTGACATACTACATGGATACCACACTTACCTTCCGTTTTCCCACTTTTTAATCTCTGTTTCTCATGAGACCCTAAAATAACCAATTTGTGTTTCCAAAGGTTTGAAACTAGAAATGTCTCCAGACTGTGCTGTATTGCTTTTGGATCTCCAACCTTGTGAGTCATAAGTGCAAATTATATGAGTTGGATTTCAGTGGTGACCATTTGAAATTGATTTTTCATTTAAGGTGGAAAAATTTACCATTAGCTAGTGCTTTTTTCACTTGGTACACGCTGTGTGCGCGATTCTTTCCCTCTCCCCCCTTTTGATAGTTTCAGGACATCCCCATATTCACTATGGTGGCCCTAGTAATGTGAGCAAAACCTTTGCTCTCCTGGATTTTGCTTGTAGGATTATTAACTGTAAAAATGTTCTGGCAACAACTTAGTTTCAGGATTTTTGATAAACCTAAACCAGTTAAAGGGAAAGGTGGGGATTTCATTTGTACAAGTAATGAGAGGTCTTTGAGCGCGGGCTGGCAAACAGAGTGGCCATGGGCCAGCATGATACTGCTGAGCAATGATGATGGGTGAGTCCTGACAGACACAAGCTGTGGGAAGCATGTAGGTACCCTCCAGCTGCCATCAGGAGTTTCCATGGACACTGGTTCAGGACATTCATGTCATAAGGAACACAATGTAGGAAATGTTACGTTACCCACAAGAATGGAAGGGGTAGAATGTCATTAACAAGAGCATATTTAAAGAAGATAAACATTTGATCTTTTTGCAGCATCTGACACACAGGGACACTTGCTAGTTTCTGCATTCAAAAATCAAACTGAATTTCATTCTGTGGACAAGCAGTTACTCCTGCTAATGTGAAGGGTTCTTCCAAATTCCAAGAAAGGAGAACTTATGCCACACTGAAATCACGCTTCTTCCTTCACTACCGTCGCTGGCCTGTTTGTGCTCTTTTTAATGTTGTAGCTGTTCCAAAGCAGACAGAGGCACTCCTAATGCTGCTTGTCTGGAAGATATGAATGTAATATAAGACAGCTATTCAAAGGCTAGGGCTGTCTTGCGAGTGATTTACGGTACACAGGAAAGGTTCTGATGTGTCATGCTGTAGGGGGAAAAGAAAGTAGGACCGGGGTCATGAACAAAAAGGAATTTGCTTATCCAATTTCCGTCTCTTTCTGAATTTGATTGGAACTCACAGTTGTCAGGCTGTGTTTAAGTCCAGTCTTTACCAACGCCTCCTTAACTGCGGAAGGTCAAAACCAATTATTGTTTTGCCTCCAGGGACTTTCCTTCTTAAGAGAGACCTTAGAGTGGATATTCTTTAAACCTCTTTCCTTTCAATTAAGACAACAGAATCCATTTCCATAGTTTTTTGGAGGGATAGATTTATCAATAGCCTTGAAAAATAAAGCTCATATGACTCAGGAAGCTCGAAATCTAATTCCTTTCAAGGACTTTTTCACTCTGAAGTTTAAATCTGTCATTACATTGCAGCGGGAATGGAAAGCCCCTAGTTTTCCCAGGCTAGAGTTTTCCTCTGTTTTTTAACCCTCAGATACCTTGTGGCTTTTATGTTTCAGAGTGCCTGATGTTTCACATTATTTCTCCATGTAAAGAATAAAAATAATAATGAAAATTGAGTGCTGGTTTTCATACGAATAATATACCTGGACCAATAAGGGCTGGAGGGACTAGTGAGGGGCTGTACATGGAGCTGCTTGACTCTGAAAAGTAATTAAGAAGTGTACCAGAGTTTCAGGGCTGGTGGGGAGAATGCTCAGAGATGCCTTCTTCGATGCGTTTTTCTTTCGCTCTTCTTCTGAACAGTCTTGTTCTCATGGTTTAAAGACACACAAATGCAAAACATCTAAGTAGGAGCCCTATTCACTGCCATGCATTGGTACTTCGCAAGGGCTGGGCAAATTGACAGCATTATTTATTGTATTTATTTTATTTTATTTTGTCCCTGGGTAGATGCCCCTCTGATTATGCTGGCAGACAGCGAAGGGGTTAAAAATGTTGTTTCCTCTCTTGTTCGAACCTGCCATTTGTTTTGGGGGAAATGAACCACCAAGCAGATGGAAAATAATCTGGCCTGGAAGAGAAAATCCACTGGGGGTGAGGGAATGGGAGGGGAAATTTTAAGTACAGGAAACAATACTTTGGTATTTTAATAAGGCATTGTTATTTCTAACATCAGCCTGAACTGAAGTAATAATTCTCAACATGAGACTGGTCACTCACTCTGAAACTCAAATACTACAGGTTTCAGAGTAACAGCCGTGTTAGTCTGTATTCGCAAAAAGAAAAGGAGTACTTGTGGCACCTTAGAGACTAACCAATTTATTTGAGCATAAGCTTTCGTGAGCTACAGCTCACTTCATCGGATGCATACTGTGGAAAGTACAGAAGATCTTTTTATACACACAAATACTACAGTGAATATGCCTGGAGAGATGCCTCAATAGACTAGGTGGATGATGCTGGCTCAGTGTTCTGAAAATGTTTCTGTGTAGAACACTAAAAGTGGTTTGTTTTTTCCTAAAGGCTGGTGGAATAGGAAAAGTTAAGAACCTTAAATGGCATCTATTAAATAGTTATCTGAAGGAAGACAAGAATATATCACTGTGTGTATATAGGGCAACTGTGTGCTAATGGACTGAGAATTGGGATAGGAGTCAGGAGTGCTGGATTCTCATTCTTTGCTCTGCCACTGACTAGTTGTGTGAACTTAGGCAAGTTTCTTAAACTCTCCATGCCTCAGTATCTCCATCTGTATATTACAGATGGTGGTCACATGTATTAAGGTGCCATTTGTAATATTTGGTAAAGGGTTAATAAATAAGTGCTTTAAGATAGGGTTAGTCAGTTCTTGTAGATTTGTTATAAAATCCAACAGGTCAAAAAGGTTTCTTATAAAGATCTATAACACGGACTGCTCATGTCTGTAACATGCTTATAACAAATATTAACCATTTATTAGCCCTTTGTAAACAATTTATAAATAAAACTTGACTATAAAGTGACCTAGATAATGTTCTCCAACCTTTGCAAAGCATTCTGAGATCAATAGATAAAAGCATTCAGTCCTGAGCTCCTGTCTGTGTCACTGGGGGGCTAATACTGAGAAGCTAAAGAAATATGTAATTATTCTAAAAAGAAAAATTAATGGTTGAAAATATTTGTCCTCCTTTTACCCCAAACAAGGAGGAATGAAAATAAAATAAAAGTGAGATCTGTTAGCGACTCGATCCTTTGACCTAGCTGGACAAGTACAAATAACACAGTGTAACTTTCCCTTTGAGCAGCTAGTAGAGTGTGTCCCTGAATAGGGGCTTTTCTTTTGACAAGGTGTCTCGTGTCCCCTACTGCTTAAGCACTCTGAATCAGCATGTCATCATGTGACTGCAGGAAGATCCCAGTTTTAGCGCTGAGTCACATGAATAACTGGAATTGTTCTTTAGAGCAGAATTAATTCCTAGAACCTCTTCAGGCATATACCAGCAGGCATGTGCTTTACCTACAGCAGTACCTTACAGCTTTATGATTTAGTGGAAAGGACACAACTGATATTTTAAATTGTGATAAACCAGCTTACCTGCTGTTACAGTCTTAAACCTTATGGGTTTATTGTTGATTTTTTCCTGCCTCCAAGGAGCTTTAAGAATAAGCCACGGCATGACAAGGCTTTAGGGTTAAGCTCAAATCTACTACAATGACTCAGAGATTGTGGAGCTTTCAAACCAAATGTTAAGAATCTTGTCATTATTCAGTTAACCCTGGAAGAACTGGTGGTTCACAGAGGGTGGTTAGCCACAAAGGATAGCAAATAAGACTGCTTGCAATTTTTCTAAAGCATCTGTTATACTTCGGGTGCTATAGAAATAAAATAGCAGCAAGGAAAACTGTAGTAAAGCAGCCCAGACTTCCTAGTATGCATGAGAGTGAAGTAGAGGGATTTGATCCTAAATGCAAGTTTTTAATCCAGAGACTCAAAGTCTGCATGTATGTCAGAAGAGATGGATTTGCTCAGAAAAGGGAAATAATATAAGACACTCTGTAGCAAGGTGGGGCTCACCAGCATGGCACCTCCTGCTGGTCAGTCCAGGAATTAGCAGATCCAGCTCAGGAGCGCCCTGCTCTGGCCAGTTTCTTGCCCACTATTACCTTGCCTGTTGTCTCCACCACCTCTGGCCCCATGTCCTTCCAGGACCCTGGTGCCCCTTCTCTCAGGGTGCTGCCCCACAGCAGTGCCCCCACACTCTGGGTCTCCCCTCCCAGGGGAACCCCAATCACCTATACCCACCTTACCTCAGTGGCTGCTGCCAATCATCATCTAGCCCCTTCTCTCTCAGGGGCAAACTGTAGCCTGAAATGGCCACTCATCACTGGCAAGGGGTTTGGACCTGCTGCCTTTTCTTGCCCTGGCTGCCTCTCTGCAGCCCTAGTACCTCCCCTGGCCTTTAGCAAGGCCTCAGCCTGGGAGGTCACCAGGCCAGAGCTCCCCAGCTCAGCCTGCTCTTTCCTAGTACTGCTCTGTCCAAGGTACCCCTTTCTCTACTAGGCAGCTAGGGCCTTCTTGCTCCACTGCTGGAGCAAAACTGACCTCCTTCCCCCCCTGTCCCCCAGCCCTTCTTATACTGGCCTAGCCAGGCCCTGATTGGCTGCCTCAAGCCTGCTCGTGATTGGCTCCCTTGGGCAGCCCTTTCCCAGGGCTGTTTTTAACCCTTTCCAAACCGGAGCAGGGTGACTGCCCCGCTACAGGCTTAATATAGGTACTGCACCTCCTAGGGTAATTGAAAGTGGGCTCTAATAGCTGAAATATAGGCTACACAGGGAGAGTACATAAGAGGCTAGGAAAACAAAGCGGAAGGTTAGTTGCAGGGTTTTTGGCTGGAGAATATAGATCAGATGGCCACTGAGACACACAGGAGAACAGGATGGCAAGGATGCTAGTACTTCTACCTGTTACTCTTGAATATATTGTAAGTTAATGCAGGAATTGAGCAGGAATATGATCCAGAAACAACTGATAGAAGAGTCATTCACATGGCCTCTATTTCTACCCTGGCCCTATGACTCAGAGCATTAATAGATATGACTAATGCAATCTCTCCCCCAAATACTTGCTGCAAGTAACCTTGATGCTGCCTGTCTTACATGGAAACACAGATGCTATGACTTTGATTACCTACTTACCAGGGCTTACAGTCTCAGAGATGATTTCCCAGAGCCCCCCATTCACCACAACGCCCGGATTCAGGGATCCAAGCTTCAGCTGCAGGGCAGGGGGGGTCTCAGGGCTTCAGCCCCATTGGGGGAGGGGCATCGGAGCTTGGGGCTTCTGCCCCATAGGGTGCGCTGGGGCTCGGGTTTTCAGCCCCGTGTGAGGTGCTGGGGCTCCCATGGGTTTGAAAATATTTACTGGAGCTCCGCTCCAGATAGCTCTGGCTGAATTTAAGCCCCGCTAATTACCCCTAACCGTAGTATTCAGTTACATTATTGGTGGGCCAGTTAAGGCAATGTCCAAATCTCAGTGGGCCAAGAGGCACACACTCTCTTTCTAAGGTCAAAGGGTTCTTCAGGTGTTTGCTCTCTAGTGAGCCTGCCACCAGCCATGGATCAGACCCTTTCAGGAGTGGTATGCTGGATTTTATTTATTAATCTCAAAATGAAAGGTTAAGCGTTCTGGTAGACAATATTCCAGCAAACAATTAATTATAATTATACACAGTAATGCTATTAAAACAGCATGTTGTTAATATTAATTCAATTGAAACTATGAAATTAAAATTAGAAGTTAAACACATGAGAAATGAACAGACGTCTAATTACCCTTTTCTTATTGCCTGAAATTTTCACATGTGCTCGCACCATCTTTTTTCTTTGTCCCTGGAAAAGCCTTGCTCAATGTGCAATCAAGATAACTATCGAAAGCACATCAATTACTGATTCATTTATGCTGCACAAGTATCTGATTAAGCACGTGATTAAAAGTGTACTATTGTAAATCAAAATATATCAACACAGCCTAGCTCCAGTGTGTTAAGGTAAATGAAAAGTTTCTAAATTAAATACAGGGCATGATGGTAAACAGAAGGAAAATGAACTGAAGTGCATCTTACTAGCCCCCATCAATTCAGCCCCCCAGGTCCCAACACTTCTGCCCTCGAGAGGCCCCCCCCCATCTGCCCAGCTCATCCAGTTTCCAGCCCCTCATCAGCTATGCCACCCCCAGCCTCTCCTCTGCTCCTATTAGGGTTCTTCAACCCCTCTCCCAGGGCCAGGGCAGGGGCTGCAATGGGGGCAGGGTCCTCCCTCCCCCTTCCAGGCAGGGAGAGGGGGCAGCTCCCGCGGGTCTTCACCCCCTTTCCAGGCAAAGGAAGGGAGGGGTGAGTGGAGGCGCCATCCCTGCTCACGGGAGGGGAGGAGGGAAGATGGAGTGGAGCCACCCTGAGCTACTTTCTCCTCCTCCCTCCCCTCCTATGAAAATAGGCTAGCATCTCTGATTGGCTGCCGCTTCCCAGGAGAGGTGAAGGAACAGCTGGGGGCAACGCAGGGAAGGTCCTCAGTGGACAGATCTGGCCAGAAGAAGAATCCAATAAATGATATATATTTTCTGAGGGCCCTCAAAATCCAAGGCCTCAGGCTATAGCTCCTAAAGCCCCTGCATTAATCTGTCCTGCAGATAATGCAACTTATTCACTGTACCTACAGCCATGTTGAGATGTTTAGTTTCAATAACTTCTGGATTTTATGAACTCCTCAATTCCCAGTGAGTTTGTAGAATAGGGGTTCTTCTATATCATATTTTTACTATCTATTTGTCCCTCAGGAGAAACAACTCAGTTGTTAATCAAACGGGTGTTAATGGCCATCAGTCTTAAAAAGCCGGTGACAATACAGGAACACAAATGACAAAAGTTCAATGTAATTGGGAAATATTGAATAGAAGTAAAAGCAACCCAGGTCTGAACTATTGCCAACATTTTCAAACTTGGGTGTTTAAATTTTGTGTTCTGCCGGCTAATGAAACCGTGCCACTTGACTGGGCTTAAAGGCAACATCTTTCACGGTGATGTATCCAAAATGAACACTCACTAACAACAGTTATTATTTCAGACCTGACATCTGCTGCTTGTTTGGATGGCAAATTGGCGAGGGTTTAAATTTGTCATATTGGTCAGAAACAGAATAAACAGTCAAGTGGCCATGGAAACCACATACCATTTTTTCCTGTTTCTTTCTTTCCACATTTTTAGTGAATTCAGTGCTGGTGAATGAAGCCAGATTGGCAGCCCAGGAAACAGAGGCCCTCGGCTTAGCCACAGGACAGGGGAACCATGGCCTAAAACCCAAATGTGCACGATCTCACCAAAGTGCCTTCAAGCAATTCCAGAGTGGCCAGCTTTAGGGGTGAGGAGGTGGCTCAGTCAGTGGCCATTCAATCCTCAGCCTCTCTGCAGAGGCTGCAGACAAAGATGTAATTAATGCCAGTTGTGTTGTTGGCTTGTGTGATATGGACACCAGCTGACCAGGAACTAGACTGATACCAGGAAGTCAATATAACTGCTTATAGTCTCTGATATAATCCTATTACTGTTTCCTATTCCAGTGCTCCAACAACCAGATTACTATGGAAGCTCCATTCAAATGAGTGCAACAGTACGGTAAGGCACATATGCTGGGCGATTTTGAAGATGTTTGTTGTGTGTGTTCAGTATCTAGCATAATAGAGTCTTGGCCCACGACTGGGGCTCCTAGGTGCTACCGTAAAACAATAATAATATTTGGTATGCTTTCCAGCATGGACAAGGCTGGCATACTACTTTATGCGAAAACCAAATCTCCTACACTCTATTTGCATGCTATAATTGATCAAGAGGACATGGTGTCCCTCTGTATCGCATAACAGTAATAACAAGTTGTATTCCTCACCAAAACAGGGCACAGGACATACAGTGTATTATCACATGAATTTGATGCCCAACATCTTATTGTGCAATAACATGCTTTGTTAAATAATAGGCTGTCAAAAATTCTGGTGATAGGGCCTAATCCAAAGATAATTGAAGCAGACAAGAGGATTATGGCAAAATTATAAAATGTGGATTTGGGGGTCTCTAATTAGAACTGGACAGAGACTGAATTAGCCTAACCCACCTACCTTCCTTCAGGAACTGCCAAAGTGCTCAGGAAGAGGAGTCAGGTGTAAGTATGCAAATAAAAGCTCTATTTATTTATACTAGGAAATGGAGTAGGATAGGTGTGCCTCATGGGAAAGTCCTTTAGAATTTAGGAGACAGTGAAATGTCCTTTTGATAGTATTTTAAAATCAATGTCAAGGATGCTCCAGCATGGATTATCTGAGCACCTCACAATCTTTAATGCATTTAACCTCACAACTCCCCTGTGAGGTAGGGGAAGTGCTATTCTTCCCAAAGGGAAGGGAGAGAGAAAGGGAGAACTCAGTACAAAGGGAGAACTGAGTCACAAAGAGACTAAGTGACTTGCTCAAGGGTCACACAGGAAGCCTGTGGTAGAGCAGAGAATTGACTCCAGGTCTCCTGAATCCCAGGCCAGCAATCTAACCACTGCACTATCCCCCTTCTCGGTTCACTGAATGTTTGTGGTGACCTTTGAAATTTTCATATGAAAGTTTTGATGGGCCAAATATTGAGATCCTCATTCATTTATTACTTGGGTAAATTCCCATTACAAGTTTGCTTGAGTAAGGATTGAGAAAGCCAGTGTAGCAGCTGCATAAGGATGTCAAGATTTGGCTGTACAGTATTGGAAGCACAGAAGACTCGAAAGCTATTTTGATTTCTGTTACAAACTTGACGTGTGCACTCCAAATAGTTTAATTAGATATGTAACATCCAAGGCTGGGATTTTCAGAGGATCTTAAAGGAATTAGTCACCCAACTTCCATTGAATGTCCATGGCATCTGGGCACCTAATTCTCCTATGTTTTTTGGAAAATCCTATCCCAAGCTTTCTAGTGTGCTGTTCTCTCAGCTGACCCAGAGCTGGCCAGTTTCTGAATTCTCCCAACAGCAGGTCAACCAACTGCTCACAGGCAGCCTTTGAAAATTGTCTCCTCCTTGCTGGCTTCAACTCCATTGACATCTGTTACCAACAGGGAGTTCACCGCCCCCACACCTCGCGAGAATGCAGAAAGCACTTGGCTCGCAGCAGCAGACTTACAAAGGGAGGCAGTGTTTTTCTTCCTGTCTGTAGGACAGAAAATGTTAGTGCAAAGATCAACAAGTAAAAACGTATTTGAAAGGTTGTGAGCAAGGCAGTAAGCAGTTCAGGATTGCACTCAGACTGTGATACACAGGATAACTTTCTGATAGAGACATAAAGTATAATTCTCTTAGTGGCAGCACAGGATGTACAAACCCACCTGGAACCCTGGCTAATAACTTGGGCTGAAGTGGCTTCACTACTTCAGTACCTCGAGCTAGCTAGTTTAAAGCTAGCTCTGGTATGTCTAGTGACCTGCAATCGCACTCACCAATTGGCAGTGTAGACATACCCTTACGGCAGGTCTATACTACCACGGGGATCGACGTGTTGAGATCCATCCACCAGCGGTCGATTTAGCGGGTCTAGTAAAGACCCGCCAAATCGACTGCAGATCACTCTCCAGTCAACCCCGTACTCTACCCCTGACGAGAAGAGTAAGGTAAGTCTAAGGGAGATTTTCTCCTGTTGGCCCCCCGCGATGTAGACCCCATGGTAACTCAACCTAAGGTGCGTCAACTCCAGCTACGTTATTCACATAATTGGAGTTGTGTAGCATAGGTCGACTTACCGCGGTAGTGCAGACATAACCTTAGTGTTTCAATGACCCCCTACTTATAAGGCCAGTCCTGACCCACACTTAAACAGTCATGCAGGTGAGGTAAGCCCCATAGAGCTGAATAAACAAGGTGTCTAATCCTGGGGATAATCACGTCTCGGGGGTTGGAAGGCATCTGCACCTGCTGTGTGCGTGGGGCATGTGGAAATGGCTGATGGCTGGAAATTTACAACTGACATCATCCCAAACCACTCTAGATGGTGCTCAACCTTCTCTCCCTTTATTGTTGGTGCTAATTTCAGCCTTTGCCTCAGCACAACTCCTTTGAGAATGGAAGCAGGGGGAGAAGGGTGATGGGGGTTGCATCCAAGTTGTGACACTGAATTTGAGTTTTGGAAACATAAACCAAGGACATCTTTATTGGGGTGTTTGGCCCATTCAGTCTTTCCCCACTTATCAATCAGCAAGGGACGAACCCTTCCCACCCAACCATTGGGAAGTTGGAGGAGAGGCGCTGCAATATATAGGAAGTCAGGCTGGTCAGAGTCATAGACTCCTCCCTTGAGGATGTGGTGGCACTGGGCAGCAACATAGGTACTCTGTGTCTGCTTCAGGGGTGCTTCCCTTTCAGGATTCAGGGAGGTATTTCTGGCTGCAAAGTCCAGCAGCACTAAAGAGCTGCTGAGCACTCCTTGCTGCAGATGCTGCTATGGCCAGGATTTAGCCTATTGTGAAGCTGTCTTGTGGAGTAAAAGGCTTGCTGCAAGGGGTTCCGCTGCATTTACAAAAAGGGATTGAGGATGGCCGAGGTGCTGCAGACACATATAAACATTCGAACAACTACAGAGCAGCTGAAAGTTTTTATTTGCCATTGCTCATAAAACGTTGTTTTCACAGAAGTCTTTGCCACACATTTTCTAATTGAAAGTGCTGGGTGCTTGTTTAGGACAGAACAGAACTGACGTATGATGTGGGAAATAGTGGCAATCATTGGTCTTAACGTGTCATTCTCAGTCTGTCACCCCCAGATAGAAAGGTATGATTATGCTTCCTCAGTTGGAAACAACTTGATGAAGCAGTGAAATATTATTTTAAAAAAGCAACTGTGTCTGACAGAACCTCAATTATTTTCTTACCTGTGATAATGCACTTAGAACAGTGGATGATTTGAGCTGAGCGTAACGGTGGGGAGTCAAATGCTAAATATGACTAATACCTGCAAAGCATTTGATGTAAGTGTGCATCTATGAGAAAAATATTTCCCATACATTTGTTACGGCACCTCTTTGGTTAAACCTATTGCCTTTGTATTCAGTATGTAAAATGTGTTGACAACATTGTCCCAATTTTGAAGTCATAAGAATATGTGTCAGAAAACTGGATATATTATGAATAATACTGGTTGTGTTATGAATAATAATGACGATAGAGCCAGTGGCACGAGTCCCATGAGAAAAATTACCTAGCATGAGTAAGGGCTGTAGGATGATAACCATAGTGCTTTAAATCTTCAAAATACTGTTCAAATATTAATCTGTGCATCATCCCTGAAAAATAAGATGGCCACAGAGTGATCCTGCCTCACTGAAGTCAAGGGGAGCTTTGTCACTGACTTCAGTGGATGCAGGATCCAAGCCCTCAATGACTTCTCCAAGGCTAAAATGTGAGTCAGTGGAAGAGTAAACAGTAGAGCTCAGGAGTTTCTGGATTCCAGCCTTGTGGTCTGTCCATCAGAGCACAACACCACTCACTTAGTGTGTCTCTTGGTGTTCTGGTGACACTCAACCCTTCTAGTTTCTTGGTGTACTGAGTCTCCAGAACTACTTGATAGCACTATAGCCTTGATGTGCCTGTCTGATGGTTGAGGTGACAGAGTTTTAAATGATTTCCTTCAGCCCCAGGGGCGGCTCTACCAATTTTGCCACCCAAAGCAGTCGCTGCTGAATTGCCGCCAGCACCGAATTGCCACTGCGCCCGGAAGAGCCCAAAAGCCGCCGCCGAATTGCAGCCTCAGCACACGGACGGCTGCCCCATTCTGAATGCCGCCCCAAGCACCTGCTTGGAAAGCTGGTGCTTGGAGCCGGCCCTGTTCAGCCTCTAGCTACAGTCCAGCGTGTCATAATGAGGAGACAAGATACTTTCAAAGCTGGAGGGGGGCAGAAACAAAGGGTCTGGGTCTGTCTGCGGGATGCTTTTGCCGGGGACAGAACAGGAACGGCGTCTTAGAACTTAGTAAGTAATCTAGCTAGAGATGCGTTAGATTCTGGTTTCTTTGAATGGCTGAGAAAATAAGCTGAATGGAATGGAGATTCCTGGTTTTGTGTCTTTTTGTAACTTAAGGTTTTGCCTAGAGGGGTTCTCTGTGTTTTGAATCTGATTACCCTGTAAGGTATTTACCATCCTGATTGTACAGAGGTGATTCTTTTTACTTTTTCTTCTATGAAAATTCTTCTTTTAAGAAACTGAATGCTTTTTCATTGTTCTTAAGATCCAAGGGTTTGGGTCTGTGGTCATCTATGCAAATTGGTGACTATTTTTATCAAACCTTCCCCAGGAAAGGGGGTGTAAGATTTGGGAGGATTTTGGGGGGAAAGACGTTTCCAAACGGACTCTTTCCTAATAATAATAATACCGGTTAGACGTTTGGTGGTGGCAGCGAAAGTCCAAGGGCAAAAGGTAAAATAGTTTGTACCTTGGGGAAGTTTTAACCTAAGCTGGTAAAAGTAAGTTTAGGAGGTTTTTATGCAGGTCCCCACATCTGTACCCTAGAGTGGGGAAGGAACCTTGACACAGTGTCTGAGCAATTTCAACATATGTAGTGGTTGGGGGACTTCAGAATTTAATGACTATGTATAAATGAGTTCTGACACCCCCAGGAGGGGGGTGGGAGGTAGATCCTCTGCAGCCCTCTGGTGGCAAAAACGACCTGAAAACTTGGTGCATCAGACCCCTTGCGTATTTCTACAACTGTGTTGGCTCTCCACCATCCCCCTATCAGTTCACACTGTGGGGGTGTGGCTAGAAAAAGCGGGTGTGGCTGGAGCACTACTGCACTCTGGATAACTCCCCGTTGGTGGAATGGGCCTTATGGCGTGAGGTCCCAGAGCCCTGGCTCCAGCCTGAGCCTCAATGTCTACATCACAATTAAATGATCTCATAGCTCAAGCCCCATAAGCCTGAGTCAGCTGATACTGGCCAGCCACAGGTATTTAATTACAGTGTAGACATCCCCTATGAGTCTATTAGTGAACAGTGTACAACTCTACAGGCTTTTACCCTTCCTAACTGATGGTACTTTGTTTTAGTCAGCCAAACTATTTTATTCTTCTGCACTTGAATAAAAGTGAATTCTCTGCTTTATGGCTCAGGGTATGTCTACACTATGGAATAAGGTCGAATTTATAGAAGTCGGTTTTTTAGAAATCGGTTTTATATATTCGAGTGTGTGTGTCCCCACAGAAAATGCTCTAAGTGCATTAAGTGCATTAACTCAGCGGAGTGCTTCCACAGTACCGAGGCTAGAGTCGACTTCTGGAGTGTTGCACTGTGGGTAGCTATCCCACAGTTCCCGCAGTCTCCGCTGCCCATTGGAATTCTGGGTTGAGATCCCAATGCCTGATGGGGCTAAAACATTGTCGCGGGTGGCTCTGGGTACATATCGTCAGGCCCCCCTTCCCTCCCTCCCTCCGTGAAAGCAAGGGCAGACAATCGTTTCGCGCCTTTTTTCCTGAGTTACCTGTGCAGACGCCATACCACGGCAAGCATGGAGCCCGCTCAGGTAACCGTCACCGTATGTCTCCTGGGTGCTGGCAGATGCGGTACGGCATTGCTACACAGTAGCAGCAACCCATTGCCTTCTGGCAGCAGATGGTGCAGTACGACTGGTAGCCGTCCTTGTCGTGTCCGAGGTGCTCCTGGCCACGTCGGCTGGGAGCGCCTGGGCAGACATGGGCGGAGGGACTAAATTTGGAGTGACTTGACCCGGTCATTCTCTTTAGTCCTGCAGTCAGTCCTATTGAACCGTCTTATGGTGAGCAGGCAGGCGATACGGATTGCTAGCAGTCGTACTGTACCATCTTCTGCCAGGCAGGCAAGAGATGAGGATGGCTAGCAGTCACTTGTCAGGGGTGGAGTAAGGAAATCGATTTTAAGAGCCCTTTAAGTCAAAATAAAGGGCTTCATCGTGTGGACGGGTGCAGCTTTACATCGATTTAATGCTGCTAAATTCGACCTAAAGTCCTAGTGTAGACCAGGGCTCAGTCTATTCTTCCATGCACATGCATAATTTCCATTGCTGTTAATTACACAAGTTTGCACAAAGAGGAGACTAAATAAACCCCAAAGTTATTTCAATCACAGCTTCAGTGTGAGCTAATAGCTGAGTTCACCAAGGGCCTGATCCAAAGCTGATTGAAGCCATTAGGAATCTTTTTGCTGACTTCAGAAGGCTTTGGATCAGGCCCCAGTGAACAGATTTTTATGCTCTGTTTAGTGTTGTATTACAAATATGTCTCACATTATTGGTTTATTGTTGAGTAATACTTGGCTTTAGAAACTATTATTTTTTGTGCTACGTTAGGACAAGAAGACACTTGAAAGTCTTTGGTATGCTGGGATTGATACACTGCACATATATCACACTGTCATTTCCTCTTGGAAAAATTCTTATTGACCAACCAACGCAAACCATTGGGTAATCCAGTAAAAAGATATCTGGAAGTCTGGTTTAGAGGGAGAATCAGGCTCACAGTAGGATATGCCGTCTCTTAAGTAATAGGTTGTCTTGGTCATTTGATTTGGTACATTTGCCTTTTTATCTAGTTATGGTTATTAGGTGAAGAAAGAATGCATAAAACGAATTACCTTGGAAACACTCGGCTGTTTCAAAGCAACATCGTTTTCAATGAAGACAATCAGTGACAAAGGCTGAAGTGCTGCTCAGGTTATTTACAAAAAAAAGTGTCGAAGTTACTCTAAAAAGAAGTTCAGGATGAGGGGATTCGCCACAACTTCTGCCTTGTGGGAGAAGCATGTTCTGAAGAGGGATTTGTAGGAGGAAAAGTGCCACCGATGAGGGCATTTCTGGTGGGAAAAGGTACAGGCCTGCGAGTGGGAAAAGGGCACAAAGGAAAGAGCCCTGGTGAAGCTGTGAGTTGGTGGTAAGCAGAGTCCGGAAGGATTATTGAGGGTTGGTAATTGGATGTGTAGGCTGGGGGCAGGTTTCACAGAGCCTTGTTGGAAGTCAGGATGGGGAGCTTGAATTTGATTCAGAATGTGAGAACCAGCAAAAGGACAAAGCAGGAGGGCTGTCACGTCCAGAACAAGGAGTAAGGAAGATGATCTTAGCAACAGCATTTTTGGACATATGCTATATCCTTTTAAGGCCCTCATACTGTAAAGCTGTAACATGAGAACCCCAGTACTGTAGTGTTGACAGGAGCAGTCAGTAGAGTAGGAGCTGGTACAGAATGTGAAATGGGCTGCTGGAGATCTGCCAGTAAAACTAGCTTGACCTGTTCTCTTGTGCAAGTACCTTGGATTTGCTTCCCACAAAATAGTTCAGTCACCTTTCCCTTTTCCTAACATCTTGGCCAGGTCCTGCTGCTACTGAAATCAATGGTGTGTGTATGGGGGTGGGGGGGATGTGAGAAAACCTGGATTTGTGCAGGAAATAGCCCAACTTGATTGTCATGCACATTGTGTAAAGAGTTGTCACTTTGGATGGGCTATCACCAGCAGGAGAGTGAATTTGTGTGGGGGGGTGGAGGGTGAGAAAACCTGGATTTGTGCTGGAAATGGCCCACCTGATGATCACTTTAGATAAGCTATTACCAGCAGGACAGTGGGGTGGGAGGAGGTATTGTTTCATATTCTCTGTGTATATATAAAGTCTGCTGCAGTTTCCACGATATGCATCTGATGAAGTGCGCTGTAGCTCACGAAAGCTTATGCTCTAATAAATTGGTTAGTCTCTAAGGTGCCACAAGTACTCCTTTTCTTTTTGCGAATACAGACTAACACGGCTGTTACTCTGAAACCTGAAATCAATGGGAATTTCACCCCTCTTTCTGTGCCATTTATCTCTGTATAACACTTGCCAGTGCTTGCTCCATTCCCTATACCAAGGCTTGCTTCTTAGCGAGGATATTTATCAGAACACACTTTCTAGCGTCAAACTGATTCGCTTGCTCTCACAAGAGTTGGTATTACCTAGTTGTCTATATATTTCTAATGAGATCACAATTGGTCTGTCTTGCTGAGAAGCTTCAAGCCCCGTTGAGGCAGTGGTCTTGCTGTGACATTTAAATGTTAGATCCTGATCCTGCTCTCATTTACATCAATGACAGAATTCCTATGGGAGCAGGATGGGGCCCAACTTTTAAATGTCATTGTTAAAGCTTTAACACCAAGGGATTTCCTTGAACACTTTATAGTTACATTCCCAGCTTTGTCTGTGTTTCACTGTCCATTGTTTACTGTTTTCCCTAATCCTCTTGGAGATTTCTGGAGTTTTATCTTTGCCTTCCACTGACAGATACAAATTTATTGCTAGCAGCTTTAATGTGCTCTACATAATGTACTCTGCATCTCTTCTTTCATGTTTGTAGATGTTTGTTTGTTTGTTTTTACGCTTACATTGTCTAAAGATCATACACTCAACCAGTTAACCCCTATTCACAGCAGCAGCCTTAAGCCTGCACTTCTAATTACTTTGACTTGTTGCTTAATTAGTTAATGTTTATTTAGCACTTTGAAGATGTAAAATGTTATATAAATTCACATATTGTTGTTTTATTTTATTATTTCTGAACTCAGGTTATTTTAGGATTAGACTACTTTTGACCTTTTTATTTATCTCCCGTGATGTAACCCTACCGTTCCTCGCGTCCCTTCAGAAACCAAAAACAATAGCCAAAATCATCCCTGGAGTAACTTCATTGGGGAGTTCTGCCAGGGATGAATTTAACTCTGCACTACTAATCTCTGTACCTCAATTTCCCCCATTTTGACTGTCCTCTTGCTGTGACCATTCCATTTCAAGTGGTTTGTTAAACAGAATTATACAAGACTTGTTCTTAACATATTTTCCACTGTATGCATCCGATGAAGTGAGCTGTAGCTCACAAAAGCTTATGCTCTAATAAATTTGTTAGTCTCTAAGATGCCACAAGAACTCCTTTTCTTTTTATGATTTATGCAGTTGACCCTAGTAGAACCTACCATAGATGCTACAAAAGTATTTATGGTACACTTAATCTGATTTATACAATCAGAGACTTGAAATCCAGTGGACATTGGTTGACTATCACTAGAGGATTATAGTTCCTATGCTTTTAAAAACGTTTCTTTGGGTAGACCTTTTTTTTTTGGCAAGCAAAACATTTATTTAACTTATTTAACTTAAGTTAAATATCCTTATTTAACTTGTTAGGAGAACTGGAGAACTATTTACAATGAACAATTTATTCAGTGAATTTAGTCCCTGTTTCTTAATGCAAATTATCTACAAACAGACTTAGATTTGTTTGCTATTCAAAACTAATCAGTGAATGGTTTAGCAAACATTTCAGCCTAAGGGTTGCTTGCAAATTATTCTCCATGACTGTTATTTGTTCTTCATAGATCACAGTTTGTCTTAAGTCACAGGGTATTGTTTCCTGATTACTGATTGGATAATTCCCAAACCTACAATGAACAATCAGAATGACCATATAAGCATTGCTGAAATATATACTTATACAACTAGAGTTGGATGAGTATTTGCAACATTCTTTTCTTTCTGCAAACATTCTTGTGAACAAATATTAATTCTTATAAATATTCACTGTAAACTAATAGAAGAGGCTGTGAATATGTTTGAAGCAACTGCAATTTCTATTCAGATGTTTAGTTTTTTGCAATATTTGGCCATTGTTTCTCGCCATTGTTGCAAATCATCCGGTTAACAGAAATATTCAGTGTTTTATGGGTATTCAGGCTACTCTAACTTTGAGATGTGGCAGAATGATAATAGTAATAAAAAATAAATAGTGTTGCGGTATCCAATCTGTTTGCAAGAATCTTCATGATTTTTTCTTCATTTAAATTTTTGATTATTTTTTTTTACCAGCTTTCATTACTATCCGGCCCTGAAAAAAAGCAAGCATGAGTCTTCTGAGATGTTACTGTGTGTGAGAATCTTGATAGTTCCCCGCAATCTGCTTTTTGTGCGGGTTCACCCTCCCTTTCTTTTTTCTATGATTTAGTTCTAATTCCTGATGCCATTACTCAAAGAACCCTCCTTCCAGCTAAGTCAATGGAACTTTGAATAAGTACTGAGTATGGATGTCAAAGGAAGTGAAATGAATATGCTTGATTTGTTATAATATGAATTGGAAGCAATTACAATTCTCTGTCCCCAATCTTGCTTGGAAAATTCACACTTAACCCAGCAATATGTTTTAATGAATGATCTCTCTCTCTCTCTCTAATAGATATATATTTATTTTCTTCTCTTTCTAGCCAAAGTCCTTCAGTGATCTGTAATAAATTCATGTTGCCTTCACCTCTTTATTACTAACCTCTTTGAATACTTTCAATTAAGTTTCTGATCACATTATAGCACTAATGTAAGGACTCTCACTGACCTTTAATAGAATATTGGTAATAGAGCACCTTCTGCTCATGTGTCCTTCTTTGATATCACAGCCCCCTTTCTGTAAAATCAGCCCTGAAATCCTTTGTCTGCTGGAGATGCAGGCTGAGTTAAGAAATACTACCCTGTGGCAATGCATGTTCGCATGTATCAAATTGCTACCAATCTGCTATAACAGCAAAATTATTTGTTGGGATTGTTAAACTACCTTGAAACTAGATGGAAACTGATTTGCAGCCTCTGAGATTGGACAAAGCAAAATGATCCCCCTTTTCTGTAGTATGACAGTCACCAATAGAAGATTCCAAGTGACTCTTACTGTAAAATAAAAACATACAACTGATAGTTTCCATATGGCAAGAAATGCTTCTCCCCGTGTGAACTTTTTGGAGTGTGCTGAAAAACAAAGGGTGTAGTTTCTTGTTAATGATCAGAGCCGTATCAAGTTCAAATTCAGATGCTGACATTCTAGGTTCTAGACACCAAATAGGATAATCAGTTAATGATAGAGAAGTTTAAGGACTGTTTATGCTCCCATAAAATCCAAATGGTTTCTGGGTGGGAAGGATATATTTGGCAGTTGGCCAGATTTTTGTCAATCTGAATATTTAAACCAGCTGGTTTTCTTTTCTTTCTTGCATGGTTGGGTCTATTTGTTCTTCTAATAATCTGCAGCTCATGATGCTCTTAAGAATTTTATAGCTCGAGGCATATATCATATGTCTCCGTCATGAAAGGTGATTATTATATTACTTTAATGAGTGTGAAAGACCCATATTCACAGACCTCTTGGGTTCCATTCTTTGTGTGCTCAAATCGGCATGTTCTTCTTATAGCATAACAAATGGTACACTCAGCTTTAGATAATAGCTGCCAGAACATGTAGTCGGGGGAGATGGGGACAGTGGACTGAGACTTCCCAAGGTGACCTATCTCTATACTGACTCTTGTCAATATTGCTGTCTCCATGGAGGTCTGAGTGTTTCATGAACCCTCAACTGCCCTCTGCAGATAAAGGGGGTCCATAGATCAAAGCGATCAGTTAGACACAGATTATCTAGGGCTTTATATTTCAGCAGGAGAACTTGATCTATGCAAACCCTGACTGGAAGCCAGTAGAACTAGAATGGACTTAATGAGCTAAATTCAAAAAGAGGTAAATGAGTGCCACTCCACTGAAGATAAAGGAATGAAGCACAGTTATACTGGGATCGAATTTGTCTTATTTACTTGATTTTATTTTTAAAGGAAGGACTGGTAGAGCATCTTGGCTAATACGCTACCATTAAATGCATTCACAGAACAACGATAACTCTCTCACTTATTCTTTTGCCTGAAGTCGGTACTTGGCTCTGAACACTGCTTTTAGAAGCAGTTGAGATCTATAGATAATGCACTGAGCCTGCATTATTTCTAGGGAGATGCCTTGATTTAGCTGCAATGGTAAATTCCTCTCATGTGCCCCATCTGTGTTTCTCTTAGAGTTCTGTAAGTAACAGGATCCAATAACTGTCTGTTGCTGTTTCACTCTTTGGCAACAGAACTCAGGCTTCATCACCTCCCAAACTGAGAATTTATTAATCCTAATAATACTTCATATTGCCTCCCTACCCTCTCCGTGCCTCCATTTTTCCCAGCCAGATTCCCTCATTTGTCAGCTTCCTTCACAATCTCCTCCAGGCCTTCTCCCACCTAGCCCCTATGCCTGGTTCATTCTTAGGTAAATTGTCTATTGTTCCCTACCCTTTGTCTATTTTTCTACCTGTCTTTAGATTGTGAGCTCAGGAATTGTCCTTTCCTGAATATTTGGAAAGCTCCCAGCTTATCCTGGCCCCTAAGACAAACAAATATTAAATAATAATAAAAGCATCTTTCATCAGAAGAACTCAAAAGTGGTTTATTATTGGAGCATCTATTATGCCACTTTACAAATGGAGAAGCTGAAGCAGAGAGAAGTTTAAGAATCTGCCCACTCTTAAACAGCAAGATGGCAGCACACCTGGAACTAGAACCCAGGTTTCCTAGTGCCATGTTCCAAACAGAGCATATGGCTGCCCTCTGTGAGGGCTTTCCCACAAAGCTCTTTTTAGGGCAGTTGCACTTCTTGGGTTTTTATACCTATGGCAGAGGTTTCCCTACTGTGGTCTGTGGACCAGTGTTTATTTACTGGGAGCTGGTGCTGGTTCTCCCCCTGCTAAATTGCATTAAAAGAAAGCTAAATATACATTAAATATTTTCCTAATGTTACTTTTCCTGTCAGCAAATTTGCTGTAGTTGCCATAGGGCTGTTTTGCTATTAGAATTAGAAGGGGAGGTGGGCCAGGAGAGAATCCATGCTATGGTCCGTGCTATGAAAAATGTCCAATACCCCTACCCCATGGTGATTCCACTCAAACCTGTTTCAAGAGGACTTTCAAGGGTGTGTAGTTCTGACCCCCAAGGTGGCTATGGGCTACCGGGATGGCTTCAGTAGGGTCATGGACAGACTTCTCCCGTGGCCAGGGTGCAGGAGAAGCAAGCCAGGCTCAGGAGAGTTGTGATATGTTCCTGCAGCACTCTCAAGTTCTGCCCCCCTTCCTCTCCCCACCTCCTCTATGGGGCTCCGCTCAGCAGTACAGAGACAGCGTCAGACTCAGCCCTCAGGGGAAGACAAAGGCAAAAGGCCAGTTTGCCACCTGAAAGTGCTGGCTCCCAGAACATTCATGGACCAAGTGGGCAGGAAGAGAGTGTACCCATCAGCCCCTTCTAATCCAGAGGTGTAAACATACTCTTGTGAGGGGGAGAGCACAGAGGCAGCCTTGCGGGGAGACACAGGAGAGATCACAAACACCTCCTTCGTACCTGTCGCCACCCAGCAGCACCAGCCCTGGCCTTTTATTGGTCTATGCCTCACAAAAATGGCCAAAAAAAGCTCCTTTTGACCCCACTGGTGTAATTTTAGGAAGAATGGGAGGGAGCCATCTTTCCCCCCCACCTCTCAACTTTCAGCTTGAGGAGGACAACACTGTGTTTTTCCTCCCTCCACTTTCATCCCCTGCCCCACTCTTGGAGGGGCAGAAGAAAGGCAGCAGGGGATGGAGGAGGAGGGCTCAGGCTCCGCTCACACTCTATCCCCACCTCACCCACTGACCAGGGCCAGGGAAGGGGCAGCTACAGTGGCAGTCCCCTGCCTCTAGGGGCCGCTCTGGCCCCCGTTCTGGAGCAACTACGGGCTACCTGCCTGAGTACAGAGCACGGGGGCTGAGCAGACCTAATGGGCCAGAGGAGAGACTGAACTTTGGCTCCCTGCCCAGTGCCCACTGTGGCACCATCGCCGCCGCCTTCTTCCCCCACCCTAAAAGAGTCAGGTGTGTGGGCGGGGCAGGGTGGAAACATGGTAGGGGAGGGCATTATGGGGGACATGAGATGGGAAGGGACCCAACAGGGCACAGGCTTGAGGCAGGGTGGAGAGGGGCGCTAAGGAGGGATGCAGACCCAGAGAGTGCCCTTGTGGCTGGAAACTGGGGAGAGAGACAGGTTTCAGGGAGGAAAGGAGACGGATGTTTTGAGGGAGAGGGGTTTGGTGGGACAGGGAGGAGTACCTGGAAATTTGGAAGGAGGAGTGAACACAATGCTGTTAACACTCATGATTTTGTCCCTGAGCCTTTGGTGTTCTTCCTAAAGCCTCTGCTCCTGGAGTCTTGTGATTACATGAGAATCTTAGCCCTCATTTTTTAAAAAAATAAGTTTCTAGTCTCATGGTTGCAGAGAAAAGCTTGAAAATAGTGACCTATGTCCATCTTAATTTTTTAGATCCGCATTCTCAAACTATGGGGCGGGCCTCCCAAGGCGGGCACGGGAATGTGTCAAGGGAGGTGTGAGCTGTGTGCTTTTTTTTTTTTTAATTGAAAAGTTCTGGCTGTCAGCCACGGGTAGCTGGGGCTCATGCAGAAGGACCATGCACACCCAGCAGGCGGGAATAAATGGCCTAGCCGGAGCCCTGCCATCCAGGCTCGGGCTGTCCCTTCCCTTCCTCCCTCAATCCCTCCTGGGGAGGCAGCCTGGGCTTGGGCTGTACTTCCCCCGCTCCCTGCAATCCCCCACCTCGAGGCGGCGGGGCTCTGGCTCTCAGCCCTGGGGTGACAGCAGCAGTGCAGAAGTAAGAGTGGCAATGGGGTGCTAAGTCGGCTGTCAAAAGTGATAGTGACAAATGTCGCTTTTCACTTTGCCTCCCTTACTTCTGCGCTGCCGCACCCTTACTTCTAAGGCTGTGTCTGCGCTATGGACCTTACAGCGGCACAGCTCTGCCACTGTAAGGTCTCCCGTGCCATCACTTTGCCAGCAGGAAAGAGTTCTCCTGACTGCATAATTAAACCACCCCCAACGGGCGGCATTACCTATGTCGGCAGGAGAGCCTCTCACCGACAGAGCCCTGTCCGTACCAGCACTTTTGTCACCGAAGCTTGTGTCAGTCAGGGGTTTGTTTTTTCACACCCTGACCGACAAAAGTTTTACCGACACCAGTGTTCATGAAGACAAAGCCTACGTCTGCTGTGAAAAGTGATATTGATGAATACCACTTTTCATATTGCCACCCTTACGTCTGTGCTGCAGCTGGCATGTGCTGCCTTTGGAGCTGGAGGGTGGGATGTGTACTTGGGGCGAGGCGTGTTAAATGACTACAGACAAAGAAGGGGGACCCGATCAAATAAGTTTGAGAACCACTGGCTTAGATCTTAGAAGGCAGGCAGTATCTCTTTAAATAGTTTGTGGGCCCTCTGCTGGTGCTCACCATGTTCTGTGTTTTAGACATCACAAGAAACCAGTCAGACAGGCCTTGCATTTTACCCAAAGTTTGGTGCATCTGTGGGAGGAGGAGGGAATGAGGAGGAAATAGTTCAACTTTGACTCACCTGGAAGACAGTGATTTACATATTTCTCAGCTTCGTGGATTGCTTCAGATATGCAGTCTGTAAAACGTTCAGCAGCATTTCAACAAGCCCCCTTCCTACCACCATCCCAACTGGCACTAACTGTTCCCTGTATGGAAGCCTCCATAGAGGCCACAAAGAATGAGTCAGCCTGGGGATTGAAGTATCTTCTCATTCCTTGCAGTGGTCCCTCCAAGTAGGTCCGGGATGAGGAACAGGCAGTGTGTGGGAAGTGCTAATGGTCACTGCCTGAGCTGGCCTTGTTCTGGGAATAAAGAGAGGGCTTCGTCTCTAGGGATGTCAGAGCAGCACTTCTTATTCGGATGGACTTGACCTGAATAATTTAAACAAACCAATACACAACTGATACAATTTCTACTGAAAAAGTCCAATATGAAAAAGTGTCAATGCTATATTTTCCTGTCTGTTTAAAGTAGTATCTGGTGAGGATGGGGAAAAAGGTGAGGTACAACAAATCCACTGCAACAAAGTCCTATATCAGGGAACATGTGACAGGCAGCCGCATGTGTGTGACACACACTGTAACAACTCCTCTTGTATTCACTCCCTTGCACGCAGATGCTTCCTAATCCTGTTCACAAAGCGAAAAGTTCACCAATATTCCAAACCTTCAGTTTGTGTAAATACAGCCTATGAAGGGGACAGGATTAATTGATGTACTTGGCCTTTCCTCAGTGGTTTACCTCAACATTGCTCAGTGTATACATTCTGTAAATCTCATTGGGAGCAACTGCATCAGTTCATGCTGCTGCTCTGCAAACATGCAGAAAATGTTATTAAAGGAACAAATGCGCAGCAGGGCTGATGTGCATTTAATTTTCCCTTGGCTTCGTAGATGTTCCTGAGCCAACCCCCCTGGATCCAAACACCCCCGAACTAGGGGCTTTTGGAATCCCAACTCAGATCTGAATCCAAATTCCTCAGCTGGCCCTTGTAAGAAGTGGTCTCGTGTTGCAAGTGTGGGAGTAACTGTGCAAATGAAAGGACATAATGCTAGTTTAGTTAGTTGGGGATTGGTTAGTTAGTTGGGGATTGGTCCTGCTTTGAGCAGGGGGTTGGACTAGATGACCTCTTGAGGTTCCTTCCAACCCTGACATTCTATGATTCTATGATTTAGGAGTAACTTATACTAACAAATGTGTTAAGCCTCTGAGCTTGTGCAGTGTGTGTTAGATGTTGCCAGAAGCCTGAGCAAACTCAGTGTGAGCTGGATGTTTGTACATTTAATATGAGCATTGTGCCTTCTTTCCAGCAAACCTAACTCCTCAAGTGTTAAGCATTACAGCCTTTTTCTCTATAATGAGCCAATCCAGAACCCTAGATCTGAACTCATCTGGCATTAGGGGGTTAGAATTCTGGATCCAAATTTTGTAGCTTAGGCCCATCTTTAATTTGCTTTTGCTTAATGTTCTAAATGAATGGTCTCTGAATGTCATGGCTTTTGTCAGAGGAGATAAGAGAACAGTATTGTTACATGACCTTGCTGTGTAGTTATTGATGGACTAGCAGCACCAATGGGGACGTTCCTGGGGAGGTTTGCAACGGACCTTCATTCCTGTGGGAGATTGTTTCACAGTCTCTGACAACCCCTTGAGAAATCTCTTGCACAGATGAGCTTTAGCCTGTGGTATGTCTCAGAAGTGGAATTGTTGACCACAGTCTTCATCTTGCAGTGTTCAATGATCTTTTAGATATCCTGGGCTCAGACCATTGAGCACCTTGAAGAAATTTCCATCTCTGGGTGGTAGAATAGACAGGATATTATTATGTCAAACACCTTATGATGTAAAAAGAGATATCTGTTAGACATGGGCCTGAATCAAAACCCTAGATGATACAGCTCTCAAACTTTGGAAGAGTTCAGATTGGCATCCAAACTCTGCAGCTTGGTCCACTATCTAATATTTAAATTAACAAGAATAGCAAGTTAAGGTTACAGTTTAATGTAAAGAAAGTTACAGGACCTATCAGTCTCCCCCATTTAGGATTTAAGTGCATAAACCAAAAACCAGCTGAGATCAGAAAGAAGTTTTGCACCATCATAAAATATTGAACAATTAAATGTAATAAAGGAGTTCCATGCTTTTGTCGAAGTAGCTTGCATAAGCTATTGTCAGAGAAACAGTCTTGAGACAGAGATGGATCATTAGTCTGCTTTAATTCGTCAATATCTATATTCCAAACCCAGTCCTTTAATATTATTTTAATGTAAATGTTTTGTGGTTACCTATCACTATGGGCCGACCTCATTCCCCAGTGCCCAGCCTGACTGACTGGAGTGGGTACTAGGGAGATATGCTGTGTGAGGGGAAGTAGACAAGCGGCTACTCCATGGCAGGTTTTCCAGCTTCTAGCATGTCCCCTGCACGTAGGAAAGACCGGTGGCTCCCTCAGCACTGTCCCCTGCCCCTCTCCTCACTTTCTAGTATCCCCATCCCCATCCACTGCACAAGGATCCTCTATGGAAATGGTCTCACCCATCCAGTCCTTGTCTTCTGTCGTGGAACCACACTGGTTCTGCTGTTGTGAGTCTTCCAAGGCTGGGGAGAAAAGAGCCGGATTTGTCCCTATTTACATGTTGTTTAGAGTAATGTGCACCCTAGAGCACCCACACATCTGACATGTTGGATCAGTGACACTGCAGCATAACAAATCTCTTACTTTTATATTTCTGCTCTCCTGAGGATTTTAAGGGTACATTCTCCCACCAGCATGCCAAGAATTTATGCATTTAAATCCATTGGCATGAATAGGAGAGACTCTTCTCACTCACAGACTTGTTCTTTCATTAGGCATCCAATGCTAATGGGAATTATGTGAATGGGAATCAAGCAGAGAGTAGATCAGAACCAAACATAGGCACAAGAAACTACTTAGGAGTCTTGCAGCTCTGTGCTGATTTGGCAATTTACAGGCCAGAGAAATCTTACCCTTCAGAAGCTGGAAGAAAAGGGAAGGGGAGGATGTCATCCCCAGATCATCCTCCCCCAACCCCCATCAAGAATAGAATCAGAATGGAGAGAAGACTCTCCATTAGAGTCCTCCACCCCAACAGCTGGACCAAATGGAGAGGCAGCTCACATGCCAGTTTTCCCCACTACCTCTTGCACCCTAGGTCCCTTCAAATCATAAATGCAGTAACGTGTCCTGAGAATGTTACAAAGACATTGCGTGTATAACGTGCAGTGGTGGGGTGGCAGAGTGGGCAAACCGCTAAAGAAATAAATCTCCGTATCATATGCATTCCCAACAGCAAACAAAACAGAGATGAGCATTAAATATTGTATCATGATAACATGGGGGGTTCAGTGTGTAGCAACGTCCTTTGAGAGTTACCCTTACAGTAAAAGTTGAACACTGAAGAGGAAAGAAGATGTTATTAGGAAATATGGCAATGACTTGAGCCCTTAATTAGATGTCAATGGTATCTCAGAGTAAGCAATTTCCCAGCGGATTACCGGAGAGATGTGAAATGAATGGTAAGAGCTGCTTTACAGGCAAAGGTGGACGCGCACATCTGCTTACAGAAAGGCAAAAGACAGTGCGTAAATGTCTGGAATATTACATAAAAGCTGTCTGGTAGACCAAGCTGTGCAATTAAAATCCATCTTGCTTAAACGAACCCTGAGTGCAGGTCAAACAAATCTAATTTTTATTGTTCCTTAAGGAGATGTCTGTATAGGAGACAAAAGAGGGATGCAGCAGCCAGGTTAAAAATCAAGATGCCTTAAAAAATTAAATGTTCACAATAGTGCTACAGCAGGCTAGATAAATGATATATTGTAGTGGTGGTTTAAAACTAATTGATGACTAATGTTGTAATGCATTCATAGCTACACTGATCTGTTATACATCTCGGTCATGCTGAAGGGACACTTCAAGGAGAAAAATTGCTAACTCTTTTAACCTGATGGAACTTGGGGAAAAAATAGTTACTTTAAGTGATAAATGGGAAGGTTGCGACCTCCTAATGTACAGCTGGGTCTTGCAATGCAAAATCAAATTACCATTAAACAGAATGTGATCTGTGAAGGAATTAAAACAAGCATGATCCAGAGCAAAGGTTTCTGTGGAGAAATGCAATGATGCAGTCTGGGTCTGACTGGGGTCCATCAGCTAACCAGCAGTTTAATAGTGATATGATCAAATTTCTGCAAAACACCAAGCAGTGTGGGACAGCCTGGTTATAGAACTGTTGTAATGAGCTATTATGGATTTAAATGGTTTCTGAATGAAAGTTCATTCCATTTGGGACTGCGGGGAAACTAATAATTCTTAGCATTTTTACAGCAATTTACCATCTATGTAGAAATTTACATATGCAATGCATTCTACAAACATTAACGAACTAGTTCATAAATAATTCAGTGCTGAGCGAAATGTGGTAGTTTTGATTTTGGGGGGATTGTATGAACTTTTTTCTTCTTAGTCTTGTCTCACCTGGAGTTCAGGCCCTCCTGGGCTTCGCTTCCCTAGGTTTCGTGCCTGGTTTGGAGACTCAAAGCAAAAGTCAGCCAAGATCTTCTTGCTTTTCATGTCAAATTCATGAATCATAGAATCATAGAATATCACGGTTGGAAGGGACCTCAGGAGGTCATCTAGTCCAAACCCCTGCTCAAAGCAGGACCAATCCCCAATTTTTTTTGCCCCAGAACAAACATGGTTTTCACCGAAGGCCATAAACTGGCCCAGCTTTGCTCCAAAACTTGGCTCTGGTTCAGTGAAAGACTTGCTATACACAACCATCTTCCTGTCTGAGTTAGAGTAGGTGGGATCCTCATTCGGCAGGAGGTGTCAAAGAGGAGATGCCCATATGTACAAGGCAGAGGTGAAAGGAAGCCAGTATGCCCCAGTACGGCATACCGGCAAGAGCTGGTGCACCATGCTGGGGCAGGCCTAGGGGGCCTTTTGCAGTGGCTGGAGCCCCAGGCCTTTTAAATTGCCTCCAAAGCCCTGCTGCTGGAGCCCTGGGGCAGCGGCTATGGGGCTCCAATGTCTATTTAAAGGACGGGGCGGTAGAAGCAGGGGAGCCCCACACTCTTTAAATAGCCCCTGGAGCCCCGGGCTGCTGCTGCTACCCCAGTGGGGGAGGAGGAGGAGGAGAAGAAGAGGGGAGCACTTACCTTACAGGGTGGGCTGGGGCTGGCTCTGGCTCTGACCCCCTCAGCACCGCCCCTTCCACCCAGGGGCCAGAGAGGGCCCCAGCGTACCGGTAAGTCACTTGACTTACTTTCACCCCTGGTACAAGGCCAGGGTCTACACAGTTAAGGACCTTAAAAACCAAGAGCCATCTGGTCAGAATGGCCAATCTGCCACTTTCCTCTCACCCAGGCTGAAGAACACAGGGTGGGCATATGTGAAAGTGGTTGCTCAAGCCGAGGAGCAAATGCGCTTTTCTGCATTCTACATAAGCAGCAAGTGACTGAGATGGCGTACTGGAAGTCCTGCTGGGGGGAATTACAGTAATGGAGGCCTCATGGTCACAAGGCTATTTGTTGTTGTTGCAAGGTCATTACAGAATAAATATGACAACAACCTCCAACTGAAAATAACACTTTGTGCCACAACTGATACATGGATTTCCCTGGAAAGGCTGTCATTAAAAGATTAAAAGTACCACCAAGATCCTTCACTTGCTGCCTCTGAATGGGTTCTCTCAATAAGCAGGAGCATGATGACAGAGAAAGCAATCTCATAATGGCGACCTCCAGCCATTAGCAAGACTTCTATTTTTCCCAGGGTCGAGGATCAGTTCTATAGCAATAACACATCCATCGGGCAATGTCCAAGAGAAATTCCTCTAAGATAAAGTAACCTTGTTGTGTGAAGGAAAATACTTGACATTTTTTATATTTGTGGTGTTGTTTTTTTCTTGTAGTCTGTGGTACTTGTTCTAGACAAATATCTATATATAACCTGCTGTTCAGTGTGTGTTATGCTTCCCCCACTCTGCCTAATCCAAAGTGATTATAAATTTGCTACAGCTGCCACTTACGAGACTTAGTTGTTTAGCCCAAGGTGCAGAGGCTAAAACTTTAGCTCCGGATGCCCTGGGTTAAGCCCTTTAAGGGGGGAACATTTTTCTGGATTTCAAAATTCTGAAATTTGAAATTTTGTTCAAATTTCAAAATGTAAAATATTCCAATCAGATCTGGTTGTTATGCTTGCTTGAAACTTACTGGCGCAAGTTCTGCCTGGTGATTTGGTAAATGTTTTTTACAAGAAGTAATACATACAAAATAATGCCAGCAGGTCTGTAAAGGAGGATTTTGGATGGAGCTCTTTCCCTTCATCCACATACTATACCAAAACTAGGGTAACAGCTCCTTCTCAGTGAGGTGTAAGGTGGTCTTTCTGTGAAGCTTAGTGTTGACCAAATGTTTCTTGGATGTTCATTGTTTGGGGGAAATAGCGTTAGTCAAAATTGTTATCCCACAGTTGATTTAAGAGCCAAATGATAAGCTACACAGGAGAGGAGAAACTGAGCAATCCCCAGCCATGGCCTCATCCAGTTAGATAGACTCTAATACCTGCTGGAAGAGGTTGAGGTTGTATTTTATGAAACTCATGTAGTTCAATGAAAATGTCTTTTCAGAACCCCCCAAATACATATTAAATACATCAGTGGGGGTTTCTTGAAGGATTTATGGGAACAGGAATATTATAGTACCAGGTTATACATCGGACTAAGAGGGAAACAGACATCTTGGTTTGATGGGGGGAGAGAGAAACTCTCTCCTCTATTGCTTTACCTCACTCTTTCTTTCTTGGGTCAATAAATCACTTCAACACAATCCAGGTATGTAATAGATCATGTTCTGGATTTCCAGATACAGTCCAACAAGATTACATGACCTAAAATAGATTAGCACTCCATTGCATTGCTAAGCAACGCACCATTATTGTTGTTTTGGGCTTTTAAACTATTGCTGAATATGACAGTTGTGGTGGTGTTTTCAATCCTTCCTTTACTACTTCAGGTTTCTAAGGTGATGTTTTCTCCCTTCCTTTATATATCAAATTTACTGATGTCTGTAGTCTGCATTTGGATCTCCGATATTCCACATAATTCTTTGCTGCATCCTTTGAAGAGCTGCTGAAGCTGATAGAAAGGACAGTGGAGTTCATTTGAGTCCCAAAGTTGCTGGCTGTGGCTGCTTAGGAAAAACCCCAACCCCCTTGCTGCTGCTGAGAGATGGTAAACCGGGGAAAAGCAACAGACGAGGTGATGTGTGGAAGGGAACATCATCCCCTTTAAAACTAGAGATGAGAACAGTGAAGGACGTGCTGATCAGTGGCAGTTGTGAGAGTAGAAGTTAGTTCTTTCCTTTCATTTATTAAGCAACATAGACTGATAGCTCTTTAGGGTCAGCGATCATCTTTGTTCTGGATGTGTACGGCACCTACCACAATGGGGTCCTGGTCAATGATTGGGGATGCCACTTACTACTGCAAAACAAGTGATAAATAATAATTTATATCCTATGTTAACTGGAGTTTTTAAAGAAATCCATTTTCCCTTGGCTTACAAAAGGAAGCTCTAGTGGAAAATAAAGAATGCTGTGAGCCTGTGACTTTGTGCATTATGTTCCACTGTTGGACATTTTTGCAAATTATAGGGCCATTATTTTCTATTTCTGATCCTGAACTCTTATATACACTAATATATTTTGTACTCCATATTATTTATCTATTGATGGGGAAGGATATTTGTAGGTCGAATAATTCCCATGTTATTTTGATGCCCGACAAGCACTGTAAGCAATGAAAATGCTTAAACACTTATTCGTATAAACAGCAATGATGGAGTTGCCTAACCAGCCTTGCCATTCTCCCTACTTTTGAAATTAATCAGATTTAAAATATCCTTAAAATAAGAATAGCTGCAATTTATTTCCTTCCTCAACATTTTCCCCTGCTTCATTACCACACTTCCTGGCTTTGCTTAAAACAAAAACACCAAGAAAAATGTTTGCTGTATTTATGAAATTTTGATCTGCACAATTTATTTCACTTTCATTTTTTCAGACTGATCATTTTATTAAGAGACTGAGTAAAGCCAGTATGGTTTTATCATTGCTTCAGAAAGAAAAGCTGTATGATCCAAAGATTAGCTTCTGAAATGTGATTCTGAAGAATGCTTAAAGCATTTTTCTTCTGCTGCTTGTGCCTGATGCTGGAGGAAGCTCTGAATCTGTGTTGCCTTGTATGTCAAAATGCCTTTAACTTTTGCACAGATGATGTAGTTTATTTTTCATAACTAAAAATATTTTAAATAGTCAATAGCATTTGCTCTGCATTGATTTGTAAAAAGACTGTTTGCTTGTCAACTCAAAGCAAGAATGCGAGTGGGAAAGAATAAATTGTATATAGGTTGGTCAGTTTGTGCTCGATTACCATAATTGTCCTGATCAATAAATGTTCCCGATGTTAACACAAAGTCAAGAAGCTAAAAAAGATCCACTCAGCATTACAGTTCTTATAATGAAGCTCAGCAATGAGCTTGAGCAGATGTAACATTCACCATTTAACTTCTTCTCCTTAATATTCTCCCCACCACCCTTTCCAGGATGCCACATCCTGGACCCCACTTCAGCTGCTTTGTACTGCTCTGGCAACTGTAAAGCTAGCAGAATCAGCTCACTGAATCCTCTGCTGGTGTATAAGTACCATGGTGTGCAACCACCTCTTCCCAGTGCCGAGGTCAGGGAACATTCTCTGGTGAAAGCAGGCGTAGCCAGGGGGTTCCTTCCAATTCCATTACAATCCCTGGTTTCTGGATCAGGCCCTTGCAGCCATAGGCTGCAAAGGAGTGGTGGAATGGTATTGGGCCAAGAAGGCGTCTGAATGTTAGAATAACCATAAGGTTGCTCTTATTTACACCAGAGACCAGCCGAGCCCTAGGATTAGGTGAGTGTTATGATAACTTACAACTGCAAGTGTGTCCTCCTTTCCCCTGGTCTTGCATAAAGACCAGAGGATCTAGCCCTGTGTTCTTAGTCCCTTTCCCATATATACATTCTGATTCCTATCTCTTATACAACAGTGTAAATCCAATGAAATTTCATCAACATAAGTGAGATCAGAATTGAGCTTATAGCATTTTAAACTGCTTTTAAAATGCCCTAGCATTAACATCCCATATTTGCCTCCAGGCTCCTAAGCTATACAGTCAAACTGGAAAATAGGTTTTGTTAAATTCATCTCAGATTAAGCACAAATTGCTTCCTCCTAGGCTTTCTGTAATTGTAGTATTTAATGTCCTTGGGATTGTAGTATTTTGCTGTGACCTCTTACCTATAATGTATTTCTAAATAAGAGAGAAATAGCAACAGGTTGTAAAATTTAATACATATGAAACAGATCCAATGAAATTTTGTAATATCTGAATATTCTTAAATGCAACAATAAAGCAAAATAAAAAACAGAGCCTCTGATTCTTTCTCTTATAGCCTTTTCCTTAACATGTTTTGGAGAAAACTTGGCCTAAACTTAGGAGGAAACCCCACAATTGTCCCTTAAAATTTGAATTGCGTCAGTGTAGATAAGACACAAGGCCAAATTCTGCATTGGTGTAACTCCATCAGCTTCAATGATGTTACACCACAAATGTATCTGGCCTGTGGTTTACAACTAGTCCCCTTGAGGCAGGACTCTTGGAAGCAGGACTGTATTTTAATTATAAACAGACAATTTGTTTTGGATTGAATACAGAGCATGAAAATGTAACTGCTATGGGCACTAACTACATATATGGTGATATTATCCCTGTGTCTCCAGTGCTCTTTAGTTTAGTTGTCCAGGTTTTGCAGGTGGCTAAATGACCTTACAATCTTTTTTTTTTTCTTCAATGTCTGAATGAGCCCCAGTTGTATTTAAGATTACACAAAATTATAGTGCTGGCTGAAGCCTTTTGTTATACATCTTGCAATCAATTTAGCAGAATAGCAGTTTATTGTTTGCAAGGATGCTGTATATTTCAGTTAACCACCTAATCACTGGAAAAAATTTTTCTGTTTTGCAAGCTAACAGATGTTGTTGAAACTCTGACTTGAGACTCTGTTCACAAGTGCCTGAATACAAAAAGGCATCGCAGGAAAGGCATGATCTGCCTTAAGGGGGGAAAAGGTCCCACAGTCATTGAACCAGTTAAAACACTGCTTGAAATGGGTTAAAGCCATCTTCAACCTCTTTTCATGTTGATCAGATTTTGAAATCAGTGGGCCAGTTTTGGGAAAAATGTGTAGCATAGCTGTGAGGTAGGAAACTTCCTCCAAAAAAATTAGGAAATGGAGAAATCTGGTCCATATATATCATTCGTAGAGGATGTGTTTGAGGGAGATGACAAGATCTTTGGATACTTTTTCATTACTGACAGTTTGTTAGTACATTGCATGGTAGATCAAAACAAAAAGAATATACTCCTTCTTCGCATATGCACAATGTGCCTCAGGTGGCACGTGACCAGGATTCATCACCGAATTTGGTCCACTGTTTGGATCATTAGCTTCCCTGGCCCAGGCCAGGTACTGAGGGGAACGCTGATCCATGTCCCCCAGTGAAAGTACTGGCATGAGCTGGACACAATTTGTGGTATAGTCCTTGCAAAATGTTGGATGAAAGTATTTACCATCTTTTGTGGTTTTTAGCGTATTGTGAAATGTAAAGAGCTCAATAGATTTTCACAGCTTGGTTTGTGAAATCAATTTCCAGCTCAACAGCTTGCAAAATTGTGAAATCAGAGTCAAGTGTAAATTTATAATTTACACCAACCAGGTGACTTGGGAATGAAATGGCAAGAGACTTATGCACACTGGTTTGACATCCAGAAGTTGCATGGGAATCTGTAGATCCACCAACCCATGATTCATCTAGCACTGAGAGACAAGCTGAGACACCAAGGTGCTGATGGCACTAGGTGGACAGCAGATGCTAGATCTTTCCATTGAGCAGGAGCAGGTGGGGACCCACATGAGCTCAGTTTTCTTTTGGGTATGCTGGGCACTGGAGGACCTTCAGTAGGCCCTGGGCACTGGAGACCTTACTGGGCACTGGAGGACCTTCAGTAGGCCCTGTTTACTCAGCAAGAGATGATGGGCCATTTCACCTCTGTGCAGCAAAAGGTGAATACAGTTGGTTAGGTGACCATGCATGGGGTGACAGTCAAACAAGGCATTACTTCTAGTACATTGCTGTCAGTGGGCTCCTTCTCTGGTCCTGCACTGTGACCTCTTCTTCCCTTTCCACAGTGCATGAAGATGTGGCAGGTTTCCAAGAGGGGAGCCAGTGGAGGAAAAATTTCTAGCAGTTTTGAGCACTCAGAGTAAAGGCTGTGAGCTTGAGGATGAAGCAACAGTGGTGGTTGTTTTTCATTGGTTTTTATAGTGTGGCAGAAAATAAGCCAGCCTGTTTGCTATCAGGGCCACTGATTCTTATAGTCTTTGTACTGTGACTTCAGCACAATAAAAAATATGTGCCCTAGAATTCTTAGGTTCTGGGCTCCATGGTCAGAGGAGGCCTGAATACAGAGGGTGTCATCAAGCCCATGCATCGCTAATTAATGTGCCAGCTGGCCACTTATTAAGCAGCCTCTCATGAGGTAGGGTTGCCAACCCTTCAGGATTGTCCTGGAGTCTCCAGGAATCAAAGATTATTATTCAGTTAAATATTCTGTCATGTGATGAAATCTCCAGGAATAGGTCCAACCAGAATTGGCAACCCTATTTGAGGATGTGGAATAAGATGAAATCAAGTGTCCATCCAAGTAGACAGGCAGGGGCAGATCATGTGCAAGATCTCAATATTTTGGAGGATCTAGAAATTTGTTGGATCAGTCCCCTGTTTAGATCAGCTTGTGGTCTTTGTATTCAAACTTGTATCCTGAGAAAACTGAGCAGGTGTATCACAAGTGTAGGTACTTAATCATTATTTCCACAGATACAGTTAAAGCTGCATAAAGCTTTGGGGTTTCCCTTCTTTGTACCTTTAGTATCTGAGAGCAAGTTTAATACATCTCTGAAAAATCCCTATAGGAAATGCCTTTTTTCCCTGGTGGTGCATTCCTCATAGTTTACAATTCCACTCAAAATTCCCTTAGTTGTCTTTATTAAAGCCATCAGTTATTACTTCCACCTTTTTTGCCTGTTTGTATGAATAGTTCAAGCCTAATGATACAGGAGGTGTCTGATGCTAGGACTAGCCCGCTTCCTAAGATTAGGTCCATAATAACCCCAGACTCTGCAGGTTGTTTCACAAACTGCCTAAGTAAGCAATTCTCCATGACCCTTTATAAATCCTTTCTTCTCTTTAATTTTTGCCTGATTGTTATCCCAATCAATAGCTAAGTAATTGAAATTCTTCATGATCAAGGACCTAGTCTTATTACAGGCATAACTTATCAGTAAAACAATTTTCTTATCTGCTTTCCTTCTTTTTGTAATTGCATAGGTTTTATGTCAGTTGTACATGTACATAAGAAGACAAAGCAAGGTTGTAGATAATTATGTACACAAAACCAATCAGCAAAAATTACATAGAGCATACAAGACATTTATTTTCAATATATACTGACCTTGGATTATTCACTTCCCTGCTAGATCTGAAAAGACTCTTGAGACAATGGGCCAGATCCTTAGCACCACTCTACCTACTTCCAGTGGTGCAAAGCAATTCTATAGCCAGTTTCACCAGCCCCTTGAAGACTCCACCTCTATTGAGGAATATGTGGTTAGTGTAGAGTTGTGTTAGTGGAACTGCCTTCACCATCCTTAGCCCCTGGTGCAGGGGTGTGGCTGAGGGAAATGAGCATGCTCAGGTGGTAGTCTGTGTGCCTTGGGAGTCCGCTTGTCAGAACAGCTCTCAAACTGCTTTAATCTGTGTTGGGGTCCTGACAAATGGAGATTAGTTCTAGGACCTGGGGGCCTATGGTGCGGTTTACAGACCCCTCACTAAGATAAAAGGAGTGGTGGAATGGTATTGGGCCAAGAAGGCTCTGCAGCTGCCAGGCATGTTCTTTATGGAGGATCTGCTTAAAAGGGGAGCTCTGGCAGTCAGGTGGGGGAAAGAGTAAGGGAGAGACTGGCTGAAAGAAGGCAGGCAGGTGGTAGTTGCTGAAGCAGAGCAATCTAGAGGGGGAAGACCAGGACTGAGTAAGACTCATCTGGGAGAGTGGGGTACTGATCTTGTCCCTTTTCCCTCTTCTTTTACTAGGGGGAACAACTGGACTCTGGGAGTGAGCTTGGAAGCTACCTTCTCCCTCCCGCCCAACCTGCTGGGGCTCCAAATTACTGAGACTGTAGAAGAAGGGTGGGGCCACATCTCCAAGATGAAGGGAAACAGGGAAGGTAGGAAGAGGCCCGGAGAGGCTGATCTGGAGTATCAGCCAGAGGGGTCTGAGCCACTCCTTGCCTCTCTCCCCTTGGTCCTGGGCTGGGACCCAGTGAAGAAGGAGGGCCCACGTCCTCCTACCCTTCCCTAGTCCCCCTAGCTATCTGAGAGATCCTGGAGGACTCTGGCCCCAGAGTGAAGCCTGCTACAGGGCCATAAAAGTGTCTTAAAGCCTCCTTGCACATCCCCCACCTATCCTCTGGTCTTGTACTGATGGATGATCATCAGTCTTGTACAGACTGGATGATCTTGCCTAGTGTGTGTATTTGAGAATTGTGGACTTGAATGGCTAGATAGCTAGAAGGTGTACTTCCTTCATCTTTGCCTAAGTGTTGACATTCTTTTCCAGTTATTCGTTTCTGATAAAGGCTCAGATCCTGAAAGTACTCCCTCTTATGGAACTCCCATTGACTCCTAAGTCAGGTCCAAAGTCAGTCTTTCCATCAGAGCTTCTGTGGGAAATTTGCTCAGCCATTCTGCATATGATTTTATTACTGATACATAAAAACACATACATGTATGCACATATGTACTCCTGCAATGACAGTCCACTGACAAGGAACAGCAGAACTATGGGCATGATCTTGCATATAGTCAATGGGAGTTTTAGTACTGATTTCAGTAAGACCAGGATTGGACCCTTAAACCCCAACTTTTTCTCAAGCACACTGCAGAGTTTTCATTCCCGCTTTTCCTTCTAGAATAAATCATTTATCTCTATCCTACTTCTGACCTCCCTCTTTGATTGCAGTTAATGGAACTGTCACCTTTATGTACTCATGTTCCATTTCTCAACCTGTCTGGACTTTGGCCTCCAAAGGTTACCACTGCTAGTGAAGTAATATGATTAAGTGAGTCTTTTTAGACAGATTTATGCAAAGAGTTTCTTCTCCAGCAAATGTCACATCTAGTCTAGTTCTGTAAAAAAGAATATTTCAAAGATGTCAACTGCCATTGAAAAACACTAAATTGTTCTACAGCACTGGTTAAAAAGACTGTGGACCAGATCACAGCAAGGCTGATTTACACCATCTAAGGATCTGACCCTACTGCTTACAATAGTATTTTTTTAATAAGGAAACAAAGAAAACAGAACTTTTCTTCTACATTAGAAAGAAGAGCTTCCACTAGTTACCATGTAATTAAAAGGAAAAGTGATGTATTTTAAGAGTGCCTATCCGTAGGGGCATGGATCAGCGTTCATGTCGCACTCCTCGTCAGTACCTGGCCCAGGCTGGGAAAGCTAATGATCTAACCAGCAGACCAAATTTGGTGATGAATCCTGGTCATGTGCCACCTAAGGTACATTGCACATATGCTTGGAAGTGCCTATCCGTAATCCATGGACGTTGGGAAGATTTTGAAAAGCAAAAGGTAAAACAGATCTTCTTGTTACTGAAGTTTTCCTGAGTTAAACCAGGTGGTAACATTTGAAATAAAACAAAGGAAAATTCAGTTGTCTTGCATTCCTTGCAATATACTAGATGGTACCTTACATAACAAAGAGGCAAATATCTACAGTATATTTTATGACTTTATATTTACGTTTTGAGATTCTAGAAGGTTCAGTGCACATGCAACTGCGCTTGCTGGATTTGACATGAAACAAAAATATAATAATATTCTGCACTGATATAACACCTCCCAACCTCGGATCTCAAGGTATGTTTAAAACAGTAATTCCTTAAGCCTCATAATACCCTCAGTGTTGTCACCTCTTGTGATTTTATTGTGAGCCTCACAATATTTGGTGTTTTACTTAAAGCTGCAGAACCTGGAGTTATATAACTATGGAGAACCTCAGCTTTCATTTTAAAATAGTATGTTTTTAGCCCTCCTGATTTTGGAGAAAAGCTTGAAAATGTGACTCAAATATACCCTAAAGGCATGGAAATAAGAAGACAAATAAACCCAGAATTTGTTTTATAAAAATCACATGATTTATTAGCCAATCTCATGACATTTTTAGGCTCGACTCTTGAGGTTGAATGCTTGATGTTGGCAATATTGCACTCCAGAGGTGAAGATATTGTTATCTCTATTTTATATACTGGCTAGCAGCCAAACTTTCAAAAGTGGTCGCAATTCTGGGTGCCTCCATTTTTTTGGGTGCTCAACTAGAGATAACTGGATGTCTGAAATTGGGCACCCAACAAATGGAGAGACCGAGAATCAGTGGCGGCTCTTGAAAATATTAGTCTAAGTCTTTGTTTCATTAGCAATGAGTGATTCAGTAGTCAGAGTTGGAGGAAAGAGATCTTTATTAACGACACTAAGAAGACAGTATTCCATGCTAATGGTGTGTGTGTGTGTGTGAGCAGCCTGACCTTGTGTGTGTGTGTATGTTAGCGGCATGACCTCAGCTTTACTCTTGGGACCCTGGTGGCACATCAAACTCAGTTAGGGTTGCCAGGAGTCCAGTTTTCGACAGGAACGCCCGGTCGAAAAGGGACCCTGGTGGCTCTGGTCAGCACAGCTGTTAAAAGTCCGGTTGTCAGTGCTGTGGGGCTAAGGCAGGCTAGGCCCTACCTGTCCTGGCACTGCACTGTGCCCTGAAAGTGGCCAGCAGGTCCGGAGAGCTACGCGGGGGGCCACGGGGCTCCGCATGCTGCCCCCACCCTGAGCACCGGCTCTACATTTCCATTGGCCGGGGGGGCGATGTCTGCGGATGAGAGCAGCGCGCAGAGCCTCCTGGCCCCCTCACCTAGGAGATGGACTTTCCTGACTGCTTCCGGGGCGCATCGCAAAGCCAGGACAGGTAGGGAGCCTGCCTTAGCCCCACTGTGCCATTGACCAGGAGCCACCTGAGGTCAGCCCGTGCCCCAAGCCCGAGACCCAACCCCCTGCCCCAGCCCTGAGCCCCCCCATCCCAAACCCAGAGCCCCCTCTTGCATGCCAAACCCCTCATCCCTGGCCCCACCCCAGAGTCCTTACCGCCCATAGAGAGCCCTCACCGCTCCTGCACCCCAACCCCCTGCCCTAACCCAGAGCCCCCTCCCACACCCTGAACCCCTCATCCCTAGCCCCTGCCCAGAGCCCATACCCCCTCCTGTACCCCAAGCTCCTGCCTCAACCCACAGCCCCCTCCCACACTCCGAATCCCTCGGTCCCACCCCCCCAGCCTGGAGCCCCCTCCTGCACCCCAAACCCCTTATCCCCAGCCCCACTCCAGAGCCCGCATTCCCAGCCAGAGCCCTCACTCCCTCCTACACCCCAACTCCCTGCCCCAACCTGGAGTCCACTCCCTCATCCTGAATCCGTCATTTCTGGCCCCACCCTGGAGCCTGCACCCCCAGTTAGAGCCCTCATCCACTCCTGCACCCCTGCCCAGCCCAGTGAAAGTGAGGATGGGGGAGAGCGAGTCACGGAGGGAGGGGGAATGTAGTGAGCATGGGAGTGGGGCCTCGGGGATGGGGCAGGGCTAGGGTGTTCAGTTTTGTGGGATTAGAAAGTTGGCAACCCTAAACTCAGTCCCTCCTGAAACCACCTCTCTCCAGTCTCACTTACCTTACAACATTAAATAGGGCTGAATGAAATTAAAAATTCCCTTCCTGTGGACAGTTCCCACATTTGTTCTCATTCATGGAATGGAAATTCCAAAAAATTGAGATATAGAAATGTTGAAATGTTTTTTTTCAAGATTTTTGATTGAAACAAAATATTTTGACATTACCAAAATCAAAATGTTTAGTTTTTGTTTGTCAGACTGACCTGATTTGTTTCAAATCAATTTAGTATTAAACTGAATTTTCCCATTGTGGCACATTGCCTCATTTTAGAAGCCTGTCCCCTATGGGGTAGATGCCATGGCTGGACTACATCTCCCATGAGCAGCATATAGAACTTGATCAGAGGGAAATCTGCATTGCATTATTGGAGATAATGTCCTCTAGAGAGCACAGCCTGTAGGCAACAATGGGAATAAAAACTACAATTCCCATAGGGCAATGTGCTGATAAGGAACTACAGTTCGACATTTTATTTAACTTTATCAAAACAAAATGTTTTGGGCCAGTTCAACAGAACTAAATATTTCAGTTTGAGTCAAAATGATCCAAAATGCAATAATTCATTTAGATTTTTCCAATAAAAAATTGAATTTTTTGGGCAAACTTTCCCATTGAAAATTATGATTTTGTGGAAACTGATTTTCTGACAGAAAATCATTCTAATGGAAAATTCCTGCCCAGTTCGAACATTAAATGATTAGCAAAGGTCACAAAGTGATTCAGTGGCAAGGCTGGGAATAGAACGCACAGCTCCTGACCACTATGGGCTCTAACCACATGATAACACTCATCTTTCCATGAGCAGGGTAATTCTTGCAGTATTTGTGTGTCTGCGAAAATGAGAAAATTCTAGGAATTTTGTAAGAATGCTTCCTATTACAAGACTTCTTTCCAAAGAATATTCAGATAGTAACAGGGACAAGTAAACCAGGGCTCCCAGGAGCCTCTTAGGGGTATTTCTACACCTCAGTTAGACACCTGCGGCTAGCCCATGCCAGCTGACTTGGGCTGACAGGGCTCGGGCTAAGGTGCTGTTTAATTGCAGTGTGAACATGCAGCCTGAGTTCTGGGACCCTCGCAGAGGCCTCAAACCGAGGCTCCAGCCTGAGCCCAAATATCTATACCACAATTAAACTGCCCCTTAGCCTGAATCAGCAGGCATGGGCCAGCTATGGGTTTTTAATTGCAGTGTAGACATACCCTTACTCTCCAGGCACTCCCAAGCACCAGACTTAGGCTATGTCTACATGACAAGTCGACCTACGCTGCGCAACTCCAGCTATGTGAATAACGTAACTGGAGTTGACGTACCTTAGGTTGAGTTACCGCGGGGTCTACACTATGGGCGGTCGACAGGAGAAACTCTCCCATCGACTTACCTTTCTCTTCTCGTTGGGGATAGAGTACAGGGGTCGACTGGAGAGCAATCTGCTGTTGATATGGCGAGTCTTCACAAGACTGGCTAAATTGACCGCCGGTGGATCGATCTCAGAGCGTCGATCCTGGCTGTAGTGTACACATCGCCTTAGACTCATAGACTTTAAGGCCAAAAGGAACCATCATGATCATCTAGTCTAACCTCCTGCATGTTGCAGGTCACAGAACTTCACCCACCCACTCCTGTAACAGACCCATAATCTCTGGCTGAGTAACTGAAGTCCTCAAATCTTGATCTAAAGACTTCAAATGATAGAGAATCCACTATTTACGCTACCTGCATGTATGCCATGCTGCAGAGGAAAGCGAACACCCCCCCGCACCCCCTGGCCCAGGGTCTCTGAGAATCTGACCCCAGGGGAAAATTCCCTCCTGACTCTAAATATAGTGATCAGTTAGACCCTGAGCATGTGGGCAAGACCCACCAACCAGACACGTCGGAAAGAATTCTCTGTAGTAACTCAGAGCCCTCCCCATCTAGTGTTTCATCGCTGGCTGTTGGAGATATTTGCTATTAGCAGCAGTCACAGATCACCCATTGTAGTTAGTCTCATCATATCATCTCCTCCATAAACTTTTCAAACACTCTTGAGCCCATTACTTGTGCAGAGACCTGGCACAGTCTAACCCTATCCGCAGTTTAGAATACATGTACTATGGCTACAGCTGCCCTTTGTTCCTTTTTTCAGGAAACTCTCCCCATTTGGATAGTACTATCCTATTCCCATCTCTTAGGGTCATTTAAACAACTCTTACATGTACTTGGGATTGACCTCTCATGACATTGGACTGCAACTTTTGACCCTCAGGGCAAAAGTCTCAAAGGTGGTAGCCCTAAATACGAGCACCAAACCACAGCTCACAGTCATGGTTTGTTGATTTTGGCTACTGTTATACATTTTTGGCCCAATGCTGACAATGCCCATTTCAATGCCTGTTCCCTGGTTCAGAACTAGGCTTGTATATTGTTTCCTTGTGTTGCTCTTTCTTTGGGTTGCTGTGTGGCTTCTGTGTTCACTACAGATGGGAAATACTGTCCAAGCTACGCCCATAAATCCCCCTGGATTTCTGCAGTCTCACAAGGTTACAGGATTATAGTGGCTGGCAGAATTTGGGTTGCATTATAATTTTATCAGTAGTACTTTAAAACCTATTTCTCCTCTTTGATTTTTTTTGAATAAAAGAGAAATAAGTCTCCTATGGAGGCAAAAAATTTGAATTCTTGACAAGGTATAACACACACTTCTGTTTTACAAAGCAGTGCAGCTTGACAGCTATAACCAACAGTCAGCAGATCTTTGTAAAAGAGTTCAAAATGAAGTACTATAACCAGGTCCAGAATGAAAAACATACAGCTGTACCAGTCAGTACAGATCGTGCTGAGTGCTCAAGCAGATTCAAAGAAAGCAGAGGGGAGAATTTCAACCAGTTGTGGCTTAGGTTCAATTAACCAATCAGAAAATGCATTACAAATGTGCTCCAGCCAAGAGAGGAACATGAGGCTTTCCGGCAACTGCTAGCAGTCAGGAAATTGCCCTGTGAGGAAAATTGTGGTTTCTTTAAACTGCTGTCTGCATACCCACTGCTAGCTAATATAATATTTCAGTTTGGACACGTAAGTGACCACTGTTCTCCAATCCAAACAGTAATTAGCTGTGTAGCAAAGTCATAGATCACTAATGCATACAACTCAGGGTTTTCTTTAGGCAACAATGTACGGTAGGCCTTTTACTGTTGCTCCGCTCTTAGTTCAGAGCAGTGATTCTTCAGCTCTCCCAAGCTGAGGGCCCCTTTGCTACTTTTGGAGGCTTCCCTTTAAAAATGTGGTGATAATTTTTTGTTTTCAAGAAAGTCAAAATGTTAATGTTGTGATGATTAGATAGAAAATCCAATTACTCTGCAAACTCTGATAATGTTTTCTACCTGGTCTGTGTATCTACTCTGCACTCTTTTAGCAAACCCTTCATGGTCGTATCGGGCACCACGTAGTGTCCTCGGACCCCAGTGTGACAGTCTCTGTTTTAGTGAATGATTCCATGGACTGTAAGCAGGTTTTATTTAGAAAATTGTCTGTTCCTCATGTAAGATGTTTCAGTTTTAAAAGGTATAAAGTTCAAATACTAGCAAGGGTAGCGGGAAGGTTGCTTGTCTGTGTGAATAACCACTGGAAATTGTTCAAAGTGAAAAGATTTTTGGAATCGTGTGTGTGATCTGTTTATTTCTTGCATGTATGTTACTCAGGTTAGAGAGTAAAATTAAACTGGTTTGTTCTTAGCCAGCTTCAGCATCCTGATGTCCAGGTACCTAGTGAGATGGTACAAGATGATTCAGGTTGTCAGTTCCCCAAAAATTGTTTTTCTTGACATTTTCTTAAAACACAGCCTCCTTATTGGGCGTAAGCTAATTGACAGTGGGTCTGATTCTGAGATTTATTGACTGCCCTCAACTCCCATTGATTGATTTTAGTCACAATCAAGAGTGCTTGGAACCCCTCAGGAGGTGCTTCACACCTTCCAGGATTTGGCTCAGCATGTCTTTAACCTTCATAATTATTTTTATTAACCAAATCCAATATTAGAGTCGTGCTTCATACTGAGTTACCCTCAACTTGTTCCTGGTGTGTAAATGGCGGCAGCAAGTTTTCAGCAGACATGCACAAGAGATACGCACTTTGAGGTTTTGCTTAGTGGATCATCCTGATCTTTGGGGAAGCTCCCAACGATATGCTGCTTGCATATTGGATGTAGTGGGATTTTCTCTTTCTTCTGAAAAGTGGAAACAGTCTGAGACACCTGGTTATAGGCGTAGGAGCTGAAGGCTATTTAATAAAATTAACCTGAGAAGTCAGTGGCCAGAAACAGTTTAGGAGAAAGAAAATATAAGGGAGTGGGATGAGAGAGACACCCTGCTGAAGAACTTAGAAAGGGCTAGGACACAAAATTTCTCCCAGACTCCTAAAGGAGGTTAGTTGTTCCATCATACTTCAATTTTCCATCCTCCTGCACACCCTGTCCTGTAAGACCAATCCTTCTAATTTAGGAAAATATAGTATTAAAACATAATTTTTAAAAAGGGTTTTTCTAGAACTTACTAGTTTCCTCTCCTACATGAACACACTCTGGAGTGTTGGGACATGGCCCTTCTCTTTTTCCACAGCCTGGGGGGGTACCCCTCTATAGGACAGCTGCCACTATTTGGGGATCTAAGAATTGGAGCAGAAATTTGTTGACAGGGTCAAAGGAGAGGGAACTACAGCTACACCATGACTTTGGATATGGAGCCTCAGTTGCTTTTGCAGTCCTTGTCTGTGTTCTGTCCTGTGCTACAACCAGGTGAGAGGAGAAATGCCAGAATGTTTTTGAAGAGATGATCTTTTAGAAAATTATGATCATTTTGGACAAATAACTATCCTTTCCCCAAATGAGTGACAGTTCCTCATCCATTCCTCTCCTTGTGACTTCTCTATAATCTCTTTGCTTCCTCATCCTTCTTAACAGCTCCTTCCTCGCAAACCTACTACTGTTGGACCCATGTTTTCTCTGTGTTAGAGCTGAAGTTCTGATTCTGACCTATTTCTGAGCACCACTTGGAACAAGAAGAGAATGATTATACTATGGATCCTCATTTTACAACTTGAGCCCTCTATCTATCTTAGGGTAATATACTACTGAGTATTTAAGCATTGCAATGCACAGTTGCCTAGTGGAATTCTCAACCCCAAGTTAGCACCTAGGCTCCAATGCATTGTTTGGGAGAGATAGGTGCCAAATAATTTAAAGGATTCTCAGAAGCCAGCAAGCTCAGCTGGGAGCCGCATAAGTTAGCCAGGTGTAAATGCAGAGAGAAGCAGGCCCTTCCGTGTGAAATTAATAGCAATAGTGCAGTCCCTCTTGGAGTTTCTGGCACTTCTCCTTTTTCAGAATCCAAACTCTGCTTGGGGTAAGGTTTATGTCTTTGATCTTTAGGGGTCTTTTTCTGTAGGGTTAAGCATTACGAGGGGGGAGTCAGTGTTTTCATTCTTTTGTCTCCAGCTCCCTTGACGATTGTTCTGGGCTTTGTGGTACCAGAAGTTTTCTCTCAGGTTTCATCTGCTGAAGTGGGGAGAGAGCCCAGGGTGATCACAAACAGTTCTGTCTCCCTCCCTGAGGACTTTGAAAGAGGAAGCAGACCTCTAGTGGTCTGACCCACATCTCCCGCAGCTCCTCACCGAGAAAGAGAAGGCTGCATGCAGGTCCCTGAAAATCTCTGCGGTGCACAAACTTACAAGCTTTGGGCTTTCCTGTCTGAGGTGTTCTTTGCTCTATGGGAAGCCACAGAGCACGCAACTTGTAAAGGGGCAAGTGGCTGATATCTTTTGGGTGCTGTACTTGTGTTCGCGGGATTTTTCACACAGAAAGCTAGAGGATTACTAAGGAGGGAAATCTCAGGCTTTATAGAATAGTGGGGGAAGACAAGGAAAAAACCTTATTCAGTTCAGATAAGCATTTGCGGTTCGTCCATCACTGTTAGGGATTCTAGCATACAGAGAGAGGTATGCTGACACATTACGTATGTACAGTGTGTCCTGTTATTTGATTTATGTTCTGAGTACGTGTTTCTCTTAAATTAGCCTAATGTGCAACCTTGCTTCTTCCTAAGTAGTTGTGACAGGAACTTCAGGGCCAGAGTGTTTAGAATTGCAGATTGTCTGACAACCCAAATAAATGTTTAATCTTAATATGACAAATTACTTAAGGCTGTCACTCTTTCCAATTACTATGCAAGACTGAATGAGTACTGTATAGTAAATTTTGGATTTGACTACAGAAATATACTTGCTCCTGGGCTGAAAGTGTCTTAACAGAAACGGTTTACAGCATGTCTTTAAAAATTGATTTAAGTGTTACATCTATTACTGGCCCAGGCTTTCCAGTATCTGCCATGGGTTATTATAGACAATTCATTCAGATGTTGTTTAAGTGGTGGAAGCTTGCTGGGAAATACAATGGATTTCAGCCAATATGCTAATTTTGATATTTTAGCATTTTATAGAATTGTGAACTCAGAGCAAATCATTTTATAATGATTTGCTGATGTAATTAAACTTATAGGGCAAATTCATCCCTGATGTAACTAAGTTATTTCCACCAGAGTTATGCTAAGAATGAATTTAGCCTATGATTCTTCTTCTTTTTCACTCCTATTATAACAGAGAAGGGAATAAAAACAATGAACACGTATTAAAATTCAGCAATCTGGCTATCTTGTAACTGCCTCATTGACATTGTTTTATCCCTCCTCCTGCATAGAGTAGGTTACAGTGATCGCAAAGAAAGGCCCTTCTCAGTACTGGTACTTATTAGCAGTAGGCTGCCCCACGTGGATCGATGCGTTACTTAGGGTTTCTTGTCTCCTGTTGGCTGGTCACACAAGTCTCATGGAACATTCAGATTGTAACATTTCTTCTTTGACACAATAACAGTCAAACCAGCATCTCCGATCTTGGTTCCAAGCGCACTGGTTTGATTGCCAGCCACGCTGCAACAGCTTCCCTAAGCAAAGGCTGGGTCCTGGCATGGAGTGTTCTTTGCCTTCTCTCGTCCTGCTGGCCCCTGTCCGCAGCTCCTTAGATAGCAGCTTCCTGCTGTTTTTAAGGTTAAAGAACAGGTAAAGAGATGCACTTTACACAGCAGCCAGTGGGGTAGGGCAAGGCCCAGTGTGTTATTTCTTGCATGGGAGAGGGGGATGGGGATGGAGATGGAGATGGGGAGCAGGCAGAGTGTGATGGAGAAGGGACCAGGAAACATGGAGCAAACAAGGCCAGATCAATACAATACACATTCATAGCCCAAAAATTTAAGTGTCCTCTCTCTGGTCTTCATCTTTTAGTCTCAAAGCACTGGTGCTGCCCAGGGATCAAAGGTTGCAAATCCCTGTCTTTTCCCAGAGCTATCCTTAGCCAGCTCTGTAGTTCCTACTCCACCCACAAGCTCTTCTTTCTTGCAATTTCTCACGGGCACACCACTTCTCCACTGGGAGCATATGGGACAGAGCAGTAGCTCCTTTCTTGGGCCAGCCACCAGAGCTGTGGCTGCTGTACATGATAGCTGACTGGTTAGCCAGGCAGCCACTACAAAGAGTCATCTTGCCCACCTGACTCCTCTCATTGATCTGGACACAGTGGCCAAGGAGAACAAACACAGGGGGTGGATTTTAAGCAGCAGGCCACAACTTTATTAAATGGAACACGAGGAGGGGCGTTACCTACCCTGTCACCCAGACTCTCACATATCAGGCATTCTAAGTAGTTCCAATTGTGGTGTTACAGGGCCCCTACCATACAACCTATAACTTGGGGTGGACCCTCCTTAGGTACCCCCAAGGCTCAGCTCACTTTTTTGAGTGCTACCCCACCCCTACCACAGAAGGTACAAAAGTGGGGGACCTTGGCCTGCAAAAGCCACAATGTCTCCCCCATCGCAGATCAACAAAATTCCTGGTCTTTTAGTTCTGGGAACTAAACTGTGCTGGAAACCGGCACAAGTTGTGCTGAACTAATATCCTTACCAAGTACTCCCATTAATTACTAAATCCCATTCCTAGTTAACTCAACTTTGCCTCCAGAATGCTGTGAGGAAGGTGAACAAACCTACCAGGCCTATGCCAATTTGCCCCCTACAGGATGAAAAGATTCCTTCCTGACTCCAAAACAGGCAATCGGTTAGACCTTCAGCATCTGCAAACACAGTCCCGAAGCTACCAGTACGGGAAAGGGGGCTGCTTAAATGGAACAAAAGAAGACTCCACTTGACCCAGGCTAGGGTTTAAATTAATGAAAGGGGAGAGTGAGGGACCATTCAGTTCCCTTCATCATCAGAATGGTCAATGAGTGGCTGGAGACTCGAGTGGGGGAGTGTGTGTTCTCCTACCCTTACCAGTGGCCCCATCACCAACGGCCCCATCAAGTTTTCCACCTGTTGAGGTTGGTGGGTGGCACTGTTGCTGTTCTCCTGCCTGCCAGCTGTCTAATAGTCATTATTTATTGTTCCCTTGTTTATAAAAAGTCTTCAGTCAGGCAGCAGAAATACTGCCACCTGCCCAGTCACAGCTCATGACCAACGAATTGCAGATCTTTGAGGTGAACTGTTTTGAGACACCTTATAGGCTGAGATTTGTTCATCTGAACTGATCATTGAATTGTTGCAAGTAGCAAATCGATTAGTAGAGATCAGAGTGTGCTCCTGATTGAGCCCTGCACAGAAAAGAAGGGCAAAATTTGCACCTGTCATCATTATTATTATTTGTACTGTGGAAATGCCTAGCGCCTTAGTGATGGGCCAGGACTCTCTTGTTCTAATAATTTGATCAAGGGCCTTTTCTTTGCATACAAACTCAAGAGGAGAGCTCTAAGGAGGAGAGCATCAGCGTTCTGTTTCACTACAGATTGGTTTAATTATTTAGATATTAGCAGCTTTATTGTTCATTTGGCAGAGTCTGATTTTTGTTGACATCTGTCATGCCGACATCTCTCAGCTTCTTGAGTGAGATTTCTCTGTAGCCAATGGAGTTTGAAAAAAGTCAATTACAGGATCCCTCTTGTTCTGATAATTTTCTTAATTGTGGTGTTTTTTTTTTAATGTCAGCTTTGATCAGTGTTGGGAATTCTTGTGCATTTTCATTATTTGCAACTATGTTGCTTTTCTGTTGTTTCAGTGACTTACCTGGATGTTGTCTATTTCAGAATGGTTCTGTGGGCCAAATTTTGCATTTACTTACTCTGGTATAAATCAGTAGTGCCCCAGACTTACACCAGCGTAGGTGAGACCAGAGGTTTGGTCTATAAGTACTTAAAAAATTAAAAAATATAGACATGAAAGAATAAAAAGAATGTGTTGCAGTTCTATCCTCAACGACATCTTGGGGAGTTAGAGAAGGAAAACATGGTGGGCAGGCCCTGGGAGATCAGCAGTTAGGAGGAGTTTGGAGGGTTATTTGTGTGGAGGAAAGGATGGGATAAGAAGTTGAGGCTGATCATACTAGGTTTCAGACCTGCAGTGTAGTTTATTGAAGGAAAATATTTTAATGCCTGATGGTCAGATTAGAAATGTTGACGCAGCACAGTCTAGTGGATAGACTATGAGACTGAGAGTTCGGAGGCCTGGGTCCTATACCCAGTTAAGACCCAGGCAGACTGCGAAGAGCTGCAAAAAGGATCTCTCAAAACTGGGCAACAAAATGGCAGATGAAATTTAATGTTGATAAATACAAAGTAATGCACATTGGAAAGCATAATCCCAACTATACATATAAAACAATGGGGTCTAAATTAGCTGTTACCACTCAAGAAAAAGATCTTGGAGTCATTGTGGATAGTTTTCTGAAAACATCCAGTCAATGTACAGTGGCAGTCAAAAAAGCGAACAGAATGCTGGAAATAATTAATAAAGGAATAGATAATAGGACATAAAATATCATGTTGCATCTATATAAATCCACGGTACGCCCACATCTTGAATACTGTGTGTAGATGTGGTCGCACCATCTCAAAAAAGATGTATTGGAATTGGAAAAGGTTCAGAAAAGGGCAACAAAAATGATCAGGGGTATGGAACTGCTTCCATATGAGGAGAGATTAGTAAGACTGGGACTTTTCAGCTTAGAAAAGAGACAACTAAGGGGAGATATGATTGAGGTCTATAAAATCATGACCAGTGTAGAGGAAGTAGATAAGGAAGTATTGTTTACTATTTCTCATAACACAAGAACTAGGGGGGTCACCAAATGAAATTAATGGGCAGCAGGTTTAAAACAAATAAAAGGAAGTATTTCTTTACACAGCGCACAGTCAACCTGTGGAACTCCTTGCCAGAGAATGTTGTGAAGGCCAAGACCATAACAGGGTTCAAAAAAGAACTAGATAAATTCATGGAGGATGTGTCCATCAATGGTTATTAGCCAGGATGGGCAGGAATGGTGTCCTAGCCTCTGTTTACCAGGAGCTGGGAATGACCAACAGGGGATGGATCACTTGATTACCTGTTCTGTTCATTCCCTCTGGGGCATCTGGAACTGGCCACTGTCAGAAGACAGGATACTGGGATAGATGGACTTTTGGTCTGACCCAGTAGGGCCATTCTTATGTTATGTTATACGCAACTGTGCCACAGGTCTTGAGCAAATCACGCTCCCTCTTTGTGCCTCAGTTTCCCTGTCCTTGTAAAGTTCATGGCATGCCAATGGAGCTTTTCACATGGATAAGTATTTATTAATGAAAGAAAAAAGTTGGGTCAAGGAGGAAGATTTGATTTTAAAAAATTAACAATACAGTGATAAAGAGCAACCTTAGAGTAAGTATGTTATCTGTTCCAGTTGTTTTTATTGTTAGCATGCATACAAACTCCAGAACCACAGAGCTATTGTGCATGTAATCTTTCTTTTGGCACTGCCTAAGTGGGAAGTAAGCCATTGTTGATAGGGTGATAGTGCTGTCCCATGGGCATTCAGAGCATTGGAGGGTCACATGGTGAGAAAACAACACTAGTGTCCTGTGGTTTACCCTTTCCCTACCCCATAGGTGACTTTTATGCTGTCCTGGCAAGAGGACTGGAGTACTTTGCCTTTAAGAAGAGATCTTGATTACACTGCCGCCATAAATTGTTTTGTTGTTTGCTTTTTGTATCATTAAAAGGCCAAGATAGTGTTGAACTTTCTACTAGGCACAGTGTTGTCAAAGATACCCCTTCCATTTTATCTCCCTTTCATAAAGACTGTGACATTGGCATGCAACTTTTGTTTAACGTACTGTTTAGAAATGTTCATATTAAGATTATGAAGCCTAATTTGCTAATCTTTCCCCCTATAATCCCTAGAAAAAGAACAGCTGCACTACCAAAACCATGCTATTTACACATGATCTGTTGGCCCGGGCAGCCTGCAAAGTTCCAAAGATCAAAGTTTAAAAAAAAAAGTGTCAATCCTTTATAATTCCCTGAGTTTAAGTGTACGATACCACAAAATCTGTACTTACAGCTGATAAATATTTCTGCTGAGCACCAGTCTGCTGCGTGTGTGGGTGTAGTGTCTCCTGGTACTATAGCTTTAACTCAAGGCAGTTTGATAACCATAAAGTAAGGTAAGACAAACAGAGCTCAATACTTAATTGTAATGAAATATTTGTCTGGTTTCTCAGTCATTCCTTTTAAATTTAAACAAACCATGTTCAGGATTTTCTTTTTCTTGAATGAAATGTTTTTGCAGAGGGCAGTTAGTTTGTTTTTTTTTTACTGCCTATGTGGGAAAACGAGCACATTTGTTTAAGGATAAACTGGGAAGTCTGTGGTTTTCAGCATGCACATTTTGTGTAATATTTATACAGACTATTATTTAATAGCACTTATAAATATTTATCATATGCTGCAGCCCTTTGATCATAAGTACTTGTTTCAAAAGCTGTCCTGTCCCTCCTGCAACTCATGAAGGAGGAGGTGATTGGTGCCTTATTACTCTGAAAGGATGTTGGCTCAATGGCCTGTTTGAGTTTGGTAGCTCCTTTTCCCGTCATATCTGGTGTTCCTATTTTTCTGTTTGCAAAGTCCAAATAATAACATTAAAAAAATCAAAGGCTTGAATGCTGCGTGGGCAGAGCTCCATTGAAGTTGAGGCTGTTCCACACAGCAGCAGAAAGCTACTTACTTGGAGCCCATTGCAGGATGCGGGCTAAATATCTCTATGTTCTTGTGCCACAAGGGGCAGAGGCATCCTCTGCTCAGAGTGAACCAGGGGTTAATCACAGGTCAGCTTCTCCCTCCTTGCACATGTGCTCAGGCAAAGAACTGCAAATTGGGTTTGTGAGAAACAGTGAGTCGAATGGCCTGTGGGGGAAAGCTAGGCTCCACCACCAGGATTCGTAGCAGTGGGTTGAACACCAAGATGAGGAGTTTTGTTTCCTTTTCAGCTTCCTTTATTTTATTTTGCTTCTTATTATTAACATTATTCCTGAGGCAAAGACCTTATTGACTGTATCAGTGTTTTTTCTGCTGTATTCTGCTCCCACTTACCCTGTTTTCCTCAGAATCAGGGTGGATAAAAATTGATTTTTTTTAATACGAAAATTGGACTTTTATTTTACATGAGGTTTTTAAAAAAAATTAAATTAAATACAGATTTATTTGTTAAAAATAAACCTTCTTCAAATTAAATTTTAAATTGACAACCATGTTCAGATCTAAACTACTTATAATAGAGTTGTCATTTAAATTAAATACAAAACAGTAATAAGCCGCACATGTTTGCTGCCACCTTTTAAAGAAAGTCAAACCACTGAACTGGTGGAAGTCACTGGCTAAAGGCCTTGAACCAGAGCTTGCTGAAGAGCTAAACCAGCTTTGGACAGCAGTAGCCTCTTCTGCAGATGGAGAGAGAATATTTTCTTCATTTCGGTTTGTTCAAATAGTTCAGTTCAATAACTAGTTTATTCAAAAATAAGAAACCACTTGGCAGTTGAAAAAGCAGGAAAGCTTGTGTTCCTCTTCCAATCAATGAATAAAAACTAGCTATGAGAGGACGAGTTTGAAAATCTTGAAGGACATGATGTCCAGAAACAATCAGTTCAATTAACTAGCTATAACTAATATTTCCCTTGTTTAATAAATCAGTTAGTTTTAAATACAAAATATTTTGATAAACTTTTTTCCCCTATGTATTGAGCACATTTAAGGTATTTTTATTTAACTGATTAAAAACAAATGTAAAATTCTGTTTTTGTGCATTTTAATTGATTTGAATTTCCATCCAAATAGAGCTTGACACAAATCACAAGTAAAAAATTAATAATCTAATAAATAAGAAATGCATCATTTACCATTTTCTAATGTAATACAAAATGTAAAAATAAAAAATCTGAATAAAGTAAATTAAGCTATATAATTGAATAAATAAACATATATAGATACATTATATATTCCTGGGTAGCAAAAAGAAACATCAAATTTAGTGACAGGTTTCTGAGTAGCAGCCGTGTTAGTCTGTATTCGCAAAAAGAAAAGTAGGACTTGTGGCACCTTAGAGACTAACCAATTTATTTGAGCATGAGCTTTCGTGAGCTACAGCTTACTTCATCGGATGCATACCGTGGATGCATCCGATGAAGTGAGCTGTAGCTCACGAAAGCTTATGCTCAAATAAATTGGTTAGTCTCTAAGGTGCCACAAGTCCTCCTTTTATCAAATTTAGTGTAAAGGCTATATTTTGTTGCAAATCAGCATGTGTTAATGGTTACCAACCAATGACAATCAACCTTTCTTTAGCCAAACAACTAAAAAGTACAAATGCAAAACATGAGTAAAATCGAGGCAAGGTTTTCTGCTTGCCAATTTAAATCATGATCAAAATAGGTGAAATAAATTGCTTTGGTTTAAATCAGTCCACCCTGCTCAGAATCATATTAACTGCAACAATTCTACAATAGCAACCTGATTAATAGAAAAGAGGGAAGAAAGTATTTGTTGCATAAATTACATAGAGAACTTCCGTTTCAGGTTCCAAGCCATGAAGTTTGGATTGGGATCCACCTCTGGCTCTTAACTTACTTGGATCTAGTGTTATGAGTCCTAGTTCAGAATCCTTTCTGTGACCAAGGGATTATTTTGTAAACAAAATTGAACACATGCTCTCTCTTTAAATTTATGATCAAACACGTGGGCCAAGTCCTTTCTACCAACCTCTCTGTTCAGGTTTTAGTTTTGCAGGGATTTGGGCTGTTCACCAGAGAGCCCAGTCAGTGACATTTGTGATGAAGAGATAACAGTGCTTTCTTGTGGATCCAGATGACCTGTAGGTGCACTAGATCATGTTGCAGAGACGTCCTTTGAACAAGCTCAGTGGCTCAGAATGACCTTGTTGCAAGTGATAGGTTTGAAAAAAAGGTTAATGTTTATGTTAGTTTATTTTTATTGTAAAATATTAAGTTACTGCTTCTAAAAGTTTAATCAAGAGTCATTACTCAGAGAGAGACTAGTAAAAAGAGATGAGGAATTTGTCTTTCAGGAGTTTGCTAATTGACTTACTCTTGGTGACTGTCAATCAAATTGCAGAAGTCAAATAGTGTTTGTTCATAGACTGTAATATATACAGTATAGGTACATAAATAATCTGTTGTTCACATGGCCACATGCACGCACATTGCCTTGGTTGCTTAGTAAGGGAAAAAGGAAAGTAAACATTATATGGGTTGACTGGGTTCTAGTTTTCAAATGCTTGTGGTGAGAATCCATTGCAAAGCCATAATTTTAAGTGCTGAGTAGCGATGTACTATATAGTTTAATTCTCTAACATCTGTTAAAGTTGCCCTCTGTGTAGCGAAAAAACATGAAGGATCTAAAATCAAGGCTGCCATATATGGAAGAGGAATAAAAAATTAGAAGTAGTACTCTCTCTCTCTCTCTCTCTGTAAAGTATTCTTTTTGATTTCCATATTCTGTGAAAGACCTTAAACACCATTTTTCTATTTTAAAAATGAAATCCAGTTAGTTACTTTTCTCATGGTTCTTTCTTTTTTTAAAATGAGTCAGCAGTCAGAGGCAGTGCCAAAATAAAGAGAAACAGAGGGAAATGCATGAGATAATATCAAGAACAGTATAGTTAGTGATATTTCTAACAAGTAGTTATCAACATTTGCAGCCAACTTTCTAAACTTTGTTTTAGGAAAGCCAGTGTGAAATTACAATGGGAACATTATCTTTTTCAGATGATGCCTAGCAATCCAATCAACAGTCAAAAAATAAGTTGCAGAGCAGGATGCAGATTGTTGTAATGGGCATCCCCAAACTGGGATAGATGTAGTAATAATTACTGGAGTCAGTGAATGTGACCTCTGTAATCTGACAGAGATATTAATCTGTGTCACCCTGACCAGGTCATGTGGCTAGGGCCAGGAAATAATGTCAAGTTTCTTACCAGTACTCTTAAGTATCAGACTGTTGTTAGAGCAGACTAAAGGCATATAGTTACCATTATTACATTTTACCAGTCTTTACCTGAACAACTGATCTTGCGTAATAAGACCACTGTTCAGTAGAGCCTGTGCTCCCCCTGCCCAGTGGAACTCGAAAACCAGCCGCAGGTAGCAGATAGTGGGGCAGATAGTCCCCAGTCACTTATTTCATGTCTTAGTGAGTTTTCTTAGAAAACAAGCACACTTATTAGTAGGACCCTACCAAATTCATGGTCCATTTTGGTCAATTTCACAGTCATGGGATTTGAAAAATAAATTTCATGATTTCAGCTATTTAAATCTGAAATTTCACAGTGTTGTAATTGTAGGGGATCCTGACCCAAATTGAGGGTACTGACCCAAAAAGGAGTTGTGGGGGGTTGCAAAGTTATTGTAGGGAGGTTTGCGGTACTGCTACCCTTACTTCTGTGCTGTTGCTGGCGGCCGCTCTGCCTTCAGAGCTGGGCATCTGGAGAGCGGCAGCTGCTGGCCGGGATCCCAGCTCTGAAGGCAGAGCTGCCGCCAGCAGCAGCACAGAAGTAAGGATGGCATGGTATGGTATTGTCACTCTTACTTCTGCACTGCTGCTGGCGGGGCGCTGTCTTCAGAGCTGGGTGCCCGGCCAGCAACCACCACTCTCCGGCCGCCCAGCTCCGAAGGCAGTGCAGAAGTAAGGGTGGAAATACGGCAACCTCCTTAAAATAACCTTACGACCCCCCTGCAACTCCCTTTGGGGTCAGGACCCCAAATTTGAGAAACACTGGTCTCCCCCGTGAAATCTGTATCGTATAAGGTAAAAGCACACAAAAGACCATTTTTCACATCGGGAGACCAGATTTCACAGTCCATGATGTGTTTTTCATGGCCGTGAATTTGGTAGGGCCCTACTTATTGGCTGTCCATCCCACCCACATCTGGGCTTTTGAACATCTCACTAGTACCCTCTCACTGGACTCATGATCCTGTGACCTTCCCCCCGCACTCCCTCACCCCGGGAGTTTCTAATCAAGAAATTCCTGATTGGGCAATGTTGAATGTTCTTAAGTTGCTAGTAATGGCAGATCCAAAACTCTTGGGTTATTGTAGAGGTATCCCATGATGTAACTCCTACTTAGAAGGTCACAAAAGCAGGTCAGAGAAGAAGTGGTGGTGAGATTTGTTGGTAAACTCCTACCTAAATATAAACTATCTGAAATTGAGAGGAAACTTGCAACTTGGCACCAACACTACAACCTGTTGTCAATCCCTGCCTAACCAGTTTCTGGAGTGTTGAATAAGATGGGACAGATATGTACAGCCGCAACATTGCTCTTCTTTTAACATCTCCTTCAAAGTTGCCTCTGCTCTGATACCTAGAAAAGACTCAAAACTATCTACTTCTACTTGTTGTTCCTAATTCAGTCACTTCTTTGTGACCCTTTCCTCCTCGTTTGGCAGTTGCCTTGCCAAATGCTGAGATTGTGAGCTCTTTGGGGCACGGGCAATTTTTTTTAAAATTTCATATGTCCCTTATGATCTCGGTAGGGGGCTCCCACAACTGAAGTGATCAGTAATAATGGTGACTACATCATATCTTGCTGCTAATTCAGTATGATGCTGACCTCACCAGCCACACAACATAAACAGGTGCTTTTTCAAGCACAACAGTACTGTGTTGAAACTCATTCTTGGTGATAGACCATCCTGGACAGATAATCATAGCTTTAAAGATATTTAATTTTAGAAGAAAAGTTGTGGTTTCAGGAAAAAAAAGCATAGAAGAACTTGTAAAAAATTCTAAACTGTAGTATTCTTTATTTGAACTTTGTGACCAAATACACCTCTGTATCCACACCCTGTACACCACTGTAATAATCTTTGTGCAAACTATGTCTTGTGAGGTATCATTTGAAAACTAGTAATTTGCTGGTCAGTAATATCATGGTGAAATGTATGTAGCAACATCATGTGTAAAGTTATGAAATCCCCTGGAATAATGTTGGAAGCACATGTTCAAACCCACATAGCCCTGATTAGGCAGGACTGGTCAAGCAGGTGTTAAAGAAGGGAATTTATGTTTAAACTCAGTTTACATATATGTAATAAACAAGGCCTTTGAAACAGCAAGAGGGAGACTAGGCAAATTTGCATTTTAGCAAACAACAGCATGAAGCCTCCTCCATGACGAGACCCCATGTCTCCATCCTTTGAGGGAAGGAATTTTATCCAAGGGTAACACTCAGGAAAATGCATTTCAAAGGGTGACTGAACTATAAAAGTAAGAGGCAAAAACACCCCAAGTTTTTGTGGTAAGAACTTCACCTTGAACCAAGTCTAGTTTAAGTTTAGAAACCACTTTATCTTTATTTCTCTTGTAACCATTTCTGATTTTAATGTGTTATACTTGTACTCACTTCAAATCTGTCTCTTTGTAGTTAAATAAACTTGTTTTATTCTTTAATTAAAACTAGTCTGGTGTTGTGAATTGTTTGAATAACTCAATTTAGATGTAGTAGATGGTTGTACATTGAGCCCCTTAAAGGGGCAATGGACCTAATATATCTGGACTGTGGGCAGAACACACATTTTTGGGGGAAAATTTGAGACTGGGAGTGTGTTGGGGTCACCCTGCAAATGATAACCAAGGCTGATGGAAGCCAGAGTTTGACAGATTTGTGGCTGCTGCTATAACAGACATTCAGGGTGTTACTTGGATGCAGGCAGGCTGTTTGTGAGCAGCCCAGGTGGGAGCTACAGCAGCAAAGTGTTGAGAACACCCAAGCTTGCAGGACAGGGGTGATACAACCTCCCAGTGGTCTGGATTGCATCCTGGAATGTCATAAACATCCAGTAGGCTGTTGTGGTCTTAAAGGAGAGGGCTCTCACTGTTTTCAGTATATCACTGTTTTTTTGGAACTGGTTCAGAAGGCACCTGGCCACTGAAGTCCTATTCCTCCAAAGAGTTATACCTACACTTAATTTTAAACATTTGAGTAGTCCTGCTGAGTCCATGGGGGCTACTCACGTGCTTAAAGTTGAGCACGTGTGCAGGTCTTTGCAGAATCAGGGCTTAGCATCTGATTCTACTTCCATTGACTCCAGGCCCTTGGTAAGCAGAGAATTTTATTGAGAGCAAATAAAACCAGTCATCTATGCTGTGTTCCAGTTTGCTTCTGGATAGATTTTAAGATGTTGATTTTAACTGATATAGCCCTAAATGCCTGGGACCTGCAGGTTGCCTCTCTCTTTGTGCCATACTGCCCCATCTGAGTTAGCAGAGGTGGTCAAACTGGAATCCTCTTGATGTGGCAAGAGATGAAGCTTCTGGTAGAGTGACCTCCAGGAGGGAACCATGACTTTTTAAGGTTGCTTTCCCCACACATTGACTTTCTGGGTACGTTGCAAGGTTGATCTGTTTCTGTGGGCATTTGAGGAGAATAGGGGTATAATGGTGAAGGATCGGGTGGATTGAGCTGGTGCTTTTTGGCTGGATTGTTTTAAAGGGGTCTGTCTGTCTATGTTTATAAAACTGGCGGTGTACTTAGAATCCTAGAATATCAGGGTTGGAAGGGACCTCAGGAGGTCATCTAGTCCAATCCCCTTTTCAAAGCAGGACCAATCCCCAATTTTTGCCCCAGATCCCTAAATGGCCCCCTCAAGGATTGAACTCACAACCCTGGGTTTAGCAGGCCAATGCTTAAACCACTGAGCTATCCCTGCCCCCCACTTAAGTGACAGCAGGGTAACTGGAGCTGTTGAGTAGGAGCGTTTTTAATCAGTCTAATAAGCAAAATTAATAAATAATGGTGAGGCATTTGTAAAAGGGGGTGGAGCTGGATGAATATGAGCTGGAATCGCAGGCAAGACATGTCGTTGTGGGGAAAATGTAAAAAAATGAACAAACAACAAAATCATGATTGTTAAAATATGGCTGGTAACTTGTGTGAACTGTTTTGTTTGACATCTGGAGAGAGTTTTTTGAGCTGATTTTCTTTTTGGGATGTGTGTGTAATTCTTTGGTATTTTATAGTGACTTCACATGTGCCCAGAGACTATGATTGACTAGTAGTTTTTGATTTCTGCAAAATGAAAGTTTTAGTCTAATTGTGCAGGTTTCTCTGGTGTGATTTATTATTCATAAAGGCAGCTGGACTTTTAGGTGCTTATCTGAACCTTCAAACTATTAGTTTCAACTATAATTTGCAATTCTCTCAGCTTGACTGAGATATAAATGCTCACCTGATTGGATGAATGGTCACGTTTCTATCATGCATAATCTTGTTTGCAAATTTGATGTTTGCTTTCCAGAAACATTTATGTCACTAAAGCTCAAGTACAGGAATGTTTGCAGAAAAAGAACACAAGCCGTAGGAGGACTGAAGAAGCAATTAATTTAAAAATTATAGTGAAGACTTGCAAAAATTGTTCTGCTCTGCTACCAAACAGTCAAAATGGCTGCATAGGATCTGCACTTTGTTTTATGTGGTACAACTTTTCGTCATTACTATCAACATCATCACCATAATTATTTATCGGTAAAATGCTAATGTGTTTCAAACCAGATTTCTTTTTACTTGTTGTGCTTTTACAGGCTTATTTAAAATGCAGAGTGAGAAGCAGGATCCAGTAAATTACTATGTTGGGATTGATGTTGTAACAGCAAGTGTTCGTGCGGCTTTGGTAGACCAATTTGGGACAATAGTGGCACATGCGGATCAGTCAATCCAAATTTGGGAACCCAAACCAGACCACTATGAGCAATCCTCGGATGACATCTGGGCTGCTTGTTGCACAGTCACAAAGGTATATGTAGGGGACTAAAAAAATGGAAGGAATGTATGCTTCAGGTATTACTTAACTCCTATAATGGGACGCAGGCTAGCAGTCAGTGCCTTCCACCTCCCATTCCGTTGTGCAGTATATTATGCAGAATCTTAATTTATACAGTACAGTTGATTGATCATAAATTTTTTTTTTTGCACCAAAGTACTTTCTAGATACAGATGATGGTAGCTTCTCAGACACTATCCTCATTTTATAGGTGGGGAACTGGAGGACCAGAGAGGTCGCGTGACTTGTCCAAGGTCACAATTGAATCTGTGAAACAACTGGAAATAGAAGCCAGGGTATTAAGATCAGTGGGAGCTTCATCACTGACTTCAGTGAGCATAGGATTCGGTCCCAGGTTTCCTGATTCATTGGTCTGAGCCTTATCCACAATTGTTTGCAGTGTTGTTGTAACTGTGTTGGTCCCAGGATATGAGAGAGACAAGGTTGACGTGGTAAGATCTTTTATCGGACTCTGTTGGTGAAAGACAAACTTCCAGGCTTCACAGAGCCCTTCTTCAGGTCCTGTGGAGCTTGAAAGCTTGTGTCTTTCACCAACAGAAGCTGGTCCAATAAAAGATATTACCTCACCCCCCCTTGTCTCTCCCTTATACACAAGACCATCCTCCCTTTTGGGAGTCAAGGATGCTCAAAACCTACTGGCATGTACAACTGACTTGATGGTGAGCAACTGGACTGCACTGGGGCCAAAAAGGGGGCTCATTATTCAGCTGTTGAGGGAGAGGTGAGACACTGTAAGCTCTTTTGGGCAGGGAAGGTGCTTAGTACAGTGAGCTCCTGATCCTGACTGAGGGCTCTGGGCACGACTATAATACAAATGTGAAGAAATACAGGGACAAAAATACTGGCATACGGGTCATTGGTTTACATATTGTGAAACTGAATAAACCCTACTATGCTGAATATATAAGGGATCACCTCTCCCTCTCTCTCTTGTATCTATTGGGCAGGAATCTTAATTTATACATCCCCTTAGTAAAAGTGTACGGTGACCTTGATTGGCAGTGAATGTAAAAAGGCACTTTTGTCCTTCTTAAAAATGCCACAATCTTAGGCTGCTCTGTGTTCCGAGGTTGGCTCTTTAAATATTCATAAGATGCCTGGTAATTTGCAGATGGACAGTTCACCATTCTCTTGTTATTGATCAGCCTTTTCAAACATTAATGAGCCTGGCTCTGCAGCAAGTGCCCTGATATGAATAAGATGGAGGGGGAGAGGGAAGAGTGACTAGCTGGATAAGCAAAGCAGCCCTTTTACTCTGCCTGTTTAATTTTCTCTGTCTTTATAAATTGCTTTGCTGTTGCCCTCGGGCATCCTTTTACCCCTAAAATATCTTCTCGTAGTACTAAAGACCTTGCAGTTCCCGTTTAAAGGGGAGTGGGTGTGATTCCTTACTACCAAACAGCTCTGAAGAAAATATTTCTCAATACAGTGCTAACTAAACAGTGGGGGGCGGGGAAGGGGGGTTATTGTCACCAAGCAGTAGCCATGTATCACTTTGGGTATGTCTACACAGCATTTCAACACCCACAGCTGATCCAGGTCAGGATCCTTGACCCGGGCTAGGGCTGTGGGCTTGTAAAATTGCTGTGTGGATGTTCAGGCTAGGCTTAGAGCCTGGGGTCTGAGATCCTCCCCGCTTGCGTCGTCCCAGAGCCTGAGCCCCAATGTCCACACAGCAGTCTTACAGCTTCACAGCCCAAGCCTTGTGAGCCCAAGTCAGCTGAGCTGGGTCAGCCGAAGGTGTTTAATTTCTATGTAGACATACCCATAATTACCTCCTAGGAGGCTTAGCAACCTCACTTGCAATTTAGTCCTTGTGGGTACCTTTTTTTCCTCTCTCTCTTTGCAATACCACAAGCAAGCCACAAAGTTCAGAGCTTCCATAAGGTCTGGGATCAGTGAGTTCCAGGGTTTTAACTGAGGCCTATCTCTGCTGGGTAGCCTTGCGAAGGCGATGTGCAGAGCAGTGATATTAGTCCTAGTATACACTTAAGACCAATTTTACAGGCAGCCTTCTGCTAGGATATTTAATTGTGATAAGATGCTAAGTGAGGTTAAAAACAAAAACTCCCTGACATGTTTTGACCCAGAAGTGGTGCAGAGAATCAGAGCTTCAGAGGCCCTAGTTTAGATGAAATACTAACCCCCAACCCTGTGCCTGAGCCGCACACCCAATGCAACCCAAACCTTTCAGAAAGAAGATAAAATTAACGTAATGTGTTTCCCACTGTTTTCCCTTTTTGTGCATCCCTGTGCGTCCTGCTTCCAATCAGGACTGTACGAACCTGGACTGAGAGCCTGCAAGAGAGGTTTTCATGAGACTGAGTCCCAGTTTTTCAGACCAAAGAGGCTTGCATAATTTGTATACATTTTGGTTTAGCATCCAGATTTTTAGGTGCTTAAGCAAACTGAATCTCAGAAGCTTTTGAGCTTGACTCATCATTGTTTATAATTCCAGTTTATAACCTCTTGTCTGTAAAGCATTAGCATGTGCGTGCATCTGGGCATCTTTGTATCTAAGAACTTCTTGTGTATGTTCACAGAAAATCATCCAAGGAGTAGATGTTGCCTGGATTCGAGGGCTCGGTTTTGATGCTACGTGTTCACTTGTTGTTGTGGATAAGCAGTTTCAGCCCTTGGCAGTTAATTATGAAGGTAAGACTCCCATCACAGAAACCAAGTTTGGCATAGGTGTTTTGCTACTGCCTTTAGTGGAGCCAGGATTTTGCCATAATGTCCTGTTTAAGGGCCGAATCCTGTAGACGTGGATCTACATGAGAAGCCCCTTGAGTTACACAGATCTCTTAAGAACATTAGTTCTCTCTAGATTGTAATAATTTCAGTTGTAATGCCAGATACAAACTGAGATCAGAACCACTTTGGGTATGCCTAGACAGCAAAGAAAAACTCACAGCTGGCCTGTGCCAGCTGACTTGGGCTCGCAGGGTTCGGGCTGCGGGGCTCTTTCATTGCAGTGTAGACTTCTTGGCTCTGGCTAGTGCCAGGGCTCCGGTTCCTTCCCTCGCTGCAGCGTCCCCTAGAGCTCAGGAGCCAGCCCAGAAGCCTACAGAGCAATGAAACAGCCCCGAAGCCCGAGCCCAAGTTGGCTAGCACGGGCCAGCCACGGGAGTCTAGTTGCTGTTTAAACATACCCTTAGGGTTTGGATCAATACCAGGCATCCTGATAGAGCATTCACACAGCTCTCCTCTGATATACGATTTATTCCTAAGAGAAAGCTAGGTTCTAAACAACTTCTTTGTTCTAAACAAGTTCCCCTCCCCTCCCCCCTGCAACTGAACTAACCACTGATTTTTAAATACACGTAAATGACGGCTTTCAAGGAGAACCGAGTATGTACTACTAACACATTTTAGCTGTTTAGGTTAGGAGTTACTGTCGGGGCCCGCCACGGTGGTGTAGGAAGCAGAAGGCTTTGCCTGGGCATCTTCCGCACTTGTGAGGCGGAGATACTATTTCTGGCTAATTCAATGTCAAACGTTTTAGGAGTAAAGAGCCTGTTAGATTAGCGAAGTAGTATGTTGAGCCCCTATGCCACCACAGCTAACGGTCAGCACCCTCCTTTTTAGAATTTTAATTTTCCACTCATTTCTGAATAAATTGTTTCAGAAGAATCAGCACAAGCAGATCTGGGTAATGAAGGTAGTTTGTGAATTCTTAATTAAGATTTGATATGTACATCAATCAATAAGTATAGTCACAGCCACAATAGTCCCTTTCTACTCTAAGACCTATTAGTCACCCCTTTTACCTTTGTCAAAATAGCTCCTTTGCCCTAAAATCTCTGCTGCTAAATTTTAGCCTAGTTGTGCGTGTGTCCCAGATCATTTGTGGCTGTTCCAGCCTGTATCTCAGCTCTTTTTTGGCCATCTGTCACGGAGTCCCTGGGCGATGCTCTGGAACTGCTCCCCATGAAGCCAGTCAGGACTCTGGGGTAGTCGCCTTTCTGTGAGCAGCCTGTCTTCAGGACACACAGCTCACACAGCTTCCACCTTCCTGGGTCTGACCTCGGAGCATTCAGCATCCTCTGCCCCTCCGTGTGCTTCCCCCCAGCGAGTCCGCTCAGGCAGGGCTCCTGGGGAAGCCAGAGGGTCCTGCACCCCAACTTCGCAGTCAGACGTGACTCTCAGCCAGCCAGTAAAACAGAAGGTTTATTAGACGACAGGAACATGGTCTAAAACAGAGCTTGCAGGTGCAGAGAACGGGACCCCTCAGCTGGGTCCATTCTGGGGGGCAGTGAGCCAGACAACCCCGTCTGCACTTCACTCCATGTCCCAGCCAGCCCCCAACTGAAACTCCCTCCAGCCCCTCCTCCTCTGGGCTTTGTTCCTTTCCCGGGCCAGGTGGTCACCTGCTTCCTTTGTTCTCCAACCCTTTAGCTCTCACCTCGCAAAAGGGAAGGACCCAGGCCATCAGTTGCCAGGAAACAGGGTGTCGGCCATTCTCTGTGTCCAGACTCCTGCACACACCGGCCCTCTAGGGCTCTGCAATGATCATACACCCTTACCCCACCACCTAGATACTTAAGAACTGCCTAGGGGAAACTGAGGCACCCCCACACTATTCAGAGGAAACATTAAGAAGAGTCCCACTTCGTCACACCATCCCTAACTCAAATTTGATTCCCACTTGTTATTCACTTTGAGTTTCCAGGAGGGGGGCAAAAGCAAAATAGGTTTTGTGACTGCACAGAATTTTGTCCTCAAATAAAAAGTATATAATTCATGGAATTCTCTAATGTTTGTACCTGCCTGTGGGGCTCCAGGGCATTTTTCAGCCAGTCTCAGTTTTAACGTTCATTTGAATTTATGTCAGGAATATTAATGTGCATCACATTTGTGGCTCTCCTTAGACTGCACTTTGGGGATCAAGTACAGATCAGTGGCCACGCACCTGAACATATAATGGTATCAGCAACTGATAGAAGCTGGGAGTGTTGGATTATTACCTTTTGCTCATCTAACGTGCCCTCAGTAGGTTGATTTAGATAAGGTATTCTTCACTTCTTGTTCTAAAGTGTTTGTAGTCTTGCCACAGGTGTTACTATCCATCTCCAAAGTGAATGCATTTCAGCAAATTATCTCTCATATTTTTTTTGAGTAGCCTTCTCCCAATAATGAAGCATTGGGAAAGAGTCTTTGTCAGTGTCTAGCTGAGTTATAGAATCATAGAAATGTAGGGCTGGAAGGGATCTTGAGAGGTCATCTAGCCCAGCCCCCAGCACTGAGGCAGGAAAGAGTATACTTGAACCATCCCTGACAAGTGTTTGTCTAACCTGTTCTTATAAATCTCTAACGACTGGGATTCTGCAATCTCAGTTGGAAGCCTATTGCAATCCTTAACTATCCTTATAGTTAGAAAGATTTTCTTAACATCTAACCTAAATCTCCCATGCTGCAGATTAAGCTCAGTACTACTTGTCCTACCTTCAATGGATATGGAGAACAATTATCACAGTCCTCTTTATAACCTCTCTCGACAGATTTGAAGACTACTATCAGCTTTTCTTTTCTCAAGACTAACATGCTCAGTTTTTGTAACCTTTCCTCATAGGTCAGATTTTCTAAACCTTTTATCATGTTTTTTCTCTTTTCTGGACTCTCTCTGATTTGTCCACAACTTTCCTAACATGTGGCATCCAGAATGAGACCGAGTACTCCATCTGACGACTGACCTGTGCAGAGTACAGTGGGACAGTTATCCCCCGTGGCTCACATATGACACTCCTACTAATAAAACCCAGAATGCGATTAGCCTTTTTCGCGGCTGCATCATGTTGTTGACTCATATTTCATTTGTGATCCACTATACCTCCCAGATCCTTTTCAGCAATACGAATACCTGCCTGCTATTCACCATTTTGTAGTTATGCGTTTGAGTTTCCCTTCCTAAGTGAAGTACTTTGCACTTGTGTCTTTATTGAATTTTATCTTGTTGCTTTCTGACCAATTCTCTAATTTGTCAGGGTCATTTTGAATTCTAAACATGAGTTCTTGTGAAATGACTACTTTAGTGTTGCTGGGATTTTAATAATGTTAGGGAATGTAGGCATCTTTGTATATTTTTATATGTAAATAAATAAAGTAATACACTTTGTCATGTGATTTTGGTTCTTGGGGTGAAAGGTCCTATTATTACAGGCTGATTTTCCAGAGGTCCTGAGCACCTGTTACTCCCATTTACTTCAATTTGGGTTGTGGTTTCTCAGCATGTCTGAAAATTGGCTTCAGTGGAGCCAAGAATTCATCCTAAATGAATATCACCTGGTATTATTTCAGAGAGCGGTACTCAAATTCTATGCTCTTAAGTGATATTGCCAAGTGGCTTGGCACCTGGGAACGTATAATATTAAGGAAGGATTTAACCAAGACGAAAATATTTGTCTGTCTTTGTTTTTATTTTTGTAAGGAGAATGTAAAAGAAACATCATTCTGTGGATGGACCATCGTGCAGCCAGTCAAGTGGACAGAATCAATGGAACTCAACACAGTGTTTTGAGCTATGTTGGGGGAGTGATGTCTGTAGAAATGCAGCCACCTAAATTGCTGTGGATGAAAGAAGTGAGTATGTTTTAGATTGTGACAGATTTCTGGCTGATGGTTGAAGTCTTTGACACTGTTAACATTTTAAGAATGAGATTTAAAAAAAACAACAACACTCAGTGTTGGCCGAACACTGCTCCTGCTGAAGGCAATGAGTGTTTCATCATTGAGTGTGGTGGGAACTGAGGGAGGCAAACTTCGAGTGCTTTTGAAAATCCCACCTTAAGAGCTTCCCTTTTTTCATGGACTGCTTCTAAATTTTTGTTTGTGTGAGGTAATTTGATATTTTCAGTTTAGAACCTGTCATATGGCTCTGTTATGCTGTTTTGGGGTAAGATGTTTTGGCTATCCATTTTGTAAAAGGAAGACAGGCGTATGTAGTTGGCTTACGGATTAATAGGGATTGGAAATAGATGAGGCTTTAATTACTTGGGTACCCTGCCTACTCCAGATGCCATGGTTGTATTTACTCTCAAGTGGTGTCTGTGATATTTCTGAGAGGGATCTGCAATCAGCATTGTCTCAAAATGGAACTGCCTAGCCACAAGGATGTGAAATGAAATCATTTCAGGAGTGAAATGATTCAAGACGGCTTTGGTCACGAGTACAGAACTCAGTCAAAATCCTAAACACGCTTTCAGGCCTCCAAAAAAGCACCTAACCAGTTCAGTCCCATCTGTAGTAAGTAGCCCATCTGTAGGAGGAAGACACTCTATTCATAATGCAGAATTCTAATGCTGTCTCTTATGCTTAAATTTTATGTGTTGTAGGTTGACATATGGCTTCTTAATAATAACTGTCAGATAAAAGAAAAAATGCTTCCCACCTGAATTTTTCATAACCTTCACCAATCTGGCTTTTTACATTTGGTCTCAATGATGCTTACTGTAGTCTTAATGAAGGCCAAATGTAAATTATGTTCTGTCAGCTTCGAACAGCTGATGTTTCTTCTCTTTAAAAACATGAAACATCATATAGTAACAAGGTGCAGACTGGGGAAGGTCAAGGGAGCTAACTGGCAGAAGCAGATACTGACAGATTAATGTTAATAGAAGATAATTAATGTTTGTGGATGCTGAAGTGAAACATGAATATCCACCTATTAAATACTTCCCATTTCTGAGCCATGAGTAACATATAGCTGGTCATTTTATAGTTTGATATTTGCATTATTCTTTAGGAAAGTCTTGAAGCAGCCCAGCACACCAGCCGCTGAGGACTATTTTGCATGTAGTAAAAGGGTGATGCAAATTAACACATACACATATGTGTGCACGCATACACACAATGTGGGAGCATGGAAGAAATTGTAACTGAATCACAATTCTGTCACAGGGCTGTTTGCAGTGGTACAGCTACATACTGCTGCATGTTTGGGGCTAAAAACAAAGGCTCATTCTAGCCCTCAGTAAAAGTGAAATTCACCCCTGTTCAGTGGGCCAGTAGCAATCCTCTGCACCACTGAAGACCCACTGTAGTCCTTATAAGAGTGCGGTACAGCCTTTGTGCAGGTCTGTTGCATTGGATTGAATTATATCCTAACTTTGCAAAACCACTAAACTAGAATAATAATAATTTGCACATAACCGTATATGGTGCCATTGATTGAAATATCTTCAAGTGCTTTACAAACATCAATTGAGCCTCACAATATTCTTCAGAGTGAGGTAAGAATTAATATTTTATAGATGAGTAAAGTGTGGCACAAAGAAAGTAAAATGCAGATTTTACAGGTAGTTTTCTGACTCTATTGGACTTGACTTAACCTTCTCTCTGCATGTTTCAAAGTCATATCGACTTTTCTGATTAAAGATAAGGGTTTATTTTTTTTACTTCAGTTAGCACTGCAGAACGGACACAGGTATGGCAGAGTTAGATTCTAATGGAGCTTATGCATCATGAACAGAATTAAGTTCTGATTGCAGGGTTTTTTTTGTTTGTTTTGCTTTTGTTTTTTACTGGGACTGATGCACAAGCCAAAAAGAACAAAGCTTGGCTTTCAGATCCTAGGGTGAGTCTGCAAGACTAGCAGTTAGGAAAAAGCATTTGTTTTCTTCCTAACTCAGAAAATATCGTATGAGGGCCAGCCTGCCTTGGAATCCCCAGCGTGCATTTTTTTAGCAACACTTTTCAGAGTACAACTGTGCTGTAAGTAATTCACACAGGACACACAGAAGGTCAGTAGCCTAGCCGGGAACTTTATGAGCACGAAATTAGAGTCTCTTTTTAAAAAGATGGTCCTAAGCCTTGCTAAGAAGAGGACCAGAAGGGATTGTTCTGGGTGTGGCACTGTAGGAGTGAGATGTATTGGCAGAACTGTGTGAGGAAGTTTACATAGAGTCTGCCCCCCTTTGTGTGCATGGCTGTGATCAGTGCCTTTAGTCTCCAACTTTCATGAGTACTAACTGGCACCAAATACACTACTAACAAGATTTCTTTAAAGTATCTTGCAGCTGTAAGTAGTTTATTTTTCTTCTTTAAATCCCCATTGCTGCTTATTTTTCTTCCATGAAGTCTGAAATAATCTTTCCTTACAAGTTACCACTTGCTCCGGTAAATGGTTCTGCCTCAAGAGCAGCTTCAGGCATAGGCCTGTTAAGTAGCTGCGTTGATTGCCTTAAAATTATCTTGACTGTCTGTTCCCCTGTTGTGTAGCCATTTCTCAGCACTTTAAGATTTCTACCAATCCTGGCAGGGACCCATGATCTGTCTCTATCGGACTATGGATACTCCTCCCCTCCAGGCACATACTAGGTGTTTAGCTGTGTGTGCTACACTGCAGCAAAGTGACGACTGACTGGTGCGGTGCCTCCTGTTGGTCGTCTTGGGACCTAGCTCAACTCCAGCTCCAGAGTGCCCTCTGCTGACCTGTGTCTTGCCTGCCTCAGGCCCCATGTCCTTCCTGGACCCCAGTGCCCCTTTACCTCTGGGTTCTGCCCCAGAAATACCCTCACACTCTGGGTCTCCCCTCCCCAGGAGAACCCCCAACCCTCTAAGCCCATCTTGCGTCAGTGGCTACTGCCAGTCATCATCTAGCCCCCGCTCACTGGGGCAAACTGCAGTCTGTAATGACCACTCATCATTGGCAAGGGGTTAGGTCCAGCTGCCTCTGCCTATTCCCAGGTTGCACCTCTGTAGCCCCAGTAGCTTTGTAGGCCTTCCACGAGGCCTGCAGCCTGGGGTTTTACCAGGCTGGAGCTCCCCAGCTCCTCTTGCCCTTCCCCAGTACTGTTCTACTTCAGTTACCTTGCTCTCAGGCAGCTAGCCCTTCCTACTCCAGGACTAGAGTGAGACTCCTTCAGCTCCTGGCCCACAGCCCTCTTATCAGGGCCAACTGTGCTCTGATTGAGCTGGCCACAGCTGAGGTCAGCTACTCACTCAACTGCTCTCACTGCTTTTCCCAACCACAGCCCTCTCCAGGGCTGCTTTTAACCCCTGCCTACTAGAGTGGGGCAGCTGCCCTGCTACATACACCCTGACACTTGGTATATGTAACCCAAATGGAGCCGCCATGCAATTAAAAAAGACAGACAGTATCTCCAGCAGCTGCACAATAGGCTGTTGCTAGAAAGTGCTCAGGGGAATAGCAGACTGGCAGAGCTCACTGAAAGAGCAGAGAGGAGGGTCCTTGAATTTAACAGTTGCTTGCTGAGGAAGCTGCAAGGAGAAGCAGCACACCCTGCTGGACCCTCAGAGGAGAAGGCCAGAGGGAGGAGCAGTGAGAATCTCAGAGAAGCAGCTGGCATCTGAGTCTTCAGGAAGAGTGGTGGAGGACGAGATGGGCACCCTGGTCCAGCAGCTGGTGAACAAAGGAGCTGTTAGTAGAAGATTGCCGCAGGAAGAAAGGAGCCACTCAGCACTGCCCTGCCATGGAGGAGTCCTCCAAGATCCCTGAGGAAGAGGAACAGTCACTTCCAAAAAGTAGAGAAATTCCCCCTCCCCACTCCGAAAGCCTGAATCCTCCTGGAGCACCATTACGAAGGGCAGCAAGGAGGAGCAGCCCTACAGGTGAAATGGGACCAGACAGGAGCTACTGTGGACAAGAGCAATGTGGTGGCGGTGGGGGGAGACGTCATAGAAAGGATCAATAACAGAGAGGTGAGAATGAAGTTGTTGTTAGAGAGAATGAATAAAGAAGTGAGTCACAGTCATAGAGTTTAAGGCCAGAAGAGACTACCAGATTATTTAGTCTGACCTTCTGTATATCACAGGCCACCAGCACCACCCAGCCCCCTGCACACTAAACCCAACAGCCAGAAGTAGACCAAAGTATTACAGCCCTTAGGAGACAAAATTATTGTGTGCCACTAGTGGAGAACAAGAGGGACCAAGGCACACCAGTGCCCGAGGGCCGTGCAATGGCAGGGAATTGATTAAGTGAGCTATACCCAGATGATCCTGGCAAGAAACCCGTGTCCCACTCTGTAGAGGCAGGCAAAAAAACTCCAAGGTCACTGCCAATCTGACCTAGAGGAATATTCCTTCCCAACCCCACATATGGCAATCAAACCCTGACCATGTGAGTGAGAACCAGTCAGCCAAGCACTGAGAGAAAAGGAAGACCAGCCCACTCCATTTAGTGTCCCATCTCCAGCTCTGGTTATCTCAGATGCTTTCGAAATAATGGAATTAAGTTGTTGTTAGAGAGAGAGAGAAAATAGGAGTGGGAAGAGGGAAATAAATAAATAAAGACAAGAGTAACATGAAAGCACAGTACTGTACTTACTTTTTTCTAAGTCTTTCCTGCAGTCCAGCCTATGTTCTTGGGCTAGTTCTGTAAAATGGGATTTATAGGGATTTTTTTTACTTTAAAATGATAAAATATATCAACTGTCCTCTTGATTCAAGCACCAAAAAACATCTCTACTTCAGGCTGCTGCTGTTCCTTCTCTGGGCTTATTCTCCACTTTGGGTTTCCTTGTGACAGTGCTAACGTCTGCTGTTTATGGCCTGTGCTTAGCTGCTCATTCTTTGTCCTCCCTCAGTGTCTTCTCTCAGCAAGTGTATGTCTTCAGAATATTTGCTGGATAAACAAGGTGCTGTACATCAGTGCAGATGATGCTGTCTCTGTGTAACATCATCTGGGGCACAACCCAGTCACTAACAATGAAGGAACAGAATATAATTAGCACATGACTTTGTCAGACCCCTATTGAAAAAATTAGATGCTAAAATCTTGTGGATGATCTTCACTGGAGTGCGGTAACACAGGACTTTCTCTTCATGTGGTGGCAAGATGAACAAATCTCTGAAGTTCTTTACAACTGCAGGGCTCCTTCAGCTGATGTATTAGAAGATGGATATCTTTGTAAGGTGGAACTCTGTTCATTATTCACAAAGGGCTGGGAAGTTCCATCCAGTCCACCTAATAATAAGGGCCATGTGAAGCCATGCAGCCCTGGGGATTCTGCAGAATGAATGCCTACTTGAATGGCAGGACATTCAAATGCTGCTCACATGTTGCTACATCTCTTTATGAGATGCTGCTAATTATTCCCACACGTGGTGGCCACTGGGAAGTGCATAAGGAGGCAGAGATGTGCCTGCCTCCTTCTCCTTGTCCATCTCTGCCCTTTGTGGTGCATGTTGTGCATCCCCAGAAGGATGGGAAGGAGCAGTCCCTGTGCTCCTCAGAGCAGAGGGTCCGCAAATCTGCCTGGCGTTTACTTGGGTGCTGCATTCGAGGGACACCTTATATCCTGGAACAGGTCAAGTATAATATGAGCCTAATAGAGGGACCAAATCTCTATTCCCATTGTGTGAATGGCAAAGTTCACATCCACGTGAGTGGGACAAGGATTTGCTACTCTTTGCACCAAATCTCTTGTTGCACTGCAGAAATTTTCTTGCAATATTGGCATAGCATTGCACAGAACACATACTGGCGATCCATAAGGTTAGTCATTGGTGAAAAGTTTCCATTGGCTGCACTTTCAGCATAAGGAAACATTTTCTTTACGACTTCTAATTTCTGTAGCTCATGCTCCATTGCAGGTTGCATTTTGGTTGTGTTTTCTGTTACTGATGCCAGCGCATTCCCATGTCACCCCTAATTTCTTTTTGTCCTGGAATAGGGTCAGACTTGGACAACTCTCCAGAATCAAAAAGTAAAACATATTCTATTTTGTGGTTTAAGTGAGATTAAGGGAAATGATCTATTCTGGCTGGCCTAGGTATAAATAGTTGTCTTTGAAAAATACTGCAATGGCATATATTCTGTTTTTTCTATTAATGTTGTCCCATGGGCCCCACCCCACCCCTCACATGCTATTAAGATAGTATTTAGGAACATTAACAGCGTTGCCAACTCTCCCAATAGTTATTGCTTTTCATAAAGTGCCAAATCCTGAATTTGTGATTCATGAGAATGTCATCTTTCATTTTTAAAAATAAAGTAAGTTTCTAGCCGTTATGGTTGTGGAGTAAAATCTTGAAATCCTGACACCTAAACACTCCAGCTTCTGAAGACGAATAAAAGAAGCCAAAAGTTATTTTTCTTTAAAAACAAAAAATAATAATAAAAAAAACCAACAAAAACCAAACCTCATGATTTTTATAACCATTCTCATGATTGTGGGAGCCTGACTCATGATTTTTGAATGCTTGGGAATGGGAATACTGAACACATCAAAGGAAAGCAAACTTTTCTGTGGTTGAGATGCAGGCTGTCCCATTCGTATCCAGGACAGCAAGAGTATTTAAAAGGTGCGGTGAATCAGTGAAATTATTTTGTATTCATCCTTTAACTCCAAAAAGAAGGTTAATATATCAAAAGTTTTCTCTCAAGAGCACTAAGACAATGAATACCTTGGAAGGCTGCTTTGTTATATCACGGGTTCAGATCAACATTTCTTTTGTTACATTTGTTAATGTCTGTGCCCTAAATACTGATTCCTGTAGCAAAACACTAACTCACTGGTCCTAGCATGTACATCTTCCATGCCTGTACAAGTCTGTGATGTTTGGTAGTGTACTGGAATGCTATACCACCATCCTCTGGGCAACATACCAATCTTGGCTTTAACTGGAACATTTTCTGAGGCTGCAAAAGCACTGGTACTTAGCAGTGCAAGAGGTGATGTCTTTATAATAGTATGTATTTCCCAAAGAGTTGTCTGTTTAGGATTAGGGCTCTAAAGCCAGTATAGTATTCTGTCCTCCTATACTATTTTTCCATTTTATCAGACCTCTTATGCCATTTACAATTCTGTCAGACCTCCTTTGGCTCAAGAATGAATCAGAGGAGCATAAACTCAATGGCAAAGTACATCTTGTATATTATGGCAGTATAAAAGGAAGCTCTAAGAAGATATAGAGAAAGGTACTGTATATCCGCTGCTCAAAAATATGAAGTATTGGAAGAACTACAAAGATTCGCTGAATTGATTGACATTCAAGATTGATTTTTCCCTAGTTCCATGTGGAGATGCTAATTCAGCTCTGATATAACACATGACACTCTGCATTCCAAAGCTTTTGCTCTACCACTGGGCGAGAAATATTTGCCAGTACCAGAAAGAATAATTAGTTGGACACAATTGTCAGCATAGTTATTTTGTTTAGATGATAAATTAGGAGATTGGTTTACATGAGATACTGTTTGAGTAGAGTTGGATTAAAAGCTTGATGTTGTGGGCCATCATCTTCTTACTGCATATGAACTGCAGATTCCTTGTGTATATTATAAAAGAATCCAAATTATTCACCTTTTCCTTTCTGTTATGTTAATCTGACCATCTGCTACCTTAGGAAACCATACAAGCAGATCCTGTCTGCAGACTCCAGAGGAATCTGTGGCAAACTTCTTTATTGTTGCTTGGCCTGCACCCTCCTAATTGTAGAATTAAAAAAAAATAACGTCCCTGGATAGGAAGAGTTCAAAGCAAGTAATTTTGAATATTACTAGCTTTCAGGTGGTTATGATATCTCCCAAAGGAAGGGGCGGAAGTCCCATCCCTTGAGTAATTTAAAACTAAACAAGAAAAAGCACCACTCAAGAATATACCTTAGCAAATTTATCCTGCATTGGTTGGTGGTGGGGGGTGGGATAAGATGATCTAATGGAACTTTTCTACATCCAGTCTCTGACTCAGAAGAGGAGAAGTGGAAGATGACCTCATTCACCCAGAGGAATGAGATGACTTCATAGTTTGGGAAGTAGTTGATGATCCTTACTTCTTGCTGGTTTCCTATTACGTTTAGGGTTGCTGTTTCTAGGGTTATCTTGTATTCTTCCTTCCAAATCGTAATTGGTTCATCTCCTTTTTACTCTCTCTTCTTTTGCTTTCTTTTATTTTGTGGGTTTTGTTTTCCTCTCAAACTTCCATTTTCATATTCAGAGTTCTTCATAGCCCATGCTCTCCCTCCTACTGTAGTCCATGCTTTCACTTGGAACAAAGAAAAAGGGGGAAACAAGAAAAAGAATTAACAAGAAGTTGAATCACTGAGGCTCTGGGTGAGTCTGGTAATGCAGTATAGGACCTCTCACTTCTAGATCGCAGGTTCAAATGCAGTCTATTTTAGTAGCAACTGAATGACTTCACCATCTGATGGCTGGTAGTCTGTGTGGAATTATTTGTGGGGGGTCTTGACCAAGTTCCCAGCAAGCAGGTGTCCATGTCACAAAACCAAGACCACATAAGGGATGAAATGAAACCTTTGTTTGAGTCTCAGCTGCCTGGCCACGGAATGAATGGGCAATCAGACTGAACTACTCCAAACCCATAGAGTGGCCTTGGTAGAACATGGTGTAAACAAATTTGTAGGGGATTGTGGGGCACTTCACTTGTCTCTTGCCTATGCAGCACCTGTTCTGTTGTAAACAAGAGTTCAGTCTCTAGGGTTGTCATGTGATTTTTAAAATGTGGTTTCCATAAATAATTGCACATTTGACTTTGAAATTTGCTTGCTGTGAGCATTAGGGATGAGACAGTAATGGGAAGAAAGAGGAGTAATTTTCTTTCAGAAATATACAAGAATGCTTTTTTAGATGATGGATAAACAAGACAAAACAACTTCTGATTAGGTCAGTGAGATAACGCTAAATGTAAATCTCATTGGAAGTACTATAAATATTCCTGGATTATATTCCTAATTCACATTAAAGGTTAAAATCAGCCTCTTCTTCTTCTTACAGACAGTCTGAAAACAGACTCTTTCCTCAGATTTACTCGTTATTCAAAAGTATTTGACAAATGTTCTTGCATTATTTAACTCTGCAGTGGTCACGAACAACCTCTCCTTCTGCCCCTCCACCCCCACGAACATGATACAGTTCTGTGGTGACCTAGAATCCTATTTTTGACGTCTCCGACTCAAGGAATATTTCCAACACACCTCTGAACAACATACTAATCCACAGAGACCTCCCTACCAACACTACAAAAAGAAGGATTCTAGGTGGACTCCTCCTGAAGGTCGAGACAGCAGATTGGACTTCTACATAGAGTGCTTCCGCCAACGTACACGGGCTAAAATTGTGGAAAAGCAGCATCACTTGCCCCATAACCTCAGCCATACAGAACACAATGCCATCCACAGCCTCAGAAACAACTCTGACATCATAATCAAAAAGGCTGACAAAGGAGGTGCTGTTGTCATCATGAATAGGTCGGAATATGAACAAGAGGCTGCTCGGCACCTCTCCAACACCACTTTCTACAAGCCATTACCCTCTGATCCCACTGAGAGTTACCAAAAGAAACTACAGAATTTGCTCAAGAAACTCCCTGAAAAAGCACAAGATCAAATCCGCACAGACACACCCCTGGAACCCCAACCTGGGATATTCTATCTACTACCCAAGATCCATAAACCTGGAAATCCTGGGTGCCCCATCATCTCAGGCATTGGCACCCTGACAGTAGGATTGTCTGGCTATGTAGACTCCCTCCTCAGGCCCTATGCTACCAGCACTCCCAGCTACCTTTGAGACACCACTGACTTCCTGAGGAAACTACACTCCATCGGTGATCTTCCTGAAAACACCATCCTGGCCACTATGGATGTAGAAGCCCTCTACACCAACATTCCACACAAAGATGGACTACAAACTGTCAAGAACACTATCCCCGATAATGTCACAGCTAACCTGGTGGCTGAACTTTGTGACCTTGTCCTTACCCATAACTATTTTACATTTGGGGACAATGTATACCTTCAAATCAGCGGCACTGCTATGGGTACCCGCATGGCCCCATAGTATGGCAACATTTTTATGGCTGACTTAGAACAATGCTACCTCAGCTCTCGTCCCCTAACGCCCCTACTCTACTTGCGCTATATTGATGCAATACCCACCTGCAGAAGTGAAGAAACAGATTGATAGAGCCAGAAGAGTTCCCAGAAGTCACCTACTACAGGACAGGCCTAACAAAGAAAATAACAGAACGCCACTAGCAGTCACCTTCAGCCCCCAACTAAAACCCCTCCAACGCATTACTAATGATCTACAACCTATCCTGAAGGATGATCCAACACTCTCACAAATCTTGGGAGACAGGCCAGTCCTTGCCTACAGACAGCCCCCCAACCTGAAGTAAATACTCACCAGCAACCACATACCACACAACAGAACCACTAACCCAGGACCCTATCCTTGCAACAAAGTCCGTTGCCAACTGTGCTCACATAGCTATTCAGGGGACACCATCACAGGGCCTAATAACATAAGCCACACTATCAGAGGCTCGTTCACCTGCACATCCACCAATGTGATGTATGCCATCATGTGCCAGCAATGCCCCTCTGCCATGTACATTGGTCAAACTGGACAGTCTCTACGTAAAAGAATAAATGGACACAAATCAGATGTCAAGAATTATAATATTCATAAACCAGTCAGAGAACACTTCAATCTCTCTGGTCACGCGATTACAGACATGAAAGTTGCGATATTACAACAGAAAAACTTCAAAACCAGACTACAGTGAGGGACTGTTGAATTGGAATTCATTTGCAAATTGGATACAATTAACTTAGGCTTGAATAGAGACTGGGAGTGGCTAAGTCATTATGCAAGGTAACCTATTTCCCCTTGTTTTTTCCTAGCCCCCTCCCCCGCCAGATGTTCTTGTTAAACCCTGGATTTGTGCTGGAAATGACCCACCTTGATTATCATACACATTGTAAGGAGAGTGATCTCTTTAGATAAACTATTACCAACAGAAGAGTGGGGTGGGGGGAGAGAAAACCTTTTATAGTGGTAAACACCCATTTTTTCATGCTTTGTGTGTATAAAAAGATCTTTTATACTTTCCACTGAATGCATCCTATGAAGTGAGCTGTAGCTCACGAAAGCTTATGCTCAAATAAATTGGTTAGTCTCTAAGGTGCCACAGGTACTTCTTTTTCTTTTTTACTACTCTGTGAGGTTTCACTATTCAAGCTGTGTCGGTTAGTTGTGCTTCGTCAGCTAAATTGCATGGTATTGTTTCTGTTCCCTGATTGGATGAGTGCACAAGTTCTTCTGGGATGGATATGCATGCATGCAAATTTAAAATTTGGTTTCTATGAATACTTATGTTTGCAACTTTGAATTTCGCTTGCTGCAAATATTTATGTCAGCAAAACTCAACAGAATAAATGTTTGTGGAAGTGAACAAAACAAATTAATGTAAAAGTTGGAGTGAAACTTGTTTGCAGTGTTTGGCCGGCTCCAGAATTTTTGTGTTATGCATTTATTCTTTTCAGAGGTAGCAGAAGAAAATTCCATATTCATTAATTTCTGGATGGAATATTTTGCTGTGGATTGTGCCAAAAACCAAAAGGACGGTTGTTATGTTTTTCGTTAGATTAATAACATTTCATTTCGATTATTTCTAAAAAATATTCACCCCATTTAATCAGTGGTGCTGTAGCACATTCTGGTTCAGAGTAGGGGTGGATTGGGAGGAGGTGTTTCTTTTGTAATTATGTCCAAATGAAACGCATCTAGTCTAAGTTGTCTCTTTCACACCTCATTTATTGTATGGGGATTACAGGCAAAGAAGATCTTCCCTTTAACAAGAATCACCTCATAGAGCAAACTGCCAGGGTATAATTCCTTTGCAATTAATGACCAAAGGCTGATGGTTGAATCATTCTTCTTTTACTTTTTCTGGCTGATTGCCCAAGGAGCTCACTATATGTTACTGTTCAGTTCTTCCTTTTTGACCTATTATTCCCTCTGTTCACCCTTGGCTTGCAATAACTAGCTAAATGGAGAAGGGAACACACAGCAGTGAACCATTCAAACCTTTCAGAGTAGCAGCCTTGTTAGTCTGTATCCGCAAAAAGAAAAGGAGGACTTGTGGCACCTTAGACGAACAAATTTATTTGAGCATAAGCTTTCGTGAGCTACAGCTCACTTCATCGGATGCATTCAGTGGAAAATACAGTGGGGAGATTTATATACATAGAGAACAGGAAACAATGGGTGTTACCGTACACACTGTAAAGAGAGTGATCACTTAAGGTGAGCTATTACCAGCAGGAGAGCGGGGGGTGGGGAGAACCTTTTGTGGTGATAATCAAGGTGGGCAAGAATGTCTGAGGAACAGTGGAGGGTGGAGGGGGGAATAAACATGGGGAAATAGTTTTACTCTGTGTAATGACCCATCCACTCCCAGTCTTTATTCAAGCCTAAGTTAATAGTATCCAGTTTGCAAATGAATTCCAATTCAGCAGTCTTTCATTGGAGTCTGTTTTTGAAGTTTTTTGTTGAAGAATTGCAACTTTTAGGTGTGTAATCGCGTGACCAGAGAGATTGAAGTGTTCTCCGACTGGTTTTTGAATGTTATAATTCTTGACTTCTGATTTGTGTCCATTTATTCTTTTACGTAGAGAGAGTTTGACCAATATACATGGCAGAGGGGCATTGCTGGCACATGATGGCATATATCACATTGGTAAATGTGCAGGTGAACGAACCTCTGATAGTGTGGCTGATGTGATTAGGCCCTGTGATGGTGTCCCCTGAATAGATATGTGGACACAGTTGGCATTGGGCTTTGTTGCAAGGATAGGTTCCTGGGTTAGTGGTTCTGTTGTGTGGTGTGTGGTTGCTGGTGAGTATTTGCTTCAGGTTTGGGGGCTGTCTGTAAGCGAGGACTGGCCTGTCTCTCAAGATCTGTGAGAGTGATGGGTCGTCCTTCTTCAGGATAGGTTGTAGATCCTTGATGATGCATTGGAGGGGTTTTAGTTGGGGGCTGAAGGTGACGGCTAGTGGAGTTCTGTTATTTTCTTTGTTGGGCCTGTCCTGTAGTAAGTGACTTCTGGGTACTCTTCTGGCTCTGTCAATCTGTTTCTTCACTTCCGTAGGTGGGTATTGCAGTTGTAAGAATGCTTGATAGAGATCTTGTCGGTGTTTGTCTCTGTCTGAGGGGTTGGAGCAAATGCGGTTGTATCGTAGAGCTTGGCTGTAGACAATGGATCGTGTGGTGGGGTCTGGATGAAAGCTGGAGGCATATAGGTAGGAATAGCGGTCAGTAGGTTTCCGGTATAGGGTGATGTTTATGTGACCATCGTTTATTTGCACTGTAGTGTCCAAGAAGTGGATCTCTTGTGTGGACTGGTCCAGGCTGAGGTTGATGGTGGGATGAAAATTGTTGAAATCATGGTGGAATTCCTCAAGGGCTTCTTTTCCATGGGTCCATATGATGAAGATGTCATCAGTGTAGCACAAGTAGAGTAGGGGCATTAGGGGATGAGAGCTGAGGAAGCGTTATTGGGCCTTTGATACAGCCCACTTTGAGAGATGGTGGGCTGCCAAGGAATTTAGATCGATATCCTGGTTTGAACCTGGGATTTTTGCTTCTGGCCCACCTCTAATCAGTCCCGGGGCCATTGGAGTTCTAATGACACAGGTGGGTGGTAATGGGATATGAGATACAAAGCCTTTCACCATTAGATCACTGTTTCAAATGCTAGCCATATTGGTAATGGCTCAGAGTCAGTGCCATCCAGTATTTGGTAGCCTATTTTATTGATTTTATGCTTAAGTAATAGTAAAAACGATGCCCCTGTGCAAGAGCTCTAGGTCCCCTGATGTTCACTTGATACTTAAACATAACATACTCGTCAGCATTAAAAAGCAAACATTCACCAGGGACAAATTAACTCAATTCAGAACTATCCACACACCTTGACAAGCAAACCCTCCAAGTCAAGGCTGAAGCATGCTGGCAAGGCAGTGTGAGGAAGCTTTGACTACTGCATTTGTTCTGTGGATAAATAGTAGACTCTAGTCTTTATTGCCATGGATATCAGTCCATCATTTTCCATTTGAAAAACTGTTTTTTAAAGAAAGAGACATGGGACTCTTGTTTCAAAGATGGAAGCTGGTGTGTAGACACAGCGGCAGTGCGCTATTGCTGTACCAAAGAGCTAGGTTTGATCTGTTTTCCCAATCTCTCTCTCACTCTGCTTCCCACAGAGTGTTAAGAATGCTTCAGAGGCGGCAAGGTAAACACTCGAGGGAGGAGCTAACTTCATATTGTTCAAATGTGTCCCCGCAAGCTGTTTCAGGAATGGTGTCTATAGGCTCCTCGGTGACAGTCTCAGAAAGAGGATTAACTGTAGTTTATGGTTTTGGCATGAAGAAAGGTAAAATGAGTGGAGGAGACTTTAGAGAGGCCCCAGGAAAACACAGAGACTGAATTTATTTTCTTTAAACGTGAGTTTAGAGGATGAGTCGCAGGATATGAATATGGCATTGAGAATGTGCTTGGGACTTTTCCATGCTGCTTTTAATGTGGTGGTGGATTCCTTGACTGGGAGTGAAAATCAAATAGTGAATTTCAACAAGTGTAGAGAATATGGAGATGTTTATACTCATTTAAAAAATGCATCGGGGCATGATTTGATTTTTGTCTGTGCTAGCTAGTAATGATATAGCATCAGCATGACAAAGGATGAATCATTTGGACACTCATGAAACACCATACCATAGGGTTGCTAACTTGTAACTTTTTGGAGATTCATGAAATAATGAAATCATGGTTCACTGACTATCTTTGCTGAATAGCTGGGTTTGTTCGAGTTACATGATTAATCCTAGCCTGGTGTCTGTTTTCATAAACCCAAGATTACCAGATAGAAATCCTACTTTTACCAGTAGCTCAGGGTTTATACTGTCAAAACAGCCAGGCTGACTAGCCTTTTGAATTAAAATATAAAGGGCCAAATTGCCGTGGAGGCAAATGCACAGTTAATGACTAGCAGCCATACATGTCCGGGTGGAAAGTGGTCTGAAATAGGCATCCAACACTAGTGCTTTTTATAAGTAAAGGCAGTGATTGAAGCTTTTGTTTTCAGGCCTCAATAGGAGTACAGTACTTTCTGTGACTTCTAAAGAGTTGAAACCTCCGAGAACATGGAGATGGATTCTTTGGATGATCCAGAACCAAAATGATGGTCTTGTTTTCATTGTTTACCTGGCTACATCTTAGTTTCTGAAATGACATTTTCCTAAACTATTGGCCTTACAGACTCCACCCAATAACTTTTTGGGACTTAAAATTTGCAATCACATAACAAACAGAGTCAAAAGTTTATAGTACTGTACTGTGCTGAACACACAGTTAGTTAAATTGGAAGTGCTTTTTATATTTATTTAGAGTATAAGCTCTCTGGAACAGGGACTATCTTTTACTATATTTGTACATGCCTAGTACAGTTGGGTCCCGATCCTGTTTGGGGAAGCTGGAAGCTACTGTAATACAAATAATAAAATGGTAATTATATTTATTACTATTGGTATTTATGCTTTACTACATTTTTGAAGGTGCATGGGACTCCTAAAAGTTAAGCATAGTGAAGGTACGGTTATTGAAACATCTCCATGAAGCTCTGTCAAAGCACCTCTGGCCATCCTGCAGCACCCTAAGCCTCTAAGTCTACCTGCATATGACTATTTCTTCAGCATTATCACTTTCTACCGCTCTCATGATTTTATTGTGAGTCTCCTAATAATTAATGTTTTACATACAGTCCCAGTTCCTGGAGTCATGTAATTACATGAGAATCTCAGCTGTCATTTAAAAAAAAAAGTAATTTTCAAGTCCTCCTGTTTTTAGACAAAAAGGCTCAAAAAGAAAGAAGCAAACAAAAAGACCCACAATTTAATTTTTTAAAAAAAAAACTTGTGGGATTTTGTTGTTTAAAGCCAACTCACGATTTTTGAAGGCCTGACTCATGATTTTTGAACACTTAGGTTTGGCAGCAGTAAGTTATGGTAATGGTTTTGCAAAAAGAAAAGGAGGACTTGTGGCACCTTAGAGACTAACCAATTTTATTTGAGCATAAGCGTTCGTGAGCTACAGCTCACTTCATCGGATGTAGCTCACGAAAGCTTATGCTCAAATTAAATTTGTTGATCTCTAAGGTGCCACAAGTACTCCTTTTCTTTTTGCAGATACAGACTAACACGGCTGCTACTCTGAAACCTGGTAATGGTTTTGTTACTGTGTTACTTAGAATTTGATAGATTGATAAGTGGCCGCTTGTCAGGGCCATTATGTATTGTAGGCCAGTGATTCTTGCACTTTTTTCATAGTAATATACCACATCTTAATAGAGAACAACTCTTGGGAAAATCCCTTCCCACTCACAATTGTCCAGACCACATCCTCTCCCATTCTTTATCGTTTGACATCTTGATGGCAAGTACAATGATTGCTTACATGGAAAAGTAATATTGAGAAAATATTTTGTTAATTTTAGAAGTCATCTTCTTAAATTTAGAAGCTGGTAACACAGAGAACAGCAGCCTCTCTGCAGATCACCAGCAAGTGATCTGTGGTCCACTAGTGCTCCACAGACTACAGTTTGGGGCTCTCTGTAGACTATCGATCCTGGTGGAGAGGTCTTTAGTAATTTGGCAATGCCATGCTACAGTCCTGGGTGAGCAGGGACCACACTCCTGCTAGAACTTGCCTTGGTTATTGCACTTGATTTATTTTATTTTCTTCTTGCATTTTGAACTTAAAAGGAGACTGATATAGTGGAGCTCCAAAGTGGAAATTGCCGTTAATTTTAGCAGGTGAAGGCTTCACACTGTCATTTTGAAAAGGATGCCTCTGTAAACCCGAATTTGGGAAAACTGCATTTTCATTAGCACCCTCCAGCAAGTGGAAAGACCCAGTACTGTAGCCAGAAAATCATTTTAAAGTCAGTGGAGTAGTCACAGGTTGAAGAACAGCATCATCAGAGTTTTACAATAGGAAAAAATATTGGGGTTTTTTTTAGGTAACTGGCAGCTGACTTAGAATTTGTTTTTAAAAATAAAGGCAGACCATGATTGCAATTCACGTCTATCTCTTTTTAAATTTTTTCAGAACTTGAGAGAGTCTTGCTGGGAAAAGGCAGGCTACTTCTTTGATCTTCCAGATTTCTTATCATGGAAAGCAACAGGTGTCACTGCCAGGTATGTTAATTACAACTGCATGATTTGTTTTTCTTCTATTTTTCCTGTGCATGTTTCTGCCTTAAATCATATTGACTGGATATGCTGTATGTACATCTGTATGTGATTTAGCCTATTCAAAAACATCTTGAACCTATCTCCTACTTCCAGTGTACATTCCTGAACACAATTGTTCCTGTGAGCGCTGTAATTCTCAGATACAGTATGTTGCTACAACCATCAGTTAATTGATCTTGTGCTCCATTTTTGGAACATAAGTAGGATTGCGTTACCTATTTCTAGTTGTAGTCTACTGAAATTTGTTTTCACTGACAAATGAAAATGCTGCAGTTTTTGACCCCAAAACCCCCAAACAAAAAAATTTTTTTTCAGTCTGTGTGAGATCTAATATATCTTGTTAAAAATGAACAATGGGTATAAAATCACTCCCTCAAAACATCCCAGCAAAGCACATATTTTATTACTTTAACGTCAAATATCAGTGTGTGTTAGGTGTATCCTAGGGAGCGATTAATAGTGTTGCCTTGAGAAAATTATTTAAAATCCTGATTAAAGAGACTGGAATATGAGAGAATTACACTGCAGATGTACAAATACTTTTAAAAGTTTAGTAAGATACCAGTACCAGCTATTTAAAAAATACATAAGGCGTGATTCTACTTTCAGGGTGGTATATGTCAAGAATATCTCCAGTGGAGTTATAACTGTGTAAAACTAGTGTAAGAGGAGAATCAGGCCCGGCATAGTTTAAGGGTATGTCTAGACTGCAAAAGAAGACCCACAACAGTGAGTCTCGGAGCCTGGGTTAACTGACTCGGGCTCGTGCTATAGGGCCAAAAATACCAGTGTAAATGTTCTGACTCAGGCTGTACTCTGGGCTCTGAAACCCGGTTTGGGGGAAGAGTCTGAGCCCAGGTTCCAGCCCAAGCCAGAACATTTTTATCTCCATAGTGCGAACCCGAGTCAGTTGATCCAGGCTCTGAGACTTACTGCCCCCGGTCTTTTTTTTTTTTTTTTTTTTGCAGCATCGATGTACCCTGAGCCTCCCCAGGAGTATAGGACAGGTCTCCCTTGCCCCCAACCCTTTTGCGTTCAGGTTAGACTTTCTGTCTATCCATTTACTTAAGAACAGCCACCAGTTGTCAAGAATCTCGCTTCCATGAGTGGACTAGTACTGGGTTTGTTTTAAAACAAACCAAACGAACCAACCAACCCCTGGCAAAGAGTGTTATTTCTTGTAAGAAAGTACTTAGTATCGTTGTTACTTGTAATGTGGTAGCTCCCATGAGCTCCAGTCATTGACTAGGACCCCATTTTGCTACACAAACACACAACAAAAAGACTGTCCCTGCCCCAAAGAGCTGGTAGTCTGAAGTATCCCTCTCAGCCGCCCCACAGCATGTCAGACCTGTTCTAGTGTCAAGAGCTTGAATCCTAAGGGTCCAAACTGCCCCTCCTCAGAACCCCTGACCCATCCAACCCCCCTGCTCCTTGTCCCCTGAATGCCCCCTCCCGGGACCCCCTGCCCCTAACCGCCCCCTTTCCCTCCCCCCCCCGGGTCCCGCGGGCCGGATGTGGCCGTAGTTTGCCCACCTCTGCAACACAGTATAGCATACTTTCCAATACCCCACTCTACACGGTATGCCATACCTTCCAACCCACCAATGTATACAATACAGCATACCTTCTAATACCCCACTCTGTGTATACAGTATTTTCACAGCTTGTAACTTTATAAACCCCTATTAGGTATCCACGTATTGTAATAGAAATAATATTGAAGTATGGATCCATGTAACATTTAGCCATGAAGGGATGGGTACAGTAAGGTGACGCTCAGGATCGCTGCATACCTGTTGTGTACTTTGCATCTGTGGGAGAGAGCAGCTAATGACACTTTGTCCTTATCCTTTCTCTGGAAACTCTTTGCAGTGAAACCGTTGCCATCAGTGCTACTTTCTGTATTTCCAATGTGAGCTGGAAGTGGCTCTCTTGTTACCTAGCAAGACTACCACAATGCTACCCTGGGAATAGGGCACACACGCTGTAGACTTACAGAAACCTGAGTGCTAATGCAAACCCACCACCTGACCTGTCCAAACTTCCTCAGTCAAAAGACTTTACGTATGAAAAGAGGTGCCACCTCGGAATGTGCTGCTAAGGGTATCGCGTGAAAAGAGGCCATCAGCTAAGCATGCTGTACAGCTCTTCCTGCATTCGCTACAAATCACAGGCCCAGCAAAACCAGGAGAGGGTTTTGTGGCTCTCAGAGGACCCGAGAGTCAGTAACTGCTTCTGTCTCAAGGCTCCAAGAGAGGGGGAATAATGAAAACCAAAAGACACATTGCTGGAAAACATACCCACAGCCCTGCTTACTATACAATAGAGCAGTGGTTCTCAAACTTTTGTCCTGGTGACCCCTTTCACATACCAAGCCTCTGAGTACGACCCCCCCTTATAAATTAAAAACACTTTTAAATATATTTAACACCATTATAAATGCTGGAGGCAAAGCAGCGTTTGGGGTGGAGGCTGACATCTCGCGGCCCCCCCGTGTAATAACCTCGCGACCCCCTCAGGGGTCCCGACCCCCAGTTTGAAAACCCCTGCAATAGAGCAATTTCCCTCTTTAAAGCCTATACCTGAGGGAAGAATGGAATGTGGGGATATGACATTGGCCCACCCTGTCTAGACTCGGAAATAGGTTGTGTTGAAAAATGTGATAGTTCAAGCATGTTAGCAAACACGTTTTTAAACACCACCTATTTTCCCAGTTTAGACCTGCCCATTCAGAAGAGGGGCAAGGAAACAAGGAAGGGGCACTGGGCATGTTAGAAAGTCCCAGTTCAAACCACTTGAGCATCCAACCAGAGAGCTCAAGCAGTTACACCCCAGCCCAGAGAACTCAGCTGGCCTATGGCCTTGAGCTGCTCTTGTCAACCCCAATAGTAGGGGCTTTAGCAAGGTGAAATTCACTTGTCTGCAGGCAGGATGTCATGAACAGAAAATTCCCTGGGAATTGGGGTCCTACCATAATTAATCCTAAGGGATTCATCATGTGATGGAGGAAATCCAGGGCGTTTTAATTCTGACTGGGATTCTGGGAGGGCAATGGAGTGAGTGAGCGAGCATTCACCCCTGGGCTGCCACCACTACATACACAGACAATACCCCACTCTTTTCCTACAAGCCAGAGAGGTACTCGGTGCTTTCCTTTGTTTCAGTCTTTAAAAAATACCAGTTGCCCATCCATCCAGGCCGCATGGCTGTTTCCTTGCTGCTGCCACTCCCCGCAGAGTCCTGGCCTATGCTGCCCCCCCATCCTCCCATGATCCCCCACGATCATTCTCAGTGTCGCCAGCAGCCCCACCTACCTATCTGCTCCCTCCCTTCTTCCCTCCCCTGAGCCCTCCCATTTTGCCCCCTCCATGCAAGAAAGAAGCTCACCAGGGCAGGGCAAGCAGCCGCAGAGCTCAGGCAAGGCACTCTCCTCCTGACCTGAGGCACATACCTGAGCACAGCTGTAACTCCCCACCCCCCTCTGGAATGTTCCCCCCCTCAGGCATCTGGGGAGGGGCATGTGACCATTCCTGCCCCTCCCTAAGGTCGTCCCTGTCAGTGAGTGTGGCATAGGGCAGGACCCACCACCCCATAGACAGCACTGTGAGACGGGCTTCCTCCTAGAGCTCCTGGGTGCACAGAGGATATGTGCCTGTTGCCACCCCCTTATCTGGCTAGAAGTCCTTGCAGTCTTCCAGTGATTCCATCTAGCAAGCTGGAGAGGATAGATTTGAGCTATTTTTTATTGGGCTATGAGTACTCTCTGTAGTACTTTACCCCCTGAGAAGCTGGTGAGTAAGGCAGCGGAGTAGGAATCAACCCCCCTTTTCTCCAGACACACTGGGCTCTACAACGCGGCCACGGGGCCAGATGGTTAATACTTCAAAATAATACATGAATAAAACGTGAAATGTTCTTAGTGTGGTAAAGACTTGGGAAGCTAAAGAGCGTGCACTCCGTGTATTATCTGAACATTGTGTATAACTCTAACACAGGGAAATTCTTGAAACACAGCATTTCCAGATCATTGTTAAAGGAGGGAGATGGTTTCAAATGGGAGTGTGTTAAAAAAGCCATTTTTTACCTTGTTAGAGGAGAGAAATCCATAGCAGTGATGCATCAAGTTACTCCCTCCCACTTTCAGTGTTGGCAGCCACACTCTGTCTAAAAGAGATCCTCTTTTTTTTTTTTTTTTTTTTTTAAATGTTCTCTTCCTCTGAGGAGCAACAGTCCTCCCTGTCTGGCACATTCAGACCCAGAAACTAGCTGCTTGTGCTGTAATTCAATCTTAACCTGACCCCACTAGGATACAGACTCACAGTTTTGAAAGTAGGAGGATCAAGTCACCGACATTTAGTATGTTGAGCCAGCGGTCATATCTCTTAATGACAGTCATGTCGCTAGTTTAGGGGATACAAGAGTTGGGCCACTCACCTTCTTCTCAGATAGTGTTGGCAGAAAGTTTTTAAAGAAAATATTTCTGTCACAGCCCCCCCCGTTTTTTTCTTTCTTTTTTGTAATGCGATCGCTTAACCTCCAGCCTTCTGCAGCTTGGGAGAGCAGATTGGAAAGAACAGCACAGTCTTCCACCAGACTTAAAAGGAAAACTTCACTGTCATGCTGACTAATCCTTAAGTCTCTTGGGGAAACAAATGATCCGATTAAATTGTAAAGGTTACACTGTGTCTGCAGCCATCCCGCTTGTAATACCTGATGGATCCAAGTGTTTGGTAATAACTGCTGCTGCAGTAGTGAGGAGGACTGATGGAAACCAGGATAACAAGATGACAAAGCTGCCCTTATGTGTGAAAGCCTCTTATTGTGTCTTCCTTCAAATCACTCCTTAAAACTCACCTCTGCTGTGATTTTCCACAAAACACTAGACTGTAGGTAGGCTGGTGGTTTGCTGTGATCACTGCTTACTACACTAACCATAGTCCTCTTACTGTTACCTGGTGCTCTCCCATCTCTTTGTTACATCTGGCTGTTGTCTTTTGTTGGATAAGAAATTGAGAGTTCTTTGTAGCTGGGACAGTCTTTCTGTGATCAGTGTCTAGCACAATGGGCTTCCAATCGCTTACTGGGCCCCCTAGACATGACTGCAATACAAATAACAATAATGCAAGGGTAGAGAGATCTTATAAATAAACCACAATGTTCTACTACAATGGTCCAAGCACTATAGTAATGCCAATGAAAGCTTAGTGCGTGAAATTTGCAGCCTCCTCTCCAGCCCTTGTGCACAAGGTAAAGAGGCTGGATGAGGCAGAAAAGGAGTCTAAACCCCCCAGCTCCAGATAAGAGAATTCTCCAGGTGCAAGAATTAAAGAGGACAACATCAGGTTGTCATCAAGGTTCCATTTATAAACCTGGTCATAAAAGGCATGCTAGGGACAGGGCTTGAGTGGGAATGTTATGTCAGAGGTAATGCTAGGGAGTTTCTCAGCAATGATGCTGTCCCTAATCAGCTGGCGACAGGCTGCCATAAGTTAGCTGGAGCTCCAGGGTTGTCTGAGTTATACTCGGTTCTGCTACAGACTTGGGAGGGCACAGAGGTGGCTTAATGCCATCTTGGCCCCATCTTCTGCTGGGTTGTGAATTCTGGGCTAGGCCTCTTAAAGGCCCAGCACAGAATCTCACCAATTGTTATGAAAGATACTGTAGAATACTGGTGTATACTCCAAATAGACTGTGTACTTCATATGTTCAAAGTGCTGTGCAAGTGTGAACAAATCAAGGGCCAGATTCTTGCACCCTTTCTCAGTGGGACTACTAAGAGTGAGGCACAGTACTAGTCAGCGTGAGTAAAAGTGGCAGAACTCAGTCGCAATAAAGAAGGAATCTTGTAAGTTTTTGCTGATGGATACCTTGGTAGAGTAACTGTGATCCTGAAGGGATTTTTGTTGCAAAATGTTTCCATTTCTATGCACCCCATTGATCAGGAAGCAGGAGCATTTGTACAGGTCTGAGGCCCTGATTCTTCAAAGACTTTCACAAGTACGTTACATACTGTGAGTAGCCCCTTTGGCTTCCATGGGACTACTCGGTAAGAGTTAATCACATGTATAAATCTTTGCAGGATCAGGGAACTGTGTACTTAAACAGTTCTTATTGTGTTTGTAAGCTTAAATTTGTATATCTTTGGCCTTTGAGTATCCTTAATGGCTTGAACCCCCTCACTGCATATCTACGAGTTGTACTATGGATTTACATAAAAACCACAGAAATGTCCTTATATGCTTCATACCTGAAGGCAGGCAGCTCAAACATATTCTGAGATTCGAACAACTACCGTTTGTCACTAGTTGTCTTGATGATAGACACCATGCATCCAGTAGCTGCATAGAACTAGTTCAAAATTGCTGTATTTTTAGAGGTTTCTAGTAAACTCCAGCTGTTCACAGAGGATTATTGTCTGAGATCTTCCTTATACAAAAATGTATTCATTTCTAAGATTCCTACTTAGGAACAATGAAAAATAAGGCCTTTGTTCTAAATGATATGCAGTACTGCTTTTCTTAGGATTGATGTGTTTGCCCAGCTGGGTTCTACCTTAAAAAATTGTATGGATACTTTTTTAATATAGAAAGGATGGGCACCAGTCTTGACATTTAGATTTTCACCTGGCTTGTTTCAACAAAGCTATGGGGGGGGGGGGGGAGAGGGAGAAGAGGAGAGGAGGAGAGAGTTGTTTTTCTCAGATGTGTTAGTAATGCTCTTCAAAGGCTCAGCACTTTTACTCATGGTGAGTGTGACTCACCACCCTCCTCCACCTATTACCTCTAACTTTTTTCTTTATATGGTGTTTTGAGTAAAGGTAGCTTAAAAATAATCTTCCAGGCACAATTGGTCCAGCTACAGGTGACTGTATTATGGATGGAGAACTCTTGTCAGAAATACACCCCTCTTCTGCATGCTTCTGAAATCTCGTTAAGGACTGCAAAACAAACAAGAATGGGGCTGGGCTGCAAAGTCAGATCCACATCCAAATTTTCACATCAGGAGTGTTCTGATCTAGGATTTTGCTTCGGGGACATCTCTGATTACAAGCAGTTCACTCATTGGAAAGGTAGAGGCTCCAGTGGGTTTATTTGGATTAAGATGAACCATTAAAAAAAATTAAAACTGTGGAACAGGATTTGGAATCATAGTTAAGAATGTCAATTGATCCATAACAGAGGTGGAGTATGTTGAACATGGCACTGGGTGTGCTTGTAAAAGAAAGAATACTGTTACCTACTGTACATAGGAAGGTAGAAATCCTGGGAAAATAAAAATAAGAACTTGAGAAGTCTAGAATGGGATGAACAGACCTAAGGTTCAGATCCCATTTGAAAGTCTGCATGGTTCACTCAAAGAAAATGATTTACATGAAATTTGATCAGCCTTTAAAAAAAAGGAAAAAAAAAGTCCTGTAGAGATACCCTGCTTAATTACTCTCTATCTTCTGGCCCCTTGGAGTCTCTGGAAGAGAAGATGTTGCCATGCAGGCAGTTGATACTTCTCCTTCTGTGTGGGGTATGAGAGATTATCTGCGGATGGCTTCCTTACAGGGATCTCAGTGTCCAAACCTGGCCCAAATAAAATAATTTCTATAAGAAGCTGATACATACATTTATGGGCTTTGTCTACATTACACAGACCCAAAGGCAGATGTTTATGGTCTTTAAGAAACATTGGTGAGACATGGTTAACTAATATTAGATTTACTATGTATATAATATATTAAAAAACCCAGAAATTCCTGTAAACAGACCAGACTGAAAGGAGAGAGATTTTCTTTTTCTTATGATCATGCTATTGAACACCTGAGTTCAGTTCCTCATCTGGTGTAAATTGGAATAGTTGCCAGTTTACACCAGCTGAGGATCTGGCCTTTTTATAACATTTGCACAACATTAGGGTCAGATTCTGCTCTGTTACACAGCATTAACTCCAAAATAACTCCTTTGGATTCACTGGAGTTAATTCTGATGTGCACCAGTGTAACAGAATGCAGCATCTGTCCCCTCATTTATTTGGAACAATGGAAGCTATTAGTAAAAAGGAGAGTGGATGATTCAGTGGTTATGGTACTAGTCAGTGACTTTTAAGAGCTGGGTTCAAGCCCCTGCTCTGCCACAGTCTTGTCATGTGACCTTGGGCAAGTCACTTAGTCTCTGCGCCTCAGTTCCTCCCCTGTAAAATGGGAATAATTGCACTTCCCTGCCTCACAGAGATGTTGTGAGGATATAAATCCGTTCCAGGCAAGTTAGTGGGGGGCAATACTGAGTACCACATGTAGGTAGGTAGATAGTTCAGTGCTGAAAACTTGAGAGAGTGTTTGTGGAGGGAAACTGGTGCTTGTTAGAGAATTTATTAGAAGGAACAGGTGAAAGTGAAATGATTCTCTGAGAGGACTGTGTGCCTTTTTAAGGGGTTTAATAAGATGCAGTAACTGGATCAGTTCAGAGACTTGTGGTCAACTGCTCTCCCCCTCCTTCCCAGCACTCCCATGATGACTAATGAATGCTCCTTGGCTGGGATTCCGGTGTTTGGCTTCTCCTTGTTTACATTCTGTGCCAACTTCAAAAGATGCCTGGTCTAAAAATCAGGCTTCTCTCTGAAAAGAAAAGAGCCTGGGCATCTTTTACAAGGCTGCACTAATTAGCATTGTGGCCCATGTGGCAGAGGCAATATCCTGCATTGTGCTGGGGTTTGGGGTTCTGGTTATAAAATAAAACCTAAGACTTCAAACACAGACCATTTGGGGAAAAGGGGAATTTATCTTAGGGAACAAGGGATGATATTTTAATTTCTTAAGCAGGACGGACAAAGTGTCTGTGAACTTCCTGTGCCAGAGCTGACCGTGTACTGCCCTCTGACTGAACCTTTTCTAAGCCAAGAGAGAGACGCACTCCCTTTCGTGATTGTCCCAGTTCTCCATGCTTTTAGTGAATTCAGAACGTGGTCATCTGAGACTAGCTCAGTTGCTCCGTTCACCAGTGTGGAAACAGTGACATGTTTCATATGGTAAGGACCTAAGGTAGAAAAGTATCATGCCTGAAAGAGTGGGAGTGCCCTCATTATTGAGGAGAGGGATTTTGATGACTCCTGTTTTGTGGGGAAGCTGGCATTTCTTTTTCTTTTCATGAGCCCTCCATTTTTTAATTTGTTTTTTTTTGTGGCAGTGTGTGAGATAATTGTGTCCATTATATAACTGTGCTTGTAGTGTGACCTACTGGAATTGTGCATCTGTTGTGTGGCCTAGTGGAAGCAGTGTGGACTGGTGGATAGACTGGGACTCGGGAGATCTCTGTTTTTACTCCCAGCTCTGCTACTAGGCTGCTGGGTGAGTTCGGGCAAGATACTTCCCTTCTCTGTGCCTCAGTTTTCCCATATGTGTAACCAGGATAATGACATTGACCTCCTTTTTAAAGAGCATTGTGATCTGTTGACGAAAAGCATGTATAATACCTAGCTATTATTATTTTTTATTATTAGTAGTATTGGGAGGGGAGCTCAGTCTTCATGTCCATTCTGTCCTTGGCCTGTCCATATTCAAGAAGTCTTTCGCAGTAGTTTTGGATGAGTTAGTGAATTGGATGCATCCCTGTAATTCTTTGCTTCTTTTGTATTTCTGAAATAATGTAGTCCCCTCTCCTGATTGGTCAAAATAATCACCACAATGTCTCATTAGTATTAACCAAAATCTGTTTTACTGGCAAACTGGATCAGAAAATTCTATTTTAAAATAAGAAAATTAGACATAAAGTAACAAGACTCCAGTTACTTGAGTAGTGTTAGTTCTAAAGGTATCGACCTTTTGTATTTCAAGGCACTTACTACCCTAGCAGTGAATGTCTGTTTTATGGTCACAATCCAGTTACCTTCAACATCATTTGAGATTTTTGTCATTGGTTTCAGGGGGAGCAGAATTGAGACCTCCCTGCAAAGAGGTTTTGTCTCTCTCTCCATGTTCCACACTCCCCCCCCCATCTTTTAAAAAGTTTATTTTAAGTTCATTTTATTCCTGTTTCTTTCTATGCCAGTATTATGGCTGTTTGAAGAAAGAACCAAAACTTTAAAGGGAAACTGTCAACTTAAAAATCATACTGTGTCTGAAAGTTTGCACCTATTACTATTACAACTAGCATCTAAGATGTCTATAACTGAAAGAAATGAAAGAGGAATAGTTAATACTAGTTATTCAGCTTGTTTACTTTGTGCATTTGATACCAATTTGTATATAACCAGTTTCACTGTTTTCTGCTTTTATAGGCAGTTACTTTCCACTTCTTTTTGTATGCACAGCAAGAGGGGAGAGAAACATGCTTTAAAATAGGAAAATATTGTATACACACAAACATAGGCAGGGGCCTCAAGGACAGGTGCAGTACAGGACATGACTTAACTCATTTTTAGAAATTGACTAGATTTCAAGTTGACATGTCTCTTTAAAAGATTGTGTCCTATGGGTCTTCAGTTACTAAGTAGTTTGCTGGAGTTTTGTTTTGTGTCTTGGTTATAAAAATTGTTATCATGTATTGCGAATGTTTGCTAGGAAGCATACAGGCAAATAGAAAATGCTAGCTATTGTTATTGTACAAATGTCCTTTACAAAACATTAGCAAGATAAACCGATGTGTTTTCCAAATGATCTTCAGATCTTTCCTCTTAGTAGGGCCTTAGTAATGTCTAGCTATAGCTGTACAGTGGAATGAAATTGCATTCCAAGTTTTTAACACCTTTAAATACACTCCTTCAATATGGTTCAAGGGTTTACATTCACACCTTATGTAAATGGTTACTTCTATAAAGATTTTTTTAAAAAGGTGTTTGGGCTCTTAATTAACAGGGACAGAGCCAGGTCCTTAATTTTGTATTGTGCTTGTTTGCCTTTAGGAAAAAGTCAGCTAGGTCAGTATAGAAAAGGAGTGGGGGCAGGAGCTGTAGTAGATGTATTAACTGGCAGCTTGCCACAGAGACATTGAACTCTGAGCCAAGCATGAAGTCATTTTGAACTCAAGGAGTCTCACTAATCCGAGGCAATGTGTCTTAATTTGACAAAGTAAAGACTGCTTGATAAGCAACCCTGCTACAAATTCTGTTCAACAGGGGTGTTTGTAAGTTTAGATAGCAAATGAGGAATGTGGTGATGTGAAAGAATCATCTTGTTTTCTGGTGCTTACTCCCACAAGCCCGAAGGCAGGCTTGGCTCGGCTGTTCACTGCAGTTTGGGCTGTGCAGTGGCTTGATGTGAAATTTGAGAAACATATGTAGTTTTCTATTTCAGGAAAATGATCTCAGGGATTGAATGTGTGTTCTGTTGGCTGTTAAGCTCTGATCTCGCCCAGTGTGATAGTGGTTCGTTCTTTCTTTATAATGATGGGTAAGAAGTTCCTAAGCACTTTCTATCAGAATTCATGTATTCACTTCTTGTTAATCATTGTATTCCTTCATGTTCGAAATGCAACCTCCTACATCATAGGAAAGATCTGAAGAAACAAATTACTGCACCACAGAAAATTATTCTATACCTTTCGTTTTCCCATAATTGTCATTTGCATTTATTTCGGGTGAGTAGAAGATAGTTTTCCTTCAAGGAAAAGGAGCCTGTATTTAAACAACCCTTTCCTTGTTTATCATGTGCTGGAGCAATATATATTCATATATATGAAAATCTTAATTACTAGCTTCTCTATTAAGGTTCAGATAATAACCCCTTTCTCTTAGTATCTGCAGAAGGGTGATCAGGAAACTCTGATATTCACTTTACTGAGTTTCTAACCAGTGGGAGTGGGATTGGGGTTCTATTAAGGAACTTGAAGGGGTGGGTGGTTGCCAAACCCCACAGATCCTGGGAACTGGCAGGGAATGGCAACCCAACCCAGTCAAGGGATTGTGTTTTCGCAGCGCTCTCCCCGGCACCATGGCTCCTTTAGGACATGGGGCAGGGTGCGGAGATCGCATAGCTATTATATCTGTTACTGATTTCTATTGCAGTATCACCTGAACTCCATCGGGGCTCACATGCTCGCTGTCCTAGGCACTGTACAAAGCCCTTGGTCATCACATTTCCATGGCATCTTCTCTGAACTCCTGTATGTGTAAAATACTGTGGGTGGGTAATCTGCACAAGCCCATCTCCATTTATGAGGTCTCCTCTCCATTCAACAAGAGCACAAGTAACTGGTGTTATGGCAGCTGTTCTTGTCTAGATTTAAAATAGAATAGAAAGCAACTTTGTTTATATTTCTCTTAGGGCCTTTTCAGCAATAATAGTACGTTTATTGTATGTATATGTATATAATGCAAATACTCAGTAAACTCCTAAACACAGGTTTCTAAGTATGATAATCCACATGCCAAAAGAGTTCCCATCAATAAAACAAAAAGATACTGTAAAGTATGCAATTTGTGTGTGTGTATGAATATCTATCTATCGATCAATCGATCTAAATAAAAATATTCATGTGTGTGTGCTTGGACACAATGCTTAAAGGATTACAGCATGCTTACATTAATTACCACATGGCCACAAGTTCCAAATAAATCGAAAAGTGGGAGATTCCTTTTGTTGTTGTTGTTTTTAAACTGTGCCCTTCTATATAGTACTTTGCATATGAGGAAGTCTCAGTGAATGAGGCCTTAAAATATCTGTCTGAGTACAGAGGAATTACCCTGATTTTACAAAAAGGAAAGGAGTACTTGTGGGTAAACCAAGGCACAGTGTTTTAAGGGTAAGATTTTCAAAAGTGCCTAAAGGAGTTGGGCATCTAAGTCTCATTGACTTCCAGTGGGAATTGGATACCTAGCTCGGGTAGGTATTTTTGAAAATCCCAGCCTATGTGGCTTGTCCTACTTCATGAAGCAAAGCTGTGTCAGAGCCTGGATTCTGGCCTAGTCCTCCTGACTCCCAAACGGATGCTTTCACTACAAATTTTCCATCCTTTTTTTTTTTTATTGTAACATGGCGTGGTTGTAATAATAGTCTTGTCCTATGTGTGACAAAGTTCCTGCTCTACCTTGGTGGGTCTTGTGCTTATTGGCGGATTTGCTCACCTTGGAGCTTCATGGCAGCCCTCAGCTTGGCCGTTTTTCTGAATTCACAGTCGACTCCTCCTGTATCTGACCAGGAGTTGGGAGGATTTGGGGGGAACCCGGGCCCGCCCTCTACTCCGGGTTCCAGCCCAGGGCTCTGTGGAATGCAGCTGTCTAGAGTGCCTCCTGGAACAGCTGTGTGACAGCTACAACTCCCTGGGCTACTTCCCCATGGCCTCCTCCCAACACCTTCTTTATCCTCACATAGGACCTTCCTCCTGGTGTCTGATAATGCTTGTACACCTCAGTCCTCATAGAATCATAGAATATCAGGGTTGGAAGGGACCCCAGAAGGTCATCTAGTCCAACCCCCTGCTCAAAGCAGGACCAATTCCCAGTTAAATCATCCCAGCCAGGGCTTTGTCAAGCCTGACCTTAAAAACTTCTAAGGAAGGAGATTCTACCACCTCCCTAGGTAACGCATTCCAGTGTTTCACCACCCTCTTAGTGAAAAAGTTTTTCCTAATATCCAATCTAAACCTCCCCCACTGCAACTTGAACAGTCCTCCAACAGTCTGCGTTCTCACTCTCAGCTCCTAGCGCCTCTTGCTCCCAGCTCCTCACACGCACACCACAAACTGAAGTGAGCTCCTTTTTAAAACCCAGGTGCCCTGATTAGCCTGCCTTACTTGATTCTAGCAGCTTCTCGATTGGCTGCAGGTGTTCTAATCAGCCTGTCTTAATTGTCTCGAGAAGGTTTCTGATTGTTCTGGAACCTTCCCTGTTATCTTACCCAGGGAAAAGGGACCTACTTAGCCTGGGGCTAATATATCTGCCTTCTATTACTCTCCTATAGCCATCTGGCCCGACCCTGTCACATAGGATGCAGGAGAAAAAATGCTTTGTGTTATTTTCAGTGGCTAGCTGTCCAAATCTGTTAATTTTAGTAACTTTCACTGGAAATGCTGATCATACCTTTGACTACATTGAGAATGTAGGGGTTAACTTATGCTATTCCTTTAAAGTTGCATTACTTTTTTGCTTATTTATTTTTGCATTCACGTTGTCCATACAGGAGCCTCTTAACGAGTAAGTATCTTAACAGCTCAAACTTCAAAGGCAGATTCCTCCTTGCCCACAATCGTGATAGCAGTTTTGCCAGTGCTGTGACCTTTAAAATAACATATTTTTATGGTTGACCTGTCACCTGCCTGTAAAAGTCATCATAGATCAAGGGCACAATGCTTTCAAGAATGCATCTAACGAACATAGACATTTCAACTTATATGTTCTGTCATTTTTTGATTGTGATAGACCATCTGCCACCTGAAGTCTAAGTAAAATATGGTTATTGATTTGATGTAAGTGCCTGACTGTAGCCTCTACTTACATTATGATTCTGTACGCTTTTACTGTATGTTGCAAATTGATGCTCCTAGATAGTGAGACCAGCATTATATAAGTATATAATGTGTTCTGTGAAGTCATTGAGGATTGGCTTTTTTCCTCCTTTATTCCTATGCCATCCCATTAAGCTGCTCGTTAGATGAAAGGCTGTAATTCATTTTCTAGCAGGTGAAGTTTATTTGCGCTTGTGGAATCAAAGAAGTTCCGAGAGTGTTTATTTTTTATTATCTGCTGCATGCAATTACGTTTTAACCGTAAGGTCCATCTGCTTCTCTTAAGTCAGCCCCGAAGGAATGGTGAAGGCAGGAGGGCAAGGCAGGAAAGAATAAAAGTTGTGTTCATTAGTGTCACATGCACTGTCTACCCAAGGAACTACATTCTGCTGGGTGCGAGATGTTCAAAGGCTCAGCTTATCACCGTGGGTTTTAGTTTCCTGTTAAAGATAAGGGGTGAGTTTCCGTGCTGTGTCTCTGAGGCTTTAAAGCCACCCTTTGCCCCTGAAGGGGAGGGCACGAGACCCCAGGCTGCCTACAGGCTGCAGAGTTGCTTGGAATCTCTGTGGTGCTGCATGCTGTGGCTCTGCCCCTGACATACCCCTCTTATCTCTGCCATGCCCGCTATGTCCCTGTCTGTGATGGTGTCCGGGGGAGGCAGCCTTACAGCCGTGTACGCGTTGCCTGTGGCTGAGGAGCCCTCCCCAAGATGGGGCTTTTGGGGCGCTTCTGCATGGTGTAAAGGTGTCAGAGAGGAGGGCCTGCAGCAGAGCTAGTCTCTGGGCAACCTAGCAAGCACAGCTGGCCTGTGGAAGGCTGCCTGATTGGTGGAAGGAGTCAGCTGATCCGCTCTTAAGGCCAGCAGCAGTTCAGTGGCTGTGATAACTCCTATGCCTGCTTGTTCCCAGCCTGTCTTGGCCCCAGCCTGTTCTGACTCTTGGCTCCAATTCCTGATCTCTAACTTCAGCTCTGACCCTGGGCTCTGGCATCTGGTCTGTGACTCCAGCTCTGACTTCAGCTTTGACCATAGCCCAGTCACTGTACAAAGTCACACATACTTATCATCAGGAAATAGGTTTTATAGAAGGAATGGGTGAACATATTCAGATGAAGCAAGAACTAACTCCAGCCTTCTCTCAAAACTTTAACCAGAGCTGATCTGAACTTCTTTAGAGGTTTGAAAAAATTGAGAACTTTTTTTTCTCATCATATTTTCACTTTCACAGTGTACTTTCTGCTTTTACAGGTTGAGGCTGGGTCTGTAAGAAGTACTACTGTAATGCCACATGAAAAGTGATGAGAAGGGTGAGGAAGTAGCAGAAATCTCATGAGAGGGAGCCTGTTCTCATGTGACTTCCATCCCACTCTTGCAGGAACAAGTAATTGGTTGAGATTCCAAACTTTGTGTTCCTTTATATAAACCTGAACTTGAACTCTGGCTTTTTGAAGTTGATTTGTCTCTGGTTGCTAGTATTTAATTAATTTAGTGAGTGATTCTTGGGAAAGCAACACTGTGATATGATCTTACTTTAACGAAAAACTTGGTGTGAGCATTTCCTGTCTTTGTAAGGTGGCAGGAGTCCCCCTGGAGAGATTGGGCATATTGTGGTCTTTGCACTGTCCTCAACACAAGGATTGCACCAGGGTAGGGATTCTGTCAGCACTGGCCTCATTCTGCCAGTACTAGCCTCTCCACAGTGGGCAAGGAAGGGTGTGATGGGGGCATGGGCATGCTAGTGACCACCCTTCCACCTGACATCCCTGTAAGCACACACACAGGACAGAGCAACACTGGCAGGGTGCAGAATGGAGTAGCTGCTATGCCCTCTTTAAAATATGATGCCTTTCTGGGGTCTTACTGGGGTGTGTTTATACACCATATCCTCAGCACAGGACTGGGCCTTAAAGGCACAGTGGTGTTCTTTATCATTCTCCACTTTACATACTGAACTGATAACAGCAGATTTGGGTACAACTGTAAACCTCTCTAGATAAGAATCCACTTAGTTCAGGCCACTGTTCTTGTGGTGCTTTCCACACTAAGTTCGACAGGGAACTCTTTCTTTTGAATGCTGGGACAGTTGATCTATCCAGGCCTAGAAATTCACAGAGAGTCTTGAAGTGCAGTGTTATTTCTGAGCCATCTGTAATAGCATAGGCCCCAATACTGCCAACCTTTAATCAATGCAAGAGTCTCACTGACAACAGTAAGTAAGGGTTTGCAAAGCTGATCTCTTCATACCTCTTTAAAATGTTTTCTTTATTCAAGGTTTTTCCCCGTAAATGTGGATCAAAGTAAAGCTCTTCATATGAAAAAGCAAACTTTGAAGAACATTATCAAGTGATGTTAATTTCCTGTTGTTCTCCTACCTGAAGTAGTTTGCTTATTTGGTTTAACTCATACTGAATTGTTGAGGGGTGAGGCGAGAGAGAGAGGGAGAAGTGAAAGCATAGGTAGACACAACACAAATTAACCTATGAATATAATATTCACAAAATTGATAGAAACTACTGTAAGCAGGTCTGTAAGGCATCATCTTCAGCTCTTTATCTTGTCAGTAGTGTAATTTCGCATTATTAAATACATCTGAAATCCTTCTTGGAGGAATATTGCTCAAGGAAACCTCAGTGGGCCAACCTTTTGAAATTGCAAACTAATTCAGAAAGTATTTAATATGTCGAAGCCTTAAGCCATCCATCTCTCAGTTCCTCAGTGCCATACCTAAAAATTTTACACAGTTGAATAATTTAGGTTTTTTTTTTAAATATCTCTGTAAGAAATGCTAGTCTGATGTTTTATTTTCTTAAAGTCTGAACTCCACATAACTTTTTTTTTCAGAACTGTTTATCCTCACTCCAGACATGAACCTTGGAAAGGTAGCAGAAAAAACAAACAGCTGCTGTGTTTTTGGGCAGTCTGCATTCCTTTAAACTTTCTGAGATCAGACTTATGCCTGATTTTCAAGTTATTTGTCCTAGGGCTTAACCACTTTGACTCCTGCTTAAAAATGAGGTAGTTTGCCATTCCAGTGCTGGTGGCAGCTGTCATGCAGAACTTTAATGATTCAAGAACTATGAATATATGATGTGCTCTTGGGAGATTTTATTATTTTTAACTCCACCCACCTCCCCAGTCTTCTTATTTCCATTTTGGTGCCTTTTCCCCAGTCTTTTTACAAGTTCAACATTTTGATGTCAGATAATGTGACCCCATTCCTTGATGAAGTTCTTCCTTTTTAGTTTTTAGGGTAAATTAGGTGCTCATGAAATAAGGTAGTTGTGGACCAGGTTAGAGCCATTCACAGGGCCAGATTGCACTCCTAAATCCACATGCCGAGGATCTCGACCATACTTGGGTCTCTCGTATGGAAAAGTGGGAGGGTCAGGCAACTCTGTGGCATCGCACCCTGGCCCCTTCCTGAGACCATGCAAACTATGGTCAATGGAGCTGTGCTCCAAGAGGAGGCGGAAGCAAGAACTAGGCAGACTTATGTGGGAGGAACTCAGCAAAGGGATCTGTAAAGGGTTTAGTCCCCTTCTGTGGGTTTTCTCATGGGGGCAGGGGGATCCAGTCCAACGCGCGGGGTAACAACATCAGTTTGTTATTCTGCCCCATCTACCTCAAACCTGGCCAGCAGCACCTTGACTTTCATTCTTGGGACTTTCCTGAGCAAAGAACACAGTTATACCAAATTACTTGGTATGTTTGTGATGTGGGTAACAGTCTTATGGGCAACAAACTGAGATAAAAGTGTGCTCACTAGCATCCAGAATTGATGTAAAAACAAGGCAGTCAACCTAGTTTAGACTTGCTGTTCAGTTTGAGTATGTTCATGCCTCTCTTTCAAACCTTATCCAACAAAGCATTGAAGCACATGCTTAAAGTTAAAGCATGTGCACAAGTGCGTTGCTGGTTTGCAGCCTTTATTTTGTATCTAAGTTCATTGGTGAAAACAGCCTTTTGGTTGTTTGAATGTGTGGGGATCTGTTGCTCATTTTATGTTTACCTGCATGGAAACAAAAGTATTCACTGTGCTTTGCTATGTACATTATTCGTTTTTTCTTCTTTAAGTTTGTCATCCAGTCACAGCAGAAATGGTACCAGGTGACTTAGGTAGCCACTTACACGATACAAATAATAAATAGTGAGTAGTTAAAGTGGAAAAGTTTGCAAACAACCTGTAGGCTGCAAATTGTTCAACCAAATTTAGGGTGACCAGATGTCCCATTTTTAAAGGGACAGTTCCATATTTAATCCCTCCTGCAGGTGTCCTGACTTTTTCTTAAAAACAGGCAAATTTTCCCATATTTTGTGTCTTTCCCACATCAGTACTGGCAGGTCCTGCTGAGCCACCAGCGGAGAGTGGGGTGGAGGCCTGGTGGCCAACAATGGGGGTGGGTGTGCAAGGCTGGTGATAGGGCGAACATGCAGTGCACGGGGCCGGTCACTCCCCAGGCTGGTCCGTCAGTGCAGACCCTGCTGTGTGCCGGCTCTCGGCCAGCAGGGTCCCATCCCCTACCCTGTTTCCTGCCGGCGCCGGCTGTGAGCTGCAGTAGCTGGTGAGTGTGGGCAGGCACCAGGCGGCGGACGATTATGTGTCACCTCTGCTGCCCACCCATCGGCCTTTTATGTGCTCCCCCTCTCGCTGGTCTTTCACTGCTTTGCCCCTTCACCCTCCCCAGTCCCGCTGCTCCTGCATATCCCCCCGGCAGGGCAAATCCCACTCCTGGCACTGTGCGGAGAACAAGCCCCTGAGCAGAGCACTCAGATCACCAACAGCCTGGCCGGCAGGCTCCTTCCTTATTTCCCCCACTGCCTCTGGCTGGGCTGGCGCCCCTGGAAGCCCGGGGCGCTGTTCAGGAGGAGCCGAGCCCTGCGTGTGCCAAAGCCCCACACAGGGCTGGCACAGGGAAGGCTCTCCGCCCTTCAGGTAAGCTCTAGAGGTGTGGGGGAAGCGATTTCCAGCCTGTTCCCGCTCCTGCCCCCAGGTATCCTCTCCTGCTGAGCCGCCTCGCTGTTAAAATTAAAGCATGCGCATAAGTGCTTTGCTGGTTTACAGCCTTTATTTTGTCTCTGAGTTTGTATCTCTGGATGGGTTCGCTGAAACCCCTGCAGTCAGGTTCCCTGGGCCCTGGTGCACAATGCATCCTTAGGGCTTAACCCCTTCCTGCCCGCACTCTATCTGGAAGCAGCTGGGTTATGTCGGTGGCCAGCAGCAGCCTGGAGGTGTTAGCTGGCTTTTGATACTGTGCGGGCAGGAAGGGAGAAGCTGCTTCCAGCCACATACGGGGTGGGGGGCGGGAGGGGGAGAAGAGATGAGCTCTGCAAAGACACAGCCAGGCCTTTCTTCCTTGCCACTCTCGTCCCCTGTGGCTGGAAGCAGCTCCCATCCCTTCCCTCCCTCAAGGCTGCTGCTGGCCACATTCTGTTGTGAACCCTTGCAGAAATCTGGGGCGGGGCGGGGGGGCATGTGACCCTGTGTTGCCCCCCACACATACTTGTTGCCTCGGGAAGATGCGGGGGCCAGCTAGGCATGGAGGGTGGAGAGTACCAGGCAGGGAGGGTCGGGTCAGGTCGGTTGGTCAAACCCTGTCCCTACGATGTGAGAGAGGTGTACGGGAGTCTGTGTGTCTCACCCCTGCCTGTGTGTGCATGGGCGGGGTAGGGGTGGGTGTGTCACCCCTGCCCGTGTGAACCCTAAAGCCTTAAAGATAAGAAGGTAAATAAAAATAATCCAACTACACAGTATTTCTTTTTAACAGGGACTCAGTCAGCTTGATGTTAATTTGAATGTTTGTACTGCATAGTTCTGATTTTTGGCTTTAGGTTTGGCTTTTCATTTATTTATTTATTTTTAGTTATTGTAACCCAGAGTTGCCTACTTCTGATCACTGTAGTGTTATGAACCTTCTGCCTGCCCCTCCTCCTTGCCCTTCCACTACCCACGGTAAGTCAGGAAATGAAAACTCATTCAATAAAAGTAGGATTGTAGGATTTCTGTCTCCATTTTGCTGCAGTGGGCATGGGCCATTAATCTCCAGAGCCATATTAGAACATCGTTTTGCTAACTTTCTTTATATGCTAGTCTCCCTTTTCACATTAGACTCAAGAAAATGGCTTAAGTATGTAAAACATTGAAGTATCGGCTTCGACTTCGATTATTGGGGTGAGCAAGACCTAGGTTAGCAAGACTAGGCCCAACCCTGCAATTGCTTACTCGCACTATTCCTTACATAAATGAGTCTATTGACGTCAAGGGACTACTACTCAGTTGAAGTTACTCATGTGCGTACGTGTTTGTAAGACGGAGCCCTTACATAGTACCTTGCACGATTAAAGGCAAACTTGAACCAAGTTCTGAATTTCTCTGATTTTAAAAATACACAGTATTTGTGGTATTTTTAAATGCCCTCACTTCACTGGAAATGCATATGTGGAAATTCTCATGTTGTACATTTTTTATTTAAAGGCTCTTCTTTTCCTTTGCTAAATAGGAGAAAAGGGTATTTAAAATCAGTGTTAGTGCCACATTCCTTTGCTCTTTCACGACTTGATTTTAATTAAGGTTTCAAGAAGTGGAAAGAAAAAGCCTTAAGTGATGTTATTAGAGCTGCATTAAAGAGTTCACCAGAGGTTAGAATAATGGTGAACTCCACCCTTCCGGTTCAACCATGCCTCTGACAGCATTTAGTGTGAGACAAGTCCAGGCATTACTTAACTCACCTGGGAGGCTTAGGCCAGAGAGCACAGTGTATGCTCACTCCCCATGGTCCCTAAATTGTTTTCAACATTAGAATTAAAAACCCTGGTAATTATGTTGCTCATTAACCAAGCTCCAAACACACAAGTAATTCCACAATATGTCTTCCACATGTCCACTCTTCAGAGAACCCATGGGTAGATGCATGGGATTATTAAAGCAGAGCAGCCAGTGGCCCACCAATCCAGTATCTTTTCCCTGACAGCAGCAGTACTGGTTGCTCCAGAGGAAGGCATAAAAACCCTATTATGTACAATGGTGAATTAACCTTCTCGTAGCAGATGTTTCTTTCTAACTCCAGTCAGCTAAGGGTTGGTTTGTAGCTGTTTGAATTCTATAGCCTCTTTAGGCCATGTCTACACTAGCGAGCTTACAGAGGCACAGCTGTACCGATGCAGCTATGTGGCTGTGAGATCGCTCGGGTAGCCTCTCTGTGACGAAGGGAGAGAGCTCTCCCGTCAATATAATTAAACCATCGCCAACAAACGGCAATAGCTATGTTGACGGGAGAGCGTCTGCTGCCGACATAGCACTGTCCACTCCGGCGCTTCTGTCGGTGTAACTTATGTCGCTCAGAGCGGTGGGGCTTTTTCACACTCCTGAGCGACATAAGTTATTCTGACAAAAGTGGTAATGTAGACATAGCCTCATTAGAGTGGGGATGTTCACATGTTCTAATCCTTCTTTGGTTTCTGCTAAGGTCATCGCCTCAATGATACTTTGTGGCAGAGAGGTCCACAAATTGATTATTTCCTTTTCTCAATTCTAAATGTATTGCCTTTGAGCTCCATTGAATGTACCCCTGCTCCTGTATTATGAGAGAAGGTAAACTTGAGCACCTGATTTTGCCTTCTTGATACCTTTCATTGTTTTGTACAGCTCTTATTATCTCTCCTGTGATGGAATCATATGGAAGTCTCTCTGTGTCTCTAATGGCTTTTGTCACTCATTTCTGTACCCCTTCTTTTGCTGCTGTGTTTTGTTTCATTTATATTTTGATTGAGTGGTGAGAAATGAATCCAGCAATCCAAGTAGGGGCATACTATTGTTTTACATAATGACTTTATAAATAGTATAGTAGGACCTTACTAATCCACACACTTTATAATTCACCCAAAAGGTGTGGTCTCTCCTCTCTTCTTAGCATAAATTTAATACCAAGGGGCTATAAACTAGACTATACTAGTATTACAAAATACACTATACAGCATTGACCTATCTGTTATGGATTATTTATACATTAAACTAACCTACACATGTTGAACACAATACATTATGTGATTTCTATGAGACTGGGGCCTTGATATTTCTTTTAATTTATTGTTTGTTCATGTACTCATATTTCATAAAGTGTAAAATTCAGTCCAGAACCAGGTGCATCAAGCTCATTTTAATTCCTCAAAAGAGGGCTTAAGAGGGACTTAAAGGGTACATAGGCTTATGCTGGCCCTCTGAACAGAGGCAGATTTTACCCCAAATTCAGTACTTCTCAATGGCCCACAGGATCATTGCTAATGGGAGGTAATGGAGATAGTGAGCCATGCTTAGTGTACAAAAGGAGATTTTCACACAAGCCTTCAGCACATTAATGCAAGTGGTCCTTGGAAGAATTTTTTTCTGATGTAAGCAAGTTTTTTCAAGTCTGTAGTTCCGGAAACTGGTTTATACAGCCTCAGATGTTTACATCAGAATTTTAAAACAGGCAACAGATTCCCAGGGCTGAAATCTGACAAAGGCCTGCATTTTCAGATTCTTAGACTAGGCATTCTTTGAGATAACAAAAGGGAGGAGAAGCTAAAGCAATTCAATGCAACTTCTTGAAAATGAAAAAAGTTATGCACAGATTTTTTTTCTTGGAACTTTTAAACTGTTTTTTCCCTCCCGTCTTACATTCAAATTCCAAAGTGCTGTTTAAAATTGCTAAGGATGAGTATAACATTTGATGTTCTTATCAAGTGCATCTTGAGGGTTTTAGGAGCACTTATGATTTTTAAGAACATTCATCAACTGAATTAGTTGTTTCCAAAAGGAAGAGACAAAATACCTCCCTCACTTCATGTTCCAGGAACCTTTGATACACATCTTTGACAGCTCTTGTCGGCCAAACCGTGTCATCCTAACTCAAATAAAACTCCACTGACTTCACAAGAGACATATGTTTTGCCTGAGTAAGGACTGAGCCTTCTTTTCTGATGTTTTAGCATGCATAAAGAATGCAGGATTGGGCCAATCTGCAACAATATATATAGAGCTATTAAAACTTTCTGTTCTCTTGTTTTCTCTAAAATGTATGCACTGCTGATGGCAATTTCTCTGCTTCTGTTCGGGATAAATTCAGGCTTTGTTTGGCTACCACTACATGATAGCTAGGCTCTGATTCAGCAAGGCAACTGAGCATATGTCTAAGGCTAAGCACGTGAGTAGTCCCATTGACTTGAATGGGATTTCTCCATGTGCTTAAAGTTAGGTATGTACTCAACTACCTTGCTGAGTCAGGGCCTGAATAAATTCACTGTTCTGGAACATATGCACTGTTCTTCTTTGAATATTGTGACCTTAGATTCCCTCAGTCTTGGTAGCACTTGTTATGTACTTATGTGGAGAATGGATTCAGAGAACTCTAATTAATAGATAAGTAATTTTTCTTTCTTCTAGAATGGTGGTAATGGAGTTGGGGTTGCGATGTCTTTACCTAATGCTACAGTCAACATTTAACTTATGAGCTCTTAGTATGTATTACCTCAAGGCAATCAGATGAGGAAACCTACCGCCTATGTCTGTTTATTTCAATGTCTCGGCCAAGCTTGTGCGTGTTGCAACATCCTGAAGAATGTCAGTTTTCTTGTTTATTAAGTGCTGAGGGCTGCTCCCTTTTTTGGTTTTAATGTATATTGAGCAAAACTCTCTTTCAAAATAAGGTTATATATTTGTTTATCAAATTCAACAATGCAAATGAACCAATCGCTTTTTTTTTTTTTATTAAGAGTGCTCTAAAAGGATCAACATCTAAAATATTGGCCACCACATAGTAGCCTTCAGGTCATGGCTCCGGGGAGTAAGAAAATGCCTGCAGTTCTGTATGGCTGTAACGCTGGCAGATGAGGCAGCACAGACTTGTTCTCCAGTGGTGCGTTGGCCATGGAAGAACCATGTCAAGCCCAATCAGATAAAGGTTTAATTGTTTTTCTCTTCAAGCGAGAACCACATGGTGAGAAGTAGCATGGCTCACGTGGAGGGGAATCTTGCTCCTCGGCATGCAGTGTGTCTGTCAGAGCAAGCACTGACACTGGTGGGGAGACACCACCGGCACCAAGAGCACACCCACAGTGGTCCATTAGAAAGTCACCCCTGCCACGACTGTGAGGGGGGGTCTAAAAATGACTCCAAGGCTCTGTTAAGAAATTGTGCCTGTGCAAAGGTGATGGTACTTACTCCGGTCCCCTTCTATGTGGAGGGTGAAAGGTTTTAAGGAGCTACTGGCCGCGGCCACTCTACTGGCTGTGCTCAAGTCATTGTGGTTCCCTCTCACCTTCCCCCACCTCCCAGTAGGCTGTGTCAGATCTTCTTGGAACAGTGAAAGCTTCATTACAGCATATCTAACTGTTGGAAGGATACATCTGACCATGCGTGGACCAGCAGTCAAACATCCACAGGTCATTCTATGCTGTACTTGGGTCGATGTTTGAAGTGACATGCTGGCATCAATGTATTGGATAAACTGCATGCTGTCATATGACAGTAGCTGATTGACCAACATAAATTCATGAGGAGAGGAGGATTTTGCTCAAAACTTGCCTTAGTTTCTCTCAACAGGCTTTCAATCCTCTGTGACTCTTTTAACAAACATGGACTAAGTGTGTAATGAAATGTAAACCCAGGTAATTTTGCTCAGGTCTGTGGTCTTCTAACCAAAGATTTGCCCGGCTTCTTATAGTGACCCCTCTCAGCATTTGCTATGAGGAGGGAACATTGCTGCTGTTGCTCTGGTGTACAGCTTTACACAATAGACTGTCTTCACTGAGTTATAAATGACAAAATCAAGTTAAGCAATGACCCCAAATGAAGAGCCAAATGCATCCTTGGGGGACCTCCGTTTAAATGAATGTAGTTACAGGAGCGATGGATTTGGCCCAGTAATTAAGCTTTATTGAAGTTTTATAGTAGACTGAGGCTACATTTTCAGCTTTAATTGTTTAATAGTTTTAGCTGGCTAAAGATGATGACAAGTGGAATATATTTTTTAAATGAACCTTTTCATTAAAATGCATATTGGGCTTTTTAGCCCAGTCTGGTACAGATGAAATATTGAGCTTGAAAGAGTGCATTTTTCTGAATTAATTGAGCTGAAGTGCTGCTGAAGCTGCAGTCTGAAAGATAGTGTCCAGTGTACAGGATACTGGAATGGAAATCTTGCTACCTGGACTTTGTTCCCAGCTGTTTCATTGGTTTGCTGGGTAATGTTAGGCAAGATCCTTAACCTCTCTATGCTTCCGGTTCCCCTTTTGTAAAATGATAGTACTTAACTACCCTAGGAAGGCATTTTTAAAATCTACAGTGGAAAAGTGCTGTAATTTTATGTATAAATGCTTAGTATTATATTTGACCTTTCAAAGGTTTCACTAACTTTTTTAAAACTTTCAAAGTTGAAACCTGATCTGCCTATATAGACATTTTTAATATGTTCAGCATCATGGTGCTATCATTGGATTTATAAACTCATGAGAATGATCTTGTGGTTAAGACAGTGGACTGGGACTCAGGAGCTCCAGGTTCGGTTCAGGACCCTGCTGATGGCCTCCTCTTTGATTTCGGGCAAGTTTCTTAAGTTCTCTGTGTCTCGGTTTCCCCATCTTTTCAATGACAATAGTATTTCCTGTCTTCCATGCTTTGTCTGCTTTTTCTGTCTCGTCTGTAAATTCTTCATTGCAGGGACTACTTTTATTATGTGTTTGGACAGTGCCTAGAACAATGGGGCTGCAATCTTGTCTGGTTGTCTATAATAAAGTACTGCAATATCGATAGTAAGTAACAAGCAGTCAGACTAATGTCTGCTTCCCGTTTCTTCATGACATGCTGTGGAGGTGTATAAAGATTATTATTAAGTATTATTATTTTATTTTGTATTTTCTGTTCTGACTAAATGTGTTTAGCCAAATGCATCATGGGTATAATGGCACTGAAATCAGTGAAGATCCACAAGGGGTTAATTTGACTTGTTATCTGGCACTTGAGATGGGTGTTTCCCTTCAGGACTGTTGACATAATTTTTTCTAGGAAAACTCTGAAGAATTGTCTGTTTTGTTTTTGGTTTTTTGAAAGCTTATCCCTATAGAGAAACACATTTTATTAGACATCGCTATAACTGACAAAGGAAACAGCTTCTTGGCTCAATGAAAGTGTGGCTTATTTTCTTGTTGTATGAGTAGTTTGACATTTGCCCTGTTCAACTTTTTATTTTTTAAAAAGACAGATTTTGACAGCTTTTAACCAGCAACAGTGCCATTCCTCCTTATATATCATCTATCAAAGATGCACCCCTTCTCCCACAATACTGTAAGTTAGATGTGTACTGTGAGGTGTATAGAAGATTACAAATATCGAGACACCCCCCACCCCAATCCCAAGCCTGCAATTGGATGGATGTGGGTGGGACCATTACAGCCCTTGGAGTCTCATTGAAGTTCTCTTGCATGAAGTCTTATTGAAGTCAGGGTACATCCGTGCAAATCCAATAGCGGGCTCAGGGCCCTCCTTGCTTTAACATAAAATCTTATCTAATTTCTAAGGTAGAAACATAGGATTTGCCATACCCATGGTCCATCTAGTCTAGCATCCTGTCCCTGAAAGTGGCCAGCACCAGATGCTTCAGAGGGAGGTATAAGAACCCCCCACAGTATGCAAATGTGAGATAATCTGCCCCGCCATGCTGAAGTATCATCCTGATCTCTAATAGTTAGAGATCATCTTGTACCCTGAAGCACAAGGTATAATAAATATGCTATTGAGATATTTAGTAAATGGGTTTCTGGAAATTGTATGTTGCCTCTAAATTATATTTTTAATAGAGTTGTATGGCAGGTGTGATGGTAATTAAAGGTCACTTCCAACTTTGGGGTGATGGCTACTAGAAAGGTACCAAAGATCAAAGGATTGTGTTGCTTTCTAAACCTTATCTTGTTATGTAGTCTTTGAAAACAATCCTGTTGTTCTCTTTCCGTTTTTGAAGTGGTGTCCAGTGTTAAATATAACATGGATCTTTGCCAGGGAGTGGCTGCAATCAGAGAAGATTAATTATATGTGTGGGTGTAGAAAATTGCAGATGGAACTTATTCAGACAATAAAATCCTTTCCTTTTAAGTAAACAGCACATTTGCTTAGCAAATTGTCAGTTTAAAAAATAAATAAATAAAAGAGAAACAAACTCCCCAAGAGCTGCAGTATCAAAAGTAAATAGTGCCACCCAGTTTAGAGTTAGTTATTTTTTCCCTCTTCACAGAACTAACGTACTGTTTGAATCTTGTAACTAAAAGGTTCTATTTCTAGGTCATTAAAACAAGTTTCATTTTCTGATTCCTGTTACATGTCAGGGCTGTGTGGTGCAGAGAGTTGAAATGTGTACCTTCCTGAACAGCCACAGGGCTTGATTCAGTGTCCATTGAAGTCAACAGAAAAAGTCCACATTTATTCCAGTGGAAATTGGACTCGGCCCTTAATGAATATGGGCCCAGGCATTGACTTCTTTGATAACTGACATTTGGAAACACTAATGGAGTGCCTCTGTTAGTCAAAACCAGAGTTGTGGTGAAGTAAACCCCTCAAGAATTGTTCCGTAGTTGCTATGCCTCCAATAGGCTTTAACTCTTTATGAACTTGAATGCACTCTAATGGGGATGAGGGGGAAAAGCTGTTTTACATTTTTAAATAAAAGCCATGCCACCAATTCAATGGGGGATTTCAGACTTTTCCAGATGTGGGGCGAACACAGCTGGTGAAACAAAAGTTCACAATTCCCATCAAGATTTAGTTTTGTTGAGTGTGAAGTGATCTCTCAGGGCCTGCCAAGTCTACTGAATCAGCAAGATTAGAGAGAAGTAGAGAAAAAAGAAGTATGGTAGAAACTCAAACCAACATTTAAAATATAGATTTCAGAGTAGAAGCCATGTTAGTCTGTATCCGCAAAAAGAACAGGAGTACTTGTGGCACCTTAGAGACTAACAAATTTATTAGAGCATAAGCTTTCGTGAGCTACAGCTCACTTCATCGGATGCATAGAATGGAACATATAGTAAGATATATATATACATACACACATACAGATAAGTTGGAAGTTACCATACAAACTGTGAGAGTATGAAGTGAGCTGTAACTCACGAAAGCTTATGCTCAAATAAATTTGTTAATCTCTAAGGTGCCACAAGTCCTTCTTTTCTTTTTAATTAGCTAAGATGAGCTATTAGCAGCAGGAGAAAAAAACTTTTGTAGTGATGATCTAGCTGGCTCATTTAGACAGTTGACAAGAAGGTGTGAGGATACTTAACTTAAGGAAATAGATTCAGTATGTGTAATGACCCAGTCACTCTCAGTCTCTATTCAAACCCAAGTTAATGGTATCTAATTTGCATATTAATTCAAGCTCAATAGTTTCTCATTGGAGTCTGTTTTTGAAGCTTTTCTGTAGCAAAATTGCCACCCTTAAATCTTTTACTGAGTGGCCACAGGGGTTGAAGTGTTCTCCTACCGGTTTTTGAATGTTATGATTCCTGATGTCAGATTTGTGTCCCTTTATTCTTTTGCGTAGAGACTGTCCAGTTTGACCAATGTACATGGCAGAGGGGCATTGCTGGCACATGATGGCATATATCACATTGGTAGATGTGCAGGTGAACGAGCCTCTGATGGCGTGGCTAAAGTGAATAGGTCCTATGATGGTGTCACTTGAATAAATATTTGGACAGAGTTGGCATCGGGCTTTGTTGCATGGATAGGTTCCTGGGTTAGTGTTTTTGTTGTGTGGTGTGTGGTTGCTGGTGAGTATTTTGGGGCTGTCTGTAAACGAGGACTGGTCTATCTCCCAAGATCTGTGAGAGTGAGGGATCATTTTTCAGGATAGGTTGTAGATCCTTGATGATGCGCTGGAGAGGTTTTAGTTGGGGGCTGAAGGTGACGGCTAGTGGTGTTCTGTTATTTTCTTTGTTGGGCCTGTCCTGTAGTAGGTGACTTCTGGGTACTCTTCTGGCTCTGTCAATCTGTTTTTTCACTTCAGCAGGTGGGTATTGTAGTTTTAAGAATGCTTGATAGAGATCCTGTTGGTGTTTGTCTCTGTCTGAGGGGTTGGAGCAAATGCAGTTGTATCGTAGAGCTTGGCTGTAGACAATGGATCTTGTGGTGTGTCCTGGATGGAAGTTGGAGGCACAGAGGTAGGAATAGCTATAGCTATATTTAAAATATAGTTGCCTGAAGGGTTGCGAAATCTCTGTCAAATGCAGCACTTCATCATGTTTTTGATTTGCCAACATATCACAGAGAAAAACAGAACATGGAGAAAGAAAAAGACATATTTGTCTGAAAGGGTAAGAGATTGTTGCCTTGTATTGTCTGATTTTAAATTTAATTAATCTTCATTACATTTTATTTATCTGAACTATAGCTCACAAACTGTGCATATTAGTGAGCTAGCTGGACTGGCAGCTTTCGCCAGATTCTCACATCTTTAATCCAGAGCTGTTCATTTGAAATAGTTTGAGTCTTGTGGCCGAATCCTACTGCAGCTGATGTCTGTCACAAAACTCACATTGACCTCAATGTAAACAGAAATAGAGCTGTTAATCACCATATGCAAATGGAAGGAAATCCACAGTATACTTACATTTTTGCCATCCAGAGTTTCTAAGGATTCTTATAATAGGGGAGCAAACTTTGACGTTGCTTTGCTATTACACAGTTAACTTTTAAAAAAATCTAAACCTTAGGGTGATTTTTTTGTTCCTGCAAATATAAAGGTTACACAGGGCTGGCAAATAAAAACTGATGATGAGGAGAATTCATGAAACTAGTGGCTTGCCAATACTGATTACAATAATTTCTGTGTTGCCTTTCATTGGCTAGGTTTAAATCCTTAGAGCTACAAAGATTTGAACAGGGGCCCCAGAGTGCAATTGAAATGTGTCTGCTATTTGTCCCAAACAGTCTTCCCTACCTGTCTTTTTTGTTTGATATATTTAGTGTATATCAAAAGGGAAAAAAAACACATTTCAGGTTAAAGTCACATTTGTGCTAAAACAATGAGTTCTGACAGGCAGGGGTTTCTTTTTTTATTTTATTTTTTTTATTTTTTTTTTTTTGGTCAAAGGTAATTTTAAAAAAACAAACCCCCTGATAACATATTTTAAATATTAGAATTTTTTTTTACAATTTAGTGGATGGAGCTGATGGTATTTACAGTTTGTATAAATGCAATTAAAGAGCTGTTGAATAGGTGAAATGAGTAAAATGCAGATAGCCTCATGTGAAATGTATTGGACCCAGGCTTGTGTGGTCCTGTGGTTTAAAACTAATCTGCCTGGGAGATCTAGAGTAACAACAGAGTGACAACAGGTGCAGCTCTTCTTACACTGCTGTGAACTTAACCCACCACTCCTTTCTTTGATTCTCTTCACCAAACATCCCGCATGGGCAGCATCTCATAAATTTTATAGCAGTATGATACTGTTTCAAGGCTAAATGATGAGGTGCCAGATTTTCTCTCCTTCTGACTGAGAAATGTCACCTCAGTATAAACTTACCGCCTTTACCCACTCCCCACAAAGAGGATAATATGTAGTGTAGGCAAAGACATTGTTGTGTCAAGTATAAACAAAGTCAGTATGCATAGCACTGATAATATGGTTCCATTTCAAAAAGGTCATGAATTAACATGTACAGCCATAGCCATAAAGGGAAGCATGTAATTGTGTGTTCTCTTATTGCCCTGTGATAACCTGTGCTGCTCTTCAGGCTTCCACCACACCAACGCTCACTACTTTTGAATACAAAGTATTGCTGGAGGGGATACGTGTGCTGTATCTCAATGTTCTGTCTGGGACATTTCTGTAAAAACCACGATCAGTTTTAAGACTGAATCAGAGCAGTAACGTTCTTGTTTCTGTAGAAAGCACTAAGACTATGGGTCGCATAATTTGGGGGGATACTCGTAACTTTTACAGGTGTTGGACCATGGAGAAGTTCAGCTGAGCAGAGCCTAAGCTCTGGATTTTAATTTGAATGAATCTATTTAATTTTCAAGTTTGCAAAATTTATGGGAAAACATTTTTTGATGTTGTCAGTCATGCTTCACTGTCACCGGTTTTCTCTTTGCTTTCAGAAACTCACACAGCTTTCTTTGTTCTTGATGATTTGTGGCTTTAAAAGACTCTGGCCTACAAACCACAGAAAGCTACTTTGTGCAACTGCACGCTACATATTTGGTACCAAACTGCAGCCTGCCCTAACTAGTCTAGCAATTGAACTGTGGATGAAATCCTCAGCAGGTGTAAATGAGTGTAGCTACAGTTACTTCAGTGGAGGTATGCCCATTTATATCAGCTTAGGGTCTGGCTCTGTATGTCAGCATAGAACCCAGGCTTCAGTGAATCCAAAGGGCCATCCTTATATAAATTGTTAGAGTTGACAAAGAATTATCAGTATTTTTTAATTAAAATGTCCACTGTGACCTTGGGAGCATATTGAACATACATCAGCCTTGTCAGTTGTGATATACTTACTCTGAAATTGATGCCTACGTTTTTGGATACATTTTAAGTTTATTTCTGACCAGTTAGGACCGTTGAATGAGATCCTTATCCAGTTAAAATCAGTGGCAAAACTTGCACTGACTTCATGGGGGCCAGGATTTAAAGCTGACAGATAATTTTCCGTGCATGCTAGTTTTCTCTCCAATCCAAAATGTTAACATTTCATCTAGAGCTGGGGATGAATGTGAAGTACAGTAGAGGCCTGATCCTGCAAGTCCTCAAGCTCAAGAACGCCACACATGGATGACCTGTGGGATCAAGCCCTCGATCATTGTCCATAGTGGGCCAGACTTGACCTGTTAGACACCACCTCCATGAGTGGTGGTAGCTATGTCAGCAGGAGAAGCTCTCCCGCTGACATAGCACTGTGCATACCACAACTTATGCCGGCTAAACTTATGTCACTCGGGAGGGGATTGGGGTGTGTTTTTTCACACCCCTGAGCGACATAAGTTTTGCTGACATAAGTGGTACTGTAGACATGGCCTTAGGAAGGGGGATGCTCAGGGAACTGGAGCAGCTGGACTCTGAAGTGGCTGCCAGAATCCCCTGGGAGAGGAGGCAGTGGAAACCTACTGGGGAAAGTGCCTCTGGGAGGCAGTGCTCTGTTAAAAGAGCACAAAAGAATCCTGCCATAGACCCTGAAATATGGGTAAATGAAAGGCAAAGGGGAAAAATCTCATGGACACTATAGCACAGGGTGGTCTGAGGAACTCTTCTGTGGCTTCTGCTTATGTTTGGAAAATAAAACTGCCTGAAAAGAGAGACTGCATGTGGCAGTGGGTGCTTCACCAGCTTGGGAAAAGCTAGCACCTTACAAACTCCCATTAAATACAGAGACTCAGTGGGAGCTGCATTGGGCTCCTAGAGAGTTCGCAGCCTTATTACTTAGCTCCTATATAGCCCTCTCACCCATATTATTATTTATGCATTTGTATTATTGTTCTGCCTATGAGCCCGTTATGGACCAGGACCACATTGTGCTAGGTGCTGTACAAACTTAGAACAAAATGACAGTCCCTGCCCGAAAGAGCTTACAATCTAAATACAATACTAAAAACAATAGATGGATACAGACAGACACAGATGAAGGAATACAAGTCAACAATGAAACAATATTGGTCAGCATGATAGGCAGTGGCCCCAATACATTAGCAGCAGCATATAGATCTCAAAGCATTTGTCAAGCTAGCACCTAAATAAAGAAGTGTCATAATAATTCATAGCACAGAGAACTAGTTAAATAAATAGTCATTTATGATTATAGTTTGCTATGATTTGGTAATTACCATATTTTGGAAAGCCCTGTAGTATCTATAATTATTTGTTTACTTTTTATGTAAAATCTTCCAGAATGATGAAAGTCTTTTGCTTATTTGTTTATAATTGAAAGGAGCAGGTTAATTTGGGGAAAATGTTTGGCTTTTTTCACTATGCTCCTCTGCTGAGAATTTTTTTATTTATACAATTTCTGTCAAGGATCCTAATTAAACTTTAATGTCCGTCTTTTAAGCACCTGGAAACTGGAGTTTCTTATACCAGCAGTGTCATAGCTGTAGTTACATGTCACATACTTCCTATTTTGGGGTATGTTTGTTTTCAGGTCAGAGAGAATGATAAATGATCAATCCATTCTTTAACTGTAGAACAGGGCAGATTCGAAACTCAGGTGTACAGGCAGAACCCTGTTTGAACTAGCTTGTGCTCCAGGTAGTTTGTGGGAAGCTTGAGAACTTTAATCCCAAAGTGATCTGTGTCTCTCCATGTTTATGAGCATGTAACTAGTCATTCCCATTTCAATTTCTCCAAATGACTAATACGCATCATGTCATTTGTTTGTTGCAAACTACTGTATAAAAATAGAATAGAAACCATATATGGGAAATGTCACTATAATTAGGATGATGTATCTTTTTTTTAAAGATCAGTTTTGTAAATAAGCATCAAGAGTCATCCACTTATAAAAACATATGGGAACGCTAAAGAAATGGAATAAAATGTAACATGGTCCTCTTCAAATGTACTTTGGCCCTCTGCATCAGAAACCGTACCAGGACTGAACACCATGTAGTTTTGCAGCAGAAGCGGAAAGGAACTTTTCAAGTTCTTTTTTGTCTTAATCATTTATATTATAGCAGCATCTGGAAAACTGGAATTTGATTTGTATTTGGGACTGAATACAAAGTAGCCTCAGTATTTGTTTCCATGAATGTTTTTGAGGAGAGAAGAACTCTCCGTTCCATTGCATTTGGGTCTAGTACAATGCAGGGTCCTATTAAATAGCCAGAGATTATGGTTAAGTCCAACTCTGAGGTTTGAAATGGCGACACTTATTTTAGGAACTAAGCATGGTAGGATCAGGTCAGATAGACTAAATCCCATATAGCTTACTATGGAGGGAGGGGGGTCTTTTTGTGGACAAAACTGTGAAGTAAGAGATTCTCTATACTCTGCATGGACAGTAAAGATCCCATGGCAGTTTTCATAAGAGTAAATGTTTGACTTGGTGCCCTAAGCTAAAATCCTCCCACCAACCACTCATGCACTGTTGTGCAAGGTATGATGTGTAAGCAATTGTTTGCTGTCCTCCAACCCAGACTCAAGTGCATTTTATTGGTGCTATTTGTATCTATTGAGGTTTGCAACAGTGGGATACTTCAGGATCATAGAATCATAGAATATCAGGGTTGGAAGGGACCTCAGGAGGTCATCTAGTCCAACCCCCTGCTCAAAGCAGGACCAATCCCCAATTAAATCATCCCAGCCAGGGCTTTGTCAAGCCTGACCTTAAAAACTTCTAAGGAAGGAGATTCTACCACCTCCCTAGGTAACGCATTCCAGTGTTTCACCACCCTCCTAGTGAAAAAGTTTTTCCTAATCTCCAACCTAAACCTCCCCCACTGCAACTTGAGACCATTACTCCTTGTCCTGTCCTCTTCTACCACTGAGAATAGTCTAGAACCATCCTCTCTGGAACCACCTCTCAGGTAGTTGAAAGCAGCTATCAAATCCCCCCTCATTCTTCTCTTCTGCAGACTAAACAATCCCAGTTCCCTCAGCCTCTCCTCATAAGTCATGTGTTCCAGACCTCTAATCATTTTTGTTGCCCTTCGCTGGACTCTCTCCAATTTATCCACTTATCTTCTTGTTTATCTTATTTATCTTCTTGTAGTGTGGGGCCCAAAACTGGACACAGTACTCCAGATGATGCCTCACCAATGTCAAATAGAGGGGGACGATCACATCCCTCGATCTGCTGGCTATGCCCCTACTTATACATCCCAAAATGCCATTGGCCTTCTTGGCAACAAGGGCACACTGCTGACTCATATCCAGCTTCTCGTCCACTGTCACCCCTAGGTCCTTTTCCGCAGAACTGCTGCCTAGCCATTCGGTCCCTAGTCTGTAGCTGTGCATTGGGTTCTTCTGTCCTACGTGCAGGACCCTGCACTTATCCTTATTGAACCTCATCAGATTTCTTTTGGCCCAATCCTCCAATTTGTCTAGATCCCTCTGTATCCTATCCCTGCCCTCCAGTGTATCTACCACTCCTCCTAGTTTAGTATCATCCACAAATTTGCTGAGAATGCAATCCACACCATCCTCCAGATCATTTATGAAGATATTGAACAAAACCGGCCCCAGGACCGACCCCTGGGGCACTCCACTTGACACCGGCTGCCAACTAGACATGGAGCCATTGATCACTACCCGTTGAGCCCGACAATCTAGCCAACTTTCTATCACCTTATAGTGCATTCATCCAGCCCATACTTCTTTAACTTGCTGACAAGAATACTTGAGATGAATGAATGTAAAATATATTGATGCTACTATATAGCTGTTTCTTGGTTTAGACTTAGATTTTAAGCTTTTAGGGCTAGGGACCTTCTGTTTGGGGTGTGTGTGTAATGAACTTTTAGTTTAATTCCCCTTGTTAGGCCTATAGGAAGTTTTTGGGAGGAAGGGGTCAGGGAGAGAAGACATATATAACATTTATAACATTTTTGTTATTCGCAAGGAGATATAGCACACAATGCCATAAAAAAAGTTGTATAGAATAGCAAAGAAGCACTTGTATTTTTAACATTTCTTTAAATCATAACATCTGAATAAAAGTAATCTTTCAACAGAAGTAAATGTAAGCTAAAACACAAGTAATACATAATTCATAAAATAAGATCTAAAAGAAATGTAATACCCAAGTACGCATCTCTTGAAACCAATCACAGCAAGCATGTAACAGTTCACCGAGACACAGCCAGCTTGCATATAGACCACAATGGCTCCTCCAAGTCTACAGGTAGTTGACTTTTTCAGTAGCGATTAAAATTATTAACGCCTTTTGGTTAACTGACTTTACAGAGCACAATTAAAAATTATCTCCGAGGATGCCTTAATCTTCAGTAAGACAATGGTCTGTTTGTTGCATGGTATCTTGTCACTCTTAGTTATTTGTTTTTTCTTTGCTCTAAGGAAAGTTTGGGGAGGGGAAAAATCCATTTTATAGTAGATAGTTAATTCTGCCCTGTGCCTTTATTCTGTGTCCTTATGACACTATCAACACAGTGGGGCTCAAACAGTTTTGTCATCCATGTTAATTGAAACAGTAACTTCCCATTGCACTGGGTTGCATCACAGCTTATGTTATTTAAGTATGTCACTGAACTGTCATCAAGTTCTGATGAAATACAGAGCCAGTGGCACTGAAACATGAATACACTCTACAGAAGCACTACCAGTTTGACTCTGTTTTACTTTTACACACCAGGCCACAAAACTTTATGGGCCAAATTCAGTCCTGGTACAAGTCCCATTCCGTTCACTGGGAACTTCTCTAAACTCCCTGCTATGCATATATGGTGTTCAGGCTGCACTGACCTTTTGGAATGTGCCTGGTGTGCATGGCCTGTTCACTTGGCTGGTGTATGCGGAGGAGAGGGGTAGTCTTGTGTAGAGTTCCTATTAGTGGGGAAACACCTTTAAAAATAGGTCCTTTTTAAGGTATCTTAAATTAGGCCCCCAAAATCAATAGTCACTTTTGAAAGTTTTGGCCCAATGTTCCCTGTAGCTAATCCGCTACCGTGTCGTCCCCTGCAAACATCCTAAGTTTCATGAGCTAGTGTAATAAGTGTCCTGACTCTGGATTTATGTCTTTTCTCATTAGGTCTCTCTGTCCATTGGTGTGCAAGTGGACATATTCCCCAGACAAGGGCTGGGATGATAGCTTCTGGAAGGTGATTGGTTTAGAAGATTTGGTGGCAGATAAGTATGAAAAAATTGGTAAATGAAGTTATTTTAAAAATTAAATCCATATCCTGTATTATTGTTTATTTGTTTTGTCAGCAGAAAAGTATCAGGCCTTACTGAAATTAGAGATGAATGGGCAAAAAACTATAAGATTGGGTGCCCGCTGGTATATCTCCCAAATACACTCTCTACCTGTGGATGTCATGAAATGTAGTGGTGGATGTCTTGTGATACAGAATTATTAATGTTGCTGGAAGAATCACTTTGGGAAAGCTATTCTGAAAAGCATGACATCATCACATTGGCCAGTCAGCATTGTTTGATGGTTTGATATCATTTGCTGATGTACTTGATGTACTTGAGATGAGGAGAAGCATGAGCACAGGAATTGCTCACTCCTGAAAATACCAGGACTGATACCAACTTTCCTTGTGGCTTTAACAAAATCATGTAGGTCAAAATGTTCAAACGTTCACTAATTTCCACTAAACTATTCCGATCTTGAGAGACATAGTGGCAGGTCTTGATTTTTTCAAAGATGATACCTACTGACCTCTCCCATCAACTTCACCTGGAGTTGTGGCCGCACTCCTGAAAATCAGGGCCAAATGGTTTCAAAATGTCCATCCTAAAATTGAGCTATTTCTATAGCAGGCACAGAAGAATATGGGAACCTTAGCTCTTGAATTTGTTCAGTAAGCTTCTGACACTGGGGCACCAGCCACTGTGCCAGTGAAGATAATGATAATGGCTTAAGCTATTGTTACCATATTTTGTGACCAGCACCAACCATGCTTATGAAAGCTTTTGAGAAAGACCTTTCTCTGCTTTGTAGTGTCTTCATGGGGCTGTTTTACTTGCTCAGGGCCTAAGTTTAATTAGAATGTTAGCCTTGTAACAATATCTACAGCAAATATTCATTAAAAATCCATAATGTTAATTTACCAGAAAATTTACAGGGTAACTTTATTAGACTTTCTCTGTTAAGTTAATGGACTTTTAATGGATGTCCTAAGCAGACATGTCATTAACAAGAATATTATGGTACACGAATTAAAATATGTCCATTCATCAAAGTTAATCATCTGAAATTTCCTCTAGATTTTTTTTAAATGTCTGGCACTTTGAACAAGTTTCTACAACAGTTGCAGTGTAGTAACATGAAATAGAAATAATTTAGGAATGACTTGATAGCAGCAATGCAATCTGTAAATCTTTCCAGTAGTCACAAATGGATGCTTTAAGTAACATTCAGGCCTCTATGAAAGCCTCCCCTGTATAGCTTTCAACATCTCCACTGCTCATTAAAACATTTATACTATGGTATAAACCCTGTTAACAGATTTGAGCATTTAGTATTTTGAGATTTTTAGCATAAATACAATTCCTATAACTCCGACCAGATGTAGCTTTTAGCAGATCGTTACTAAGCTAAAAAAACACATGCTGTAAATAAATGTTTGACCAGAAAAACTGAACACCTCAGCAGCTGATGGTCTCATGGAAGAATATTTTTTAAATAAATTATTTATGAAGTGTAAGCTAAGGATCGAATACAATATTTATATGGTGCATTTCAAGGACAGTGCAAAGCAATTTACCATTTTAAGTAACTAAACATGCATGTTTCAAATGATAAAGTAACCTTCAATAAAAAGGGCATGGTTGTAATGATGGAAACCACATAAAAATGAGCAACACAAGTATCAGAACTTAGAAGGGCTAAAATCTTAAATTTCAAATATAATAATGTTTACATTTCTCTTTGCTTTGAAACCGGGCGTTCACGGATGAACTACAGAGGAAATTGGAATCTGTTTTTCTCATTCAAACAGAGGAACACAGTGCTCTGTAAGTGGTTCCATTGACTTCAGTAGGACTACTGCTGGAGTAGTGTGCTACTCCCTAGGAGGGAGAGACAGAACCTGGCCCAGAGTATTTAAAAGAAATTGTGTGATGGAACCTCAACGCTTCCCATAAAAGCAGCACATACGGATAAAATGCTCATACACGCCACATATCGGGTGCGAGTGTAAGAGTTACTTAGAGCCAAATTCTGACACCTTTGCTCACAATGCATAGTATTTTGCTCCTTATGCAGTTACCTTCCTTTTAGTGGGGCTATCCGAGGAATAAAATGTTATTCAGTGTGAGTAATGGTATCAGATCCTTGCCGAAGTGATCGGGAAGCTATGGCCACTCCTACAAGTTTTATCTAAATGAGCTTTTAAACAAAAAGAACCCCAAAACTGTTGAGCTTATTGAATTTAGCCCTGTGTTAAGGTCTCAGGGTTATATACTGGCTGTCCCTGTGTGGATGCATGAAAGAAGGAAGAGGGAGTAAGGAGCCCTCTGTGTTAACAGAAACATGGAGGAAGGAGAGGAAGTCCACCAATGACTGCTCCTCTGCAACTGAAGGAAATTGATCTTGTGGGCTATGCCCATTAGATCTTAATGGATGGTTTCAGCTCAGTGCTTCAGAAACAGCCATTCTAAGGTCCATGTGATATGCTCTGGGGAGAAATTCTTTCCTGGCCTTCCCATTTTTATTACTGTCATTCCCAGAAGTGCTGCTCCTGGACAACGTACTTCCAGGAATTGGGTTACCGAGCCAGAAACTTCAATTCTCTGGAATGGCATCACAGTTCATGAGCTATTTTTTCTCAGAGGGTGTGCAGGCTGAGCACACAGGCTGATTGCATTGTTTGGCTGGGGAGAAGGTTGGATAAAGCAGTTGGGATGACCTCAGCTGTCCCTTTCTTTATTTCAGTTATTTAAGGCCTTCAGCACTGCCTGGATCTAGCTACCCCTCAGTTGACACTTTGCCTCCCTGCCGCAAACTTCAGCTGGACTGTAGGACTACAAACCCCCAATAATAGCACTATCTTGTAGTGTGCAAGACTCTTGGTTACTTTGTTGGTGCCCGTATTGATTTTAAGTAGGGAAATAGAATCTACTGTATATAGACTTGGTCCCATAGAAGTAAATGGAAGTTCTGCCATTGAGTGCAATGTGAACACGATCAGGCCCTATGTGCCCTTTAATTCTGTCTGCATTTATGCTATTTCTGCAGGACACAATCCTGCTGCAAGGTGCTGAACGTCCTCAGCTCCCATCGACTTCAACAAACGGAATAAATTCCTGAGCAGGTGTTTGCCAAAGATCCTGCATGCATATAGTTGGCAGTGTTGTTGTAGTCGTGTTGGTCCTAGGGTATGAGATACAGGTGGGTGAGGTAATATATTTTATTGGACCAAGTTCTGTTGGTAGAAGAGTCTCGTCAACCCATAGGCCTTGGCCCAATAAAAGATATTACCTCACCCACCTTCTCTCTCCCGTATGTAAGGCCCTCTTTGAATTGCAGGGTGATGGTCAAAAACTTGCAGCTGAGTTGCGGACAAGGCATGGAAAATTGTGGGGAACTAATAATGGACCTTATTATTTGCGGTAGTAAAGTCCATTGTTACTTTTGTGTGATGGCAACCTGGGGCTGAGAGCAGGGGTTCCCACAGTCAAAATTGCAGCGGAAGCCTAATATGGCGGAATCTGCCATTTCCGCGGTATCGCAAGTTAAGTAGGGCCTTACTTATATGCATACAGTAAAAGTTATGCTTGACCCAAGTAGGGGAACAGGCAGTAGGTCAAGGTATCAGTGCAAACCCAGGAGCTCTGGAGATCGTAAAACCAACCTAGAAAGCAATAAGGAGGAGACGAGAAATGGGACACTGTCAAGTTCTTCTTAAATAAATCAAATTCCCCTAATAGAATTTCCCATTTGCTCTAGCGCAAAGTGTAGCCAGAACTCCAGACCTCTATTCAAGGTTTGTTTATCCTAAATTCTTATGTGAACTTACTGTAGTTTAATGCCACCCCAATCCCACGGAAAGAGAGAGACTGGCATTTTACTTAAACACCTTTAATGCGATTTGCTTAAAATCTTATCAGCACTAAACGGTAATAGTCATTTTGTTGTCAAACAAAACAAAAAACAGAGGAAAATTAGCGGAGCCTTCTTTTATTGTTTACAGAAGCGAATTGTTGCTACTGAATGTAGAATAGGCAAACACAACATGTTTTTCTAATCTCTGATGAGAACAATATTACATCCAATGAGAGGAAACTATAGCTGGATAGTTATGACTGGAATATAAAAGTTTTTTTCAAGTGCCCTTAACTTTCAGGACATTGAAAAGAATTTGTGGAAATTACTGTATGTTCTGAACTAGCGCATATTATAAAATGTATTTTTAAAGGGCAAGATATTTAATGTATCCACAGTGTTGCTGGTGGTTTCATGTAATACGCTCCTTTTAGTTTCCTTCTAGCTTGACATGTGACCTTGTTGAAAAGAGACCCTTCACTGCTGGGCTTTAGGATCTCCTGTGAATCTTTCCCACATCAAGTGGTGGTTTCTGCTGTGAAAGTACCAGCCTTCTGACCTTTTACATTACCTAGAGCAGTTTGACTTTGCAGGGAATCCACACAATAGGCTCCTGTGATCACTTCTGCATGTCTAGAATTTACTGATCACATTGTTGAAGGTGTAGATTCGTACGTAGAGTTGCTGCAAACTTTATTGACCCCATTAATGTGCCCACTGCAAACGAACAGTAGAAGACAGCTTGCATCAAAACCCCCCAAAGGCACTAGCACTTATCTGCTGTGGTGAGATTGCATGATGAGCATCTTTTTGTGACATTATAAAACCTAGAAAGACATTAGCAATTCTATTAAAAGGACTGTAGTACATGAAAATTTAGGTATTGAATTGTACAATCTATTGGTGGGGGGTGGGAGGACAGGGAAGCTTGATAAATTTTCACCACCATCTCCTACTTCAGGGGCTACTTAAGGGACCAAATAATTTTGTATTGTATCGTAATAATTTATGCCTAACCTTTCCCATCCACCTCTTACCCCCCAGAGGATGGTGCATTTGTCTCAGAGAAGAAAATATTGTCGATATTGTAGAATAGTTATGTCTGTTGGTGTAGTAACTTGTGTTTTGATGTTGACATATTGTAATGATACTTTATAAATAGAAGTTTATTGTCTCTTCATCTGTGATAGAGCTACACGCTGATTTTACTATATTTATCTTCAAACCAAACTTAACACTCTGAAACATAGTCCTTCTGTCTGCTGAAAGATTATACAATCCTATTTCCCAATATTTTAAGAACCAGCTGTAAATAGAAACCTGTGGTCAGATATTCAAAGGTGTTTAGGTACCTAAAGATGCACATAAGCACTTAGTGGGATTTTCAAAAGCACATAAGCTGGTTAGGGTCCTAAGTCTTATTGATTTCAGTGTGAGGTGCCTAACCTGGTCAGGTGCTTTAGAAAATCCTGCTAGGTGCTTAAATACCTCTGAAAATCTGGACCTTGCGCAAGTCACTCGTCCGCTTTTCAGCCCAGCTATAGAATAGCATGAAGAGCAGGACTTCACTGAAAACCAGATTTTCCAAGAGAGCTGACTTCTCCCAGATAAACTAGACCACTGGGGGAAAAGAATGCTTAGAGAGGGATACTTAACAGTAGCTCCTGGAATCAAGGGATACTGAACCATGAAACGTAAGAGAGATATTAATCCTTTGTAATCTGGACCCATGTCAGGTAACTGGGTCCATGAAATAAAGACCAGCATCTTTTGTATGTAACCTATTTATCACAGATAGTATCCATAGACGTTAAGTCCTGAAATTAACATGTTTATAAAGATGATTGTTGCATAACACCAATGTCATCATCTACGTAGGATATTAGGAAAGGAATGGGGTCTTGTGGTTAAAACATAGGACTGGGAAACCTGGAGATTTTAGTTTTATCCTTGACATTACTCCAAGCTTCCTTTGGGCAGGTTACTTAACTTATCTCGGCCTCTGTTTCCTCATCTGTAAATACAATAGTAATACTTCTTCGAAGGGATCATCCTGGGTTTCACCAGCCTAGACTGAGAGTGGGAGAATTCATTCATCTCTTAGATTTTTGACCCTGCAGGGTATAGTGTGAGCCAGGATCCCTACTGGCCATTATGCTTTCCTGTATATAAATCCCATCCTCCAAATGCTCCACCCAATTCCTTCGTGACTGTGGTCAGCAGAGGAATGCCCAGTCCTCCACGATTTCAGCACTGCATCAGCCTGTCTCCACGGTCACTTTCTGTCATTTTTAACCATGTCCAGCTGATTCTCAGATGGTTTTTGAGTTGACGCGAAAGCTTTTTTTTTTTTTCCCCCGGTGCTCCCTGCCTATTTTTTAAGTGCTGCGGTGCTTGGGCTCATCAGTGTGAAACTATGCCTCTGTGTTTCAGTGCAAAGCCTGGCACACTGCAGCCCTTCCTTGGCATTTTGGCACTCAACTTCAGAGCTTTGGAGTTTTTTAACCTCAGTGCTTTGATGCATAGCCTTGGACACTTTGGCTCACTGCTTTGGCACACTGCCTTTGGGATCCTTGAATAGAAGGATCCACAGAAGAGCAAAGCAGGGTAGTTGTTTTTCTAAAAGTCATGCCATCCAAAGTTATTTCATTTGCAGCACTTGCTCTTAGACTGAGAATAAATACAGCTTTGGGCATACGCAAGAGAGCTCGCACCCTCAGTGACTGAAGCTGTTTTCTCACTGTGTCCAAGTTAAAAAAGCTTGGAGCTAAATTTTCAACCACAGGTGCCTAAGGGCTTATCTACACCATGTGGCAAAGGGCACCAGAGGGGTTTGATTTGTAAAGCTTGCTTACATGCTAACTGTCCCATCCTGGTGCGCTCTAAAAGGTACCCAATTTGCATTAATGTACCTTCTTAGCGCACACAAGCAGGGTCTACGTGGGGCAGTTACAGTGCAGTGCATTAGAGTATTTTACACCCCTTGACTGTGCTATGCCGGCGCCATGTAGACAAATCCTAAGTTGTGCGCCTTCACGCATTCAAGTGAGTAACAGAGATTTTCTACTGGTTATTTGAGCGTGAAAATGGTAGGTGGATAAATGTGTCATTGCTTTTCAAGCACCTACTTCCATATGCAGAAATATGGTTATTGCACGCATCTCCAGGTGGTGCTGTTACATGTATTCTTCTAAATTCTTGTTCTAAATTCTTGCAACCAAGTTTGTCTCTTGGAAAGAAATGCTGCTGTTTTTGTTTGGGTTATGCAGAGGGAGTGTCAGGAGAACTTGTTCTCTTCCATAGTCTCTGATTAGAGTTAATTCTTGAGGCAGAGTTGCTCCTGGAAACTGGGCATTGGTGTTGGGCTGAGATTCCTGAAAGAAGGTTTTGCCCTGCTTGTTGGTTGAGCACCTCATTTCAGGACTGTTGTATATGTGTAAACAAAGCAAGTTACACTGAGGATAGCCAGACCCTGCATCACTGATTTTTCCTCCACTGGGAAGCCAACCCAGCCATCAGCTGCCACTTGACAGAGGGATGACACTTACATTAGAATGGGACACTGGTGTCAGAAAAAGGAGAAGCAATATACATTTATGTATGCCAAATGGGTAATTGCATGACCAGACATATAATTGTTTGTTCGCTATTACCTGTATTTTGTTGGGTGCAGCTTACATGCCTTTGTTTGAAAAGGGGACCCTTTGGATTTTCAGTTTGCTTGTGGACATATAGGAAGGAATACACAGCTGACACACTACCAGCAATGGTACCTTAACAAAAGAACCATAAATAGGGAAGAGACCCGTACTGCTGAATAAAGATGGAGAGCTGCATTCTTCCTTGCATTGTTTTTTTTTACACAAGGGCAAGGACACTATCAGTTCGCATTCATGGAGTTTCCTCTTCATTCTTATACCTGGTGGAGGAGAAGTTCTGTTCTTATGCCTCCCATTCTCAAAAAGGGAAGAAAATTCCCCCCACCCCAGATTCAGTCGAGGACAGGGCCACTATACAGAGCCTCTTCATAAAAACAACAAGGAGTCCGGTGGCACCTTAAAGACTAACAGATTTATTTGGGCATAAGTGTTCGTGGGTAAAAAACTGACTTCTTCAGATGCATGGAGTAAAACTTACAGATGCAGGCATTATTATACTGACACATGAAGAGAAGGGAGTTACCTTACAAGTGGAGAGCTGGTGTTGACAGGGCCAGTTCAGTCAGGCTGGATGTGGTCCACCCCCAATAATTGAGGAGGAGGTGTCAATACCAAGAGAGGGAAAATTGCTTTTGTAGTGAGCCAGCCACTCCCAGTCCCTATTCAAGCCCAAATTAATGGTGTTAAATTTGCAAATGAATTGTAGCTCTGCAGTTTCTCTTTGAAGTCTGTTTTTGAAGTTTTTTTGTTGAAGTATGGCTACTTTTAAATCTATTATAGAATGTCCAGGGAGATTGAAGTGTTCTCCTACTGGCTTTTGTATGTTACCATTTCTGATGTCTGATTTGTGTCCATTTATTCTTTTATGTAGAAACTGTCCGGTTTGGCCCGTTTACATGGCAGAGGGGCATTGCTGGCATATATCACATTAGTAGATGTGGAGGTGAATGAGCCCCTGATGGTGTGGCTGATGTGGTTGGGTCCTCTGATGGTGTTGCTAGAGTAGATATGGGTCAAAGTAGACAACGGGGTTTGTTACAGGGATTGGTTCCTGGGTTAGTGTTTCTGTGGTGTGGTGTGTAGTTGCTGCTGAGTATTTGCTTCAGGGTGGGGGGCTCTCTGTAAGCGAGGACTGGCCTGCCTCCCAAAATCTGTGAGAATGAGAGATCATTTTCCAGGATAGGTTGTAGACCACTGATGATGTGCTGGAGAGGTTTTAGCTGGGGGCTGAACTGATGGTCAGTGGTGTTCTTTTATTTTCTTTGTTGGGCCTCTCCTGTAGTAAGTGACTTCTGGGTACCTGTCTCACTCTGTCAGTCTGTTTCCTCACTTCCCCAGGTGGGTATTGTAGTTTTAAGAATGCTTGATAAAGATCTTGTAGGTGTTTGTCTCTGTCTGAGGGATTGGAGCAAATTCGGTTGTATCTTAGGGCTTGGCTGTAGACAATGGATCGTGTGATGTGTCCTGGATGGAAGCTGGAGGCGTGGAGGTAAGTATAGTGGTCAGTAGGTTTCCGGTATAGGGTGATGTTTATGTGACCATCACTTATTTGCACTGTAGTGTCCAAGAAGTGGATCTCTTGTGTGGACTGGTCCAGGCTGAGGTTGATGGTGAGGTGGAAATTGTTGAAATTCAGGTGAAATTCTTCAAGGGCCTCCTTCCCATGGGTCCATATGATGAAGATGTTATCAATGTAGTGCAAGTAGAGGAGGGGCTCTAGGGGACGAGAGCTGAGGAAGTGTTGTTCTAAGTCAGACATAAAAATGTTGGCATACTGTGGGGCCATGCGGGGACCCATAGCAGTGCCGCTGACTTGAAGGTATAAATTATCCCCAAAACTGAAATGGTTGTGGGTGAGGACAAAGCCACAAAGCTCAGCCACCAGGTGTGCCATGGCCTCATCAGAGATACTGTTCCTGACAGCTTGTGGTCCATCTTCGTGTGGAATATTGGTGTAAAGAGCTTCTACGTCCATGGTGGTCAGGATGGTGTTTTCAGGAAGATCACCAATGCATTGTAGTTTCCTCAGGAAGTCGGTGGTGTCTCAAAGATAGCTAGGAGTGCTGGTAGCGTAGGGTCTACACCATCTGCTCAAGGAACTACACCATCTGCTCAAGAAACTCCCTGCTATAGCACAGGAATCTACACAGACACATTCCTAGAACCGAGACCAGGGGTATTCTATCTGCTACCCAAGATCCATAAACCTGCAAACCCTGGATGCCCCATCATCTCAGGCATTGGCAGTCTTAGAGCAGGATTATCTGGCTATATGGATTCTCTCCTCAGACCCTGCAGAGAAACTGCAGAGCTACAATTCATTTGCAAATTTAACACCATTAATTTGGGCTTGAATAGGGACTGGGAATGGCTGGCTCACTACAAAAACAATTTTCCCTCTCTTGGTATTGACATCTCATCAATTATTGAAAGTGGACCACATCCAGCCTGACTGAATTGGCCCTGTCAACACCGGTTCTCCACTTGTAAGGTAACTCCCTTCTCTTCATGAGTCAGTATAATAATGCCTGCATCTGTAATTTTCATGCCATGCATCTAAAGAATTGTTTTTTAACCCACGAAAGGTTATGCCCAAATAAATCTGTTAGTCTTTAAGGTGCCACCGGACTTCTTGTTATTTTTGTGGATACAGACTAACACGGCTACCCCTCTGATATTTGTCTTCATACTGCTTCCTGACCACATCACCACTCTGAGCCTCCTATTCCATAGGAGCTATTGTTCAGGAGTTGAGTTTTCCCAGGTTCCTCTGCTGTCAGGTAACCTGACCTTCTTTTCCTCTGGAGATGGAGTTTCCATTCTAGGTTGGGTGAATTGAACTAGTAATAACTGGTGCTCCAGGGAGTTGCCATTCCACCGGCCCGGCCCCTTTCCCATCTTTTCTAAGGCTATGGAGGCCCAACACCACAGAACACATTGAGGGGCTTCCTTGAAGGTGAATGGAAGAGAAGCACGTTCCTTCATTCCAGGCATCTCTGATCCCAATCCACTGGATTCTGCTATCTGATCACAGAACCAAAAAATCACAAGAACCTTAAATTCTGAGCTTTGCACATGATAAAGAATAGTGAGTAAAAAACAAAGTTTTCTCAAAGTAGGTGATCCTATTTACATGTTCCCTCCCCCTTCCCCCGCACAAATAAGTTACAATAAACTGCAATTTCAAAAACATTTTGAAGGCCTGAATCACAGGATACTCAAGAGTTCTATACTGTCAAAATCCACAGAATTTACAAGTGAGTAGTGCTCCAAAAATGCCAACGTTTCTTTGGCTTCCTGCAATTTCAGTCCATCCCAGAGCTGTAACAACTAGAAAGGGGATGAAGTTGGCACCATACAAAGAGGTACTCTATGGTGACTCGTCCCTGAAAACCTCAGGCACTGCTTTATAATCTGTGAGTCAGCAGGAACAAGTTTGAGAGAGAATTCTTCAGAGGGATTGTCTCCTGGTAGGCTCTGTCATGCTGGTAAAGACACTGGAAGTGGAGAGGGAAGATTTAACTTACTGTCACGCTCTCATGAACCTGCATCAGCTGAAAGTAGGGAGGCTCTGCTTAACTGTTTGGTGTCATGAACAGGAACTAGGCTGAATAGACTTTCCCCTGTAGATCAAGCAAACAACTTAATTCATAAGAAAGCAGGCTGGATTTAAACTACTCTCTTGGAACTAATGTTTGTCTATAGATGTAGTCTTCATTTTTTATTTTTGGGGGGGTATTTGTTCCTTCTATATCTGACAGGTATGATTACATTCTTTCTTTCTTTCTTTCTTTCTTTCTTTCTTTCTTTCTTTCTTTCTTTCTTTCTTTCTTTCTTTCTTTCTTTCTTCATGCTGTAACTGTAAGTTGTGTTTTAGTTCATATTATGCCAACTTAAACTTTCTCTTCCTGTTAAAAATGAAATTCAGGAGCTTCCTATACTTCTCATTTTCATATTTAGTAGACAGTGAAAGTTTAAATCAACACTCTTAGCAAAACCTTGCCTACGGCAATTACCACAGTAGCATTTTAACTTTTAAACAATATAAGGAAGGAATAGAGTGTGAGAGAATAGTGGGGAAAGTGTTTCTGGAGAAATATGCCTCTTTGAGGAAAAAAGATAACTGAGTGGTGGCATTTATCTCTTGCTGCAACCTTACTCCTTCCTGTAGGCTGACCAGACAGCAGGTGTGAAAAATTGGGATGGGGGGGGCGTAATAGGACCCTAAATAAGCCAAAGCCCCAAATGTCTGGACTGTCCCTATACAATCAGGACAGCTGGTCACCTTATCTTCCTGCCTCAACCCCTTTCCGTGGTTTTGTTCTCCTTTCATTGTCATGTCAGAAATCAGACCCAGTCCTGCAATTGCTGCTCCCTGGCAGAGCCCTTATGAATTCAGTGGGACTCCATGTGGATGTAACAGTCAGCTTATCTGTTATCAGTTGTTCACATAAGAACATAAGAATGTCCATACTGGGTCAGACCAAAGGTCCATCCAGCCCAGTATCCTGTCTACCAACAGTGGCCAATGCCAGGTGCCCCAGAGGGAGTGAACCTAATAGGTAATAATCAAGTGATCTCTCTCTTGCCATCCATCCCCACCCTCTGACAAACAGAGGCTAGGGATAGGATAGGGTAACCATTCGTTACCCATTCTGGCTAATAGCCATTAATGGACTTAACCTCCATGAATTTATCCAGTTCTCTTTTAAACCTTAATTATAGTCCTAGCCTTCACAACCTCCTCAGGCAAGGAGTTCCACAGGTTGACTGTGCGCTGAATGAAGAAGAACTTCCTTTTATTTGTTTTAAATCTGCTACCCATTAATTTCATTTGGTGGTCCCTAGTTCTTATATTATGGGAACAAGTAAATAACTTTTCCTTATTCACTTTCTCCACACCACTCATGATTTTATATACCTCTATCATATCCCCCCTTAGTCTCCTCTTTTCCAAGCTGAAAAGTCCTAGCCTCTTTAAGTTCTCCTCATTTTGTGAGCCACATAAATACATAAAATAATTGGAAGTCTTTTTGTGGGAAATGAGGTTGTGCAGACATCAGAAGCTTAGGTGAAGGCTTCAAAAGGTTCTTTCAATAGCTGATTAAGTTTATTTCTTTTGGATTTGAAAAAAGTGTAATTAAATAATACTTCAAAGGAGAGCTGCTCTCACCTGCATTATTAATAAAAAAGCAATAACAGAAAGCAATCGTTTTAGTAATAATCCATAATTAATATGTGATAAATTATAAATGCACCCCAAATAGAGACTTGCACTACCCAATATCCAACAAAGTCACATAACGTATGATTTCAACAAACACCAGTCAAATGTATTGATGCCATTTGTTGACCCATAATATTCAGAGAGAACATTGATGATGATGATGTACTATAAGATGCCAGGAAACTCTGTTAAAATGCTGTGAAAATGTATCTTCGTTATTTGCAGGTGAAAGGATGGGGACAGGAAGCTGAATTCATGTCTGAATGGGCTACACTTACTTACTAAACCATCTACACATGGCTAACTCACATACGTCTAAGTAATGCTCCATCCATAAAAAGATGGTTATGCTGCACTATTTAACCCAAATCCAGTTAACCAAAGCTCCGTTGTTTCCCTCAGGGTTTGGATAGATCCTGTGCATGCCTAATAAATAAATAACAGGCAGTACTTTAGTTTTTTCTCTTCTTCTTTTGCCAGGAATGTAGGCGGCATACATGTAAATTAGCTGTCTTTCAGTCTCACGAACTGTAGACCTACTTTATTTTTCAGTTTAATGGATCAATGTCTGGTGTCCCTGTAGGTCATCTGACTTTGCCAATGCCCGTGACTACCTCACCACCCCTATGTTTGTCGGCCTTTAGCAGTTATATGGCTCCCATTACTGTAGTAGCTGAGCTGAGATGTAGTCCAGCCAGAGACCTGGCCCATAGGGGAGAATGGAGGCATGAGACATCCCAAACTACAACTTCCATAAGGTACCGGGGCAGCTCAGGCAGACGCAGATTCATGCTGAATTGACAGTTTTCCTGCTGGACAGTTGAAAATTAGAACCTTCCCAAAGAAAACTTAAATTTTGCAGAAACTGCATTTTCCATTTTAAAAAATTGGAAGGGAAAATTCCTAACCAGCTCTAGATAGATGTCCACTCATTAAGAACATTTATGGTAAAAGACATTAATTTTAAATGTCTGCATAGGCTAACTAATGGACCCTTCGCTTCTAAATAAGCATGAAAATTAGGTGGTATTTTCTGGCATTATCCATTTCTCCAGTCCACTGCATCCTATTCCCTTTTGTCCTCATCCGCTGCATTTAACCATTCTTAAACAGTCACCTTAATATATATACCTTTTCTACGTCTGGATTAATAGGGTGAAGTCTGGTGTACGTACTGTGCATTAGGTAAATGTGGGTGGGTATTGCAAAAAAGTTGAGACTATTTATTCAGATGTTTACCTAGCTGTCTGAGTGCCCCTTTGGTACAAACACAGAACAAAAAAGATAATCCTTGCCCCAAAGAGCCTGCAATCTGAGTAATACTCTACCAAACATGGGCCAGGAGTAAGCCCATAGTTTAAGTGTAGTAGGATCTATGTGAATAGAAGATAGCGTTCTTTATGAAGGTCCTATGTCCTTTGACACTGTGCTTGTGCACCCTTTTATTTAACATGTAACTTGCCTGATTGATCAGTCATTTGGGCTCCTGCCTAGCACTTAGGAGACCTAGGTTCAGTTCTCAGCTCCATCACCGTCTTCCTGTGTGACCTTGCCCAAGTCATTTAGTGTCTCTTTGCCTGAGTTCCCCACTGTAAAAATAAATAAAAATGGGGATAAGAACACTTCCCTACCTCACAGTGTTGTTGTAAGAATAAATACATTAAAGAGTGTGAAGTGCTTTGAGATCTACTGACGAAAAGTGCTAGGTAAGAGATATGTATTATTATTTCAAGGAAAGATCACTACATTTTACTGATTGTTTTTCAATGAACATCATTTGGAAATTCCAGTCTACTGGGGTCCAAAGTTGAGGCAGAACAGTCCTTTGGCCAGATTCATCTCCGAAGTCAGTGGAGTTAACACCAGATGAAATGTAGCTCTCTAAGTCTTCAGGTGTAAAGTTAATAGAGAAAGGAAACTTCTCCTTTCGGTTTTTTATGCTTGTATTTTTTTTCACAGTTATGCAGCCAAATACAATTAAACACAAAATACAACTGAGTTCTGCAGGTTAAAAGCTGCTCTTAAATGAGTCAATGTGTAAGAGCTGAGTTAGCTGAGGTCCCCTGCTGTGCTTTCCTTTTGTTATTTTTCAAAAGACTGGTAAGCACTAAAAAGTCTGTTTCTGTTAAATATTAGTAAGATTCCGCAATGTACATTTTGCTTACTAAAGTGGACTGAAGACGTATTGTCTGCTTCATGTATTGCGTCTGGTAAATAAGTAGTTGCTGTGGCAACTGCCTAAAAAGGTGGTGGGTCATTGGTACCACATAAATTCTTTAAACAAAACTAGATCGTAGCAAATTCCAGAGTTAGTCTTCAAGGAAGGATAAAAGAGGAGGAAAGGCTTCAAACGGCTTTTTCCTTTTGTAAACTTGCTGCTCTACAGGAGGAAAAAAACCCTGCTAAAAATGAGCTATCTTGTTCAAAATAAAAATGTGAATCAAGGCAGTGCACTGAGAAGGGCTCTGTGTGTCTTTGTGGAACAGTTGTATGAATGTTAAAGAGAAAGTTCTTTGCCTTCAAATAATTATGGGTCTGTTGTGTTAGGCTTAATTTTACAAGAGGCAGATGATTTGCAGAAGTGATTACTTTAAACCAAAGACTGTATGCAGTCTCTTTGGAAAGACTCAAAGAGGACACAGTACTCTCACTGCCTACCTCTGTTTGCAGAGTTCTCATCTCCCTCTCTTCCACTCTGACAATTTGTTTCCTTTGCCTCGCTGAAAGGTTTTACCTGTTGTTGGATTAGAAATATGTGGTTGTTTAGCACTTTTACTCTTGCGGTGATACTTCTTCGCTTCCTAAGCCAGTGTGTACCTTGCTGTATTGTAGGAGTCAACATCATTCCTCCTTGTGGCTAGTGTCTTTATTTCAATGGAAAGCCCACACCTATTGTCTGTGCCTTACACAGTTACCACCTTTAAAAAAATCAGTATTTTCAGGGGTTACCCCACACTGGTTGTGTTTGAGATACCTCCTTACACCTTGTGCTTAGAATGGGAGATAAGCATGGTGACTGGGTGGTATTTGTTGGTAAATGTTTACTTAACTGTGACCATTGTGCTCTTATTCCTTGTGTGTTTTACTTCACAGTTATGGATCCTTGCCATTCCAAATTCTATGTACATAGATGCTGAGCTGATTTTTCTAACTTCTCAGTTATTGTGAGCACATGGGTCACCATTCCATCTCACCTCCCTGCATATTGGGGGTAGAGTCAAGGCTCTGCCCATTCCACACCCACTTGCAGGTGCATGGGTGGGAGAGTAAATTCCACTTTGAGGGATAAAGTCATGGCCACAGGGAGCCTGTTTCGCTTGCACCCAGACACACTATGTAGACAGGGCTCTGTGGGTGTAGCTCACTATGCTTCACTGATCTCTAAGGCCTAGGGGTTGAGGTGGAGGGGAAAATGCAACATTCCCTCATTACCACACTCACTGTCTGTCACCCAGCTGCTGGATGACCAGGGGGATGCTTTCTTTCTTGGCCCATCATCCTTCTTGCTGTTCTGGAGGAACATTTTCTCTCCAGCCTCTTTCATCTCATCCTTGCCTCTGTCTTCTTGCTGCTGGGTGGAAGAGAGGAATTTTTCTCTTCTCCTAACTGCTTGATGAGGAGAAGAAGACTCTCTCTCCTCTCGTGGCTGATGGAGAGGAAGGAAATTGTTGCCTCCCGTACCTCTCTCCTAGCTGGCAGGAGGAAAGGGGTCTCCATTCATCTTATTCCTGTAGCCCCAGAGCACTCTGTTCTCTTCATTCCCCAACGTGTGTTTGGCATGTGTTTCTGAATGGCTTCTTATTGCCCTTCCCCCCAAGAGTGGGAGACAGTGGGAGCTGCACTGCTGGATCCACTTGCTCAGCATTTTAGAGTGGGATTGCTTCTCAAGTTGGTCTTTCACTTGTTCTTCCTAGGTCATGCCACGGGCTATGCCTAAAGTCAGACTCCAGCAGAACTGGCAATGTGGGAGTGATATGAGCAGATCTCTGATGCTGTCAGAAAGTGGCTTCAGTTAGGGAAGAATTATTCTTGCTTACTCTGACTTCTAAAACCACCTGGGCATGCTGTGTGTTTAGTGCCTTTTTTCTAAAACACAAAATGACTGTATCTGAAATTCACAACAAACCCACCTCCACACACTCCATTCCAAAGGGGAAGACCATAATGTAGACCCTTCTAATGAGCTTTCTGTTTCAAAGAAATCCACATGATCATTTTCTACTGCTTACATCAGGAAAGAGGATTATCTGTATCTCTAAAATTGTTCCCTAAAAGCTCATTAGTTGTAGATACAGTAATTGAATAACTGGTAAGAAAAGATATTGTCTAATAGTAGCCCTGGTCTTTAGAATGGACTCTAATCACTTAATAATTACATGTTACAATACTTGACGATTCAGACTGAAAAAAACAAATCTGCTGTGGGAGTGAGTGGTGAAAGATTTTCCATCAAAATAATTTCATCCAAGGCTGGATGTACAAAATGAGCTAGCTGTGCAGATTAAGGAGGTGTAGCTGATTCTGAAGCAAAAGCTGTGGTTGTAGCTGCATGAACTTCCTTGAACCTCCTCCTAGCTGCAAGGTAGCTCTGGTCTTGCTCTCCGATGTCTTTATTTTTTTAATGACACTGTTCTGAAATAGAAACATCTTGCTGTCTAACCTTATTAAAAGAGGTGAACACGTGATATACTTGGAAAGTTGAGCATGATTTTTCTGAGCTTATAAGCAATAAAATATTGGCACTTGTCCTCTAGGAATTGGAGGAGACCAGCAATTCATTTCATATAAGCCACCAAGAGGTGGAAATGGTCACTTTTGGTTACTAGTATCATGAGTTGAATGAGTTAGTTGGAAACCTTTTGGTGATCCATATACTTGGATTTTAAATTCACAATATGATCTGCAGACTAACTCAAGCATGAAACTTTGAAGGGGAGAGCATGGGCACCTATGTCGCTGAGTGTTTCACAGCCTGGCTGATGATTTAACACCCAGAAGCTATGTGTTTGGGGGCAAGGGAAGCCTGTTTAATCTCAAAATACATTACACATTTGATTTGTAGGTGATTTCTGATAAGGCAATTGGATACCGTGTTTTTAAAAAAAAAAGGCAGCAGCAGCAAAGCCAGATGTCTTTCATGACTGCTATATACTAAGATTTGAAGGCCCACCACAAAGTGAACATGAGTCAATAATGCGATGCAATTGTGAAAAACACTAATCACACTGGGGTGTATTAACAGGCTCTTGTATGTATGACATACGAGATAATTGTCCCACTCTACCTGGCACCAGTTCCCAGTTCTGGAGGCCACATTTTAGGAAACATATGGACAAATTTGAGAGAGTCCAGAGAAGTGCAACAGGGATGATAAAAGGGTTAGAAAACCTGACCTATGAGGAAAAATTAAAAAAAAACAGTTTTAGTCTTGAGGAAAGAAGACTATGCGGGGACCTTATAACAGTCTTCAGATACGTTAAGAGTTGTTATAAAGAGGATTGTGGTCAGTTGTTCTCCACGTCTTTGGAATTTGTAGGACAAGAAGTAATGGTTTTAATCTGCAGCAAGGGAGATTTAGGTTGGGTATTAGGAAAAACTTTCCAACTCTATGCATAGTAAATAGTCTTCCAAGAGAGATTGTGGAATCCCCATCATTGGAGGTCTTTGAGAACAGTTTAGACATTCACCTGTTAGGAATGGTCTAGCCTGACATTTCTATGATTCTCCGCTTGTGAATTTCATCACTTTCTTTTCATCCAACAGCAAATGACTACAGCTTCTGTCATTAAGGTTATCATCATTAACAATATTGTGTTCTTGACCATTCTTATCATAGGCTATTCATGTTCACTAATATGTACTGTGCAGCAAGTGGAGTTTACCACATCCGAATCAATTGGAAATATAATGCATTCTCATGAAAACCCACTGTGAAAATAGAACTATCTTTTACTTTAAACAGAAATTGTGCCAACTCTGCCCCAAAGATTTGTTGAACTAAGCAAGTTTTAAAGATAAGCCCTATTGAATGAATTTGGAGTTTCTGAGTTAGAGCCAAGGCATTGGCAAGGAAGTGTGTGGAAGCTCCCACTGTGACTTTGTGTGCCTCATCCATCTAACCTGTGGATGAATAAAGAGGTGTGGATTCCAGGAGCTGTCAGTCCTGTCTTACTGCTTTGTATCTAGCTATACTCTAGCGCCACTCCAGGGAAAAACCTTTTATATGGAGATGGGCCTGAACCAAACCACCTGAACTCCAAAGTGTCTGGACCTGGATCCCATCTTCATAGCTTGGGCCTATCCCTATCTTTATCATAGTTGATTAGTTGTTAAAATAATCTTTCCGTTTGGGGAAAAAAGCTCAGATTCCCTCCAGTGGGGTGGCACAGAACGTGGCAGAAAGGCCCTGTTGCAGAATGCTCGACGGGTCAGGGAGGGTAGTTTGTGGTGGTTCAATGTACCCTCCACTGCAGAAGTGGGTGGTCTTAGCCAGGGAGGAAATGTAGGTAGAGTGGCAGGGTTTCACTGATTTAATGGTTCCCCTGAACAGCTTCTGCTAGCTCCTACAGAGGCGCTAATGCACATTAAAGGCACCACTTGTCTGATGGAACTCCTGAAGGAGAGTGGAGATGAAAACACCTCTGGGCCAAGCTGGTGCAGGAGTTGCAGTTTTCACTTGTTTGCAACAGAACAAGTGAATCTGCCCCAAGATATCTAATTTCTAAAATACCTTTATTTCTGCAGCTATATAGTCAGCGACTACAAAGTAAAGTGTGAGCCTGGGTGTTTGTTTACGTACCTAGTAAAAAGATCACACCATGTTAAATGGAATTTTTATGGGTTATAATAAAAGCTGTTTTACATCGCTATACTGGGCATTGACTAGTTATCAGTTTTTAAACTCTTATGAGCAGCATGATACAGCACAGTTGTGTGTTTAATATACATACAGTGCAATTGGTATTTGGTAAGTAAATGGAGTTTTTAATGCACTTTTTTGATGGATACTACATTAAACAGCGGTGGGAAAAGGCGCTTTTTCAGGAAAATGCATGTTTGCTTTTCTGTTTATCAAACTGATGGGTGTTTGGTTTTATTTGTGTCTGCTCAGGAAACCAAGTCCTGTCTCCTGGAGCTTCTGTTGGAAATGGCCTAACGCCAGAGGCTGCAAAAGACCTCGGTCTTGCTGAAGGAACTGCAGTAGCAGCATCTCTCATTGATGCACATGCTGGAGGACTAGGTATTCTTACATATTTACTGTTCTCGGAAACAGGGATATTATTGAAATTAAATATTTATGTGAAATACCCTTCTCCCAGAGCCCCATTTTCTACAAACACAGGTAACCAAGCAGCATGTTGCCTTATGCTGAAAGACCTATTCTTATCAAATAGCACACTTAAAAAAAACTTCATAAATTACTTACAAAAACGAGTGTGTGTAAACATCACTAAAATCAATTTTAAATTTTCAAAAATGTCCACTAATTTTTGTTGCCTCCATTTTCAGATTCTCAATTTGAGACACAAAGGACCTAATTCTCAGGGGCTGAGAGTCTGGCACTCCCACTGAGCTTCCCATTTCTCAACACATTAGGAAAAAAACATGCCAAGTACAAAGTAAAGTGCTCAGCCAAAAATCATGGGCCTGATGCAGGAATCTCTCAGGCCTGTGCTATGCAGGAGTTCAGACTAGATGACCATAAGGGTTCCTTCTGGCCTTAAAATCTATGAAAATAGAAATTTTTCAAAAAATTTTGCTAATATTTCCCTAATTTAACAAAAAATATTTAAACTCAAAAGTTGTAAAATTTCTGAGGAAAAACATTTAACTACAAATAGTTCACTCAGCTCTGTGATAGTATTACTATATAGTATTCACTCAGCTCTATGTAGTATTATAATGTCCATTTCATAGACCAGTATCCTGAGGAAAAGAGACTTAAATAATTTGTTCAATGTCATTTGGATCCAGATTGTTCCCTGCAGCAAAATGGCCCCACTGACTACCTTGCTTCAACTACCTGTACCATTGCTCACAGGTAGTGAGAGGTAGCAGGCTTTACAGAGCTGTTATATCCACCACATTCCACTGCGGGTGAATGGGAAGTAATGGGGAAGAGGCCATACTGGGTCAGACCAAAGGTCCATCTAGCCCAATATCCTGTCTTCCGAGGGTGGCCAATGCCAGGTGCTCCAGAGGGAATGAACAGAACAGGTAGTCATCAAGTAGGGTGACCAGACAGCAAGTGTGAAAAATTGGGACGGGGGTGGGGAGTAATAGGAGCCTATATAAGAAAAAGGCCCCAAAATCAGGACTGTCGCTATAAAACCGGGTCATCTGGTCACCTTGTCATCAAGTGATCCATCCCCTGTAGCCCATTCCCAGCTTCTGGCAAACAAACGGCTATTTCCTTCATCTGTAAATGCTGAGAAATTGAGACTAGAATTATTGTGAGTATGGTTCATACCGTACCACCTCTGACTACCATGCAGGGATGAGGCCCCCTTGTGCTACGCCCTGTACAGACAAATAACAAAGCAGACAGAGTCTGCCCCAGGCAGTTGACTTGTTTAGGTGTCAATAGGACACAAGGGACAGATGAAAGGAGGCAGGGGCAGGGGGAACTTGTGAGGATTAGGTATCAATGAAACTAACAGAGTTTAGGATAAAAACAGTAGCCTAAAAACAAAGGAAGCTGGGTCTGTTAATAGATATCCTGTATAAAGCATAAATGAGGAACAAACTGTTTTGGTGCTAAAATAGTTAAAAGGTTCAAGGTTTTATGGGTACATTTTAAAAAAGCTTTTACTTTGAGACTCCATAGAGCTGTTGGATGTGCATTATCGTACTTCATTGGCTGCGTTTAGGTTGACTTAAAAATGGTTCAGCCCCATATCTCCCCATTGGTAGGGGTAATCTCCCTCTGTTTAAATAATGTAATAGAGACCTTTGTACATTTCCTTTATACTAACCCAATGTGGGACGTAGCACTAAAACTGCTTGCTATATTAGGATATGGGCGTAATTGATTTAAAATAGCAGACAAAAGGTTAAAATTAGAATGGTTTGAAAACTGGAATTTCCATCCTGTGGGAAATTCCAAGATTTCAATGTTGGGTTTTTTCAGAAGTCAGGACGAAGAGTTTAAAATCTTGACTTTTTTTGAAAAACAAAAAATATTTTGTTTTAATGTCATCAAAATTAATGTTTTGATCAGGTTGAAATATTGTTTCAATTCTAATTTTTATTGTATTTTTAGTTTATAATATGTTGAAACAAAACCATTTGACCTTATCAAAACAAATCTATATTTTCCTGTTGAAAATTTTGATGAAATCAAGATGTTCTCTCAAAAAAATTAAATTTAGTTGAATCAGCATTTTCCAGCAGACAAGTATTCTGTCAGAAAAATTTTGACCAGTTCTAGTTGGAATAAAGTTAGCCAAAAAAGCACCAGTTTTCACTATTGCTGCATTGTGGTACTTTCTACATTTGCTTATTTTTCCACTGATTGTGGGTAACAACTTTTGAACGTTTGATGGGCTACGTTTTTAATGTTTGATTTTTATCTGTCTCTGATAACTGCTTTTGATGGGATCAGGTACTTTTCTGTCTTTTCCCCCCCTCTTAAAGTAAATCTAAATAGATCTCATATTTTGTTTTGATGTTCCACACAAGGTGCCAGAGGGAATGGGTGCAACAGAGGAGGTGTCAAGAGACACCAACAAACAAAAAATATAACTCCATGAATTACAGAAGAGCAGAGAATAAGATGGAGATGGGAGGAAGCAAATGAACCAAATAAAATAAAACCAGTAAGGTTGGGTGATGGCAAGTGCCTTATAAATAGCATAGATAGATAAGGGAAATTAAAATCAACACAGGCCATTAAGATAGTAAATGAGCACAAAAGATCTCCTCCTACAGTGGATATGCTACAGACTTTATCGACAAGTAAGGTGTGTGTTACCTACATTGCCAAATAACAGTTGGTGCAATAGCATCCACAGTTTGTACCTACAAAAATGGAATCTAGCTATTAAAAATCTAATCTGGTGTCAGTCATTCGTTACCCATATAATCGACTTTCAGTTGAGCACTCCTGAACTTTGAGAGTCCATGAAATCTAGATTCAGTCTAGATCTAGAATCTAGAATTTTGGTTTTCACTGGTCTTTAGCTTTGAGTTTGAAAACAAACTTAAAAATCTAGCCCAGATTTGCCAGAAGGCTTATAAACCTTTAGAGCAAATCTGGAATGATTGCTGTTTACACATCAGAGGTGTTTAAATCTCTTCAGTTTTGCATGGTTTTGATGTGAAACTCATCAGAAAGAAAAGGGAATAGGCTGGCATACTCCCTTGTGAAATGAAACCACCAAGCTTCACAAAGCTCCACTCAGCTCTTGCAAGGAAAGTTCAGGATGCTTAATTCTGGGCTTGCAGTTTAGTGAAAGTATTGGTAGAAATTATTTTCAGACATCTTTAAAAATGAAATACATTTGAAATTTTGAAGCCCACATACTTTTTTGTACTGATTTGGGGAAAGGCGTATTTTATTTTGCTTTTGAAAGTTTTCCATTTCACCTTTAATGAATGTCATCCATATGCCATTTGCTGTGTACTACCTACCTGTCCAACAATAGGTCGTCCCTCACGCAGACTTCAGCAGAACTACTCAAGGGATGAATTTGCCCACTATGCTTTATTTATCATTTTCCTTCCAGCTGCTTTTTATCACTAATAGTTTTTAGACTTAGAGCTCCAGCATCATCTGGTTGTTGAAAAAGATTTGTGACCTTTGGAATTAGGAAAAAGGAAGACAGCAACGTCTGACGTTAGGGCAAAAATTGTTCTCTGAGAACCGTATGGCACAAGATTTCAAGTTTCTGTGCTTCCCTACGTACATAGAGTTTATAGTGGGAGCTTCAAGCATGTAGGGAAAACAAAGGATCTCTGTGTCTTGCTCCACCTTGTCATTCTGAAAGGACAGTTTTGCTCTTCAAACTTTGAATTTACCAGCGTTTACAAAAATGCCTCTGTGAAGCAGTTTTTATACTTCTTATGTCCAACTGCCAGTAAAGCAATTGAGTCTGGTGGACTATGTCAGGGGAGGCATGAGCATGCCCAATGCTTCCTTGATGTCCCAGTGGGTTAACTGCTGAGGAAAAACTGAACTGTGCAGCCCAAAGAGCATTGTTCTTGGCCGACAGCTACAATTTGGTGCTTTTTCATAGAGTTGAATGGAGGCCCATCTGTCTGGAGATACTGCCATCCGCTTTGTGAAGTGGGTGAGTGGTGGAGCTTGGAGAAAGAGCCTCTCAGTGACTCCTGCCTGTCAAGAGACTGGTCATAGGCAGTCATGCCTAGTAGTTGGAGTAGGCATCATGTCTAGTGGTCAAAGCAGGAGGTCAGAGCCAAGATTCAAAACAGAGTCAGATCCAGAAATTGGAGCCAAGAGTCAGAACCAGATTACCTAGAAAATGGAAAGGCAGGAGCAGGGCTGGTTACAAGTAGGGGCAGGATTGGAACAGGACTAGAATAATGCAGGGTGTGGGGCATGATCTAAACTGGAATGAGGCTGGATACAGGGTAGGGTCAAGGCTGGAGCAGGGCTTGGAGTGAGGCAAGCACAGGGAGGCAGAGCGTCCACAGCTGTGTGCATTGAGTAGCCACCAAGCCTGTGCAGCTGCCTGGCTTAAGAGCAAGCTTCCTCTCTGTCTTATCCAATCAGGTGGTTCTGCTGTGGCCCAGCTACTCTCATTGGCTGCCTGGTGGCTGGGCAGGTGCAGCTGGAGGCTCTCAATCCTGACACTACCCTAGAGAAACTGGTTTTCCTTTCTTGTTTTTACTAAAACAAAGCCACCTGGTCCTGATCCTTTTCTCTATTTCCCTGCTTGAGCTACTGCAGCCCTAGGGATGGACTAATTCCTGCAGTCTGTGCAGCCCCAGTGGGAGGTAGATGCAGGGACCAGGATGAAAATAGAGTTTGATGGGTGTGGGAGAGGAGCTATTGTAAGCTCCCCCATGATTAGCTCCACGCCTGCGAACTGGGTACTTAATCTTGGATCCTTGTAACCCAGGAAAAATGTTCTTTCAAACTGTTTTACATTAATTTGTACTAGAGAACTTTTAGTTTGCACACAGGCCAGTTAGTATGCAACATGTCGGTGCCCTTTAGAAATCACAGCCCTGCATTGCTGGTCTGCGTAGACAAGCCCTTATAGGCTGTGATCAAGTGATCCCTTAACTTTCTCTTTGTTAAGTTTTTCAAAAAGATTGAATTCCTTGAGTCTATCTCTATTAAGCATGTTTTCCAATCTTAATTATTCTTGTGGCTGTTCTCTGAACCCTCTCCAATTTAACAACATCCTTCATGAACTGCGAATACCAGAACTGGACACAATATTCCAGCAGCTCTTACATCACTGCCAAATAGAGAGGTAAAGTAACCTGTCTATTCCTACTTCAGGTTCCCCTGTTTATGCATCCAAGGCTCTCATTAGTCCTTTTGGCCACAGCATCACACTGGGAGCTCATGTTCAACTGATTATCCGCCATGACCCCTGAATCCCTTTCAGAGTCACTAGTTCCCAGGATAGAGTCCCCCATCTTGTAAGTATGGCCTATATTCTTTGTTCCTAGATGTGGACATTTACTTTTAGCTGTATTAAAACAAATCTTATTTGCTTGTGCCCAGCTGGCCAAGCGATCAAGATCACTCTGAATCAGTGACTTGTCCTTTTCATTATTTACCACTCCCCCAATGTTTTTGTCATCTGCAAAATGTATCAGTGATGACTACGTTTTCTTCCACATCATCGATAAAAATGTTAAAGTAGCATAGGGCCAAGAACCAATCCATTTGGGACCCCTCTAGAAACACACCCACTCAACGATGATTCTCTGTTTTGAGTTACATTTTGAGACCAATCAGGTAGCCAGTGGTTAATCCTTTTAATTTTAATCAGTTATGATCAGCTTGGAGCTGGATAGTCGGGTGGGGAAATTTCCTGTTACCTGAATTTCCTTTTTTGAGCCATTCAAAAGCATAATGGTATGTTTCCCCGGTCTCGGGTGATGGGGAGTCAAAACTGATCTCTTGTCCTGGCTGGGATACAGGACTGACACTTTCCCAGAATGATAGCGTCCAAAGCTCTACAATACTAAATTTCCTGTTAACCATCATGCTGTAAATTAATATCAGTTTGAAGGCATCATTTTGTGGAGGACTCTCCTGCCAAGCATTGCATCTGCAGGTCACACAGGATATGTCTGAGGTGTTCATGGAGACCTGTTCTCAGAGGTGTTCATTATCACCTCTGAAAATTAAACCTCTTTGACGTAGGGCCAGAAGGATGGTTAGGCACTAGCTTAGGAGTTGGGAAATGCAGGTTGAGTTCCCTGCTCCACCATAAACTTCCTGTGCAATCATGGGCATTTCATTTAACCTCTCTCTGCCTCTGTTCCCCATCTGTAAAATGGGGATATTAATAACTTACAGGGGTATTGCAAGGATAAACACATTAAAGATTATGAAGCCCTTTGGGAACTACTGAGAAGTGCTATGTAAGAGCCAGATATTGTTATTTACAAAAGTATTTAGACACCTAAAGATGCAGATAGGCACATAATAGGATGAGTACCTAAGAGAATGCCTAGCTCCCATTGTCTTTCAATGAGAGAGAGGTGCCTAATCTGTACAGGCAATTTTGTATATTCCTGTAGGTGTCTATCTGCATCTTTAGTGTGTAAAACACCTTTGTAAATCTGGCCCTTAAGATCTTGGTATGAATTTAGATTGTTGTTTTTTTTAATTAGGCACCCGGTTTTCAGGATTCTAACCACAGCTAACTTCAGGGTTTGAAAGTCTCTCTCACACACGTACAATGTGTTTGTTTTAATGTGTTTTATTATTAATCCAGCAAGATTCTGTTTTTAAAGTCAGCCTGTTTCTGTATTAAAGCATGGAGATATCCCTGTGTGTGGGTTTATTGCAGAGATGTGGAGATGGCAGACCAAATGCTGGGAGCACTAGAAATCTTTTCAGCTGTTTTCTTCTTTCCTTGTTAAACTTGGCATGCTGTTAACCCTTGGTTATTCTTTTGTGTCATTCAGTAAATAAATTCTGAAGGTAGATCCGATCCTAGCTGTCCCACTGGTGTCAGAAATGCTGGGAATTCTTGTAAATCAGTGAACTACCGTAGATTGAACCATAGGAGAGAATTTGTTGTTATTTATTTGTACTAGCATAGCATCTAGAGATCTAATGGAGATTGGGGCTCCACATGCCAGGTGCTGTGAAGACCCATAGAGAGAAAGTCTTCCAAAGAACTTGCATTCTAACTACACACAAACGCACAAAGTGTTGGTTGGGGAAACAGAGGCACAGAGAGGTGAAGCATCTTGTCCAAGATCACACAGCAAATCAGTGGCAGAGCTAGGAACAGAATCTAGGTGTCCTAAACCTAATCCTAGTCTGGTGCCCCATGCAGTGAACCACACTGCCTCTCTAGTTTGTGGACTTCTCTCATTTCCTGATAGTTTATTAAACACACTGGTCAAAACTAAAAAGTACCAAATTAATATTTTGTAAACAGAAGGTACTATTTTAGCATTTCTTATGATTTTCAATTTGTTGTTTCTCCTAGATTATCCATATACTGTACATATTATTATAGTTTGTATTGAACATATTTAATCATTTAATCAGAGCATTTGTACTCTGGCTAGGAAACCAGTTGGTCTCACTGTGTGGGTGGGTGGGTGTTTTAAAACAAGTCAGGGAAAATCAGCATATTTTTCAGTAGAAGGACTTAATGTACTCATGTTGTAGAATATACATGATAATGTATAATCTCACATTGAATCACATTGCTAAGAACTATCTTATAAACAAATGCATATTGAACTGTGAGAAATATTTCCACAACTTATTTTTGTGGAGGTAGATGAATATTTGGTACACAAATTTCAACACTTCAAAACACACCAACAGACCTAATTTTCATGGAAACACACATGCTTCTACCCTTGCAGTTTTCATATACAATGCTACAAAACAAATAAGAGTCAGATTTTCAGAAAGTGGATGGCATTTTTGCAAGCTCAAGTTGTCAGTGCAATAAATGTAGGTGATTTTTCTGTCCCCACAATCGTTAGCACCTACAGTTTAAGCCACTTAAATGTCCAAAGGTTGTGGAAATCAGTGTCTTAGTGGCTAAGTGAGATGTATTAAGGGTGCACAAAACTGTGTGCAGAATGGTTACTTGCCCTTGCAATTTTGTGCTTTTGAAAATTGAGGCCCAGGTTAGGGTGGATCAAAAATTTCACCCTAAATATAAGCAAAATTGTGCCAGCAAAATTAGAGACCACTTTTCAAAGTCAGGCCTGTAATCTCATTTTTTTTTACATTCCATTTGCTTAGGTTTATTAAAATGTATACCATTCACTAAATAAAATATAGATTTGTGTAACAAAATATCCTTTCTTTTAGGACATAAAATATACACTTTGATCTTATGCTGTAAACATGTATCACCGAAGGCCTTTGTAAGGCTTAAATCATGAACGTTTAGCCAGTGACTTTCTCCTTCTCTTCTTCATCTCTTCATACTTCATATTGTATATGTTAAACTAATGCATTATTTAAACATAGAGAATAATTTGCTGCACACAACCTCTTTATAGTTTGAAGTTTGAATCTTAACAAAACGGCACTAAAGGCCCAGCCTTTTCAGTATTAAGTGATCCTTTGAAATCAACAAGATATTGATTATGTGTGGGGGAAAATTATACTGAAAGCTGGCCTGATGACATAGTGCTAATTCATATAAAGAGGAATGAACAGCTCTTGTTATAGACACTGCCAGCCACATGGCATATCAGTGAATAAATGTGGATGGGAAATAACGTTTCATATCTTAAAATTTTCGGTTCAGGCACCATTTTCCACAATGCCTCCATATTCCCACAAAGGAACTCTACCTGTCACAGATTCCCTGCTGTGGCTTTGCACATTGAGCAGGAACAGGGAAATGTAGTGGGTGACATTTGACTGCTTATGCTGGAGAACCAGTCACATGGATCTCTCTGTATGTTTTCCCTGGTTGGTGCTGTACAGGCAGCACTGTTACAAAGGCGATGTCTTGGAAAAGGGGTGTATCTCTATGGTAGAGGGAGGCTGATGCATGGCAGTAGCAGGGAGAGTCACTGCAACCCTAGGACAAATTGAGTGCCAATCTAGGAGAGCTGAAAGGAGGTTGTAGGAGGAGAGAATCTTGTGAGCTGTAAATCTGCTCTGGGATGGGTTGCCAAAAAGGGGGCTGGTAGAGAAGAAGATGAAATAAGAAAGATTTGGATTGAAGAGAGAGAGCGTGCAGAGGGGAGAACAGGGAAGAGAGGGAGAGCATAAGAGTGCACTTGAGAAGAGGGTAACCAGAGTAGAGGGTGATCTCGCCTTTTTCCATGGTGGTGTGAGAACTCCTGCCTCCCTTCCACCCCTTCTTTCCATCTTCTTTAATCATAAAGTTCAGGAAATAAAAGCCTAAGGAAAAATGGTGGTGGAAGGAGAGGAGAGGAAATAAGAAAACAAGGGGGAAATTGAAGGTTTCCACTGAAAATAAATTCTGATGAAAATGAGGGAAAAAAGGATGGTGTCAGATTAAAATACGCAGCTGTTATTTTAAAAGTAGAAAAATACTGAAGAAAAATATACAGAGGAAAGAAAATGCAGGGAAAAGAGAGAAAACATCTGCGATATGGTAAATTTAAACCAAGAAATACTCAGAATAGTTAACTGCTCTAGTTAATGAAAAGTTGCCATGTATTAAAAATGTGATGTCACACGTTTGAGGCATTTCCCCCCTGTTTTTGTCATTCACTGACTTGTTGAGAGGTACAGAGTGTATAGAGGCTATGCCCTAGAACATCTGCATGCTCTAGATCAGTGGTTCTCAAACTGGGAATTGGGACCCCTCAGGGGGTCGCGAGCTGCCAGCCTCTATCCCAAACCCTGCTTTGCCTCCAGCATTTATGATGGTGTTAAATATATTTTAAAGAGTTTTTAATTCATAAGGGGGGAGTGGTCATACTCAGAGGCTTGCTATGTGAAAGGGGTCACCAGTACAAAAGTTTGAGAACCACTGCTTTAGATTAACCAGTTGTACATTAATTTCCATTGGATGTCATAATTGTTCCACTGAAATACATTCTTACCGAGTGTATCAAAAATAGTCCACAAAGATAGAATGGTAAAAACAGCCCTTTCTCAGCATGCAGACTGAACCCTGGTGACATGGTGGACATTTAGTTTTCGTAGCTAGTAAATTTTGACACACCATCCATTTCTGCATTTGGCTAGGTATAAAATATTTTTGGATGTTTGGAGCCCTGGAATCTATGACAGCTTTGAAGTCTGAGAGTGGGGTAGGAAGGAGATGAAGAGTTATTTGATATTTACTGCTACAGAGGTCTTGAGTAGCTTCCAAGCTAGTGCATCTGAAATCTGTTACTAAAAAGCTGAAAACTGGAAGCTGAATAGATATATGCCCTTCATTCGACCTAGTCTATTAATTTTAAAGTGCCTAGAGTTAAAACTGAGTATGGGAGGTCTGGCTCTTGAGGCTGTGACCTCAAAAAGCTGGAATAAACTACCTGCTCCATTAAAACAGGCTCCAGCATTGCAGATCTCTCATTGTACAATATCTTAAATACTTTGTTACTGTGGAAAAAGAACTGAAATTATGACTGCTAAGTGTTTCCTGCCATTTGATACTGAGTGTCATATTGTTTTGTATGGTACTAAAGTTTGCAGTTTTAAGTCTGTCCTTTGGGGACCTTCACAAAAGAAATTGTGTCTCCCATGAGGCTGTCCTAGTATACTACAGATTCTGACTAAAATAAACATAAAAACTATTCATAACAGCACTTAAATTGTCCTAGGAACTGAATTAAATGGCTTGATCTTCATTATAATTCTGTGTTATAATTAGGGTTGCCAATTTTGGTTGGATGTATTCTTGGAGATTTCATTATATGACGTAATACTTAATTAAAGATTAATATTTAATTCCTGGAGACTCCAGTTTATGTTAATATAGTTAATGTTTTTATTCATTATAATTATAATATGCTATAATTAATGTTATCTCACTTCAGTCAATCACAAGTAGGACTTTTCAAGACCTCACTGACGGTAAATTTGGCATAAACACTAACAGTAATGTTCTGGCCCCACTGAAATCGATGGGAAAATTCCTTCTGACGTCAATAGGGCCAAGATTTCTGCTGAAGTGATACACATTTTCTTAATGTTTAACAGTTATTGAACCATGAGACTTAGTAACATGATGGGAGACATACAAATAAATTTCTACCTGTTGCACTGACAAGTCACACCTGACTAGATTTGTATGCTGTAGTGGATGGATAGTCTTTTGAATGCCCTCTAATAGTTCTAACTATAGTACTTCTTACTTCAGGAAACTACCTGTTAGACTAAACTACACAAAATCCTTAACGTGTAGTGTGGCATGTCACTGTCTGGGCCGGTAAATAATAAAGCATGATAGGTAGCACCAACACTTTGAGGATTCTGTTTATCCGTACGAATAAATGAATCCCATATGTGTACAGAATACCACAGACATAATCTCGGCGTCATCTGCCACGTGTATATTTCTTGGTTCAAATGGGATTCTGCATTTACACTATATGTACACAGGGATTTAGGGTCAGGTTTTTAAAGGTATTTAGGTGCCTGAAGATGCAGATTGGTACCGAGTAGGATTTTCAAATGTGCCTAGGCTCTGATCAGTGCTATTGGGAGGTACACACCCAAATACCCTGCATGGCGGTCGGACAGTAGATGCCATAGTTGTGGGACAAAGCAAGAAAACATTAAGGCACTTGCCTGTGATTCAGGAGATTAGGGTTAAATTCCCAGCTTTTCCACAAACTTCCTGTATGACCTTAGTCTCTTTGCATTTCAGTTCTTCGTCTGTAAAACAGGGATGATGCTGATATTTTTCTTTTATTTTTTCATCTTTTCTCTATTTAGGCTATTGAAACAGTAAACTCTTCAGTACAGGGGTTGTCTTTTTCTACACATTTATATGATGCCTGGTACAATGGGGCCATGATTACTGTTGAGGCCTCCTGGCTCTGCTGGAATATAAATAAAATAATAATAATGGGTATAGAGGAGAGTAATTGATCTGTGTAATGCCCCATGCGTTTGGAACATCCTTATCTTGTCAATAAAACAGTATCCACAGTCACCAGACAGGAATAGCCCTTTCTAATTGTGAAACTGGTCTGACCTATATGCAGTGTGGGATCCTATGCAAACATTCAAATACTAAAAAACTCTATTTTATGGAAGGTTGGGTTGTTTTTTAAGATAAGATTTTTTTTAATAGGAGTGATTGGAGCAGATGTGAAAGGACATAACCTGCCCTGTGAAAATCAGCCAGTTACATCCCGGCTTGCTGTGATCTGTGGAACATCTTCCTGTCACATGGGGGTAGGTTGTCTACACAGTCACCGTTATAGCTTTGTATAGTAGCTAATGTCTCTGAAAAGAAATTACACTTTATTTTCCCGTCACACACACATACCCCTTTTTTGTTATGCTGTTGTGGTTTTTATCTTTACTTTCAGATTTTAATTACGTATTATGCATTTGCTAGCAACCAGGAGCTTTCATAGTAGTGGAAATCAATACTGGGGAAAAAACCCTGACATGAAGTGCAAAAGCAAAGTCTAACACAATGCTGCAGAAGCTTAAAGACAGCAGCGTGAAATCGGAGCTGAAGACTCTGAGTTTGAGTTATCCATGACAAGCATGTCACTAATGTGTTCCGAAGTAGCGTCTTCAGAGAAGTAGTGTGTGTTCTCTAGCAGCCCTTCTCCCCCACCTCCTCACTCAATCAATATAAATCCATCTCCTTCTGAGAGCTGCAGTGATCTATATAGAATTATGATATGTATGATGACTTCCAAAAAACCCCGATAAGCAATTTTTGCTTTGTTAATTTTTCCCAGCGAATTAACGAAAAAGCTTTTCCTTAGGTTACAATTAAAATTTAGTGTCTGCTTTGGAAATTTATACCTAATTAAAATGTATGAGTCTGAAAGCTATTCCATTTAGATAAGTACCTTTTTCTGCCATATTTTTTATTTAAAACTCATTATGATCTTAAATTTAGACTGATTATAACTTGGGGTGGGGGTGGGTAGAGGTTTTGCTGTCAAGGAAAGGCATTTCATATTGTGAAAAGAGGGAGCTACTGTTAAATAATGTCTTTACTACACTTAATAGAGGTGCCTATATCTTGTCCTTATGCTGTGTATTCATGGAATAGGGCGTGATAGCAGCATGTTATTAAGGCAGTGACCTTGTTAGTTATGCCCCAGTTCAGCAAAGGACTTAAGTATGTGCTTAATTTTAAGCATGCCAGTAATCTTGTCCCTATTAAGCCAAGGCATTTAGCAAATACTTGAAGTCAATGGGATTTAATTATGTACTTAAGCACGTTTAAATTCCGTGTTAAATCAGGATTTTAGGGCTAAAATCCCACCATCCTTAACCCTGGTCTACACCTAGAAAGCTATACTGGGATGACTGTGTTGGTTAAGGGTGTGGGGTTTTTTTTTTACTGATATAGTTATAAGCCTTGGGAGATGCAGTTATACTGATATGCAGGTGCCAAAATAAAGCTTATTTTGCTTCGCAAACTTGTATACTGGTATAACTGCATCCACACTGGGGGTGGAATCAGGGGAGCGAGTTTGCCATTTTAACCATAGCAGTATAGTTAAAGGGCAGAATTTTCTAGTATAGACAAGCCCCAATTGATATTGATAGTGGCTTGAGACCCAACGTGGGGATAGGCATTTTCTGTGGTTCTTGGAGAAACTTAAGCTGGTTTTCATTTAAATGTAAGAACTCAGCATTTACTGAGTATTTATTTCCCCCCTTCTCCCAGGTGTTTCTTTTGGTTTTAGGGTTTTGATGTGGGGTTTTTTTGTTTGTTTGTTTTTTGTGTTTTGTTTTTTTCAACGTTAAAGGCACCACAATTTCCAATCAACAGACAACAAGCAAATTCTAAGCTGTTCTGGATCAAATCTATGGAAGGCCTTTGGTTTAAGTGTCCTTTATCTCTATCTGCTTATACGGTACCAAGTGAATATAGAGCACATGGGGCAATTCTGTGTATTTTTAATGAAACGTATATTCAGCTGCAGTTGGTTGAAATTAGCTGTACCTTTTTTTAATTAGGGCAATAATATGGAAGTTTATTATACTCATGTTTGGTTAGAAATATGGTTTTTTTTTCTCTCTCTCTCTCTCTTTGTACCGAGGGACCCGCAGGGCAATAGAGATTAATCATCAGGTTTAATTTAATGTAGTGGGAGAGAGACCTGTGTGGTCAGGCTGGCATTATAGAGTGGCTTTGATCTGCCTCAGGTGCATGGAGCCCAAGTAAGCCAGCAACAATAATACCTTTGTGAGATGATCAGAGAAGAGAGAGAGAGAAAATGGTCTGTGTGGAAACTCAACACCGTCCTTTGTTGTGGTTCTGGCGAACGAAAGAGCCAACGGTCAGGAAGAATTCAGAAAACAGAAAGCAGGGTTAAAGTGTGGCAGTTGGGCAGTGGATTCCTTTCAGGGCTCTTACAGGAAACTGTTCAAAATCATCTGCTGGATTATTATTTTTTCTTTTGGCACTGGTATGAGTGCTTTTGGTGGTATATGTGTATGGATATAGTATTGCCATTACCTAGGCTGAATGTTCCATGAATCAGAGAATTAGATATTGCTTGCGAAGGGCATTTACTTTAAACTTACCGAGAAGCTCCATGACCCTGTTTTCATTACCTCAAGGAATCAAAAGAATTTGAACAAAAGACTTTTCTAATCATCCCTTTGATATTTTAAAAGTTACAAATGTTGAACATAATTTTTCTGATGGATATAATAGTTTCATTTGTGGTAAAATACCCCCCCCTTTTTTTTTTCTTCAAATGAGGTTATATTTTTGGAATTAACTACTGCCTTTCTTGGGCATTCAAACTTCCAGGCCACTTTGTAAGACTGTTTCCACTGAGAGACTTGGATGGGTCAAGCAATGGGCCAAAGAGTTTCATAACTAATTAGTGGATTGGTTCAAATCCAGTTCTAGGTTAGTAGTCACCAAAAGTCACTATCATTTAAAGTCTGGTCCGTGGCCTTTGTAAAAGAAGTATTTGGCCAGTCTGGACAATTATTCATATCACACAACCCTCAGCTGCCTACTCTGAAAGTAAATCTAAGCAGAAGCCCATTCTCAGTTGGTATGGCAAATGAGTTATCCTTTTATCTTCAGAGGTGGTTTCTTCGTGTCAGGGTTGCCACTCATTGCCAGGTGTCACGGTTACAGGATTAGCTGTACTTTTAATCTGTCTCTGTGGCTACCAGTAAGGGGTTCAACTCAGAATTGCTAGGTAGAGACACTTCCATGTTGCCACCCAGCGGCAGCTATAACCACCGTGCACCTCACTACCCATGACCCGCTGTAGACATAGACCACAGAAAGTCCTGCCCCAAAAGGTCTGAGAGGCAACAGCCTCATGGCTCCTGATTGGCTCCCCACCCCTTTCAAGTGACAGAGTCCCTGCACTTCTCTCAGGGTGGATTCCCACAATTCACCCACTTTCAGACCAGGTCCCCAGGCTACAGCTCCCCTGTTCTCCAATCATGTTTTCTTAGCAGGCCTGACAGGTTTTGACACCCACAAGAGACTTCCCTTCAGCAACTGCAACGTCTCAGGACAGCTTCTTCAAATCAAAGTACTATTTATTTATATGTAGGAACATAGCAATCAGAAAGAAAAGGTTTAAAACAACAACAGACTACACATACGTGGGAATGGAGTATTGTTGGCTTCCCTCCAGACACTGCCTCTTCCCCTTTGTCATCTGGGGCTCAGCTTTTGAACAGTTCCAAAAGTCCTTTGTTGCAGTCATTCCCCCTGAAGCCCCAACATTGTCAGGGGTAGCCTTGGTAGGGATTGACACCTGTATTGTCCCCCTAAGTACTGGTTACTGGGGTTATCTAAAGCCATTGGCTGCCTTCCAGTAGACATGTAAAACGAGGACCGAATTAACTCTTTGATCCTTGGTGGCCATCAGTGCAATGGTAGACAAATAAACAGAGGTACACATAGTCATAAAAATAAATAAATATATTTCCCATGTTCTTCACAGCAGGGCTGTGAGAGGAGGCTTGAACCGCTGCTGCCTCTGTCCAGTGGATGAGAGTCATGCAGTCTCCAGAGCTGTCCAGCTATCATTTTTCATGAGCCCCAAATTCATTTAAATAAAACATAAATAAGTAAACAACCTGCTCCTTGAAGTAATATGTTTCTTAGATGGTAAGCTGTTTGGGATAGAGAGGCACACACCTTCATGTCTGTTTCTCCAGTGCTAACACAATGGGACCCCAGTCCTGGTTGGGGCATCTGCCACCACTGCTATATAAATAATAATGGCACCTATTTTCAATATAATTTACAGAGGAAAGTATCTCATTACTGACATAGAACTGGTTGTGCTGTGTAGAGTCAGACAAATGTATTCAAAAGCTGTTCAGAGAAAAAATGCTACAAACTTGAAATCTTCAAAACTATTCACTGTCATTTTTAACAGTGGTCGCATGTGGCCAGAAGTCCCATGAATACAGAATATATGCCATGTATTCATACTAAATGAAGGTCTTGAGATATTTACATAAAACAGCCCTGCTCATAAAATATGTATAGGTGATTTGTGCCTTTTGTTTCGTGCTAAGTTTGGCCAGAGAGCAGTGTTCTGCCTTCCCTACTTCCCAAAACAGCCATTCCACTATGCACATCTTTGTGGATTCACAGCCAAAGAGAGTTTCCAGAGACATTTTTAGTGGGAGGCATTTTCTGGCCTCTAATTCTTCTTAATATGGGTTAGGGGAGATCTGAATTTTCTGGCAGGTTGAATCCCAAATGCACAAGGTATGGTGTCCTTTCCTATTCAGGTTTTCTTTAATTTCCCTACCTTAGGTGACTTGACCCCCATGATGTTTTTGTAACTTCCTGTCCAACTTGTGTTGGCTTCTCTGGAGACAATGCTTCTGATTTGTGGCAGTCAAGAAGTTTCCTTTCTGGATCAGATTGATTTTTCTCTCTTTTTGCCCCTCTGTTACTTCTATGTCAGTTTTGACTCCACCAGCTTGGACAAGTAAATGTGAGTAAATGGTGCGCACACATGGGGGTAGTTAGGTACTGAGTCACCTGACTTGTGCACACCCGAAAGAACCAATTTTGCAGGGGTAGTATGTGTGTGCAGTGTACATCTGACTTCAATAATATGGCAACTTTAGTCCTGAATAATCTGCAATAATTTATCCCTTAGGGAATTCTCTTTTCTATCTTTTGAGACCATCTTCCATCAGGGATCTGAGAGTCAATTTCTCTTGAGATGTCACTGAGCAGCTATGTACATAATAAAGTGGGAGATATCCAAAGCTGTCCCATCATTTACTATGGACTATTTTAAAGTAATTTCCTATGCTTATTTTTACCAAGCAGGGCTATTCTTTGTCTTCTGTTAAAGGAACTTCAGTCTGATTAGCTTATTCTAAATTTGTTCATCTGATACTCATGACGACTGTGAAACACAATAGAGCTTCTTTGCTCCACAATATCCACTCAAGCTGCCAGCTTTGTTCACACAAATAGAGTCTAAAGCACATTTCCAGCCCCAGAGCATGCACAGTACGTGTCCTTTGCAGTACATCCTGGGGTGGAGACTGCAGAGACACGCTGGCTCAAAGTGTTCTTGTAGCCTGATCTCTGTAATCTCGGTGGGAGCCAGACCAGCAAGTGGATTCAGTATATTTTGGCTCTCATACGAGAGCCTCCTCTTCAGAACATGCCACGTTGTTAAAGCAGCAGACATTTGAATAGTTACTACAGAGGGACTCCTCAGCTGCTTGAAACTGTCTCCAAGAGGAAAACTTGCAGGAATCAAAAAGCATTGCGCTCAACTTGCCAGCTCTAATTAATCTAGCCGGGTGGCACTAGGCAATTCCTTTCTGGCAAGTGGATCTGTGGACTGCGCGCCAGATTTCAACCTTTCACTCTTCAGTCTCTGCTGCATGCATATCACTGCGATGAAATGTGCAGTCTCTGAGGGGACAGGGCCTGAAGCTTTGGGCAGTGAATCTGGGTGCCAGCTGGCTGGGGTCCTGCATTTAGCGAAGGCAACAATTTGTCCTTCTAACCAGAGGAGAGGTGCTGAGATGGAGAGAGGAGGGGACGGGAGAATGCAGTAAAAATTAAAAACAAAAGCAAAACTATTGAAACTGAAGCAGCTTGGAAAAGTTTTGAAAGGAGCTGTGAAACTGAGAGCATCCACCCAATAAACCTCCGCCCTCCCTGCTTTTTAATATTCTTCTCTGCTAAAAGGCCTCTCCTCTGAATATGAATCATAAAGCTAGTGTCTTTTGAGTGAGGGAAATAAATCAGTAGGACAGGAACTTCTCCCTTAATCTGTCCTCGTTCAGTTCAGTTCTGCTGCTTTATATATTGCACTGGGCAGCCGTCACAATGCTGACTTCCCAGCTAATGAAGACATTTTACATTCAGGGAGGGCTGTGTGAAATGAAAACCATATTTATTTTACCACCCTGTTAGAGGCTGCCCATCCTTTCTGTACCCATGACTCAGGCGCTGCAGCTAGAAAAGGTCACAGCGTATTTGGATGCCATGGTACTATTCCTGTCAGCACGTGGTCTTACAGGGGTTACATTTCTACATACTTTAAAAAGAGAGAAAGAGAGAGCGAGCACAACTCCTCAAATATTTCTCTTATTTATTTTCTTTCATGAAACTTTTTCCCCCTCTCTCTTGGCAAGAGGATCCCTCTCCACTTCCCCATTGTTGGCATTAATTTGTCTGATATTTTTTGTGAGAAGTGAAATATTTTCACTAGAAGGTTGTATAAAAAGATGGTTGTGTTTTTTTACCTCACTTTATTTTATTAATAAAGGCTAGTAAGATATGGGTGATGTTTGGAGATCATATGCAGGCTGCCTCCCAAACCCCAAGCACTTACTTGCAGAGCTAGAAAACCGCAAAGCTTAAGATCCTGAAATGTAAATAGGAAGTCGAAGAGTTTACTTTAGAGCCAGCAGTGCCGAGCCTGTGTAATGTTTACTTCAACTTGCCTCCCAGCCTTTCCTACAGCCTGGCAGAGATGAAAGGAAGGCTCTCTGCGTAAATTAGTTGTTAAAGTTTTTGTTAGGAGCAAGGTTCCTTTGCTCATGGCCAGGCATAATTCAACTCAGGTACATCTTTGATTGAGAGAATGGAAAGGTCCTATTTAGCTCATTTGTCACTGAAATCCAGGTTTTACTCCCCAACGCTTGGCCAGAACTCCACCTATGCATGAGAATACAATTGAAAGCAGTATAATAACTGTATTGTATATAAGTAGATAATGCCTAATAACATTTCCAGAAAACTCTGCTGTCAACTCCGCTTCCCTTTTGTGAACGGGCCATTAGAATTCAAAGCGAGTGTCATGGTACAGCTATGGACAGAGAAAATGCTTTGGAAAATAATCCTCTCTAAAACTGGAGTAAGACTAATAATCTGCAGCTGTGTCATTGATATCAGTGAAAATGCTTTGCTTTGAAGATTCCATCAACGCAGTAGTTTTCATTCTCTGATTGACTGAAAGCTACCCTTGTGTGACATAAAGCTGTATATTGGGATGTTTGATATATAATACTATGTACTTTTGTAATACCATCTATCTGAGGTATCTCAAGGAACTTTATAGTGATGAATGAATTAAGCCTCATAGCTCTTCTATGTAAGAGAGGTGAGATTTATTCCAATTTTGTAGGTGGGAAACTGAGGCAGAGAAGAATTTAGTGACTTTTTAAATGTTTGTCTCTTTAGATTTACAAATTCTACCTACCATTCCCTCCAGGGTTATATAAAATGTAAATGACAAATGTGCCTTCCGCCCCACGCCCCACCGTTAACTGTGACCAGCAAGCATGTGTTTAAACATGACAATCCGTGTCCACATTAAGGGCAAATTGTATTGAACACCACATGTGTTAAATTTCTCACACAATGAAATACAGACAAGTTCTGACTCTGTGTCCAAAACTCATTTCTTTCCTGAGCGTTTTCTTTCTTTTTTAACTTCAGGGCTACAAACATATGCTTTAGGCTGAGCTTCCTACCCAGCTAGCTGTTCTTAGGGTTTTCCCCTGCAAGACTCCTCCCTCACTCCATATCCCATCTCTTGCTTTACAAAGAGACTCCACTTCTTATCCCCCCAAGGTGAGACCACTGAGAGTCTAGAGGATAGCACCTTGAGACATCATTTTGTAACTATGATTTCCTTAGGTTTGGAGCAAACGGTGGAGGGGAGGTGTTTGAGAAGGGAGGAGATGAGAGGAGAATGTAAATCAGATTGCTGCTCTGTGCTGGGCTGTGTTGTAAGGGTGTTTGAGCTTTGAGAATCTGTTTCTGTTGGCATTTTCTTGCAGCATCACTGTATTATCCCATATAGAAATTACATAAAAATAACATTAGGTCTGGCCTAAATCCAAAGCGAAAGAATGAACATTCACACTTTAAACATCAAACTTCTCCTGTCTAGGTTCACCAAAGCACATAATTAATGAGTGTATCCCATTGTAACTCGATATACTGAAGATCTAACCATTCACTATGAAATTCCTTTCTTTAGTAGATACAAGCCAGAATTTTAGCTTCCTTTTCAATGTTTTAAGGTGATTTTCCTTTGTTTCCTTTTTAATAGTTCAAAAATATATCAGATTTGACAGCTACAAAATTTCATCTAAACTCAAAGTATCCAGTTTTGTTATTCTTCTCCTGATTTTAGAAAAATCTATTAGCCTGAGACCCAGGGTGTAGATAAAACCCCAGCTTCTTAACCGAATGATCTGCCCCTAATAAAACTAGGTACAGGATTTCCTTCAGATCACGAGCAGATTTGTGTGTGTTTGACTGTCCTTTCACATTGCTGGCCTTCTCTGTTCATGTGACTGGGCAGGAGATTATTAAACAGTTCACTTTTTTCCATGTGCTAGGCTTCCTGGTGGAGAGAAGAGAAGAGGTTATGCTGACCCTAATATTAACTCCTTTGACCCTGAATTAAACTGTAATGGAGTGGCTAGTGTGCAGCTGAAACATACTTTGCTAAGGTGGCTTCTTGACTCAAGACAGTCTAATGGATTCTTTTTAAATTATTTTTTTTTTATTTTCAATTAAATAACAATGTTTGGTGGGATTTAAACTCTTTAAAATTGCAATGTTTTCAACTAAGTGGCACGATATAGTGGCTACAATATAGAACTTTCAGACAGAACTCCTGGGTTTTGTTTATGGCCATGTCACCAACTTGCTCTATGATCTTGTCAAATCACTTATCCTTCTTCTGCACCTCCATTTGCCCACTTGGAAAATGGAAACAAAAGCTCAGATTGCACCCTCAGGGTATGCAATCATAGCATCCTGGTGAAGACAGGACCAAGGAGATTAAGAAGAGGACAGCCACAACACTGAGGGGAGGCACATTGGTAGGGGGAGAGGAGAATGGAAAGAGATACGGCAGAGAGGGTGGGGGGGAATGGAATAAGACAGAAAGAGAACAAGAGTAGATGAATAACTGAAAATGGTATGGAGATAAAGAAAGAATCGCAGTGTAGGATATGGGGTGAAAGAGTGATGACAATAAAGAAATGGAAAAAAGCAAAAAGCAGGAGAATACATAGCAGTAAGATTAGTGTATCTTCTTTAATGCATCAATGCCCCTCTAATCCTGTTTTCCTAACAGAAAAGGGGGAGATAAGAGGCTTGGGAGGAGTCAGTTAGGGTTCTGGAGTTGTGAAGAGAAGGCATTTGAAGAGGATTTCAAGACAGCCTTTACTACAGTAATACAAGTAAATAATTTCCAATTTGAGCACTAATAGGTATAGCGATACTCATAGGTGCTGGAACTAGAGATGCTGGGGGTGCTGCCACTGCACCCCCTGGCTTGAAGTGGTTTCCATCATATCCAGGGTTTACAGTTTGGTTCAGTGGCTCTCAGCACCCCCACTACACAAATTGTTCCAGCCCCCCGGCAATACTCGTGTCTCAGGAATGCTGGGAAGTTGAATTAATTGTCTGCAAAGTGGTTTGAGATCCTGGAATGCAAGGTACTATATGCAGTAAGTGCAAAATATTAAGGACTGTCTGGGCCACAGTACTATACAAATGATACATTTTTAATTTCTATAAACATCAGCAAACCACTAAATTCAGGAAAACTCCATTGACACATGGGCAGCAGGTTTACCACAAAGGACTTTTGTTCTCCATCCTGTCTCACGCAGCCCTTGATGAAGCAACAGTTGTTTATCTGAGTTTCTTCTTCCCTCTACAGCTACGAGTCGGGGGTGGGGGAAGCACCAGTTGGGACAGAATTAATTAGGGAGAATGTACAATAGTTGTGTGAGCAAAGTACAGTGACGCATTAGCTGCTGCCCTTCTCTCCGTGTGCCTGAGAATCAGAGTTTACTCTGAGCTCATTGTTTATAACTGTGGGTTATAATCCTGAGGTCCTCTCTGTGTTTATGCAGTCACTAGGAGTTTGTATCAGTAAGTAAGGAGCAAGTAAACACTGAATAAAGCACTCGGTATTTTGCCCATTTAATTTTTCAAATAACAGCATGTTTAAAACAGTGTGAGATGGCACATCCTATGTACTGTAAATCGACTTCCAGTAACACCTAGGGAGTGCAGTTGAAGTTTCCTGTTACCAGTAGGTGAGATATTGCTGGTACGAGTGACATTCCCCATTACAGATAGAGGGAGTTCCAGCTCAAACCACTGACGCCTTTCCTACTGGTAAAAAGGGAAAATAAATCTTTTTAACTGTACTCCACTGTACTGGGACGTTCATGCAGGCTGAAGAAAATAAACCAGCCCCAATTTTGAGAGATTTTCTTCATATGTTTCCCATTGATTTCAGTTAGAGTTATGGGTGCTCAGCCCCTCACAGGATTAGGCCATTATAAAGAATCACATGAGTCACAGTGTTGAGACAAGGGAAGTGTTTATTTTACTGTTGTAACTTTTTGCATTTCTTTTTCCTTCTGGGAGCTAAATGTTCAGGGCACTTTATCCAGCAGCTAAACTCCAGTTCATGCAGGAGTTTCAACACTCTTTGAGCGTCTATCTGATCTGACGATTTGTCTGAGTAAGGACCTCAGGTGTTGGCCCTAACTAGAGGAACTATAAAGACATTTGGTAGCAGAAGGCCAGCTTCTATGGCATAACCTTCAGGAAGGGATATGGAACAGGATAGCCCAACAAGGCTCAGAGCCTGCGTTGACAGACTTGGGCTTACAGGGCTTGCTCTGTGGCACTAGAAATAATGATATAGACATTGCAGCTCAGGCTGGAGCTAGGGCTCTGAAGCCCATCCTGCCCCCTAGGCTTCAAAGGCCGAGCTCCAGCCTGAGCCATAATGTCTACGCAGCTGTAGTGTGAGCCCAAGTCGGCCAACCTGGGCTCTGACTCTTGCAGCTGCAGGCTGCCACTTGCTGGGTAGACGAACCTATGGAGGCTCTGTGTTGGCTCTGGCCCCTGGCATCGCACCCCAGCTTTTAGGCAATACATCTCCATTGCAGCCATGCTGACCAGGACTGTTCCCATTTGGGGCTGCACCAGAACCCTAGATGGAGAGGGGTCTGTGGAAATGATGAGAGAACTTAGGGTTCTGCTTACTTCTTTGTTCCTCACTCCAGCCACACAGATTTCCCAGTGTGTACAAGACACACACACTGAAGCCCAGCCATTCAGCCTCTACTCCTCCCTTATCCCTAGACCAACAGAAAGGCTTCTGTGAGGTCTAGAAGGGGTATGGTGCTGCTGATAGTCTGCTCTTTGGTTGTGTCTACATTGCGCACACAAAAAGTGTGATCTTAACTCACTTTAGCTAAACTACATTAGTTAATTCTGTTTAAAATAGCAGTGAAGATACAGTATCATGGCTTTTAATTTGGGTTAGCAGCTCAAATACAACCTCAGGATGCCATATAGCTTTTAACTTGAGCTGCAAACAACTTAAAAGCCGTGGTACCATGTTGTTATGGCTATTTTAACCTGAATGAAGAACATACCTATTTTTTTCCAATGTAGACATAACCTGTGTATGGTTCTAGGAGTTACAATCTGAGGTAAAAAGTTTAGAGTTAAAAGTACATACCCCAATGTTCTTTTGAGACACTGCCGTTGTTCTGCATTTGAATTTAAGTCAGTATTATAGTAAGTTTCATTCTTTTTTCCTGATACTCAGATTCCCTACCTGATTTTCAGGTTTGAATTTTTTGCCTTTTTTAGTTGGTTGGAAATGTTAAGAGGAATTTGTCCATGTTTATGACGATCTCCCGGGAATTTAACTGATCATAGCCATGAAATGTGCCGTTTTTAAGATTATACTTTAACTTCAGGACACATTAGTGTCTGTCTAAGGGTTACAATCTTCATAAAGAACAGTATTTTTGTGACAGTGGAAAAGGAGTAAAAATAATGGGGTGATACAAATTGGTGTGTAGTTCTGTTGAGGCCCAATATCCCCACTGAGCTATTGCAATGGGTGGCAGGGGTGGGAGTTCTCTTGTGAGTCACTAAGCAGTATTGCTTTAGAATGGTACGAAATAGCATTTCAGCTGAGGACACCACTAGGCTCTTAGAAGCTATCATGTAACCAGACAACCTTTCAGTCCATTTATCAAAGCACTCGTAGTTCCCATTTCAAGGCAGGCGACACAGTAAATATGATAAAAAAAAAAGGTTAATTTGTATCCAGACATTTCATTAAATAAAACGATAAAATAAATCAATGCCCTACTGCGGGTGCTTAAGTGCTTAGCAAAAAGCTTCTGAATCCATTAGGAATTTACTATTTTTTTAACTCAAAAAACAATTTAACAGATTAAAACTTTTTTCTTTTTTTGGCCAATTGCCATAAGAAGCCTTGGCCTTTGGGAATAAAAAGAAAATAATTGTATGCCATGGTGTACCTGGTGTATTCCTGCCCACACCCATGCGCAAGATGGATTTAACATTCAGGCAACATTGAAAAGAGGCCAGAGTAGAAGTGTAGGAAACAGGCATAATGGAACCAGGCAAAAGTTAGTTGGTTGTAATATTTTAAATATCTGACAAGTCTCTCACATGTAGGTTGGAAAATGCAATAGTCAGGAAGCTATTATTACAGAGTAACAATGAAAAATAAGCAAATACAATTAAAGTATTTATATATATTACTCTGTTAAATAACACTGACTTGTTTAAATTACTGTGTGTAGTTTTTAAATAATGGGTAGATCATTAGCAAGTAATTCACTCTTGAGACACGCTGGTCACCAGTATAATGCAGGGCTGTCCATCTCAGGTGACAGAAAATCTCTCTCCAGGAGTGATATTGTGCGGCACCGGGCACCCACGCCTCATACTCTGCTGGAGAAACTGGAGTTGGCCAATGTAGTCTGAAAAGTCGGCAGAGCTGGCCTAAGAGAGGCATGGCCAAGTCACCAAGGAATACAGTGATGTACTATATCCCCAAAGCAGCCTCTGCAAGATGAGCTCCCCTGACTGCAACTGAAAGCTGTCTTTCCCTGGCAGAACTCCTGGCTGGATGGCTGCACAAACACTGCCTGTCACCTCCCACATTGCCCTCTATTGGTACAGGGGAATACCAGGCCTGATATATCTTGCATTGAATCATATAGTTAAATTTAAATTAAATAAAGGGGGCGCTTTACCGCTCAACTTTATCCTTTTATTTTTCTGTATTCAAAATGTTCAGCATGAAGATGTAGTTGAGCTGTTTTTAAAATGTCAACAGCTAGGTTCCCTTTAAAAAAAAAAAAAACCCAAAACCTGGCTTATTAAGTCCTTGATTACATATTTAATGTAGTAAATATTTACTGTGGTTGCAGCTAAATGAAATGTTCCCAGGGTGGCTGTGGTTGTACACCATGGAGCTGTGTACTCAGGGATCCTTTTGGTAGATTCACAATTTCCTAATTTTTGAAAGCCTAGATTAAATGGCTGGTGCTGCACTCTTCATTTAGGCAAAACTCCTACTGCAGGAGTCATGTCCTCCAGTATTCTCTTGCTCCTCTACATTCAGGAATGTAAGAACAGAAGCATTCAAGGCAGACAAATTCCACCCTTTTTCTATGTCCAGGCACTGTCTGTTCCTGACTTGAAAAGGTGCCTTTTTCAGCTGTACAGACAATCAGTGGCACTTCTAATTATAGAGTCTCAAACAGTAGGGACAACATTTTCAGACTCAGGTTCCTAAAGTTAGGCACCTTAATCCATATTTGGGCTCCAGAGTAGCTGGGTTGGGGTTCTGAAATGCTGACCCTGGATGTTAATGGTAACTAGGGGTTCTTGGCATCTCTGAAAATCAGACCAATCACTTAAGTGTGTAGATCTGCAGTCTGCCCAGATCCATGGCAGGTTTCAATCAGTTTATGTACACGCCAGCTGAAACTCTGGCTCCCAAGTTTGAAAATATTGGCCTAGACTGATTTTCCTCTGCATCCCTTCCCCCACTTAAAAATACAGTCGAAGTAAAGATAGACATACCTTCCATTAGGTAAATCTTATGCTTTGTTAATATTTTAATCATGATCATATAATCAGTGTTAAAATACCTTTCCTTATTTTGTTTTTAATGAACATAGTGGAAATGTTTAATAATTTTGATTAACTTTTCTTTGAATTAACTCGTTAGATATAAGGCCAAACTGTACAGCACATTATGCCATTTCATAATAACTCACCTGAAACACATGCAGAGCTGAGACAATCAAGAATGTTGTTACTTTCTTAGGCATTAATCATACACTCTGTTTAGGATTATTGCTGGAAGAGCAGTTATTGCTTCATGGCAAACTTAGAAAATTAGAAATAGTTCTGCATACATGTCATTTATTTTTTGTTTCTGTTCCTGTAAGTGCTGGCATTCAGGATATTTACAAACAGGAACCTTTAAGAGCTCATCTACTTGTGCCTGACAGTTCTCTCTCTGTGAGATTATAATTAGAGGAGAGTCTGAATTGGAACACTAGATCCAAGCCTCAGATATGGAGAATCTTTAGATTCCCATCTTACTCCTGATCCAAGTGTCAGGAGGCCAGTCTATCCCCAATTCTTATAATTGCCATAGCAACAAGTTTTGTTGTCTCAGAGGATTTGGGGAATAATAACAGCATCAGAGGAACAGTCAAAGTTCCTGTTTTCATACAAATGTCTTTAGGCCAAATCCTGAGGTCCTTACTCTATTTTTACTCTTTCCTAATTCAAGCAGTTCCCATTGACTTCCTTGACCTGAGTGGGGCTACTCGTTTATAGTTACTCACAAGCACAAATGTTTGCAGGCTTGGTTCCAGTATCATTACAATGCAGCTCAGTTGCTGTGGATCGCCATAGAATGGTGTGTGATTTCACATCACAAAAACTGTACAGCTATGTAACAAACCAACGATTGCCACAGAGCCTATGCTTTATGGAGAATATAATCAAACAAAAATATAAGTGCTGTACACATCACAGGATTTGCAATATTGAAAATATACACACCTGTAACAAAGATTGCAGTGAACGTTTTCCCTTTCTTTCGAGTACATGTCTGAGCTGCCATATGTTAATTGATTTTTTTTTAATCTTTTGCATCAGGCTGCAACTTGAATTCCATTACATTTTATTGTAGAAATTATTGATGTGATGTAAAAAATTTTTACAAGGTTAGTTTAGTTTTCTTTAACTTGGCCTTGGGGAATTGCCTCTAGGATTGAAAGGTAGTTCAGTTTTTGTGCCCATTTAGCTGTTGGCCTCTCTTTGGCAACTGCAGAGTGGACATCTGGGAACTAGACTGAGTCCACCAAAATTAATATAGGCCATTGAAAAGTCACCAAATCGTAATATTCAGTAGCTAATAACATGAGTGGGATTCAAACCAGAGACCTAGAGATGAAAGGTTCTGTGTTCCCTCTGAATTCTCTCTCACACTTTTTTTTTTAAAATGATCTTCATTCTCTGTCATGGAGGTGTGTTCACTTGGCTAGGAGCAGCAAAACAATAGAATGATTACTAAAATAAGATCATACCCATCAGTATTAAAGCCTTGGGTTGAATGAATATTAATATTCTCAACCTATAGTAAGGCATAGATTTGAAAGTTAGAAGACAACACACTAGGTAATGCATGTAGCTGACTTGTCAAAGATCAAAGACCAGAAGTATAGACAGCATATATTACTTGGTGATTGATACAGCACTGTTTTTTCTGTCCACTCTCACTAAATATCTTGGATCTTGTTCCTTATGTACCTTACCCTAACAACAGCAGCTATTATTCTGTACCACCATCTGTAAAAGCTGATAGATGAAAAAATTTCAAACAGGCTTTATGACCTAGCTCCTCATTAACAAGTGTTCATGTCGCCAAATGCTCTGACAGTATATTGCGGGCTCAGTTCTGCTGTCATGTACACTGATGTAAATCAAGAGTAGTTCCACGGAAATCAATGACATTACACCATTGTAAAACTATTGTGAACGAGAGGAGAATCCGACCCTGATACTGTAACTCTGCCAGCTTGTCACAGAGGCCCCGTTCGGATGGAGTGGTGAAAATGGAAAAGGATACACATACTGCAGTGTACCTTATTAATACAAAGATTTACTTCTCAGCCAATAGCCAACTTCTCAGATAGAGTCATGGAATGAATTCATGTAAGGTTATACCATCAACACATGGAGTCAACTAAAAAGGAAAGTTCTGCGGGAATTCATGCTTCTATAAAACGGCTCTCACCTGTTTTATTTTATCATGTCTCTAATTACAGAGACATTTACATAAAACTGAGGAGGAAACATCTGTGCATGCCTGGTCAATTATGGCTGTTCTGGCAAAACAATACCAGTTAAGCAATATAGATTGAGTTTACCTTGTGATTTCATTTTATGGATGGGGTATAGGCTAAAATGATTCTATGCTCTAGAGGTCTGTGTTCTGCTCCATTCATTGTCTGGACCAAATGTCAGTGTTGAAAACTTACATGATCTTAATTTGGATTAAAGACAATGACGCCACTGATTCACTTACATTTATTTCAAGTTAGCTTTTAACGATAATTGTGAGTAATTTGTTTCTTCCACATATACTTTTGCAATTGAGTTTTGGAATTTTTTTAAGCCATGTTTTTTATAAATCTCATGCCAGTGCTGTTTAAACTGGTCCTTTGGTACCATAGCATAATTCTACATAGCATCATATATTTTATAGCCTTTTTATATTTTTGTGCATTGCCAGATGTGCTCCTCACGCCTTCTGATCCCAGATAGTTTGACATTGATTTTCCTAGTGCACGTCAGGGTTGAAATCAGGTCTGTATCTCATCCAAATGATCTATTCATAACAAAAAGTGCCTTCTGGCAGTTGTACCACAGCTGAATACTGTTAAACTGAATTCATCATTTCAGTTGTTTCTGATTTCTCTATAATGTTTACATATCTTACATATTAGTATAAGCTTGTATAGAGTACAAACTGAGGTTAAACCTTCCCAGACAAAACTCTTTTTCTTTATCCTCTCTGCTAGAAAATGCAGAACTTCTCTTTCACCTGAAGAGTAGAAATATAGAATCATAGAAGTGTAGGACTAGAGGTCATCTAGTCCAGTCCTGTGCACTCATGGAAGGACTAAGTATTATCTAGACAATCCCTGACAGGTGTTTGTCTAACCTGCTCTTAAAAATATTCAATGACGGAGATTCCCCAACATCCCTAGGCAATTTATTCCAGTACGTAACCATGCCGACAGGAAGTTTTTCCTCATATCCAGCCTAAACTGTCCTTGCTGCAATTTAAGCCCATTGCTTCATGTCCTATCCTCAGAGGTTAAGAGAAACAATTTTTCTCACTCCTCCTTGTAACAACCTTTTATGTACTTGAAAATTGTTATCATGTTTCCTCTCAGTCTTCTCTTGTCCAGACTAAACAAATGCAATTTTTTAAGTCTTCCCACATAGATCATGTTTTCTAGACCTTTAATCATTTATGTTGCTCTTCTCTGGACTTTCTCCAAATCTTTCCTGAAATGTGGCGCCTAGAACTGGACACAATACTCCAGTTGAGGCCTAATCAGCGCGGAGTAGAACAGAAGAATTACTTCTTATGTCTTGCTTACAACACTCCCAGAATGGTGGTGATGTTTTTTGTAACAGTGTTATATTGTTGACTCATATTTAGCTTGTGATCCACTATGACCAACCCCCCCCACCCCACCCCACCCCACTGATCCCTTTCTACAGTACTCCTTCCTAGGCAGTCATTTCCCATATTCAGGGGACACCATCACAGGGCCTAATAACATCAGCCACACTATCAGAGGCTCATTCACCTGCACCTCCACCAATGTGATATATGCCGTCATGTGCCAGCAATGCCCCTCTGCCATGTACATTGGTCAAATTGGACAGTCTCTACGTAAAAGAATAAATGGACACAAATCAGACGTCAAGAATTATAACATTCAAATACCAGTTGGAGAACACTTCAATATCTCTGGTCACTCGACTACAGACCTAAAAGTTGCAATTCTTCTCCGTTTTTCTAGGACAAAAAGAAAAGGAGGACTTGTGGCTCCTTAGAGACTAACACGTTTATTTGAGCATAAGCTTTCATGAGTCTTTTTTTAGTTAGTCTTTGTTTTTGTTAGTCTCTAAGGTGCCACAAGTACTCCTTTTCTTTTTGCGAATACAGACTAACACAGCTGTTACTCTGAAACATTTCCCATTTTGTAGGTATGCAACTGAGTGTTCCTTCCTAAGTGGGGGTACTTTGCATTTGTCCTTATTGAATATCATCCTATGTATTTCAGACTATTTCTTCAGTTTGTCCAGATCAAAATCTAGGAGCTATTTTAAATGTTCCAAAACATTTTTGATAAATGGGTGGGCATGTGCTTTTTGGGAAGACATGGAAAAGGCAGCAGCTTCCTCCATAAAAAAAAATCTGCTATCCCAACTAAAATACTATGTGGCAGAAATTGTTCTCTAAAAGCAGCAGAGAATGTCTGTAAGTAACCATCACGGAGAGAGGGCAATATTTTCTCTAAATATGTTTAATCCACTTAAATGAGTATAGATTTGGGCTGTGCTTCCTCATATTAGAATTCACCATGTGAATAGGTCCAAATGTGTCTCACCCCCCCCCCCCCAAGTACTTGTGGCAGTAAATATCATGCAGTGGCCTGGGAGCCAGGAACCACATGGGTGTTAATCGTGGCTCTGACAGGGATTCTCTCTGTAACTGTGGGCAAGTCATTTAACTTCCATGTGTGTCAGTTTCATGCTTTGGTTACCAAAATGAGGTTAATTAATTATATTAACCTATCTCATCAGGGAGGTAAAACTGGCCAAAGGAGGTGGTGACAGTGTTAGAAGTAATAAATCAAATAATGTTTGTAAAGTGCCTTAAAGACAAAAAAACACTATCTGAATGCTAAGTCTTATTATACAGAGTAACAATTTTGGTTAGATATGAAGCAGAAAATCTGGGTCTCCCTCCTCATACCCATTTCAGCTTTCAAGACCAGAATGGTGACCTCTCCTATTCACATTAGAAATAAAAATCACCTATTCATAAATCCAAAATTTCTGTTTCTGCCCTGTGAAGGCTATGATTTTCCCAAGCTTCAGCAAGACAAGTAATGGCACTAGTAATGATCTATCCATGCCAGCACATGGGTGTGTTGAAAGTCAATACACAGGTTAATTTGGAAAGGATATGACATTAGTGCAGGGGGAAATTCTCTATTTGAATATAAAAAACTGTAAATATGGTGGAGCTGCAGCAAATTTTGCACCCTTTCCACTGTGTAGGCCCATTTACTCCAGTGGGATTGCATATGACGTAAATCGAGACAGAGTTTAGGCTTTTTATTATGAAAATACAGATGGCAGCTGCAGGCGTCACACATCCTCCAAATCTAATTCAGGGAAGGGAAAATGCCAAGCTATTTTATTTATATTCTACATACAGGTGTGGAAGATGATTCATGCCACTGCTCTTCAAAGACTTTCTGAATCTGTTCTAGTGAGAGAGGAATCCTCTCAGCTCACCTTTTTCACAGAGACCACTATCTTCAGTTATGCTCCTTAGCTGCCTACCCTGCCAAAGCTGCAAGTGTATGAAGTTGTTTGAGGTGGGGGAAGCAGCTGGAGAGAGAGAGAAATCTAATGATGCCGGGAACAGGGCAGATAATCCTCTGTATGATAACACAACATTCCTTGTCCCAGAGTAATTAAAAGGGAGAGGAAGGAGAAAGCTTCTCCCTGTAGTAGGGCGACCAGATGTCCCGATTTCATAGGGACAGTCCTGATTTTGGGGTCTTTTTCTTATATAGGCTCCTATTACCACCCTGCCCACATCCCCATTTTTCACACTTGCTGTCTGATCATCCTACCCTGCAGAAGAAATAAGAGTCAAGCCCCATTGGCTTTATTCACTAATGCATAGATATGTTACTGTCTCATTTTGTGCCATACATGTGTTGAAAGTTTGCTGGAATGTATACAGATGGTATTTTGGTAGGAAGATGATAGGAAAGTCTCAGTGCAACTAGATATGAGCCAGCACAGAAACATCCTGTCCTGGCAAATTCCTGTGGGTATTTTCCAAAATACAGAGCCTGGCTGCTGCCACTCAGAATCCCCTGCTTCCCAGCAGTACCAGCTCCAAGGGCAGTTCAGTCTTTTAATCAATCTGCTTCTTCTAGTCACTGCTGACAGAATATGGGACAGTTTTCAGAATACTGGGGTAGTACTTTAGGAAATATGGAAAAGAAAGAACAATGGAGCAAAAACAATGTTCCAACCTTCCTGTAAGTCTGTAAACGTCTCATTTTCAGAGGGCCTTGTAATTTAGCATACTTAGTCTGTGCAGTCACTCTTATCCATAATGTGTGGGAGAGTATAGCTCAGTGGTCTGAGCCTCTGACTTAGATTAGCTAGCCTTTCTAGAATTGCAGGTTCTTCATCCTTTCAAGATAGGTAAATTGACTACCTCAAAGTTTGGTGTGTTGAGACTATTTTGGATGAGACTTTAAAAATCCAAGTCCAGTCTGCTCTGCATGGTCCTTCTCCTCTTTAGAGATGCTGTGATGTCTTGAGTTAGAGTAGAGAACTGTGGGTCAGGACTCCAGTGCTTAACTACACTGATAGGAAGTTTTTCCTAATGTCCAGCCTAAACCACCCTTTCTGCAATTTAAGCCTGTTGCAGTATTTAAAAAAATTTAAAAAAACATACACCCTTCGCAATCTTTTTGGTGGACACATCTGCTTGATGTCCTGCATGGCTTGTTGAATTCAGGGGCAGGGCAGTCATTCTTCATGCTTTTTTTAATGAGATGTGGCTGCAGTTAGTTGTGCAAAAAGGTCATTCAGCACAAAAGATCTTTAACAAAAGTATTTAAAAACATCGAGGCAGATAGTGTGGGTACACTTGAGTAAGATTCTCTCACGCACAGTTGTGTTATTCCCCAGAGAAATCAGGGTTGGGGATTGCTGAGAAATATTTGGGAAGCCAATTTCTCTTCTTTGTTTTTCTTACTTAATTTCATGTTACTCTTGAGAATCATCTGTAATTTAAGATGACAGCTTGAGCAGACTATTGTTTGTGCAGAAACCTTTCTGCTGGTATATTTATTAAACGTGTGATGTGCACATGCCAATAAGCTTTCTCTAGTGGGCGCTGCCTAAACTTTACCAAAATCTTCTTCTACTAAAGTTTTGAGCCCACTCCCATTGAATTCAATGGGAATTCTGCATTGTATTTACTGGGAGCAGGACTGTGACTTTTATTTATTGTGTGTATGAACCATGTAAGTAGTGGAGGGTCATTCCCTATGGACCATGAAGTTCCACGTTGAATCTCAACTGTGAAAATTTACAGGATGCGCATGCTAGGACGGGCCAGTGAGATAGGTGACTAAAATTTAGAGTGGGTTTAATCAGCGATTAGTGTTTGACCACCATCTGGCACAGGGAACATCATCCAATTAAAAAGTTCATTGAAACTAGGGCGCTGTCAAGCGAATAAAAAATTAATCGTGATTAATTGCATGATTAAAAAAATTAATTGCACTGTTAAATAATGGAATACCATTCATTTAAATAGATATTTTCTACATTTTCAAATATATTGATTTCAGTTGCAACACAGAATACAAAGTGCACAGTGTTCACATTATATTTGCACTGTAAAAAAACAAGTAATGGTATTTTTCAATAACCTAAAAAAGTTTTGTAGTGCAATCTCTTTATCATGAAAGTTGAACTTACAAATGTAGAATTATGTAAAAAAAACTGCATTCAAAAATAAAACAAAGTCCACTCAGTTCTACTTCAGCCAATCACTCAGACAAACAAGTGTGTTCACATTTGCAGGAGATAATGCTGCCTGCTTCTTGTTAACAGTATCGCCTGAAAGTGATAACAGGTGTTTGCATGGCACTGTTGTAGCCGGTGTCGCAAGATATTTATGTGCCAGGTGCACTAAAGATTCTTATGTCCCTTTGTGCTTTAACCACTATTTCAGAGGACTTCCATGAGCGTTTCCAGAATCAGCTCCTAATTGCTGTTAAATGTTAGCCCTTGAAATACTGTGTCAAACAGAAGGCAACTAGAATAACTAGATTTACTGTTGTCTTTTCAGATAAGCGATGCTCCCATTTTTGTGCCTGGTGTTTGGGGTCCCTATTACTCAGCCATGGTGCCTGGATTCTGGTTGAACGAGGGAGGCCAAAGTGCTACAGGAAAACTGGTGAGTCTGCAAAGGCACAAATAGCTTCTTACTAAAATATAGTGACAGTTCCTCAGCTGGTGTCAATCAGCATAGCACCACTGAACTCAGACCTCTTCCAATTTACACCACCTGAGAGGCGGGTCCCAAACACTGTAATATCATAGAAGCAAATGTGCTGCAAACAACACTACATGCTTGGCTGCTTGGGAATGGTAACTAAAGTCTGTTAAGAAGCTCCTAGCCCCACCACCCCACTGCAGGGCAGAAGCCCCAAGCTCCCCCAAACAGTCTGATAGGAAGAGAATGGGGAGGGCATGGAGGACTTAAAGAGATGTGCTTTAACTGTAAAAGAGCCACATGCCGCTCACAAGCCACAGTTTGCCCGTCCCTGCTATATTGTCATATAAATCTCTCCCTTGAGTGCAAGGAGTATGGCTAGATATACAGATACATAGTGTGATAAAGTTCCTCCTCTACCTTGTTGGGTCCTGCACTTTATGGCGGATTTGCTCACCTCAGAGGTTCATGGCAGCCCTCAGTTTGGCTGATTCTGCTAGAGCAGGGGTCTTAAACTCAAATGACCACAAGGGCCACATGAGGACTAGTACATTGGCCCAAGGGCCGCATCACTGACCTCTCCCCCGCTGCCCTGGCCCCACCCCCACTCCACCCCTTCCCTGCCCCCATTCCAACCCCTTCCCCAAAATCCCCACCCCAACTCTGCCCCCAGGGGCTGCAGGAGGGGTTCAGGGTGCAGCAGGGGGCTCAGGGCAGGGGGTCCAGGTGCAGGAGGGGGTTTGGGTGCAGGAGGGGGCTGGCTCTGGTCCAGCGCACACCAGGGGCAGGGCAGGCTACCTACCTGCCTGCCCTGCCTCCCTCCCCACTGCTCCAGGAAGCAGCCGGAACCTTGGTGGGGGGGAGCCACAGAGGTCTGTGTGTTGCCCTGGCCATGCCTCCAGGCACCACCCCCACAGCTCTCATTGGCTGTGAAGAGAGAACCGCAGCCAATAGGAGCTTCGGGGGAGGTACCTGGAGGCATGGCCAGGGCAACACACAGACCCCCTATGCCCCTCCTCCCCCAGGTCCCGGCCACTTCCCAGAGCGGCACGGGGACAGGGTGGGCAGGCTCTGCCCTGCCCCCTGTGTGCACCGGGCCAGAGACACTCTAGGTAAATGCTGAGGGGGGGCGGGAGGGCCACAAGGAGCTGGCAGGCCGCAGAAAATAACCCCATGGGCCACATGTTTGAGACTCTTGTGCTAGAGACTCAAACTTGCCCTAGACTCAGCTAACCTCATCGCTGGCTAGCATAGGAGAAATGGAGAACAAGCTGCACTGTCTCTGCTGTCCCATATGGGTTGGGGACAAGCCAGATCCCTTTCCAAATTAGACCTTCCCTTCTGGTGTTGCTCACAGACCAGGTCAACTCCTCCTGTGTTGAATCAGGACTTGGGGGAATGGGGGGGACCCAGACCCATCCTCTACACTGGGTTCCAGCCCAGTGGATAACAGCTGTCTACATCTCCTGTAACAGCTGCATGACAGCTAGAGCTACAACTTCCAGGGCTTCTCCCCCATGACCTCCCCCCAGTACCTTCTTTATCATCACCACAGGATATTCCTCCTGAAGCCTGATCAAGCTTGTACTCTTCAGTCCTCCCGCAGCATGCCTTCTCGTTCCTTGCATACACCCCCACTAACTGAGGGGAGGTCCTTTTTAAACCAGGTGTCCTGATAAGTCTGCCTGCCATTATTGATTCTAGTATGTTCTTATTGGCTCCAGGTGTCTTAATTAGCCTACCTGCCTTAATTGGTTCTAGCAGAGCCCCTGCGCTGGTCACTCAGGGAACAGAAAACTATTTATCCAGTGGCCAATATATGTGTCTTCTACCAGACTCCTGTACCCCACTGGTCTGGGTCTGTCACAATACGTATCAGTTTAATTTGTTAATAGATAAAAGGCTTGATCTTGCAAAGTTCCAAGTTTTCTCAGCTCCTAGTAGGCACTTGCTACTTCAGAGGATTGGGTCCTTGGAGGACTTTGGAAACAGATATTTTAGGTAGGGCCTATAGCAAACATTAGCAGTAACCTTTGGTATATTGGGGAACATGTATCTTTATCAAGATATTCATCAAATATTTCATGTGGTCTTTTTCAAATTATATGTCCATGTGTTTTGTGTATATATAGGGAGAGGAAGTATATATGTAAAATAAACACAAGGGTGGATGCTTGGTTGTGTCCATTATAATTATGCAAAGCAGTAGCCATCATAACATCCTGCTTTCACACACTTCTCACTTTCTGAGGAAAAAATCATATTTTGGGATTATGTTTTTAGTAGTTGATCTCTGGATGAAGAAGAAATTTTTTTTTTGCCAAGTTTGAACAGAGTCACTTGAACCCATTGAGAGTTAAGCCAAAGTGAAATAAAGATCCCATTCCCTTTAAAAAGTTCTAATAACACTTTTCTATATGAGGCTACCATAAAACCTGCCAAAGTTTGTAAATAGGCCTGGAGACTCTGCTTGTCCTGGTGAAAAAATATGTTTTTAAAAAGGAATTTCTAAGCCTTTGAACTGCATTTTCAGAATAAATAGGGAAAAAACAGGGGAAAATATTGTATTATGTTCTGTTGCATTAACCGAGAAATAAGATGCAATCACATAATTTTGCATATCCACAAGGGAGCACGGGTAAGTTTACACAACCAGCCTTAACTTCGGCATTTCTTAATTTCTGAGCTTTTAAATATGCAAACCTTATCATTGCATTAATAGAGATTTTTTGTAAGTAAAATGTGTTCATACACCTACACACACACACACAAAGCACATAATCACATTTTATTTATTTAGATCCCATCAAACATATTCTGGGCAAACTTGCACAGTTCATAATGACCAGGGTCAGCCCTGAGTTGACTTGTTCTGATGTTAAGATTTCAATCAGCCAATCTCAGTCCAGCCCACAGCTTTGTTTCTAACACCATTTATATTTTTATAAATGGCTTTCTTTCATCTCCTACACAAAGTCCAGAGGGAATCAAGATGTATGAAGTTCTTTTCCTGTATACAGATGTGTGTGCATAGTTAAAATAAATGTTATTATACTGTTAACACCCAGCACCCAAACTAATGAATACTAATCAAAATTAAACACCTGTCCTGACTTGCTGCCAGCAGGTCTTGCCAAATCACTCACCTATATATTCATTACTCTGGGTAGCCATAGTTTTGCCTCATTACCTTTACGGATGCCATTGACAGGCATTATGGACTGGCTACAAAAGCTGCTAAATTGCCATCTTGAAATTCCACACAGTCCTAAACAAGGCATTGGTTTGTGTTATAACGCTAGACACCTTTCCCTAGAGGGTCCAATTCACATGTCAACTCTGTGTAGGGTAAGTCTTTTTTAACCTTGAGTTAATGGATTTTCATGGTGAAGAACAAATGTCCTTGTACTTGAATAAACACTTGTGGAGTCTCCACATTCGCCATTACAAATGTGTTGGCTACTTCAAGCTAACGGGCAATCAATTATTTGAGAAGATATAAGCTCATCATTCTGCTCATTTTTGGTATGTCATTGTTAAACTTTTTAAGCCAAATCCTGATCCCACTGAAATCAATGAGAGTTTTGCTATTGGTTTCAGTAGGACCAGGTTTTAGTACTTCATGAGTAAGCTGGAAGCTCTTTTGTCAATGTAGAATGACAAAGTTTCAATGTATTTTACCAGGAATTAATTTTAAAATTTAATTTATTTTAAGCTGGTTGTTTTTCTTTTTAATCTTTTTCAGATAGATCATGTAGTCCGAGGCCATGTTGCCTTTCCAGAGTTACAAGCAAAAGCGGCAGCCAGGTCACCACTCTTATTTCTTTATCAAAACATCGACCTTGCAAAGATCATTTTGACATGACATTGTACCTTCATCCCTATACTGCAACGTTCCCATTTCAGGATGTGGGGATCAGCCAAGCTGGCTGTGAACTCAGTCCCCTGAGTCTGAACTGATTGGAAGTATTTGCAAAGGCTTCTGTAATGATAATTCAGGGTTCAAAGCTTTAAAAACCTAAAATATTCACCCTTAGGTTCAAATACTTACCCAAATGGTATGGCTGGCCTGCTTTGCACATCAAAGTCTTCTTTGTATCCATCCCAATATGTCTCTTGGTAGCACAGTATATTGTCCATGCTGCAGACCTGGGTGCCTAGGGCTTGCCATGTCTCAAACCTCAGAGATGGTGAGGTTTAGCTTACGTTGCACTATTAGGAGAAATCTGCTTTATGAAAGAATAGCTAGTATATGAAAAAAAGACTGGGACAGTGGTGTAGAGAGGAATGCAAACCCAGAATAAAGGGATAGTTAAAACTAAGAGATGGATCACCCCAGTACCAGCCATGTTTTGCATGCGTGCAGCGTGTCTGCAGGAGGCGTCTGAGATTCTAGAGTTTCTTGAATGAGAAAACACAGTTTACACAGTGCAAAATCCTTGACTACTGAATGTAAGATGATATAACCGTCCTGTGTGATACCGTGTTGTATCTTTAATTCTTATTTGAGGCTCATGCAGTTAGTAAAACTGTGCAGGAGAGTGTTGATAAAGAGGGTCATAATATTTTATATGGTTAATATACCAATGGTATTTTTATAATGCTTTCCAGACACTGCCATTCTAATGATATGTTTTCATAGCTATAAATTTAGTAAACAAGCCACTTATAACTTCACCTTCCTCCCCATTTCCCCGAAAAAGGGTAGCATTAAGGGACTAACTTAAACTGACAGAAGCCAGGAACTTTGCAGTTCAGTTTGAAATTCCACCCTTCAGGCATCACCTTGTACCTAGCTATTACAGCACATGTGGCCTAAAACTTCACCCGCTATTCTGAGGCGTCGTCACAGAGCACTATATCAGCTGAACCAGCCAAATGGAAGGGGATTATTTAGTGCAGAGTTTTGGTCTGAAGTTCCTATCTTTTCTCAAATTAAGTCAAATTCTTAATATTAACGTAGGGTTTTGTTTTGGTTTTGGGGGTTGTTGATGAGGAGGGGATGGGGAGTTATTTGCCTACAGATCTCCTTTAAGTATTTTAGGGGGACTATTCTGATATACTGGGCCTCATTCTTCACCTTGTGTTGTCATTATGCTGGTCCAGAGCAAGTAAAGTTAGTATAAAATGCCAACACATCAGAATTCTCCACTCACATGTCTAGTGGCATTTTAAACCCACTTCACATAGGTGTAAATGACTATACAGGGTGCAAGGCCATGAAGAATCAGGTCTGTTTTGTATGATAATATCATATAGACATTATTGAGATAGTAAAACTCCACCTATGCTGGCTAGAGTGTGGACTCAAGATGACTTTGTGGTCTAAGCATCAGAGCTGAAATACCCTATCTTCCTAGAATCACAGGTTCTAACCCTGACTGGGGTTGGGTCACCCCGTCATTTTTCCATGGAGGACATACGAAGTTCCATGTAGTTTACATTGTTTGGGTCCCTCTGTGGTGAGACCTTGAAAAACAAGACCCTCTCTGCTTGACATCAAAGATCCTATGGCAGATTTTTGTAAGAGCAGTGTTTTGCCCTGGTGTCTTTGGACAGAATTTCCCTGTCTTCCATTAGTGAGCAGTGCGCTGTTTTGACTCCTCTTCCCCCACCATAGAGATGACTGCTTTTCAGTAGTGATGTATATCTGTAAAGTGCTTTGGGATCTTTCAAGCAATGTATAATAATAATAATTGGCAGTTCTTTCCATCTGTGGATCTTAGGGCCAGATTTTCAGAGGTATTTAGGGGCCTAAAAATGCAGATAGACACTTCTGAAAATCCCACTAGGCGCCTAATTCCCATTGATTTCTGAAATCTGGCCCACATTACAAATATAAACTATTATTATTATTTGCGTAACTCCTGTATAATTTTGAAATGGTCAAAGAACAGCTGGCTAGATGACAGCCATAACCTTTGGCTTTGTAAAGCCCTAGGTCCCAGGACATGATGCCCGATCCAACTGCTGCTGAAGTTAATGGATGTCTTTCCCTTGTCTTAAATAGAAATTGGATTGGCTCAGAAAATTAGTCGCCCAACACTGTCCAATGGGCTTGGTTGACAAGTAGCACTGGGAGGTGTTTGAGGGAGCTCTGCCATTCATTCTAACCAGACCTAGAGTTGTAGGGCCTAGATCTATAAGAAAAGGAGGATGGAGACATGTAGTGCTAGGGATATGTGCTTGCTTGAGAAGGCATGGTTAAATGTCAACCTCTGCTACACAGGGTTTGTGCTCTGAACTAGCTTCTCCCCCTGGGAATCCAAGTAACAAGAGGGCCAGATGGAAGCTGGGTAGTAGGATAGGCCTCATGTTTAATGAAGTTGCCCTCTTCCTTTTTCCTTCTCACCCCATAAAAGCCGGGCTTCTACTGGAAATGCAGTGACTGGTTATTAGCAGGTACTGTTTATAATATGATCTTTAGGGAGGCAGAAAATAAGGCCACTATATGAAAAAAAGAATCGTAACTTTCAAAATTATCATAATTCAGTTCCAGGAAGGCATAGAAAGCACATTTAAAAGAATGTGAATAATGATGTGAATTAGTTATTTTAATGTCTTCCAAGTGTACTTCGTTTTGAATGATATTCTCTGATAGCACACACATGGAAAGGTATAATTGAAAAAACATGCTGCTGAATAGTTGAATGTAAAGTATAAATATACAGCTGCTAGGAGGTCAGAAGTCAGTGTGGTAAAGCATGTGCCAAATTCCCTTAGGGATCTCATTAGTGCACGATTGAATATACATGTAGAGGCTAAATGAATATCACTGTTTTGGACCTACAGTAAGTGAGACAATGGCTAATCAATTGTAATTAAGGCTAGATGGTATTATTGATCAAGATGCCTGAAATTAAATGCCCTACTCTGATTTCTTAGGAGTTGAGACCAAAAATAAAATTATAAATCTGTTTATGACGATACAAGAGTTTTTTAAAGAAGGATTCTCACCATAATTGCAACATGTTTTAACTGGAATGTCACGAAGGCCATTGCAAGCCAGAACACAGAAGAGTTCATCATTAATCCCACAACCATGGCTGGCTCAGGAAAAAGGCACGTGGATAATGTGGAGATGGGTGCATTATAAGAACTTAGAGAAAACTAAATTTAGGGACCTTAGTCAGCTCCTCCCCTGCATATCATCATCTCGCTGTCCCCATTCTCCCCTTACTGCTTAGTTTTAATTATACTGTATATTTGAATATTGGTCTCAAAAATTGAAAACTTTAATACGAGGAACTCTTGATTAACAACAGAAATTACTAACATTTGTAAAGGGATTTTATTTTCATTCCTCTTTGGGAGTCTTTTTTATTTCTTCACTCCCTCTCTGCTTTTATTTCTCTCGGTCGTCATTGCGCCATTGCTTTCCCGCCTCTCAGTGTTGCGGACAAGCCGCCATAATGCCAGTCAGCTGCAGTTTCAGGACGGACCAGCAGGAGGCATTGCACAAGGAGTGCAGCTGTTACTGCTTCTGAAGGTCATTCAGCTTTCACTGTCTGCCCACCTCCCTGCCCAGTGTAGGAACTCAGACCTTCTTCTGGCTGATAGTGGGCTTTAATTACCCCCACCCCCACTCTCCATTGCCATATGCCTGGCAAGGAAATGATTCTCTCTCTTTTACTTTAAGTTTGGCTTTTGGACCCCTTTTGATGGTTTTCTTGTATTTGACATTAGAAGTGCAAATGTTTTACATTCACTGAATAACCTCCCTCCCCTGTTCTTTCCCAACTTGTTTTTCTTCTAGTGCTCAAAATATATATACATATTTGAACAGTCACCTGGATCTGATTAAGAAATCTTTGCCTGTGGGTTTCCTCACTGTTGATTTACACGTTTGGCCAGATTTCCATGGTAACCGATCTCCCTTAGCAGATCTGACACTGAAGGGCATGGTAAGAAACAGCCTGTCTTTGCAAAAAGGTCAATACAGAACAAAGGGATAAAATTAATAAAAAATTGGAAGGAGCATTTTTATTTTAAACATACTCCTCCCTAGTCGTTCAGACGATCCCACAGGATTTGGATTTCTTGCTGATATTTGTTGTTGTTGTTGAAATTAGTAAGTGTTTTTGCAGTACACCGCCAATCAGGATACTTCTAATATCACTAGTGCCTCATTTACTTGCTGAAAATACTAAGAGGTATGTCTTCCATCCGGTATCTTTACTGGCAATCATATTTTGGAGAACTGAATAGCGCCACTCATTGTTTTTGTGCACTCACCAGTCTGCTTAATCTTGCATTCCCCTTGTGGAATTGGTGAGTCTCAATCGAAAACTGGTAGGGTGTATTCAGAGACTAAGAATGATATAAAATATTTCAAGGAATGATTTTCCAATTTTCAATCATTTTGCTAAATAGCGCGTTACACTATTTCAGTTGCTTATTGGCCACTTTCAACAGAAGCTGGAAAACTCCTGTGTAATTATTAGCCATGGACATGCAAGTGCTGATTTAAAAATAAATACATAAGCAAGATAGCTCCTGAATCTTTATTCATTTTCCAAAACTGAGCTGAATTTGATCCTGATTTGAGGTTGTGAAATGTTTCTTCTGGAAGGGCTGAAATACTGTGAGAAGAGCAGTTTTCACACTATTTCAATCTAGAATCTGAAGCAGCAGAATTAGGAAGCTCATGAGAGAACCTCTCCTGATGAGATTTTCAGCACATGTGTACTCACGAGGCTCACATAAACATCCACACATTCGGATGCTTCTGCTAGCTGAACCTGATGGAGGCACGCTAGCTGGATCCATGTCAGGATGTTATTGTACAAAACCATGACTGAACAGGTGAATAAAGGTATAATTTACCTATAACTTTAAGGTCTGTTATCTCTTGAATCATAATGATGTATAGTTCTGATTTGTGTTCCAGGCAGTTTGTGTAATAACACACCTTGAAATGGTCCCTGAAAGAAGGCAAATAACCCCAACAGATCATCTCAGTCCTCAGCATCCCTGCAACTGAAACGTCAAACATTTGGGGAGGGAGTTCACCCATAATTACTGCTACTAAAATGGGAGGGTTCATACAGTATACTGGGGGGAGAGATTGGAGAGCATTCGGGTGACAAATGGATAGATGTGTAAATTCTTGCGCAGCAAGATGGAGCTAATAATTAGAAATAGGACACAGAAATTTGGATGTCTGTTCGAACTTGCCTGAAATTCAGGGATATGAAGATCTGGGGAAGTTGAGTAAGGCCCATCTCTAAATGTCATATCAGTCATATCAGTGAAAAGTCTTATAACCAGAGAAATGTGGCGATGGTTAAATATTTGAGTGTTCTTTTCTAGTGGTTTCAAAACTTTTTTCTTTTTCAACTATTGAACTGAAAAGGATGGCATTTGTTGATCCTGATTAATGACACAGGAATTTCACCTTGAATCATCTGTTCTGAGAAGGCAGCAACATGCTGAAATATATTGTTATCGTAAAAGGATTTACCTATTTCAAAAGCTGTGAAAAACTTTAAGACACTTCTGTATTGCAAGTGAAGTTGTATACAAAATAAGTTCCCACCTCAGTACTGGTGCCAGGAATATAGATATGCACTTCATTTCAATTGGCACTAATACTCACATTGTTTTTCAGAAGTCATACCTCTAAAGGGCATCGCTATGAGCTGTAATTATACCACAAATTGAGTAAAACTATTAAGGCTAAATTCTGCTCTTAGGTGCACCTGATTATTTTTTGCTGTGGGAGTGACCCATGAATATTTTGATCCTTCCACAAGAAATATGTTCTACGGGAGAGTCTTTATTCCCCTGGTTTAAGTCTCTTATGCAAATGCTAGCAATGATAGTGCATCTTTTCTGCCACATTTAGGGACAAAATTAGGATCTCACTTGTTCTGATATAAGTCCAGAGTAACTACACTGACTTCAATAGAAGAAATTTGGATTTATGCCAGAGTAAATGAAATCATAATCTAACCCTAATTATTAATTGTCTTTCAGTGCAAGGGCATGTGGGAATTTTTTTTTTTACTGTGTTTCGTTTCATAGTACTAGACTAAATACTCCCAAGGAATATGCAGGTCTCCTAGGAAAACTGTATTGGTGAAAACATAACACGTAAATCCCATACAAAATGATATTTTATTCACTGTTTCTTTCCAAGGGCAAAATCAAAGTTTCTGTGGTTCTTACCCAGACCGGGAGAAATATGTTTAACATAACAGTATGTGTACAGCTCACAGGATTAGAATTTGCATTTAAACATGTAGCAACAAGAAAACATGCCTTGTGTTTCACAGAAAATGATGAAATTCCAGCTCTGCTAGATTTGAACTTTTTTTTTTTTTTTTGTGTTCCATGCAGGTTGTTGGATTGACATTGTATCAGGGCCTTGATGAACTCGCTCTTATCTACTTGGCCACAATTCAAGCCATTGCTGTAAGCCATTTTAAAGAGTCTGCTTTTTATAAAAGCATGAAAGACTTACTTAAAGGAGTTGCACTCTGTGTCACATTGCAGATTGATCATGCCCTCCTGTAAAATAGATTTCTAATTACAAATGAACTCACCGAATGAGTTCATAAAGGAGCAAGATAAACATCACATGTATGGAGAGGATTGCCCCCTCCCATGGAAAAAATACCCTGAGGGGCGCTCTTTGCAGGGAGGAAAATGCCCTAGAAGAGTTTTCCTGAAATTGTTCTGACAAGGCAGGAATGCTGGGTATGCCCAATATTGAGCCTCCTCCTCTTCTGTCTGAGGTGAAAGATGCATAAATACAGTCCAAAAGGAGATGGCAAGTCTATAAGGAGGAGAGAGACATAGGCAAGGTCTACACTATAAATTTATATCAGTATAACTACATGGTTGAAGGGACGGGAGAGAGGAATCCTGCCCCTGAGCAATGCAGTTATACCAACCTAATCTCTGATGTAGACGGTGCTATGTAAACAGGAGGGCTTCCCCCATCGGCATAACTGTCTCCTCTTGTGGTAGAAGCTCTCTTGTCAGTATAGTAGCGTCTTCAGTGAAGTGCTGTAGTGGCGAGCTGCAGCGTTTGAAGTGCAGACTTGCCCTTAATCTCTCCCAAACCTAGAGATACACTCTTCATAAACCTGCAAGGTGGAGCTCTGTGCAGTTCGGAAGATGTGCCTGGGTGTGAGTCGTTGCCATATGCCATATTATCCCCACCAAACCTGCAGGGTCGTGGAGGAAATCCTTTCCCCAGGTGCATGTCAGAGACTGTGCAACATGGGGCAGTGCTGCTGGTGTTGGTTGTACGGTGTGGTGCTGCTAGGGTGGGAAAAGAAGCTTGTGTAGGGACAGGGCCCTGTGCGGCTACAAACCTCTCCCTCCTCACCCCTGTAGTGTGAAGACAGTTATTCTGCAGGCTTATTCTCCTGGCATTTCACTCCTCCTGCCTTTTTTCCGTTGGAAGGCATGATGTTGACCCATGTGGATGATTTATTTCCCCTCTCAACCCTCACCCCAGTTTATGTTAAAGTAGATGGAGAGACCACCATACCTCCACATTAAACAAGCAGCCCCAGATGTCCATTAATGTATGTATATGGTGCAGGTGTGGGTGTGGGTATGTGGGTGTGATTTTACTGGACTAAATTTAGAGTTTAGTCCCACTTTTCCCAAGTAACTTGTTTGATTAAACAGTAACAAAAAAATCTTTGCAAGAGTGGGTCAGTCAACCTGTATTTATAGATATATACTCCCTGTGGTTCACCTATCTATATGTGTGTGTATCTATATGTGTGTGTATCTATATGTGTGTCTGTCTTTTGTACTGGTGCCTATTACTGTAGTGTCTTCACACCTAAACTCTTTACTGATTCCTGCCTATTTCATTACAAAACTATACTGCGTAAGTGTAAACATACATCCCTGCAGGTGCACTGTGCATAAGACTGGGACTCGTACAGTGATTAAATTAATTATCTTTCCAGCTGTTATGAGATAATATGGCCATGTTTTTCTGCCATTGCCATCCTGGGGGTTAACACTGGTCATTGTTTTCTAATGGGGACAAGGGTTTATGGATAACATGGACCGATATCCCAGTGTCACACCACACCGTCTGGGATAGCAGCATGGGCAGTTGTGGGAAATTTACTGTGAATGACATATCTGATGTGTTAACACTCCTTCAGCAAATCCCGATCATTTAATCTGAGCCTGGAATTCATTAGTGCTGATTTTTGACCCCTTTCAGCCGAACATAATAGTGGTATACTTGGTGCTTTAATACAATCCTATGATTTAAATATAAGAATGTGTGTGTTTTCCTGATATTGCTCCGTGAAAGAGGCTGAAAACAAAAACATTTCAGTACCAAACACGTGCCCTGTTGTTGTTTCACGCTAATGAGGTGAATGCATTCTCTGTTGGACATCCTGGGAAAGCCACCTATTGTCTGATTGCTTTGTTTCATATACTGCATTTTAACATTAAGTTCAGCATCTTTTTATAATAGGCATCTTTTTATAATGATTTTTTTTGTCCGTGATACAGAATACCAAGATAAGGTATGCACTAAATTTCTTTTCATGGTAAATTACTGCACACTTGCTTTTGAAATTCCATTGAAACAGTATTCAGAGTAACAGCCGTGTTGGTCTGTATTCGCAAAAAGAAAAGGAGTACTTTTGGCACCTTAGAGACTAACCAATTTATTTGAGCATAAGCTTTCGTGAGCTACAGCTCACTGCATCCGATGAAGTGAGCTGTAGCTCACGAAAGCTTATGCTCAAATAAATTGGTTAGTCTTTAAGGTGCCACAAGTACTCCTTTTCTTTTTATTGAAACAGTAGGCAATCATAATAAATGGATTGAGGGAAATTTATCCCTGCCCTTCCTGATTATCTTTATTAAATACAAAATTAGTTTTCAAAATTCCCCTCCCCCCAATTTTAGCTTTATGTTTATTATGTAACCTTACAAGGAAAAATGTCCTGTTTCCTAGAGCCAGAGTCCTGTTCCACTCATTGACTTCAATCGGAGCAACATCAGACATTAAACCCAACGTTAGCAAATGTGCAAACCTTGTCAAAATCCAAGTCATACCCACAGAATGTTAATCTCTAGTTTTCTTTACAATGGGAGATTTTTTTAAAAAATAAAATTTGCATTTCAAGCCCCTCAATTTGCATATTCTCTAATTTAAGATTACATTAGTCCTTCCCACCCCTCCCCACCCTTACCTCCCTGAGTGGAATGTCTAGTTTTAATGTAAATGTCGCTGAATAAAATTTTCCAGGCAGGTCAACACAAAATAATTTTCACAGCATGTTCTTTTTAAAAGTATTTGGTGTGTGTGTGTGTGTGTTGGGGGAATTTGCTAATAAATTTGAATATCAGCAGCTGTGAAAGAGAGTATCTGTCCTCTGGCTGCTCATGTGGCAAAATTCAGTACAACAGTGAGACTATTGTGAACATAATCAGAAATATAACTGTCGTCATCAAAGCCAGTTCTTAGGGGAGAGACTCTTTTTAGAAAAAAGAAAAGGAGTACTTGTGGCACCTTAGAGACTAACCAATTTATTTGAGCATAAGCTTTCGTGAGCTACAGCTCACTTCATCGGATGCATACTGTGGAAAGTGTAGAAGATCTTTTTATACACACAAAGCATGAAAAAATACCTCCCCCCACCTCACTCTCCTGCTGGTAATAGCTTATCTAAAGTGACCACTCTCCTTACAATGCGTATGATAATCAAGGTGGGCCATTTCCAGCACAAATCCAGGGTTTAACAAGAACGTCAGGCGGGGGGAGTAGGAAAAAACAAGGGGAAATAGGTTACCTTGCATAATGACTTAGCCACTCCCAGTCTCTATTCAAGCCTAAGTTAATTGTATCCGATTTGCAAATGAATTCCAATTCAACAGTCTCTCGCTGGAGTCTGGATTTGAAGTTTTTTTGTTGTAATATCGCAACTTGCATGTCTGTAATCGCGTGACCGGAGAGATTGAAGTGTTCTCCGACTGGTTTATGAATGTTATAATTCTTGTGTCCATTTATTCTTTTACATAGAGACTGTCCAGTTTGACCAATGTACATGGCAGAGGGGCATTGCTGGCACATGACGGCATATATCACATTGGTGGAGGTGCAGGTGAATGAGCCTCTGATAGTGTGGCTGATGTTATTAGGCCCTGTGATGGTGTCCCCTGAATAGATATGTGGGCACAGTTGGCAATGGGCTTTGTTGCAAGGATAGGTTCCTGGGTTAATGGTTCTGTTGTGTGGTATGTGGTTGCTGGTGAGTATTTGCTTCAGGTTGAGGGGCTGTCTGTAGACAAGGACTGGCCTGTCTCCCAAGATTTGTGAGAGTGTTGGGTCATCCTTCAGGATAGGTTGTAGATCCTTAATAATACGTTGGAGGGGTTTTAGTTGGGGGCTGAGGTTGACGGCTAGCGGTGTTCTGTTATTTTCTTTGTTAGGCCTGTCCTGTAATAGGTGACTTCTGGGAACTCTTCTGTCTCTATCAATCTGTTTCTTCACTTCTGCAGGTGGGTATTGTAGTTATAAGAATGCTTGACAGCTCTATCAAGATGTCAAGAATTATAACATTCATAAACCAGTCGGAGAACACTTCAATCTCTCTGGACACGCGATTACAGACATGAAAGTTGCGATATTACAACAAAAAAACTTCAAAACCAGACTCCAGCAAGAGACTGTTGCATTGGAATTCATTTGCAAATTGGATACAATTAACTTAGGCTTGAATAGAGACTGGGAGTGGCTAAGTCATTATGCAAGGTAACCTATTTCCCCTTGTTTTTTCCTACCCCCCCCCCCAGATGTTCTTGTTAAACCCTGGATTTGTGCTGGAAATGGCCCACCTTGATTATCATACACATTGTAAGGAGAGTGATCACTTTAGATAAGCTATTACCAGCAGGAGAGTGGGGTGGCGGGAGGTATTTTTTCATGCTTTGTGTGTATAAAAAGATCTTCTACACTTTCCACAGTATGCATCCGATGAAGTGAGCTGTAGCTCACGAAAGCTTATGCTCAAATAAATTGGTTAGTCTCTAAGGTGCCACAAGTACTCCTTTTCTTTTTGTGAATACAGACTAATACGGCTGTTACTCTGAAACCACTCTTTTTAGAGTAGTTTTATTTTTCTGTCATTTAAAATCTTAACTGTATGATTTGGAAAGTTAGCCCTCTGTGTCAATAGGAAGTGACCGATTTAATCAGCTGGCCTTGTGGCCGTTTCAGTTCATCATAACTACTTTGCCTTTAACCAAACTACATTTCAAGCCTTATCCAAAGTTGTGCCAGAGTTTCACAGTAAACATCCCAAATCTGGTGTTACTCAGTTGGTCTCAGTTTTCAGAAGCAGCCCAAAACTCAAGCTGGCATTTGAGATAACAGCCCCCTGGTTTAAAAGGGAAGGTGCTGAAGGCCAAACATTTTAAGTGATGGTTCCTTGACGTGCTTTCCGCTTAGTTTGACAGATCCCAACTTTATTGACCTTCAGGTCATGCTGCAAGGCTCATCTGTGCTGCGAGGCTTTGTCAGAGGCAGGAGGGCTAAGCAAATGGGAGGGGATGGTGGGGATGTCTTAACTCTGGTGGGCTGCATCTGACATTGTTTGTGTCTCCTGTGCGCCCTTGCTGCTACTTAGTTGCTTTCTCCTGTCACTTGCTCTGTTGGTCACAAACAGCCACTCCTCAGTGTCTCCCCTTGCTTTCTCCTGATCCTTTGCAGCCTGGTTCTGTGCCAGCTTCGGACCACTTTCCTTGCCCTTTACATGTCCAGCCCCTACTCTCTCCAGCTGTGCATACATACAGACAGCTATCAGGCCCTGCTCCTCCTACAGCCAACTCCCAAGGTGCTGTTTCCAGCCTGCTGGCCTCATATGTTCCTTTCATTTCTAGTTCCTCATCCCTAATGCTTGCAGTATGAATTTTCATGTTTCAGGTCACTATGGATCATACAATGCACCTTACTGACCTGATGATAAACCAAGTCCCTTCTCTTGTAGGCCTAACCCTTGCCGTCACTTAGTGCTGGTTTCTTTCTGAGTAAGTTTTCCATGTTCATCAGACCTTTTCTGTCTTTCAAGTTGGGAACAAGACATATTTTGGAAACTATGCAGTCTGCCGGGCATCACATAAGCACTCTGTTTCTGTGTGGAGGGTTGAGCAAGAACCCCCTCTTTGTGGAGATGCATGCTGACATTACTGGTAAGTTAGACAGAGGAAGCAGGGAAAAAGAAGACAGTAAACTAATTTTATTATTTTAGGTAGCTAAAAACGTGGTGTTTAGAAAAATAAATATGCCCTTTATATGGAACTCTATTTTGCTGGTTGGCCAAAACCTGTGTAATGAAATGTTACTTCCTGAAAGACTGGATTTCCTGAAATTTAAAGACACTGGAATAACACAAAGACATGGTGTAAACAAAGGTCCCTTATCCATATTATTAGCAAACAGAGAACATAGAGAAACTGTCTATGTGATTTCCCATTCATAGACCTTGTTCTCTGAAATCCTTATAGGACAATGTTATAGAATATGGAGAAGTATAACCTTTCTGTAGATTTTTTTTTAAACCAGCCTATAGAATTGTATAGCAGGGATTTTGTTTATTATAAAATTCTATAAATTGGTTTACGTGTTCTATAGAAATTATTCTTCTGTTAAATTAAATGGACCAGATCCTCAGCTGAAAATCTACCCCTGTAAGTTTTTAGAATAAGTTTTAGATAAAACCTTTTCAGTTTCTATAAAAACCCCTGTTGGGTTCATCCCATTTGAATTCTATAGGACTTTCCCCTGGCCTCTGTTGCTTACGTTGAACATTTTCTTGATTATACAAAGCCCGCATAATCAGAAATCCTTCAGTATCTCAAGTTATTAAAATAATTTAGGACCCAATCCTGCAGAGCTTGCCTCCTGCACAGAGTGTCATTGACATTGGTATGGTTTCACATTGATGTAAGGGCCTGTATATGTAGATATATTTGCAGGAGCAGAGTCCACGCTTGTAGTCTATTTGTAATCCCCATTCCATCTTTATAGGTTGGGTGTCTTTGAACATCTGTAAGTTAGTTCAATATGTTTTCTTTAAAAATGTGGAAAATAAGGTCATTTAGTGAAAAGACTTCAGAAAATCTGTGAACTGTGTGTATTTTAGGGCATATTTCAAATTAAGAAAGGTCAAGATGTTTTGGATCCAGTTTAAAGCTCGGATTTGAGGTATTTGGTGTATAGATTTGCATCACTCTGACATCAAACCAGACATCCTACCTTGATGCAGGAAGAGAGATGAAAATCTGCATCATGTAATTATATTAAATGAAAGCAGAAACAGAGAACCAGATGACACAATGGTCGTTGACCTAGTCTAGATATATACGGTATTGCCACATTGGCTTTCTATTTGTCAAACAAGATTTTATCAAGTCCACACCTTCCCTTATCTAATTCAAAAGAAAAAGAAGGTCAATTTTGCTGCAACTAGACTTTGAATAGAAAGCTGCTTTCTGATATCTGAAATAAAAGATCTATTAATAGGTATTCTTGTTAAAATTTAAACTGGAGTCCTTTGACCATAACTAATGGCTAAGTACAATTAAGGACAAAAAGGCCTTTTTCCACTCTTGGAATACCCCCGTTTGTAAAATGTGTGACTAACAAGGGATGTCAAAGTTCATCTGACTGAAATGCTCTTGCTTCTGTTGAACTCATTAGAGCCTATCAGATAAAATAACTAACATTCCTGGATCAATCCCCCTTTCTTTCAGGAAAAAAAAAAATCTGAATATGTTACTGTTAGAGACAAGTGCCATTACTCAGCCCTGTAGACTGCCAATTGATAATTTCATAGACGGCTTAAAAAGTGTCAAACTCTTGTTGTTCAGCTGGTAAGATGAATATGTTCATTCTGAGGGCACTTTAAGAAAGTATGCGGTAAAGTCTTAAAGCGCACTGAAAGTTGCCCAGTGCTTCAAAGCTCTACAAACCCCCATACTAGGAGTAACATTTCTTTCTAGTGTATCTGGAAGTATTCAAAGGTCCAGGCCCAGATTCTGAGCTGTGGGTGCAGCTCAGGAGGGGGAATATAAAGTGACCAATTCTTCGAGTGATCGTACGTCCCGTTTTGGCTAGAACAGTCCCTTTTTTAAGCCTTATTCTGGCTGCCCTGACTTTTTGACAAAAGTGGGCATTTGTCCTGTTTGCTCTTGCCAACTTGATCAGTTATCAGCTTTTGTCAAAAAAAGTCAGGTGTGGAGGAACGTGTGGGGGGTCGGAGGGCAGTGATGCTAGCCCTGCGTAGTGGGGGAAGGCAGGGCTCAGGCAGGGCTGGAGCGATGCCAGACCCAGCCTCCCATGGGGAGGCAGGCAGGGCTCGGGCAAGCAGCAACATCAGCCCCAGACTCGCGCGGGGGGGCAGGTAGGGCGTGGGCAAGCAGCGATCCCCAGCCGTGCATGGTGAGGGGGGGCAGGGCTCGGGTAAGTGGCTCAGGCCAGCCCTGCGCAGGGGGTGGTGGTGAAGGGGGGGACCAGGGCTAGCCCCACGTGGTGTCCCGTTTTCCCTTTGGGAAATAGGATCACCTTACCAATCCTACGTCCACCTATGGTGGGCTGATCCCCTCTAGGTACAATTTATAGAAGCTTGAGGGATGTTCTGAGTAACACTGGCTGCCTGTGGCCCAAAGAGGCCATTCCAGCAGTGAAGGATTGCTGGGGTACAGAGAGGCTATCTGGAGAGATTGGAGAAGGCATAGGAGCAAATAAGTAGTTTTGTGCCACCCTTACAAGGGAAGGCCTACATAGGAGTAACAGGTTACCTAATGGGTTCAAGAGCCTAGATTACTTTAACACCTTGCAATTAGAACCCAACTCTGCATTTTAGTATCAGGAGTAGTGCTTATCAGGAGTAATTGTATTGACTTAAATGCAACTGTTCACAGCAGGAAGCACTTCTCCCAGTATTGTTTGCGGTATGGGCCTTTAATATGTAAATCCAGCCACAGAAAGCAACTAACTCGATAATAATCAGGGAATTCACAACTATGCCAAGTACTGCAGGACTAATAAATAATTGTTTAGCCTAATGGTAATGACTGTTACTAAGAGAGCCTCCAGCTAGGAAAAGACATGGATTTGTACCTGGTGATTGTCTTTTTTATGAGGTGTGAGGAAGGTTGAAAGGTTCTTATTTTGTTTGTTCTTTCACTTTTTTTCTACTTGTTTTTAACACTGAAAACTCAGCTCTTTTCTACCTAGTTTTCCCTGGAAAAGACTGCAGAGGGTAGAGAACTAGTAGGTATCTGATATCACAGGTGCCAGGAAGGTAGATGGAAGGTGCTGTTTGTTTTTATATTTTATTATGTGGGGGGGTTAAATCTCCTGTTCAACTCACATGTCTTACAAACTGTTGGAAGAAAGAAAAGGAGTACTTGTGGCACCTTAGAGACTAACCAATTTATTTGAGCATAAGCTTTTGTGAGCTACAGCTCACTTCATCGGATGCAGTGAGCTGTAGCTCACGAAAGCTTATGCTCAAATAAATTGGTTAGTCTCTAAGGTGCCACAAGTACTCCTTTTCTTTTTGTGACTACAGACTAACACGGTTGTTACTCTGAAACCTGTTGGAAGAAAAACTCTCTGTTAGGACTCAGTCTCTTCACTGAAGAATGGGAAAACTCCCAGTTTATCACTTAGGGTCTTCCAGGAAAACAAAAGAGGGAAGAGGAGATCTGACATATTTGTGAGAGAGGAGGGAAAGAACTCAAGCATTGTTTTATTAAACACATAGTAAAGAAGCAAAAATATGACACAATCTCATTTTCCCCCTACAGGTCACCTTTTAAGCAGGGGACTGATAAAGAGGGTGTGGATGGCTGGTTTTAAAGATGCTTGCAATTGGGAAGAGGTCTGGGTTTTTGTTCTGATGTCCTCTATACTGTGTGTGTTACTATTTTACTGAAATTTTTATATAAATTCTGTATTTTGCCTAGAGCCTGGGATAGGTACTGTAGAAGTGCCATGGCTTAGCCATGTATGGGGTTTGTGTAGTTGGCTAATAGAATAAACCTCTTCCCCCCGCCCCCACTTTAATTATTTGTTCTGTCTTTAGCGCTGCACCATTTCATTCTCCCTAACAGAGGTGTCACTTTCTTGTGTAGGCAAGCCCATTGTCCTGTCCAAAGAGGTGGAGTCTGTTTTAGTTGGTGCTGCTATTCTTGGAGCTTGTGCTTCTGGAGATTTTGCTTCAGTACAGGTATGTACTAATGGAGAAACCCGAGTCCTGCTGTTTCCACTTTTCATGTGCACTTTTATATCTGGCATCACACACAGGTAATAATTAAGGTGGAATTAAAATGTAGGTTCTGCTCAGCAAGGAAGATTCCAATCTCAAATGTATTTACTGGTTCCTCGCGCCCCCCCCCCTCCCATTGAAGCATGCCCTACCATTGCTGTACCTGTGTTTCTCTTGTGTATTGGAGAAATTTGTCTTTTCGCTGTGAGGAGGTGAGGCAAGCACAAGACACTGCTTATAGAGTTCACCCAGGCAGTTTGGCAGATGAACAAGGAAGGTGTTCAGTAAGGCCCTGATCCTGCAATGAGCTCTAGGTGCATATAGCTCCACATGGAGTTCAATGCAGGCTCAGACCCTAAGATTGTGACCACTGCTAGTACATCCGCTCTTTCATCCCAAGTTATCACGTTCATGGTTAGCCCCGCTTCCGCTTCCTGGCACTGGGGAATCTTAAACATGGGCGACACTGTAAAACTTCCGTGCCCACGTAGGTATTGCCGTCATCCACCACAGTGACTCTAGGGTCTCCATTAAGGGTGGAATTTAGGAATGTCTGCTCCAAAAAATGCAGACTCTAGCTCCTTAACTTCATTCACTGTAGTAGATGTAGTATTAGAACTTGGATCTTTTGTAGATCGGCTGTTGGAGAGTGACATAGTCACAAACATTTAAATAGGGGTTGCCTGCTTTCATGTTGCAGTTGCACACATAGGCACTAGACTGTATATTAGAATGCATGTGCACGTACTCTCTTACCAGGACAGCCTTGGCCTGCATTTTTTAAAGCAAGCACAGAAATTGTTACATGAAATTTTGAACTGAAACTGAGCTAGCAGTCCCTTGGAATAGTGGGGCAGATCCTCAGCTGGTATAAATTGCCATCGTTCCATTGAAGTCAATACGCAGATTTACACTAGTTGAGCCTTTGGCGCGGTGTTTCAAATTTTTCCAAATGTGAAATGGAAGAGTGAAGGTTCTGCTGAATTATATGCATTACCTGGGAATAGCAGTTTCCTTTCATGAGACTTCTCTCTGTATAGTGAATCCCATTGCAGCAAATTAAGTATCTTGTTATGTAGTGTATCTGTATTGTATCATTGTGGTGCTTACAGCTAGAACTCAATCATTCTGAAAAATGCAACTGATTTCAGTAAAAGCTTCTTGTGACAGGGCTTCATATTTAATTCTTGCTATTCCATTAATCTTCTGAAGATTACCGCCTGGCCTCAAATACATGGGTGCTTAGTTTAAAGTTTAAGTTGTTGTCCACACTGATACTTGGTAAATTAATATTTCAAAACTCACAGTACTATGTTTGGTTTTGTGAATGTTAGTAAAATCGTACGCTGTGAAGTTGCTCAGACTCAGCTGCCTTTTCTCTTATGTGTTTTTTATTTTAAATATCTCTCCTCACTCTGGCATACCCAAAATGTTTCAAAAGTATAATCCATCCACGAAAGTCAGACTAAATACCCTGTCTCACGCTACAATGCAGCATATTCCTTCAAAAAGTTTTCTCATGTAAACTGCAACCGGACCCTTTCAGCCAATTACATCACAGAACTATTATATTTGCTTCCTTGAAGGAAAAGATTGTGATGATGTCATTCAGTGGGACCTCATTCTAGAAGTTTAAGTACATACTTTTAAATTAGGAAACCACTAGTCCCTGATGGATGACCTTGGACAAGTCACTTAACCTCTCTGTGCCTCTGTTTCCCCATTTAATATAACATGCTGATACTGGCCTTCTTTGTAAAGCACTTTGAGATCTACTGATGAAAAGCACTGTATACAAGCTAATACCTAGGTAGTACTATTCAAACAGTACATTTTGAGGCAAGGCACCAGCACTTTTGGGCTGTCCCCATCAGTGTCTGTAGAATTTGAGATTAAAATTGTTGACTACCTAAATATTTGGTACCTTAATCCATTCTTAGACACCTAAATAAAAATGATCTGATTTTTCTGATGTGCTGAACACCTACATTTCCCATTAACCTCAAATGTTCAGAAATGTTTCTGAAGGTGCCGTATTGTAGTATTTGGTGCAATATATTTTGACAGCCTATCTGAGTCAGCTGTTGCATTCCTGAATCAGTCAGTGGCTCACTGCCGCATAACATTCAAAATAATACATTTGATCCTTTGATAAAGACATTGCATGATGGCACATGGCCAGCAATCAGTTGGAAACTATGCTTTTTGGCTGGAGACCTCGTCATGATCAAAATACACATGCAAAAAAGAATTAGCTTATAAAGTCAAAGATGCATGGCTCTCATTTAAACTTTAAAGGTATGATGTTCAAAACGGCTTAGGCACAATTATGTTGCTAATTTACATGTGCTGTTAATGCATTTGCATGTGCAACGTGGCAATTTCACACACCAGTGGCCAATTAGACGCATATCTGGCATTCTGAGTATAAAAACAAGTGATTTGAATGAATAATCACAGTAACTATGCACAGATTTGGCCCATATAAACGGGTGGCAGGATTTAGCAGAAAAAACAAAGACAACCACATTCAGCAATGCTTTTTACCCCTCTTCAAATAAAAAAGTTTAGTATAAGAAATCAAAATAAGTAACCATAACAGAAAAAAGAATGAAGGGAAACCTCCCTGGTCTGAAGTTCAGCCCAGTCTTATGACCCCTGGCTGTGGGGCCTGACCTTCCCAAAGGCAGCCTCCCTCCAAGCAGCCACTCATATAGGGTCTGATTCAGAGCCTGTTCAAGTCAATGGCACTGTTTCCATTGACGTTAATGAGCTTTGGATCAACACCATAGCCATTCTTTATTGCCTCTGTTCATGGGAGAGGGGGAAACTGATCTGTCTCTCTAGGTATTTATATCGTGCTCATTACCATGGTATCTGAGCTTCCTGTTCACTGGGGAGCAGGTCATGCGCTTGAATCTTGTCACAGCACACAGTTATATTCCTGCAGCTTTGGAAAAATCACACCATAAGTGTTTCCACTGAATACATTTTCAGAACACACCACTGGTTAAAATAGGCTACCGGCAACATACAGTGGTACCAGTTACACAGCACCGTAGACAATTGAAATAATTAAAAGTAATTTTTAACAAGGAATCCATCTACTGACTGTACTACAATTAGAAATAAGAAGCCATGTAAAGCCCATACTCTTTGTTAAAGCCGTCATGCAAAGCTTATATCCAGTGTTGTAATCTCATTTTCATTATATTGATCTCCTTTCTCTAGCACACTGTCTTGCGGAACTCTTCCCAACCAATACCATTCTTAGTGCTGCTCCCATAAATTATGGTTAGCTTCATTATAATGTTTGCCAATAGGAGATGTTATTATTGACTGTACTCTATTAGTGATATAGTGTAGCATCGTTCAGAGCTCTTTGTTTGTCCAGTATAACAATAAGGGAACATGTTATAAGGCCTTTGCTTGATATTTACTCAACCCTTACCTAGTCAGAACGCCCATGCATTTAAGTGGGAGTTTTGATTGGATTTGTCCCAGTAAGTGTGGCAACATTTTTAAAAGTGATTTTTGGGTGCCTTGGTTTCTGAATGCCCACCATTAGGTACCTTAAAGTGGTCTGACTTTCTGAGGTTGGGTGCTCACAATCCTCTGAAGATTAGGCCTCTCCAGTTAGTCACTCTCAAACTGGGCCATCCAAAATCACTAGTCACTTTTGAAAATCTTGGCCTCGATCTGTAGTGCTCTGCCAACCAAGGTGTGAATTGCAATGCAGAAAGTTAAAATAAAATAATAGTAATAAGCAATAGTAATTACAGTTGAACTTTGCCTATTTGTATTCATGACTGGGAGAGGCATTGGAACTTGACTCTTTGCCATCCTCTCTTGCCCACAACTTGCTCTGTGTAGATCCCCAGTCATGTGGCATACCTTCTTTACGTTCCATGAGGATGGTGCTGCAGAGACAGACCTCGCAGCCTTGGAGAGATCCTTGATCCAGGGGAGGGGGAACAAAGAAGTACAGTAGTGATATCATTTAGAACTGTGGTCTCCAGCCTTTTTACTCACAAGATCACTTCTTGAATTTAAGATCAACCCAGTACCCCGCCCCTTCCCCAAGGCCCTGCCCTGCTCACTCCATTCCTCCCTCCCTCCATCATTCACTCTCCCCACCCTCACTCATTTTCACCGCGCTAGGGCAGGGGATTGGGGTGTGGGACGGGGTGCAGGCTCTGGGCTGGGGCCGAGGGGTTTGGAGTGTTGGAGGGGGCTCTGGGCTGAGCCTGAGGCAGGGGGTTGGGGTGCAGGAGTGAGAGGTGCAAGCTCTGGGAGGGAGTTTGGGTGCAGGCATCATATGGTCACACTGCACCTAATCTATAGAATCCACTGGACATTTCATCATTTTTACTTTTTATTAGTGTCATTTGTGGTTTATAGATCCAAAATCTTTCAGGGATTGTCACAAATCGATGTAACATTCTCAACTGTGGGGTGTGCATTGGCTGAGCCTGGGGCAGGGGGTTGGGGTACAGGAGTGAGGGATGCAAGCCCTGGGAGGGATTTTGGGTGCAGGAGGTGGCTCCAGGCTGGTGCAGAGTGTTGGGGTGCAGGAGAAAGTGAGGGTGTGGGCTCTGGGGAAAAGTCTGGTGCAGGGGATTGGGGCACAGGAGGGGGTGCAGGGTCTGGGAGGGAGCTCTGGCGCAGGTCCTTCAGATGCGTTTAAAGGGGAGGGCTGGGATTCCGCTGAAAGTTGCCATCTCCAGACACATGGTGAGCCTTAAATAGCCACAGGGGTAGGGTTGTAGTACACTGATGACTAGCAGAGATCAGAGAACAAAGTTAAACACTGAATCAGCAGATTCAAGGTGGTTTTGTCAGTGGCAGGAGCTTACTGGAGGTATTAGCAGTGTTACACAAACAACTCATTGCCTCCATACACGAGGCTGAAGTTACTACTATGACTACTCTTAGTATTCCTAATACTATTCTTGACTGATCAAAAGAGCCCGCATTGGACAGGTGTCTCACACCTCGGACTACAATGCAATCTAAGGAACACAATTTAAAATTATCCTCTAAAAGGTTATGTATTTATTGCATATTTAAGCTAATTTGGAGGACCTTAGCTTTTGAGAAGATGACAAAAATTGCAATTCCATATGAGCTGCAAGCTTTGTGGATTAAACTGGCAGGGTGGGTGCAGTTTTCAGGATTAGATGAAAGCTGTGTACTTACTGGTTTTATTGTTTGGGTGGCTTTTTTTGCCTATTTCTCTGCCTTTTTTCTTACAAAATATAATGTTTATACTCAATGTTAAATTCTAATTAAAAATACTGGACATGTCCGACCATGAAAATAAGATACATGCATAGGAATGTGAATGGATAAATAGAATGAACAACATGGTTGTAAAAATCTTCAGCTTTGGGCTGGGGGTTTGGGTGCAGTGGGGGGGTACAAGGTGCAGGCTCTGGCTGGGAGGTACTTACCACAGGTGGCTCCTGGTCGGCAGCACAGCGGGCTCAGGGCTACATGCGCTGCCCATGCCTGCAAGCGCCGCCCCCACAGCACCCATTGACCCGTTCCCAGCCAATGTGAGCTACGGGGACAGTACTTGGGGAGAGGGCAGCATGCAAAGCCGCCTCACCCCCCCTCTTCTTTCCCCCAGGGGCTGCAGAGACGTGCAAGCAGCCAGCCATTTCCGGGAACAGCATGGGGCCATGGCAGGCAGGCAGCTTTTAGCTCCGGAGATCGCGATTGACCAGCCGAGGCTTCGGAATTGACCCGTCAATTGCAATCGACGGGTTGGTGACCACTGATTTAGAAAGGTCTCTAATGAACACCACTCGTAGTATTGGGTGATGAATTATCTGTATATCAATATATTTTACCCACAAGCCTGTTTAAATGAATGGGAATCTCTCAGTTGACCTTCCTGGGGTTTTGATCAGACCCATTGTTTATATTTACTGCAACAATAATGGTTTCTTACCTGAAGAAGTCATACTGTAACCCTAAGCATGTTTCTTCTCACAAGGCACTAAGCATCAATTTATCGCCTTACTTTCTTCTCTCTTATATAACAATACTCTAATTGCTCTTTAAGGAGTATAATACATAGTTTTTTCCCGAAGCAGTCAGATTCCAACTTCTAAATCTTTCAGATTTTTGCTCTTGATAGAATATTCCAAATAAAGTATCCAAATCCTTATCTTTCAGTCAAGAGAAAGTCAAAAGGCATGCATTAGTGACTCATGGATTAAAGGGGATTTCTTTTAAAGTATCATATTCCCCTTTTATTCATTATCTTTATTGACCACATCTGTACTAACAACTGAGTTCTCAGTATCCTGCACATCTTGCAAAGAAATGTTTGAAATGAAGGTTACTGCAAAATTTGTAACAGTCTATGTTACAATCTAATTTGCCAGATTCCAGTGCGGGTTTAAAAGCCCAAGCCTTTATTCAAAACTACAATTTCATCTTTAGATAATTCTACCAAGAAAAGATTTATAACATCCATCTCTGGTGCCTGGTCACCATATGTTGTTCCATCAAAGAAAGTTGAGTTCCTTATTTTCCTCTTCATGTGTCCCCTCTGCGTTTTTTCTCCTATGTGGTAAAGAGGAATTAAAACAATTGGTCTACCCAATAAAAGAATGCTCAGGGTGATCAGAATAATCTCCCATTTCATCCTTGATTATTTAGTCTCCAGAATCTCCTGAGGGAAAAAACCTTCTGTTTTCCTTTTTGCTATTTAGTTTTGTCTTTTAATTTGCCCCGGCCATACACTGTTTTCTTTTAGCTGGTTAGTTGTGTCTCTTTAATGTTTCTGTAGCTATAAGCTATAAAACAGCCCACCTGGCTCAGCACTGACATACGGGAGACAATCTGTGGCGGTTCGTTGCCATATAAAATTGCATGATGTGAAGGATTTTTGAAATGTAGATGCCAGTGAAGGAAGTAGCCTTAGCATTGCTGACCAAGATGGGTCAATTTAGAGTCTGTATCTATTGAGCACCAGGATCCTGGTTCACTGTCTATGCACATTTCTTTGTGATCGTTTCTATGATCGTTTCCAGTTTACATCAACAACTCCTCCTAGGTAAAAGTGTTCAATAAATAAATGTCAAAGTTTCAAATATATTGTTACTCAGCTTCAGTTGTATGTAAGTAAAAATTGGAAGTGGGTGTGGGGGCTGTTTGATTGGGCAATTGTCCAGTTATTTCTTCAGGATAGCCTACTCATTCAGACATAGCACATACAGTCAGGAACAGGATTATTGACCTGTAAAAACCAGAAATCCCACTGATCATTCCTTAATTGCACATTAAAGCAATTAATAAAATTACCTTTAGGAAACTTAATTACCAGTTTTCGTTTGGACCTGGCAAATTAAAGTGGGATCTTCTCCATGAGGAAAAGATTAAAGAAAAGAAACTTTATACAGAGCAATGCAATGTGTTTGACCAGTAATTTTCTGTAACCAGTGGAGTCATTTTGACATAAATATTGAGGGGGCGATAAAGGTTTGGTTTGGGCTTGATCTCCACAGACCCATGTTGAACATTTATACCATTGTAACTCTCAGGAGTGCTTGGAAAGCATCTAGCACATAGTGAGAGTGACTGCAAAGAAATAATAAGATATAAATATCACAGCAAGTTTGACCAGTGGGTTACATGTGCATCTACACATGTGGGTGTATGACTGTGTGTGTGTGTGTGTGTGTGTCTCTCTCTCTCCCTGTATTTCTCTCTTGCTTTGTATCTCCGTCTCTCCTCCACCCAGTATTCTGTGTGCCCCACTTCCTCTGTGTCCTCAACCCCTTGGAGCCAGACTCCCCCAATAAGTTAAGTGTCCCCCCTCCCAGTAGTACATTGCTCCCCACTTTGGAAAGAGGACATTGGGTGTCCTGAACCTGCTCCAAGTCTGTGGGGAGGGGAATGTGCTTCCCGCTTCCTCTGAGTTGGGCTACTAGAGTGAATCTGGACTCTTGCTTCTAGCTCCTCCTGCAGACTGAGTCTGATGTTGCCTCTGTCCAGTAGATGGTGCTCCGAGCTCTCATCTCTACTTATCAGCTACTGGGCGTCCCCACAGAAGAGGAAGCATTGAGCCTGCTGCCCCACAGCAGCACTTTCGGATCTGGAAATGGCCTGCACTTCCCTCCCCCCTTCACCTCTCCTCCACCGCACACTCAAATTTGAGGGAGAAAGTCCCCTGCTCATTTCCCCTCATAGTTATGCTTACATCTGCAATCCATTTTTTGTGTGTGCCTGACAGAGATCATTTGCCCCCCACTTCTCAACCTCACATTCTGTTTGATCCAGTAGTGAGATCATAGTTTAGTATTTGACATCAGTGTGTTGCCATGGAAATGACTGTGATGTCTGCAGTTCAATTATGAGACAGATATGGGCAGAAATCTTTGATTTGTATGAAAGGAACCAAAAAAACCCCAACCCATTAACAACACATGAAAAGTGAATAGATTTCATTTTTAACTAGGATGTATGTGAGATTTTCCAGGTATGAAAATAATGTCTGAAATCATTGGGAATTTCCCCCCCTCTATTGCCTATGAGAGCTAAGGAGAAAGACAACTAGATACTGTAGTGACTGGCACTGTGTAATTAACTAAGATGGATTGGTTGCCTCATTTAAACAGCCAGTGTAATTGAGCAGCTGAACTACCTGTTGACGTCAGTTGAACATCCCCTGAAGCAGCACCATTAGCCATATGGACATAGGGCATCCTGACATTCCTTTAAAAATGATGGACATGTGAGTAAAGTCCATAAGTATTAAAGGGATGTGCTTCATGCTAGGGTTTGAAATGATGATGACATGTTTGAAATGATTAGTTTACAACTCCCAGTTACAAGAACTTTAAATTCTTTTATTTATGCACTGCTTGGATCTTCTAAATATAGTGGAATCATGTAACATGTATTGTAAGAGTACCAGTGATTATTACCTGGACTTGGGAGGTTCATACTGGTTCACCCAGAAAGGACCATAGCTACAGATCATGTTGTTTGAGTTTTTGGACCAGATCTTCAGCTGGTATAATTTGGCATAGCTCTGTTTTTTTTCAGTATAGCTACACTGATTTACACCAGCTGAAGATCTGATCCTATATTTCTCTTCCAACCATTGCCAGTTAGGTGAAGGACTGATGTGAGAAGAAATCTGTATCTGCGACTATGTCTTTAATGAGAGAAACCAGAGGAAAATTGGGGAGCAATCATTCTTTCCTTTAGAAACGTTAATAACTGGGTAGACAAAATCATCAGAGGAAATAAAATTACTTCTCCTTGTTGTCAGGCAAGTCTCCTTTCCTCATCTCATTAAAAATGAAAAGCACTCTTGGTTTTAAGCAGGGTAAATTAGTAATTAAGTGCTCTAATCAACTTGTGTAAACAGAGTATGGAAACAGAGAAGCAAATTAATCATTTTTTGGCTTGCTTTTACCCTATTAATGTACCTTTTACTAAGGGTCTTCCTGTGGTGTCGGGATGTTTTTTATTCTCTACTCCTTTAATCAAAGCATTTTTGATAGGCAAAAGAAGGCTCAGGTGGCTATTCTGAGACACTAAGAAGTACAGGAGGAAATGGGCTTGGGTGGTCTGATCTTGTGGTTTTGTTCTTCAACAACTCCAAAGGATTTGCGATAAATTCTTATGCTTGAAATTTGAGTTCACAGTTCAGTGAAGATCATCTGATGTGGTTCCTGGACAGGGGCAGGTGATTGCTTTTTCTTAAAGGGTCTGCTTCTGATTTGTATTACTTACGTAAATTTAGTTCTTGTGAAAGATGCCTCCCCACAAGTGGAAGTCATCCATTTATCCACAGGACCGATATCGTATAGGAAAAATTAGTTCAAGTTTCAGTATGCAAATTATGTACCCTTCACTGGGTGTACCGTGTTAGAGGAGAAAACACTTGAATTTCCATAACGCATTCAATTTTTAACCTCTCTGCTTTGACTGCCAACAAAGATAGTATGTAGAGTCATGGATAGTTTATGATGAGGACTCTTCCACCCACTTGGTACCACACAAGATTTTGATTCAAAAGCTAGAATTGTATAAAATTAACATGGCACACATTAAATAGATTAAAAACTGGCTAACTGCTAGATCTCAAAAAGTAACTGCACGTGGGGAATTTGTCATTGAGGTGTGTGTTTCCAGTGGAGTCCTGCAGGAATCGGTTCTTAGCCTAGGCTAATAAAGTATCAGATGGTAACAAATGGTAGTAACCGTTTGCCAGGACCGGATCCAAAGCAATGACTTAGTGATGAAAGGGTTTGTATCCTGTTACCAGTTTCTTAGTCCCCATTTCTGAAATGAAAATGAATCTCTGCCTATGCGAAAATCCATTGCGCATAAAGAAGTTAGCTGTAGTATGTGTTCCCTTTGGCGTGTATGAAACCACCAAAAGACTGGCCATGGCTCCAGCCTTTGTACGTACCAAATTTCTTTAGAGAAATAAAGATGAGGGAGAAAAATTAAAAGGCAAAGATTTGATGGCCTCCGTCCAGTTCCTTGTGGACTGATGTTGGTTCACATTGAATATATTGGCACCCCATCAGCACTCTCAGCAGGGAGGACGAGGACTGAATGGAGACACAACTACTCTCTCCCCCCTAAAGATGATCACTCTAGATTAAGACTGAGGCACACAGGTGTGGGGAGCTTGCTGTACCACTTAATGGAGGGATTGAGTTTTCCGTCAGCCCGGTACTTTTCATGAGCATTGAATTCACTTTTTTAAAACCGCACTAGGTCTGCAGAAGTGTTCTCTTTTTATTTTAAGTGACATGTATGTTTACATATGGTTGAATCGCATCCCCTGATGGTAGTTTAATCCAGGGGAACCATCACCCCCACCATTTAAAGATCCAAACACTTGGGATGTGGCAGTCAACAATAACCGGCATGTTTTCATGAAAGCCCGAAGATCAGTAGCCTCCTACGCTATTACTGTTTATTGATATGTGATACCGGTTGACACCTTCTTGCTTGATGAGAGCTTGCTTTGCTCACTTTAATATTTTCACGTTGCCATGCTGCGGAAATTCACTGATACAAAAATCCCCTCAGAGTCCCCACAATCATTATATAACAAGCAGAGCACTCATCGTTTGCTAGGCTTGGCATCATCATCTGGCCTACACATCTTTACTTTAGAGCTGAATATTGAAAGAAAACTATCTAAGAACCCCACCACTCTTAAATATTTCCAGCCATGCTGTGTCTCATGTTATATGCTGTCATCTGTTTGATGTATTATCAGATCAGTACATGTTGAACAGTCATGTTTCATTCATTGTCACGTTAGAAGATTTGTAGTAATTTCATATCACTAGAAATTGTTACAGGTAAAAACTTGTTTTAGAGAATGTCAGAGATTGTTCCTAACTATTAAAGTGACAGATGATCCTGGACTGCAATACAGGGCTAGATTTCCAACGAGTGTAAATCACCATAGCTCTACTGATTTCATTAGAGTGACACCAGTTTACATCAGAGCCTTGATCTATCCAAACACTTAAGCACATGCTTAACTTTAAGTGTGCAAAAGTCCCATTAAAGACAGTGGGACTACCCACATGCTAAATTAGTGCTTTGCTGGATCAGGGCTCAGCTGAAGATCTGGCCCCTAATTCACTTGTAGATGATACATCTTGAAGTGATGAGGATTATTATGGCTTCTGCTGTTGGCTCACAATAATACCCATTCAACAAGCTGTGGTGGGATATGATAGGTGATAGGATACAAAGGTATAGCATTTCTTTATTATTGTTGCTATCCAGAAATTAAGTGCACTCTGTTTTAAATGTCATCCAGCATGAGATTGGGATTCAAATTTGTAATTTCTCTGTAGTTATGTAATAGACAAAGAAAGCCAGATCCTCAGATGGTATAAATTGGTGTAACACCATTGACTGCCATGGAGTCATGCCGATATACAATGTCTGGGTGTCTGGCCCAGAATTCTCACAGCTGGAGGCCACTGTCTTAGCCATACTTAAAAATATGGCCATACTATGTTCTTCAAAGTAAATGATTAATAAAATACCACACTCATAAAATGAAATGAAACATTATGTTCTATTTAGATGTCAGTGAAAGGATATGTGTTACCGTTTGTTGGGAAATCAGCTTGACTTATCTGTTTATTATCTGTCTGAGAGCAGTGATAAAGATTTTATTACTTATCACTTACATTTATGAGAGCGAATTGAAAAGGCAGTTAATTCCTTCAGGAACACTAAAATGATCCAAGAAACCTACTCTTTTATTGTGTCTTCATGTAGAAGATGTGGCCAGTTAGAGAGGGCCAAATCCTTAGCTGGTATAAATCAATTGACTTCAATTGAGCTCTGCCATTTTACACTCACTCAAGATTTGGCCCACAGTATTTTGAGAACTTTAATATTCTCTTCATGGACCTTATCCAAAGCTCATTGCAGGCAATGGAAAGATTCCCATTACCTTTAGTGGCCTTTTGAGCAGGCCCTTTCATAGATAGATACTCTCAGAAGGAACCTTTGGTAAACATGTAACAACTCTGTTGTCAGTAGGTTTGATATCTATGTTTGTGATCCTGGTGATCTATAGTAAGAAACTGTGATTTTCCACCTAATAACTTTTAGAAACCTCCTATCAGCTGACACCTTGGCATAGAATACAATTTGTGTTGGATCAACCAAGTGAGATTATTTATGTCATCTGTCAGCAAGTCTGAGAGGTGGGAAGCAGGAGGAAATACACTGGTTAGAAGAGTTTAGTCTCCACTGCTGGGTCTTTTCATGACAAACCAAAGGTCTGACTGTCCAGTGTAGAGTTCAAATGGGACATATACAGCCAACTGGTAAAAAAATGGATACATGCGGAAAAGTATATTAAATCAGTCAGGAAGATCCCATGCTGGAGTAAATCGATTTTTTGTAAGCAGGTTAAGATTCAATACCAGCTTTAACAATAAATTGTGCAATAATAGGGCTACCTTATGCTTATTATAACCCATGGCAGTGTTTTCTCTTGATATATTTGTAAGGAAACTGTAAATGTGCCTTTATAGCTTTGAGATAGCTATACATTTTAAGAACTATCTATCTCCCTCCTACTTTGGGACCTAATTCTACACACAGATACACAGGTGCAACCCCACTGAAGTCATGTGGTCCTTGGACCGACTCTTTGGGCTATGTAGGAAAAAAGTGTAATGATAACATTTTTAGGGAAAGATGAATATGTGGGAGAACTATAGATTCTTTATAGCTGTAATAGCCAGTGGTGTCCTTTTCAGCGTGTGCCTTGCTTAATGATGTACAGGATGTCAGACAAATTAAGTCTCCCTGCCCTCGCCTCTTCCATAGCCAAGCAGAACAACCTTCAAGCTATGCACTAGAGAACTGAAACTCAATCAGGCCACATTGTGAGATTAATTTTCCATCTGGGATTTGAACTCTTGCTGTGTCAGTACAGAGGATCAGACTGTTCTGTGAGGAAGCACAGGCATGTGAAGTCACAGTGCTAGCTGTCTGAAATGCCTGGGGGTTTTAAAATGCATTTCTCAAAGGACATTCTGATTACTTAGTCTGGGGATTTGACACCAGTGGTTTGAAACACCAGGACATGCTTTCATCACCCTAGATCTTAAGAAGTATTGCTACCTCGCATGTACGTCTTTTGGCTTTTGTCCCGAAGGTAACTATAGAATTTAATTTTATGGGAACAAGGATAATTCTGCCATATCTGGCTAATTAACACAGCTCCATTCACCATGGTGCCTGGGCATTTTTTAGATTCCCTTGCATGGCTAAATATGAATGGAGACTTCTTTGTTACCTTTTATAAATAACAGAGGGAGAGTCCAAAATCGTTAACACTTTTATCACCATTTAAAAAAAGTTGATTTTATTTTGCATATTGATTTTCTTCATCCTCAGACTTCAAATGCATTTCTCCTTCTCTCCTACCTGTTGATCTACCTCTTGTATTTCACCTCCTTGGTATCTAATTGTCAGACACAGCTATGTCGTCATCACCCAAAATTCCAGGAGCGCAAAATTCCAAGTCCTTGGCTCCCTTACTGCTCTTGCATGAGTTGTTACCTATGTAATGAGCTGGCGTTGTGATGCATGGTTTGGCTTCAGAAGCAGGGCAGTGGTGGATAAAGAGAGCCTGTGTGAAACTGGCTGATGGTTTCAATTCATTTTCACATGGACAGGTAACCTTATGATGATTGGCACTACAGTAACTGGTACTGTTGTGGGGAGACTCAGCAGAAAGGCCAGTGACACAGTGGGCATCGAGACTTGGCTACTACCTTATTCCTGGGGTTGTTCCTCTAGATCAGGATTGAGACACACTGGGAGACTATTGGTAGAGAAGCTTGGACTGCCCTTAACTTGTGCAGTTCCTGATTTGTGGATAGATAGAGAATGCAAGTTGTCCTGGCACCTTTCACCAGCACTGTTTTCAGTTGAGAATGGTATGAAATTAATAATGTGTAATCCTCTTATGGGCTGCATTTATTGCAGTTATTAGCCTTCAATATATAATACATACTGACCCATCTGCGAGATGCTGAGCAATCCTGTGAGGTGATATGTGGCCTCCATTCCACATCATCCCATCTAGGATATGGGGAGGGTATCCGCTCCTCCGCGCCACCAAATAGGCAGCGGGGTGGTGAATCCCCATCTGCCTAGCAGTGGGGGTCCATTGGAGCTTCACTACCAGAGACTGTTGCCAATTGACCCCCACGGGTCAGAAAAGATGAAACAGTTCTGAGCTATATTGTCTCCTCTGGGGGATTTCTGTCAGACTGGGATGTGTGTGGGGTTGGGGGATGATGCCCATTTCCTCTGTCCTGCCCAGGCCACCTTTCTACCCCCTCCCCAGTGCATAGCTAAGCACCTAGGATATTTATAACATGTGGCTGCTGTGTCCAGCCAACTCATTTCACTCACTTTGCTCTTATTTAACCTTTCAGGACTTGTTTTCCCTGACAAGTTACTTCCTTTATGTTGGCATGAAATACTGCGTTATCTCTATTCATTTTGCATAGATTAGACATTGAACCCTGTATCTTTGGACTGGAGGGAAGCTGTGTTTGAACATCTTACAGCTGATAAATTAGTTGTGTGTTCGCCTCTGGTTTGGGAGCTGGTTCATAGCTTAGGTGAAAGAGATGAATAATTGCCTTATAGATGCTAAGTTGTTTGAAGCTCTTGTAATAAATGGGGTCTTTGGGGGATGAGCTGTTCTCACTTTTTTAATATTTTGTATAAAAGCTTTGTATGTAGAAGCAGCCCATTATTCATTATGTGCTGGTAATGGCAGTAACGCAGTCTGTTTAATTTTGCAATAGTCCCACCTAGGGGGTATTTCTTGTACTGCGCTGAACAAGAGGAGGCTAAGCTAGCTCTTCTCAGTTAGCGTTCATGTTCTCTGCTTCCTTTTTTTGTCTGTGTGTCCTTGGAGGCAGAGGTTTTGGAGCAGCCAAGACTTTTCCCACAAGAGGCAAAACATTGTCAGAATTTTGGCTTTTTGGATTTGCTTCCTGGGGGTGGGGGAGGGTCATATCCTATTTCCCTCTGAAGAGAGACAGAGAGGAGGTGGAAAGAGCATACAAGAGGCATGAGACAGAAGAAGAAAGGGATGACAGAGGCTGTCCAGAATGTCCCCTTTTTCTTTTTCATGAAACGCCACTCCAGACACTAATATCTTCCCCGTGTCATCTGGCTATTTCTCTAATATACTTTTGCTTTTTAATTTTCTTCTGTCATTAAGTCTATCACCCTCCTCTCACCTTTCTTCTGTCTCATTTATCCTTTCTGTCTCCCTCCCTTTGATCCTTCTCTTCCTCTTTTCTTCTCTTCCTGGGCTGATCTATATAGGTTCTCATACTGCACTCATCATCATCAATACCTGAGTGCTTCCCAGTAGTGCATTAACCACTGTGACTAACATCTGTTCTATCATCTTGTCAGCAGAGGGAGAATTGTGTGCTGGGAAGTGTCTTGCTTTGCTTTTTGTTGTTGGTGGTGTTTTTATGATGCTATGTATTTGTTAGATGGGGTTGCCAATTTTGGTTGGATATATTCCTGGAGGTTTCATCGCATGCAATAATCTTTAATTAAAGGTCAACCTTTAATTCCTGGAGACTCCAGGACAATCCTGGATGCTTGGCAACCCTATTGTTAGATAAGGCAAGGTCAAAGAGGTGAGGTTTGTGATGGTTCTTCGTTCTTGGAGGAGTTCATTCCACAGTTTGAGACCAGCTCCTGACAAAGTTCTGTCTCCCACAAAAGCTTTACCCTTATTGCAGAAAGTTTCATTGTGCCAGAGGAACAGAATTATCCACCAAGATCTTCATCCTAGAGCTTTAGGCTGTCCTCTAGGTATCTGGGCCATGGAGCACCTTGAAAATAAGGACTGAGACACTGAACTTGATTTGATATTCTATTGGAAACCAGTATACAGAATGGAGGGCAGGTCTGATGTGCTCATGGTAGCCTATGCTACTGAGGTGACCCGCTGCAGCATTTTGTGTTAGCTGGCGTTTCCTAAGTACTGAAGGTTTTATGCCCATGTGTATCACATTGCTGAGAACTGAGAAGTGACAGAGGTGAGATTAACTGAGTCCAGCTCATCAACCATCAGGGTGGGATAAAGTCTCCTGCACAACTGAAGATGACAGAAAGCATTCCTTGTATATGCTGCTACATGAGCACTTAGTGTCAGTGGGGAACCCAAGAGTATTCCTAAACTGTGCGGCAACTTGGCCACTTGTGGGTGTGTGCCTCCAGCCAAAGGAGGCTGCCATGCAGCTGCAAAGTTTCAAAATGCTTTTCTTTGCCCATCAGCGTCTCCTCCGTCTTGCTCAAGTTCAACTTCAGCTTCAGCCAGTTGTTCTTGAGCTGACCTGGTCTAAGCATTGGACCGTGTTGGTGACAGAGGTGTGGTAATATGTGGTGGAGGTTAGGTAGAGCTGCATATCATCTGCATAGTGCTGGCACTTGAGTCCATGTCTTCTGATCAGTTCACCTCGCGGCTGCATGTCGATGTTGAAAAGGACTGGAGAGAGAATTGATCCCTGTGGGACTCCCTAAGTGAGAGATTTTGTGATGCAGGTGCAGTTTCCCATCATTACTTATTAGGTGCAGCTATTCAGAAAAGAGTCAAAACATCCTAGCACATTATCATGGAGCTTTGCCATCTCTCTTAGGTGAGACAACAGTATCTTATGATCAACAGTGTTGAATGCTGCAGAGAGGTCCAGAAGAATGTAAATGGATGTCTGCCCTCCTTGCATTAACAGGATGAAATCACAGATCAGTGCCATTAAAGCTGTTTCAGTTCTGTGTCCTGGCCTGAATCCAAATTGTGCCAGGTCTTGAATGTTCACTTCAGTTAGATGAGTTTGTAGTTGACCTTTGGCTATCTATTGTGTGAGCTTGCTCAGGATTAAGAGGTTTGATACTTTGTGGTAGTTTGGCTAAACCTGATGTATCTACCATGAGTTTCTTCATGGCTGGTGAGACCCCTATGTGTTGAAGTAGTAAAAGAAGATTCCCTCTCTGAATGAGGCTTTGGCTGTTTCATTCAGGACTGGCACCAGTTGCTTATGACTCTCTTTCACCAGCCAGATAGGGCAAGGTTTGGAGTCACATGTCTTGGGTCAGAACTCCTTTAGGGTGTACAGAGCTTCTTGGTGAGTGAATGTACTGAACTCGGGGAATGCAGGTGGGTTGTTGGTTGGTGGGTGCAGGTAGAGTAGATCCATGCTGTTCGAGAAGGCATCCTGAATATGCAAAATAGGATGATAGTTCCTCTCAGTGTTTGGGGCTCTGCTCTGGTGCTGGTTTAGGCTTTCAGGCTTGATGAAGCTGTTTACTACCCTGGTTAGCAAATGGGGAGAATTTGACAGCCTCAATGGAGTCTGACAGGAACGGCCTCTTGGCCTGTAATACACTCTCTGGGGGAATTCACAGAATACACAGGCTTGGGGGAATTCATTATGTTTCATCCTGTCTGTATCAGCCTCTTTTTTCCACAGTTCGCCCTTGTGTATCCACTCCTCTCTATTCATGCATCACAGGGTGTCAGAAAACTATGGAGATCTGTGTGCATGATGGGAAGGAAGGGGCTGACGTACAATTATAATGATTCACCAGGTCCTCTACTCCTTATCCTGTGGGTGCAGTGCTGCTGTTCTTTAGCAGGCTTTGGACTTTGTTGGAATCCGTGAGTCTTCATGGTTGAATCAGGATCATTGGTGTTTCTTGCTGTCTGGGTCCTGGAAGATCTCGAACCATAACCCAAAACAGTATCTGTTCTCTCCCTATCTCTTGTCCTTCCCCAGGTACTCTAGCTCAACAGAGAGGGAGATGAAGGTTCCGTTTGTGGCCCCTTCATTGTACAGGCCCCATGTTAACAGGCCAGGTCTAGTCCCTGGGCTGTAGCACTTTGGTCAATGCTCATATAGACTTCTTTTTAGATGTGACATTGTTATTATGAAGCATTCACACCGCAGTGCTGCTGCCTGGGTACTGTCAGGGCGCCTGGACGCTGGATTCATTACAGAGAAGAGGAGCGATTTATGTTTGCGTTGATCACAATGCTAAAATAAATTGGCTGTCCTTAATCTAATGAATGCAAGCTTGTAGAGGCCAACATTTTGTAAGCAAAATGTAGGACATTGGCTAGCAAGACCAACTGCCTGGGGTGGCTGTGAGAGCTTCAAAAAGGGCCAGTCTGCTAAAGCAAGGAGCCAGGAAAAGTAATTTATGTTAAAACAAACTTTGTCATGAGTCATTTGACTTCTTTCTCCTGCATGCACAGTTTATGTCTCAGAACTTCTAAGGCCAGAAGAACATCTGATACTCTTTAGCTTGGTTGATGTTAATTTGAGTGGATTATACAATGTACCACTCACAACCTCCCTTTAATTTGAGAGTTGTGTTTACAGGCTGTAGCTATTATTTATTTGTTGTTTTTATGATGATGGAAAGGATTCTGTTTGTGTGTGACTCAGTCGCAGCCGTGCCATCAAGTAGCTCCATGAGTAGCAGAGAGACCGGTCTGTGAGAGACCTCTACTTTATGCACCCATTATTCCTCTGAGCAGCTGAGGCAGCATCAGCCACCTTGAAAAAGGAGAACATAAAACCGAATGGAGTGAGGAAGCAGGAGAAGGAGGGAAGTTTCATGTTTGTTGATAGAACTGCTCCTCATGGGCTAAATTGTAACTTTACGCAGTGCTCTGTATATGGGGCAGCACAGAGCTGCATTTTTCCAGAGCAGAGAAGGAGTCACAATTCCTACCCACTTACTCTAAGGGAGGAGGAAGTTACTTCACCCTGTTCCAGGCAGCAGCACTCGGCCAGCTGCTTTGGTCAGTAACTGTGGGTGTGGCTAGGGCTCCTTCCACTCCCTGGTCCTCTCCATCCCCTCCCTACCCACCCTACTTGCAGAGGGGAATATCAGGCTAGCAGCTTCTATATCCCCCATGGAGCTGGAGTTGTAATTGCAGCAGGTCCGAGTAAGAGTGAAGGGCCTTACTCCACTGTGCCGTAGGTAGGGGCTGACACAATCCAGACCTGTATGGCTGTTGACAGGTAAGACAATTTCTGCCTATTTATATTTTCCTTTCCTTACTGTCCACCCACCTCAAAGTTGTCAGATTTTCACCAGGCACCTAAAGGTCTAACTGGGTACATGCATGTGGAAAATCTATATGGAGAAACCCAAAGGCATAATTTGCAAATCCAATTAACTACTTGTGGCCACGGGCTATAAAAATTGGAGAAGCAAAAGTGCGACTGCCTACGGTCAGAAAAAGTATCCCATTTGAAAGCATACAGAGCAAAAGGTCCAGCATTCAGCTCCATTAATAATAATAATAATAATATTATTATTAGGTAGCGCTTTTCTTCGGTAGATTTTGGTGTGCTTTACAATGGAGGTCAACCTCATGATCCCCATTTTTCAGATGGGGAAACTGAGGTACAGCGTGGTGCAGTTATTTGTCAAAGGCCACCCAGCAGGCTAGGAGTGAGACTAGAACCCTAAACTCATGAATCCTAAGCTGGTGCCCTCTCCACTAAGCCATGCTGCTGTTAGAGAGTGATTGTGTCTTAGAGCTCACTGCTAAAAGCAATCTCCCCTTAATTATGCAGCATGACTCTAGTCCTCCCCTTGTGGTTAATTCCAAGGTGCATATTTCACCTGCACATTTTATGTGGCTGCATTTGAACATTTCTGCCTAGTTTTTCCCTATCCAAATTCATAATAGTATTTTTTCAGTTTCTTCTAAACCTGTGATATTTGCCATCGTTTTGATTATAGTTTCAACAAGCAGAAAAAGTTGTTAAGGAATATACTTATTTTTGTAATGAGATTACATAAGTACAATGCAGTAGGACTTCAGGTATGGGAGAGACAATTGCATATATTTTGTAACTGTGTAGTTGATTTCTACTGAGGCCTTAGCAGTAAGAAAGCAAAGTTTTATTTTGCTTATAAATGTCTCCATTCTCACTGTAACTTCTCATCAAATATGAACAAAAATGAACACCCGAAATGGAAAGGGCCCTCTGCTCAGTCAGGCTGCATGGATGTCCCTGAGATCAGATTTGCACTTCGGCTTTAAGGAACAAAAAACCAAAATCTCTCCTGTAATGTAGTGGTTCAAAGGATTGGTAGCTTTCACTGGAATAGGATACATAGGGGTATATTTGCCTGTGTTCCTCTGACTAATAGAGAATAGCAGAATAGTAATAGGAGATAGTGCATACATACTGGACCAGGTTCTACTCCCAATTGTTGTAAAGTATGTGTACACTTACGGCAGCATGCTGAGTACAGACATATAAATATCCGTGTAGACAGGCAGGCACGCCTTAGGCAAGCAGAGTAGAGTGCCCTACCTGCCTGAACCCCTAAAGTATATACCCTATTTGGCTCTCTACAGACCTAGCACCAGGGAAAAGCTCTGGCAACAGGGAGGCAGCGGGAAAGGCTTCTGCAGCTCCCTGCTTTCTCCGCTACTGGAGCCTTTCACTGCCACATGAAGCCACACACTGCAGCGACAAGTGTGAACACAGCTTGCCTTTCACTGTGGCGTGTAGCTACGTGTGTAGTGCTTGTACGCTACTCACTCTCATAAGTGTAGGCAAGGCACTTCTATACATCCAGCATAAATCCACTGCGAGCCATGAGGTTATTCTGAATTTACTCCAGAAAAACAGGGCAGGATTTTGCCATTGAGAAGATATATGCTACCTGGGGGACTTGGGGCATTAGAGCTCTCGGGATCTGTTCCCGGCTCTACTACTGACTCTCTTCGTGGCTTTGAGTAGTCATTCAACTGCTCTATTCCTCACCCAACTCATTTGTAAAACAGATCTAACAATTAAAGGCAATTAAATGAAAGGGGCTATGTAATTGTACGGTATTATTTATTACATTTGTCTGGTGAAGTCAGGGGCAATAAGCTGAACTCACAGGCAGTCTGGTTATGCATATTTGGAAAATCAACAGTCTCAGTTTTCCAACATGTGAAAACAAGCAAATTTTAAAACTGTATACAATCTACTGTGCATGCTGATTTTGATTCCATTATAAGCAGCTCTGAAAGATGGCTCACATACATCAACAGTGCAAGCATGGCTCAGATGTTTGTGCATATTTTAATGTTTATATTTACAACATTTTTAAACACTTCAGAATGTATTTACAGTGAAATGGACTACAGTGTAATAGTGAAATATTTGCACAATATGCAGTGTCCCTGTTGATTAGGGGAGAGTATAGAGACATCAAACCTTAGCTTTAAAGCAGAGTGTCCAGCTGATGGCTGCACTGGCCATTCCCCAGAACTCCAAAGGCCATGCCTAAGCCAAGATTTTCAAACTTGGGTACCTAAGATTAGGCACCTAAAGCCACATTTAGGCACTAAAATAAGAGGCCTCATTTTTCCAAAGTGCTGAGCACTCAGAATTCCATTGGACATCATTGAGAAGTGACCTCTGAAAATCAGATCAGAACCTCCCACTGACTACAATGGGTCCAGTATTTGGCACAGTCAGAACAACCAGCACTGCTGCAGCAGTTATACCTAGAAGCACTGAGCCTTTTGGGTTCGTATCTGAAGCTGTTTTATGACATCCCAGCAACTAGATGAAAGAACCATAAAACGTACAGCTGGATGACCAGAATGCCTTGTTCTCACTGTATCCTTCCTCTTGCATGTCTGGGTTGTATTTGTGTTTAAATTAAATTACTAGACTGTCGAAGGGCCTGCATTCCTTCTACTCCTGTAAAAAGAAACGACTGACAATTTTCACGTTCACATGCCCCTAGTAGTTCCAGTTGTAGGGTGTGTGTGTGTCTGGAGGGGGAAGAAGGGGCGGTTCTACCATGTTTTTGACATACAAGGGAAAAGATTGAACAGCTTAGTTGCAATAATTATTAATCTAACCAAATTTTTATATAAATCTGCTCAAAATAACGCAAAGACCAAGAAAAAAGAACAAAGTTAGAATAAGAGGAACATATTTTTGGAAAAATTATCAAGCAGGAAAGCTTTCCTCAAAGAGGGCTGTGTAAATTTCCCTCCCGCATTCCAATCTTGGCAGAGCCTCAGAAATATCTTTGAATTAAAGCTAGCTATTTTTTTAGATTCACTGCATTAAACAATTTCTACAGTACAAAATAGCTGCTAATGGGAAATCGAAACAAATCTGGGATTTAGAGCCAGTGCAGTATTTGTTCAATTGACTAGTCTTATAAAAAAAGTATTAATCCTGAAATGACAAATAAGCATTAAGGAGGAGATTGAAAACTGTAAATATGTTAGTACTTGAAGTGCTAAGCATTGACATACCTTTGGCACCTGTTAGACTCATTTTGAGTAACACTTGCTTTGGACTGCTGTAAGCAATATGGATTTTTACACCAATCTCTGCTTATATCTCAGCAAGATGATGATGTTCATTTTCAATCATTTCTAAAGGTGAATTCCATACAGAGGAGAACTATGATCCTGCTATCATCTACACATATGTTTATCTTTACTCCCATGAGCAGTTCTTTTGGTTTCAATGGTCCATTAACATATATGGTTAAGTACGTGTGCAAGTCTTTGCAGGATTGGGGCCTGAATTACACTGTTTATCCACAGACCAGGAACAACATACTCAGCTGCAGTGTAATTCCCCTCTTAGAATCAGTTGAAGTTTAAGGCAGGATCTGTTTTTTCTTCAGTCGCTCTAGCTTTGTGCCTGATGCTGTATTTGTGCTGACTCTCACTGAGCATCAAATCTCCCTACAAGGAATTAATTCCCTTAATACCAAAGTGAGGTGAGTGTTTTAATTCCCCTTTTACACAAGGGGAAACCGAGGCACAGACAGCTGAAATGATTTATCCAGGGCCACAAAGGGTGTAACTAGCACAGGCAGGATTAGAACTCAGGAGTTGGTGTCACCTACTCCCATCCTTAGTTCACTAGAACTGCTCTATGAAGAGTTTTATATGCCTGACTTGTGATTTGACAGAACAGGGTTAAAATGCCTTACTAGATTCATCCGATGAAGTGAGCTGTAGCTCACGAAAGTTTATGCTCAAATAAATTGGTTAGTCTCTAAGGTGCCACAAGTACTCCTTTTCTTTTTACTAGATTGAAAGAATGGAATAGGCTTCAGCCCATAAGTAATACTCTAGCTGCCAGCATGGAGACCAGGCTAATTATGTGCCCTTAGCAAAACAGGAAGTGGCTGGGACAGTAAAGGACCCTATAAAAAGAGGAAAGGAGAGTAGCCTGGATTTTCAGTGAAGGAAATTACCTCTATGGACAGATCTGGGGGTTGGGGAGAGATAGGAAATGGTTCACCTCTGCCCAGCGTTAAGGGAACAACTTCAAAAAATACAAACCCAGCCCGAATTGAAGGGTCCTGCCTACTGATCTTCCTTCTGCAGGGTTTAAACTTTAAAGATAACCCCTGAGCCAGGATGGTGCTATATTAGATCTCAGCCGCAAGCCAGCCAAATCCTGCAACCACTTGATGACTCACTTACACGCTAACTGCACTTTTAATTCTGACGTGTATGTTTTCAGACAGAACTGTGTATTGTTTTGGACACAGTCCGTTACAAAATCTGCTCTTTCTCTCTTTACCAAATTAAAACTAATGCGCTCTCAGGGCATATCTACACCCACGGCTGGCCCAGCTAGACTGACTCAGACTCATGGTGCTCAGGCTGGAGGGGTTATAAAATTTCAGTGTAAACATTTGGGCTCAGGCTGGAGCCTGGGTCTGAGACCCTACAAGCAGGGGGAGGCTCCCACAGCCACACTTCAGCCTGAGCCCAAATATCTACACTGCAGTTTTATAGCTCTGCAACCCGAGCCCTGTGAGTCTTAGTCAGCTGACCCAGGCCCACACTACGGTCAGCTGTTTTATTGCAATATAGACATACCCTTAAAGGTCTCGTTAGGAAGGAGATACCTCATACCTTTTAAAATTCTGACGGGCAAAACCATGCGGCACGTTTAAGTTTGCTAGTAAGACAGGTTATGTAATATTACCAAAATCAAAGACTCTTTTGTGGCTCTAGGACAGGTGGAGATTAATAGTCATCAGTTTTGTTTCATATATAAGAAAATGTCAAGCCTGATTGACAGCTAAGGTAAAGGGCATGGGAGGTTTTGACATTTTTTGAGAAGGATGGCTAGCTTCTTCCAAATATGATCCAAAAAGTTGACTTGCCACATTCTTTTTCTGCAGCATGAAAGACTATTGAAATACAAAAAGACACTGTAAGCTACACAGAGGTTTTAATAACAGAGAGAGCTATATTTCCCTTTGGCAGGCTCTCTCTAAGAGATACAAGCCAGCATTTATAATAGTCAGGGGAGCAGAACTGGACACGTTCACATCTTGAAAGAGCAGTAGACCATAAGGAGTTTCCTTAAATTTTATTCTCATTTCAGAATGGCTGGATTCAGTTCGACAATCTTTGGAATGTGCATGATGTATTCTCCTTACCCCAGCAGCACCTGCAAAGCTCCTCGTGCTGCATTTCTGAATACAAGCCGAGCCTTTCCCCATGTAAATAACATAAACGGGTCAGCATGGCGGGCTGCCCTGTGAGCAAGGGGGAACTTGTCCAATAGACAATCAGGGTGAGCAAAGATGAAAGGGAAGCAGATCAGTGACATGCAGAAACAGAGAGACAACAGCCTTGTCACAGCCCAAAGGCACATCACAAACCTGCAGCCTTCCAGATTCCGAGGAGCCCTTGTCAGTGAGAGGAAGGAGGTGGCAAGAGAATTAACAGTAGGAATAAGGGTGTATCCCACTGAGGAGCACCTGCTTCCTTAGTAGAAAAGCCTGAGAAGGAGGTCAGAAGAGGCTCTACATAACTCTCTGACTGTGTCATACTTGCTCCCCTTTGCACCACCAGCTTTGAGGTGCTTTGTGGCTGCATCTCCCTTAAGCATTATGTGCTTTTTTCCCAGACTCCCCCACTGCAGTGGAATCTCCTTCCTGCGGTGGTCCACTTGGCTATGACAATGTCCTCCCTCCTGAAGACCCAGATCTTCCAGTAAGTCTACAAGAAACTAACAAATTGTGACGTAGCTGGTGCAGGGACATAAGGGGATGCCCCCGACACCTCTGCTCCATCTGCCCACTTTACATAGCAACACAGGAGGGAGAACAGGCTCCACGAAGCCACTATGGTCCCTTCCTGGGCAAGTGGGTGGTGCACACACCCAGCCTTTGCTTCAACCTAACCCTCCAGCAACACAGCTGTGCTAGTGCATCACAGCACACACGGTGCCCGGTACAGACCTAGTGTAGTGTCTACTCCTTCCCTGTAGCAGCAGGGAGACCAGAAGGGAGATTGCAACTGCAAGGCACAGTCTCCCTCCCAGACTGCTTCAGAGGCAGCACATCAGTATTCTGCCCCCTACTGCAGGCAGATCATTAAGTCCCAATCTCACCTTCAGTTATTGGTTTAATTACTGAGTGAGCTACCTATTTATGTCAAGGGAGGGAGTGGCATGCCAGCAGGGAGGGGTGTAAGGACACTCAAATGAGATGGGCTGGAGAAGACAGTCTCTCCCTTGCACTTGCGGGATGAGTCCCCAAGTTAGCAAAGCATTTAAGTTTGTGCTTATGTCAATGGGGCTACCCATGAGCTTAAATGTAAGGTTAGATGGTATGCTCTTTTTTTTTCTGTGTTTGGAAAGAACCTAGCACATTTTGGGCCCAATGCAGTCTAACTAATAACACTAACAGTCAAAGCAAGATAGTCTGTGAAACAGGCGTATGCTGAATATAGTAGTATTAGATATTTGGATAATTACAAATAATGAATAAACTTGTCAAAAATCAAAATCTGTTTGACCCTAGTTTGTGAACAGGCACAAGGGCTCCATTCACTGGCTTATTTGGTCACGAGGCATAGAGCAGCCTTTCTCCAAAGGACATGCTGTAGCAGTTTTGCATGGTGTCAAAGAGGCAGTGTTACTCTGTGTGGAAGAGGTCAGTGTGCTCTCTGGCTACTTATTTGTCACCTTGGTCAACATGAATCACAATGTTCTGGTCTCTGTACTTACCTTTAAAAGGACAGGATTCTCTGTTGCCTCCATCAGAGTGCATTTGGGCAGCAGTATCACCCTTCCATCTGCCAGCTGAAGCTTCATCAGTCATTCAGCAGTCAAAAGGTTTCTAAAATATCTTACTTGTGTATGTTCCTCATTTTGAGAATAGGCTCCATCTGGGAACCAGAATTCAGTGTTTACAGAAGTGGGGGAGTACTCCTTCTATCCCCAAAGAACTGTCTTTATCGTGATTATAACATCAGCAAGAAAATTGAGTGAGCTACAGACCTGGGTGGTTGACTTCCTTCTGCTGCGCTTCACAAGGATAAGATAGTCCTGCATCCCAGGTCTAAGTTCCAAACTAACTGATTTTCCAGACTATAACTCTTCGGGGTTCTACCTCTAGCACCCTCAAAAAGCAGCGCACTTCACCTGATGACGCTATGCTAGCTAAAGTTGATATTAAGTGAGCTTTGACTTTTTTCATTTACAAAGATGTCGGTAGGATTGCCACACAGAGATCTGTTGATACTTTCATGCAGGCCTACTCTCTCAGTTTTGACCTCTCACTCTTATCCTTATTTATAATAACAGAAGACATTTTAAAAGCCTCTAGTTTTTATATGAGCAACTATCCAGCTTACTTCCCTTAATACAACCCAGTCTGTATAGATGGTGATCTTGTTCCTTGGATACTCTCACGTGCTTTCTGGCATTTCTCAAGCAACTGTAACTAGAAAAGAAAAAATCACAAATCAAAACTTACAACTGGGATTTCACACATTAACCTCCATGTAGCCGCTGGAGTATAGTGAAGAATGTACTTGAAATGGGAGGAGGTAAAGTCAAGTCCACTGAGCTGGTGTTGGAAAGATGTGAATGAATAATTGGTTGCATTTACACAGAGAACTAGGAACTATTGAGAATGTGACAGTTTTCTTAATGCAATAATGGTGAAGCAAAGTGGCTTCAGAAATTGTTCTCGTGACTAAATCCCAGCTGGATACCCCAGGACCGTGGTTGGAAGACACTGTGTGGGGATTGAGTTAAGGGAGGCATGTCTATAGATTGGCTAGAGCCAAAAAATGTTATAAGAGTAAACGAACATATGGAATGAATTGACCAAACCCTGTCCTGCTCATAAAGCACATACAGATGCAAAAATAAAATTAAAAACTACAGTTGCCAGGTGGCAAATAAAAGTTTGAACTAAAGGTGAGGAAAGCTGTATGCGCAGCATGAACATGACAAGAAATCAATTGAATAAACCTGCATCCTGCACCTTCCCTGCAGTGGCAAAATACTGTATCAAATCCATAGCCACGTGAGGTGGTGCCAATTTCTTAATCTCTTTCTCCCACCCCATATTCTGTCTTCCCCAGAAGATGCCTGCTGCTCTCTCCTTAGCTTCGTTCCTCCTATATATACAAAATGTTAGTCTAGAATCCAGAGGTCCCAATCCGACACACCTGCTCCACAGGGCCTACCTTTTTTGGGTGAGAGAAGCCCAGAGATTAAGTGAATTGACCAAGGTCACACAACTGGTTAGTGGCAGAGCCTGGACTAGCACTTGGTTGCTTGACTTCGAGGCTGGTGCCCTTGCCATTCGACCATATTGCCAAACAACACAAGACATTCAAGTCTGGGACACGTTCGCATATATTCCTCTGCGATTTTGGTTAAATACAGTTTTCTTCACTTTCTCCCCTAAAATATTCCGGTAGTGCTGTTGTGTGCTGTTACATAGCTGCTTTGTTCCACCCCAGAAGCAGCTACATTTCAGCGGTGGGTGACACAATTACTCCATACGCATGTGTATATGGATAGCTATACACACTCATGCCAGGGCAAGGACTGCTGAACCCTAGCGTAGGGGTAAGGACTGCTGATGCACTGCTCACAGACAACTGAGTCACTGCACCCAATGCCAACAATCCTTGAAACTGAAACAAGAGCTTGACTGTTGGGCTGCTCCCACTGCCTGTGTAAACTGAAACCACCCCTAAATGGTCAAACTGGCATCTGACCTGCTGTGGGCATGGTGAGGTGCCAGCTATAAAGCTCCCACAAAGCCAGCTGCTTAATGATTTCTTAGTCACAGGCAACTTAAGGGGTCACAGAAATGCACAGAGTCGAATCAACAAGAAAACAACCTAAAATTAGTAACAGTGTGGCCAGTACTTAGACCCTAACGTATTTCCCAGCTGATAGATGATGTGACAATGAGTGTCGACCCTCAATCCCATTCTAAATTTGACCTCCTGAATAAGTGATTAACATCAGAGCCTGCACGAAATCAGACAGCTACACTGCCATGGCTGCTCCTCTTCTGGCTTTGTCCATCTACTCGCCCCGTCTGGGGAAAGAGCAGGTTCCTTGGGAGGCTGCGCAACGGTGGGTAGGTCGCATTGGTGCTAGTCATTGAGTCAGGGGGTAGCGAAGTGCTTAGGAAGAGGAGTTGATTAGTACGATGGCCATTTCTGCATTTGCCTTTGCTGCTACCCGGTACCATTTGTACATCTGTTCTTGCCTCTTCTTGTTTAGGGTGAAATTCACCCACGTATAGTGTAATATTTATTTGTATTATTGTAATGCTTTGAGGCTCCAGCTAAGATCGAGGCCTCATTGGGCCAGGCCTGGTACAAACACATAGGGAGAGACAGTCCCTGCCCTGAAGAGTTTACAGGCTAAGTGTACGTCTACACCACAATTAAAAATCCACGGCTGGCCCATGCCAGCTGACTCAGGCTTGTGGTTGCTCAGGATATGGGCCCAGGCGCCGACTTTCCAATATGCTGAGGGGTGCTCAACCCCCAGCTCTGCCCCAGGCCCCACCCCCATTCCACTCCTTTCCCCAAGGCCCCACCCCCCACCTCTTCCCGCCCCTGCTCCACCCCCACTCCACCTCTTCCTACCCAGTTCTGCCCCTCTCCCCCTAGCGTGCCATGTCCTCACTCCTCCCTCCCAGCCTCCTGCATGCCACAAAACAGCTGATTGCGGCAGGCGGGAGATACTGATCCGCGGGCCTGCTGGTGGGCGGGAGCTACCGGGGGGTGGGAGGAAGCTGATAAGGGGGCTACCGATGGGTGCCCTGGAGCACCCATGGAATTGGTATCTATGGATATGGGGCCATTTAGTTGCAGTGTAGACATTCCATCTTGGGTTGCAGCCTGAGCTCTGGGACCCTCCCATCCTGCAGGTTACTTGGGCTCCAGCCCAAGCCCAAATATCTGCACCACAACTAAAGCCCCTTAGCCCGAGTCAGCTGGCAAGGGCCAACCGCAGGTTTTTAATTGCAGTGTAGACATACACTAGACTAGTGATTCTCAATCAGGGGTACACATACCCCTGGAGGTATGCAGAAGGCTTCCAAGGGGTACATCAACTGATCTAGATATTTGGCTAGTTTTACAACAGGCTACATAAAAAGCACCAGTGAAGTCAGTACAAACTAAAATTCTATACAGATAATGGCTTGCTTATACTGCTCTGAATACTACACAAGGAAATGTAAGTACACTGTTTATATTCCAGTTGATTTATTTTATAATTATAAGGTAAAAATGAGAAAGTCAGCAATTTTTCAGTAAGAGCGTGTTGTTACACTTTGATGTCTGATTTGTAAGCAAGTAGTTTTTAAGTGAGGTAAAACTTGGGGGTACGCAAGACAAATCAGACTCCTGAAAGGGGTACAGTCGTCTGGAAAGGTTGAGAGCCACTGCCCTAGACAAGACAAACGAGGGTTAGGGGGAAAGAAAAGGTTCTGTGCCCCGGCTGTCTATTTTACAGATGGGCAACTAAGGCACAGAAAGATTAAATTACATACCGAAGGTCACACAAGCAGTCCATGGCAGTTCTCATGTATCCCAGTCCAGTGTCTTAAGCACAAAACCATCCTTCCTTGGTATGGCAGGCCCATATGAGGTCTATGAACCAGGCCCCACTTAACTCCTAATATCACCCTTCCCAAGCAAACTTGGTTGGTTTTTTTAATGGTATAATACTTTTTGGCTCATGTTTCCTTCTTTCCTAACAGCTGAGAAAATCTTTTACTCCTCTATCTAACCTATTATATGGCCCCCGTCACCACAGTGTGTCACAATCTTTAATTGATGTATGCAGCGTTGTTGTAGCTGTGTCGGTCCCGGACTTCACTTTGAATGGTCCCTTAGAATATATGCTAACTACTTGTACCAAAGTATCTGTTCGACCTCGTATTTAGCTATGACACCCTGAATACCTTTCCCAGACCTGAAGAAGAGCTGTGTGCAGCTCGAAAGCTTGTCTTTCTCACCAACAGAAGTTGGTCCAATAAGAGATATTACCTCACCCACCTTGTCTCACAGTTTTCAATGCATTTCTCCTCCCAATATCCCTCTGAGGTAAGGAAGTGCTATTGTCCACATTGGGGGTTGGGGAACCAAGGCACAAAGAGGCTAAGTGACTTGCCCAAGTTCACACAGGAAATCTGTGGCAGAGCAGAGACATGAAAAGTCTCTGAAGGCTAGTTCCTTAACCACTTAACTACCCATCCTTTAGATCTATTCCCCTATCTACCCATTGCCTCCTCTGACTCTTACTTGCAAGCACACACGTTCACAACCAAAGATTCCTGAGGTCTTAGGGTTACAAACACACAATAGAACAAGGGGACTGTGTGAAAATTTCCAGCTTTCCACTAAACCAATAAAAAGCCAAATTTCACACTTTGGTCTTAAGTTTGAAATTTTGGTGTAGCTCTAATATTTATACACAACATGATTTGAAACTTGGCTTGCTACAATCCAAATGCCACAGGGAATTGAGTTCTGGACTTTAGGCTTTATATACTCTGCAAGATCTGCCCCTATAACCCAAACAACTTTGAGAAAAAAGGAGACTAGCGCTGATATAGTGGACAGTCCATCACATACTTTCTTTATGTAGTCATATGCCACCAGGAAGCAATGCTCGGATAAGGAAGTGTTACATAAATAAGTTTATTTGAGTCCTATAAGCACAGATAATACAGTCTGGATCACTAATCTGTCAAACAAACTGATCCCTAAACAAAAGCAGGTTGCTTAGAATTCTTACAAGGACAATTTTAAAGTAGTTCCTAACCATCAGCATTACAAAATTACTCTTTCCCCTCAATAAATGTTTCTTCAGGGAGTGTGTGCAGAGACTATGGTGCAGGTTTATTACAAACAACAGGAAGTATTTATTCACACAATGCACAGGCAACCTGTGGAACTCATTGCTGTGGCATGCTGTGAAGGCCAAAATTATAACTGAGTTAAAAAAAGAGCTAGATAAGTTCATGGAGGATAGGTCCACCAATGGCTGTTAGCCAACATAGTCACAGATGCCGACATAGTCACAGATGCAACCCCATTCTCGAGGTGACCCTAAACCTCCAATTGCCAGAAGACAGGGGTGGGTACCTCAAACTGCTCTGTTCTGTAGACTCTCCCTGAAGCTCTGGTACAGGCCACTGTTGGAGACCCATTGTGGCTGTGTTCGTATGACTCTCCGGCTCAACAATTAGGGCACTCCCCTGGGAGACCCATGTTCCAGTCCCTGCTCTGATGTATCCCCACATCCTGGCTGAGTGCTCTAAACACTGGACTGTAGGGTGTAAGGGGGCCGACCCACCACTCTTGCTTTATGTGGAGTCTGATCTGATAGGTATACTCTTAGGTCAACCCTGAGAACACCTAACAGATCTGGTCCAGCAGGCAAGAGAGGCAGGGGAAATCCACCTTTGTGGATCCTGCTGGTGCTTAGACTTTGAGAAGGTTGGCAGCATCAGGACTTAGGTGGCCTTGTGCATGCCCAGTAGCAGAAACGTAGGGGACTTTACTAGTGAAAAGTTAGACGCCATGGGAATTTAGGTGCCTACCAGGTGAGGCAGCAGCTGAGCAAGCATTTTAAATTTTGGACTTAGGCATTTAAAGTGGCAGTTAAATCCCTCTGTGGATCTAGCCCATAGTGCCTAAGGGTATGTCTACACTCCAGCAAAAGTCCCGTGGCTGACCTGAGTTAGCTGGTCCAAACCAGTAGGTCTTTTATCGCAGTCTAGATGTAACCTAAGTCAGCTTTGAAAATTTAGACTTAGGCTCCTCACTCACTTAGGTGTTTTTCAAAATGTTACCCAGCGTGTATAGAGCCTTGCTGAGTTACATCCTATTACATCTTAGATTTGAAAAGATTTTTTTTTTCGCTTTCCTTCCATTTTTAAATGGGCAGAGGTTGGAATTTGCTTCATGTTTTATCTATTATATTAAAATAGTGTTTTCTCTGGAAATTGGTGTTATGGGACCAATGGACAATTCTGCTCCACCTGTAGGTTTTCAAGTCCTTGGCCAGGTTCAAAATAAGCAGTTTGAATAATATATGCCCTTGTTTGTGTAAATCACTTCTACAAATGGTTTATCATTTAGATACTTCAGTGATGGATAATTTGGAAGAAGGCTGGTTTCATGCACCCAGCAAACCTCACATTGACATTATGGGGTGATCTGCTGTGTATTGAGGGCAGTATGTAGTCCTAAATGTATAACTCTGCTGATGGACCATGCTTAGAGAAGAAATTCAGCTCAATCATTAGTCACTACAGAATGAGTTTGCTCTAGAAATAGTATTGCTAGATACACTTTTAGACCTCTGAATACAAATGGGCATTACTGGTATTATTCAACACAACACTGTAGATCATAGAATATCAGGGTTGGAAGGGACCTCAGGAGACCATCTAGTCCAACCCCCTGCTCAAAGCAGGACCAATCCCCAATTTTTGCCCCAGATCCCTAAATGGCCCCCTCAAGGATTGAACTCACAACCCTGTGTTTAGCAGGCCAATGCTCAAACCACTGAGCTATCCCTCCCCCAAGGGGAACTTGTTTTCCCCTTCCCCTCATCAGGACAGGGAAACTTGTCTTCCTACCCAGCAGCCTCCTTGTGCATCCTGTACTCTGAGGATGAGCTCCCAGAGTTTGGGATCTTTGAGCTAGATGACTTCTTCTTGAAGTGGAACTTCTCCCAGGGTCATGGGTGCCCCCTCTGAAATGTTGGGCCCTAGGTGGCAGCTGTCTAGTCAGTGCCTAAATCTACCTGTTTTCGGAATAACAGTTCTCTGTGAGAACTGTAGTTCCGTGTCCTCCTGTGAAACATTACTGGAGTTTAGAGAATTGTGTTCACTAGCCCTGTTTATCTCCTATCCACATACAGAAGTGGGTATTCCCATTCTGCTACATTTCTCATTGGTAAGCAGGGTGTTTACTGGCTTGTATCTGTCTCAGCTTTGACACTATAACAAAAGGTTAGTAATCATGAATGCATTCTTTTATTTATGCACCACAGTGCCTCTATTTTTTTCTGCAAAAACCCTTCACTTGCCTCTTGCCCAGCCTTTAGAAATAATGATCAAATGTGAACTTTCATGGTTTATTTATAGTGTAGCTTTTATGGAAAGAAAGAAATGATTAAAAAGCAATTTTACAAAATATTTTGTTTTAAGAGAGAATTCATTGTGTTTAAATCACTGTATTCATTGTACAGTCTAGACTGGCAAACAAAGAAGTTATATCATCATTCAAATTAAGAACGCACAATTCTTGGTGACTGGCATTATGGATTTGGATGTAAACCTCAAATAAACTATTTCTGAACAGCAGTACTATGAATTTACTATATTTAAGGCTGTGTTGGAGACAGGATACTGGACTAGATTGACCATTTAATTAATTCAGTAGGGCAATTCTAATCTTCCTTTGTTTCTGTTTTCATTATAAATTCATATTTTCAGTGTTTTTTTTTCTTTTTTTCTTTTTTTCCAAAATTGCTGAATTACATCTCTTCTGGGAGTAAAGTTTTTTGTCAAATTAACAATGGCCAAGCTGACTTTAAACAAAAAAATCATTGAAATACAAAAAGAGAGAGAGAAAAAGAAATTATAGTAAGTAATCACTTGGGATATTTTGAGCACCCTAAAATGGGTAAATTGTTATTTGAAAATTGCTGACCCATTTTTAACTCTCTTTGCTATGTTGTCACAATGACCATGATCAGTTCACGCTATATATAAATCTCTAACAGACCTAAATATTGGTTAATGTGACTCTGATGTATTTAAAAATACAAAAGTATTTGCCCGATAGACTCAAAAGATAGCTTGGGTGCCAGCTTCCTTTGTGTTTTTCAAAACATAAGAAATGTATTGTCAGGGTGGGTGAATCAGTTCAGAAAACTAAACTGCAGCCAGAGCCTGTTTTCAGGTTTCTTCAATAAGGACTCCATCCTGCTCTCTGACTCCCATTATAATCGTACCCTCCCCACCCAAGCCCAAAGGGATCATACAGCCACACGCTCCATTTAAAGCTACTTGTGCTCAGAAAGCAGCAGAGATGCCCATAGGTGCTGGAACTGGTGGTGCTCCCGCACCCCCTGGCTTGAAGTGGTTTCCATTATATGCCGGGTTTACAGTTTAATTCAATGGCTCTCAGCACCCCCCCTATACAAATTGTTCCAGCCCCTTTGGAGAAGCTTCCAGCGCTCCTCAGGCTGAAACTGGCATATTTAAAAATAGGGGAAGTCATGGGAAGGGAAGAGGGAAACTCAATTCTGAGGAAAAAGGGAGACCTCAAACTTTGGAGAAGGATTGTAACTTTAGGGTGTTTATCCCAATCTGTCTGAGATTTGCACATTAGTATGAGTTACTTTCTCACACAGGGCCCAATCCAGCTCATAGTGAACTCGATGGAAAGACTCCCCCTGACTTCAGTGAGAGCTGGAATGAGCCCATGTTGCCTCAAAGTGTGCGTGGGCTCTTTACAGAAGTGGGAAAACCCATGCCTGCTGCAAAGTGCTTACAGTCTAAAGCTCTATCCTGTGTTGGGATCTGCAAGCATGATCCTGGCGCCAGTGCTGAGTCCCATTTAAAATAGGGTCACACGAAAGGGTGCTCATGTAGGGTCTAGGCCCAAACAAACAACACACAGTAAAGGAAGGTGACAGGCAGTGATGCAGCTCAGTACAAAGTTTAAAAAACCCTGTTAATTCACGATGGTTTCTGTAGATGGGTAGGTGTTCTCTCCAATAAACCAGAAAAGCTCCATAACTAGGTGAATAACAGCTTAAAACTAAAACCCGTCTACATAAATATTTATCGGTAAAGCTTGGATCATTTCCAGAGGAGCAACCCATATTTTTTTAAAATACTGACTGGATTCTTCCATGCATACCCTGACACCTGCAGGGAGTCCTATTGACTGCAGTATGACTGTGCACAAGGATCCCTTTTCAGGAACTCAGGAGTCTCCAAACCTGGCTTTGCTTTGACCTCACCCAGATCAGGATGGAGCTCTGCCTGCTGCCGCTCAGTATGAGAAGATGAGGGCAGCCGTGAGCTACATTGCAGAACTTCACGAGTTACATTTGGCTTCTGGAGCACACTTTGGCCTGCCTCGCTTCAGGGAATTGATACTTCGGAAAAGGGATTAAGAGATCTCTTCTAAAATACCACTTTATTAGAGAAATCAGCTCCCCAGGGATGTGTGTATCATTTCCTCCAGTTACCATAAATAATAGAAGATAGTCCGTTCTTCCCCAGACTCTTAGTAAGAAAAAAGAACCGATTTTTGCCTCATTGAAGAGTCTATAGTACTGTACTTTGTTCGCATGACTACTTTATAATGGGATTGAACATATTTTAAGACATCTGTTCTGTTAACCTGAAACAAAATACATTAATAATGTTCTGATAGGTTTTTTGAAAAACTTTGTTCTTGTCAAAAAGTATTTTAAATTAAAGGAGGCATTTCCAGCTTGTATTTATCTTTTAACAGGAGGCCATGGAGAGAATGGGAAAAATCGGGAAAATCGTGCTACCAAACCACAGGGATAAAAGGTAATCTTGATTTTTAAGTATCCATTTATGAGAGTGAAGCAATCACTTCAACCAAAGTAAATGCCTGTCTGCTTCTAGCCCTGTTTGAGTGCAGTAACATCTGTGTCCCTATTTACATTGTATGTTAGCAGGGAAATGTCACAAACGAAGCGTAAAAAGGCGTGGGGTAAAATTTTCAAAAGTGCCTAAATGATTCAGGAGTCTAGGCCCCATTTTCAGAACTGATGTAGGCTCCTTGAAAATTTTGCCCATGATTAACAAACTAGCATTATAATCTCCATATACTACAACCGTCTTGAGGTGAAAGACAAGGACACTCACATTTTGGAGATGCTGAATTAGTTAAGGACCTGCATTATGGTGCTGTATATGTTATACCGGAATAGCTCCATTCCAGCTATGTATTTCTAAGGCATCCCTCACCATAGCATGAAGGCTCTGACCTATTCCATTGAGTAAAAATGCCTAACCCTTAAAACTGTGTTCTGGTTAAATCTGAACCGTGGTAGCAGTAGCCTTAAACTGGACAGCAGATTCTGTAGAGCAGTCGATGAATGTGCAGTAGAAGTGTGTGAGCACCACCTGCTGGCCAATTAGAATATCTACAAATAAATTAATAGACTGTCCCACTTTGGAGCTACTCGGGTCCATGTACTATCCAAAGTTTGATTTTTCATACAGCTTAGCAAGTGAAATAAGTGTATGTCCCTCTGTTGCTGAGGGGAAACGGAAAAGGTTTGTGGTAAAATGCAGCACAGATCAAGATTTTAAGAACAGTCAGAGAGAGCAAAACATTTTTCAGTTAGAGGGAAATTATAAATTATTGTATGTGATGCAGCCACTGCTTTCATTTTCTCCAGGCTTGTAGGGTGAAAATCTTGCTTTCTCTCACCTTCATTGGCAGCTGGGGAACAAGGAGTTACCAGTATCTCTTAGCATGAGACAGCACAAAGAGCAGGGAGGATTTGACTAAATGTAGGGGAGGCATTAGTCATATTTGAAAAGGATTAGGCCCTTGGGGTTAAGTTCTCTCTGTTGGTGGGTGTAAATGGGCAATATGCCATTAAAGTCAATGGACTTGCCTTCTTTTACACCAGCAGAGAATTCTGCATAGGAGAGGGTGGCTGAAAATCAAAGCTAGGTTTAGGGTAAGCAAAAGGTATAATTATAACTTGAAATCACTTGTCTGGGTAAAAAGTCAGCTCTGGCAAAACACAGCACTCTACTGCCAATAAAATTGTCATTTATAACTGAGTCAAAACCACTTCTGGTGCTTCCCTGGCTAGAGTAAACATGCCTATTGTGGGGTGTTTAAATTGCCTCGGAACTTTAAATTTGTTTAATTTTTTTTACACAGATTTTATGACAAGAAGTATGAAGTGTTTTTGAAACTTGTTGAACATCAGAGAGAGTATAAAGCCATCATGCAAGGCGTATAACCAACAGTCATATAGTCTGGGATCTACAGGGAGCGCAGATTTCCCAGAGGTTTACAATTAAAAATTCATACGAATTTTGTCTGTGTGTCATTCAATTTAAAACAAAAATGTTCTTTCTAATTTTAATTTAAAAATCTAGTACTTTCACTGCATGCTGCTGCACTGAGTAATCTTTCAAGCCACTGCTCGCCTTTGAACTATAGATTGGGGTTCTCAACTTTTTTCTTTCTGAGGCCCCGCTAACATGCTATAAAAACTCCATGGCCCAGCTGGGCCACAACTGTTTTTCTGCATATAAAAGCCAGAGCCAGCATTGAAGGGTACAAGCAGGGCAATTGTTCAGGGCCCCACACTACAAGGGGTACTGCGAAGCTAAGTTGTTCAATCTTTGGCTTCAGCCCCGGGTGATGGGGCCTGGGGCCCTGGGCTGCAATCCTGCATGGCGAGGCTTTGACTTTCTGCCCTGGGCCCTAGCGAGTCCAATAGCAGCTATGCTTGGCGGACCCCCTGAAACCTGCCCATGGCCCGCCAGGGTCCCCTGGGCCCCTGGTTGAGAACCACTGCTCTAGTTGATCATGGACTCCAGTTAAAAAAACAGACATGCTGCCAGTGCCAACAATCAGGTAATGATCGTGAGCTGGAAAAGCAGAAGGCGTCAATTAATTAACTCACTAAGGCAAACCGCTAATGGCTAGGATAGAAATGCATGCATTTTTAACATGGATTCTGCTGTACTGTTTCATAAGATGACTAGCAATGCAGGCCTACTGCTCCGTTTCATTTTAGTACCACTCACCTGGTACAGTTAAGATTGACATTGAATTTTCATGGTCAACTCCTACTGTCTGGAGGGTAAAATTTGATGATAGCATTTCTGCCTGGGTGCTGATATTTTGGAAACATGCTTGTGACCTGGAATTTGTGTTTTTTTCTCTGACACACCACAAATTTCAAAAGTAATTTCAGGGGAAAAAGTGTGATGGGCCTTTGTTTTTATTTGGGTGATTTCCCCCTCCTTGCCACGTCAGACACTTGGCTGTGAGATATAATGCAGGTGCCTTTCTGTGACTCATGGATGCTAATAAAACGTCCTGCTGGCTGCTTCTCATATAGCCACCAGTGAAGCTGTCCAGGTGAATCTGTGTCCATCCCCACATCACAGACAGGGCCTGTGTCAGATGACACAGGAGGCATGAAACTGAGAGTGTTGAGCGTGGAGCTCCAATATAGCGTAAGTGCAGGAGAGGCACAGGTCAGCTTCCCCCAGTCCTGCATTTATGCCTGCACAAAAAACTTCCCATGCTGTGTATTGCAAACCAAAGATAAACAGGGCTCCCTTGTGAGATATGAGGGCCCAATCCTGCAAGAATCTGAGCACCCCCAATGGCTTCACTAAGAGTCTCACAGGAGAAACCTCCTGTTACTTATCCGTGATTAGTGTATTTGTTATTATTTGAACACCAGTGCCCAGCAAGTTAGGGCTTTAACCCTGTTTAAAAAGCAAAGGAGACAGCATTCACCATGAAAGGGGAACAAAGGTGGAGTTATAGAGAGAGGTATCTTAGCAGCCTTAAAAAGCACACAACAGACCATGCAAACTAATTGTGACCCTATTCTAGATCACCAGTGACAACATTTTCAACGCCTAAACTCACAGCTTATTGTTTGGCCACTCTCACACTGAGCCCTTACTATACAACCGCAATAACAAGAGTACAACTTTATGCCCTTGGCTTAACAGAAATTCCATTCTTTAGTGATAGCATACACCGTAACTCCACGCTAAGTGCAAACAGGAGTTACGTGATGACAAAATTATACTCAGGGTACTTTTAAAAATAAAACCCAGTTTCTTTACAAAAATTAATGTTCGTAATCCGTACTCAAAAACATCTGGCCACTTTTTTTTAAAGAAAAGACACAATATATTTCCTGCCTTGGCGCTCATGGAAAAGCAATTGCTGCCCTCCATATAGTACCTAGTCTGAGGAAAGATTTCTCTATATATGCTTTCTGAGTTCATAATTAAAAACAATGAGAGTTGAAGGGTATAAAGTGGGGGAACATAACACAGTAAATAACGGGGAAAAGTGGGGTTCAATATTGGTATATCATAGCATGAACTTCAAGAGGATGTTAAAAGTTATGTCAATTGAAAATATGTCACCCAAAAAAATCCCACAAACATGACTGTTCGAGACCAGTATATTGTAAACAATAAATATTCATATATTTATTTTTATATATACATTTATCTACAAGTAACATGTGAAGTGTAGTTTGTTACTTTCAATACATATCACAGATTATATATGGACAGAATGCAGTGTTTTCTTGCAGTATCCCAATCATTTTAACTACTTGCACAAAAAAACCCCCCAACAAGTCTGTCATGGGCTTCCTACTATTTATATCATCATCAATTTGGCCTTGATAGTTTTTGCTGAACTAGTACAGGGATTTACAAGGAAACTCCAGGGAGCATACAAAGTTCACAGGAAACGAGTAACAATGCTGACTTTGTTAAAACTCAGGTGCACACAGCTTAAGGAAGCAGCTAAAAATTGTACCTTGTGGTCATATATTTGAGAGTTGGATAAAGATTTATTCAGATTCCTTGCATAAGCCTTCCAATCCCTTTTTATTTCACTCTCCTCAGAGTACTTTTATTTCATTTTGTATTTTGACTCAAGCTAATATTATGAACTTATTCACATTGTCTGTTTTAACATCAAGATTACAATTAAACAGGTACCTGGGAAAGTTCGTAATCTGATGGATGAGCTCATTGTAATAAACTCTGGTGGCACAAAACACCTACAGACAACCTCTTAGAGTAACCACGTAGTTGACATTTTATTCCCCGTGCTACACTCGTGGTATCTTAGCAAGTTCTATAGTAATAAGACTATCTTGTTCTCAAGATAAAATTTGGTAAATCAGAACTGAGATGTAACTCCTTAGATGTAAAGTGGTTTCCTAAAAAATGTTTAGGTATAAAGTGACCGGCTGTGCAATTTTAGGCTTTGTGCATATGTAATGCCAACAGACCCCAGTCGTCAGTGGGCTCGCTCGAACGTGGGACCTCTGGAGCTTAGTGCATGAGCCACTAGTGTATGAGCTAAAAGCCATATGCCTCTTAGCTAAGGCTGTAGAGCAAACTCATTAATCTCTCTCTAAGTGGTCTTGGTGCCACTACATAGGACAGAACACCACACCCAGGAGGTGTGTGGGTTACACATAGCTCCTGGACTCTGTCATTTCAGGTCTTGTATGTTAAGGGAAGTCACATAAAAGGCTGCTTCACCTTGCAGGAACCTAGTAAATACGTAGCTGTATTAAAAACAGCCTTGTGAGCATTTGCACAAATTTATCACTTGGCCATGGCAAGTGTACTGAGTCTTACTCCACTATAGGTCAACATTAGAATGTTCTTCAAAAATCAATCCATCCCATGCTGCCCCCAGAGTCATGGAGAAGCCTGACACAGTATGATGAACACTCACAAAGAAGTAGAAGTTTGAGTTTATCAGGATTCCGACAGCATGCTCTGAGTTGTAGAACTTGCCATATTTATACCTTCTGATTCCATTTGCTGGCAAATGTTAAACATGCAAATTAAAAGGAGGAAAATGACAACTAGGTCATCAGCTGCTGCAAGGATTCCACAAAGAGGTTCATGCATCACGTCAAATCGGGAAGTTAAGCACATGATGGTCCCAAAGGAGCAAACAACAATTCTTAGGAAGAAGATCCAAACGAGACCGCCCAGGGTGAAGATTCCTCTTAAGGCAAGATTTAGGAGTAGCGGCATGTCATAAAGGTAATCTGCAAACTAAATATTCAGTTGCATTAGGTTATGAAGTGATATTATTTTCTCTACATGGAGCTTTTTTGGTTACCAGATAAGCTTCTAATCAATGTTTTTAGTCTAAAATTTCTTAATTGCAAGATTTACCTCTAATGTCCAAGTCCAGCTACATTATTCACTTATTTTCCAGGATTCAGAGACAGATCTTCTCAAAAGAGCTCAGCTCCCACTCAGATACCAAAATAAAAGACTAGACTTTCAAAACAATGCATTATGTGTGGTATTGTGCCCTTTGAAAATCCAACCATAACTGCTGTATTGACTGCTGATCTCTTTTGAAAATGTGGGTGCTAAGTGCTTCAACATGTGACTGTATGCTGTTTTGAAAATCTGGTCCTGGCAGCCCAATCCAGCAGTCTTTTCTCAGGCAAAACTCCAGGCATGGGGAGGTAAATATAAAGAGGGACCATAGGACTGAGACCCTACTGGCAATAGCAGGTACTATGATACCAAGATACCCAGTGACCCTTTAAGATAACCAGTTTTTCCATACGGTACAGGCAACCGCTAGCTCCTGCTCCACTCTGTTGCCCTTTTAATATATTAAATTGATAAACTATGTACTGATCCATGCCTGGAATAAATATACAAGAGGAAATATAATATCTGGATTTTCCCTTGGTCATTGGAATGGTTTAACAAAGTAAGGAAAACTATTAACCTGAAGAAATAACCTCCAGCCCAGAGGCTAAAGTAGGATCTGTAGCCCTTAGCAGGCCCTCCACCAGGAGGAAAGGAAGAGCTGCCTAGGGCAGGCAACATATGTTGTCTAGCAAGAAATGAGCATGACTTATGGAATACATGTACGTCTAGCCTTCATCTTATACAGCTGTCCCATTGCGCATTGAGCCTCCAGACCTGCTGGGATTTTGGGCTCAGTGGATAGTTTACACCCTAGGCGATGTGAACAGCCATGCTGGCTTCACCCCTGAGAGTTTGGCCACATCCAAACAGAAAGATGATAACTCCTTTCTGGTTTAGATCTGACTTAGAAATGAACCCCTATAGGCAAGCTGAGATCTTGGGGTTCAAAGTTGAGCCACATATTCCAGTCTGGCACATCTCTAGTTCAGTTTCTTCTCCCTTGCCTAATCTCCCCACTTGTTTTCCCCTCCCTTCCAGAATGACTGAGCAGGGACCTAAGCACGCTGGTCAAAAGCACCTGCCGCGGGGCACCTGGCTAATGGGAACGTTGAGCCTTGCTGTAACTGGCACTACTTCCTTACAAAGCTACAAACAGTGTGAAAACCCAAAGATGGAACTCCTATACTGACAAATTAGTTTGCTCAGTCTCTTTTCACATTGCTCAGTCTCTTTCAACCCACTGCAGCTTGGTATGGGGCTAATTAAGCATATGTAGAAATATCCGCACTTACAGGTCGAGGTTGTCCCGAGAAACGCTTGTTGTAATCTCTGATGTCACGTACAATGCACTTGCTTGGGTTATCTTGTTGGTTTTCACCAGAGGCATTATACAGAAGAATCACCTTCCCAGGGAAAACAAAAATGAGCATTAGAACTATACAGCTGAATGCAAAGCAATGCGGGTCTTGGAGCAGTAAGAAAAATACTCTTCTGCAATTTATTATGCCTGTCAATATTTCTGTCACAATGACCTTTGCCTGGCTCCAAGTTTCATGTCAGTGGCTCCATTTCCTACATGCAAATCCTCTCCTTCTGAAAGGAGGGTATGTTCTCTCAATTTAATGTGCAGCCTCTGGCAAGGGTCAGATGAGGATAAGAAGTTCTGTCTTGGGTTTATGAAATATTTATGCCAGAGATTCAACAACTATGTGGGGGTGGGAGGCAGGCACATTTCATATTTTACAGCGTACTCTGATCGGACAGGCTTCAGATGACAGAGGCAAATGACTGTAGTGCCATTCCAGCCTAAATGGGTTTTGAGATGCTAGAAAATAAGAGGCTGTACAAATATTACCCTTGATATCTCTGCTCTTAATTCACTAACTGTCAAAAAGCAGATGTATCGAATAGAAATTACTCTTACTTTTTGTCTGCAGAGAGGACAGTTTATTGCTCCTAACCAGGAGCCATGTTTCCAGTATGTAATTAGACAGGAACCTACAAAAAGCAAAATTGTTATATTAAGACGCATGATCTGGAGAATATTTAGGTAAAGCAGATTTACAGGGAGGCCATCTAAGTTAATAGCCCCTTTTCCTCCCATTATATCTGCCTAGACGCCACTCTGAAAAGTGATGGTGTAGAAATGGCACTGCTCCTTCTGTGTATTCAGAGACATATCTGCTTCTTTCAGGTGAGACTCTGAAGTAGAATAGGACCTGACTCCAAAAGGAGCCCCATTGACCTCCACAGGGCCACGTTTGGAATAAGGTGCTCATCACCGTGAATAAGGGGATGAGAAACTGCCTCTTAGTGACTAAAATTTTTTTTACTACTCTTTATTGCTGTCATCTCTGTGGAACTGCTGGATTCGTCTCTGTCCTCTTCGTCAACAGAATGGGTAAGTTCCAATTGCATGCCCATCGAGGCAACTCTTCTGTCCTTATACTATATCCTCAGTTTCACCTACACAACTTCACTGAAGACAAAGGGTTGCACAGGTATAACTCAGGCCACAGTTTGATGATAGAGCAATTGCACAAGCGCTGCCGAGGGCAGTATTTGATATAACAGCCCGAAACCCAGAAAGAGCCCAGCTTGACTTTCAGATCCCAGGCTCTGCTTGCCAGCCTGACCGTAAGAAAAAAATCTTTTAACTTGTAAACTGATCAGATTTGATATGAACAGCAGTGAAAATAACTGTGGAACCCCAAAATGCCATTTTTGATTCTCATTTTATAGAGCTGAACTGCACTTTCATTCTCTTTATTCTTAAAAATAACCTGTACCAGCCGGTGGGCACTCATGAGCAACCCTATAATATCAAGTCTTTGGGAGCCCATAATTTAGGAAAAATCAGTAATCATACTTTCTTTTTTAGGATCATGCTTCAGAAGGGTGGCTATCTGAGAAATAATGTTTTAAGTGGTGCATATGAAATCAAGTCTATAGCTATTAGGGATGTTATATAATAGAAATGCTATTAGGGATATTAAATTTGGCCCAAAAGTTAGGGGTTTGTTTGTTTGTTTTTTGTAAGGGAGCCTCACCCCAATTTCTGAAACAATGGCTGCAATGTTTAACATTTGTTTTTGTTTGAGTGCAGTTTGTTTTCTTACAGCCCTTATTTCTTGTTGGCCTGTGCAAACGCTCAGTTTTGAAAATGGACAGCATCTATAGCTAAATCCCCATGTTGTACATATATAGGCAGCCTGGCACCCAGCTCCAAGCTTTCATGTGTGCAAAGCTCAGATAGAAAAAACTTCATGTTGGATGCAGAAGCTGCTTTGGCCCTTACCCTGCACTAGGATCCAGGTGGGCAGATGGCTTTACTCATGCCAAGCCCCCCTGAAGACAATCGGATCTCAATGCATGATCAAACCTTAGCTTTCCAATGGCTTTTAAAAAAGCAACCCATGGCAATTAAAAATGTTACCTGTTGAACCCTTTGTAAAGGATCTCAGGAAGGGAAAGACCCCTCTGAAGTTCAGGTATTTGTGTGTCCGTGTGTTTTCATAAATTAGAGCAAATCCTGTTTTAATCAAGTTTGCTACACTTGTTTTTGAGGGAGTTCATGGGGCTTCATTGAAATACTCTGTGGTTATTGGTAATTAGAAAAAAAAATATTGGTTCAAGATCAGGTTTCCTCCTGACTTCCTGAACATATGGTTCAAAATGAAAACTTGGGGACGAACTGTATGAATTACCAATACTAATAAATTCAGACTTTTCTGTAAATCTCCAGTTAATCTGCTTGAAAAACTAGGGGATGGCCATATTTAAAAAAAAATAAAACTTTGTGTAAGAGTGGGATTCATCAAAGGTGCTCAGCATTGACCTAATCCTGTTCTGATGGAAACCACGAGGCATTTCACCATTGACTTCAGTCAGGGCAGATTTAGGCCTATGATGCACTTTTTTGATAGTCCCACCCTAAAGTTGTATTCATTTAAGACATGAAAAGCAGACATTGTGCAGGGGCCGATTCTATAGAAATACAGGTATTTTACAATATGTGCATGACACTGGGGTGGGATCATGGTTTTGAAGAATAAACGATTATACAGTTGGAGGAAAACAAAGTCTAAGGAAAGAAAGGGAAATAAGTCTGGGGAAGAGGAAAAGACGATAATATTATTCTTCATTGCTATGTCTTTCTCCTCGTTTGAAAAATCTGTATAATGCAGCTTGTCTGATACTATTTGAAACATGGTTTGGGGCCATATATTTTCTTCACATTTATTCTGGCTTGGATTAAATTCAAGATCTTTTTCTGTGTGCATGTGCGTTTTATAAAGCAATGCATGTACACCAGCCCAACCCACAAAAGGAGACTCCTGAAGTATTCCCATGCAGGCTCTTGTATAGTGGCTGGTTCCTAGGAAGTGCTCCCTGATTTTTATAAATTATTTTTTTGCACTGTGCTTTTTATTGTGAAGATGGAGGTAGTGTTCTTGAACAAGCTGTGCAGGGTGATCTATAGAACAATGATACGTTCCATAACCAAATAGAAAATAAATCTTCCAGCACATTTCCATGCATCTACCCACATCTACTGCTGAGATCTGTTTTCTTTCCTAAGCACATAGTAGTGGATGTGATGATGTCCTAGGAGAAGATGGTCCCACAAGTCTCTTCAGCATATGCTTATGGTGTGTCCTTCCTCCCCCCAAACCCCTGCCAAAGCATTAGTGTCTGATGCTTTTATTCTCATTTACACTAAAGTCTCTCTATACTGTTCTGGTACTGTCAAAGGAGCTTAAATCTTGTAATTTAAATGTACTTTGCATCTGCTTTAAGACCCTTTTACACAGCCAGAGCAGAATAGTTGCACAATGTTTTTTGCCTGTGCAAAAGTGGAAGTACATCATGAAATCAGTTCATAGATGGTTCCAGTTTATACCAGCATCACTCCTTTGATGTCAATTTTTACATCAGCATAAAAATTCAGTTAAGCACCGAGGAATTACCCTGGTATTTAAACTTTTTTCCCCCTCTACTTTAAAAAAAAATAGGAAAATATAAAAGCTTGTAGTTATGTAACATTAAGGTTACCATTTTACACACTCCTAAGTCAAGACATCCAGAAGTTAAGGCTCTCCTAGTAATCTTAACTCGCCTCATGGCACATATTAGGCCGGATTCTGATCTCTCTTACTCCAATTTTATACCAGTGTAAATGTGACCAGAACAATCCCATTGAGATTTGTGGATTTTAAAAGTATACCCATAGAGAGACCAATTGTTCTCTTAGATATATGGGTGTAATTCAAGCTGACTTCCATGGGAGCTGTATAGATGGATCTGAGATCAAAATTGGACCCCATATGTGCAATGTATGTGACATTATAAATTAACATTATCAGTTGATCTTTACATTTCTTAGCTTCTTCATGTTTAAAGTCATAACCTTAACATTATAGGAATGCGGTATTTGTACTCTTTGTTTTTGCATAAATATTACAATCTGTATTTACTACCCTTTTGTGCATCCCATGGACTCCACTGGAACTGATCAATATAAGACTGGCTACAGAGGTATCTGTTGCCTGTTTATTGCCTCAAGACTTTATGGGTATTTCAAACCTTTTCACCGCCTCATACATGTAAAGGCAGTGGGCAAATGTTATTGCTGATTTTTCTAGTGATTTCAAATTAACAAAGATGGGCATGATCCTACTCCCAGTGGCAGAACTGCCATGGATTCAGTGGGCTCACGCTTGGGCCCACAAGTACACACACATCCTGAGATTTCAGTAATGTTTGTGGTGTACATACTCATTTACACAAGCACTGTGCATGCTAATCTGGAAAACTTACCACAAAACATATGTCCACAATTGGTTTCTACTGGGAAAGTAGCTGTATGGAGGCAGATTGGGCAGCTTAAATCACTGTGATAAGGAGGTTGCCAATGTCTGAGAGCTTCCTAAAGGAGAAAAAAAATCAAACATTTCTAGTAGATGCATATTTTCATTGACATATTCAGTTTATTAATAATTATTAATAGCACATTTCATCTTCAAACAGCTTCATAAACATTCACTACACAAGAAGCCATGTGAGGAATCATCTCCACACAACAGATGGGGAAAATGAGGCACGCAGAAGTTAAGTGACTTGTCCACTGCCAGAGATGGGATCAGTGTCAGAGGTAGAATTAGAAATCAGGGGTTCCTGGCCTCCAGTCATGTGATCAGACCAGCAGATCATGCCTCTTTCCTGGTAGCTCATCATTATCGCCAACTCAAAGCCCTAAATTCTGCCTCAGTAGTCCAAATATTTCTTTGGCCCTCCACTGCCACTATTATTCTCCTCCATCTTCCTCAGCAATGCCCTAAATATATTGGAATGAACTGATTAGGGTGTATGCATACCTAAAAATCAGGCATAGGGTTAATTTTTATTAATTTATCTCTTCCAAGAAAAAAGAGCCAGGCCCAACATGTATATCTGCAAAACAACTGAGCATGAATCCAGGTATTCATGCCACAGTACAGTCTAAAATTATCAGTTCATTGAGTTAATATGTTTGAAATCAGCACCATCTAAATTAACTCTTTTCTTTGCATGACAAAGATCTGTAACTAAGAAGAATACATTTAAAAAAAATAAAATAACAAAACTATTGACAAAATTCTCTTCCTTCTGTAGTCATGCTGTTGTAAATGTGCACAGCATCTTTCTTGTACATGCTTTGTGTGAGATATGAATTGCTGCACCCACCACTGAAATGCAGCCACCTCTGGAGAGGGATAACCGCACACAGCAACATAACGAAGTCTCATGTACCACAGTCATTTAAGTGACAAAATAATTTAAGATAGAATGTTGATTACCCCACTGGAATTTGTCCAAGTCACTGGGAACAACTGTTCTCTTGAAAAAATTACTATGGGTGTTTTAAGTGGTGAGGCTCTCAGTTTCACCTCTCATCAGAGCAGACCTCTCCAGAAGTATAGACCACCTTAACGTTCTGGAATGATGCTAGTTCAGCAGTATCTAGAAGGAAGACTATCACCTGATGAAAATCCATCCCCACTTCATGGAGCAATCTGGGTTTCCCTTAAAGATCTCCTATCGAAGCACTGACCAGGTTGCACCCTGCTTAGCTGCTGAGATACTGACAACACAGAAGCCTAAGGTAGGGGAAATGGAACGACAAACAACTGCAGCAGCCCTGAAAAAATGACCTCATGGTAAACAGATTTTAACTCAATGTGACTTAAAAAACACGTGGCACAGCACATTAACATATCCCAGCTCCCAACGTGGTTCATGGGGGATATTTGTAAGTTCTTATCTCATCAAAGTTAGACATAAAGGGGCAGATCCTCAGCTGACGTAAATTGTCACAGCTCCATTGATGGAACGATGACAGCTGAGGATCTGCCCCAGAGACCATAGCCTTTGTTTACACATGTTGCATATTTTACCTAATTGGATTATGTATCAGCCTTCAGTTTGAAAAGTAATAGGGCACTCACTTTTTTAAGCTTTGTCTCATACAAAAACAGAGAGTAAATGTGTTTATAATTATGTAACTGAGCTATGGAGTCAAGGGAAACCCAGCATTCCCAGACCGTAACTGATGGAAATTCTGAAAAGCTCACCTGACCTCTGGAACCTCAACAAGTATAAACTGCTTTGGTATTTTATATTGAAATATGTTTTAAAATAATGAACTTACGATAGGATTCCTCTGGGACAAATGTTTATAGTCTTTTCCCAGATGACTCATCTTCTGCTGACTTAAATTAGCAAACCTGTGAAAAACAGAGTTTATGCCATTGAGAAAATGGTCGACGTTGATATTACTGTGTTGTCATGCAATATTAGTCCTGATTCCTGAGTTGAGTCATTGCACAAATGGGTGCATAAACTCATCAAGTGATAAGCTTTTTTCTAGTAGGAGCTGCCATTAAGTGTAATATCATGTTTAGACACTGAAAATACTAGCCACTGTACTCAAGTCATCATGGGAATCACATTTTTTTAAAAATCAGAAAGTCAGATGACAATCTGATAATGATCCCCTCATTATGACACCCCAAGAATATGCAAATAAAGCAAAGGAATTTAAATATAGTGCTACCAAGCAAGCAGTTATTTATCTTCTTGTGATATTTACCTATTGAATGAAGTGAGATGGAAAATTCTCTAACTCCTGCAATCTGATCTCACCACAATAAGATTAATGTGTTAACTTTCTTGGTCCTGAGCCTGCAAGTTGTTCTTCACAGGCACATCCCTGCACCTATACAGGCCTCTTGATTTCAAAGCGGCTCCATACGGTTCAGGCACCTACCCACACTGGGACAATTGCAAGATTAAGATCTTATTTTGTTTCATTGTGTATTTCATCCAGTATGACAAATTTCACATCAAAAGAAAAGGCCAGACTAGAATGGCAGTAGCTTTACTGAGATAAAAGTCCTAATTGAAATTACTGGTTACTCAGAATGCGGAGGGCTTGCAAGATTTAGCCGTATATTGTAATAATCTCCATTAGCTATAAAAACAGCTTTCCTGCAGTAGAAACAAAATCTAATATCTTTCCATGGATCTGCATCTTAGAAAAGGCCAGCCATGCCCTTTGGGGAGGTGGGTGAAAGTGGGTATGTGTAGGCTTTTAGTAATCCTTATTAGAGTGGCTTATTCAACCCCCTAGATTGTCTTTTTCTTTTGACTTGGGGACTAGGTCCATAGAAATTAGCACATTTTAAATAAACTAAAAGTACATCTGAAGAGCTTTCATTGCTTCCCTGCCCTGCCCTGCCTTTTGGAATTCTTCAGATTGTACAAAATTACCCAGAGGAGGACCACTCTGACCACAGCTACAACGGCTTTGACTTTTTCCTGGCAGAGTCAAAGACTGAGGGCCAGGTTCTGAAGCTGCCAGTGGAACGTCTCCAGGTTTATACTGGTGTAAAGATGTCAGAATCCATCCCCAAAGGGTGCATTTCTGATCCTCCACAGAAACGTTTGCACCTACATTCTGGGAAAGAAGGCTGGGGGCTTTCTAGAGAGTGAAACAAGAGAAATCTCCTATTCAGTGGCTACAAAGAGAAGTGTTTGGGTCAGCCAGGAGGGATAGGTTTCAGAGTAGTAGCCGTGTTCGTCTGTATCCGCGAAAAGAAAAGGAGGACTTGTGGCACCTCAGAGACTAACCACTTTATTTGAGCCTAAGCTTTCTCCAAGGTACCACAAGTGCTCCAGGAGGGATAGATTTTGTAATTTTTGAGTGATAAAGTGGTGAGTTCCAAAGCCGGGTAAGAGATTTAGACACTTCGTTCCCATTACAATTAATTACAATTATACATCCCATATCCCTAAGGCAGGTGGGAAAAAAAGGTCTCAGCCTGATTGCCAAGCAGGTAATGAATTTTATCTTGTCACACTGGGGTTCTGTACTGCCAGAGTTGTACATGGCGTAATTATTTACACAAGATGACTAGATACTGACAGGGACAGACTGAAAAGTACCACTTATAGTCAAAAGATGGGTTTTTAAAAAAAATAATCTATTTAATACATGGGTATAAAAGCACTTTTTCCTATATAAATTTTCTCGTATATGTCTACATGAGATATTGTAAGACTATATACTTCCCTTTCAAAATAGTGGAGTCTGTGATCTAATAAGACTTATCTACCTCTAAGCGTTGTGATCTTGTGATCATCCTCAGACAATACATTCTAGGTAAGAAAAGAGGCTGATTGCTGCCGTTTCACAGTTCCTTTCGCAGTGATATTTCTACAAACTTCCAATGTTCAGTCTAGTTCTATTTATATAAAAATGGACTGGGGTTTCTAGAATGGATCTTAGAAACCAAAGGGGATATCTATCACTGTGAGAAAGGAGGAAGAACTATTTTTGTTGTCATTGAGCAATGGGCTGCTCACTGATCTGCCCCAATGGGAAACAAAATTCCTTTTTGAAAAATAGACAGGCCTAGGCCTGTTCTTGCTCCCATTGAAGTCAATGTCAGCAAAACTCCAGTTGACTTCAGTGGAAGGAGGAACATATCCCAGGTATGGTGTAGTATGTGAGCAGCATTCAGGTACGCCGCCTTTATGCAAGGGCAACTAAAAGCACACCCTTTCCAAACGGAGGAATCTGTGCCCAGTGCACTACCCATTAATATAGAAATTAAACTGTCATCACTGGGAAAGGAAATCAGTAACTTAACTCATCTCACCCTTCCGGTGGCTCCTCTTCCTCTTTTGTTACCTTTCATTGTCATAGTTAAGAATGAACCCTTTTTAATCAATAGATAATTTTCTGCTGCTTTTGTAGCCCAAAGGAAACCAGGGACAGTCTTGATAAGTCACTTGTGTGCAGTGCATGGAAAGATGACTTTAGTCAGTATTTAGTATTCAAGATGTGCTCTTTTTCATTAACGTCACAAAAATCCACTATGCCCCCGTGAATGATGCAAAATATGTTTGATGCAGAGGCAAGGTTCAATATTAGTATTCAATACAAGAATATCAAATAGCTTCCTTATCGTAGAGGTATTAACTGCAACCAGGTGAAAAGTCATTTTAAAAACGTCAATTTACGTTGATTATTATTGCTCACCTCAGTGGTCCTGTGAGATGTTTGGACTCTGCTCCTGGAAACACTGACGGGCATGGATAGCCTTACTCAGGTGAGTTGTCCCACTGAAGTGGCTCTGCTCACGTGAGAAAAGCACCTCATATGTGTTTGCAGGATCTGGGCTGGCTTTATGCAGGGTGATATTTGAAACCACTCACTAAGGGGTCGATTATGCCAGCCATGGGCTAAGGTGGAGTCTGCAAGCTGCTGTGCTGGTGGAAGTGCCTGGGGCACCATAAAGATAATACATTATTGTACTGTAACTAGAGCTCTGCGCTTGGAGGTTTAATTCTAGTCTAAGTGTTTTAGCAGGTTAAAGAGAAGCATCTTCTAGAAGCTGGTTGGATTGCTGTAGTGATCTCTCTTCAAAATGGAAATGTGATCCCAGAATTGGGTAGGTTTCAGCAGTGCAAAGGGCTGTGGATAATGGGGCCAGACTACTCCCATAAAAAGTGAGTGGAGATAAGAGGCATCCTTATCTCTGACCTGAGTCTCCCATTTGTAATTTAAACCATTGGTTTAAAAAAAGAAACACAGCTGCCATCTGTTTAACTTGAACTAAATCCAACATCTAAAATAGATCCCAGCAAAGGGAAAAGAGTTGGAATGCCGCAAGGGAAATAGTCTGTCACTGAGATGCGCATGTCCTTGTTACTGCAGTCCCCCAGGTTTATCAAACTAATCTACAAACTGAATCGTAATATACCCATTAACAGTTAATGCCCAAACCTTGCAGGTTAATTCTTCTATTTGCTAACCCCATATTGCTGCTGGCCCATTTGGTCTTGAAATGTTTATTCTATTTAATTATTTCTATCCCACTAGAAAGTTTAATTTAAAAAAAAATCAGGGGGAAATGATAATTATATTCTTAATCTAAGATTAATTTATTTTTAACATGTGAAAAACTGGTAATGATTGTCTTTTCATTGCTGAAAATTACCAGGAAACCAGAGCCAGCCACCCATTTGGGGGTAAACATTAGAGGCGGAACAAGACAATCCAAGGCCTCTCATATGGGTTGCAGATGAATGCTAAGTCTTCTCCCAGAAATTGCCAAAACACAGGGCCTGATCCTCCTCTGACTCTGGTGTAACTTCATTAACTTCACAGGGGTTACTCCCTAATTTATACTGGTGTATCTGAGATCAGAATCAGGCCCAGGATATTTTGTATGGCCTTCTGCGAAGAACTACCACAGTAGAACAAGATGCAGAGCAGTAAATTGTTTAGTGACCATTAGTGGCAAATATACAGTGACAGAGCCTCAGTTGGTGTGAATAGGAGAGCTCCATGTGGGCATCAGTAGAGCTTTGACAGTTTGTACCAGCTGAGGATCTGTCTTACAGTAAACTATTTTCTTAGAGTTTATTATTCTGTGGGGAAAATGTATCTGATATGTGCATTTATTTAATACATTGGGCCTGATTCTGATCTCGTTTATGCTGTCATAAATCAGGAATAACCCCACTGATGTCAATAGATATAATGCTGGTATGAGATCAGAATTAGACTCATTACATGATGAAAAATATTTCTGAAAGAGTTAATCACATCCCATAGTCAGCACCATTATTTTTAAATGGCTTGAAGTGTTCTCAGTTATTTGTGTCCTGTTTAAAATGTTCTCTTTATTACAGGTATCTGCATTTTAAAACAGATATTTTAGACCACATAATGATAGCCTACTTAGTCCAGATGCTATGTAAAGTGAGTTTGCACACTATCGTGGTTCCTATCTATATTTTCCAGCTGCAAATGGGAAAATTTAGGTTGGTTAGGAATCATTTTATAAGAATAGTCTGGCAAGAGAACAAGCTTGCAAAGGAAGTTGTGGATTTGCCTTGGTTGTAGATATTCAAGGCTTAGACTTGTCACTAGTTAAATGTATCAAACTGTCACACATGGAAACCAAGTTCTAAAGTGCTCTCATGTTTCATGTTACCCCACCTGGTTAGAGCTGAAAGCATTCTATTCTCAAGACTACATAGTAACTCAAAGGTGGTAACTCAAATATTCTGCCCACCTTATAACTCCAGAAGTTCCATTGTGTTAGTGGGGCGGGGTAAAGGGGGATGGTAAAAGAGGAGATTATTAGAGTCAAGATCCGAGAGCAGAATTTATCCTTATTGCTGAAGAGAGAATAAGATGTGCGACTCTTAGCACCTCTTGGTGGTAGCATAGTTTCATATCAGAGATTAATTTTAACTAAATTAAAATATTGTCCTACACTGCAGTGTTTGCAGCCCAAGTATTTCAAGTTTATGGTAGAATTTAAAAGCGAAATTGACTATAATCTGACCAGAAACAAGATAACCAGTGTGACAATAAATTAGAGGGTTAAAATGTTAGTTTTATTAACTTCAAGTGTTATTTACAGCCTGGACATGAAATCTGATTCTTTAAAAATATCAGCCAAAAATTTCAAATCTATGTGCCTAAAGTTTGGCATCAGAATGTGCATTCAGGTCCTAAAAAGCATGGTCTGATTTTTCAGTGTTGTTCTACAATTCACCTTGACTTCACTGGGAATTGCGAGTGCTCAGCGTTACTGCAAATCAGACCACAGCTGTTTAGGTACCTACCTACAGACTTAAGTGCTGAACTTTACAAACCTAAGTGAGAAAATTTGGGCCATGATTCTTAATCAGACCATATCCCTTTTAATGGGAAAAAGAGATGATAGTCTCACTATCTAAGTAAAACTTTTCCCAACTGGAGAAGAGCTAGAACTCCTTCTTTATGCTACATGTGCTTGTGACAGCCTTTGAAGACTATTATATTAAAAATACAAAAATTGTACTGGATGTTGATATATAGTGCTTGATGTCAAATCTTACATTTGCTACAGGTGTATATGGGTTGGTTTAGTTGTTCCTTTTCAAAAATTGTTTGGAAGGTCTCCCTTTCTGAAATCAGATCCTTATGTTTATATACTTTTCTCAGAGACCAATGTCATGTCCTTAAAGGCCAGATTTTCAAACGAATTCTGCTCCCATTTAAGCACCTAAATAAGGACCAGATTTTCAAAGGTGTTCAGTCCCCAGCAGCTCCCAATAGGACACTTAGGGTCAGATTTTCGAGAGAGCTGAGCTATTTTACAATCTGGCCTCATATTTTGGGGTCTAAATGCAAGCAGAGCTCTTTGGGGAAAAAAACTAGCCTTAACTGTGTGTGCTGAACTATTTCTGAAAATCTGACCCATAGCGTTTAGCTGTTATTGTGCCTTGCATATGGTTAAGAAGAGTGCACACAGGAATTGTGTGAACTAGTTGTTAGAGCATTGAATGGGGAGCCCAAAAAGCTAATCTTTTCTCTGCCTCAGTGCTCTCGGGAAGGTCACTTAACCTCTGAGTTTCACATATGCAATTTTTATTTAATTTGAAGCATGCAATACTTGTTCAACTCACAGGGGTGTTTTAAAGGCATTAATTAAAGTTTGACAAGCACTGTGTAGATGAAAAGTGTTAACTGTTATTAGTGCTTTTTGTTAGGAGCATCTGACATTATTCAGAATTAACATTAGACCTCTGAAGTTTAAACTTGCTCAAATTTATGGTACCACATTATCTCAGGGTTAAACCCCTGTGATACATGAGCTGTGGCTGTGTTTAAAGTACAGTGCTTTTAAACCAGCAGCTAGGGATGCACATAAATAATACACTGCAAAAGCTGATTGTACTGTGCTGCAAACAGAACCATAAGTTTCAGCAATTGGACACAATCACTATTTCACAGTACATATTACACCTGGCCACAAGCAAATTAAAGTATTCGACATCCTGCAAGGAAGGAGGAGGTGGTTGGTTCCAAAGTTCCCCCTTTTCAAAAACAGATTTAAGTTTGGGTTTCCGATAGTTAAAATGCTACAGATCTTTTTTACCTGGAACATTTACTCTACTATAAAAGACCACAATAATCATTCTTATGCACTCTTCTTACCTTGGTTCCGAAGGTCTGCATAAAGTATGGCTTAGCATTCCTACTTTTATAGTTGTGTGAAGGGCTTTAATAGCTAGTCAGTCGTCTTCTCTCTTCTGCCAGCTGACAGAGAAGTGTTATGATGTGGGGTCATCACACACAATTCATTAAGGCAGGCTTCAGCTTAGTAAATTATTAACTGGGTTGCCTAATGTCAAGGTTGTGTTAGGTTGTCTAAATTCCACTAAGGAAAGAAACCTCTTTTCAAATAAAGCAACTTAGCTCTTTTTTCAATCCCCCAAGGGTCCCCTAGAATTTTAACGGTTTTTTTTAACATGATTAAAAAGATACACGAATGTAACTGCAATATTGCATTACTATCTTCAAATATTAACTTGATCAAGGTCATGCACTAGTATTATGATCATATGATACAGTAGTAGCCTATCTAGTGTGTAGATATGAGATTAGCTAGAGTACTGCGGTGAAACAGGCTTAATACTTGCCAGACACTTGTGATAGCTTAATATTGCATAACTATTTAAATGGATTGTACAGCACACAGTCCAATTAATCATGTGATTTGGGTTTTTTTGGTCTACAGCAGAAGAAATAATTACCCCAAAGAATTTTAACTGATAGACCTGTAATCTTCATAGGGGATTTGTCCCTTTTTCTCATACATGCCCCTCAGGAAAAGGTCTAGCTAGTCTAAGAGTACATTTTAATTCCTGTAAGGTTCTTTTACAATTTAATGAGCAAAGCAGAAAAATTAATAAGAAGCTCTATTAAGGGCTCAATCCTGCATAGTGCTGAGCCCTCTGGCGTTAATCCAGCAAAGCATTTAAACACATGCTTGATTTTTCAGCCCTTGAGTAGCCCCCCTGACACTTATGGGGAAAAATGTCAGCAATGTAACAGTATAATGGCACTCACAGCAAAAAATGGTATTTTGAATTGTTCTTGTGAGTGACATTCCTTACAACAGTTTTGATGTGGCAAACAAAGCACTTCCCTATGACCAGATGGGATTAGTGCAATACGCAGCACTCCTTGTTAGTTATTAATCTCTAGGAATGCCCTCCACTTTGAACATTATAAATATAATGATGACAAATTACATACCTGTGTGTGGCTGTGCACATCTACACATACCTGTGTCAGTCTGTGTATAATGTATATATCTATAGTTTGTTATTCATAGCTGTGTGTATAAGATATATAATGTGAGTTAATTATTTTTGAAAGGTGCCAGACTGACAGCTGTGGAGGCTGAAGTCTGTTTATCTATGGAACAGACACTGCACAGACAATGGCTATGCAAGCTTCCCCCGTGCTCCTCTCCCAATATGCCTCAACTCTGACATAAAGATACCATCACCCGTAGGAATCATGCTCCCAGTTCACCCGTAGGAATCATGCTCCCAGTTCACCCATCACCCGTAGTTCATGCTCCCAGCCCCTCAAATGTCTGCTCAAGCAGTGGGCTCTGTGCTAAGATTGGCAGCAAGGCTGTCAGTTGTTACTGGTTGTGATCGTGTTTCTGAGATGTGGATGCCTATCCACATGGGAACTGGACAAAAACGATCAAAGCCATTTTAGTTGGGTCACAAACTGTGGTCACATTTGATTGCCAGTAACCTGAGCTGGATCTGAACTAATTTGAACGTAAAGAAGAAAGGCTGCCTCTCGTTAAACAAACAAAATGTAAAATAAAATAAAATAAAAATCTTAAAAGAGAGTATGTGAGAAAAAACAGACTTTTCTGCGAGCGACATTAATTGAAAGTTGCGAGGGCTGAGTGAGTGGTTTGTAACTGCTAATGCCATAACTAACACCTCACAGGCTTAGGAACAGGAATGATAAACTCCTCATTATTTCTTTGGGCAGAAAGGTTTGCTTTTCCCCCTTTTTTGATCCCAGCAGACACTTGGAATTGATAATATTAGAATGGAATTCCTGGTTTCAATTTTCCCTCTTACATTTTCACTTCATTGCTTAGCTGCCGGTTTAGAATAAAATACCATCCTTCCACTAGGGTATAGTTAGAGGCAAGCAAACCTTCATTCTCATTACTACAGAATGTACTCTGAATACATAGATTAGGGACAGGAAAACCCTGTAAAGTGGTATGTATATTAAAACCAAATCAACAGTTAAAACATGACTGCCAGCTGATAACCACTAGGTGGGTAGCAAGCGGGGACATTATGCAAAAACATGCTTGTTTTATTATTGCTTCATCCTCCAGTTTCCCAGCCCTCCTATTTATTTTGTTAACCTGGTGTGTCTTGGCACAAATCTGGATGGTGAGCTCTTTAGGGCACAGTCTACCTTTTTCATTACAGGTTTGTACAGCAGCCAGCACAAAAAGGTCCTGATGATGCTTGATTAGGGCCTCTAAGCACCACCAAGATACAAACAAAAGAAACTAGTGATAACAGTGATGGACTTCTTGTTTTTTACCTTATGGTTTGAGCCTACAGAAACCTATGTGCCTGAGTTATTTTACTCACTTGAGTAAACCAAGGCACTTGAAACCAACAGGACTGCTCACATGAGTAAAGTCACTCACAGGCAATATCAAGACCTTAGTTCCTACTTTTCTACATCAGGGTTTTTAAATAAGATCCTAGGTAACAAAACTAGGGTCAAAAAGTGTAATAATGTGGAATAACTTGTCCTGGTAATTCTTTGGGTCGAGGTCAGCGCAATGGCAACCAACAGGTTTTATGTTGGAGATGGAGTTTTGTATTAAAGAGCCTCTCATGTGTCCAAGATGTGACCTAGTTCCATTCTGGGAAATGAGAGTGGAGAGTGCTGACTGCTATGTACACAGGCAGGCCTTACAGTATTTTGCTTGAAAGCAAAATCTTAGCTATTAGGGCAGCTATTAACCTGGTTTCCATGCAAGAGCAAAACATGACGTACCAGCTGTCAGTGGAAGTGGATGTTGCAAGCAAGAAAAGTATCCATTTAATTTGCAACATACCAGCCTGCTGGTAAAATCTAAGCAACTGGAGCCTTTGCCATGAAAATAATACATTTCCACAAACATTTTTTGTTAGAAATATTGATACAATAGATTTGAATAAATAACTAGAATAGATCCCCACAGCGACCTCTCTTGCAGCTGGTAAGTTGGCTATTTCACTCCCTGGAATAGGCTATATCAAGGGAACCTTCAAGCATTGATAAAAGTATGGTCAAAATGCTTGAGCAAACTCATGACACAATATTTAAAAAGAATAAAAGATGAAGACATTAGTGTGCAAGAGTGATGAAATCTTGAACCCAAATTGGCAGAAATATGCCAATTTTATGTATTCATTATGTAAATGATGCCATCTTCTATGTCCCAATCTAGTATGAGCTATGAGTTTGTTAAAAGGTAACATTGCAAAACTTCATTTCCTGAAAGGAAGTGTCCTTTTAGAGTTATTCTTTTCCAGTAAGTAGGAAGGTGGTATACAACAATAGGAATATCTCCAAACTTTCTAGAGCCAAAGTAAAAACCATTTTTATGAAATGTGTGTTGCTCTGGAATCTATTCTGTTCCACCAAAGACTGGAATCAACCCTCTTGGACTTAACTTTATGCACTGAGTAGTCCCATTGATTTAAATGGAAATTGGTTCTACACAGTGCATAAAGTTAACAATGTGCATAAACTTTTGCAGGATCAGGGACAAAGTGCTGAATGTTGTTGCCAGTACATAAACATGTCTCGATTTGAAATTGGGAACTTAGATTTGTTTGTTTGTCTCTATGCCCCCTTTGAATCTCACTAAAAGACCATTGTGTGTCATGCAGAATAATTTACCAGCACTTGCACAGATCAGGCTGGTGCCCAGAGGATGGGGTTTTTGTCACTGATGCAAATGATCAAATTTTAGTGCATAGGAAAGATTAAAAATAGTGAATGTAGTCCTATGTTATGTAAGCAGTTCTGTGAAGTCAACTAACATCAGCTAGGGACAAGGCTGCAACTATCAAATTCTTTTTCATTCGTGACCTCAGACACAGAAAAAAAGATACGGAAGGAATGAGCACCAAAATAGAAGCAGAGATATCAACAAGAAAGTAAATAAAAAGCCAGAAATAGAAAAGCGTAGATATGAGCATTGACAAGCCATTTGAGGGGAACAAGCAGACCAAAAGAGGGGAAGGAACAGAAGGGAAGGCTACAGTCAGAAGGCCGGGGGTTGGGGGGGTGAAGGGGGGAAGGGGAAATAGCATGTTGAAATATGGTACAGGTGTAAATATTTTATAATTGTAAAGTTACTGCAGTGCTCCCAGATGGCTCTCTTAACACTTGTTTGGATCAGGCCGTGCTTCATTCAGCTGATCCATGTTGATCATTTCCTGAAAAAGTTAATAATTTATTTTGCTGCTGTACCTCCCACAGGCCAAAAAGGTACAAGCACAAAGATGTAGTCGGAACATTCTGGGTGGAAGCAGCCTTTTATTTAGTAAGGTTCCTATGTGTGAGACAGATTGTTCCCCTTTACCTCTCTCCGTGGAGGGAACACAAATTTGGCACATCTGTCTTAGGGGTCTAGAGGGATGGGGGGAATTTTGGCTCTGTGGCATTATCTCCTCCTTTCCCCAACATTGTAGAAGCCCCTTCCTGAGTGGCCTGTGGGAGTTAGACAGGGAGGAGGGCAAGGGATAACTGTTTCGTCTGCTACATTTATCCTTCCCAATCTGCAAGGAATGCCCATGTAAGGTAATGGTAACTCTATCTACCGTCCCTTCTATTCCAATTTCACAAATTACCTCTACTCCCATTCAAAATCACATACACCCTTGGGTGCTTACCTGAGGGAGAGAAATATTGGGAAAGAATTTCATGCATTTATTCTTGTCTTTAATGCAATATGTGTTGTGTTCTTTTTGAAAAAAAGAAGTTTGTGATGTTGTTAATGGGAGGGAAAGGATGGTCTCCAGGTTTGCCTACTAGCCCAGGACTTGAGAGACCTGTGTTCAATTCCCTGCTCTGCCATAGACTTCCTTTGTTGTCTCGGGCAAGTCGCTTAGTCTTATCTCATTCCCCCATCTGTAAAATGGTATTAACTGTACTTCCCTACCTCACAGGGGTGTTGTGTAGCTACATACATTAAAGATGGTACTATACTATTTTGAGGGGAGGTGGGGTTCACATAAGTGAAGATATCTAGGCCATCTTCTCTTGATTTGTATTTCATCTTTCCCATCTGTTTTCTCAGCTGGAAGCAAGTAGGAGACCCAGTACCACATGACCAACTGCTATCTTCAGATCACCACCAAATGTTTCATGAACCTCCAGCAGCCCAGAGTTTGGGAACTGCTATATTATAGCAAAAAAGTGCCAAGCTATGGCTTGAAAGCAAAAATAAAATGAACCACTTTCCAGCTGCTGTTTAGAACAGTGATACTCAACAAGTGGCAGACAACATATGCAACTCCTGCAGCTGCTGTGGATGTGTTTGGTGCTTCTCTCACTGAGTCTGGTCTTAGTCAAGTAAGCAGAGTCCTAATTACAAGACCACTCCTCATGCTACTCAACACACACACAAGGCAATGCTGAGTACAAACGGACTGCAGATTCTGGGATCCCTTGCTGCCACACCAAACAGCTAAGAAAGAGATCCCTGTAGGATGTCTGGTAAAAGACTGGAAATTAGTTCCTGGCCCCAGTCAAATGACATGCCTTCACACTAGAATAATTACATATTTGTCTTCAGTGGTGGAATAAGTTTGTAGAAATAAAGACAGAAAGAATTCAGCTATGCAAAACAGTCTTCATCTGATTATAAGAACTTCAAAGTAGGTCAAATTTGGGGCCAAAACAGGACATTGCCTTTTTAATGATGACAATATCAAAGCTTCCAATTTAGGCAGAGTTTGGTTCAAAGGGAAGTTGGATTTTATCTGCCAGGGCAAATTCAGAGAACATATGGAAGACCAGGAGGGACAATGTTGTCTAGTGGTTAAAGCAGGTATTGGGAATCAGGATTCTTAACCTATTCACAACTCTACCAATGATTCACTACTTGAATTTAGGTAAATCAACTCGTTATTCTCTAGCATGTGCATCCATGACATCTACCTCACATGATGTTGTGAGGCTTACTTAATTATATATGTAGTGTGGCTTTCAGTTTTTGGAAAAATGCCAGAGAAGTGCATAGCATTGTAATTAACATCAACCAAGTTACCAAATGTGATAGCAAGGCTGGGAAATAGATAATTTTTCATCTAGTCTTTAAACCTTTTCAAATATATTCTGGTGGGGGTCGGGGAAGAGGAGGCTGTAAATTACATAACTGGCCACCAAGTGTCACTGTTTGGCTTTTACATTTTCTGTTTCTACATAAATGTACAGACGAATTTATTGTATCTCCAGTCCTGTATATAGCTACATTAGCTATCCTAAACAGAATAAACACATTCTTCAAATTTAAAAAAAAAATGTATTTGTATACCACCCTGATTCGGGGCAAGTTGTCATTGTCGGAATATGTAGGTTTTTTGTCAGTGTGCAATCAACCAACAGGTAAAATATGAACTAAAAAATGCACAGTTGTAGTCAAATCTAATATCAAGAGCAACAATGCAGGCTGTTTCACTAGATAAAAGTGAAACATCCATGAAGAGCTTGATCTTGCATCCTTACCCAGACAAGAATCCCATTGAAGTCAGTGATGCTTGCTGGTGTTAAAACAGACTTGAACCCTACAATGAAAGAAAAAATACAGATTGAGGGAGTCAAATATCTATTAGCAAAGAATATTTTTAAAAATAAGTAAGTGCATATAGCTAGAAATATCTAGTTTGTTTTAAAGCTGACTTCAAAAGCGGTATCACGAGAAGTGAGCCATTACAAGGTTAAATCACAGCAATGGCTGACAGTGCCAAACTGCTCTTCCCCCTAGCTGGAGTGTTAAAGTAGGTCAAGGTGCCTATAATCGTGATTGGCACAAAAAACGTAATCTGCTGATATACTATCACACGAGCTGCACCCAAGGTTACTAGCAATGTCTATGGCCAAGGAAAAATGGGATGTATCTTTTCTCTTAGAGATTAGAGTACTTTCTTTACCATCATCACTTTTGTCCCACTGCCCTATTCCTTCAGGAGCTACAGCCTGCTAGTACTGTTGTCTCCCGAATGCATACATGGGTAACAGCCACTGGGGAGATAAAACATAGCTGCATAGTTTGCCAGGCAGAGGGAACTCATTTGAATTTGTAATTTTGTCTCTTGTTTCTACCCACCGAGTTCACGCATCATATGTGCAGAGTGCCTAATAATCCTGAAGGAGAGACTGTGAGCTAATGGGGGGTTAGGAGTACAGGACTGACAGTCCTATACAGCCCTGTCTCCTATACAGCGTTTTGACTCAGTTCCAGTCCCACGCGCCTCCCGCAGTCTCCCCATGGAAAGTACAGTCCTTAACAGCTTTCCAGCATAGCCCTCACCTATCACAGCCAATCAACTAATTGCCTGACTTTCAGACATTTCCTCAGCCTCAACTTTAGCAGGGGAATTGGTGCTTAGCTGTTTCTGATTAACCCCAACCTTCTTCACATGCTCTGCTATGCCACACAGCTCTCTGCAGGGCTGCCTTTTGTATTCATGGGAACAGCTGACCTGCAGAAAGACCCATATGCAGCACAGTCCCAAGGAAGGAGAAAACAACACAAGGAAGCAGTAGAGGCATCAGGCCTGGCTGGCTGGAGAAAGCAGGTGTACTAGGGGCTGAACCTGGGCAAAGTGGAAGGTAAAATCTGGAAGCTGGCGAGAGAGATGGGTAGAAGGAAAGTTTGAGTAAGAGCAAAAGTGGTTAAGAAAACACAGATACCAGCAAGTTATACTTATTGCAAGGGAAAATGAATGGAGGTAGAATGACAGAGAAGAAAAGAGTGGTGAGCATATTGAAAGGGGGACGAGGCGAAATTAGCTAAAAGACTGAACAGAATTATAAAGGAGAACAAATCTTAAAAGAGCTAAAGGAAAAATACTTAAGGACACTGACAGAGGAGGATGAGGAACAAAATAAATACAAGGGAAAAACAGAATCACAGACAGAACAAATCTATAATCAGTAAGAGAAGAGAAGATGGGAACTAAAGAAAAATAAACAAAGACATTGAAAAGCTAAGCATTTTAGAAAAAATACTGAAGAAAAATGTATGTATAAAATGGAAGAGGAGGAAAAAAAGACAACAAAATCAGAGAGAGATTAAGCTGTTCCAACATATTTAAACATTACTTTTACTGTTAATCATTTTCAATATAGTTCATGAAAGGCAAAATCATTTTATGTATATTTAAAAGTTAAAGTGCTGTGTCTCATGATTTGCACATTTCCTCTTCTCCCGCCTCCTAACAGCCACCCCCCCTCCCATATTTGCTCCCCCTCTCTTGATATACACACTATGACACTCTGGTTGGGTACAATGTTAAGAGGTGTAATTTCCAGCTTTCCCTCTATGCTCTAGTACAGGGGTTCTCAAACTTCATTGCACTGCGACCCCCTTCTGACAACAAATATGACTACACGACCCCTGGAGGGGGGACCAAACCCTGAACCTGCCCAAGTCCCACCGCCTTGGGTGGGGGCACCAAAGCCCTAGGGATTCAGCCCCAGGCAGTGGGCCTATAACCTGAGCCCCCCCCCCCCCCCCGAGTTTTGGCTTTGGCCCTGGGCTTCAGCTTTGGCCCTGGACAGTGGAGCTTGGGCTTCAGCTTCAGCTCCTGAACCCCAGCAAGTCTTAGCCAGCCCTGGCGACCCCATTAAAATGGGGTTGCGACCCACTTTGGGGTCCTTATCCACAGCTTGAGAACTGCATTCTAGTACTTCTTCCCCCTTTCCAGGATTGATCAGATCAAATTTAAACTTGTCCTCACCTTCAAAGCCCTACATAACTAGGTTCCTTTCTACATAACTGATCTCGTCTCATCACATTATTCCCCCTTCTCCTCTGTTCCACCAGCAAGGCCCCATTCCTCTCCTTCTACCGCAAGCCCTTCTGTGCCTTTCTTCATGCTGCTTTACTGTGCATGGAAAGCCCTCCCTATTCTGATATGACAAGCTACTGCCTTTTCTTCATTGAAAAGTAGCTCTTGAAAACTCCCTTCTTTTGCAATGTTTCCCTTAAGTGAGTTAATTATTTTAACTTTTATTTGTATACTTTTTAAAATTATCAAAGTGCCTTAAACTGAGTAATCTTGTAATTATATTGCGGTAACCCTCTTCCTTCCCTATCCCATTCTCTGCCTACAGTCTGGCCTCCTCAGTTATTGCATCAAGGATAGTTTAAAATGTAAGTTATTTGGGGCAAGGACTATGTCTTCTTTTATAAAGTGCCTGACATTCCTTTGTGTTCTATAAAGTAATAATTAATAATAGCAACCATTGATGCCCCTCTTTTGCCCCAAGAAGGGAAATTACCAGGTACCAAACACTACTGGGAACTCCACAACTATGAACCATGTCATCTAATTAAAAATTAATATCCTAAACCCAACACAATCTGGAGTCAGGCCAAGACATTGGACAGAAACAGTTTTAGTGGTTCTGATGGGTGATTTCCTGCTGTCAGTGCAAGGAAGGCAGACATCCATGCTCATCCTCCTGGACCTCTCTGCAGCAGTCACCACTGTTGACCATGAGCTACTGCTGTCCTGGCAGTGAGAGATGACAGGGATCCCAGGGAATGCGCTGAAGTGTTTGAGTCCTTCCTGGAGGGAAATGCCAAAAGAGTAGTGATGGGAAACTGCACCTCCACCACAAAACCTCTTATGTGGGGAGTCCCACAAGAATCTATTCTCTGTCCAGTCCTATTCAATATTCACATGCAACCAATAGGTGAACTAGACAGAATGAGCAATATACAGATGACCCCCTAGGGATAGCTGCTGGTGAGCCTGGTGTCTGCCCCAGTGTGCAGGGCTGGGGCAGTACAGCCACGCTGGAGGAGCTGCTCAGTTTGGACGCTGGCTCCTGCGAGCAGCAGCCTGACAAGCTGCTGCTTTTGCCACTGCGGTTCCTGTGCTGGTCGCTGACCATGGCCCAGCTGGTCTTGCTCATTGTTGCGAGAGCCCTGAAAATCCGCAGATATCCGCTTTATATCTCTGGATATCCACATCCACAGATATAAATAGTGTAGCCGTGCAGGGCTCTAATAATTTCCACCTCAGGTAGACATACCTGCACTAGCTCCGCTAAAGTTAGCATGCCAAAAATAGACATGTCACCATGGTGGTGCGAGCAGTGGGACAGGCTAGCCTCCCATGTACATATTTAATGTTTCATGAAGACTCATACTTGGGGCAGCTAGCCTGTCCTAATGCTTCTACTACATGTCTATTTTTAGCACACTAGCTTGATCCGCCCTACTGTGGATTTGTCTATCTGAACTAGAAATTACACCTTCAGTTCTAGTACAGGCATACCCTCTGTTTTAGCCTGGCAGACAATGACCTGTCCTTGATTATAGACGCTTTCATCACCCTCCCATCTGGACTACAGCAATGCAGCATAGCTGGGCATGAAGCCATCAACCCTTAGGAAACTTCAACGAGTACAGAATGCTGCGGCACATCTCCTCAGCAATACACGCTACAGTGAGCACAACAGATCTGTCCTCCCCTCCTTAGATTGGCTTCCTACAGAATACTGAGTAAAGTTTAAGGTCTCAGTCCTTATCTTCCAGGTGCTCAATGGACCAGGTCTAGCATATCTAATTGATAGCTTAAAGCTCTAAGATTAGGACTGTGGTTGACACCTCTGCTCTATAGGTACAATGGAACGTTCTATCATAAGTGTAAAGCTTGTCTGGGCAGGAGATAAAGCTATCTCAGGGATCATGCAGAGACTGCCCAACGAACTTCCATCACAAACATCACCGACAAGTGCAAGGCACTCTTCTTCAACTTTGCCTTCTCTAATATAAACACATAGACGCTTATACATCTTAAAAAATTACAAAACCAAAACACTGCACTACACACAATTCTCCCCTGACTGCAGATGAAAGAAAGAACAAACCACATGTGACAGCTCTTAGTCACATCATTTAGGGCAGGGATCTCAAACCTGAATCACCAGGAGGGCCACATGAGGACTAGTACATTGGCCTGAGGGCCACATCACCGACACCCTCCACCCCCTCTGCCCCCGGCTCTGCCCCACTCTACCCCTTCCATGAGGCCCCACCCCTGCCCACCTATTCCCACTCCTTCCCCGCCCCCATTCCAACCTCTTCCCCAAAGTCCCCACCCCAACTCCGCCCCCTCCCTGCCCCTATTCCAACCTCTTCCCCAAATCCCCATCCCCTTCTTCTCCACCTCCTCCCCTGAACACGTGGCTCCCCGCTCCTCCCCTCTCCCTCCTGGAAAGCGCTAAGCACCTGGAGTTAGGCAGAGGAGCAGGGACGCGGCGCGCTGGGGGGACGGAGAGCAGGGGGGAGGGGAGCTTGGCGGGCTGCAGGAAATAACCCCGCGGGCCGCATGTGACCCGTAGGCCACGCGTTTGAGACCCCTGACTTAGGGTATGTCTAAACTGCATAAAAAAAAGTGAGACTCAGAGCCTAGGCCAATTGCCTCAGGCTCACAGGGCTGCCCTACTGGGCTAAAAATAACGGTGTGGACATTCCCACTCAGGTTGAAGCCCAGACTCTGAGATTCTCCTCCCTTGCCGGGTTTTAGAACCCGGGCTCCAGCCTGCGCGGGAATGGCTATGCTGCTAACCCATAGCATGAGCCTCAGTCAGTTAACCCGGGCTCTGAGACTTGCTACCATGGGGTGGGAGGTTGGAGTGTAGCTTTACCCTTAATGCGCTATTGGAAGACACTCAGATACTATGATGACGAGGGCACTATAAGAACCTATGTGTAATACACTAGAACCAACTGACATAATTAAATGGTAAAAATCAAACAGTATAAGAGACTGTTAGAGATGGCAATGCCTATATTCCTATGGAAAAAAAATCGTAGCTAAGGTCATGGGGAGTGAATACATCCTCCTTATACCTGTTCATTGAAACAAAAAATCAATAGCTCCTAAATTTTATATATCTAAGTGTGCACAAAATGTGTGTTGTCTATCTATCCCAGGTTGTTTTGAAATCTGTTTGGGCAGTTATTATACAGCTACCTGTGATGACATAGCTGGTTGCACCAGCTATTGCCATGTGGAGAGGAGAATTGAGTTCAAGACTAGAAATTCAATTCTTCTCCTCTCCAAACTCTGTCAGAGAACATTTTCACTTGCTGTGGGCAAAGAGAGAGTGAACAGATTGTGTCACCCTTGAGACCTTACAAACTGACAGTCTTTGGAGTAGCATTAACAGCAGCCGCTGAAGACAATACTGTATCTGTCCTCTGGGCTATACAGTGATGCTGAGTACTTGATTATAAAAAGAAAAGGAGTACTTGTGCACCTTAGAGACTAACAAATTTATTTGAGCATAAGCTTTCGTGAGCTACAGCTCACTTCATCGGATGCATTCAGTGGAAAATACAGCGGGGAGATTTATATACATAGAGAACATGAAACAATGGATGTTACCATACACACTGTAATGAGAGTGATCACTTAAGATGAGCTATTACCAGCAGGAGAGGCGGGAGGGGTGTTGGGGGGGGCATTTTCAGCAGTTGACAAGAATGTCTGAGGAACAGTGGGGGGCGGGGTTTTACTTTGTGTAATGACCCATCCACTCCCAGTCTCTATTTAAGCCTAAGTTAATTGTATCCAGTTTGCAAATTAATTGGAATTCAGCAGTCTCTCGTTGGAGTCTGTTTTTGAAGTTTTTTTGTTGAAGAATTGCAACTTTTAGGTCTGTAGTCGAGTGACCAGAGATATTGAAGTGTTCTCCAACTGGTATTTGAATGTTATAATTCTTGACGTCTGATTTGTGTCCATTTATTCTTTTACGTAGAGACTGTCCAATTTGACCAATGTACATGGCAGAGGGGCATTGCTGGCACATGATGGCATAGATCACATTGGTGGATGTGCAGGTGAACGAGCCTCTGATAGTGTGGTTGATGTGATTAGGCCCTATGATGGTGTCCCCTGAATAGATATGTGGACACAGTTGGCAACGGGCTTTGTTGCAAGGGTAGGTTCCTGGGTTAGTGGTTCTGTTGTGTGGTGTGTGGTTGCTGGTGAGTATTTGCTTCAGGTTGGGGGGCTGTCTGTAAGCAAGGACTGGCCTGTCTCCCAAGATCTGTGAGAGAGATGGGTTGTCCTTCAGGATAGGTTGTAGATCCTTGATGATGCGTTTGGAGAGGTTTTAAAAGTAAGAGGAAAAAATGACAATCCAGAATTGATGAGATGAGAAAAAGAGAAAAAGAGATGAGAGCTCTGTAACTATCCTCAGACCTCCCTGCACTGTTGTCGGGGAAATAAGAAGCAATATTAGACTTAACTAGAGTAATTCATCTATATTTTACTCCTTCAAGTATGGAATTTTTCCAACAATACTTAACAAGCAAATTTTGTATTACATTTTGAGCAAACATTCTATTTGCTGCTAAAACAATTATACCAACAGAACAAAACCTTAACTATTGTTGTACCGCTAAGACATAACATCCAGTCTTTAGTCTGTTATGTCCGGATCCAAAGAAGCCAATCATGACTTCAATTAACTAAAAATACTTTCATTAGAACAAGAAACAGCAACATAAAAAATTAATCAAGTTGCCACAACATGAGATTACCTTATTGCAGGCTACTACTATTCTATTCCTTGCTGCAACCAAGTTACAATGGGCAAGGCTTTTGCACTGTACCACCCAGACTGTACCACACCCTAAAAGTGCTGTGTCCTGACAGAAGAAAAGGAGTACTTGTGGCACCTTAGAGATGAACAAATTTATTTGAACATAAGCTTTCATGAGCTACGGCTCACTTCATCGAATGCATCCGATGAAGTGAGCTGTAGCTCATGAAAGCTTATGCTCAAATAAATTTGTTTGTCTCTAAGGTGCCACAAGTACTCCTTTTCTTTTGTGAATACAGACTAACACGGCCGCTATTCTGAAATGTGTCCTGACAGTAACACCACTCATTCTTAAAATTCCAACCATCTCAGCCTGACTCTGCTTTTAATTAAGTATATCCCAATTTTCTGTTCACAGTATAGTGGAAGGCAGTGTCGTCCAGTGGATAAGATACAGAAGTGGTTTCTATTTCCCTGTTCTGCCACTTGCTGCATGACCTTAGACAAGTCATTTTGGACAGTTATAAAGTTTGGCCTCTGATTTTTGCTTGCCCAACTTGAGACACTTACGACCTCATTTTCAGAGATGCTAACTATACACAGCTCCCACTGACATCAACTGGAATTGTAGGAACCTTAGTGCTTCTGAAAATCATGTCCAACAGTCTCCAATTTGGCACCCAAAATCAGTGGCTACTTTTAGAGAATGTGGGCCTTGGCTTCTCTGTGACTCCCTATCCCAACCTGTAAATTGGGAATAATGTTTGATGAACCTTTAGAGAGATGAGATGGGTAAAGTAATATCTTTTATTGGAACAACTTGTGTTGGTGAGAGAGACAAGCTTTTGAGCTACACAGAGCTCTTCCTCAGGTCTGGAAAAAGTATTCAGAGTGTCACAGCTAAGGTCAAAAAATAAATTATCATAACTAGTTTCCACGTATTCTAAGGGATCATTCAAGACAAAGTAGCCTGTTAACACCCCGGTAGTCACAGGACAAAAAGGGGGTTAGTGGATACAAATTGTTGTAATAAGTCATAAATCCACTATCTTTATTAAGACAATGATTTTTAGTATCTTTGTAAAGTTCATCAAGATCTACAGAGGAAAAGCTCCAGATAAATGCTAATTATTATTATTTATGGTTGAGACAAAGTGAGATATCTCTGTATCAAATTATGAACTCCACTTTGTATTTTGGGCTAACCACATATCCAAACTTGCCTGACAGCAGCCTATTATGTATTCCAGACAGCTGCCCTGCCCAGGAAAGGTGCTTGACACCTTATTGAAAGACTATCACTGAGAAGCCACCAAGACTGTGATCTGGGGCCATCAATTATGTTTCTTAACTTCTGGCCCGCAAGAAACAGTGGTTTTTCTACACTGGGGACTTAGGAACAGTGCACGTTAGGACTTTTGTTTTCAAAGACCTGGATCTTTTAAGTGCTTTCAGAATAAAGTTTTGCTGGTTAAGATATTTCTTTGCTAAGCTTGTGCTCCTTTCTTTCCTACCACATTGCCATCAGAGGGGTTCAACTAGAATCCCAGAGTGCCCACAGCCTAGATGGAGCTCTGGGGAAGCACGTAGAAGAAACTGGAGGGGAAGAGGGCCTGCGCAGATCTTAGACCCTGATTGTGGGATCTAGAGTGGCTGGGTGGCAGCACCACACATCTCAGCAAAAGAGCATCAAAGAAGATGTCTGAAGTCTAGAACTAGAAATAGTGATGGGCCTATATACAGATCAAGTTGACTTGGCAGCATGGGGGACCAAACACCTGGTTCCACCCGCAACAGACCATACAGAGTGGTACTGGGCCAGGCTGTCACAATTATTACTATCGTTAATGCTGGGAACCAGTTTTCAGCGTAAAGCGGTGTCTGAGGCGCTGGGAGGTTGTGCGGGGGCAGCGGCCGCGTGGGTGGAGACGGGAGGGCGAAGTCGCGTCGGCTGAGGGCATGTGGATGAGGCGGCAGTGGGCGTGGTGTGGGTGACGAGGTGGAGGGGCCTGTGTGCACAGGGTGGTGGCGGCGACTGGTTGGAGGCAGGGTGACCAGACAGCAAGTGTGAAAAATCAGGACAGGGTGGTGGTGGTGGGAAGTAATAGGAGCCTATATAAGAAAAAGAGGCAAAAATCGGGACAGCGGGTCACCCTAGCTGGAGGTGCAGTGGCGTCTGGTGGGTTGGGGGCCAGGACGGTGGGGCTGTGGTGGTGATGGCGGCCAGTAGGAGGGGCTGATGGTGGTGGGTGGCTGGTGGCTGTGACAGTGGCCGAGGGGCTGGACGGCGGCTGGGGAGACGGAGACGGAGAGGCAGGGGAATGGGCTGCGGGGCTCTGGTGGTGGCGGCAGTGACTGAGGAGGGCTGAGCCAGGCTGACGGGCGCAGGGCTGAGCCGCAGGAGGGGGGCGGGTGGTGCGCGCGCTGGGGCTGTCCGACGCGGTGGTTGTTCCAGGTGAAGCAGAACCTCCCGCTTGGACTGGCCGCTGGCCAGCTCTGAGAGCCCCAACCCGCACCGCTCCCGGCTTCCCTTGCGCGGCCCCGATCGGCGCTCGCTCCCCGGCCGAACCCTCCCCGCCTCTGGGTTCCCTGATTGGTGCAAACGCGTGGTGGGCGAGGCTCTTGGCACTAGCCCCGCCTTCCCTTCTAGTGATTGGAGGGCTCCCATGTCAGTCAAGGCCAGGGCAGTGGGCGGGTGTGGCTGGGTGACCGTGGCGCTGTAGCGCGGGGGGAGGAGGGGTTGTCACGTAAGCTGCGCATTGTGTTAGGCGTAAGTGAGGTTAGTGCATTGAGTTGGTTACGCAGCGCTCCTGAGAGAGGAGCTAGCCAGCCAGCGCTGAGAGGAGGAGGCTGCCGCCGCCGCCGCCATGGAGGCGAAGCCCAGCGAGCAGCTGCTCTGCGACAGCCTCATGCTGTGGGTGAGTAAGCATGGGGCCGGGCGGCCTGACCCCTCTTGGGGCGGGCGGGGGGCTCTGGCCTGTCAGCAAGCTGCCCTGCATAAGCGATGCCCGTATCCTCCGCCCCGCATAACCTGCCCCTTGGTACCGTCACCAGCCTGTGCACCTGCCCCGGGTATTCATCCCCACGCCCGGTTAACACCGCCTCCCATTTAGTGGCCCTGGGCCGCGATCCCCGCGCTGTATCATTGCCCCTCGCCCGTGGGCTCATATCTTGTATAACGCCCCCCGCCCGCTAGAATTCCCTGCCCGTCGCTGTGGCGTTCGCTACCTTAGCAGCGTGGCTTGTATCTGTCACGGGTGGGTCTTGTCCCCTTTCCTCTCCTCAGGGGGTTTGCAGGAGGGTGTCCTTTTAAAATGCTCCTTTTATTAGATCTCTCCCTTCTATGCAGTGCCCCCTTCCCCTCACGCCCTGTGTAATATCCTCTCAGCTTACATAGCTTACACACCCTGTATAGTGCATCCAGGCCGCCCACATAAACAACTGGTTGAGTTCTTGCTTATGATGGTGTGCGTTTTGTAATGTGACAGAAGCTGGGAATACCAGGACAGAGCTAGTTCTTAGGCAGTTTCCAGGCTCTCTTGTAGACCAAAGAGGTTTAGGTGCTTTGACTAAGTGGCCAGTCTTTAGATCTGAAGCAAAACTCCCCTACCTGCTTAGTGTTGCCATCATCACTCAATATTGGGTTAGTTTCACACTGCAATTTTAAATCCACAAAGAGTAGGATTGTCCTTTACCAGCATTCTGGAAGCATTAAACTCTTCTCTCATGCTTTAACCTGTTTTGAGGTTTGGTTTTAACTCCAGACTCTCTTGATCTGTGGTATCCAGAATCTTGTTGCTTTTTCTTTTGGGGTTTCCTTTCCACCTCTTACAACAGCAGATCACAGTCCGGCTTATGAGAGTGTGATTGAAGAGGCTGACCTGCTCCGTGTGTCTCTGTCACAAGAATGACACCTTCATTCTCAGGTTCCCTTTAATGCAATCCCTCGCCCTCTGATGATAGGCTGTGCAGTTCTGTGCTTTGATTAAACATTTATAGCTATCGCTGCTTCTAAAATAAAGTCCCACAGGAGGAAGTTTTATGTTTAAAAAATGGAGATTATATGTTTAAGAGACATTTACAAACAATTTACACCCCAGAGGAGGAGAGAGACTGTTTAAAATTAATTATCCTTCTCTCCTTTTAGTCTACTGCTGTCTTTATAAAAAAAAAAAAAGAGTACTTGTGGCACCTTAGAGACTAACCAATTTATTTGAGCATAAGCTTTCGTGAGCTACAGCTCACTTCAAATAAATTGGTTAGTCTCTAAGGTGCCACAAGTACTCTTTTTTTTTTTTTTTGCGACTACAGACTATCACGGCTGCTACTCTGAATCCTCTCTTTTAAAGTTTCTCTCCACAGCTGAATGTGACTGTCAAATCTGCCCCATCATTTAAGTTACCAGAGATCTGCAACAATCTTGTCTAAAATGCTAGTGGTTTTGTGTGTGACATTAAAAAACAAACAACACAAAAAACCTCTTTGGCTACTGTCTTGAAATAATACTTGTGCAGAGTAATGTTAATTTTTAAAAAATAGTAATTTATATTTTATAATGTGTGTGTGAGAGAGAGAGAGAATTTTAATTTTTTCTAACTATTAAGTGGAAAGAAATAGGAATCGGACTTGATATGTTCTTTTACCAGCTTCTCGATTATGGTAGAAGGCTGCAGACCACTGAATTATGCATCAGCTTACGAAAGCTTATGCTCAAATAAATTGGTTAGTCTCTAAGGTGCCACAAGTACTCTACTCCTTTTCTTTTTGTGAATACAGACTAACACGGCTGCTACTCTAAAACCTGTCATAGTTAACAGGAGTGCTTTTGTGCCCTTTTAATATGCAAAGGGAAAATACTGCTTATGCTTACATCTCTGACCTAATAACCAAGGCTGTAAGAGATTGGGAAGGGAAATCTTAGAATCATAAACTTGTAGGACTGGTAGGGACCTTGAGAGGTCATCTACTCCAATCCTGTGCACTCATGGAAGAACTAAGTATTATCTAGACCATCCCTGACAGGTGTTCGTCTAACCTGCTCTTAAAAATCTTCAATGATGGAGATTCCACAACCTCCCAAGGCAATTTATTCCAGTGCTTAACTACCATGACAGGAAGTTTTTCCTCATGTCCAGTCTAAACTGCCCTTGCTGCAATTTAAGCCATTGCTTCTTGTCCTATCCTCAGAGGTTAAGGAGAACATTTTTTTCCTCCCTCTCCTTGTAACAACCTTTTATGTACTTGAAAACTGTTATCATGTCCCCTCTCAGTCTTCTCTTCTCCAGACTAAACAAACCCAGTTTTTTCAGTCTTCCCTCATAGGTTATGTTTTCTAGACCTTTAATCATTTTTGTTGCTCTTCTCTGGACTTTCTCCGATTTGTCCACATCTTTCCTGAAATGTGGCACCCAGAATTGGACAGAATACTGCAGTTGAGGCCTAATCACCATGGAGTAGAGCGGAAAAATTACATCTCGTGTCTTGCTTACAACACTCCTGCTAATACATCCCGAAATTATGTTTGCTTTTTTTGCAACAGTGTTACACTGTTGACTCATATTTTAGCTTGTGATCCACTGTGGCCCCAAGATCACTTTCTGCAGTACTCCTTCCTAGGCAGTCTTTTCCCATTTTGTATGTGTGCAACTGACTGTTCCTTCCTAGGTGGAGTACTTTGCATTTGTCTTTGTTGAATATCATCCTGTTTACTTCATACCACTTCTCCAGTTTGTCCAGGTTATTTTGAATTTTAATCCTACCCTCTAAAGTACTTGCAACCCCTCCCACCTTGGTATCATCTGCAAACTTTATATGTGTACTCTCTATACCATTATCTAAATCTTTGATGAAGTTATTGAACAGAACCAGACCCAGAACAGATCCCTGCAGAACCCCATGCGATATGCCCTTCCAGCTTGACTGAGAACTACCAGTTTTCCAACCTGTTATGTGCTCACCTTATAGTTGCTCCATCTGGGTTGTATTTCCTTAATTTGTTTATGAGAAAGTCACAGGAGACGGTATAAGAAGCCTTACAAAAATCAAGATATACTACATCTACCACTCTCCCCCCCCCCATGGCTTGTTCCGCTTGTTCCTGGATCAGGAAGCAAATTAACTGGAAGTGAAATTTTTTATAAGTAGAAAAATTGCTATTATGTTATAATTTGCATAAGAATCAAGTGACGTTTCTTGTAACGAACAAGTTATTGTTGCAATAACAATGGTTTTGGAGCAGTGGGCAGGTTTGACCATTCTCAGATACCAATATCCTTTGCATCTGATCATTATCTTTTCAGCATTAGCTTGGGTTTGGAAGCCTGTTAGATTATTAACAAAAACAATGAAAGGAAACTTACACCCAGTTAACACTTAAAGTGCAGACTTAAATTGACAAAAGCAAAAATGTAAGATCTTAAAACATTTAGTACAGCGGTTCTCAAGCTCTTCAAAATTTGCAGGGCTTCATGTGCAACAAATAATTTGATTAATCAAAATTGAACATTCTCCTTCAGTTCTGCTCATATTTTGGCTGATTTCTTGTCTCCCTAGTTGAGGACTTGCAGGTTCAAAGTGGCTTTGTCAAAAGATTTTGGTGGAACTGTATTGTACCAAATATTGAGAGACTTGCAGTAGGAATTATGTAAAGCCAGTGTTAGTTATACCAGGGCTATCTGGTCCAGAATGTTTCTTTGGAAATACTAGCCAGTTGGTGGGTGCCACATGGGAATGGGGGAGGGGAATTAATCACTCTTTAGAAGTAATTTAGAAATGCAGGGATAAAAAAATAACCAAGATAGAGATGGTTTAGCAGGACTTATAGGAAGTGGAACTCCATTTCTTACTCTTCCAACAAATTCAAACCATGTGCATGCATATATGGAGTAAAGTATTTGTAAATATATGGGTATGTTTTGATTACAGGGTCATGGAATTCAGATTCTCAATAATAGTTTAAAAATAACTTCATTTTTTTCTGCTAGCACATGCATAGTGTTACATGTTCAACATGTACAAAAATTAAATTCTGTATCTCTTTTCAGTCTGCCTTTCCTTCATCTTAGCATTGTTTCAGGGTTTTTTTTAGTTTTTTCCATTAATATACAAATAAAAATAGCCAATCCGAAGGCTCGCTGTAGCATAGATAAGAATCCAGAATTTTTTCTTAGTGCTGAAATGGGTGTGTCTAACTTATTTTTATTAGGACAGCTTTAGACATTATGGGCCTAACTCTCATTTATACCTCAGCTGTTTATACAGCTCTAATCATGGAAAGGGACCATAAAGTGAGTGTAATTATAATTTATTTCCACATAAAGTTCCCTTTAAACTGTTAGAGCAATGTAAAGGGGCCGTAGTGAAAATGAGAATCAGGCCCTGTACATTCAGATTGTTTGTGTGTTGCTATTACAGGGTGTACGTATTGCCATATGTGTGGTGGTGTGTGTTCTGTTTTTCTGGTCTTACATCGTATTTCACTGATGTAACACGTAAGTTAGTGAATGCTTAACGGTATTAATAACCATATGCTGCTACAGTCTATGCAACTTTAATTTTCTATAACTATATCTAATATAGAATTCACTTCCAAAATAACAGTGGGGTGGGGGGAAGATGCTTTGTATTTGAAAGAATAGTTAATAGAGACTGTGAGCTATAATTATCTATAATATTAAGTGGTTTCAATTATTCTAGGTAATCATGAAAGAGAAGCTCAAGTGGTTTGTATTATCATTAGTATTGCAGAGGGATGTTCACCTTATTCATCATCTTCCTTTTGGTTATGCATTTTTACTGATGCAATCACTGTAGCATAAATACATATCCTCCATTGGGGGAGGGGAAAATGTGAATTACAAGTGTTAACTAATATTTGTACATATTGGATACCTGTTTAATATTTCAAAGTCATCACAGAATTAGTATGTTCTTCAGTCTGCTGTCTCATGGAATACTGTATTTTCAAATATAAAAAAGTTAGCTTAGTCAGATTAAGAAACATATTTTTATAAGTGCCCAGGAGAAACTGAACTTCTGTTGATCTAACATTATTACTTCCACACTAGTCCTCAAACTTAGATTTTCTGAATTGTGTCCCCAGAAAGAGAGCCTTTATTCCCTTCATATTAGGGAAACCACAATGCTTTCCACTGAGTTAAGAATGGAAATAATACCTGCAGCAACAGTCAGGGGGAAGCTATCTTTAGAGAAGACTTGTGTCATAGACACCTGTGTCACAGTGTCTTAGATATTTAAGTGCCTGGAACAATAGTATCTAGATAGTTTCTTAACATGCTAAAGTAATTGCTTCTCTTGAATTTCCTTTAGCATTGTGCTTTATATCAGAGGAGGCATGTGGCCAAATTATGCTTTTACATAGTTACTTTAGATTTACACCAGAATAACAGAACAGAATTTCTTTTTTTTTTTAGTAACATGACAAATACATACATGCAGTGCACTGACTTGCCTTTATGATGTCCAAGCATTACTTATGCCTCAGTCCTGCAAAGACACATACTTAACTTCAGGCACACGTGTAGTTCCATTGTCTCAGTGAGCCTGCTCATGTGCCTAAAGTTAAGCATGAGTGTGGTTTACCTCACACTGAAGTCAAGTGCTCAGGATCATGCCAGTAACCTACTTTCTTAGTTATGTTGACAGGAAACTTTTTTTTCTCCCTCTGTTCAGTATGTACACTTCTTATGTCTTTTAGACTGCGTTTTCACGCAAAACATATAAAACTTAACTCCTGTGATTCCAAAGTTTATGTGCTTGAGACAGTAAGTACCTAAGGAAATAGCTCTTAGCCAAGCCTTTGAGTGCTTCTACTACCTTTTTATAAGCAAAGGAGGAGAAAAGTCTTGGATATCTAGAGGAGCTATTTCATCCTCTCAAGTTCTAGCAGATGGTATTGCAGGTCAGGAATAACTCCGGCAGATGAGATTGATCACCATATTCAAGCCATCTACCTGGGCGGTTTTTAAGTTATTGTCGAGATTTATTTAGAATATATGGAAGTTGCAGTCTTAAAATCTTATTTGATCACCCACAAACCCAGGGGAAGATGCAGAGAGATTCTGCATTATAGAATGTTGAATCGCTGCCTCTGGGGAAGAAATCCTTATTTAAGATATTCTGTACTTATAGTTTCAGCCATTTGGCACTGGTAAACATTCTTAGTGTTGACTTCCTCTCTGTGAGTGGCTGCATAATGTTAGTTTGGGGCATTTTCTTAGTCCTAATCTTTTCTTTCCTCCCACTTGTAAAAAAAATCTGTAAACATTTCTATTCAAAATCTCTTTGGAGGCTAAACCTGTAGAACCTGTCCTCATAACTAATTTAGCTGTGGTAGCAGCTGGAGAGCCTCCAGATTGGATCCTTAGGTGGAAATTCGTTTTTTTCCCCCCTTCATCCAAGCACAGAAAACTAGAAACCTATCTGATAACTAGATATAAGTATGGTCCTACTTAAAAATGTATAGCTATTTGATGATGGAACATGCAACTTCTTAGGAGAAATCACATTAAGAATTATGTCGTAAGATGTGTAATACATCCTTCAAAGCATAGGCAATGCATCAGCCTAATAGTTGTGCTTCTACGTCAGAAAGTTTTTGCCCCACCCAATGGAGCAGGGAGCAAAGGTGATTTAAGTTGGATTCTGGGCTGTACTGGGTGCTAAAATGGGCCCCAGCACAAGTGAGAGCTGTTCCTGCATGCTCTAACTTGCAGGAGCCTATCAGAGATTGCCTATGGACTGCAGTGCTTGTGGCAGCCCTACACTGCACTAGGAGAATCATCCCCCTGGTCCTTTGCAGTGCCTTTGACTTCTGTAGGCTATGGGGTGGGGGATAGAATTTTCCCAGGATATATTTCTCTTCAGTGTCAGTTTAGCAAAGTTCCTGTCATTTTTCTATAAATGATTCTACTGCAAGTAATGGATCCTGCTTCCACTGAAGTCAGTTGCAAACCTCCATTGTCTTCAGAGGTCCAAAATCAGCCTGTAAATCTTGGAAAATTACTCAGACCTGTATAATATTAAAAAAACAAAACCTTGCTATTTACTTTCATATTGCCATTACCAGCAATGATGAGTTTAAAAACACACTGCGGGAGTACCAAGTATCAGAGGGGTAGCCGTCTTAGGGTACCCTAAATACTACGGAATTAGGTCGAATTTATAGAAGTCGGTTTTTTAGAAATCGGTTTTATATATCTGAGTGTGTGTGTCCCCACAGAAAATGCTCTAAGTGCATTAACTCGGCGGAGTGCTTCCACAGTACCGAGGCAAGCATAGACTTCCGGAGTGTTGCACTGTGGGTAGCTATCCCACAGTTCCCGCAGTTTCCGCTGCCCATTGGAATTCTGGGTTGAGATCCCAATGCCTGATGGGGCTAAAACATTGTCACGGGTGGTTCTGGGTACATATCGTTAGGCCCCCCTTCCCTCCCTCCCTCGGTGAAAGCAAGGGCAGACAATCGTTTTGTGTCTTTTTTCCTGAGTTACCTGTGCAGACGCCATAGCACGGCAAGCATGGAGCCTGCTCAGGTAACCGTCACCCTATGTCTCCTGGGTGCTGACAGACGTGGTACTGCATTGCTACACAGCAGCATCAACCCCTTGCCTTGTGGCAGCAGACGGTACAATAAGACTGGTAGCCGTCATAGTCATGTCCGAGGTGCTCCTGGCCACATCGGCCAGGAGCGCCTGGGCAGACATGGGCGCAGGGACTAAATTTGGAGTGACTTGACCAGGTCATTCTCTTTAGTCCTGCAGTCAGTCCTATTGAACCGTCTTATGGTGAGCAGGCAGGCAATACGGATTGCTAGCAGTCCTACTGCATCATCTTCTGCCGGGCAGCCATGAGATGTGGATGGCATGCAGTCCTTCTGCACCGTCTGCTGCCAGCCAAAGATGTAAAAGATAGATGGAGTGGATCAAAACAAGAAATAGACCAGATTTGTTTTGTATTCATTTGCTTCCCCCCCTCCCCTGTCTAGGGGACTCATTCCTCTAGGTCACACTGCAGTCACTCACAGAGAAGGTGCAGCGAGGTAAATCTAGCCATGTATCAATCAGAGGCCAGGCTAACCTCCTTGTTCCAATAAGAACAATAACTTAGGTGCACCATTTCTTATTGGAACCCTCCGTGAAGTCCTGCCTGAAATACTCTTTGATGTAAAGCCACCCTGTTTGTTGATTTTAGCTCCCTGAAGCCAACCCTGTAAGCCATGTCGTCAGTCGCCCCTCCCTCCGTCAGAGCAACGGCAGACAATCATTCCGCGCCTTTTTTCTGTGCGGACGCCATACCAAGGCAAGCATGGAGGCCGCTCAGCTCACTTTGGCAATTAGGAGCACATTAAACACCACACGCATTATCCAGCAGTATATGCAGCACCAGAACCTGGCAGAGCGATACCGGGCGAGGAGGTGACGTCAGCGCGGTCATGTGAGTGATCAGGACATGGACACAGATTTCTCTGAAAGCATGGGCCCTGCCAATGCATGCATCATGGTGCTAATGGGGCAGGTTCATGCTGTGGAATGCCGATTCTCGGCTTGGGAAACAAGCACAGACTGGTGGGACCGCATAGTGTTGCAGGTCTGGGACAATTCCCAGTGGCTGCGAAACTTTCACATGCGTAAGGGCACTTTCATGGAACTTTGTGACTTGCTTTCCCCTGCCCTGAGGCGCATGAATACCAAGATGAGAGCAGCCCACACAGTTGAGAAGCGAGTGGCGATAGCCCTGTGGAAGCTTGCAACGCCAGACAGCTACCGGTCAGTTGGGAATCAATTTGGAGTGGGCAAATCTACTGTTGGGGCTGCTGTGATGCAAGTAGCCCATGCAATCAAAGATCTGCTGATATCAAGGGTAGTGACCCTGGGAAATGTGCAGGTCATAGTGGATGGCTTTGCTGCAGTGGGATTCCCTAACTGTGGTGGGGCCATAGATGGAACCCATATCCCTATCTTGGCACCGGAGCACCAAGCCGGCATAAACCGCAAGAGGTACTTTTCAGTAGTGCTGCAAGCTCTGGTGGATCACAAGGGACGTTTCACCAACATCAACGTGGGATGGCCGGGAAAGGTACATGACTCTCGCATCTTCAGGAACTCTGGTCTGTTTCAAAAGCTGCAGGAAGGGACTTTATTCCCAGACCAGAAAATAACTGTTGGGGATGTTGAAATGCCTATATGTATCCTTGGGGACCCAGCCTACCCCTTAATGCCATGGCTCATGAAGCCGTACACAGGCAGCCTGGACAGTAGTCAGGAGCTGTTCAACTACAGGCTGAGCAAGTGCAGAATGGTGGTAGAATGTGCATTTGGACGTTTAAAGGCGCGCTGGCGCAGTTTACTGACTCGCTTAGACCTCAGCGAAACCAATATTCCCACTGTTATTACTGCTTGCTGTGTGCTCCACAATATCTGTGAGAGTAAGGGGGAGACGTTTATGGCAGGGTGGGAGGTTGAGGCAAATCGCCTGGCTGTTGGTTATGCGCAGCCAGACACCAGGGCGGTTAGAAGAGCACAGGAGGGCGCGGTACGTATCAGAGAAGCTTTGAAAACCAGTTTCATGATGGGCCAGGCTACGGTGTGAAAGTTCTGTTTGTTTCTCCTTGATGAAACCCCCCGCCCCTTGGTTCACTCTACTTCCCTGCAAGCTAACCACCCTCCCCTCCTCCCTTTAATCATTGCTTGCAGAGGCAATAAAGTCATTGTTGCTTCACATTCATGCATTCTTTATTCATTCATCACACAAATAGGGGGACGACTACCAAGGTAGCCCAGGAGGGGTGGTGGAGGAGGGAAGGAAAATGCCACACAGCACTTTAAAAGTTTACAACTTTAAAATTTATTGAATGCCAGCCTTCTTTTTTGGGGGGGGGGCAATTCTCTGTGGCGGAGTGGCTGGTTGGCCGGTTCTTGGGCATCTGGGTGTGGAGGCTATGGAACTTGGAGAGGAGGGCGGTTGGTTACACAGGGGCTGTAGTGGCAGTCTGTGCTCCAGCTGCCTTTGCTGCAGCTCAACCATACACTGGAGCATACTGGTTTGGTCCTCCAGCAGCCTCAGCATTGAATCCTGCCTCCTCTCATCACGCTGCCGCCACATTTGAGCTTCAGCCCTGTCTTCAGCCCGCCACCTCTCCTCCCGGTCATTTTGTGCTTTCCTGCACTCTGACATTATTTGCCTCCACGCATTTGTCTGTGCTCTGTCAGTGTGGGAGGACAGCATGAGCTCAGAGAACATTTCATCACGAGTGCGTTTTTTTTTCTTTCTAATCTTCACTAGCCTCTGGGCAGGAGAAGATCCTGTGATCATTGAAACACATGCAGCTGGTGGAGGAAAAAAAAAGGGACAGCGGTATTTAAAAAGACACATTTTATAAAACAGTGGCTACAGTCTTTCAGGGTAAACCTTGCTGTTAACATTACATACATAGCACATGTGCTTTCATTACAAGGTCACATTTTGCCTCCCCCCACCGCGTGGCTACCCCCTCAACCCTTCCCCCTCCCCGTGGCTAACAGCGGGGAACATTTCTGTTCAGTCGCAGGCAAACAGCTCAGCAGGAACGGGCTCCTCTGAATGTCCCCTGAAGAAAAGCACCCTATTTCAACCAGGAGACCATGAATGATATCTCACTCTCCTGAGGATAACACAGAGAGATAAAGAACGGATGTTGTTTGAGCACCAGCAAACATACACTGCAATGCTTTGTTGTACAATGATTCCCAAGTACGTGTTACTGGCCTGGAGTGGTAAAGTGTCCTACCATGAAGGACGCAATAAGGCTGCCCTCCCCAGAAACCTTTTGCAAAGGCTTTGGGAGTACATCCAGGAGAGCTGCGAATGCCAGGGCAAATTAATCCTTTCACATGCTTGTTTTTAAACCATGTATAGTATTTTAAAAGGTACACTCACCGGAGGTCCCTTCTCCGCCTGCTGGGTCCAGGAGGCAGCCTTGGGTGGGTTCGGGGGATACTAGCTCCAGGTCCAGGGTGAGAAACAGTTCCTAGCTGTCGGGAAAACCGGTTTCTCCGCTTGCTTGCTCTGAGCTATCTACAACCTCCTCCTCATCATCATCTTCTTCGTCCCCAAAACCTGCTTCCGTGTCGCCTCCATCTCCATTGAAGGAGTCAAACAACACGGCTGGGGTAGTGGTGGCTGAACCCCCTAAAATGGCATGCAGCTCATCATAGAAGTGGCATGTTTGGGGCTCTGACCCGGAGCGGCCATTCACCCCTCTGGTTTTCTGGTAGGCTTGCCTCAGCTCCTTAAGTTTCACGCGGCGCTGCTTCGGATCCCTGTTATGGCCTCTGTCCTTCATGCCCTGGGAGATTTTGACAAAGGTTTTGGCATTTCGAAAACTGGAACAGAGTTCTGATAGCACGGATTCCTCTCCCCATACAGCGATCAGATCCCGTACCTCCCATTCAGTCCATGCTGGAGCTCTTTTGCGATTCTGGGACTCCATCATGGTCACCTCTGCTGATGAGCTCTGCATGGTCACCTGCAGCTTGCCACGCTGGCCAAACAGGAAATGAGATTCAAAAGTTCGCAGTTCTTTTCCTGTCTACCTGGCCAGTGTATCTGAGTTGAGACCGCTGTCCAGAGCGGTCACAATGGAGCACTCTGGGATAGCTCCCGGAGGCCAATACTGTCGAATTGTGTCCACAGTACCCCAAATTCGAGCCGGCAAGGCCGATTTAAGCGCTAATCCACTTGTCAGGGGTGGAGTAAGGAAATCGATTTTAAGAGCCCTTTAAGTCGAAATAAAGGGCTTCATCATGTGGACGGGTGCAGGTTTACATCGATTTAACGCTGCTAAATTCGACCTAAAGTCCTAGTGTAGACCAGGGCTTAGTCTGTATCCACAAAAATGAGGAGGAGTCTGGTGGCACCTTAAAGACTAACAGAAGTAGGCTCCTCACTAGGCTGCTCTTAAACCAAACTAAATGTATATTAGCATACCTAGAAGCAAATTAAATGGCAAAGATATACTTAGCAAGCACACAAAAAAAACTCTCAGGCAAAAGTGAGCATAGCCTCATAAGAACATAAACCGATTATCTTGGTTGCCTATGTTGCTCACAGCTATCAAAAAGTGACCCTGTACAACAAAGGAGAACAGAGAGCAAGTTCTTTTTAGCAAGTGCTTCTTTCCTTTTAATCCTAATTAGCAGCTTCTATTCCAGGAGATACCAGCATGTATAAAGTAGCACTACATGTCAGAAGGTTCATTAAGACCTTGTTTGTTTACTTAAACAAGGGTTGAAAATGTTTATAGAAGTAAAGTGGTATGGCACATTGATGTGCATAGCAATCTTTAGGTATGAATGCCCATAAACTGAAAATTATGTTCTCCCAGTATAATGTCACTGGAAGTTTGAATTCAGATTTGCTCGAGCGTGACTCTTAGGCTTCTAAGCCCATCCTTACATGGGGCTGCTGTGTGTTGAGGGCTGCTCTGTTACAAGTTGAGACTAGTCCACAGCTGTTCTAGGGCTGTTTTCTCTAACTTACTTTTTATGCTACCAGGGACTACTGACTGTGTCTTTACCTACCTATTGTAATGTAGGGTAAGAACCACATCTTAATATAAAACACTCCAATTATGTTCTCTTTTTGCTTGAGCCATTTTCTGCCTGCTTATTTCAACTTAAACGCAACATCTTATGTTCTGGGCCCATGGACAATCTTTATAAAACATAATGCATAACAGTCGTCTCAAGCTTCCACAGCTTGAAACAGGGTCTCCCGCCACCCCTGCCTAAATAATCATACCCAAATTATGGGAGAATAGATGAATGAATCAATATTATCCAAAGGCCGGCAAATCCAAGCTTTGGCGAATGGATGGGAGAAGCAAAATTCCACCATTGATAATCCTTTCCTGAAACAGCTTTATCGTTTGTAGAGAGGTCTCCAAGGTAACCAGGACTCTACATATTTCACGGCTTTATAAATTGAAGTCAACACGTTAAAACTGTACTCAGAAATTAACTAGAGGCCAGTCAGAGCATGGAGCAGAAGTGTTGTCTGCGAATCTGTAGCAATAACAGGAATCCACAAAGCAGATGATCAGACACTTGACACAGTGTATCCCAGACTGTGCATGTAAAAATGTCTATTGAAGCACTGTCAGTGTTGGAGGTATGCATGTGACTTCTAGGATTTTTTTTTAAAAGGCCCCAGAGGCGATCCCGGCAATTACAGGCCAGTAAGCCTAACTTCAGTACCAGGCAAATTGGTTGAAACTGTAGTAAAGAACAGAATTATCAGACACATAGATGAACACGATTTGTTGGGAAAGAGTCAACATGGTTTTTGTAAAGGGAAATCATGCCCCATTAATTGACTAGAATTCTTTGAAAGGGCCAACAAGCATGTGGACAACGGTAATGCAGTGTATAAAGTGTACATAGATTTTCAGAAAGCCTTTGACAAGGTCCCTCACTAAAGGCTCTTAAGCAAAGTAAGTTGTCATGGGATAAGAGGGAAGGTAGTTTCATGGATCAGCAACTGGTTAAAATATAGGAAACAAAGGGTAGGAATAAATGGACAGTTTTCAGATTTGAGAGGGGTAAATAGTGGTGTCCCCCAGGGATTTGTACGGAGACCAGTCCTATTCAACATATTCATAAATTATCTGGAAAAAGGGGTAAACAGTGAGGTGGCAAAATTTGCAGATGATACAAAATTGCTCAAGACAGTTAATTCCGAAGCAGACTACCAAGAGTTACAAAGGGACCTCACAAAACTGGATGACTGGGCAACAAAATGGCAGATGAAATTCAGTGTTAATATAGGCAAAACATATTATATTGGAAAACATAATCCCAACTATACGTATAAAATGATGGGATCTAAATTAGCTATTACCACTCAAGAAAGAGATCTTGGAGTCATTGTGGATAGTTCTCTGAAAACATCCACTCAATATGCAGTGGCAGTTAAAAAAGTGAACAGAATGTTGGGAATCATGAAGAAAGGGATAGATAGAAAATATCATATTGCCTCCATATAAATCCGTGGTATGCGCACATCTTGAATACTGTGTACAGATCTGGTTGCCCTGTCCCAAAAAAACATATATTGGAATTAGAAAAGTTACAGAAAAGGGCAACAAATTATTAGGGGCATGGAGCAGCTTCCATATGAGAAGAGATTAATAAAACTGGGACTTTTCAGCTTGGAAAAACGATGAGTAAGGGGGGAAATGATAGAGGTCTATAAAATCATGACTGGTGTGGAGAAAGTAGATCAGGAATAAGAACTAGAGGTCACCAAATGAAATTAATAGGCAGCAGGTTTCAAACAAACAAAAGGAAGTTTTTCTTCACACAGTGCAGTTAACTTGTGGAATTCTTTGCCAGAGGATGTTGTGAAGGCGAAGACTATAACAAGGTTCAAAAAAGAACTAGATAAGTTCTTGGAGGGTAGGTCCATCAGTGGCTATTAGCCAGACTGGGCAGGGATGGTGTCCCTAGCCTCTGCTTGCCAGAAGCTAGGAATGGGCAACGGGATGGATCACTTGGTGATTACCTGTTCTGTTCATTCCCTCTGAAAGCCCCTGGCATTGGCCACTGTCAGAAGACAGGATATGGGGCTAGATGGACTTTTGGTCTGACCCAGTACGGCCGTTTTTATGTTCTTATGTTTTGTGCTGCTCCTGGTGGAGCATAACAGAACACTGTCCCTTGCACTGGGCTCATGATTTAGCAACTATTGAACCCTTAGATATAAACTCTTAGGGGCAGGGATTGTCACTGTGTGTGTGTGTCATAAATATAAAGGGAAGGGTAAACCCCTTTAAAATCCCTCCTGGCCAGGAAAAAAAAAACTTCTCACCTGTAAAGAGAAAAGGAGTACTTGTGGCACCTTAGAGACTAACCAATTTATTCGTGAGCTACAACTCACTTCATCGGATGCATACCGTGGAAACTGCAGCAAACTTCATATACACATAGAGAACATGAAACAATACCTCCTCCCACCCCACTGTCCTGCTGGTAATAGCTTATCTAAAGTGATCATCAAGTTGGGCCATTTCCAGCACAAATCCAGGTTTTCTCACCCTCCACCCCCCCACACACAAACTCACTCTCCTGCTGGTAATAGCCCATCCAAAGTGACAACTCTCTACACAATGTGCATGATAATCAAGTTGGGCCATTTCCTGCACAAATCCAGGTTCTCTCACCCCCCTCCAAAAAACACACACACAAACTCACTCTCCTGCTGGTAATAGCTCATCCAAAGTGACCACTCTCCCTACAATGTGCATGGTAATCAAGGTGGGCCATGTCCAGCACAAATCCAGGCTTTCTCACCCCCCCCCTTTTTTTTCTGGGACACACACACACCCACCCACCCACCCACCCCCCTCTGCCGGCAATAGCTCATCCAAACTGACCACTCTCCAAATTTAAATCCAAGTTTAACCAGAACGTCTGGGGGGGGGGGTAGGAAAAAACAAGGGGAAATAGGCTACCTTGCATAATGACTTAGCCACTTCCAGTCTCTGTTTAAGCCTAAATTAATAGTATCCAATTTGCAAATGAATTCCAATTCAGCAGTTTCTCGCTGGAGTCTGGATTTGAAGGTTTTTGTTTTAAGATAGCGACCTTCATATCTGTGATTGCGTGACCAGAGAGATTGAAGTGTTCTCCGACTGGTTTATGAATGTTATAATTCTTGACATCTGATTTGTGTCCATTTATTCTTTTACGTAGAGACTGTCCAGTTTGACCAGTGTAAATGGCAGAGGGGCATTGCTGGCACATGATGGCATAGATCACATTGGTGGATGTGCAGGTGAACAAGCCTCTGATAGTGTGGCTGATGTTATTAGGCCCTGTGATGGTGTCCCCTGAATAGATATGTGGGCACAGTTGGCAACGGGCTTTGTTGCAAGGATAAGTTCCTGGGTTAGAGGTTCTGTTGTGTGGTATGTGGTTGTTGGTGAGTATTTGCTTCAGGTTGCGGGGCTGTCTGTAGGCAAGGACTGTCCTGTCTCCCAAGATTTGTGAGAGTGTTGGGTCATCCTTTAGGATAGGTTGTAGATCCTTAATAATGCGTTGGAGGGGTTTTAGTTGGGGGCTGAAGGTGACGGCTAGTGGCGTTCTGTTATTTTCTTTGTTAGGCCTGTCCTGTAGTAGGTAACTTCTGGGAACTCTTCTGGCTCTATCAATCTGTTTCTTCACTTCCGCATGTGGGTATTGTAGTTGTAAGAAAGCTTGACAGAGATCTTGTAGGTGTTTGTCTCTGTCTGAGGGGTTGGAGCAAATGCGGTTGTATCACAGAGCTTGGCTGTAGAAGATGAATCGTGTGGTGTGGTCATAACTATTTTACATTTGGGGACAATGTATACCTTCAGATCAGCGGCACTGCTATGGGTACCCGCATGGCCCCACAGTATGCCAACATTTTTATGGCTGATTTAGAACAACGCTTCCTCAGCTCTCGTCCCCTAAAGCCCCTACTCTACTTGCGCTATATTGATGACATCTTCATCATCTGGACCCATGGAAAAGATGGAATTCCACCATGATTCCCTTGAGGAATTCCACCATGATTTCAACAACTTCCATCCCACCATCAACCTCAGCCTGGTCCAGTCCACACAAGAGATCCACTTCCTGGACACTACAGTGCTAATAAACAATGGTCACATAAACACCACCCTATACCGGAAACCTACTGACCGCTATTCCTACCTACATGCCTCCAGCTTTCACCCTGACCACACCACACGATCCATCGTCTACAGCCAAGTTTAGTTTACAATGACAGATAGGAATACCACTACTATGAAAAAACACTAGGTCAGCATATTTGAATATTTTAAACCAATATTGGTAATTGCTTTTCTGTCAAAGTATTGAGCAGAAATAGTTTATTGGCTTAGTTTACACATTTAGTTTGTGGAAGGGATTTTCATGTTCCAGACAACTTAAAATAAAGAGGCATCTTACTAAAGGTTCATACTAGGGAAAAATAGAGAAGTGTATCTAATTTCCTGTCTCTTTCTATGTTGAACTGGAAACATATTATTTGCCTTTCTTTAGTTGCAGACGTTTAATGCCTCTGGACCCTGCAAAGATGTTCAAGACTTGACAAATGGTGTTGCAATGGCACAGGTACTTCATCAAATGTAAGTTGACAGTTAAGTTCAAAAAGTATATATCAAATTACTCTATGATCTTATTTACTCTTTTACCATAGTACGAGATATTCAGAATAACAAAGTATATCTTCCTAGAAAATGTTACATATCTCAACTTGTATGATATGGGTGTTGTAACTGAGCGAAAAAGATGCCTTTATGGTGTCACAGTGGGGTTGATACTGACTGAATATCAACAACATGATAGAGTGGATGGTTTGGAGTAATTTCTCCACCCTCTTCTCCTCTGAGCTTTTAGTTTGGTTTTTTTAGTATAAGCATAGCTGAAGCACAGATTTTCCCTTCTGTCCCATAGATTGTTCAGAACTAGTTTGCGATGGAAAATTGATTTGTTACAGAATATGTTTGCAGTATTGTTGTAGTTGTGTTGGTCTCAGGATATGAGAGAGACAAGATGGGTGAGTTAATATCTTTTATTGGCCCAATTTCTGTTGGTGAAATAGAGAAGCTTTTGAGCTCCAAAGAGCTCTTCTTCAGGAGTTTGAAAGCTTGTCTCTTTCACCAACAGAAGTTGGTCCAATAAAAGATATTAACTCACCCACCTTGTCTCTCTTATTACAGAATAGTCTAATGGGAAAAGGTTTTGGGAGCATACATTGAATCTTTGTGTCTTGTTCATGGTGGAAAAAATGATATGGAATACAAACATTAGGATCATCTCTGTTCTCTTTTCTGTTTGTGTCTTCATGAATTGTTTTTGTTTTCTCAGTTAATTAATTGGGACAAACTATCCCTAAATTCCCAATAGCAGTACTCATGGAACTAGATGCAGGTCAGAATGTGCAAGGAGTACAAGATCATAATTAATTTCTCTTGACACCATTTTCATGGATATCAGTGCTTGAGTCCTTGCTCTACTTTCTTTTTAGAGAGAGGAACTGGAAATTCAGCCTACATGTCTTTGTGTAGTACTGCTATTGGGTTTGCCTAACTCCTTGACCCTTATGTTTTATGGGTAATTGGGAGCTTTTATAGTTCAAGTACTGAAGCGGTCATGGGAAAACCCCTATTTAAAAATGGGAGGGATATTGAAAATATTTTTCTGTCCTTCTGCTAAGATTACAACAGTGAATTGGGATTAGAATGGCGGAGTGGAGTCAAACACTAGTGGACATGTCACTTTGGTGGCATGCACACTGTTTGAAACTGCAGTCAGCTCAGACACAAGATCATAATATCATACTGTCCCTGAAATAATGTTATGCCTCAACTCAGCATTGTGACTTTACTGCTGGCTCAGATACGAAAAGAACGGTTTAATGCGGAGCCATATACTGTTTAAAAACACAGTTTTGGTGATTAGCAAGTTGATAAGTGTAAGCAGGTGTCTTTCCCAACTTGCTCCAAAACACACTACACACATGTTATATAAGGGCAAAGATAACCACCTGCTTAGGGTTTGGCTTTAACAAAATGATTCAAAGTGAAGTTACACAACTTTAAGCCCAAAATTACTCCTTCGGTTTGACTGCTCTTAGGGTTGCTCCCCGAGGACTGGTTAGCCTGGATCCTCTGACCAAAGGGACAGCACCCACTTCTGTATCTTGGCTGGGTTAACAAACTGCACCTACCACAATCAGCAGAGATTAGTTAGCGTCTTCCTGCTGTAACTACATCCTCACAGTTTGACAACGAACCATTGATAACTGCTCTTTGAGTACGGTGTCTCAGCCAGTTCTTCACCCACTTTATAGTAGTTTCTTCTCAACCACATTTCCCTAGTTTGCTTATGAGAACATCTTGTGGGACTGTGACAAGAGCCTTACTAAAATCAAGATGCGTCATGTATACTGTTTCCCCCAGCATGGTAGGCCAGTGACCCTGTCAAAGAAAGAAATTCAGTTGGTTTGGCATGATTTGTTTTTGACAAACCCATGCTGGCTATTCCTTATAACACTGTTATTCTCCAAGTGCTTACAAATTGATTGTTTAATAACTTATTCCAATATTGTTAAATGGTTCCATTGGTAAAGTAATAGCATGCATATGGACTGGCCTTTAAAGTCTCTCAAAGTCTCTTAATGAGAGCAAGATCCATTCAGTGGGACAACTTTATATTAGTGGCTCTGAAAAGAAATAGAAAAAGTTATGTAAAATGACAATCTAGAACAAATAACTTTTTCTTTCCTAATTCCATTGACTAATTAAACTGCTATAGGATAAGTGTTTAAATATGTTTACTCTAACTGTAATTGCTCTAGCTGGTTTTTGTCAGTTCAGATTTTTTTTAAATTGTTTATTCTAAACAGAAACATGATTTTTTTTGTCTGATGTTACAAAGCACAAAAACTAGGCACAGTAAAGAAATATTTTAGATATTTGTGTTTTAATTCACTATATTCTTGAAGCCTCAAAATTTCTTCTGCCCTGCAGAGTGGAGTGTCTTCTAAGGAATCTCCTTCCTTCGAAATTTTTAAGGTCAGGCTTGACAAAGCCCTGGCTGGGATGATTTAGTTGGGGATTGGTCCTGCTTTGAGCAGAGGGTTGGACTAGATGACCTCCTGAGGTCCCTTCCAACCCTGATATTCTGTGATTCTCTGATACCTAGCTTCCATGTCTTGTTCAGTAGAATTCACTCTCCAGGACAGAAAATTTCCAAGAATGTACCTCTTCAGATACTGTAGTGAATTTTCTAATATAAAACTAATGCTGGAGGTCTGATGTCTTATTTGAATTATGCCATTTTAATGTTTAGTAAATACATTTTATTTTTATTCTAGAGATGTTGCCTGGTTTGATGAATCATGGCTAAGCCGTATTAAAGAAGATGTTGGTGACAATTGGAGAATAAAGGTACCAAAAATGAAAGTTGGCAAAAGCTATTTGCAGTTGCTTAGGATGATTTTTCCTGAGTTTATCTAATATTACTATGTTGTAGTGTTGGGTGTGTCTGTGTGTGTCTGTGTGTGTGTGTGTGTGTGTGTGTGTGTGTCAAAAAGAGCAATAATTAACACATATATTCAAATTATATGTAACCGACTTGAACATATTTTACTATGATCTATGCTTCACATGCAGTTCCTTTCTCATCTTAATTTTGTCCCAGCCTCATTAAATATTTTTGTCATAAAACTACAGTGTACATTTTTTTTAAATGAAAAATAAAATGCAGTCAGATTATACTTTTGTTTTTTATCAGAGAAAAGTATCTATTCTTAATAGTAGCATATAACCAATGTTATCTTTTATACACTGTTAGGCCAGTAATCTGAAAAAGGTTCTGCAAGGAATTATGGACTACTATCATGAGGTATGGAAAAAGCAGCAGTTTTGTTGTTTTTGTTCATATAACACATAAGGATTGGTCTTTTTTGCTAAAGTTAATCCTGACTCTAGAATCATACTTACCTGTTCCTATAATGATACTCTTTTTGTGAAATGTATGTTTATCGCGTGGTATAAATGAAAATTCTCTCAATATAGAAATACTGAGGCCGCGTGTAAAACTTGTTTGGGTGGAGTGATGGGTATTTCTCAAGCATGCTATGACTTGACCAAGTAATAGAAACTCTGTAGAACTCAACACTGTGAATTTACACTGTCTAGTCCATTATGTTTTTAGCAGCAGACATGTTCAGCCAGCTGCAAATGAAATTCTCCACAACCTGGTTCTGCCTCTTTACTACGACATTAATGATTGCACATCCTGCAGAAACATGCTTGCTGCCATATAAGAAGAAAGTGAGGCTTTTGATATTGCATATTTATAAAAGCATCCTTTTGTGGAAAAGTATGCGACCTTATTTGGCTTTAAAAGCTAACTAGAGCTAGGCCTTATAACTATTTGGATGAGAAATCCCAGGAGGGGAGAGAACATCCTGTGAAACAATTTGTGCTGCTGCTCTTAGGTTCTGCAAATAGAAAAAACTGATTCTCTTAGCTTCATGGGTAGCCTGAAAGCTTTTAATATTTTGCGTGGTTTTTTTTTTTTTGAAAGAAGCAAGGATAATCTTATTTGATATTTATTCACTTAGTTACTTTTCTCCACAGTACGCTTTCAAAATCAGTATTTATTTTTGCCAGAATCCACTTACTCATTGGATAATTTTGCTTTACTCGTGACTGAGAGATAGTCACTTCTATTCAAAGCTCCTTATTGTCACTTTCCAAAGCAATCTCTTGGGCTAAAATTTCAAATCTCTGTTCTAAGACTCAACGCAAATTGTTCTGGAAAACTTGCAGGGAGGGGGCGAAAAAAAACTTGAATAAATTGATCAGACACTTAAATAAATGCACATTCAGGTTTTGACAAAATAATAATTTGATCACAGTACTTTTTCTGTTAGATTGTTAAGAAAAGGATACTAAATGACAACTGTTAATACACCACCCAACCTTGAGCCTTGAATTGCTATAAAGTGAGGCAGTTTAAAGTTAAGATTCCCACAATAACCCTAATTCTGCCTGCTTGAACGCTTTTTTTTTTTAAACAAAAAGATATTTCATTCTGTGATTATGTGCAAGATAACCAGCTTCCATTTGACAAACACAATATAATAATGAAAACAAACAACTTTTTTATGTCCTTCTCTCCCACTAAGATTGTCAATTGTGTTTATCTAATACAGCTATCACCAACCAGTCGATCGTGATCGACTGGTCTATCCTGGAGGATCTCCCAGTCGATCACAATCTCCAGTGTGCAGCTGGGCTGCTGCCAAGATAGGCTCCCTGCTGCCCCGGCCCCACGCCGCTCCTGGAAGCGGCCAGCGCAGCCTGGGGGTGGGGGGTCAGGGGTCTCCCGCCACACGCTGCTCCTGCCTGTAAGCACTGTCCCCACAGCTCCCTTTGGCTGGGAATGGGGAGCTGTGGGGGCGGTGCCTGCAGAGGGGGCATCACACACAGCCACATGCTCCCTGCCCCCAGGGGCTGCATTGGCCCTTTCCAGGAGTGGCATGGGGCCAAGGTAGGCAGAGAGCCTGCCTTAGTGGCAGCCATGCTGCGCCACTGACCGGGAGCCATTGGAGATAAGTGCTGCCCCACGGGAGGTTGCACCCCAGCCCTGAGCCCCCTCCTGGAGCCAGCACCCCGAGTCCCTTCTTGCACCCTGAACCCCCTCCTGCACCCTAAGCCCCAGCCCTGACCCTCCTCCCAGGATGAGCACCTCCACCCCTTCCTGCATCCCAGCCCTGACCCACCTCCCAGAGCCAGCACCCCGAATCCCCTCCTACACCCCAACACTCTGCCCCAGTCTGGAGCCCCCTCCTGCACCCAAACTCCCTCCCAGAGCTTGCACTCCTCACCCCCTCCTGCATCCCAACCCTCTGCCCCAGGCTCAGCCTAGAGCCCCCTCACACATTGTGAAACTCTCGGCCCCAGCCCAGAGCCCTCATCCCTTCCCGAACCCCAACCCCCTGCCCCAGCCTGGTGAAAGCGAGTGAAGCTGTGGGAGAGCGAATGAGGGGGAGGGCGGGGTGGAATGGAGTGAGTGGGATGGGACTTTGGGGAAGGGACGGGGCCTCAGGGAGCGGGCAGGGTAGATCGTGGGTTGACCTTAAATTCAAAAAGTGATCTTGGGTGTAAAAAGGTTGGAGACCATTGATGTAAAATGTAGAAACAGTATTTTGTATTACTGCTCACCTGTTCCAGGAACATGTAACTAGTGATCATATAATACTTATGTGCAGGGGGCTGAGCAGGTATAAAACCCCTGAATTTTGTGCAGTTAGTGCATTGCTATTGCATATCCATTTTAAGGAACTCATCACCGTAGAATCTAGGTGTAATGTAGGCCTTTTTGTATTAACATATAGTATGGCACATTTTCATGGGTGGTGTATATGTGTTTTGGGTGCGTGGTTTTTTTTTTTTTTAGGGGGTTTTCCTGGAGATACTGCTTTAAAGCTATACATCCCTCCAGCTGTTTTGTTTTTCTAGGCCTTATCAAATTTCTTACTATTTTTCTTCATAGTCTTATTTCCTTAATTCAGTATTGCTATCTGAGTATGTTACCATTAGCAAAAGGCTGGGTGACAGACTAAGTAGTTCTTCTGTGTATAGTAACTCAAAGTGGTGTCTAGGGTCTTTCCTCCTCTGTCTCCAAAGATCATATTTACCTCCAGTAATATTTCCAGTTTTTTTGTCCAGACTGTGTTTCCCAGGCCAGATCTTTTTTTGCATGATAGATTAATATGTATATGGATGCTAAATCTTCATCATGCATATAATTGAAATGCCAAACTTATCTTTTATATTTTGCAGTTTTTAGGCCAGCAGATTTCAGAAGAACTTGTTCCTGACTTAAATCAGATATCTGAACATTCAGATCCTACAGAGCTGGGCAGGTTACTGCAGCTTATTTTAGGTTGTGCAGTCAACTGTGAAAAGAAACAAGGTACATGCTGTTTTCACCTGTTGAAACTATACCTAGGAACAACCTCCTGAGGCAACCCTTACTGTAGGAAATAGCAAATAGTAGCACACATACAGAATAAGATGGAATTGATGTCACATTTAAAAAATACTTTCTGTTCCTGAATCAAACAGTAGGTTTTAGCCTCTTTCTGCTAATGTGTTATACAATATTATTATCATAAACTCTTTGAAATTGGAGTTTGTGAAAACTAATAATAACTTTAGAAAGTGTCTGCATTCAGGTTCTTAGCTTGGCGTCAAATATTTTTTGTTAAAAGTGAACTGGAAAGTGACTTTTACATTTATTACTTATACTTTATAAAATCCTGGATTGATAACAAAATATGTGCCCAAGCATAAAATTTACAAATGAATAACTTAAACTATTGGTTTTAAAATGTATCTCTTATTTATCTGTAAAGGTCTAAGATGATTGCTTTTTGGTTGTTAATGCCCACATAAGCACCCATTACAGTGCAGGAAAACGCTTTGATCATTAATTAAATGACTTTTTTTTATTGAAAGTCTCTTTTGCATCAGTGATTATTTAGCAAAGTGGTATCATCTTGCATTGAGAATTAAAACATTTAGTGATGACATTTCATCTACCACGGTTCGTGTGCTATCTCAGTGACAAGTGTTTCTCCACCAAAAAATTTGAAAACTCAAACAAACCAAATAAAGCTGACACAGTAGGGTCAAATGTAAACTGGCAAAACTTTGGAAATGTAGATATTTAAAGGCTTTTCACTCCTCTGTACATACTGTAAATTTTAGAAGTACTCATAGTAAATAAGGTGTTAAATTGTTCTAATATGTCATGTGTTGTAAAATTTACAACTTTCATGCTGGAATGAAAAGCCTTAGTTTGAATTTTGGTCTCCTGTGAGTTTAAATGAAGCCCTTCTGTCTTAAATAGTAGTTTAATTTTGTGTTGTGAAATGGTGTAAATAGAAACTACAGCTTTTGCAATGCATAACATAAGCTATCTGTGCTATAAAACAACAGGTGCCTTTGTGGAAAAAGTTGTATTGTAAAGCTTTAGATCTGGTCGGTCAGTCTTCTTTTTTCTTAGTTAGCAGTCAAAAACATTTTGCAGTAATATTCTAGTCCTAGTATGTTCAAAGGGCCAAATTTTCTCTTGGCTATGTGTCTACCTCGGAAGGAAAACTTTGTCCTTAATCTAATCTTGCAAACTTCCGTATGATACAACCCATTGAAATTATGTGAGTAAACGTATGGGAGAATTGGGCCTATGTATATAGGGCCTCACTCCATATTTACTAATATGTCAGCATCACTGAAACTATTCTTAATAAGAGCAATAACTTTTTTGGAAATGATTTGTCATAGAATTATCATGTTCTTTGTTACATTGATGTCTGCTTTGTGGAAAGGGCAGAACATATGCCACTTCAAGCCATTTTACGGTAAATGTTGTCATAAGTAAATTATTGCAAATACTTTTTCGCCATTACAGAACATATACAAAATATAATGACCCTAGAAGAGTCTGTTCAACATGTTGTTATGGCTGCTATTCAAGAGGTAAGTAATAATTCATGTATAAACAGGAAATCTTGAATATAAATATATAGAGCCAGATCTTTACACCCTGCCCCTCTTCCCTTTCCAGCTGTTTTGCATTGATCACCAGGAAAAAGGAACCAGAAAGCTTCCTTAAAGGCAGTTGGGCATTCCCCGTGTGTCTTGTAAACAGCTCTATGCTATCTGTTCTCAATTCAGCTCTTGTGCCAGAGCACACTTTGTGTTCTGGGGATCCTTACTTGAGTGTTGGTCCTTAGAGGGCTGTTAAAAGCAGATGGAAGTTAGGGCAGCCCTTAAACTGCTCTGACTTCTGCACGGGACCAGCTCTCCTGAACTTCTTTTTCCCATGGGACCTTACCTAGCAGTTCTCTAAGTTTGGTAAAGTCTGCTTCTTTGAAGTCTGTTTTACTTGGAGCTCTTTGATTTAATTGGGGTTGGTCCTGATTTAGTTGGGGTTGGTCCTGCTTTGAGCAGGGGGTTGGACGAGATGACCTCCTGAGGTCTCTTCCAACCCTAATCTTCTATGATTCTGCTAACACCTATCCTGCACTGAAAATATATCCAGTAATAAAACCTAATACAACTTTAGTTTCGATAGTTAAGAAACCAGTTGTGTTTAAGGGTACTAAGGTTTTGTGTGTAGGTAATAATTCTGCTAATCAGAATTTTGTTTACTACATATTTTGACCTATTGAACTTCTGGCTAAAGTCTGGGTCTAGTGCTATGACTTTTTTTTTTTTTTCTGAGTAAGAGGCAAAGCTTATTAGCTGTGGTAGTTGGCAAACACAGTATCCAGTACTCCATACTAGTCTTCCAGTTGTTCCCTGTATGACAATTTATCGAAGAAATATTGGAGTGTGACAGCTGCTAATGCTGATTAAACTCATTGGGTGGACATCTGTCCACACTGAAATTGATGAGAGTTTTGCCATTGATTTCAGTGGAGCCAAAATTTAACCCATAAAGTTACTACATCTGTTTTGTTAAAAGAACAGAGTACTTTCTCTGGCTACTGTAGATCTTGAATTAACAGTTAAGTGTAACAGTGTAATACTCAAATACTAATTGTCACAGTTTCAGGGCATCTGCATCTGTATTCCTCCTCCGTGGTCCACCAAGGGCATCCATTCCAGGCTCCCAACTATCACCTCTCTTGCATGAAGACCTGCATCTCTCTCTCTCTCCTGACTGGCCGTTCTTTCAGGCTTCATGGTTCCCTACCTATACTGTTATCCCCAGAAAGACAGGGTCTGCACTTCGTGTTTTTTCCCAGAAGTTATGACTAGTGCATGGCTTGTAATCATAAGTTACCACACAGCTCTTTCTTTAGTCTTAATGTGAAAGCATTACAGGGAAAACATATTAAACAATAAAAGAACCTTCATGCATGAAAAAGTTTACCAGTGGTTACCCCCAACTCCAGACTCAAGCTCTGATAGGTTTCAGTCCTTCAAAACTCACAACTGGGTTTTCTCTGTGGTTAAGAGTTCATAGCTTTCTCAGATTCAGAACCCTGGTTGGGAAGTTCACCATTTCTTAGTATACTTCGGGCCTTTCATCTCCTATCTCTGGTAACAGATAATCAGCAGACGTGGCACACTTCTTAGGGCATAGTTTCAGAAGGCTGAGTTTTTGCATAAGTGGAGGTGGGAATTTTCATTAACCTCTTCCTAGGTATTCCTCCGGAAATCCACTTCAAACTTGGTGTCCTAAAAGTCCATTCTTGTCTTGTCCATACATTTTCAATATAATCCTTTGTACTCCCAGGCCTCACATCACATCTCCCCCTTAGAAAAGTTATGTGCAGTCCTGGCTCACAATAATACATAAACCATTCATTTAATACAATGGACCCCTGTCAAGGTTCCTTCCCCACTCTGAACTCTAGGGTACAGATGTGGGGACCTGCATGAAAAGCCCCCTAAGCTTATTTTTATCAGCTTAGGTTAAAACTTCCCCAAGGTACAAACTATTTTACCTTTTGCCCTTGGACTTTATTGCTGCCACCACCAAGCATCTAACAAATATATAACCAGGAAAGAGCCCACTTGGAAACATCTTTCCGCCCCAAATCGTCCCCAAACCCTACACCCCTTTCCTGGGGAAGGTTTGATAAAAATCCTCACCAATTTGCATTGGTGAACACAGACCCAAACCCTCGGATCTTAAGAACAATGAAAAAGCAATCAGGTTCTTAAAAGAAGAATTTTAATTGAAGAAAAAGTAAAAAAATCACCTCTGTAAAATCAGGATGGTAAATACCTTACAGGGTAATCAGATTCAAAACATAGAGAGTCCCTCTAGGCAAAACCTTAAGTTACAAAAAGACACAAAAACAGGAATATCCATTCCATTCAGCACTGCTTAATTTATCAGCCATTCAAAGAAACCAGAATCTAATGCATATCTAGCTAGATTACTTACTAAGTTCTAAGACCCCATTCCTTTTCTGTTCCTGGCAAAAACAACACACAGACAGAGCAAACCTTTGTTTCTCCCCCCCTCCAGCTTTGAAAGTATCTTGTCTCCTCATTGGTCATTTTGGTCAGGTGCCAGAGAGGTTATCCTAGCTTCTTAACCCTTTACAGGTGAAAGGGTTTTTCCTCTGGCCAGGAGGGCTTTTAAAGGTGTTTACCCTTCCCTTTATATTTTGACACCCCCAAAGATACTTAACCTTAATTCAATAAGGTTTCCCAAGGATATGCAGGAAACTTCTGTATCTGTCCACTAACAACTACTGAAGTTAAATGGGGGAGAGGTGGTAAATCCAAGTTTTTATTCAATAACAGAAGCCACTAGCTCTATAGTAAAATAGTGCAAACAGATATAATGTATGTGGCATTTTTGTTTTGTTTTTTTTAGCTCATGAGCAAGGAAATACTGAGTTCTGTCACAAATGATACATCTGGTGAAATGGAGCAACAGGTAATTGCTTTATGTTCGTTATAATAGTCAAAGCAATGTTAAGAGTTTCAAAAATAATTTATTCACATCATGCTTGAAAATTCAGAGAGTAGACACAAAGGTGCCTCTCCCATCATCTTCAAAGAAAGACGTTTCAGTCCTTCATCTATACAAATTAACTTGCTTCTTGCTTTATACAGCCAGTGGTTTTTTCCTTCAGACCAGCTTACCAAAATCAATGCCCAGACTTGTATTTCACAAAAGGCAGAGCAACATGCTGTTGCTACCCTAGGAAGTTAGAGTAAATTTAACTCTTATCTTTCATTGTCTCCCATAGTGCAAGAGGTAGGTGAATGGCTGAGTAAAGCAGTGCACATAAACTTAGCTTTTTTTTAAAAGACGTGAAATGGCTGATCTTATCATCTCTGTTGCCTGAGTAGAGACTGCGGGAGGATATGACAGGAAGAGCAAGGAGTAAGGCTGCTATCAACCTCCATTTAGGTTAGAAAGTGCAGATGAGTACAGATACTGCAGAGAGATCCTGGAAAATATTTGAGTTGTATGTGATCCCAAACCCAGAGTTCTGTTCTTGAAGTTATAATTATCATTAATTTAAAAGCACTCCCCAAGAAAGAGCTCAGATGTTTCCCCTATGATGACATTGACCTTCCAGTTGCTGTCTGAGGAAGGATGGTCAGTAGCCTGGTTGCTTGTCTTGTATGCTGGAGTCTCGGGTTCAGTTCTCTGCCCTGCTGCAGATTCTCTCTGACCTTAGGCAAGCAAGTCACTTCGAGTACGTCTACACTGGAAGAAAAAAAAAAAGCAAGCAAATGAAAACAAACACTTCTGTGGCAGCAAATCTCAGAACCTGGTTCTACAGTTTTTTCTGTCTGTTTTTGCAGTATAGATGTGCCTTACTCTCTCTCTCTCTCTCTCTCTCTGTCATATCTATCTTACATGTCACTCCTTGTACAGACAGGGAGCATATAAAATAATCTTAATTTCCATACATCTAACTTGCATTAAATCTTTTTTTTTTCTTTTTTTTCTTAAGATGAAAAGAGCCCTGGAACACCTTCAAGAAGCACTAGCAGAAAAAGAAGAACTGAAGCAAAGATGTCAAGAACTAGACCTGCAGGTGAGGAGACACACACTTTTTCAAATATGTGACATCAAGAAATAGAAGCTCTGTTAAACAGTTGCAAAATGCAATGTCTTTAGAGGTTAAATTTCACCTATAAATTTTTTGTTCTTTCAGTTTGTACTGAAACAAAACTTCCACACTCTGAAATGCTTCATATATGCTATTGTTGGAAATATTATCCTTTAATGTAAATCCATGCTCAACTCCCCTGTGACTATTGGAAAATATATTGCTAACCCATAGTAGGAAAGATTTCTTGGCATAATAACTTGATATCTTGCAGTTAGTAAGCAGTCGTTGCAATCATGTAACTATGAATAGTAAAAATTATTATAAAAATGTTCCATAGTTTATTTTCAGCTAACAATAGCTTTAGCCCTTTTAAAAATATATTAAGAACCAATTCATTATAATGGACTGATTGCATTCACTGAAGGTGAAATAAAGCCATTTTCAGTAGGAAGCAGATGAAGAAAGTCTGTAATCAAGTAACTTTTTATCTCACTTGTTTGTAGAGTTTCAATATGGGGCATATTTTAACAGTTTTCTATATGGTGGTATTAACTTCAACTCACAAATCAGTAAAGTCGAGCTGAGGTGAGGTAATCCTTCTCCCCTGCATGATAGTGTTCCCATTCTCTTTCTGTTATTTAAGGTTCCACCTGCAGCTTTCTTTCTAAAACCAAACTTTCAGGGGTCTGTAATTCTGAAACTTGATATAAGAGGCCTCACCCTGAAAATGTGTTTTGCTCAGTGGTCAAAACTTGATCAACTTGCTTTTGCAGAGGTGGTATGGTAAATGATTTCTGGTAATTGCACCCACTGTAAATGTATGATTGTGCTGAATTTACCAAATAGCAAAGCTAAGGAAAGATTTTTAGCCTGTAACTTTATGCCAGCCATTTCTGCTTCAGTCCCAAATTGCCATTTCTGGTTGTGCTGTGATACCTATGATGCATCATTTTGAGAAGTCAGAACTACCACACAGCTGTTATAGACTTCTGTTTGGAGTAGTTAACTTGATGGTAGTTCACACAAATCTGGTTGGTCTATCCTCTTTGAATGTCATGACCGGGAGTAGTTGTTAAAAGTATGTATAGTTGAGCATGAATGTACATATGGTAACTAAAGTATATTAGTATGTACTAATGGAAAGTATATTTTGTAAAATAGGCGTCCATATTTTTGAAATTACACAATACGTATTTGTTCATTTCATCATCCAGTGGTGCGCCATGGTTTCAGCATAATGTATATGGTGTTGAAATGAAGTAGGAGACAGCCAATGTGACTCTGAGGGACCTGAAATGAGAGTGAAGGAAATGAGTGAGACATTCAGTTAATAAACATCCTGCTTTCTAAAAGTGTGTACTGTCTCCATGACTGAAGACTGATTAGGTCTTGTACAGGGAATAATAAAAGACTCTTAAGGCACAGATTTGCTCTAGGTCTGCAAATATACAGTAAATTGGCTTACCAGATATTCAGAGAATAGGACCTTAAAGCCAGTAAGTACTCAGTGAAGAGGTGGGAGAGTGCTTTTGGTTTCTTTTACATCTATTTAATTATAAACACTTAAATTGTGATATAATCATGGATAAATAAAAAATATTTTAATATTGCATCAGATTATTATGCTAACTTTATATCTTATTAAATATTGCCACCATGGTATGCTGCATATGTATTGAAAGTCATGATAATGGCTGACCTTTCTCATTTAAACTAATTCTTAATAAATTCACTTGTAAGGTCTCAGTCTTCCTTGATATTTTCCAAGAATATAAGAAAGGTAGGTTTCCTTTATGATTCAGGAAAACATAACCCAAAGAGCACATTCTACTGTTTAAGTGCCAGTTAACTAACACATGCTATATGCTCTGATGTTTGATGAAGTATTAAAATTAACACACCATCTTTCACTAGAAAGAGCTTAAGGGTTCCGTCATTTAATCCTTGCCCATTTTATGGCTGTTTTAATATACTTACAAACTTAGTGTAATGTTGTGTTCCCGTTTGCTTAGCTGTGAACACTTTCAAAATCAAACCAGTTCCGTCACTGCAAAAATGCATGCCCTCTATGATGCTGTCTAGGATTTTTTGTGTGTCTGCTTATTAGCTTATGGCTCTTGGACCTGCTTTTTGCACAACCATCCATGACTGAATGCACAGCAGTGCAGTGTTAGTGTGCTAGCCAGTCCCATTCTGCTTTTTATTGTTAGTACACAAGCCAAATTGGAAATACTCTTCATCCTACTATTATTGTTTCTGTTCAGTTTCTATAGGCATTGTTTTTTTGAATTAATCATATTTGTTTCCTTTTGTTTTCATAAAATCTGAACATATCCGTAGCCCCCCGTATTTATAGTTTTCATTTATAAAACAAAACAAAAAAGACACACTTCCTTGCTTGACAACTTTCTTACGCTAAAGCAGCTAGGTGCTTAAGGGTATTTATAAATCACTTTCTAAATTTTTCAAATGTTTAACTTCTATGTAACAAATTATTTGGTGGCATCTTATAATCTATTATTTTGGGTTCTTCTTGGCAATTGGATGGGACCTATAAACTTGATGTTGTGTTATGTGCACTAGGTGGCTGCCCTTCAAGATGAAAAAAACAGTTTGATGTCTGAAAACGAGGTCATGAATGATCGATTAGACCAGTTAGATGGCTCTCTTGATGATCCAAATACTGTTGTTGCAAAAAAGTATTTCCATGCACAGCTGCAGCTAGAACAACTGCAGGAAGAAAACTTCAGGTACGAAATAACTTGCAGCTTTATTTAATCCTCTCTCAAAATGTTGTTGTCGTATGTGACGGGAGTTTCTTCTAAATACGCAGGATTTTCCTTCTCAGTTCACTTTTCTATTCACTATTCTAAAAGCTTCTCTCTTTCATTGAATTAATATAAACTATATTTTTAAAGGTACAGTTTAGTGTTTCCCCTAAACTACTTCCATTTTGGATGATCATTGAGACCATTAATGCTTTTCCTTCCACGATTTTCTAAAATATTGTGGGCTCTAATGGGAGGGAGAAAGGCAGGACCAAGGATAAGAACATGAAACCAAATGTTTCATGTGGTGATTTGTACTAATAAAACCCCAACATTGTCTGGGTCTAAGTGATTCACACTTTCTTTTACGGCAGTTATAAATGAACCAGAAACTCCTTTGAGTAAAATATTAACACAGTAAACTAACAGATCTGTTCAGATGATATGGTGTGTTTGTAGTAAATAGCCCTAGTGACAATACTTTCGTTAGTTGTTTTTTCCAGGCTTTAACTACCTTTTTTTATTCTGTGTCTGCTAAGCTTATGTATTTTGAATATTTTTTACTGTTTCAATAGAAAGTGGATCATATTAGTTACATGAACAAAAGATAGGAAAATATATTTTCTTAACAGCTTCTTGTTTACAAAAGGCTTGAAGCTGCAAAGGATGATTATCGTGTTCACTGTGAAGATCTGGAGAAACAACTGATTGAGCTGCAACATAGAAATGATGAGTTGACCTGTTTGGCAGAAGAATCCAGGGCCCTAAAAGATGAAATTGACGTTCTTAGGTATGTAGTGGACATAGCTACCATTCAGACTGAAGGTTCCGAAAGAGAATGCCAAGGCTCCATATTTAAAGATAGACATTTCTGTATAAAATTACACAGCTTATGTCTTACCACAGGCAAACTTAAAACTAAATGGAAAAAAGGACCAGAGTGAAAAATAAAATTGGAAGGTGAAATGTAAGTTTATGAGCACAATAAGTACTCTGCATATCGACATTATTTTGCAAAAGACTCCCACATGAAGCAGGACTAAAAGATACAGCCTTTCTCCTCCTGATGTAGAAAACATAAAATACCCTAGGAAATGAGAATGTTCTAATCATAATGGATTTTATTACCAACAGGATATTTTTATTGGCAAAGGCCCGCCTTTTCTGATACAGAAAAAAATTAATTGCCCAAATATAAGTCTCAAACCAAGTGAAAATGAAACTTAACTATCTGCATCTGTATTTTAGTTAGATTGTATTTTCAGGATTACAAGACTCAGTAGGGACAAAACACAACAAGCATGATGAGAACTCATCGTGTTGCGTTGAGTTCCACATATGTAAACTAAACTGGTTACTAAAAAGTACAGAAAGTAAATATGGTGCTATCATATTTCTAGAAATATAACCATGTAAAGTCACTCTTTTATTGTTATAGCAGATAATTTAATATAGAATAAAATATATTCCAATTTTACACTATATCAAGGTTCACAGAAGAGCATCAGGTTAAGTATAAGAGATTGGATTTTGGAATTACTCCTATGCTAATTTTTAATTTTGTAAGATGCCAGACAGTAAAGTGACTCAATATTTAGTTTAAAGGTTTGTTAATTCTTTTGTGCCAGTAAAACGAAGATCCATTTCTGTATTAAAATACCTTGATATTATTTGGACAGAACACTTTCTGTCTTATATACCTTTTTAAAAGGAACTGATCAATTTGTCTTCCTTGTTCATGCCTCCTGGCAAAGATACCCATAGGATAATGATCTCCAAAACATATCTGTAGTAGTAATGTACTGTAGCTTTGTACCTATTTCTGCTAGATAGAGGCACCAGTATTTTGCAGGCTTATTCAGCTGCAAGATCAATCTGTAGCCTAGAGCATAGTTCACTTGTATTAACTCCAACACCATCATGAATCTGTGGGGCCATTTAATATACTGTCTCCGTCTACAAGGCATATGTCAACACATGGTTTTGTGGGCCTGCATCTCCACAATGACTACTTTTAAAACTAAACTTTGTGTTTGAGTCTATATGAACCCTACAGCTTAAAAGAATTAAAATAATGCATTAGTTTTACACAGAGGACGTAACTCTAACCTTGGATATATGCATGCATCTCCCTGTCTAAGCTAATTGGAGCCATGCTTGCAGATGAGAGCAGAACTTACTGATTTGCTTGGTTGCAGTTTGTTTGTGTGAAAAATACATCTTACTGTTTCCATAATTCATATTTATTCTTGTAGAACTTTTGCAGATAAGGCAAGTAAACTGGAGTCAACAGTTGAAGTGTATCGTAAAAAACTGGAGGACTTGAATGACTTCCGCCGACAGGTAAAGTCTCTGCAAGACACCAACATGATGTATATGCATAATACAGTCAGCCTAGAGGAAGAGCTAAAGAAGGCAAATGCAGCACGTGCTCAGCTGGAAACATACAAAAGACAGGTAAGGCAACAACTGTATTCAACATCTTAACTATTCTCAGGTGTATTTTTATTAAAAATAATTACAGTTGACTGAAAAAAATTGAGCTGCTTGATCTAACGATTGTTGGGGCTGGTGTCAAGACTGTTCATAAGGAAACTTTCAGCTCTGCAATATACTCTGTCTCCCCTTTTCCCTTCCAAACTCTCACCAGCTGGCTTACCTGAGGTCATTTCTTGACCTGCAGTTCACGGCACAGTGTGCAACTCATCAGTTCAATGAGTGCAGTGGTGATCAGGTGTCCTGTTTTGTTTAATGTGTAGCTGACATCTTCTAGGTATGACATACTGTCTTACTGATTTTAAAAATCCTTTTTTAAAATATCTTGTTTTCATTTTCGGAAGTGCACAACAATTTGCTTCTGAAAGTTCCAAGCTAGTCATCAGAATTCCTATATGCCTTTTATTTAGGGGGAAAAAGGCTGCTGGCCAAGATGAACCATGTGTGTTGGTTGTATTCAGCAGAGACATAGACATTTTAGTTCTGATTAGATTACAACAACCATAGAAACCTACTTTATTAGGTTTCTGAGACCCTGTGACTAATGAACTGCTTGAACATGATCTTCCTCTTCTTAATCCAGCTCTTTTTCCCCACCCATAAGTGCCAGAGTTTAAAAAAATTATATTAATAACATCTTAGAACATACACTAAATATAACACCTATGTCATTATCATTCAAGGTCCAAGAGCTTCATAACAGACTTTCTGAGGAGTCCAAAAGAGCTGATACGTTAGCATTTGAATTGAAGCGACTTGAAGAAAAGCATGAATCTTTATTCAAAGAAAAAGAGGTAAGTCTTATGCATGAGTATTTACTCAAATTCACTAGAAAGTCTCTCAGACTTTTTGTGTGCTGGCCTGGCCAGAATTTTTCACTGTGGTCATCTTGAGAATAATTTCTCAGGTGCTCTTAGGCATCAGTAGTGCTGCCATAGGGATGAGATTTAGCATTAGAAATTATGTATATAGTCACTTTAGTATACTGGTCTTTGTAACTTGGAAATTGATAGGTCAGCATTTGGTATAAACATTATCAAAAGCCTTCAGCATTTAACTCATGTCCTGAAAATAGTGTTATAAATGATGGATCTTTCATTCCTGATGGAATGTGCCAACATGAAACAATTTCGTCTTATTTCTACCTTAAATATGCTTTGACCTTTTCTTAGAGACTTATAGTGCAGCGGGATGCTCTGAAAGAAACTAATGAAGAGCTCCGGTGTTCTCAGATGCAACAGGATCACCTGAATCAAGCAGGTACTTTCTTGATGTTTTTTTAAAATAGATTGGTATGTTATCTGGAAGTGAATTTGTCAAATTTTCGTGCCTTTTCAGATGCATCTGCTGTAAAAAGTCATGAGAATCTTGCTGCTGAAATTCTACCAGTGGAATACAGGTAAGGAAAGAGCTCACCTTGAGCAATACCCTTCCCTTGCTAAAGTTCAGTGTCTCAAACAGCTTGTTGGGCAATTTACTACTTTTCAATTAAAAAAAACCTAGAAGTTTGATGTTCTTATAGGGAAGCCACTAGTAAAATGCTTTATAGACATTAAATTAAACCTTGCAACACGCTGTATAAGGTAGGAAGGTATCCTCATTTTGTAGATGAGGAAACTGAAGCGGAGTGGTTGAGAACTTGCTATGGTTATATGGAAAGTCTGGCAGAATCGAGGATAGGCAATCACAGAAGACTTGCAAAATGCAGGTTCAGCCCTGAATAATGTGGTGTTATATGTCTTACTAAATCTACAGTAAATGTGTTTTCTACTGGGATAAGAAGGCAAGGGTGGGGAAGAGACAGGACTGGGACAGTTTAGAAGGGGTGTAGCAGAAGGGGTCAAGTTTTGGGGAAACTGGCAGAAGTCTTCCCACTAGAGAACACTCCCTTCCAAGCCTGGAATGAAACTCAAGATTCCTGAGAATTATCATACCTTTGCTATCAGCAAATAGCTGAGAAACTCTCTGACAAAGAATGTCTCATCCCCCTCCAGCCCACGTAAGGGATGAGTATTCCTATCAGTTACTCTGTTAGCTCAAGTGGAAGAGGTGTGAGTGTTGCAGAAGTTCCAACTTTGCTGATGATCTATGAAGGTGTCAGTATGACACCACCTGATGAAATTTCTGCTGTTGTTTTTACAAACAGAATGATACAGGGTATAAATAGAAAAGGAGTACTTGTGGCACCTTAGAGACTAACCAATTTATTAGAGCATAAGCTTTCGTGAGCTACAGCTCACTTCCTCAGATGCATATCGTGGAAACTGCAGCAGGCTTTATATATACACAGAGAATATGAAACAATACCTCCTCCCACCCCACTGTCCTGCTGGTAATAGCTTATCTAAAGTGATCATCAGGTGGGCCATTTCCAGCACAAATCCAGGTTTTCTCACCCTCCACCCCCCCCCACAAATTCACTCTCCTGCTGGTGATAGCCCATCCAAAGTGACAACTCTTTACACAATGTGCATGACAATCAAGTTGGGCTATTTCCTGCACAAATCCAGGTTTTCTCACATCCCCCCCACCCCCATACACACACAAACTCACTCTCCTGCTGGTAATAGCTCATCCAAACTGACCACTCTTCAAGTTTAAATCCAAGTTAAACCAGAACATCTGGGGGAGGGGGTAGGAAAAAACAAGAGGAAACAGGCTACCTTGCATAATGACTTAGCCACTCCCAGTCTCTATTTAAGCCTAAATTAATAGTATCCAATTTGCAAATGAATTCCAATTCAGCAGTTTCTCGCTGGAGTCTGGATTTGAAGTTTTTTTGTTTTAAGATAGCGACCTTCATGTCTGTGATTGCGTGACCAGAGAGATTGAAGTGTTCTCCGACTGGTTTATGAATGTTATAATTCTTGACATCTGATTTGTGTCCATTTATTCTTTTACGTAGAGACTGTCCAGTTTGACCAATGTATATGGCAGAGGGGCATTGCTGGCACATGATGGCATATATCACATTGGTGGATGTGCAGGTGAACGAGCCTCTGATAGTGTGGCTGATGTTATTAGGCCCTGTGATGGTGTCCCCTGAATAGATATGTGGGCACAATTGGCAACGGGCTTTGTTGCAAGGATAAGTTCCTGGGTTAGTGGTTCTGTTGTGTGGTATGTGGTTGTTGGTGAGTATTTGCTTCAGGTTGCGGGGCTGTCTGTAGGCAAGGACTGGCCTGTCTCCCAAGATTTGTGAGAGTGTTGGGTCATCCTTTAGGATAGGTTGTAGATCCTTAATAATGCGTTGGAGGGGTTTTAGTTGGGGGCTGAAGGTGACGGCTAGTGGCGTTCTGTTATTTTCTTTGTTAGGCCTGTCCTGTAGTAGGTAACTTCTGGGAACTCTTCTGGCTCTATCAATCTGTTTCTTTACTTCTGCAGGTGGGTATTGTAGTTGTAAGAAAGCTTGACAGAGATCTTGTAGGTGTTTGTCTCTGTCTGAGGGGTTGGAGCAAATGCGGTTGTATCGCAGAGCTTGGCTGTAGACGATGGATCGTGTGGTGTGGTCAGGGTGAAAGCTGGAGGCATGCAGGTAAGAATAGCGGTCAGTAGGTTTCCGGTATAGGGTGGTGTTTATGTGACCATTGTTTATTAGCACTGTAGTGTCCAGGAAGTGGATCTCTTGTGTGGACTGGACCAGGCTGAGGTTGGTGGTGGGATGGAAATTGTTGAAATCATGGTGGAATTCCTCAAGGGCTTCTTTTCCATGGGTCCAGATGATGAAGATGTCATCAATATAGCGCAAGTAGAGTAGGGGCTTTAGGGGACGAGAGCTGAGGAAGCGTTGTTCTAAATCGGCCATAAAAATGTTGGCATACTGTGGGGCCATGCGGGTACCCATAGCAGTGCCGCTGATCTGAAGGTATACATTGTCCCCAAATGTGAAGTAGTTATGGGTAAGGACAAAGTCACAAAGTTCAGCTACCAGGTTAGCCGTGACATTATCGGGGATAGTGTTCTTGACGGCTTGTAGTCCATCTTTGTGTGGAATGTTGGTGTAGAGGGCTTCTACATCCATAGTGGCCAGGATGGTGTTATCAGGAAGATCACCGATGGATTGAAGTTTCCTCAGGAAGTCAGTGGTGTCTCGAAGGTAGCTGGGAGTGCTGGTAGCGTAGGGCCTGAGGAGGGAGTCTACATAGCCAGACAATCCTGCTGTCAGGGTGCCAATAAATAGTATGTGATCGTCTAAGTAGACTGCATTATAATGGATATACATTAGGGGGCTAAATTAAGGTTTCACAGGCAATCTTAATTCTGACATTTTCCTAACTTTTGAATGCTTGATTTTGCAATATTAATAATGTTCTTTTAACAAAAGTATATTAATCACATCCAAATAAATTGATTTTTGTTAGTTTTATGTCAATTATCTTCAATTAAAATAAGCATATTTGGTTTGGTGTGTATTCTCTTTGTGAGGAAATCTACTGCTTTCTGTATTCTACTGAAACTAACAGAAAACTATGCCACTTGTTTTTACTGAAGAACATTCAGTACACTGGCATTTTAGTGAACTGGAATGCCACCTCTTCTGCAAAATTACTTTCTTTTTAGATAGTCAAGAATTATTTATATAAACTCTTCACAGAATGGAGACTTCTTGTTTTTGACCCATAGAGAAATGTTTATTCGACTGCAGCATGAAAACAAGATGCTTCTCTTGCAACAAGAGGGTTCAGAAAATGAACGTATTGTAGAACTCCAGGAACAACTAGAGCAAAAGCATCGGATGATGAATGAACTAGAAACAGAAAAAAGGTGATTTGCTTTCTTTTTTTTTAATCTTCTTTTAAAAATCTGAGAACAGTTTGGAGTAGGCACCAGTCAGAGAAAACAGCAGCTAATCGCACTGCAGAGAATAATCTCAGGGCTGCAACCTTAGAAGGGAGGCAGTGTGACTTGCCTTGCTGATCCAACACTAGTTGAAGGTAACCACTTGTTTTGTCCTTTGGCTAATGGAAGCATTGATGCAGTCATGACAAAGAGGAAGGGGAAAGGAAGCTGCAAAGAACATAGGAAGTGTAAACCTGCAGAAAAGACATCAGCAGGCCAGATGTGGCTGCTCCATGCTTTGATGAGGATATTCTTTAGGACTCATCTCTGGGTGATTCTTGATAGTCCTAGAGTGGGTGAAGAAAGTCGGTCACTATAGTTTTACATTGCTCAAAATGTAGACCTTTGGGCTGGGGAGCCAGAGTTGTGACACTGGGTGAATTTCTCCACTGGTTAAGGAATGCTGAATGCAGTTCATCTTAGGCTATAACAATTTAGGAATAGTTTAAATTGCTAAAAATTTTAAGTGTACTGCAAAGACTTTTGCGGAAAACCTAAGAATATGCTTGTGATATCTCCAAACAGGAGACTACATATAGGCCACTTAAAAATGTTCCAGTCTTATCCCCTTTCTTCATTCCAGTACATATGCAAAGGTGTTTTTTTTTAAATAGGATTAAAACTTTTTATTTGCATTATCTCAGCCCAAAAGCTAAGGTTTCTTCAAAACAAAATACATCAGCTCATACAATCTTACCAGATTCCCCAATAAAGTATCCAAATACTTAATATTTTAGTATCAGATAAATCATCTGCAGCAGGAAGGAAAAAATGCAATCTTCTACCCACCACTTCCAAGTAGGAAGCTTTCCGTGCTCAGCTGGGAGACCAGTGCCATCAACATCTGAAGTCTAAGGGCTTGGCTACACTTGCGAGTTACAGCGCAATAATGCAGCCCCGAGCACCCTAGCTCAATCCCCGTCCACACTGCCAAGGCACGTAGAGCGATCTGACTCCACGGCTACAGTGCTGCTGGTACTCCACCTCGGCGAGTGGAATAACATTTGCTGCGCCCCACTGGAGCGCCGCGGCGCCAGTGTGGACGAGGTGTTGCATTACTGCGCTCTGATTGACCTCCGGAAACGTCCCGTAATCCCCTTAAGTCAAGTGACCACTCTTGTCATTGTGAAATGGGCTGCAGAAATGCGGAAATGCCTGTTGAAAGCTCCATTTCAGAGAAGCCAACTGCTTATCAGCGCCAAGAAAAAGCAAAAGTTTTTACTGTTTGCTTTGAGTGAGTTGGGGGGGTGTCTGACCTTACAAGACAGCATGCTGCCACACTGTCAGCATCCCAAAAACCCACTCCCTTCCCCCCCCATACACACAACACACTCCCTGTCACACTCCACCCCACCCCCATTTGAAAAGCACGTTGCAGTCACTTGCATGCTGGGATAGCTGCCCATAATGCACCACTCCCAATGCCGCTGCAAGTGCCACAAATGTGGCTACGCCAGTGCGCTGTCAGCTGTCAGTGTGGACAGACTGCAGTGCTTTCCCTACTGCACTCTACGAAGGCGGGTTTAACTCACAGCGCTCTACATCTGCAAGTGTAGCCTTGCCCTAAGTCTTCATAAAAAAAAAAATACTAGCCCTTATGTTTTTAAAGATCATCAATCTCATTAGTTTTCATTCTTGTTGTTCAGAACGCGGAGGGCACCAGTTACCTGGACAAGAAGCATGTCCAGTTCACTGCTGCTGCTTTGATTAAGCTCCAAATACAGACCAGCATTGGAGGCAGTAGCGGCTGTGAGGGGCTAGATTAGTAGACACCCTATGTAACAGCCAGAATGAGATGGGAGAGAGAAAGTAGTAGAGACCCTCTCCATTGTTTGAAGCCAGGAGGCTTTGTGGTATGGGACAGGGTGCTCAAGGTAGTAGCAAAAGAGCAAGTAACTTCCCTTGTCCTACAGCCAGAAGGGGTTAGGGTTGGGAGGAGGGACTTCAGATTTGTCAGACTCCTTTAACCAAAAGCAGATACTGAAGATGAAGCCCTGAAATAGAGTCTAAGGGCAGCACTCTGGCAGGAATCCCAGCACTTTCTCAGGTACCGCAGACACTTCCCTTCTCTCCAGGTAGGCACTCTCCTCCACCACCTACACAGCCCTTCCCCCCCCACCCCCACCCCCCAAAAAAGTAAGTTGTAGCCTATGGGCTACTAAGTGTCCAGTAAATGTTCCAAGCACCTGCCTGCAGCAACTATAATTAGGTCTTATACACAAACAAAATATATATTGACTTCAGACACTTGCATTTTGTGTAACCCTACGGAAGAATTATAACCCAAATGTGTAGGGGAATAACTTCACTCTACATATCCTGCTTACTAGAAGACAGATGAGTGACTGAGTTCTTTTACCTTGTAACAGGCTAAGCAATGAGCGTATTGGAGAGCTGCAGCAACAGATTGAGGATCTACAGAAGACTTTGCAGGAGCAAGGATCCAAGACAGAAGGAGTAAGTAAAAGCTAGAGGTTCTCAAACTTCTTGAAGGTGGAGACCTCTCACCAATTGTCTCAAAATTCTTGTGAGATAGTGTCAGACTTTCTTTAAACGTAATAAAAATGGTGCCCCGTCCCCTTTTCAGTCTTGCTGGTGCTGATAATTATTATAACAACAACAAGAATGTGGCTTGGTGGGGTTATTAGCCTAAGAGATAGTAATTTGCAGCAGGGAGAATAAAACTCTCCTGTCTGATCAGTCTGTCGAAGGTCTAGAGCAAGCCAAACTTGACAGGAATAGTTCAGCAGCATCCAGACACAGGGAAATTCTCAATCTCTCCAAACTGGGGAGCCATGAGTCCTCTCAGAGCAGCAGAGTCCCAGCTCAAAAACTTTTAAGCAACTTAAAAATGAAATGCAACTTCTCTAACCCTAACACTTAAATGCTTCCCTCCACTCTGTGAGAAGAGAATAGAGCCAGAATCCAAGTATCAGAATGCAGAAGAAGGAAGCGTTGTCTGTAGTGTGCTCCCTACATTTCCCCAACTCTGCTGAAGACCCTTTGGAATTCTTGCTCCATAGGTTGAAAAGCAGAAGAGCTGTGGGAGCCAGTCTTACTCTTCTGAGTAACTTTTTCTCGCTCAGATAGCAAAGTGTTGCAAGTTAACTCTCACAATGTGACCACAGGGATAGTAGCTGTACTGCCTGCCATTCTGCTCCTGCCATGATGGATCCTTAGGGGTCTCCCTCTTATGAGAGGGATGTGCCCTGAGGGCTAATTCATAAGGAAAGAAAGGACCATTGTAGTCTGACTTCCTGTTTAACACAGGCCATAGAACTTTATATGAATTAATTCCCGCTTGAAATAGAGCGTGTCTTTTAGAAAAAAATCCAATCTCGATTTAATTTCCGGTGATGGAGAATCCACCGTGACTAAGGCTATGTTTTAGTTACGGATATTTGTAGTAAAAGTCATGGACAGGTCACGGGCAGTCAACAAAAATTCACGGCCCGTGACCTGGGGTCCATGACTTTTACTAAAAATACCTGTGACTTAAACTTGGGCGGGGACTGTGAGCAGTCTGGGGGCGGAAGTGGTCCAGGGGCACCCCGGGTGCTGGGGCAGGTGACCCAGGACCCCCACTGGTGCGGGGAGATGGTGCTGTGGGGGAGGAACTGACAGGGGCTCCCTAACTGGATCAGTGTCCCTGCAGCTTCTAGGCAGGGGAGGGGGACAAGCATCAGCTGCCGCAGCTCCCATTGGCCGGGAACCGCAGCCAATGGGCACTGCAGGGGTGGGGCCTGCAGGCAGCATGCTGCGCGGAGCCCTCCACAGCCCCTCCACCGCTTGGGAGCTGCAGTGCCATGCCAGTGGAAGCCCCCCACCCCAAGGTAAGCGCCCCACTGCCCCTAGCTTGAACCCCCTCTCACACACCCAAACTGCTGCTGCTGGCCCAAGGGCTGCCCGAGCCGGAATCCATGACAGACTCTCAGCCTACCATGACCCTTGGTAAGTTGTTCCAATGGTTAATTACCCTCACAGTTAAAAATTGTGCCTTATTTCTAGTCTGAGTTTGTCTAGCATCAGCTTCAAGCCATTGGATCTTGTTATACCTTTTGTCTGCTAGGCTGAAGATCTTTTTATTATAAAACTTATGTTTGCTATGTTGGTTTTGGTAGACTGTCTGAACAAAGAGAAGGTTGCAGGAAGATTTGATCACAAAACAGATTGACCTCCTTAGAGTTTTTCACTGTAAGACGTGTTTTATAATGTCTTCTGTCTGCCAATCTCCTTCAACAACGTGTTTGTGTGATATAATTGTAATTATTTAAGATTACAATTTTTTAAACGTTTATGTTTTATTTACTTGAATCCTTGTTTTCAGGAGTGGTAAATTCAGGTTAGGATCAATAAGTCTTGAAAAACTAGTGAAAATTATGACAAAAAGCACAGCAATTGTGGGGTGTGTAGTTTTTACATTTTTTATTTTGTGTTTGAGTGACAGGCTTTAATCATTCTAAGGAATTCCCTATACCAGAATAAACCTCATAATGTGATTTCAGATTCTGAATTTGTACTCACGGAATTACCTCCGGATTTTAATTCCCTTTGGGATTGGGAAGATTTTCTTTCTGTGGAAGTGGCAAGTAGTTCTGTCCCCAGATCCTATTAGTTGCAGAATCTGGGAAGACTGATACTGCCTATAAATCACCCTGGCAAATTATATAATTGACTACTGTTTTTTTTTTTCTTAAGTTAATCACATTAGCCTTGCTATTTTGAAGCTGAAAGTCATGGCAGTTGAGGCTACAATTCTTCCTAGTAAACAGTGAAGGCCAAAGTTATTAATGTTCTCATAAAAAGAGAGGCACTCAAAATTTAGATGGAAATCTTATGAATTGGCTTCATTTGCACTGTTTTTTTGGTAGGGGGAGCAGGTTAGTTTTTTTCAATTTTTTTTATTTTTGTTCTAACAATTTCAGAGGGAATTATTTCAAATGTAGGAAAATATTACAATACGTACTGTGTATTTTAAAATAAACCTATTTTAAATTTCTAAATGTTCTAATGGTCTAAATTGAGACGTAAAGTTAACGAATGAAAAATATTTGGAGTCTGCTTTTGTAATCATGTTTTCTTGTTTCCTTCTTTCTGCTTCCTTCTTTGAATTGTCTCAGCCTTTCCACTTTTGCTGCCAAATGATTCTATAGCAAGAAGTATACTATAAAATCCAGAATGTCAGAGTGATACAAAGAATATGAATAAAATTATCTAAATGCGCAGAGACTATTACTTTTACCATGTGTATTTTACTGAACAATTCAGAAGTGTATCTGAAAAGTGAAACTTTTTAAAAAACCTGTTTGTAAAAGTTGGAGCTCCCATTTGTTTATGCACAGAGAGTTATATTTTTAATTTTCTGGACAATGTCTAAATTCGTTTTTAATTCTCTTACCTTTATAGTCCAGCAAGCTGAAGCAGAAGTTAGAAGCACATATGTAAGTAAAGCTAACTGATATTTATATACAGCCAAAAAAGAAACAGACCTCTAATTTAAGTTTTTCATATAAGCAGCAAATACATATAAGCACTATTAAAGGTCAACCTTATTTCCAAACATGGGAAATTCAGTTAAAACTGCCGCTCTATCCTTCAGTCACCTCATCAGGGCTCCCAGGTGTCACACACATCGCGTGATAGTCACAGCTCAGTCTGGTTGAGCTGCAGAAACTCTGCCTTTTGGTCCCCAGGGCCATTGCTGCAATGTTGAGTAGTCAGCCAGGCAGGCATCTTTTCTCTCCTTCCTCACCTTGCTGGATTTCAGTCAGGAAGGAGTTCCCAGGATGGGTGGTGGTTCTCATCCCCGCAGAGAGGCCACAAGGCTCCCTCTAACTTCCTTCTCCCTCCTGTGTTCCTGCAGCCAACTGCACCGAGTTTGCCCCACTTCCTGAACAGCAGCCTTCTGTGCCCCAATACCCTGCAGCCCCCTACTTCTTAGAAACCCCAGCACTCACCTATGCCAGCCAAAGCTGCCAGGTTTTGCGTAGCTCAATGTCCTACCTCTACCATTGCTTGGGGCAGCGTGTGTTGACCACAAGCTCAAGTTTATGATTATATGCAAATTAGCTCACTAACTTTGCAAACAGTATCTGCACAAAACTTGGCAGCTGTGCTTCACAGTGATATGAGCCTTGTTTTTGCAAGTCACTCTTCTGAGATCCCTTGAAAACAGTGTATTAGACAAACAGGGTGAATATACATATTCTCCTCCTCCAAGTGTTGTCCATATTGATCCCCCACTTTTGCAACGCGCATATGTAAGTTTTTTTCAACTTTCCGAAAAGCAGCATCTGGGGCTGGACATATCCTCACTAACAGATCTGAATGCTTAGTGCTCTACCCCTTTGTTTAAGCTTACACCGAACTTCCCTGCCTTCCCAGCACCACAGGCTCTTTAACGATTGTGATTGTTGTCCTTTGAGTGATTGTGCATGTATACAGTCCATTGTAGGTCCATTTGTGCCCAATGCATTTGAGTCTGAGACTCTTGCTGGCAGTGCTAGGTAGTGTATGCACACCTCCTTGCACACAGAGCTGAGGGCAAAAGGGGCATGACCACTACCTCTGCCTCAGTTCTTTCTTACCACTCACGGCAAGAGTTGGAGCTTCCCATTGCTCTTAAGCTTCAGTTTGTTCAACTAACTTTACTAAAAAAAACCTTTGTGTACATAGTTTTTAGAGATTTTAGCATTAGTTACTATTAGAGCATAGGATTAGTTATGAGAGTAGTTTAGTAACTTATTCATTGGTGCTGGGTGTCTTTCATCATGCAGAGATCCCTAGGGTTTAAACTGTGTTACTTGCAGGGCCATGATCCCTGTAAATGATAGCCACACAAGTTGCCTAATTCGTTTAGGCCAGGGACATGTTAAGGACAGATGTTCCGTTTATACCTCCTTTCCTGTGGGGACAAAGAAGCAAAGGGACTTCTGTCTTAAGGGACATTTATTTGAAAAGTGTCCTCCTTCAGCGCCTGACCGCAGCCATGAGAAGACGGAGAGTTCTTTAGTGCCTTTCTGGCTGCTTCAGTCTCAAAGCCAAAATCAGGAGAAAAATGATGTTCTGCTCCTGGGGCCTTCTCGAAGCCTTCAAAACAGTCTTCATTTTCTGAGGTGGACACAGTCCAGGTTGCATTCTTCATCCCAAAAGTGGGACAGATCTGCTAAAAATTCCTCCAGTATGGGAGTCAAGGTCTGGCCGTAAACACCAACATTCACCAGTACTGTCTGAGGCAGCACCATCAAGTCCGGCTCCAGCGGGGCCATCGAGACTGGTGGTTTCACCTTCTCTGTCAGCGATATCTACAGCACTGGTACTATTGGTTTCAGTGCCACTTGTGTTATCTGAGGAGTACTTATCTCCAATATGTGTACTGTCTGTGTCCCTGCAGCAAAAGACCTCATGTGCCTCCCTGTTCTTGACTCTCCTTTTCCTCACCATCTGGTACTGATTACAGTAGCTTTAACTACATTGGCATGAACAGCACAATTTATTTTCACTGTACATCATTCTGCATTCCATGGCCACCTGTCCTGGCCCTAGTGACTCCCTTGAACTGCTCCCAGAGCTTCCAGATCACCATCTGCTATGCAGTCTAGGAGCAAGTGACCTTTTCCAGTGCCTTGTCTATCAGGGAACATCTTCCAGTTTGTCAGCCATATCCAATTTTGGAATTGGCAGAGGAAGAGAAATCTAGGGATGAACCCACACATCTTTCTTTTCGCATTCTTCTTTCCCTGATGAGTGCATAACTCTTGAGTCATCTTCACCATTGTCTGGACACTTCCGAGTCTTTCAAGACCTCACAAGGTGTACAGTTGTTAGGAGTAGTCAAAGTTGTGCATGAGAATCCGTACAAGTTTTTAGGTATTTTACAAGCTCCAGCCCTGGGAAGGGTTGTCCTTCCCATTAATGAAGCTCTATTCAATCCTGCTGAAACCCTTTGGCAAACCCCAGCTACTGTTCCACCCACTGCCAAACACATGGACAGGGGTTGTCAAGTTCCCCAGCAGGAATTTGATTCCCCCCACCGCCACCCATTCTGTGCCAGACTCACGGCAGTAATCAAAGAAGACCTACCCCAAAGGACAAAGAATGTAAGCGACTTATACCACCACAAACCTTCAAATAAGTGTGCCAAATTCTCAAACATTGTTGTTCATATATATGTGTTATTTGGTTAGTATTTGCAAAATTTGCAAATTGCCTGAAGAATACGAGGTCCAGTTTCTGGCAGTAATCTCAGAAGCGCCTATCTCCAAGCGACCATTGATGCATCAGACACCACTTTGTACTCAATGGCTGCAGCCAGTTCAATGAGGCAGTCTTGGTTACAGGCCCTGGAGAGCTGTATAACACAATCAAAGACCTTCCATTTGATTATTTGAAATTGTTTTCTCAAATGACTGGTAATGCCATGTACACCTTACAGACTCCCAAGCGACTCTCTCTTCTCTAGGAGTTTATATTCCAGCAACAAAAAGAAAACAGATCAAACCTCCGACACACTATCGATCTTCATTCTACCTGCTCAGACTTCAGGATCCTTCAGAGAGGAGATCTAAACCACCTAGATGTTGGACGTCAGCTTCGTCACCAGCAGGCTCTTCTTACCAGACTTCCACATTGAAACAGTCATTTTGATATTTTGATCAAGGACAGCACACCAACCACATCTCCACTCCTAGAGCCAAAACCTCCTTTTGGAAAGTGCCTCCATCTCTCTTTTGCAAGGCATGGTCTGAGATCACATAAGACAAGTGAGAGCTCAGCACTGTGAATGAAGGAGATCTGCAGCCTCCTCTTTGTGGGTTGGCCCTCCAGCCAGACCACTAAGGTCCTCCCCTTCTGGTGAACTCAGTCTTTCCAGACCTACTGTCTGGCTAGCATCTCCAAGGCCCTTGCCACTTCCCAGTGGTGGCTGGTAGGGGAACCCAGGCCTGCCCTCTATACTGGGTTCCAGCCCAGGGACTCTATAACAGGCAGCCTTTGTCCCTGTCCCTGGGCTTCCTCCTACATATCTAGCTTCCTCCGTCTCTGGGTTTGCCAGTCACCAATTTCCTCCATTCCAGTGAGCAACTGCAGATTACTTCCCTGCTGCCTTTCCCAGCAGCAGCTGCCCCCGTTTGCGGGCAGCTACCTGGCTTTATATAGCCTCTTCCCCCATTCCTGCACAGGTGAGCCTATCCTTAATAGCTGCCTCCAGCCTAAAGCTCCCCTGCTTACAGTCCAATTACCTGATTGGGCCCACCTAGCCTAATTCAGCTCGTGCTGCGCTGGTGTGGGGAGCACACCCCATCACACCAGGGCCGTACGCCCCTTTTATATCCTCTGCTTCGGGCATGAGGATGACAGGGTTGCATGCGCTGCCTGCTGTTACTGCTAGCAAAAAGTCTCTAACTTGAGTGCATTGGGCCAAGCGCCTACAGTGGAATGTATATGTGCACAATGCGTTTCAAAGTACAACAGGTGCTGTACAGTGTAGTCTCCGTTTTTCTAGGACAAAAAGAAAAGGAGGACTTGTGGCTCCTTAGAGACTAACACGTTTATTTGAGCATAAGCTTTCATGAGTCTTTTTTTAGTTAGTCTTTGTTTTTGTTAGTCTCTAAGGTGCCACAAGTACTCCTTTTCTTTTTGCGAATACAGACTAACACGGCTGCTACTCTGAAACTTTTCTAGGGCAGTTTTTCGTTTATAACCATTACTTTTTTTTTTTTTTTTTTGGGTCACTGCCACAGCCCCCTCAGCTTCCTGAAAGAATTCCTTTCAGCCTATGTAGTCCCTGTCCAGGGGAGGATAGTGTGCTCTTGTTTAAGTTTGGAGTTAAATATGCCTTTTTCCAAGTCTCTCAGCTTAGAGGTGGTGCTTTTTTTCACTTTTTTTAATACTTTTTTTTTTTAAATTTCAGTTGAGAGAATAGGTTGGTGTTTCAACAACAACAACAAATCTTTTACCCGTATCATTTTTCAATATATTTATCATCACACTGAAGAATGTTCACACAAGTTTTCAGTTACTAGAGTGTGAAATGCTAGCATTAGCCTAACCTCTGGATCAAATCTCTGAATCCATAGGGAAAAACTGAATGAAGTCCATGATGAGTTACAGAAAAAAGAGGCACTTTTTGCAGAGCTCCAGCCAGATGCAAATCAGAACTGTAAGTATCTTCATGAGGTTACATAATATTTGCTCCTGAAAGTATCTCTGTAGTCATAAGTGCCTCCATGCACGAAGTACCATTTTTATACCAGTTTAACTTGGAAAATTAAGGTAAACTTGAAACAGAAAAAGAAGTGTGTGTGTGTGTGTGTGTGTGTGTGTGTGTGTGTGTGTGTATTTGTCCATTACAATGGGACTTCAGTCTTGGTTGGGACCTTTAGTACTAATGAAATATAAATAATTTCTTGTAAATAACTTCTCACCTGCTCTATCATTTGTCTCTCTCTCTCTAAATTATACTGAAATTTAATTTGGCCTCGAACTCTTCAGGGGCCTAATGCATTACATCCTAAACGCAATGCTCCTGGGGGAATTCTGCGCCAAAAAAATAAAAATTCTCTGCAGACTATTTTAAAATTCTGCAGATTTTATTTGTAAAATAACACTACATAATCATGCCAGTTTCAATTATTTTGGTAATTTATTTCAAAGTGCCTGTTAGCAAATATGTCTGTAACAATACAGACACACACAAAATTTCCCCCAAGAGTGAAGAGTTAAAGAAACCTCTGTGACAATACAGTTCTTGCTTCTCTGTCCCCATCTCCCCCAGAGCCCACCACTCACACACCTTTTTCCCCCAGAGCCAAGCTGTGCACCCCCCCAAGTCAATACACCCAAACCCCCTAACTCCGAAAGCGCAGCCCAAACACCCACACTCTCTCTTCTCCTCTCAGAGCCCAGTTGCAGGCCCCCACCCGGCCCAGATACCCGCACCACCTCCCCCCCAGAGCCCAGACACCCATCGCCCTACCCCTTAGAGCCCCGGGATCCAGAGGGAGAAAGAGCCTGATGCTCTTTCCCAGGCTTGCACAGAGTTTCCTGCACGCCACCCTCTCCTTCCCTCAGGGCGTGTGGGGAACTGCAGCTGTGGGGGATCCCTCTAGCTCTCTCCCCCTCCCTCCAGCAGTGTCTTCAGTGTGTGAGCTGGGCTCTGCCAGGTCCAGCAGCCCCTAGTGGCAACCAGCAGCACTGCAGCCGATTTCTGTGGGAGAAAGAAAATTCTGCGCAAAAAACATTAATTTCCGCAAAATTCTGCATTGCACAGTGGTGCAGAATTCCCCCAGGAGTCATACAAGCAGAATATTGATGAAGCTTTAAAAATACCTAGTCTCTGTCATTTTGGTGTTTTTTAAAAAATTTTTTTTCTAAATAGCTCAAAAGATTGATGAGCTGGAGGCAGCTTTGCGTAAAAAGGATGAAGACATGAAAGCAATGGAAGAAAGATATAAAATGTACCTGGAGAAAGCAAGAAATGTGAGTGGTGTATTTCAATACAAATAAAGTCTATCATCTCTCCCCTCCCCATCGCCCCACATCTATGAATCAGTGATGCTGACAGGCTTCTCAAATATCCTGTATTAAAAGTGGTTTATCTTACATTTTTAGGCCAAATTCCTTGGTTACTGTAACTTGCATGCAAGTAGTGTAGAATATAACTCCAAATATGAAGAGCTGTTATTGACACTTCCATACTAATTGGCATCTTGTGTCATATTTGTGTCCTTCATTTGGATTTCACTGTTGCATGTTTTATTTCCAGCTGAGATGTGAGGTTGCTGAAGATGAAACATCAAGCATAATATATTCATTTTCTTTATACAGGTGATAAAAACCTTAGACCCCAAGCTAAATCCAGCATCAGCAGAAATTATGTTGCTGAGAAAGCAGCTAATAGAGAGAGACAAAAAAATTGAAGCACTGGAGGTAAAACTTCTCTTCTTGTTTTTTCTTTTTAAAATGCTTTGTGTGTCCTAAGTGGAGATCTCACTTGTGTGTGAGACACTGCAAAGAGTCTCTTTGATTCAGTTGCTTTTCTGTTACTCAAACTGCTCAACCTATCAAGCACAGAGATTTGACCTTGATTTGCTGACATTCTATCCTGAGGTGAATCTGTCAAGACTGTTCACGTATATACGTATTATAAAAGGTGTTTATTTTTAAGGTTACGTTTGTATTCCTTATGAAAAGTAATGTGTATGCATTTAAAACGTCTCAGAGGGATTTAAACTAAACTGTAGTTTAATCATAGTGCTACCAGTGCACTATGGTAAATGGTAATCTGTATAATACCATGCACTGTCGAACAAAACGTATGACTTCTTAAGTATAATTTAGTCTGTTACATGTCATGTATGTATTTTGCTATACATGTCAGTTATGTATTTTGCTATAGTTATTAAAATAATATTAGAGACACTAAAATATTACATGGGTAATACTAAAAATGCTGTTCCTAGTGATAGCTACTTGGGTAAATATAAAATTTCTAAACACAGTTTTTAAATCTTTAAGTTTCTAATCCTGCATTTGTTGTGCACTCAATATTCCCATTGACTTTTCTGTGTACTGACAGTAGACTCGGACCCTAGATTATTAAATCAGTGGGGATAATTGCTCATTTATGGCTGCTAATGCAGTGGAATTATGACTTTCTGAAATATTTGCACTGAACATACTCTTGATTATATTTCCACAAAAAGGTTTCCTGTTTTCAGTGATGCATCATTTAAAAATTTTATCGGTCTGCCTTGGTAAGGGTGTTTCCTTTTCTTGCAATAGTCTATTATAATAAACAATTTCATCACTTTGATAGTCACTTTTGAAAATATATATAATTGTTTACGCTGTTTTAGTTGCGGTATTTGTATATTGCACTACTGTTTGTGTTTATCTCAGTCAAGTCCTCTAAGGAGAGTGGACTGTGATAAAGTTTTATATAATTAGCTACACTTTTCAGAACTTTTGGGTAGTTAAGATTCCCTTGTCTATTTCTAAATCTGTTTAATCTTTCTCTCTAGAGTGAATGTAAGATTGCCAAGTTGCGTGATTATGAAGAAAAGCTAATTGTATCTGCATGGTATAACAAGGTGGGTCAAAACAATCCACTTGTATGTCAGTATGGTAACTTAAAAGTCAGAAGTACCCAGGATGAGCTTATAAACAATTTGAAACTATCATTTTCTTGCTGTCTTGATCTGTTCCATACTTACATCCTGTTTCATTGACTACTACTGTGGTGATTTTGAGACCTGGTTACCTTTTTAGGTGTGTTACAAATTTGATTACCTATGGGAGGAAAAACCCAATTCTGTACAGTTATCTTTGTACAGACATCAAGGATGAAGGCTAAAACAGGCTTAGCCTCTTCCTAAAACAATAACCTATATGATAGGCGGGGCTGTTAGCACCACCTAGTATTAAGGTTGCCTGACACTTCCCATTAGAAACTCGTATTTTCAGTTTCTTAACGAGCTTTTTTTATCTGCCAAACTTTATCCATTGGGACTCAAATTCTGCGTGCTGAGTGACTGCCTCACGCGGAATTTTTTTTGGAAAGTTTTTTCAACCAAAACAATTCAGATATTTGTAAGAACAAAGTTAGGGAAAAATATTTTGCTTCAGTCTTCACTAAAAGGGTTAATGGTATCCAAATACTCAACACAAACAATATTAACAAGGGGAAAGGGAATGCAAGCCAAAATAGGGAAACCGGTTAAAGAATATTTAGATCAGTATTCAAGTTGGCTGGACCTGATTAAATTAATCCTAGAGTACTTAAGGAACTAGCTGAATCAATCTCTGAAGTGTTAGCAATTCTCTTTGCAAATTCATGTAGAACAAGTGAGATTTGGAGTGGACTGGAGAAGGGCAAACATAGTAGCTATTTTTAAAAAGGGGAACAAAGGCGACCCGGGAAATTATAGACCAGTCACCGTAAGTTGATATCTGGAAAGATCTTGAACAAATTATTATGCAATCATTTTGTAAGCACTTAAAGGAAAATAGGATTATAAGGAATAGCCAGTATGACTTTGTCAAGAACAAATCATGCCTCGCCTACCGAATTTCCTTCTTTGGCAAGGTTACTGGCTTTGTTGTTGGGGGGAGAAGCAGAGGATGTGCTATATTTTGATTTTTTAGCAAGGCTTTTGTCACAGTCCCATTTGATGTTCTCATAAGCAAACTAGGGAATATAGTGTAGATGAATTACTGTAAGGTTGCACAACTGGTTGAGAGACCGTACTCAAAGTGGTTATCAATGGTTTGCTGTCAAACTGAGAGGGTGTATCTAGTGGGGTTCCACAGGGATCAGTCCTGGCTCTGGTACTAGTCAGTATTTTCATTAAGGACTTGGATAATTGAGTGGAGAGTATGCTTATAAAATCTGCAGATGACACCAAGCTGTGAGGGATTGCAAGCACTTAAGAGGACAGGATTAGAATTCAAAACCACCTTGACAAATTCAAGAATTGGTCTGAAATTTACAAGATTAAATTCAGTAAAGACAAGTGCAAAGAACTACACTTCAGGAGGAAAAATCAAGTGCACAACTACAAAATGCAGAATAACTTGCTAGGCAGTAGAACTACTGAAAAATATGAGTGTTACAGTGGATCACAAATTGAATAGGAGTCAACAGTGCAATGCAGTTGCGAAATATCAATCTGAAGTGCTAATAACATTCTGAAGTGTATTAACCAGAGTGTCATATGTAAGACATTGGAGATAATTGTCCCTTTCTATTTGGCACTGGTAAGGCCACAGCAGTACTACTGTGTCCAGTTCTGGGCACCACACTTCAGGCAAGATGTGGACAAATTGGAGAGAGTCCACAGGAGAGCAACAAAAGATGATAAAAAGTTTAGAAAACCTGATCTGTGAAGAAAGGTTAAAAAAGCTGGGCATGTTAGTCTTGAGAAAAGGTGACTGAAGGAGGACCTGATAAGTCTTCAGATATGTTTAGGGCTGTTGTAAAGAGGATGGCGATCAATTGTTTTCCATGTCCACTGAAGGCAGGACAAGAAGTAGTGGGCTTGTAGAATAGAATATCAGGGTTGGAAGGGACCTCAGGAGGTCATCTAGTCCAACCCCCTGCTCAAAGCAGGACCAATCCCCAATTAATCAAGCCTGACCTTAAAAACTTCTAAGGAAGGAGATTCTACCACCTCCCTAGGTAACGCATTCCAGTGTTTCACCACCCTCCTAGTGAAAAAGTTTTTCCTAATATCCAACCTAAATGGCTTACTCTGCAGCAAGGGAGATTTAGGTTAGATATTAGGAAAAAAACTATCTAACTGTAAGGGTAGTTACACACTGGAGTAGGCTTCAAAAGGAGGTTGTGGAATCCCCATCATTGGAGGTTTTTAAGAACAGGTTGAACAAACACCAGTGAGGGATGGTCTAGGTATACTCGGTCCTGCCTCAGCGCAGGGGGCTCAACTTGATAATTAACTTCTCAAGGTCCTTTCCAGCCCTACATTTCTATTATTCTGTTTTGCAATGTTTACCCCTCCCCCCCAAAATCTGACTTTTTCCTCTCAGAAGCTCTAGTACGCCCATACTTTGGAGTAGGATCTTGAACTTTGGCACAGGGCTGGCCTTTGCGTTAGGGAATATGCCTTTTGCTGTTTCCGTGAAAATGCACTCAAATTTGGTTAAGTTATAAGCCTTTGAAATGTTTCAGTTCCCACGTACTCATAGAGAAGACTTCAGCAGCTAAAATCTCTGAACTCTAAAGATTCTGTCCTCATTGAGCATGCTCAAGACCCTCACAGTTCTTCCATGTGGCTAGGGAAAGGAAAGGAGTAGATTGGGACAAGAAGACTGGGAGTGGTGAGGGGAAAGAAATTTGACTGAAAGCTGGGAATGGGGGAGGGAGTGGGAAAAGGGACTGGGACATGCAATTCAAAACTTCTGCTGCTTTTGATGATGTGAAAAAAATATCTCATTCACTTATTTTATTTCTTCCCAGAGCCTGGCTTTCCAGAAGCTCGGCATGGAATCCAGACTGGTGGCTAGCAGTGCCTGCAAAGACCCTGAGTCGTGCCCTCCTGGACGCTCTTTCCTGGCACAGCAACGATATGTCACCAACGCCAGGCGGAATCTCTCTATTAAAGTACCTAATGCAACATCGGATTAAACCACAAAGGAAATGTTTACACTAAAGTGTCCTTAAAATATTTTGTGGCTTCCATTGTAACTACCTGGCCGAGGAAGAGGTTGTGATGCTAGGCTTCAGCTGTTTTAACATCAACACTGATTGAATACACAATGGTAAATTAATTTGGTGAATGGTTTCTAAAAATCATCAGCACACGTAGTCTACTAAAGACTGTTGCACCAGCGACCTTTTCTAAAAAGCAGCACTTAGATGGAAGTAGATTTGAATAACTGAAGTATGTGTTTACAAGCACAGCTTTAAAGATTTATATTTGTTTTCGTAATATATTGTACATAAATACAAAAAATTGACAATATATATTATATTTAATATTTTTAGTCTGGAATTGACTGTTTTTTTTAACAGAACAATTTTATGGAAAACATCAGAAAATTGATAACACTAGGTATATTTACTGGGTTCTTTATAACATAAAGAAAAATCAGTCCTTTGGCTAGAAGAGTCAATAGTTTTAAAATGATGCATTTGTGAATCAAGAGAATTTTGGCATTCCAAAACTGTTTAGTGACTTCAGGACTTAACTTTTAAGACAGAAGATATATCACTCTCTCAATCAAGAGGCAGAAAGTTTCAGTCTACTTAAAATGGTAACTACTTAATTTGTTTGTTTAAATTTGTGTGTATACTTTTTAAGGAAAACCTGTCTTTAAGGTGCTGAATTCACTAAAGCCAAAAAATCTGTTGCTTTGAATTTAATGTAGTAGTCAATAATGTTTTTAAAAAAAACCCTTTTAAAATGTAGTTGTATTATATAATTTTTATTACAGTCTTTGGGAGAGGGGAAATCCCTAATATTTGTTCAGTTCACTTAGACAGCTTTGCGCATAGAAATCATTCTCATTCCTCAGGTTTTTATATATTTTCTTTAATTACTGTGAACTAATCACATCAAGCAGACAGGCTAGTGGAGATATCATTGTGCATGGTTAGTAACGATTGTTTGGCATGGAAAAGATAAAGGTATAAGACATCCGGTATTCCAGACCTCGGAAGATGAACATAGCTAGATGGATTGGTGTGAAATTTATTAATCGTAATTTGGGATGTTGCAGATTATGTACTATATGTATTTTATGACTTCTAAACAAAACTTTGTACTTTTGGATAATTTAAGTATTCTATCCAGATGTCTAGACGCTCTTTCCTTAAACCCGTTTATTAGATCATTTTAACAGTAGCTTTAATAAAAATTTGTTTCACACCTATCTATACAACACTTCAGTTGACATTTGTTTACAAAAATGGCTATTTTCACATCAAAAAGCACGTTTAAAAAAGACTTGAATTTTCCATGATCTTTATAAACTGACTAGACCAGTTTTGTCACATCAATAGTAAAATAACACAGTGAATAAAATCTCAACAGATTTAAAAGAAATCTAATCTAGCAAACTAAGGTAAAGATGTGAGGCTACCATACCTATCTGTAGCCCAGTATAGTAAACACAATCACGTGCTTGGATTAAAAGAATGTGTGTATCTTTTCAATATTAAAGCCATATTTATTTGAAAGCTGGACTCAGTTTTGCTTGCAAAATTCAAAAATAGGTCTTTTTGAGTTTGTAATGAAATATGAATTTTGAGTAGCTTTGCATTTCATTAGATACTTCACAAGCCCTCTAAAAAAGGCTTATCTTTTGATCTCTTGCTGCCTGAAGGTCCTGATAGTTCTGGAACTTGACCTCCTGCATGATTCCACAGGAAAAGTCTGTCCACTTGTTGAGTTTGTTTCTTTAAAAAGTGTTTTGCTCTGTTTACAGTATTATAAATATCGGCATTCAATTTGATTTCCTCCTAAAATGTTTATCAATAGAGAAAGCTGAAATCTAACCGTATACTACACTAATTTGTAATAAATATTCTAAATGAATTATTATTTTGTCTTTCAAGTTCTGTCTTGCAGAATTCTGTGCTTCTGTTGATGTCTCTTACTGATGCATTGATATTGCTGGATTGTGTTTTCGTATGTTTCTAAGCTTTGATTGCCTACTAATATTAAAAGTGGGTGGGTGGGTGGGGAGGCAACTTTTGCAGATGTCTTAGCATGACTCTTATGTTTAAAAAGTTTAGTATTTCAGTCTGTTCTTTGCCAAATGTGGAACAGAACAATCACGAATAGCGTTGAATAGGTGTTTTTCCCTCTCAGTGCAATTTCACAAACACGGTAAGTCTTGAGCTTCCTTTTGAAAGCACTCATTTAGAATATAGTCCTAATGGATTCCGTCATGTGCATCACATTAGCGGTGCAGTGTCAATATCAGAAATCAGGTGCCAGTAGGAATAGAACCCTTTTGCCAACCCTTCTCAAAACTGCAGACACCAGTTCCAAAGAACCTGAACAAGGAATATGATCCCTTTTACTTCGCTGAGGCTATGTCAGCTAAGTAGCAGTAAACATTTTAGTGGTTACTCAAGGACAACTTGGATTTTCAGGGAAGGATTATCTGTATGAGGGATTTATGGGATGGCCATCACTATGTATTTAGCTGTCAGCTGAAATTTTACTTACAATTATTGGAACTGGTAAAGCAGTATGTCACTTCTTTAGCATCTATTCAGGGCTAGTCAGAAGTTATAGAAGAACTATTTTCACAGATCTGGTTAAATTTGGACCTCCACCTGCAAGTGAGGAATTGATCAACAGACCTCAGTATTGGATCACGAGCCATTAATGTACTATTCATTTCCTCTTGTTTTAAGGTGGTATAATAAAAGATGCAGTAGGATTAACCTTTATATTGAGCATGTTTTGAGCATCTTTATTGATGGCACACTCTTTAGAAAAGTGGTGAATTATTTAGCTACAAATTACCGAGCTATGTACAATTGGTATTGTGTCACAGATTTACTTAGTGTGGACAATTGGGGTGATCCAGAGACTAGGGCTATTTGCCATCTTGTGATAAATCTAATTTATGTTGTGTCCAGATGTCACAGCTGTAAATGCACACAGATTATTAAGTGAGATAATTGACTCCTGTTGTATTTCTCCAGTACAGCTAATAAAGTTGGAAAGAAGTAACTTTCTAATAAAGCTGGTAATATAGATCCAGTGATGAAAGAAAAAATGTCCTTTGCACGCTACATTGTAAATTACTAGAGCATTGTTTCATGGATGATTTTGGGGATAGAGAGTCTACCTGGTGTGAGACCATTTAATTTAATTTAATTTAATTTGTAATAAGATATTTGTGTGGGATTAACTCTGCCCCTTTGGTTGAAATATGGTTTTTCTGGTGGTTTCCATTAATAATCCTAATTTTGGATTAGTATATTTCTGTCATTCCTAGGTGTATCAGGCAGCTTTAACACACCTGTATTTTAAGAGATTAAGATACATTCAGTGAAATTAATGAAAATTTCACCCAGTATTTTTTCTTAACAAGAAATATGCAAAAGTATTCTGTTTTATAAGCATTTACTTTGTGACAACTAGTAAAAGCAATACTAATGTTTTAAGCAGTCATAGATTAGGAATTTTTTTAAAAAAAGCCCAAATGCTACTTAGTTAATGGTGAATGATAAAGTAACTTTCCCAAATCTTCTACTTTTCTTTCCACTTGTCCGACCAGGTTTGAGGTTTCTGTATCAATGTCTAAAACTTCTGTTTTTAAAACAAATGTAAAAACTGTGTTATCACATAGAACTGGGGAAAAAATTGCACTAATTTTTAAACTCTGGTTTTATTCTTTCTCTGGAAAATATTCTTATATTCACATAAAGATTTTTAAAATGAATTCAGTGGTCTCTTTATTTTAAGTACTGCATTTAGTAAACTCTTTGTAATAGGAGCCATGTCTATCCCTTAGTTTGTACAGTGTCCTGATCCGCACCTTTGAGTGCTGTCATAATTACTGTGCTTAAAATGTTTGTAGTTTACAAGCTATAGATTTGTTTAAATCAACCTCGAGCTCCTTGCTCTTGCCATCAGAGTCCTGCATAACTTAATTCCTCCTACCTTTCTGCTCTTGTTTCCATTCAAGCTACATTACTAACTTTTCTTCAAGTGATTGTCCATTTGTATTCCACTTTTAGCAGTGCACATGCACCTCATGCACGTGAGATTGGATTATATTGTCCATTGGGGACTGCATCTACACCCCACATGCCCTCTGGTGTTTTGTAGCCAAGGATATAAAGGGCAGAGTGGCCACAACTGCCTATCATTTCCTTCTTGCCTCCCGGTGGCAGTGAGACGGAACCGTTTCAGCATCCACGTCTTTCTGCAAGTGTTCTCTAGTTTTGAGTTTAGCATTCCTTAGTATGGTATTCCTTGTTTCTTTGTGTGTTGGCAAATTAAAAATAAAAAGACAAGATCTCCAGCTTCAGGAGTGCATGGGTATTGGACCCCCCCAGTCCTCAAAACAGGGCAATTTAAATCCTGTGCATTTAGACTCTATGTCCCTCCTGCAAGGCAGCTGTTCATATTAATGATGGAGACTCAAAATGCTGCTTCTGCCTCAGTAAAGTATATATAGCCACTTAAGTGCTCAGTTTATTGCCTTTTTTAAAAAAGGACACAAAATGTGAGGGAATCCTTCCAAAAAACCGCTTTTCCTTGTGGAAAGATCTGTGAGTGCATCTTCTGTGCCAGATGAAGAGGAAACTGGACCAGATTGTGTCGGCTGCTGCTCCTGTTAGCCCCAGGACCACCCCAAGCTCCAGACTTTACATGTTGATTATGAAATTGTCAAGAGCCCCCCAATCTTTCTCAATGCAATCTTCTGAGGAGAGAGGGAGGGGAGAGCACTGCTCAGAGTGATTAAAAAATGAAGGTTTCAGAGTAGCAGTCATGTTAGTTTGTATTCGCAAAAAGAAAAGGAGGACTTGTGGCACCTCAGAGACTAACCAATTTATCTGAGCATAAGCTTTCGTGAGCTACAGCTCACTTCATCGGATGCATGCAGTGGAAAATACAGTGGGGAGATTTATATACACAGAGAAAATGAAACAATGGGTGTTACCATACACACTGTAAAAAGAGTGATCACTTAAGGTGAGCTATTACTAGCAGGAGAGCAGGGTGGTGTGGCGGGGGAACCTTTTGTAGTGATAATCAAGGTGGGCCATTTCCAGCAGTTGACAAGAACGTCTGAGGAACAGTGGGGTGGGGTTGGGGAATAAACATGGGGAAATAGTTTTACTTTGTGTAATGACCCATCCACTCCCAGTCTCTATTCAAGTTTAAGTTAATTGTATCCAGTTTGCAAATTAATTCCAATTCAGCAGTCTCTCATTGGAGTCTGTTTCTGAAGTTTTTTTGTTAAAGAATTGCAACTTTTAGGTCTGTAATCGAGTGACCAGAGAGATTGAAGTGTTCTCCAACTGGTTTTTGAATGTTTGATGTTTGATTTGTGTCTATTTATTCTTTTATGTAGAGACTGTCCAGTTTGACCAATGTACATGGCAGAGGGGTATTGCTGGCACATGATGGCATATATCACATTGACTCCAAACCTTGGATGTTATCAGGACTCTCGCCCACTGTTTGTCTTGTATGAGACCATTCAGAAATTCTTCTAGACTATTTCTGGCCTCTGCTGCCAGAATGAAAAGTCAGCCTGTATCCTCTCAAAGACTGTCTAAATGGGTGTCAGACTGCAGGAGAACTTGCATACAAGAGCATAGATGGACCCACATACACATATTAAGGCCTATCCCATCAGAGCTCAAGCGGCCTCGGCAGCTTATCTAAGGGGCATTCCAGTGTCAGAGATTTGTAGAGCAGCTGTCTGGACTTCAGTTCACACCTTCACTCAACCTGACTCCGTGATGGGGGGACATCAGGTCCAATGTGCGCTTTTGGCAGTTATTTTACAGTTATTGTTTCAAAAGACTTAGAGTAACCTCCTGCAGGACCTGAAATCACTGCTTGTGGGTTTCTAGGAGTAGAATACTTGTGGACAATTGCTCAAAAAAGAGAGAATAGTTACTTGCTCGGCCGTAACTGTTGCTCATTGAGATGTGTTGTCCACATGTATTCCACAACCCACCTTCCTTCCCCTCAGCTATGGCACCCTATATCATCCAACACTGTCTAGAAATTGCAGCTGCTCTGCCCTTTATGCACTTGGCTGTGGAACAGAGAGGGCATGCAGGGCACAAGTGCAGCCCTAAGGGATACTGCTTTTCAAAAGAATTTGATCTCGTGTATAGGATGCATACACACCACCAGAAGTGGAACATACATGGACAACATATCTCAAAGAACCACAGTTACTACAGTAAGTAACTGTGCTTCCCCATCATGTATTTCACCCACTCTGATTTCTTGGCTTCTTCCCTGCAGCCCCTTTTTTGGGTGGAGCCTGCTGATATTGACCACTTTTCCTCCAAGGGGTAGTGTGTACCAGGGGTAACTGCTGAACAGTCATAGCTGTGGTTTCTGTTCTCCATTCTGACAGCTGACTCTGTTTGACCTAGGCAAGGGATTCAACTCTGTGTCTGTGTCCTCTGTGAAATCGGAATAAGGATCCTTATCCACCCTTTGCAAAGCACTGAGATTGTGGGATAAAAAGCATTTTCAGTGTTAGGTGGTATTACTTATTCACATCCCTCTTTAAAACACATTTCTTTTAAAAGATGGCTGAAATTTAGTCCTCTTAATGAACACTGTTAACAGAAAAGATGATGCAAACAAATAAGCTGAACAGAAAGGATGGACCTGAGAAGAGTGTGCATGATGGCTCAATGTCTTGCTTGTTTTTGTTGCATCCCAACCCTTGTATACATTAAAGAAAACTAAAAGAGCTGGACTGGTATACTGAGCAGCAATCGATGACTTCCTCCCTAACTACACAGTGACTGTATACAGATCAGTGAGCACTAGCCACTGGACCTATCCAGGATTCCAGTATGTTTTTTGTGTGGTTCAGCCATCTTTGCTTTAAAATGGAAATAGCTGCTGTTAAAATTTATACACCTGATATGATTTCAAACAACCTAATCAGCCAAATCACCAGGATCCTGGAAAGCACCTCCTTAAGGATTCTCTCCCTACTAAAGTGCAACTTTCTAGTCCCCAGACATTTCAGGCTTAGACCAAAAAATCATTTCCACACCTTGCCCTCACTCTCACATCCACAGCATTGTGGGGAGGGGGAACCCACCCTGTACACAAAATAAAGTGAAAACATTCGCACTTTGACTGAGAGCGGGCCCAGAAAATTGCAGCCTCAAAAATGAAAGAGTCCGAAAGTTATACCTCTGAGAAATGGGTTTAATGATGGAAGTTCTGAGGTAGTCTTAAGTATAGCTGTTGATAGCATGCCGGCTATTATATACAGTAGCGTAACAAATGCTAAATACATACGTATAATGTGTTTGACCGGAATTAAGTTAGCTGCTTTTAAAATACTGGGCTAAAACACAACAGCTATTTACCATGTATGTGACCCCAAAAAAGTTTAAAAAAAATAAACTACATTGGATCTGTTTAATGCAGGGGTATTTGAGAGAGGCAGAATGCAGCTACCTAAAAACAACTGGTCAGGAGAGTGGGGCTAGCCCACCTACCTCCTACCAACTAAAACGCTTTCATGTACCTTCTCTATATCTTTACACAGTAACAAAGTGTTTGGGCTTTAGTGTGCCTGTTACTGACACCTACCTAGGGTGAGGGCTCCATCTGGGGGTGTAGACTCCGAGGTGGGGCAAGAAATGAGGGGTTCAGGCTCCAAGAGGGTGTTCAGGGCTGGGGTGTGGGGTCTGAGAGGGAGTTAGGGCACAGGAGGCAGGACATGGGGGAGGAATTTCAGGGTGCGCCCTGCCTACCCTGGCTCCACACTGCTCCCAGAAGCAGCTGGCATGGCCAGGCTGTAGGCTGAGCCACAGCCAGGCGACTCTACATGGTGCATGCTGCCCTTGCCCACAGGTGCCGCCCTGGCAGCTCCTATTGGCTGTGGTTCCCAGCCAGTGGGAGCCGCGGAGCCGGCACAGGGGATGAGGGGGCAGCACGCTGAGCTTCCCTGAGCACCCTGTGCTTAGGGACTGGACATGCTGGCTGTTTCCAGGGAGCTGTGCAGAGCAGGGCAGGCAGGGAGCCTGCCTTGGTCCCGCTGTGCCGCCAACCAGACTTCTAACGGCAGTCAGTGGTGCTGACCGGAGCTGCCAGGGTCCCTTTTTGGCTGCGTGTTCTGGTCGAAAACTGGCTGCCTGCCAACCCTAGCTAGGGGCTGCAGCTCAGGGTGCAGGTAGCAGGTAGCTAGAGCCTGTGTGCGGGGAGTGGTGTAGCTCAGCGTACAAAGAGGGATGTAGTTTAAGGTGCAGGCGGGCGTAGCTAGGGGCTATGTGCGGTAGCGGTAGCTGGGGCTGCGTGCTGGGAGTGGTGTATCTCAGGGTGAAGGTGAGGGGGTAACAAGGATCTGTGCACCAGGAGGGGTGAAGCTCAGGGTGCAGAGAGGGGTGTAGCTCAGGTTGCAGGCAGGGGGGTAGCTAGGGGCTGTGTGCAGGCAGGGTGTTGCTCACGGTGTAGGTAGGGGCTGTGTGCTTGGAAGGGTGGAGCTAGGGTGTACGAAGGAGCTGTGGCCGAGGGTCCAGGGGTGCTGCTGTTGCAGGGCCGGCCGGGGACTCGGTCCATAATTGGCACAGTGGAGGCAACTTCACTGGACAGGTGCTGGGGCAAGGGGTGCATTCTGCCTGCCTGATTACAAGATGGGCAGCGGGAAGGGGACACCCTGACCTCAGTCTCCACTCAGCTTTGCACGGCACTTCAGGAGGCAGGGTCCCACTCCCAATCAACTTGGCGGGGAGGGGCAGCATGGTTGCAGTGGGGTGGGGGGTGGGGAGGAGGAGTGGCACCATCCCTGTCCTGGGGCAACCTTCACCCAAATGTGGTATGAAACACAACCTCCCAGCACACACACCCCTTAGCTATCCCAGCCTGCCTGCACCCCCTCCCGGCACACACCCTGAGCTGCCACCCTGTCTACACATAGCCCCTAGCTACTCCTGAGCTGCAGTCCCGTCTACACATAGCCCCTAGCTACTCCCTGCCTGCACACAGCCCCTAGCTACCCCTTTCTCTACACCCCTCTCTGCACCCTGAGCTACATCCCTCCCAGCACACACCCCGTAGCTACTACCTGCCAGTATCTGAGCTACATCCCTCCCTGTACACAGCCGCTGGCTATGGCATGCCTTGGCCCTGAACGGTCCCTGCACCCCCTGCCCACGACCCCCAGCTACCCTGCACCCTGGGCAGTTTTCAAACTCTTTGAGCTGAGCCCTCCCCCGCTTTGTGTTACAGTTTTTGGTCTCCCCCCCCCCCCTCCACCCCGCATTAGCTGCAAGAAACCTACAGTTTGCAGGTGCCTAAGTAGCCCCTGGAATCATGGTGTATGACACATGCTGCTTAGTGTGAGGGCACGCTCGCTATGGCTGTCCAGCAATCCAAGCCCACTAGCTGGGGCAGCAATGCAGCTAGTGGGGAGAGGCTGAGAATAGCGTTCAGGTTTCTATTTGCCTCAGCTAGGCCAATAGGAGCACTGTAGAGGCAGTCCCTGGCGCGGGAGCAGAGTGCCTTGGCAAGCGCTTGAGTGGCAGCCTCCAGTTGCCAAAAAACATGACCTGCGTCCAAAGCTCAAGGGGCAGGTCATTGAAATGTAGCAGCAAATGGCTCATTGCACATGCTGGAGTATGGCTGCCATGTGACACCATTCCACCTCCCAGTCTGTGAAGCGCTCGCAATATGTTGCAAGGGGTGTGTACGAGAGAGAGAGAGAAAGAGAGAGAATGGGTGTCATCTGTTTTTTGTCTTGCTTGATCCCCGCAAACCAAGCCCAACAACCTAAGGGTAGCTTATACAGCCTCAGCCTCTTCTGTAGAGCCCCTGTTTGAAAGGGGTTTCGGGGGCTGAAGCTCCATTACCATGGTTCTGGGAAGCCAGTGAAGAGCAGCAAGGGGCCAGAAGATGACATGGAACCACAGGCTTTTAGCAGCTCCCGCAGAGCTCTACAGATTCTAGAAGCATAATAACCCTCCTGCCCCATATTTCAAGCAGCCACCCAGACCACTGTTGGAGCATGCTAGTCACTCAGTTGATCATGTCTGGAGGCTGCAGGGCTAGCCCCCTGCCAGCAGGACCGAATCATAGAAATGTACAGCTGGAATCATCAAGTCCAGCCCCCTGCACTCTGGCAGGACCAAGTATATCTAGACCATCCCTGACAGGTGTTTGTCTAACTTGTTCTTAAATACCTCCAGTGATGAGATTCCACAGTCTCTTTTTGATGTATATTCCACCTCTTAACTGCCCTTATAGTTAGGTTTTTTCCTAATATCTAACCTAAATCTCCCTTGCTACAGATTAAACCCATTACATCTTGTCCTGCCTTCAGTGGACATAAAGAACAATTGATTACCAGCCTCTTTATAACAGCCCTAAACATATTTGAAGACTGTTATCAGGTCTGCCCCTCTGTCTTTTCTCAAAAATAACAGGCCCAGCTTTTTAAATCTTGCCTCCCATGTCAAGGCTGCTAAATCATTTCCCCATGTTTATTCCCCGCCCCCCACTGTTCCTCAGATGTTCTTGTTAACTGCTGTAAATGGACCACCTTGATTATCCCTCCCCAGCTCTCCTGCTGGTAATAGCTCATCTTAAGTGATCACTCTCCTTACAGTGTGTATGATAACACCCATTTTTTTCAGGTTCTGCGTGTATATAAATCTCCTCACTGTATTTTCCACTGAATGCATCCAATGAAGTGAGCTGTAGCCCACAAAAGCTTATGCTCAAATAAATTGGTTAGTCTCTAAGGTGCCACAAGTCCGCCTTTTCTTTTTGCGAATACAGACTAACACGGCTGCTACTCTGAAATAAATCATTTTTGTTGCTCGCCTCTGGACCGTCTCTCCCATTTGGCCACATCTTTTCTAAGGTGTGGTGCCCAGGTCTGGGGACAGTACTCCAGCGGAGGCCTCACCAGTGCTTAGCAGAGAGGGGCAGTTACCTCCCATGCAGATTTGCCAAACCTGCAAAAAATAAACCCCACAAAAAAACCCGCAGAAATTTGGCTTGTTTTTGGCTTAATTAGCTTGTGAGTTGCTGTTGGCTAGTTTCTGGCTTGTAGCTTGTTGCTTGTTGTAGCTTGTGGCTTCTTTTTTTTTATCAGCTCCTGGCAAGCAGGGGAGAGAGTCAGGGGTGCACAGCGGGTCCACCACCATCCCAGACTGCATGCCAGGCGTGGGGGAGATCTAGTCACATAGACTGTTGGAGTTCTTAGGGATTGGCTTGTTTTGGCTTTGTTTTGAATTAGGATTAGTTTTCTTTTTGGCTTATTGTGAAAGTCAGGGTGCTTATTTACCATGTGAAAGTTGAGAGCTGTGCACCCATGTCTTACATACGACACTCCTGTTAATACACTCCAGAATGATATTCGCCTTTTTTGCACCTGCATCATATTGTTGACTCCTATTCAATTTGTGCTCTCCTATAACCCCCAGATCCTTTTCAAACAGTTCTACTGTCTAGCAAGTTAGTCCCCATTTTGTAGTTGTGTGTTTGATTTTTTTTCCTTCCTAAATGACGTACGTCTCGTTTGGGTTCAATTTCATCATGTTGAGTTCAGACCAGTTCTCCAATCTGACCTCTGCTGCTGAGGAACAGCTGCCAGGTAAGAGACCCACTTCAAGGAGCTTCCATGAGGTGCTGGGAAAGAAAGAGCCTTGTGGCTTGAGAGGTACTGGCCCCAGGGCAGGGACATACATAAAGACTTGATAGGTTTTGATGGGATAGTGGATGGGCTAGGTGGGACTTGTGGAGGAAGGAGGAGAGACTTTTATCCAGGTGATGTCACGTACATTAGCACTGAAGTGGACGTTTTTTAGAAGGATGGGCTCATTAAAACAGCAGCACATCACTGGCGAGCTGGGCTTTTTTTGTTTTTGTTTTTAATTTTTTTTCCTCATTCCTGACACTCCATGGTCAAGGCTGCTGAACAAACTCCGTGGTCTTACTGCTCTTTTGGTTGCGGGAGTTCGGGTGTGCGAGCCTATGTGCTAAATGCCTCCCGCAAGGAGCTGTGAGAACCCTTAACCCCGCATTGGCAAGCAACGTTAATAATCAGGAGGCTCCACTCCGTGTGCTGTTACCCTCCCTGTGATCCCCACTCCATTTTTTCTCCCAGGGACGTGGCAGCTAAAGAGGGATGTTTTAAAAGTGTATGACCTCTTCACAGACAAGTGTAATGTGTAGAATGAACAATTGGACTAGATTTGTCATGCCCAGTAACTTCATAAGCAAGGTGGCAACGCCAGCCGCACACTGGCAAACAAGAGCCTGTCCCGGCATGGTTCCGTTTAATATAATTATGCTGAGAGTATAAAAAGAGCTTCAGTGACTGGAAAAGAGCATTTCATGAATCCCAAAAGCACACATTACCTGTACAATGTTTCATGCCTCTTCCCCCTCAAAAAATCCAGCATCTTCTGTAATGGACATGTATAAAGCTTATTTTCAAAGCGGGGCAAGATGGTCTTGTTAAGACACTTGATTCGGCCTCGGGAAATCTGGGTTTCGTTCACTGATCTGCTACAAACTCCCTGAGTGACCTTGGGCAAGTCATCTGTAAACAGAGGTAATACTAGCTTCTTCCTGGTACTTCTTTTTCTGTCACTTTTGGAAGGACTCTCTGACTCAGTGCCTAGCAGAATGAGGCCCTGATCTCAATTGTGACTACAATACAACTAATGAGGTCGATGATGATGATGATGTCACTTATGCATTTGTACAGCGTTTGTCACAATGTCTTCCTGACCTGTCTGGCCTGTAGTCAATATCTCAATTTATGTGTTTAATAATATATTGGCAAAGCTAGTAAGTAATGACTTTCCTGTAACTTATTGTCACCCCTTTTTTGGCCTGAGCAGTTAGCCAATAGACAAGGGGGCCTGGAGGAATGTTTCCATTTGGAAGAAAAATTGATCAATCAGAAATTGATCCTGTTTATTTGCAAAGAATGCAAAGTCCTGTTTCCTTGAATACTGGATGATCGTACAAGTAGTCTCCTTGCTTATAATTCCAAGGCTTCCGTCTAGCCAGCACGCTGCCCAAAAAGCACTCTTGACTTTCTCTTACGGCAACTACTAATGTTTCTCTTGTTTATTTTCTGGCCCTCGCCACTTGCTTGCTAGCTGCCTCTGACTGGTACTGACATATAGACACACATATCTCCACCCAGTTAATCCCCAGCTGCCACATTTGCATTCAGTCTAGTTTTGGGCAGTGGTGTTTATCAGTCTCCGGGGGGGCCTCAGCCAAAACAATGGAAACCATTGCACCAAAGGGCCATTTAACTGTGCTTTCATTTATCCTGAATGAAAATTAGCTGTTATGATAAACAGCTTCAGAAAAATCTGGGACTTCCCCTAGAGCTAAGACACTGCTGTTAATCATGCAACCTCCAGTTTAACATTATAGTTGATATTGTAAGCGCATAGCCAAAAATGCAGTTCTGATTCTCCCTGATAAAATGCTGTACAATGACAAGTTTACAGTTTTACTTTAGGAAACTTGTAAAATATAACCACAACTATCTAACAACCTAAAAATGAACTAGACCTAAAACAATCCGTTAAAATGTGTACAGCTGATTCACAGTCCTGGACCACACACTGAATAATAGATGATGCTGAGGTCCAGTGCACTCTCCCAGGTGTCATAAATATGCAATTACACAACAGTGACTTTCTACAATGGCTGTAAAATTAAAACTAGATTGGGGTATGTGTGCCCCTGTGGTGCCTTGGGGTAGGTGGGGCATTTTATGAGAAGTGAGGGGAAGGGCAACAGTCCCCCTAATCGTACACGTTTTGTACGCCTCCACAGTCACTATGTTTAACAACTCTGAGTAGCAAAGTAACTCCTCCTCTTGTAGCTTTTATGCACACCAAAGCAAGTGTGGGGGGGGGGGGGAAGGGGCGCTGGGAGTGTAAAAAAGCAGGGCTAGCTAATGATAACCCAGTAGATACAAGAGAACAAGTGCTACAGAGAGCGGTATAGGAGAAAGCATAAATGGGCCAAGAAAGCACAAATGAACTGGCTTGCTTTCTGTGGAGCTCCATCTTATGCTTGAACTATTGTCAACTCACCCTTGACTGTTCTGCCCTGCCACCAGTCCTGTCTCCCGGAGGGCAGAATATGGTGGAATGGCATCTTAAAAAGGACACCCACCATTCAGGGCTCACGGCTCCGCTTCATGAAGGGGAATGTTTGGCCCCAACATACAAACATGCTTTATTTATTTAAATAGCAGAAGTAGTCTGTGTGCATGTTAACTAAAAGTTGTTGTACAGCCAAAGACAATGTTGTTTGAGAAAGCTAGGAAAGAAATGACTTGGACGGTGATATATAAATATGACGTGGGGGGAGGAGGGATTGAGAAAAGTTGAGAGGAAGTGTGCTCTCATGATTCAGCCACTGAACTGGGACTCAAGGCACATGGGTTCAATGCCCTACACTGCCAATGTCTTCCTCTGTGGCCTTCAGCAGGTCACTTAGTTGTTCTCTTTTCATCAGTTCCCCATCACTAAAATGGGGATCAGAATATTCTTCCTCACACCCCATATGCCTAGCTTGTTTATTTGAACTGTTAGTTCTCCAGAGCAGGGACTCTGGGGTGTTATAATCCCATCTGGAATTGGGGCCTCCTGTATTACAATACTTCTGTATTATAAACTATTATGAACAGTTTTTACACTGTGATTATCAAGAAAGGGAACAAAACGCCCCACAGCTGTTATTCCAGATGACCGGGAATTCTAAATGCATTCCCTAAGTCTTTGTGTGGCATTGTCATTGAACTTCCCACGAGTTACATTTTGGGCTGAGCGCCTGTCATGCATTTAGCTACTGGCAACATTAAGAAACGTGAGGAACCCGGCTAAGGACTCAAGATGCTCACACCTAAGGGTAGTTCTTCAGGGTCAGTCTGTAGGCACATCAGCTCTCCATCTGCCAGCAACTAGGCTGCCAACAGCATCAGATTGTTTGTTTGTTTTTTCCTCTGGAAGCAACCATGATTGGGACTGGGTGACTCCGTCTGGCAGCAATCCAAACCCGCACACCTTCTGTAACGGTCTCACCACATCGCCTCCAACTGTGAGCCAAATGTAAACTGCCCAATGATGTGACTAGCTTTGTCTATGCTATGAGAGTAGTCAATAAAGAGGCACCGACTGGCATGGGCCATACAAAGCATCAAAAGCTGGGGAGGAAAGAGGATGCACTAATGGGGGGACAACAGTGAGCAGGCCAAGCAAAAGCAGAAATGGTTTGTGGCAGAGTAAGGCAGAGCTCTGTTATGGGTAAACATGGCTACCATCCTCAGTTATGCTACACATGGATAATGAAATGTTCATTTAGAATGCATGTACAACGTAAAATACAGAGACATCTTCCTAATGCAACGAGGAGTATATGTCATGTTCTTTGCTCACTAAATGAGTATATACTTACAATGTTTTAAAAACCCTCTAGGGCAGGGCTGGCCAACCTGTGGCTCCGTAGCCCCATGCGGCTCTTCAGACGTTAATATGCGGCTCCTTGTACAGGCACCGACTCCGGGGCTGGGGCTACAGGAGCCAACTTTCCAATGTGCTGGGGGGAGGGGTGCTCACTGCTCAACCCCTGGCTCTGCCACAGGCCCTGCCCCCACTCCACCCCTTCCCGCCCCCTCCCCTGAGCCTGCCATGCCCTCGCTCCTCCCCCCAGAGCCTCCTGCATGACACGAAACAGCTGATCTGGAGGTGCGGGGAGGGAGGGGGAGGTGCTGATTGGTGGGGCTGCCGGTGGGTGGGAGGTGCTGGGAGCAGGGCAGGAGCTGATGGGGGGCTGCTGACCTATTACTGTGGCTCTTTGGCAATGTACATTGGTAAATTCTGGCTCCTTCTCTGGCTCAGTTTGGCCACCCCTGCGCTAGGGTTAGGGTGACCAGACAGCAAGTGTGAAAAATCAGGACAGGGGTGGGAGGTAATAGGAGCCTATATAAGACAAAGCCCCAAATATCAGAACTGTCCCTACAAAATCAGGACATCTGGTCACCCTATCTAGGGTGTCCAGCCAAGGGAGACAGATCGGGGAACACCAACTATTATGTGGTGCATAGAGAGAATTATAAGGGAGGGTTAGGACCTTAGTGCCTCAAGATGGGGAAACCAGCCCTCGAATGGAGGGGAGAGGTACTGAAATGTTCCGGTGGGCGAAGGGGCTAGGCTAGAGGTCAGAACCATAATGAACCCAAATAGCCTCATGTTTGCTAACAGCCCAGTGTGTATTGTAAGCAATGTAGAAATCAGGGCTTGGAGTGTCAGTGGTGCGAAAGGGCCCTAACGTCTTAAATGAAGACTCAATGGGGTAGATTCTATGTAAACAGTGAGGGCTTGTCTACACTGGAAATTGACATTAGTATAGCTATGTCCCTCAGGGGCATGAAACATCCACCCCCCAAGACACATAGATATACTGACCTAACCCCAGCATAGACAGTGCTAGGACAATGGAAGCGTTCATTGGTCGACCTCTCTGCTGCCTCTTGGGGAGGTGGATTAACTGCACTGCTGGGCGAACTCCTCACATTGACATAGTGAGTGTCTACACTAAAGTGCTGCACACGTGTTTGACGTGTAGACATACCCTAAGGCAATATCTGCACATCAGGCTAGAGGTGTAAATTCCACCGCATGGCGGCACAGCCATGCTAGATCTAATCAAGCGAGCACACTAAAAATAGAGGGTAGCCACAGCACGAGGGACTAGCTGCCCAACTGCGTGCCAGGTATCTGACAGGTACATTCCTGAGCAGCGAGGCCCGTCTGCTAGGAATTCCCGAAGAGATCATATTAGCCTAACTCTATCCAAAGAACCCAGGAGCACCTGAGTCAAATAGAAAGGCGGTGCTGAGCCTTATGGCATACATTTGAGAGGGATGAGGATGTAAGTAGAGAGCATGGAGCATGTGGGAGCCACTCAGTGCAATAGAGGCCTCACTCAGTTGGCCTTGACCAGCAGGGCAGAGCCCATGAGTAGAATCTTCCTTCACAATATAAAGAAGAGCGTTAATTTTCTATCTATAAATGTATTGGCTCAGATCCTGTCACTCTGGTGCCATAAAGCAACCTTAGAGCCAGCTAGCTTGTCTAGAGAGGGAGTCCTCTGCTCTTGAAGACTCCCTGGGTGCTAGAGAGCTGCTGTCGCTGAAAGCAGAAGCTGGTTCTTAATTGTGACCGTTCTGGTTGTAGCCAGACACTGAACTTTATTTGAAATTGTTCGGCAGATGCTTAGCCATGGCTGCAGAAAGCGTGGAAAAGCAATCTGAACTGGAGCATGTGATGCACATGAAAAATATCTGAAATGCTAAAAGAGCCGTCATAGAACAGCCTTCTGTGCAAGGCACTAACTACGGGTGTGGGGGGAGTCGAGGGGAGGAAAATGCCTTGCTAAGTAACTACCAAATGATAGCCCCCCCCCCGCCCCCCGCAGGATGTTGCCCCGGAATGGAGGGGTGTTGTCACCCCAGACTTTGATCAAGCTAATTGCAACTATATTGTGTGCATCCACCCACCATGAATTAATAAAATAGAACACCATCTAGTTGAAGGCTAATGTGAAGAAGCAGGACTTCTGGAGGCAAGGTCAGATGCTAACTGCAGGCTTGCAGTTTCTGCTAATCAGAATGGGAGGTGGGGAGAAAAGAGTTAACAAATTGAGCCTGAAAGAAAATAAGTGGATGGAGCCCTTGAGTTTGGGCGTGTTTGATATAGAAACTTATTATGACTAAGATTGTTAGACATGTTTTGTTGATAAGTAGTTTATTGTAGTTAGGAGAGGTGATGACTCAGTAGGGTAAGTAAGCTGTGTGTTTTGTAAAAGTTAGCTATAAAAAGACTAGGTAATAGAGTGTACTTTGGAGCAGTTCTCTGAAGCTATCCTGAGAGATGTTCCTGATATCATACTCCCTGGCGAAGCGACTGGCCATCATGGACCTGCTGCTAGTTCCTCAATACCAGCTCAGATTCTAGGTAATTATCCGGGATGTTCTAAACCTATTGCTTATGTGTGAGTGTGCTTGCATCTAATAAATTGGTGTTTTAGATAAGAGCACTCTTACGCATATCAATTTTGCATCAGCCGGAAGTGCTGAGCTCCCATTGATTTATTCCTGACACTGCCTGGAGTGAAACAGTTAAGTTACCACTGCTTTGGGTTCTGAAAGCCCTGGGTAACCCAGGATACATTCTTTGTGCTCAAGGTGCTATTAACCAAATGCACAGCAAAGTACATCAGCAGTAAGTGAAACAAGCAGCAGGAGAAAAAGCCTGGCGCCATAGCCAAGACTTGCAAAATAAACTGGAAGAAACCTCCAAATAGACAACCGGCGGGAGATTATTTTGCACATAGCCTAACTTCATCTCCAGTATCACTCTCCTTCTCCCCCACTGCCCCAGCAAACATTTGTAGTTGTGTGTTTGTTAATCTGTGGTGTGGCCCAACCCCCGCAGGCAAATGTAAGTTAGAGAACATGAAGGTAGGGGCAGAACTCGTGGTTCTATGACTGGCTCCAGCAGATGTGCCCCCTTTATGCTGAGGGGAGGTATAATAGATGAAGTTGCAGTGAGAGCTACCATGGTGCAGATTCACTGAACTCCAGAGACTTTCTTAGGGGGGAATGTATGCTGGGACTTGCATTTGCACCCTCAGGTGGGGCATACATGGGTAGAAATCCTTGGAAAGCCCTCCCAGCGTGGCAAAATCATTACATGGAAAAATGATGTGCATTTAATTCCTTCAGAGGAAGGGGGGGGGTTTGCTTTGAGAAGGGACTCAGAAAAATCTTGTTTTTTCATGTAAGCAGAGTAAGTGGATCTTAACTGTAGTCCCGCCTTTGCTTTCACTGTTCCACTCTCGCCGTATGAAAGAAGCAGCAGAGGAAATGTAGTACGAGACTAACTGACAAAGCGTAAAAAGCCCATTTCCCCTCATATACACTTGGTTTCTAGACTCCAGCCTATTTTCTGCTTCACCCCCAAAGCTGGGAAGGGCTCTGCGCAATGGCTGCTTAACTGGCTGTCATCAGCGCTGGGTGTGCTTCAGCGGGGGATTGTGTGTGTAAGTACGTCTCTTTGGGATCCTTGGGGCTGAAAGGTGCTAGATCAGTGTATGATGGTGGGATTGTAGTAAACTAGCAGGAGGCTCCTCTTTAACCTACTCTTGCCCCATTAGCAGTCCTTATGAAGTTGCCAGATGAACTCAGAAATACACACCCTCTCTCTGAGTATAAGACCGAATCCTCCAATGAAAGCAAAAGTCTCTTCTTGTGTCATTAATTAGACCATCCAAATCTCCATCAGCACGACATTGCATCCATCATAATTGTATTACACTATTTTTCCTCACCAGCCTCCCATCTGGTTCAGGAGTAGGCTGATGAGGTTTTGGAGCAGAATAAATGGGAAAAGCACAATGCAACTTGGCTGGGGGAAGAAGAATGTCCTGAACTCTAATGCCATTCCACTGACTCCTTGGGTTTTTAGCAGGTGGTTGGGTGGGGGTTAGGCGCACACAACAGATAGGGAGAAAAAAGAAGGAGCCAAAGGGAAATTGCTTTTCAAATAATGGTGATTATATATACTTGAACTAAGCAATTACTATAGCAAGTGCAGGATAAATGGTCTTTTCATGTAGGCACAGTAGTGGGAGCCAGGAGATATGGAATCTACAGCTGTATACATAGATAGGAGATCTAGAGAAGTGAAAAGTGCTTTTCGTGTTCAGTGGGTATTGTGCACAGTTACTACACTGGGACTCTAGTAGGGGATTTTTCTGGATGGTAGGATTATACTCATGTTGCTGTTAGGGTAAAGCTCTCGGTGAATCGGTTATAAGGGGCTGTTAGGTATGCACTGCATTTTGTCATGGCTGCTCGGAACCTGGGCTTGGCACTCTTTTATCTTGTTAGTACAACTCTCAGTAAACAAACTAGCTATGTAAATAACAATACAAACAAGTGCTCCTTATTAACTTAAAAATGTCAGTTATTGGAACTTTTTTTCAGAAAGTTATTTTTAAATTTGCAAAAAAATTTAATAACTTCTTTTACTCTTAGAATTTCTTGAGGAATCACTTTTCAAGGATTATAGGGCCAAAATCCAACATTGCTCAACAAATACTTTTAAATTACCCTTGAAAATACTATCCCCATTGCAAAATAAGGGATGTAACTGCTCTTTAACTACATTGATCCTCAGCCAGCCAACAAAATATCTGCCCCTCTGAAGTATTTCTAAAGCACCTAAATACCATAAAATAAACATCAAAAGTAAAATTAAGAACCATGGTAAATTTGCCTATGCAATGTCCAGCTCACCTTCGTTCAATGACATGTACACTAAACCAACCGCATCAGCAACCCCGCCGTTGCACCTGGACTAGTCCATATTTAATACTCTGTCCTAGTTCCCTTCCTGGCCCACCATCTAAAGCAGGGGTGGGCAAACTTTTTGGCTCGAGGGCCACTTCAGGGTTGTAAAATGGTATGGAGGGCCGGGTAGGGAAGGCTGTGCCTCCCCATACAGCCTGGCCCCTGCCTCCTATCTGCCCCCTCCCACTTCTCACTCCCTTCAGAACCCCTGACCCATCCAACCCCCCTGCTCCTTGTCCACTGACTGCCCCTCCCAGGACCCCCTGCCCCTAACCACCCCCCCGGGACCCCACACCCTATCCAACCCGCCCTGCTCCCTATCCCCTGACTACCCTGGGATCCCCGACCCATCCATCCCTCCCCCACTCCTTGTCCCCTGACTACCCCCTTCCAGGACCCCCATCCCTAACTGCCCCCCCAGGACCCCAACCCCTATCCAACCCCCCCTGCTCCCTGTCCCCCCTAACCTCCCACCCCCTGAACCTCCGCCCCATCCCACTGCCCCCTGTCCCCTGACTGCCCCCAGGGACCTCCTGCCCTCCCCCCATCCCCTTACCCTTACCAGGCCGCTCAGAGCGGCAGGACAGGCTTATTTGAAAGCCTGGGAGGTGGGCGGGTGCAAGCCGCACTGCCTGCGTGGTGGCGTAGCTGCAGCGGAGGGGGAGGGGGAGGGGCCGGGGGCGAGCCTCCCCGGCCAGGAGCTCAGGGGCCGGGCAGGATGGTCTCACAGGCTGGATGTGGCCCGTGGGCCATAGTTTGCCCTCCCCTGATCCGAAGTCCATGTGGTTTCTCCGCCACTCTCCTGGCAGCAGGGTAGAGCCCTAATACTGCTGTATAGGTTAGGAATTCAAATCCCAATGTGGGCAGGTTTTAAAAATGAATTAGTATTAACTTTTTTAAGTTCTCTCCTGGTTGTGTTTTTTTCAGTGACATTTTTTAAAAAAAAAAATTGTTTTGAAAAAAGTTTCCATTGAAAAACTAAATACTGTATTTCATGAAAAACTGCAAATGAAACCAAATGTTCCTTTTGAAAGAATTCATGAAATATACTTACCTTTTTTCAATCAGATTGATATGGGAGTGGGAATTCTTAGGCCATCCTGAGTGTACATGCACACAGACTGGTATGGTAGGGACATAAGGAAGAGCTGCCGTCATGGTAAGATGTATCACAACAGCCAGAGCCCCTTTCCTAAATCAGGTTCCCAAATCATCCAGTTGCTGATATTGGGCCCCCGTTGGGTTATAAGAATGGAGGCAGGCAGGGAAATTTGGAGACATAGTGAACTGCAGATGCAGCCCTATATACTAGCACAGCAAACCCTAATTATTTTGAGAAATGGGGCAATGACGAAAATGTCCTGGCTTTCCCTACCGAGACAGCACACAGATCTGGTATGGCTGTGGGGAGAGAGTTAGTCCCATTCTGAACTGAAGACTTAGCTTCACGTCCTTCGGAGCTTGGAATGTGAATTTCTGGAGGAGGGTGGTGAAGAACAGGAACAGCTCTATTCTAGCCAGCTGCTCACCAAGGCAACCACGCTTTCCTGAAAAGAAGACAGTTGTGCACATCAGCCAGAGGATTCTTGTCAGAACAGTTTGGGTCTCATGACAAACGAGGCGTTAATTTCCCAAAGCAGCAATTTCGGAACAGCGAGGAAGAAGAGATGGTTTTGTCATCAGTTCCTCCCTTCTGAGTCCCTTTTTCCTGTTTTTAGGACTAAATTTTCCTTCACTTATAACTGTGGATGCTAAGGTTTACATTAATTATAACAGTACCTGTAACTCACGAAAGCTCATGCTCCAATAAATTGGTTAGTCTCTAAGGTGCCACAAGTCCTCCTTTTCTTTTTGCGAATACAGACTAACACGGCTGTTACTCTGAAAACAGTACCTCCGTAATTCCTTCTATTAATAGAAAAAATCATGTCTGAGAGCTCTTGGATGATCAGCCACATCTCTGCATAGCTATCGAAGGCCTAATCTACACACATTTTTATACCTGTATAACGATGTCTTTATTCTAGTGCCTAATCTCAGTGTAGCTTATTCCCCTTCCCATAACTGCATCCACACTAGAAAGGCGGTGATGTTTTAACTTATATTGATTAAACAAAAATCACACACATAACTGACAGAAATCTAGGAGGTGTGTATACTAATAAAGTTAACACACTACAATTTCTGTGTCTAGCTGATGTCTTACTTCCCTAACACTCGCAGCTACACACAGCTGTATTATTTCTTGATTAAAAAGTTAAAATAAAATAACATAGGTGAGGTGCAATCTTTCCCTGGCCTAGCTTCTCCATGACATAACACATGGTGTGCTGAACACACGCAGGTCTCGTCAGCATTATTACTAAAGAAGAAAGCTGTGTGTCCCTGAATCTTAGTTTCTAGATAGACTGCTTAAAAAGACAAGGGTATTACATACTTTCCTTAGCCACACATAGCAAATACCAATATTGCTTGTTCTTTTCATCTGCAAGAAAGCACTGATAGACCTTTATATAAACGAGGCTTGTGCAAACCTGTGAATCCCTGGTTCACATGCATTTTTGTTTCAGGAACTTAATGCTAAAGCTCTTATTGATTTAAATTGTGTGGGATCAGCCCTTAATGAGCCCAAGTGATGGAGAATACACCACGTTCTGTGGTAAAATGTTCTAAATGTTGATTGGTTTTTATGAGGGTGCTTCAGGGATCTCGCACACTTTTATCATCTTTACCACGTTTACTCCCCCTGCTGTCTCTCCCTACAACTGAAAAGAAGTGGTAAAAGGTGAGGAGGGCTATTCCTTCTGTCCTCACTCCTACATTCCCATCAAGTGAGGCAGGCTACTTTCTCTTTGTGCCCATCGTAGGGTATGTCTACACTGGAGCTGGTGCACTAGCACTAGAAGTGTATCCGTGGTGGCAAGAGCAGCTAGCCACCCAAGTATATTCGGAGGGTCTCGGAAGGGGGTGTACTCGGGACAGCTAGTCCATCCAGCTGCATGCACCACCACGGCTACACTTCTATTTTTAGCGCACTAGCTGACGCAGAGCAAGCATGGGTATATCACCCCCACCAAGAAAATTACACATACCACCAAGGACAGGAGGGCTGAGGCTGCTCTTTGCCGTCGCTGTGTCGAGCCTTGTTCTAGGAGAGAGCACTTGCTAAAGAATGACAAGGCCTCTCTACCTATGAAAAAAACTGCACAAGCTGAACCCACAAACTCTGGCCGTGATTTTCATTTCTGAGCTTTCTATTTTCCACTGTGCCTCTGTCACTGATAAACGTTGTGGGTTTTTTCTAAACTGAAACAGGGGAGAGGCCAAGACTTGGTGCTATAGTGCTAGTCGACAGAGTCAGACACATCTCACCTGCAGAGAATGGCAGGAAAGTTTCTCTTTTCTTGAACTGACCATCCTCCAGAAAATGCTTAGGATTAAAAGTCTGAGGGGTTTCCCACTCATTCTTGTCAAACAGCACAGATGTCAAATTGGGAATCAAAATGGTGCCCTAAAGAAAGAGAAAGAAAGGAATTTAAACCTTCCCTGATTCCATTTTTAATTGTGACCCGCAAAGAGGCAAAAAAGAAGGGGTCATGCCTTTCATTTTAATCTTTTATGATGTACAAAGAAGGCACAAAAGGATGTTTTTTTTTTTAAACAGGATAATTTTCCAGCCACTTTTTTACACTAAATTTATCTAGAATTTCAAATCTGGCTTTCCCTGGTCTGACTAAAAATCACTTCCCATCTCAACTAAACAGATTCATTTCCTTCACAGGTGTGATGTTATAGACCTACTAGTTTTCCCGCATCTCCTAGGAAGAACAGCGTAGGCAAGGTTGAATTTCTAATAGAAAAAAACAGGCAGAAAATATATAAACTCTCAGGTGTTCTCTATACAGCATAATACATCAAAAAGGAGCACAACCCATCCACCCACCTTTCTTTTTTAAGGGCCAAATTTTCAGGGATGTGGTGGTTGTTGGCCTTGAGTGATGTATATGTCTACAGTATATACCTATAGGCAAATCCAGCAAGTGCTCCTGCAAACTAACACTCATGTGTGCTAAAGTTCTTTTTTGCACTCCTAATTGAAGATATAATGCACTCTCATAGAATATCAGGGTTGGAAGGGACCTCAGGGGGTCATCTAGTCCAACCCCCTGCTCAAAGCAGCACCAATCCCCAACTCCCCAGAACCCAGATGACCCCCTCAAGGATTGAGCTTACAACCCTGGGTTTAGCAGGCCAATGCTCAAACCACTGAGCTATCCCTCCCCCCACTCACCTCCTGCTACTGTGTGAAAATATTTCCCAAAAGTTATATTAATGAAGGGTTATTGTCAGCAGAATGGAAGGTTGACACAGGCAATGGTCTCCTGTGCACACTTGCTGGTAGAATGGTCTTCTGCCTGGCTGACCTCCAGAATGAGCTCACTGCCCTTGAGCATGGATTTGTCCCCATTTCACTGAGGATCAGTCCACAAGCCGGAGAGGAAGAATGCACCCAGGTGTTAGGACCTGAGGAGAGCTTCTGCTGGACATACTCAGGGAACGTGGGGTAGGAATTCCAGCCTGCTCCCTTACATGGGGAGAAAGTGTGGCTCAGCAGCATGGCAAGGTGGAGTCAGAAAAGCAGCAGCTTGAGAAGAAAGCAGTTCAGAATTCTGGAGCTGCTGGAGACGAGATACGCCCCACCTGTAAAAAGCAGCAGCCACTCCCATCTGCAGACACCAAAACCCAGACCCTCATTTAGGCACATAACTGCCACTGATTTCCAAAAGAGTTAGGTGCCTAGATACCTTTAAATCTTTGCATCCAAGAGCCTGGCTGACCTTTCATGAGTCAATAGGCACAGTGGAGAACTTGTGCTGGACCTAATTCTTAGTCCTTTTACGATGGTTTCACGCAATTAAAAATAAACAACTTACATCATGTTTTATGAAGACAGACTGCAAAAGTCTGCTCTAGATTCCAACTTCCTCAAAGCTTGAGAATGTGAGCATCCAAGGTTTTGGTTAAGGAATTTTAGCCCAATATAGAAATAGTTGTAAAATGCAGCTCTGGATCTGAGTTGATTCCCAGAATGGGTTCAGATTCAGAACGGGGTCCTCCTGGGTGCGAAGGTGTTTCTATCGGGGACTTTGGTTTGGGCTCATCTCCACTAATTTCTTAAACCAAGATAAGAAAGAAAATCATATTTCCTTCCAGCTTACTTTCGGCACATAGAATCCGGCCAGTGTAGTGTCACTAGTTGCCATTCTGGGCACATTTAAAGGCACGATGTTGCTTATCCTTTGCACTTCATGAATAACTGCATTGGTGTATGGCATGTTGTCCCTGTCACCCATGGCTGGCTGGCGAGACTGGCCAATCACTGCGTCAATCTCCACTTGCACTCTCTCTACGAAAAGAGCAGAGTTCACCACTGGTATGAGAATAAACAATATGTTCTTGAAACAACGGGCTTAAGTTGTGCAGGGTTCAGAGTTCATTGATTTTAAGGCTATACCTAATAAAGCTTAAGTCAAGCACTGGAAACAGCATCAATCTCAACGTAGAGATCTGAACATACAAATACATAAGAAAACTACAGCTGGTTAGCCACAGACAAATATAGTGGTAAGGAGGTGAGAGGAATTTTAAAATGTAATTCAGGCATAATAGGAAGACCTCCTTTTATACCTATATGGAAGTCAAGGGGCATTTACTCCACTTCTCAAAATCAAATGTAAAGGCATTATCAATACCTGTTTTGTCCCTGTTCAAAATAGCAAAGTCAATTACTGGCTGACCCAAGAGATATCTGAGCATGAAAATATTTATCTGCTGGTTTTCTCTGTCAGGCAAGACTCTCAAATTTTGTGGGCACAGGGTTATTCCAGCAGCTTTCCAAGAGTCCAAGAACTGCACCTATTTTGCATTAAATGAAGCAGATTATATCTGCCATTATTTTCAACACAGGTCCCCCCTGTAGCCTGCATGGGTCACATCTCAAGGCTGAAGAGGATTTAATAAATCAACATTCTGAGTTCTGTGAAAAGACCCCGCTGTGGCAAGGGTTAAGGGTAGAAATTCAAGAGCTATTAAGAAGTGAGAAATATAAATCATTACCATCTACCTTGAATGTCTGGATATATGGCCATGTACAGCAGAGCCCAGCGGAGGGTTGTAGATGTTGTCTCAGTTCCAGCAAAAAAAAGATCCAGTGTGGAAAATAAGAGATTTTCTTCATGGAAACTGGGGTCGGCGTCAGCCTTAGAATAAAGATATACGTGGGTGGGACTACTTTGGTGTATTAGTATTATACAAAACATCATTCCAGGCTCAATTTTGCAACGTGCTGGGTGCCCTGAATTTCCATTGCCTTCAGTGAGAGTTGAGAGCACCAGCACCTCACAGGACAGTACCATTAGATAGAAAGACTGTGCTTTTAGCACCATTCTTGAGAATGAAAAGTTTAAGCTGATACTAGGTGTGAGCAGAGGGCCTGCTGAAGTCAATGAAAGACTCCCAGGCACTTCAACCAGCTTTGGGTCTGGCCCCTAAAGCACAAGGTAACCTTACATTTTTAGGCCCCAATTCAGCAAAGCACTCAAGCATCCGAGTCGTCCCTCTGACTTCAGTGAGCCTGCTCTCCCCTGCTTAAAGGAAAACGTGCTTAAAGGCTTTGCTGAATCAGTTCCATCCTACCTGGGGTTTCTAACTGTAAATTAATGGCGGGTCAGATGCTCAGACAACTCAACTGGTGAGCCCTGTTACTGTCATTCTACTTCCAATTTTTAAAACAAAAAGTGCTTTGTTCCTGTTCACTTTGTTCTTTGCACTCTTACCTTTGCAATTTCCGTCAGATAACAGTCAATGAAGTCTCTGGGTTCAGATGGATTCCAGTCCTCTTTATGCTTTGCAATCATTTCCCTCACAAAACACTTCAGTTTTTCCCAGTTTTTAAAAATGGTGTGATGGGGTCCAGGTATCCACTTCATTATGGTGGGGAAGGAGTTATACAGCTTTTGACATACAAACAGCACACAATACGTTTTAGCCTCGTTTTAGAAAAGTGCTGATTAATACACTCACATGCATTTTGCTGAAGACACCGTGTTTATTAAACCACATTAATACATAATAGTATTATGGACGTGCTCAGAGCCCTCAGGACCCCAGTGTGGTAGGCAGTTCATATATACATAACAGTCAGCCCTGACTTGAGGCCCCGAGAATTCAAAGAGACAGAACAGACAAAGGGTGAGATAAAGGAAATATTATCACCATTTTAGAGAGTGAGCATTGAGGCAGAGAAAGATTAAGTGACTTGGCCAAGACCGCACAGGCATCTGTTACAGAGCCAGAAAGTGAAGCTGGGTGTCCTGAGTCCCAGTGCAGAGTTTTAACCACAAGCCCATTCTTTCTCGTTAAGATATGCACTGTGTTCTCTCCGCCCACTGCTGGGCTCGTCACCGGCTACTGCTCCTATTGCTTTGGCGCCCCCTACAGGAAAATGCACTGTATTACCTGAGGCTGTGTGTTAGCAGCCACTTCAGATGGCTGAATGGCCACCCTGGTAATGATTCGTTGATTTACTAGGGAGGAAGGATATAAAGGTCACCAGGCAGGCACTGTGCTTTGCCTCTCAACATGACCGCTGGTGCAGTGGCAGGATTATGTCTCATCTCAGCCACTATGCTGTGCTGAACTGGGAGGCAACAAGAGGAGAAAGGTCCAACAGGGGCTCGGTAACAATGTGTCCCTGGAAACCATGATCGTCCCTGATTTCAGGGCCTATGTCAGAGAGCCAGTACCATTATGAAACACAGTGCTTTGTCCCTGCAAATGGGGCCACCAGAAGAAGCTGCCAGCTGGACGAGACCTTGACCTTGAGAGTAGGTTGGCTTTGCCTCTGGGGGTCACCTCCCACTAGGCCTGTTGCGTAATAACACCTTGCCATCTTCACTGCCACAAGAGTATCCAGCGAATCTACCCCCCGCCACACAGGTCCTTTAGCCAACCCTGCCCTGAGCACAGAGTCCAATGCACAGTGTGACAGCAAGAAATGGAGTTGCTTGGGAGTAGCGAGGATTTGGCACTTTTTCTTCTTCCTCTCACCTACTCACACCTCCCTGATGCCCACTGAAACATCCCACTGGGTCGTCAGCCCCATTAGAGATCACACTAAGTGCCTGTGGGTTGGTGGCACTGGCATAGAGAAGTCAGACTGAGGATCTGCCAGGATAGCTTCATGCAGGCCAGGTGAAAGAGATTGGTTTCAGAGTAGCAGCCGTGTTAGTCTGTATCCGCAAAAAGAAAAGGAGTACTTGTGGCATCTTAGAGACTAACCAATTTATTTGAGCATAAGCTTTCATGAGCTATAGCTCACTTCATCGGATGCATGCAGTGGAAAATACAGTGGGGAGATTTTATATACACAGAGAACATGAAACAATGGGTGTTACCATACACACTGTAAGGAGAGTGATCAGGTAAGGTGAGCTATTACCAGCAGGAGAGAAAAAAACCTTTTGTAGTGATAATCAGGGCGGGCCATTTCCAGCAGTTGACAGGAACGTGTGAGGAACAGTGGGGGAAGGGGGGAATAAACATGGAAAAATAGTTTTACTTTGTGTGATGACTCATCCACTCCCAGTCTTTATTCAAGCCTAATGTAATGGTGTCCAATTTGCAAATTAATTCCAATTCAGCAGTCTCTCACTGGAGTCTGTTTTTGAAATTTTTTGTTGAAGAATTGCCACTTTTAGGTCTGTAGTCGAGTGACCAGAGAGATTGAAGTGTTCTCTGACTGGTTTTTGAATGTTATAATTCCTGACGTCTGATTTGTGTCCATTTATTCTTTTATGTAGAGACTGTGCAGTTTGACCAATGTACATGGCAGAGGGGCTTGCTGGCACATTCATGTTCTCTCTGTATATAAAATCTCCCCACTGTATTTTCCATTGCATGCATCCGATGAAGTGAGCTGTAGCTCACGAAAGCTTATGCTCAAATAAATTTGTTAGTCTCTAAAGTGCCACAAGTCCTCCTTTTCTTTTTTTTTAGGTGAAAGAGACTAACCAGAGGGGGTACTGAGGTGGAGAGAGATTTGTTGGGGAAATGAGAGCCTGGTTACCCCAGTCAGGCTATGGTAGAAGTGAATCTGGGACGACATTGTCACGCTCAGTCCTGCTTCCACTGAAACTGCTTATGCTCAAATAAATTGGTTAGTCTCTAAGTGCCACATGTACTCCTTTTCTTTTTGCTTGGGATTTTGCCATTGATTTCATGTTTACAGTCAAAATCAAACAAGTGCTACCTGGTTCCAAATAGTTCCCTGAAGGTACAAAGTCTCATCGATCAACTGCAGTAACTTCTGGAAGTGACTATCCTGATAGTCAAACCTGTCCCCAAAAGTGATGGAACAGATAACGTTGGAAACAGCATTGTTAATTTTAAAGTGAGGGTCAAAAGGTTCCTCTGGAAGAGAAAAGGAGAGAAATCGATGTTCTTGTTTCTTACAAAAGGGGAAGAAAGTTGCTGACAGACATAAACTATTTGATGTGTATGAAATCCATTAATAAAACCTGAGAATATGCATTTTTCACACACACCCACACACGCATACATATCCCTTGAGCAACGTTTGCTGCATTTCACACAGGTCTCTGGCTTTGTTATAGTACAAGGAGGTTTTACATACATGTGATTATGAACCAGTTTCTCTCCATGGTCATTAATCTTGGCAATGAACACTTCTGTGGGACTGTTTTGTAAATTTGTGTGGGTACGTAGAGTCTGAAGGCAAGCTGACGACTCAGCATTTCATGCCATTACTGACCAATATAAAAACATGAATCCCAAACACCACCAAACTTTTGGATCCGTATCCAGATCTGGACCGTGGCACCAAGGTGTATATATGTCTAATGGGCTAAGCCAATCCCTCATCTGAACTGAGGGTTAGGAAAGTTCTGGATTCAAACATCACATTTCAGGCACATCTCTGTTGTTTCACGTTCATTGACAAAGAAGAGCCACAATTTTTGATAGAACAATTAAAGTGTCATTCTCTCTAGTTCTCACCTTTTTCTTCTTCAATTGCATCTGTGAGGTATCTGCTCTCCTCCTGTATTCGTTCTTCCAAGCTCCTCTTCCCCAGGCCAAAGTTTCTTAGAGTTGATAAAGCAAATCTTCTTTGTTGTTTCCAGCCATGTCCATTAGAGTTGACTAATCCTGGGGTGAAAAATGACACCTGGTGTATTCAGAGTAACAGCCGTGTTAGTCTGTATTCGCAAAAAGAAAAGGAGGACTTGTGGCACCTTAGAGACTAACCAATTTATTTGAGCATAAGCTTTCATGAGCGACAGCTACAGCTCACTTCATCGGATGCATGGTGTATTGTAATGGTCATCAGAAGATTAGAAAACTTTAACACTCCTTTCCTTTTTCAAGTTTAAGTGAGGCCTGGCTATCTTTCCACAGGATATTTTCTTCTGTTCTGTTTGCCATGCTCATCGCTATTATAACTATTATATCAGAGTGCCTGGGCTCTAGCAATGGTGGGGTCATGTCCAACATGCAGAAGGTACACTTTTACAGAATGTACATAGAGCTGAGGTTGACAGAAGTAGGTCTCAATGCCGATCATGAATGAGGTTGGAAGATGCAATTTTGAGGGATTTCAGAAGTCTAAATCCTCCCACACTGACTCTTGCTGAAGGAAAACTTGCAAGGGACCATCCAGGAGGGAAGTCCATTCTACTTGCCATCACAGCTCCGTGGTAGCCATGTGACTCTCTGCTGCTGCCACCAGGGATGTAAACATGAGAAGTCAATGAGACATGAGCACATGTGTAAGTATTTGCAGAATTGAGGAAATTACTAAGGCCCAGATCCTCAAAGGTATTTAGGTGCCTAACTCCCATTGATTTTACTAGAAGTTAAACACCTTTGGACCTAAGTTACTACCCCAAAGCAGACTTCAATGAGACTGTTCACGTGCATAAAGTGAAGCCCATTTGTAAGTGTATGCAGGATCGGTGCCTTGATTATTAAAAATGTTACACCTGAAATACTTGAAGAAAAAGATAAAAAAGAAACTTACCAAACGTACCGAAGATTTCGTAGATAAGAGGCATTTGTGGGCGATCAAGAAAGTATTCACCCTGATGGACAAGCACATCCTTCACCAGCTGGAATCCATTTACAATCACAAATGTCAGGTTACCAGACTGCATGCTGAAAATGTTGCCATATTTTCCAGCAAGCTGGGGGGAAGAAAAGAGCATGTGGCTTAGTTCATATTTAATTTGTTTGATAATGAGAGCTAGAGCCCATGTGATGACTTCTTACTTTTTTTACAATTATTATTATTTATTATTTGTATTACAATAGCACTTAAGGTCCCAGCAGTTCAAGCACTGATTAAAAAGACAGACCCTTTTCCAAAAGAGATCACAACTGGATATAACAGGTGGATGAAGCATATAAATGGGGAGGAAAATGAGGTAACGGTAAAACAAGCATATCTAAGGACAGTGAATGCCCTGTGCCTTTTCCTAAGGGATGTCAAAATAAAACAGACCTTCTGGTAAATAATAATTATTGACAATCAGCCCACTCTAAGCTGAGAGGAGCAGACACCTTCCTGGCTGGTAGCAATACTGACTGTAGATAAGTTGCCCTTCAATGATCATTCCTATAGTGAAGAAATCAACACTCTGGTTTAAACAAAACACACTCTAGTTCTGTCAGAAGCACCCCTTCCTTCTGGCCTACACCCACCTCACAATATACTACGTAGCCCCCTGGGACACTTGGGGTGTGACTGAAAGCTGCGGAGAACAAATTACTGTCTTCCATGGAGGCCTGTGTGAAAGGAACCCATTCTAGCCCTTGCAAGGGGACGGCCCTCACAAATAACCTTCTAAATTCCCTTGGGCTTCATAAGTCACTTTCTAACCCCTTATGAGCTCCCAGTTAATCACATCCTCCCTCGTAGGGCAGGGTGCTTCCAACCCTTGCCCAACTCCCCGTACTCCTTACAAGTTTTTACCAAGCCTGCATTCTTCGCAAACCTGTTAAAACCCTGTAATTAAATTCCCTCAAGCCCTTTTGAAACGTCACTGAAAGTTCCCACACAACCTAGTTCCTTGTGAACTCTTTCCAACCCCGATGAGCACCAACCTCAAACCCTACACAGTCTCTTCCAAGTCTCAGTCCTTCGATACTTGGTAACTTTTTATGAGCCACTTCTTACCTGGTAAGTCCTTGTGGGCCTGCTCCTGCATTGCCCAACCCCCTGCACACATTGCAAGCCCCCTGTCACACTCACAACTCCCCACTAGCTACCTTCAAGCCAGGGTACATTGTGCACTGCATCAGACACTGCCATCCACATGTAATCAGGCCTCAATTCGCTGATACATCAAATCTAATTTAAACTGTACCCCAGCACAAAGCAGACATAAACCTGGAGGATCCTACCTCCTGAGGATTTCCAGGTGGAAAGGAGTCCACAGATGGGACCCCCCACATCCTGGACATTGGCTGAGGGAAAAGGGGTATGACCAGAGGTTTCCCTGTGCTCTGGTAATCCCAGGCAGCAGGCTTCCGGAATGGCCCACTGGGCCAGCTACTGTTAGTAGCTGGTACAACACAGATCAGTCTAGAGATGGCCCTAATTTATGCCAGGGGCCAGAACAGCACCAGAACAACCCCAAGGTCATGGCAGTGGAGAGGTTGTGCCATCATGAGTTGTGCCATACATCTTCAGGCGCAGCTGAGGGTCTGACCCAGGGCCTCTCTCACCCACCATTCCCTGGTTAAAAAAAACCTCTTGCAAACGGAACTCCTATCCTTGCTCCCCTTCCCCACTTACCTTCTCTATGGAGCTATGGGGCTGTTTGAAATCCAGATGGAGCATGTGGCCCAGGAAGGGCAGGGGCAAAGGTCCTGGAGGGAAATTCTTCGGCCGTCTCCTTTTCATGCAGTCAGCAATCAGCAGGAACAGGCCTAAGAACACGACCAGTGTCTGAAAGGGCATGCTCTGCCAGAGCCACATTAACCCAGGGACAGCCTGCAGCAGCATCTTCCCCGGCCAGGTGCATACCTGCAGCTGTATGAGGGACCAGTGACTGGGGTAGAGGGAAACCTGAGAGCAGCAGGCACAGCCCTGACCATCCACTTGCTGCTGACACTGGTGGAGGACAAAGTTTATAAGCAAAATCAACACGCCCTCAAACAGCTACACAACAGCTTTTGATGCCAGAGTCCTAACCCGGAAACCCTGCTAGAGCCCCCTCTCCTGGTTCCTTCAACTCACTGGGAAAGATTTGTCAGATTTTTCCTCCTTAGTTATAATTTCTCATTTTCTCCTGGTTCTTTTAAAAATTCAATTACAGATTCTCTCCTCCCACATCCTCTGTCATGAAAACTATCCAGTAAAACCAGATTTTCTACAAATCTGGTAGTCAGGAATGCAAAAGAACTTTTTACAGTAGGTGATAAATGTTTTGAAAGCATCATTTTTATTGCAATTCTTGTTTTGATGGCTTATGTTCGAGCCTGATGCCGCATTCTCTGAGCAATCAACTCCCATTGTCCTCCATAACAAGGTTTTTTTTTCTTTTTTGGCTCCCCTCACCAAGGTATTGGGCCACTTTACAATTATACATTTACTGGCCATTTCATTTAAGAATTTAGGCCCCAGGCCTGCAACGAGATCGAAGAGGGGGCCACAGTGATTAGGTTACATTATTAGAATTGAACATACCAATTGCAGTAGTTCCAAGAGGCCAGTCAGATGGGGACCCGTTGCACTAGGTGCTCTACAAACATACCATAAACGACAGTCTCTGCCCCAAAAAGCTTGCAGTAAAAGGCAGCAGTTCAGGAAACGAGCCCGATTCAGAAATGGTGCTTAAGCACATGCTTAACTTTAAGCACAGGCTTAAGTCTCACTGAAATCAATTAAGTATGTACTTGAAACTAAACAAGTGTGTAACTCCTTTCCTAAAGCAGGGTCTAGGAGCCCAACCAGCTGTTGAGCTTCAGTGATTTACTTTCCAGAAACGCTGTCATGGTGCTGTTGGTAATGTTCCCCCTATATTGTTGTGCGTCCATATTCTCCCATATGTGTACTACTCTACCCTTTGGCATACACAGCAATTTGCTATATTTAAACACACACACACACAGAGGCACACAGAATCTAAGTTTTAAATGGTTTCATAAGAATATTTATATTTTTAAAAAGTGGACACGGGGCCAGGTGTGCAAAGCGAACACAAGCTGGCTTCCATTTGAGTGCAATGCTACATTGCACATTCACTTTTGGGAAACTAGTACCTGTGTGTGCAATACAGAGCCTTTACACACACAGGCTGGACAATTGTTTGGGTATGTGTCAATTGCACCACTTCTGGCCACGCAGCTGTTTCTGTGCATGCATATACCATCTTTGGGGAAATTTGGCACATGGTGGGAGCCACCATTAATTCAGAGCCAAACACAGCAGAGTGGACCCATTGATTTCAAAGGGATTACTCACGTGACTAACTATTCAACAAAGTTAGTGAGAGGTTTAAAAATCTAACCCTAAATGTTTGGATTTTTTTTTTGAATGATTTTTTTCCTGCTATCAACAATTTCTTTTAAAGAAAAAGTTAAATCAATTCTTCTTTGCTATGGAATTTAATGAGAAAGCTAAAGACTATTTTCATTTCCCTGGCATAAGGACACACTCTGGGTCTGATCTACAAGGGGACCACTCCCATGAATAAACTCACATGTTTAAGCCTTTACAGGATCAGACCGTAAACTTTCAAAACTCTTTCTTCTTGTCATTGGTTCTCTGTCCCATTTTACCTATGAGTGATGTCAGGAAGGAAAAGTTATAGCAATGGGCTGGTTCTGTGTCTGAAATAGAAAATGAAATAGACCAGGCTTTGCATTATGAGCTACACTTGTGCCTCAAACAAATTGTGTGCATGTATCATAGGTAAGGTTGCTATCTGGATGGTTTTTAAGCTGCCTGGCTGGTATTTGTGGTGCCTTTTTGATTAAAAGATTTAATCTGCCATTTGTGTTTTCATGTCATAGCGCTCTACAGTTCACACCCCTGTAGTCTGCACTGTGGTGCTGTGTCAGGATAAGGTAGACACATGATTAAAATAGCCTAAAACTACACATACATGTGCGTGTGGGTGTAAACTGTGTTCCTCTAAAACCTTTTAGACATAATTAGCCATAGTCAGCACTAGGACCCTTTTCATCGAGGGGAGAAGGGGGAGTTGGCCAATGGCTGGTTTTTCTTTGCCTTGGAGGTGGTAACCCTAATCATAGGTCTCAAATGGACTCACATGAAATCGAATGTATATAGTGAACACAAAGAGTAGCCCTTAAAACGTCTGGAAGATCCAGATCCCTTACATTTTTTCTTTAGAAAAATTATGAGATTCTAAGCACAAAGCCTTAATTAAAAATGAACTAGGATTAAAATGATCAAAGTACAGCTCATTTGCAAAATCCCCATCTCTGAATAATAGATGCTGTGATGATATGTGCTGAGGACTCTCCCATGTGGCATAAATGGGCAATTACACAATAATTGCTCAGCAACAACAGCCAGATTATTCTATTCCTTGAGATTTCTATTGAAAGTCAGTGGAAATGTGCTTTATTTACTCTCTTATTTTTCCTGTTAATTAGTGAGTGTCTCATATCAAAAGAAAATGTCACTTATGAAAAGTAGAAAACCCTCATGAAAAATCTTTGTGGTATCTATATTCTACACCTATTAGCAAACAAAAGGCAGTCGATTTAGCAATATAAAACATAAAAAGTTTTTCTTATCTTATCAATATTTTGGCCACATGAATGGGCAAGACCTCTACAAATTACAATTCCAGATTAAATGTGGGTGGGTTTCTAAATAATTAATAGTCTTTAATAATAGGCCTAAGAAATGAGAACCCTTAAAGAGATAAATGTATATAGACACAAGGACTTTCACACAAGAGAAATCTTTAAATATGTTACTTATTCACCTCCTTAGAAGTTCTTTCCAGCAGGGAAAATATCGTCTCTATGGGACACAATTACTTCTGGCATAAGGAGTCAGAGGAGGGGAGACCAGGGGTTCGTATGGAGGCACTAGTAAAGGAGACAGTGTTATCTACTGGATAGAGCACTGGAATAGGACTCAGGAAACATGGGTTCTAGTTTGGGCTCTATCACGGGCCTGCTGGACGCAAATCACTGCTCCACTATATGCCTTAATTTCTCCATCTGTAAAATGGGAATAATGACATTAATCTCCTGTGTAAAGGGCTTTGGGATCTACTGATTAAAAAGCCACTCTATAAATTCTTAGTATTATTATTATAAGGCCTCTGCACAAATGCCTCAGTATTCTGCAGATGTCTCATGATGATTTTAGGGTACCCACGGCAGGTGAGGAGGGCTACCACCTCTGTTGGGTGAAAACCTTGCTCCTGGAAGATGTGGAGGAAATGAAGTGAGTTGAAACAAAGAGTTTTATGATCCTGCTGTGCACTTTTCCCATGAAAGCCATGATGTGGCTTTAAAGTTGTATTTATTAACAGCTTGTTAGCAGGAAACAATAATGAACAATAATGATTAAGGCTGCAAGTTTGTCACCAATTCCGTGACTTTCTGGGACCTCTGTGACTTCTGCAGTGGCCATTGCGGCTGGGGGCCACTTGAGCAGTGCAAGTGGCCCCTGGGCCAGCTGCAGTGGCTGCTGCTGGGGCACTCTCAGGTCCCTGCCCCCCCACAGCAGTAGCAGGAGTTTGGGTGTGGGAGGGGGCTCAGGGCTTAGGATTGGGGCACTGGAGGAGGTGAGGGCTGTGAGTGGTGATTACCTCAGGGGGGCTCCCCAGCAGCAGCAAATTCCCTCAGCTCCTAGGCGGAGGCATGGCCAGACAGCTTTGTGTGCTGCCTCCACCTGCAAGCACTGCCCCCGCAGCTCCCATTAGCCACGATTCCCAGCCAATAGGAACTGCAGAGCTGGTGCTCGGGGTTGAGGCAGCGCACAGAGCTGCCTGCCCACATCTCCACCTAGTAGCTGAGGGAGGGAGATGTTGCTGCTTGTGGGGAGGCGCGGAGCCAGGTAGGGAGCCTGCCAGCCCCGCCAACTGTCCCCCCAGCACCTGCTGGGGTCCCAAGCCACATGCCACTGCCCTTCCCCCCCCTAGCATCAGCGAGGTTTTTCCAAGCCCCCAGCAGCACACATAGCGCCCTCCAGGCAGCCTTCCCCCAGCACCCCTTGCACTCCCGGGCTCAGCACACATGGCGCCCTCCAGGCAGCCTTCCCCCAGCACCCCTTGCACTCCCGGGCTCAGCACACATGGCGCCCTCCAGGCAGCCTTCCCCCAGCACCCCTTGCACTCCCGGGCTGTCCCCCTACCCCAAGATTTAGTCAGGGGTGTATAATACAAGTCATGGACAGGTCACAGGCCATGAATTTTTGTTTACTGCCCATGACTTTTACTAAAAATACCCGTGACTAAAACATAGCCTTAATAGCGATACAATGATCATTGATGGAGAACTAGAAAGCAAAAGAGGAAATTGTACCTGCTTCTTATTTTCTACTGCAGACAGAGCTATGGCTCTCCACTGCTGCTTCCTTCCCTTACAATCATCATTTGCTCTTGATGACAAACACAACATTCTTTTATAGGCTCAGCTACTGAATTCTGATTAGCCCCCTGAGAAGTGTCTTGTAAGCATAATTATATTGGACACCCAAATTTCAAACCTACCATATCTATGCCAAGTCACTGATTTCTTGAAACAGTTATCTTTTCAGCGTGCATTTTCGTATTTGAATATGCGCACCCTCGTTAGACCATTGCAATATTAAATTTTTACAACAAAGTTCAATCAGACGGGAAGAGTGCAGCTGTCATATAATTCTCATGACTATGGTCAAAGCATAGTTTATGTTTATACCGTACTGCAATTTCGTATTTATTCTGCATACAGCGATGAGATAGTAAATGAAATGTTGCATTTCCAGTGTTTAAAGAGAGACAATAGCCATCCTTGCTTAGGAATAATCATTAATTCAGTACAAAACTCTAATGCAACATCATGAGGAATTCATATTGTAAGACAGTGGTGCCCAACCTTATTACACAGGAGGGCCACATAAACCTAAGCACAAGCTCATGTGGCCCAAACAGATTCTACATATTTTAATAAGATTTAAAGTCACCTGTATTAATTTATATTTTAAGCTCAGCTTGTTTTGTATTTAGATAGGTTGGTTCTATATACAGTATTGTCTATTTACATACTTGTGTAAACTAAAATGAAGTAAACACGATGACAAAACGCTAACGGATCGGCCATTAGTATATTGTGTTGAAGCAGGCACTGGGCCTTAAGAAATGTTCCGGTGGGCCGTGTACGGCCTGTGGGCCATAAATTATGCACCCCTGCTGTAAGAAATCCATTACTAGTTAGGCCTTCACAGCTGTCACTATGCTGCTTGACAAAGCTAATTGGAACTTCAAGTCAACATAGATAGTCTGGATAGAACCCAGAACCTCCTGTTCCAAAACTCAGATGCTCCTCCCAGTGCCCCAGCTCTAAGAGAACGTGGTGCATGCCCGAATAGTCCCTATAATTTTCAAATATGTGATCATTTAAATTATGTCAGATGGTATTATAGGTTCTGAAACAGACACAGTAGGCCAAATTCTGACCTTGCTTGCAACTGTGCAATCTTGTTATCTTCATGGGTGTGGCGGAGGGTGGAATTTGTCCCATGGCGTGCTTTTATTTCAATGCAGAAGTAACTGGGCATTCAGCTGATGCATTCTGTATGATAATTGGAAGTTGCTTAGCTGACATAACAGGGGTTAAATTTATCCAAATGTGTCCTTATTACATATACTGTAAGTATGCCTGTGAGTGCATTTATTTGAATTGCTGCACACTTGGGATATGTAAGCTGGTAAGGAAATGCATAATAAGCTATTTTTAGTAAAGATAAACACTGATTTTACAAGGATTGTGGGGGGACATCCAAAACCATCAGAATATCAGGGATTCAGGTAGCCAGACACTTTTTCTTAACTAAGCATGATTTCCTCATTAAGGACTAACTTACATGCCAAGACTGAACTTAAATGAAGCAGATTTTTGAGCTGGGCTCACAAAAATAACACTTTGAAAAATAATTTAAGTGTAAAACACTCACAACCTTGGATAACTCTCAAATGACCAGATATAATTGTACTTAACTTTTTAAATGGATATAATGGCTTGTACGTCTGTGGCACTCTCAATGCACTTCAGAAGCATTCGTTAATTAAGCTTTACAACTGGGTTGACTGAAAATCTTGCATTTAATTTTTTTATGGCAAATTTGGGGTTTTGACTAAGCTGAACTTTTTGCAGAAAGCGTCCGCTTTCAATAGAAAATTTTGATTTTTCATCAAAAACCCAAACTCTTGAAAACCAAAATATTTAGAGTTGGATATGCTCATGCAGTGCATTGTGGGAGTTGTAGATTGGTTGGCCATGTTTCCATTTTCCTACATTTCCCATGAGCCACCATGACTAGGGACTCCCATGATGCATCGCCTCTTCCTCCAAGGGGGAAACCATGGTATATCACAGGAAATGTATTTCAGCCAGGGAGTGCAGCCTAGAAAGGAGAATGGGAGCATGAGGTACGTGAACTACAACTCCCATGAGACACCACAGCAGCATTACCAAATTGAAGTATTACTGTTTTCCAGCAACATTTTTTTGCGTTTTGGCCAAAATATTTTCTTATTGGACTTTTTGCCAAAAAAAAAAAAAAATAAGGAATGTCAACAGGAAAAAAAAGCCCTATTATCTGACCAGCTTTACTGACATCATCTGCATGACTCAAGTAATAACTAGCAATATAACCATTTCTCAAGGTGATTAGCAGAGGCCCAGAGTGGATAAGGCCAAAATGTTCAAAAGTGGCCTCTGATTTTGGCCTCAATTTTTGGGTGCCCATTTTCCGTGACCTTTCTGACTTGCCCTCCATGTCACCCAACGAAGTGCTTTACCAAGACGAGATATCTCAATTGAAGTACACCAAATCAGAGGCCGCTTTTGAAAATTTTGACATAAGCAACTTACCCAAGGCTACCATACCTGTCAGTGGCAGGGTTGGGAATGTAATACAAGAACCCTGACTAGAGGCTACCAAAAGTTTGACTAGATCCCTGACCCAACCTGAAATCTAGGAGATTTGGGTTCTAGTGCTACTTGTAAACCTCCATCCACCTCCATGATTGTTTAAGAATCATATTTCCCACCACGGGCAAGTCCAACTGCTGCTTTCATGTCCCAGGCTCCCAACTGTGTCTGAGTGCTTTTACTGCCAGAATGGGATCAAGTGATAGTTCCCACTGTCTTGTCACTTTGAGACAAGGGGCACCAAGTAAGAGCACATTCCTTGGCAGACCTCAGGGAGAATCAGGCTACTCCCACCAAAGGGCAGTGTACTCTAGGTAACATACCCATTACTGTTGCCTGGAGCAATCTCAGGGGCACAGATGTCCCACAACCCATAATCTGGTTGCTAGGAAACTCCTGGCATAAAATAACTGGGAAAAAAATCAAAATAGAGAAAAACTTAAGTAATGGGGCAGACAGGGAGGGAGGGAAGGAGGGGAGCTTTTCTCCTTGAACAGCAGATGTTTAATGAGAAGCAAAACCAACAACATCTTCCTGATCTTCAGCAGCGAGAAACAGCACAAATCTGGAATGGCTTCGGACAGCGTGTGAGGCTTATTGTGAATTCAAAGTTTAACTCCACGTTCTCTGGAGCTCGGAATGTGAATTTCTGAATAAGGGTAGTGAAGAAGATGAACAGCTCTGTTCTAGCCAGCTGCTCTCCAGGGCAAACCCGCTTTCCTGGAAGGGGAAGAAAGAGCAGCTGATGGATTACTGCTATAATTACAGGGTTAAGCGATAGCAAACACAGCGTTCTGTTCCATTAAAAATTCACTCAGACAGTAAGTTCCCTGAAAAACTTGCCAATTGCCTTAATCTAATCAGTACTACTACCTTGGTGTTTGCCATGTAAGATTTGGGGACTATTATTATTATAAAATGTACTGATAGTCTCAAAGGAGCTCTCGACATCTCTAATTATATCCACATTAACACTGTGCATCTTTGAAACCCTCTAGCGGCTGGACTATGAGTCTGCTGCTGCCTCTGAGCTAATACTGTACACACAAAGCCCCACTATGAGAAGCTGAATAGGACTTTATGATCATCCTTTATACTTAGTTAGAATTATGATGGCTCCTAGATATCCTCTTCCCTATATTTCCTCCTCTTGTATGTCCATTGAACATTCTTCTGCATGAGAGATCTCTTCGTTGACAGTGGGGAGGGACTGTTATCCAACAAGAATGTGGGAACTTTCCTCAGAGCTTTACCACTTAATGAAAATGTTGGAGATTGTTCTCAGAGGCAAACTCTGAAAACCAATTAACAGCCGACTTGCACTATTAACAAATACAGTAAAAAAGCCTGCATTGGTAGATGGAGTGAGGAAGGAATTTTCCTTTGTGGTACAGTATTGCCCAGTTAGTATTGCCCATTACAAGGATTTTAAGTTTTCCTCTGAAGCATCAGGTAATGGCTAGTGTCAGAGACAGAACACTGGACAAGATGGACTATTGGTTTGTCCTGGGATGGCACTTCCTAGCTTCATCTACTTTTAAAATATGACATTGGCCTTTTCATGCAAAAACATTCCCTCACACATGGTCTCACCTGCAGAAAAAGGCAGAAAGGCTTCCCGCTTCCTAAACTGGCCATTTTCCAGGAAATGCTCAGGATTAAATGTATCAGGAGTTTCCCACACATTCTTGTCAACCATTATTGATGTCAAATTGGGGATCAAAGTGGTACCCTGCAAAAGGGGAGGAGGAGGAGAATGAGAACTAAAAACAAGTCGGTGGGTGTGTGCTTGAAGGTTACATATTGAGCCATTTTGTTTTTAACACTATTTTATTACTTCTCTTAGACCTGATCTACACACACAGTGGAATTGGTTTAAATAAAGGTGTTTTCTTTAACAATTTAAGGTTTGTCTATACAAGGACATCCAAGAAAATTAATTCAAATTAACTAAAGGTGTGAATTTGAAGTGGACTAGTTAAATTGCTTAAACCCCCGTGTGAACTCACTAATTCAGAATTAAAGGACATTTAATTCAGTTTAATAACAGTGTCCACACAGGGATTTAGTGCTGTTTAACTAATCTACTTCAAATTCACACCTTTAGTTAATTCAGATTAATTTTTCTGGATAGCCTTGTATAGACATGGCCTTCATTAAGCCAATGCAACACCCTGCACAGACACTTTTAGTTTATTTGCAGTCTGATTTTTATTGGTTTGACTTGTGTCAGTAAATTACAATTATGTTAGTACGGCTAAACCAACGGAAGCCAGTTTAAAACCAATAAAAGGGTGTCCACACAGGAGTTTGCATCAGTTTAACTTTTCAAACTGATTTTAGTTAAACTAGTGCAATTACTGTGTGTACATAAGGTTTTAAACTAAAACTTGCTTCAGCTGTTGCTTTTTTTTTTTTTTTTTCAAGCAAGCTAAAATTGCTACCACATAACAAGAAACTTCCCATCCTCCACCAGAGAGGGGCAAACATTGCAGTCAAGTTATAGGATTGATTGTACAAACATTAAGGAGTCAGCTCTCTCCATGAAACAACTGATCAGGTTACTGGGAGGTATAAGAAACAACAGGCTGTTTGATATTTACTATTAGAATGAGAGCTTGGTGCTTGTTGCTAAAAACTAGCTGCTAAAAACTAGCTTTTAATTAGTGCTATTTATTTATCAAATCAGAGTTTCCTAAGACACTTAAGCCTAACATATCAAAATTCTATGTCCTCTTACTATTGGCTCCCATGGTCTCTGGGTCTCAGTTTCATATCATTCATGAAATTACCCTATATTGTATTTTTCTTAACACCAAAACTGAAGTCTTTGCAGCACACAGAAAAATCAAGGAATTAAATGAATATTTTTTTGTAAAATGAGAACGAAGCCCTTTTTACATAGTTCCTTTCTCCAGAAAAGTTATCTTTATAGAGAACTTCTGTAGACCTTAATAGAAAATTATAATTTTTCTATGGGATTTTAGATCATATATAATGTAATAAAGAATTATATCACTTCTATAGATGGATTTTTAAAAGTCATGAAAATGACACCAATCTCTATTATTTTAGTTTTTAGAGAAATTTCTAAAGTACTCTGTTAAATTGCTATTGGATTCTAATAGTTTCACCTGCTTTTAAATTATATGAGATTTTGCCTTAAAAGAATTAAAAGTTAGATCTAACGTCAAACCAACAGAAGAAGAAAGGAAGGTTTGGTTTCCTTTCAGGTTACTTTTGGCAAATGGAATCCTGCCAGTGTAGTGTCACTGGTTGCCATTCTGGGCACATTTATAGGTACTACGTTGCCCATCCTTTGTACTTCATTGAGGACTGCGTTGGTATACGGCATATTCTCTTTGTCATCCATCATTGGTTGCCGGGACTGGCCAATCACTGTCTCAATTTCTGTTTGCACTTTCTCTGAAAAGAAGCCAAAAGCCACATTAACAGTTATGATGAGGAGAAGCAGTTTTTCTATTTAGAGAGCCTTGAATTGTTCAGATTTTCAGCTGCATTTTTATTTTTAAAGTGCTTTGAGTGACAGGTGCCTCCTTCCTCCTTCCAAATCCTGGATGTAAATGCTGTGCTTAGTCGCAAAAAGGTACAGCATGGGCAACAGCAGTGCAAGGCTCCCTCACGTTGCCTTGCCAACCTGCCTTGACCATGCCTGCAAGGAACTAGCTCTAGCCCTCAAGTGGTGGAAGATAAGTCAGGACCTGGCTCAAAGCCCATTGAAGTCAATGGGAGTCTTTCCACTGACTTCAATGGATTTGGGGTCAGGCCTTCATTATTCATGACCACTCTGTCATGGGGATGTCTGCTGAGGCTGTTACAAAAAGTGCCAATTAAGAATAAATCATCATACATTTATGGAACTTTCTATCTCAAGATTTCAGCATGCCTTTCAATATTAATTAATTAAGCATCACATTACCCCTGTAAAGTAGCTAAGAATCATTCCCATTTTACAGATGGGGAAACTGATGCACACAGAGGTGAAGTGGCTTGTCCAAGGTCACACATGAAGTCAGTGCAAAGCCAAGAAGAAGTCAGTTCCCAGGAGTGAGCATTTACCACTAGACAGTCCTTTCCCTCTCATGCTTGTGGTGGTTGTTCTGCAGAGACCTATGCACTTAGAGCTGCAAAGACCCCACTAGCTTGAGGATTTCCAGTGCTGAAGCTCAGATGTAGCCAGTACAATAAGCATTCATTTGTTGTTCTCAGTGCTGTTCCCAGTGAAGTGAGAAAGGCAATCTTTCAGCTACTGGGGCTCACTGAGGAATTTAAGGGCAGAATATAAGGCCTGGATTCAAAGCTCACAGAAATCAGTGGGAAGAATTCCATTGGCGTCAGTGGGCTTTGAATCAGGCCTATAAGGAATAAACTGAAAGGAAGGAAGGACAATTTCAATTTTAAACCATTACAAAATCTACCTTGAATTTTGGGATATACTGCCATGTACAGCAGAGCCCAGCGTATGGTTGTGGCAGCTGTTTCAGTCCCAGTTAAAAACAGATCCAGTGTGCAACACAGTAGATTTTCCTCATTGAAATAAGAGATGGAATCATCCTTAGACTTTAAAATAAAAGGAGATAGAAATATATATATATATATATATTAGTTATATGTGGTAGCATGGACAGGCAAATTATCCACCTCAAAAGAAAAACCTAAGGCCTCACCAAATTGACGTAATTGTTAAAATTAATAGAAGATTGTGTCTAAATCCGCTGCACTGCCTCGGAAATCTCAGTCTTGGCTTTTTCATATATCTAGGGTGAGAACTGCACCCCATTGCTCCTTTACTTTGGGTAAGAAGGTCAAAGCAGGGGGCCCCAAAAGCTCTGGTGACACCTGGAGGAGGATCCCCCCCAATAGAGGCAATGGGACAGATGGCTGGCAGGCTGCCTTTTGAGGACCACTTTCCTAATCCCAGGGCAGGAAATGTGTCAAGGGCAGAGCCACAGCGTGATGCACTGCAAAGATTCTGTTCAGCGCTGCGGCCCATAAAGCCACCCAGGCTGCTGTAACTTAGGATCCCAGGGCTGTCTAAGTTACTCCAGGGGCCTTTCCAGCACCTGAGGAGGAGGGTGCAAAGATGACTTTAATGCACCTTAGCACCCCCCACCCACCGTATTCCTTCTGCATTGCAATCTTGTAAATCATAGTCACGTTAGAAAACCATATTCAGTTGAACAGTCCTATTGATGTTTTTGATATTAACTCATGTCCATCAGAGTTTCAGGACTGGGTCTCTGATTTACGTTAATTAGTTTGTGATACATCCTTATTTCCCCTAGACCATTTTGAAAATCCCATGTGCAGTATGGCAGGGCAGTGACTTTTGGCAAATCAAGGACTTTTTTAAATTTTTTAATGTTAAATTTTTTTTCAACATTTTTTAATGTTAAATTTCATTAAAAAAATTGTACTTGAGAATTCTCAAGTACATTAGAATAAGTGACCTTCCAAGTGCTTTAAAACAGCATGCTGTACATTGTAAGTACTTTTAAATGAAAAATAACTATCCATTCAAACAACTTTTCTTAGAAAATTTTGCCCTAAAAGAATTAGTGAGCAATTTAGAATGGCAAAATCCAAATGACAAACACAGCTCCAGATAGCTTATCTGAGAAGCTAGTGTCTAAATTCTAAGTGTTGTCTATTGCTTTTTCTTTCCGTTGCGCAGTAAATTGTTGGTTCTCTTTGTCCTCTTACCTTTTCTATTTCCTTCAGATAACAGTCAATGAAGTTTCGGGTTTCAGATGAATTCCAGTCCCCCTTGTGCTTTGCAATCACTCCTTTCACAAAATATTTAAGTTTCTCCCAATGTTTGAAAATTTTATTATGGGGCCCTGGGACCCACCTCATTAGCCAGGGGAAAGCATTATACAGCTGTTAAGATGTAAGGGAACAGGAAAAATTAATACCTCGTAGGATCAAGAAAAAAAATCGATTACAGTTTAACACATCTAGCACAGTTTATTAGCCTGATTCTCCAAACATTTACACCAGGGCAAAGCAGGAGTTATTCCACTGAAGTCAATGGAGTTACACTGGTGTGAAATGGGTGTGATTTAGACCCACTGTTTTCTGACAATAAAAGTTTATTTTTTTGGAACTCATGCTGGCCAATAAAATCCCTTAATCTGAAACAAAAACTTAAAAAAACCAACCAGAGTCTTATGGTGTAGGCCCAGAATAAATCAATTGACTGTGGAGTTCTACAGATATAACTGAGATCAGAGTCTGACCCACAGTATGCAGAACTGCATAATCTATTCACAGTAAAACTCCAAATCAATCAGTATTGGCCAGATCTAGTTATAAATCTGGAAACTCAAGCCAGTCATTAACAAATAATAATAATAAATACCTAGTTCTAGTGCTTTTCATCAGTAGATCTCAAATCACAATCTTAAATGTATTTATCATCACAACACCTCTGTGAGGTAGGTAAGTGCTATGATCATCCCCAGTATGATTCAGGAATAAATCTAGTTGAAAACTGGGGGGGGGGGGATTTTAAGGATAATTTTGTCCATTTTCCATAGAAATTGTAGAAGTTTATGAAATTTCCCAAACACATCTATGGATAAACCTTTTAAATGAACCTGACGTGCTACAGAATTTGCATCACGATCACACAACATTTGTGTTTTCATATAGCTTGGATGTGAAACAACATACTTGGTGGTTTCTCTCTTTTTTAGCACCCACACCTTTTTTGTGAAAAGTAGGGCTGTGAAGCGATTAAAGAAATTAATCACGATTAATTGCATTGTTAAACAATAATAGAATACCACTTATTTAAATATTTTTGGTGTTTTCTACATTTTCAAATATATTGACTTCAATTACAACACAGAACACACTGTACAGTGCTCACTTTATATTTATTTTTTATTACAAATATTTGTGCTATAAAAAAAGAAATAGTATTTTTCAATTCACCTCATACAAGTAACGTAATACAATCTCTTTATCATGAAAGTTGAACTTACAAATGTAGAATTATGTACAAAAAATAACTGCATTCAACAATAAAACAAAGTCCACTCAGTCCTACTTCTTGTTCAGCCAATCACTCGACAAACAAGTTTGTTTACATTTGCAGGAGATAATACTGTCTACTTCTTGTTTACATTGTCACCTGAAAGTGAGAACAGGCATTCACATGACATTGTTGTAGCCAGTGTCACAAGATATTTACGTGCCAGATGCACTAAAGATTCATATGTCCCCTCATGCTTCAACCACCATTCCAGAGGATGTGCTTCCATGCTGATGACTGGTTCTGCTCCATAAAGATCCAAAGCAGTGCAGACCAACGCATGTTCACTTTCATCATCTGAGTCAGATGCCACTAGCAGAAGGTTGATTTTCTTTTTTGGTGGTTCAGGTTCTGTAGTTTCCACATCAGAGTGTTGCTCTTTTAAGACTTCCGAAAGCATGCACCACACCTCATCCCTCTCAGATTTTGGAAGGCACTTCAGATTCTTAAATCTTGGGTCGAGTGCTATAGCGATCTTTACAAATCCCACATTGGTACCTTCTTTGCGTTTTGTCAAATCTGCAGTGAAAGTGTTCTTAAAATGAACAACACATGCTGGGTCATCATCTGAGAGTGCTATAATATGGAATACATGGCAGAATGCAGGTAAAACAAAGCAGGAGACATACTATTCTCCCACAAGGACTTCAGTCACAAATGTAATTTATGCATTATTTTTTAATGAGCGTCATCAGCATGGAAGCATGTCCTCTGGAATGGTGGCTGAAACATGAGAGGGCATACGAATGTTTCGCATATCTGGCACATAAATACCTTGCAATGCTGGCTACAAAAGTGCCATGCGAATGCCTGTTCTCACTTTCAGTAGACACTGTAAATAAGAAACTGGCAGCATTATCTCCCATAAATGTTAACAAACTTGTTTGTCTTAGTCAATGTCTGAACAAGAAGTAGGACTGAGTGGACTTGTAGCTGCTAAATTTTTACATTGTTTTGTTTTTGAGTGCAGTTATGTAACAAAAAAACCTTACATTTGTAAGTTGCATTTTCATGATAAAGAGATTGCATTACGATATTGTACGAGGTGAATTGAAAAATACTATTTCTTTTGTTTATAATTTTTGCAAATACTTGTAATAAAAATAATATAAAGTGAGCACTGCACACTTTGTATTCTGCATTGTAACTGAAATCAATATATTTGAAAATGTAGAAAAACATCCAAAATGTTGAATAAATTTCAATTGGTATTCCATTGTTTAACAGTGCAATTAAAACTGTGATTAATCACGATTAATTTTCTTAATTGCAATTAATTTTTCTGAGTTAGTCGTGTGAGTTAACTACGATTAATCGACAGCCCAAATAAAAACCAGAATTAAGGAAACGATACTCACGTGAAGGAATACAGGGTCATTTCCCATAGATCATTATACTTTTTTTTTTTTTTTTACAAGGAAAAGTCAGATTCCCCTCACTTGATTCTGCTCTCACTCTAACTACTTTACTTTTCAGGTGTCTGAAATCAAAAAACAAACCAGCTTTACCTGGCCCCAAAAATTTCCTATGAGGAGTAATGTCTCAGAGAGTAAATGCAGTAATTCCTGGAACTGACTGTCATGGTATTCAAAGCGCTCCCCAAAAGTGATGGAAGAGATAATATTTGAAACAGCACTATTAATTTTATAATGAGGGTCAAATGGTTGCCCTGGAGGAGAAAATATAGGTACAGTGTCAGTTTAAAAATATTCCAGACTAGTGTAATAATACCACTGTAGATTCTTAAAACTGAAATATTATTTTAAATCCAATTTACTTTTCACCACTTATACTGTTTTGGTTTTACGCTACATTCAGTATGGCAAATGAATAGGGACTCCCAGACTATGAGTCAGCAGACCTGGGTCCTATTTCTAGCTCTTCAATGGCTTGTTAGGACCTGGGGCAATCCACTGAACCTCTGAGGACTTCAGATTCCCACCTGTTAAATGGGGTTAATATTTTGTTACTCATCTACTTAAAGCATATTAACATCTACATATGGAAAAGCTCTACATAAGATCTAAGTATTCTTATTTTCTAACAGTTCTATAGTCAGTTTCTAGTCGATTTAACTTTCAACTTTTGTGCCCTAGCACAAAGCTGACACGTTTGGGTTTTAAATATTGCAGGGGAAACCCAATTAAAGTATCCAGGAAACCATTTATAATATTAATATAGTCTTAGGTTTTGTACATTTTAATAACATTTTCTTATTGGTCCTAAACAACCAGACTGCATCCCTTTAAAGATTAGCTCTCCTCTACACATTGCATACTAACTGTATTCCACAAACACCACAACAACGGATTTCTTGGCATACCTATATAAACTATAAAAGACAAATAGAAAGTTATGGGAGGATAAGTCTGGATGGCTGCTTAAAAATCCATTATTGGATAACAATACATATAAATCATATGCTTTTTTAAAATAAAGATTACATAGATAGAATATCAGGGTTGGAAGGGACCTCAGGAGGTCATCTAGTCCAACCCCCCTGCTCAAAGCAGGACCAATCCCCAATTTTTGCCCCAGATCCCTAAATGGCCCCCTCAACGATTGAACTCACAACCCTGGGTTTAGCAGGCCAATGCTCAAACCACTGGGCTATCCCTCCCCCCAACATCATGCATTGCATGTGCTGTTCTGTTACGTATCCAAATACTACTGAAATCTTCTATGTTTATTTTCCCAATACATATAAAACATATTCTCTAGCACAAAGAAGCCTTGATTCTTGATAGTGCCTAGGAGCCCCAATCATAATAAAAATAATAAAAAGAAAAAATAGATAAACCTCTTGTTTGGGCAGATTATTGCATAATTGTCCATTATGGACCTCTTTGCACTTCCTTCTGAAGCATCTTGTACTGGCCACTTTCGGAGATAGGCTACCAGAGTAGATGGAGCCCAGGTCTTGATCTCATATGGCAATTCCTGTTTTCCTATGGTTATTCCTTTCACTGGTGCCATCATGGTGCATATATTTACGTGTCACAACCATTCCAGGTGTTTCTGGCCTAGGCTCCCCAAAGGCCATGGGTAGTGTTGGCACGGATCAAGGGGGCTGATCAAGATCTCTGTGCGACTGTCCTGAGAAAAGCATAGCTAAAATCTTAGGACAAAATAATGTAAGTTCATTTCTTACCTTTCTCTTCCTCTATTGCTTCAGTAAGATATCTGCTCTCTTCCTGTATTCGTTCTTCAAAGCTTACACCAATGCTTTTCAGGGCCGATAAAACAAATTTTCTTTGTTGCCTCCAGATACGTCCATTTGATGATATCAGCCCTGCAATTTTTATATATATGTGTATGTTTTGCCGTATGCAGGAAACAGTTTAAAAATCATCATTAGAGTATTAAAAAAACAAACTTATTTTTAAAGTACATTTTTGCATGGGAATTAAAACCCAAAAGCAATCGGCTTACACTCTGGAGCTAGCTTTACAGATTTGCTTTAATCTGCTTTTCCCCCTTTTCTCTTGAGCTTTGTGTGAATAAAAGGGGTAAGCACAAGTAGTTTACTATTAGTACTATTACAGTGTTGGGAGACCTGCATGTGGGGAGTGATTTTCTCTGTAAGGTTCAGCCGTGGTGCTGCGTGCAGCTGGAGGAAAGAAAAGTAACGGGGAAATTAAAAAAAGAGTCACAGAGGCTGGTCTACACAGAAAACTTACATCAGTGGAGCTATGTCTCTCTGGGATGTGACAAATCCCCACCCTTAAGAGATAACCTCTAGATCATTTAGCCTGATCTCCCGTATATCACAATCCACCAAGACCACCCCACAACTGAAAGAAACCAAAGTATCACAGTCCACAGGAGACTAGACTGTTCCATGCTATAGGAGGGACAGAGGGAGACCAGCGCTCAAGGTCCCTGCAATGGCAAAGAAATGATTCAGTGAGATATACCCACATAAACCCTGGCAAGAGAACTAAACACACATGCTGCAGAAGGAGGCCAAACAGACCCCCATGGGGACTGCCAATCTGACCTGGGGGAAATTCCTTCCTGACCCCACATAGGCAATCAGTTAGACTCTCACCATGTGAGCAAGAACCAGCCAGCCAAGCACCTGAGAGAAAGAATGCTTGCAGCTGCCTCAGAGCTCTGGCCACCCCTCCCACTGTTCCATCTCCTGTGAAACTCTTTAAAGGTGTCTGGCCTCTTGCATTTATTTAGCTCCTTTAATCTAAATAGTTCCCCAGATATAAACAGATACTAGGATATTTGGGCCAAATGCTGAGGTGATTACTAAGGGCTTGATTGCACCAGCCTCACTCACACTGAGAAGAAGCTGTTTGTGTGAGCAATCCCATTGACCTCAGTGGGCTCTCCTGTAAGCACTACCTAGCCTGAGTATAGGCAGCAGAAGCAGACACCCTGTTTTTACTGACAGACTCCCATTATCTTCAGGGGTAGCTATGTGTGTACCTCTCACAGGATGATCAAGAGCATTTACATTACCATGCTGTTTACTACTGAACATTGAAAGAGAGAGACACAGACACGGATGGGAAAGCTTCAGGACAACTGCACTCAGAAATGCTCAAAATGTAACCACCATCCCTGTTTACTTCAAATATTTTACTCTTCTTTTCTTCTCTTATTCTATTTTTTCCTTCTATTTCTTCCCAGTAGTACGCAGCCCCAAGTAGAAGACAAACTTTCCAATGTCAGTGGGAGTTTACCTCAGTCAGGACTAAGTTTGATTTTGGCCTTATATACACAGAGTCACTTTGCCAAACATTGAAGTGCACCAAGCTCTAAGATGAAATACAAACACATGTTTTGCAATTCACATCAACCCAACAGAATGATTTACAGAATGAGTGGGAGTGTTCGATTAGATAGATAATTGCACCCACCTGAAATTACATGGGGGAAATGTGTAGGCATTTAGGTGTACAGTTTCTGGGCCTGTACAGTTAGCAGGGAGTTTTCCTAGTGCAGCAACAGGCACAGGCTTTAGTGATTGTACAGTATCCTTCTCCTACATGCCTGTTACTGTTACTGATAGGACAATACTCAGTCTACGAATTTAGCTCTTTTTACTGTGCTCATTGCTGAGGTATCGGTGTCTGACAGATTTTAAGATTGACTAGGTAGATGAGAGAATATCTTTTAGTGGAGCAACTTCTGTTGGCGAGAGAGACACACTTTCGAGCTTACACAGAGCTCTTCTTCAGGGAGCTTGTCTTCTACAGAGCTCTATGTGGCTTGAAAGCTTGTCTCTCCGCAGTAGAAGTTGCTCCAATAAAAAATATTATCTCACCCTCCTTGTCTCTCTAATATCCTGGGACCAACACGGCTACAACACTGCAAACAACGGTTTTTAAGGTCAACATTTTCCAACCTTGTTGCCTGAGGTTAGGGCCCTGCAGCTCTGTAGGCACCTAAACCAAAGTGGCCAAAGGTCCAAAGCACTGGACGCTGCAAGTGCTGCAGTGCCTTTGGAAGTCAGACCACTTCTGTTTAGGTGCCTACATGGATTTTGGACCCTAGCCTCAGGCAACCCAGGTTTGAAAATTTTAGCCTAAAAGATAGCTTTGTCTCTTCTCCATTGCTAGTTCACGTTTTCCAGGTCATTGAGATTTCGGGAATTGATTCAGGTTCAGAAATACCAAACCTGCAGTAAATATGTAGCTAGCCTAGGGCCAGTTGTTTAAAGGTATTTTCAATACCCTAAAAAAATCTAGGTCCTATTCAGCAAAAGTGCTTTATATGTTATGGTGTCCAGCTGACCCAAAATTGGGAGGGGCTGTTTACACTCCATACTAGCTCTCATGTTAAATTCAGTGAAACCAGTCAGAACGATCCCATCCCCCAATCTTTCAGAGAGAGGGAGTAAAATAATATTTCCTCACTGAGATTTAGAAACACTGGAACAATTCCAGCTCTCCTGTGCATCCCAGGTAAAGTTGCTGGGATTGTAGCCAAGGGCAGAATTCAGCTTTTTTTTTTTTTTTTTTTTAATGGTCATGCTGCTGTTCAGGCGAAGTAGCAACCAATGACAACCACATCACGGGAACTCACCAAGGCCTTTAAAAATTTCACGGAGAAGTGGTATATGTGGTCGATCTGCAAATACTTCAGCTTGATGGATAAGAGCTTCCTTCACTAGTTGGCATCCGTTGACCACCACAAATGTCAGATTTCCAAACTGCACACTGAAAATGTTGCCATACCGGCCAATAAGCTGAAAGACACGTTCCTCTGATTTAGTTACCTTCTGTGTCAAACAAGCCACTGGAAGGATGGAGATGGTACAAAAATACTGGCAAGCTGTAGTGTAGGAGAGATGCCTCCTTAGCAATCTGATCATAGGCATTGCCTAAAGCTCTGCTCTGTATAACTTGGACATGACTCTTGCACACTGGAACACTAATGCTAGAGGATGATCCAGATGATCCTCCTGGAATGTTTGGTAACATATGGGACCAACGTTAGGCCAAAGTTCTCATCAAAAAAAGATAAACTCCATTATAATGGTTCCTCATCATCTCCGTGCCCTCCCCCCCGCCCCACGCTTTTACACATGTAGAACTAAATCTAGGCGGTTAGAACTAAAACTTTGCATATTGGCTTATACAGCATCTGCCAAGGCCTGGATTTTCCATGGCATATTCCCTTACCAATGTGTGCATATAGCATCTGTATGGACAGGGTTTAAGACACCTGCCACCACCAGTCAGAGTCAGACTGTGCTTAATATTTAGGCCAGCCCTTATCTTCCTCAGCAGGTTAATACCTTCCACACTGAACATTCACTTTTGATCCCACATGTTCTCTTTTTCCAGGAAAGGAAGATACCATTACCATTTAGGATCAGGAGTGTTTTCTCCATCAGATTGTAACAGTTCTGAGTGGGAAGAAGAGGACAAATCAGAGGCCTAAAAGCATTGATAATGCCCTTAATGCTCTGCCCGAATGGGATGTCTTCATCATCTGTAGGATCCTTCTTCAACACAGCAAAATAAGTACAAGGAATTATAGCTGGCCCTTGTCTTACAAGCATAATTGTTATTTTGATGCCTAAAACCTATCAGACATGTGTTTCCCAAGTTCTCCCAGGCTTCACTCAAGAGGAATGGGAGCCTGTGAGAACAGCACCCAGGCCTAGGCTGGATGCAACACAAGAGAAGACGTATTTTAAAGTAATAGCAAAAGAAAACAAGCCAGACCCCGGAGGGATGTTACTTTGCCCAGCCAGTTATAATGGAGGGTAAGCCCCCTCCTCCACTTTTTCGGGGGGAAGATCCTCGGCTGGTGTCAATTGTCATAGCGCCACTGACTTCACTGGCAGTTAGGACTCTTGGATACTATTCCTGGCTCTGCCACTGCTTCTCTGTGTGACCCTGAGCAAGTCACATAGGCACTTAACCTCTTTGTGCCTTAGCTCTTCCATCTGTACAATAGATGGAATGGGACGAATCCTGGGCACCAGAACAAAGGCAAAGTAAATGGACAAAGGCTCTTCATAAGTCTGCATAATTGTGAATCCACCAATCACCTATCATCCCTTTCCCAATCTGTCTCAGCCCTTCCGTGATACCACAGAGAGGCAGAGGTGGGATGGAGTCAGTTTGTACACAACCTCTCCACTGGAGTTCTGCTGCATTTAGGTCCCATCTGCACCCAGCAAGGTCCAGTAACAGTTACCTACACCACAGGCTGTCAGGCTTACTGTCTGTAGAGCATTTCCAAGGGTCTTCTATAGAACACGCTCTGTACATGCAAAGCATTAATACGATAAACTTCAGTCAGGCTCTTACCTTCTGCAAAATGAGGTGGATGGGCTGCTTAAAGTCCACAATAGTGCCAATGAAAGGAAACAGTAGTGGCCCAGGAGGAAAATTCTTGGGACGTCTCTTTTTCACATGATCAGCAATTAAAAGAAACACAACCAGAATGACTAAGAGAGTCTGAGCAGTCTTCCTTTCCCAAAGGGAAGTTAAAATGCACCACAAACGCAGCTGCATCTTGACTGTCAAAGTACAAATTTTTTAATGCCAAAAGGGACCTGGGCTCTGACCCTTGTCTAGTCTTGCTGAGATGGGAGGTAGAGGTGGGTAAAGTAAACTGGCTAAGCTGCTAATAATGGCCTGGTTGGCAGGACTTGCCAAGGGAATGCTGCTTTCTCACAAACCTCTGTTGTCAGAACCCTCACAAGATAAGCAGTTTTAAACTCCGTCACAGCAAAGAAAACCCTGCTTATTCAACTAAACAGAAGCAGTCTTGCAAGCTTATTTGCAGCTTTACCCCTCTGACAGGTCCTTCAGCTTTCTTGCTGGAAAACCATTCCCCCTCTCTGCCTTTAATTAACAGTGAGCTCCTTTATACAGATACCTAATTGGGATTATAAGCATTACAAACATTTTAGGTTGCAGTGAAAGCAGCTTACTTCACTAATTACATATGTAGGGAGTTATAGAATTTAAAAACTGTAAGGCACTTGAGGTGATGGGCACCATACAAATGCCCAAGGGACTGATCCTCTTAAGTGCTGATCACCATTTATGAGATGCTGTGCATCCTCAACTCCCACTGAAGCCTGGGAAGCTCACTGAAGTCAAAAGAAGTTTAGCCTGAGGAAGGCTGGCACAAATAGGCCCTAAGAGCCCAATCCCGTAAGGTGCTGAGCACCCTAAATACCCAGTGACTTCAACTGAAGTTGAGGTGGCTCAGCACCTCACATGATTGGGGTGTGTGTCCCTAAATCTGTTAGGCCTTTTGCAAATCTGTCCCCTAAATAAATCCCCTCACTCTTTAGGGTGAGTAGCAGGCTGGAGCAGCAGTGAATTAGCTCATCGCTTACTGGCTAAATTTTAACTCACATTTATATGGAAATTCTTTTAAAAGTTTTTCATTTACCAAAACTCAATTTGCAGTCAAGTAAAAATGTCAATTATGATTTTTAAAATCATTCTGGTAAAAATTTCAGGAGCAAATATAATGCAAAATTTCATGGAAAATGTTAATATTGTGATGGTTTTAATTTATGAAAAAAAGGTGCCCTGGTCTAGGAAAAAGCTTTTTGTACAAAGTCTTTTCCAGATCTAATTTCTGCTGGGCTGCTATTCATTGCTGTAGCTGGAGGACTGTATACGTTAGTGGCTATTTTAGAAGCATATGTAGTCTATGTGCTAAACTACATTAGTAAGTGTAATGAACAGTAATGCTTTTTCTGAGCGACAGCCTGACTGGAACCCAATTCTGCCCTATCCCCTGTGAGCCATTGTAGGATTGCCAACCAGTTTTTGAATCCTATAGTGAGGAGCAACGTTGTGAGCGGCACACTACCTCACAAGCTGCAGGTTAGCTTCAATGTAAATACTATCCATCAGCCTGACAGAGCCATGAACACAAGCTAAGCCAGGCAACAAGCTAGCCATTAACTTTGCCAACAAGTCAGCTCTTTTGCTCGGGCAGACACTTGCACTGCTGAATTTGTGACCAGTGCAGAGACATCAGCATTCAGCAAATGCATTTTTGGTTATGGGCCAGTTTCTCAAATGTGGCCCACTGGGTTTATACTCAAGGGGACACTACAAAAACCCACAGTTACACACCTTACTCCTGCATTCCAGTTTGTCCTCTCAGCTAGAGGCTTTGATGGGTACAATGGTCCTCCCCCCATGCAGTTTTCTGTGACATTCTGGTTTTACAGTTTGTACCTAAGTATCTACTAGCACTATTCTATGCTACGAGTTGGTCCAGTCTTTCCTCCATTTGAGTAAGGAGTATAGAATAGAGCCCCTAATCCTGCCATCATGGATATGACTCTGTTGGCATAGGTAAGTGCCTGCCTACCATGTGACATTGTCTTGAAAGAGAATGGGATAATAAGTCACCAACTTCCATCGTGATGCTGGAAGCCCAGTTTCGCTCCTCTGTTGTTGGATGGATGATATGATTTATCAGAATACCAAGCAAATTGGGATGTGTGTGAAGCTCAGTTGCGACACATGTTCTGTAGTACGGGTGGGAGACTCATGGCTGGGGAAGGTGTCACACGAGGAACGTTATTTTCTGCATCATGAGTACGTTTGCTTGCACTTACCTGTGCCCTGTCAGTCAGAAATGTCAGGTCTCTGGTTTTGCTTGTCCAAACGTGTCTCTCCCTGGAGGGGCTCAATTAGCCTGCTGCAAATTTTGAGGGAGTGTTACAATTTCACCTTAACAGGTTTCAGAGCAGCAGCTGTGTTAGTCTGTATTCGCAAAAAAAAAAAAAAAAAAAAAGAACAGGAGGACTTGTGGCACCTTAGAGACTAACAAGTTTATTTGAGCATAAGCTTTCGTGAGCTACAGCTCACTTCATCGGATGTATCACCATAGTGATCCCATTCTCACGAACCAGCACATTAGAGCGTTGCATTGTGATAACAGTATTTCTGGCACCAACACAATGCACGGTAGCGTGAAAGCTTCAATTATAGACACATTTTTCCTGCACAGCAATCTGTACAATAGCTACTCACCTTAGATTTTAAAGAGTCCCCATTACCATAGAGTCTGAGCACCTCACATCCTTTAATCCTCACAACATCCCCCCTTTTACAGACGCGGAACTGAGGTGCAGAGGGATTAAGTGATTTGCCAAAGGTCACACAGGGCATCTGTGGCAGAGCAGGGAATTGAACGCAGATCTCCCACCAACACCCTAAACACTGGCCCATCCTTCTATGTGATGATCCATTGCAGATACGAGTGTAGAGGGACCACAAAGAATAAGGGTATTGAACGGACAAACACAGCTGCTGATACGCCAAAACATCTTGAACAGCCAACAGACAGCAATTGGCCCATATGGTTTCTACCTTCTTCCCTGGCTAGATGTCTAACTGTTTGCAGAAGGTTTTGAAACATTCTGTTAAAAATGTAATTGCCATTTGTTTTTTGAGATCTAGTATCCTGATATCTTTTCCGGGGAATGAAATTCAATAAGGTAACAGAATGTAGTTCAACTGTTATCGTATTTTAAGAACATTATTTAAGTGACAGAATTTCTTAATGATTAGAAACATATGTAGGGAAATAACTTGATATTGAAAATAAGTGGATACACTTTGTTCCAAACCATTTTTATTGAATTGAATAGCAACATTAACCATTGCAATCCACCTTTCAAGCCTTTGCAAATCAGTGATGTGACAGACAATATGAGTCAGATTTCCACAAGTCTGTAGGGCTTAGCAGATGTAAATTGGCATAGATCCAGTGAATTTAACAGAACCACACACTGATTTACACCTGTTGAGCATCTCACCCTTGTTTTTTCTCCCTGTACCTGATGCCCAGCTGGTCAATGCCAGTCGACAAAAGCAATGAGATAGCAAACAACTTTTATGGCATTCCAGACTTCTGATTGTTTTGATCCCTATCTTAGGCCCAAATCCTGACAGGGGTTTCACACCCACAGCTCCCCCTTTAGGGCCACTACTGCTAGTTGCTGATTTCAAGGCACCGGAGGTTGGGTGCAATGAGCACCGACAACTGCTGCTAATGCCCCATTTGATACATGGAGCATGACCCAATGCTGCTGAAAGTCAATGGGAGGCCTTCATTCACATCAGTGGGCATTCAATAAGGCTCTTGGTGAGCTTTGCCTTCCTGAGCAAACTCAAGAAAGATACATTTTAATCCTAACTTTGGCTAAAATTTTCAGAAGCATCTAAGTGACTTAGGAAGTTCTTAAAGCATGTAGGTGATTTTGGAATTTTAGTGCTTGTGCCTTGGTGGATGATACTTTAATACCCCCTGGTTTGTGTATTCTCTCTCCAATCTAATAGTCCCTATGAAATTAATCTTTCTGGGAATCTAGAGTTTTGCCAACATTATCTAACTCTGTAAGGAAGGTAAATACTGTTACAGCTGGGTAAACTGAGGCACTGCGAGGTCAAGTCCGGTGTTTTGCTTGGGCGCATACAGGTAGCCCATGCTAGACCCCAGCAGGTCTGACTCCTGGTCCCCTGCTCTATTAGAAAACAATCTCTTCCTCTGGAAACAGCTGATTGTGATGAAGTGATTTTTATATGAATTTATAAGCCAATTAATGATAGAAAAAAATTGGACTAAATACTATTATTTGCAAAATTATAAGGGCTGGTTCAAAGTTGAGCGTGCAGAGGCTGCAAATGGCAGCTTTGACTTTGGCCCTCTGAAGTCAATTTAAAGACTCTCATTGGCTTTGGTGTGGGCCTCATAGCACTCCTTGACACAAGATCCTTGGGCAATACATTGAATCAGACTATTGCCTGGTGCCATTCCCTCCTTGCTCCCGAAGTGAGCGCGGTCACTTCATTGTCTGCCCCAGGCCGTTATGGCCCACACGTGTGCCATTCCAACCCCTCCTCACATAGCTATTCTGTCGTCTTACGCCACAGCCTCCCTTCCACTGGCAAAACCCAGTAACAGTAAGCGCTGACATGGCAATCCTTGTACCTAAAAATCTCTTATTGTTACTCAGATTGTCCATATGCACCTTCTCACGATTCACAGAGAAGAATACAATCACACATTTCTTTCAATGCCACAAGGACTTAACTGGAGATAAAATGTCATTTATGTACATATCACAAGTGGATTTTTTAGGCACAGATGTCTTTCTGGTGCCAATATGCTGTTTATGTACTTATCTGTCACAAGCACATGTCTAGGTACATATGTTCTGCTGGCACATACTCAGTGCATTTTGAAAATCTTATTAGACTGCTAATAAATAATATGCATACAAAGGAAAAAACAGAAGGTGGAATCCATCAGTAACAGCGTCTTTCTTAACTACCTTTTAATTATAGGAGAGGAAGAACAAGAGGAGTTGCTAGGTAGGCATCTGTGCAGGCCTGGATGGAAGTGTCAAATGCAATCGTTTTGCAACTGGATTTTCACAGGTTTGAGGGTGTTTGGGGTTTTTTGTTTTTTTAATGACACAGATTATTACAAATCCTGGTGCTGATGATGTACAGGAGTGTGATTGTCACCAAGGAATTTTGAAAAGCCAGAGCAGATGTTTGGCATATTTACAGCATGAATTCTGAATATTCAAAATGCAAATGAGAATATTCAGTTGATCGATGTGGAGTAGCCTTACCTTTTCCTCAGCTATACTCAAAACCAGGTCAGTCAGTATGAAAATCCATACACAATAGGAATATTCTTCCCTTTCCAGGCAGTTGTCTCTTTATACCCAGAGATCAAAATGATGCCCCTTTAGGCAGAGCTACATGAGAATGGAAATGGAGTTACACTGCCTTGGGCACTGGAGGGGGTATAGTTAGCACCAAATCCATTGGGTCCTGAGCACTGGTCTATTTTCTCTACTCTTTCCTATCCTTTTCTATTTCCTGGAAAATGATTGGACAAGCTTGGCTGGCATTCAGATTACCTCATCTCCATTATGCCCTTGCTGTAATTAGCACAGCAGGCTGAAATCAGGATGAACCACCACGTCCTCGTATAAGAAAGAACCAGTAGGAGGAGAGCAGATCCTATCAGCCAGATGCAATACTAGACCAGGAAGCAAGCTGGGATTCATCAGCTAAAGCAACCTGTGTGAAGCGAGGGAGGGTGCCTTGCACCAGGTTTCATCTTACATGTTCTGTGGAATGAAGCAAGCATCAGGCAGACATTTTTCTATTTCTTCTCTGCCCTCTCTCTTTCTGTGTGTTATGACTAAGTGAATTACTAAGCCAAAATTCAAATTTGACCAGCTCCTTCTGCCAAAAAAAGATGTTTATGATGAAAAGAGTAACCGAAAATCCTAAGCAAGAGGCTTTATGCAACTGCCAAAGGAAAGAAGGCGGAACCTTTCCAAAAGGATGGAAAATGCCACCCAAGATTTTTTAAAATGACTCATGAGTGTGGGAGTCCAACTTGAGATCCCTTAAAGTGGCTTGATTCTCAGAGCATGCTGAGGAGTTACAGGGTGGTCCTGATTTACAGAGGGTAAGGGGGCTCAAGCTGGGTACTAAATATTCAGACATCCACAACCCCTTGTCGCTCATGAAAAATCTTGGCCGTAACTTTTAATTTCCAGGGCCAAGAGTTTAAGAACAGCCTAAGGTTAGGCTCCTACATCCATATCTAGGCACCCAAAAATATGGCCTGACATTCAAAAGTGATGCAAACCCAAGAGTGCTTACTGTAGTCAATGCGTGCAGTTGGTGGCAGGGTGCTCTTGAGGGCAAGACCATTTATTGAAGTGGTACTGGCTATATTTGGATGTAGGAGCCCACTGTTAGGAATTCAAGTTCAAAAATCTTGTTCCAAGTATTTTTAATCTTCCTTGTTTTGTTTCTTTCCTTTGTGTGTTTCATAAACATTGAAAAGGATTTTTAGGTCAGGATAGTTTAAAAAAAAACATCACAAGGGCTTTGGAAGCCTTCACAAAAACCCATGAACCATAGATGGTAAAATTCTAGATCGGGCTACGGATACATAGCTGAGAGAGAACCCCCTGGGTGAGGTGCTGATCTCCTTTACACAGAAGTAGCACCTGGTTCTCTTTCATTAATGGGGTTAACTCTAGATTTACATAAATGTAACCAAGATCAGAACCTGGCTTGACTGTATTATTGAAACATCAGGATGGCTTCAGAACACTCAGTCACAGCCTAGCATGCCAACAACCAATATTGTCTAATTTTTTCCTCATCTGTCTCCACCTTGTCTTACACTTAGATTGTAGGCTCTTTGGGACAGGGACCATCTTTTTGGTCTCTGCTTGTATATTGCCTAGCACAATGGGATCTTGAGGCACCCAAGTGGGGTTTCTATGGGCTATCACAATACAAATAATAATGCCACAGAGCCTAACTGGCAAACAGTGTTATCTGGATGCCTTCTTTAGGGCTTATATTTTACACCCAGATCAGCTCTTTGGCACATAAAGTTGTGTTTTTATCCAACAGCTTGCTGATTTACTTGAAGTGTCCAAATGTGGGAGTTAGGACCTCACCTTTGAAAAGTGGACCCATAATGAATTTACCTATTAGAACAATTTACCAGGATGAAAAATAGAGATGGCAAACAGCATGTCCAATGTCATGACCTGATTGTAAGTCTTTCTAGTAGTTTTCACTTTTTATTTTCTTCAGATTTTAGTATCAGTGCAGCTTGTCTGCTCTTCACTGGCGAGTCCGGGCACATGGTCTGCATGGATATGGGGAACAAGCAACCTGACCTCTCCTATGGCACAGCTGCACATCCCTGGTGCTCTGCCAGTGAGCCTCTGAAGAAAGGCAACAAAGAAAAGAAACAGCTTCATTTTTGCCACTTGCTGCCCAGGACAAGTGTGTTTACCTTGAAACCAGACAAGCTACAAAGCACTTGGCTGATGGAAACAATTTGCTACTATGCTTTTGTTTAAATAGTTGATGTGCTGGGGAGGGGAGAGCAGGGGCAAGGCTTTGTTTAGTTAGTATGGACTTCATGGGTGCTTCTAATCAGTATTAAAGATTAGACAGTCATTCAAGTGGTTCATTAGAAAAGATTGGTCTTAAACCAGCCACATAAGAAATTCATCACTGCGGGCATTAATGTTGCACATAAGCATTTATTGACTATGGAAGCTGAATTATTCATCCATTTGTTGGTTTTACAAAATATCATGTACAATGTAAATTGAGAAAGTGTATTGCATTATTGCCTAGAGGGATCTGATGTTCTCATTTATCAGGCTAATTTAAAAAATGATATATTTATGGGGACTAACTGGCTCGTGGAATTAGCAGTGGGATGAGATGCCTTTTAACTCTAGCTCACAGGCGCAAACCTAATGCAGGCTGGTAGCGATGGAAACTCATTACCAAACTATGCAATGATCTAATTTAAGGCCCTAATCCTGCAATCAGATCCATGTGGGCAGAACCTTGTGCCTTCGTGGAACCCCAGTGATCCAACTACAGGAGTTAATGGTTGAACATGTGGTTTGAGTGCAGTTGCCAATGGACAGGTTGTCACATTTAAAAAAAAACGATAGCACTGGCCACCATCTACTGCTTTGCTGTAGATTACAGAGAAGTCATCCATTAACTCAGTCCAAGTGGGTGAAATGCAAAGAGTGGCTTCCATTGATACAAATTTGACTCAAACCTTTTGACCACCAGGTCACAGCAGATGCATGTTGGCAGCGCAGTATGGAAAACTGTGCCATGGGGCAGCTGACCTTCTGGTGCTTAGTCTTTGGATGACTAAAAGGCTCTACTCTCCACTGCAGTCAACCTTCATAAATTTGCTTTCATAAATACACTATGCATTAAAAACCAGTTGACTGCAGCAAGATTAACTATAAGAACTGCAGGTGACATTCTGGGCTCATTGAAGTCAATGGGAATGTGGTCATTGACTTCAATGAGGCCAGAATTTCCCTTTGTATGGGTTGTTCAATGCACTGCAGAATTTTTGACTACTCACTCTGAGCCAATACATTCAAATGACACTGTTTATTTTAGGGACAAATATAGGGTAATATAGCAGCAAATACCCTATCAATCTGTAACCTATATAGACACTTGCTCTTATATATTGTGACAAAGTTCCTCCTCTGCCAATAAGCGTAGGACCCACCAAGTAGATTTGCTCGCCTCAGAGGTTCACAGCAGCCAGAGGTGAAAGTAAGCCGGTACAGCATACTGGCAAGAGCCGGTGCACCGTACTGGGGCAGCCTGGCTTCCCCAGGGGGCAATTTAAAGGGCCTGGGGCTCCCAGCAGTGGCTGGAGCCCCAGGCCCTTTAAATTGCCTCCAGAGCTCCGCTGCTGGAGCCCTGGGGTAGCAGCTGCAGGGCTCTGGCAGCTATTTAAAGGACTGGGGCAGTAGAAGCAGGGCAGCTGTGGGCCCTTTAAATAGCCCCCAGAGCCCTGGGCTGCTGCTGCTACCCTGGTGGGAGGGGCACTTACCTTACAGGGTGGGTGAGGCTGGCTCTGACCCCCTCAGCTCTGTCCCTTCCGCCCCACCCCTTCCAGGGGCAAGAGCTGGCCCCAGAGTACCGGTAAGTCACTCAGCGTACTTTTACCCCGACAGCAGCCCTCAGTTTGGCCTCTTTTGTGGCTTAAATCTGCCGTTCACTCAGATTTCCCCATGCTGGCCAGTGGTGAGGTTAAGGAGAAGAACCACCCCCTGCAGTCTCTGCTGATCCACCATGTGGGTCAGGGAACAGCCCAGAGACCTTCCCTTCTGGGGGAACCCACAGTCCAGGTCAACTCCTCCTGTGTCTGATCAGGAGTTGGGAAATTGCAGTGGGGGTGGGGGGAGACCCGGGCCCGCCCTCTCCTCTGGGTTCCAGCCCAGTGCCCTGTGGATTGTAGCTGTCTAAAGTGTCTCCTGTAACAACTGTGTGACAGCTACAACTCCCTGGGCTACTTCCCCATGGCCTCCCCCACCCCCCAACACCTTCTTTATCCTCACCACAGGACCTTCCTCCTGGTGTCTGATAATGCTTGTACTCTTCAGTCCTCCAGCAGCACGTCCTCTCACTCCCAGCTCCTTACGCACTTCTCCCTAACTGAAGGGGCATCCTTTTTAAACCCAGGTGCCCTGATTAGCCAGCATGTCCTAATTGATTCTAGCAGCTGCTTCTTATTTGGCTCCAGGTGTCCTAATTAGCCTGCCTGCCTTAACTGGTTCCAGTAAGTTCCTGCTTGTTCTTGAACTGCCCTGATTACTTTACCCAGGGAACAGGGATCTACTTAGTCTGGGATGAACATATCTGCTTTCAATCACTCTTCTGTAGCCATCTGGCCTGACCTGTCACACAATATGCTAAGACATAGGAGCTCAGTAATCTCCATGTCCTGCAGAGTTTAACTTAAAAACAATAGTTCAAAGAATGAGTTCTCGAGCTTGCAGCCTCTTATGTCTTAGTAGATTCCACTGCAGGATCAAGGCCTTAGAAACAGCTTTGTAAAATAAAAGAAAGAAACATCTGTGTGTATTTTCTAATTTGGCCTGGCAAACAATCTGAGGGCTTGTCTATACTGGCAAGTTCCTACGCAGCGAAGCAGCTTTCTGCACTCAAACTGCAGCCGTGCACACACGGCCAGGCCACTTTGAGCGCAGAAACTCCTCAGTTGCAGCCTTGCAAAACACCCACCTTGACGAGAGTCGTAAGGCTATTTGCGCAGAGGCTCCAGCGCTTTATTGCCAGTGTAGACACTTGATTGCTTTCTGCGCTGTAATTGGCCTCCGGAGCTGGTCCATCATGCCTCAAGTGACCGTTCCGCTCGTTGTTTTGAACTCTGCTGCCCTGGAGACATGTGCCCCTCCCCTTTCAAAGCACTGTTTCCGACAGCTGTTGTGTGCTGACCTGACCTGCTCTGGGACACAAAGCAAACCATTAACGTGGAATGCTCCTGCTGGTACACACACACACACACACGCACTGTGGTCTTTGTCATTGCAAGAGCTGCTAATGTGGATGCACTCCAGCATCACAAGGAGCACAGTGTGGACATGCAACAGTGGTTTAATAGAAATGGTATAACTTGTGGCACAAAAACTTGCCAGTGTAGACATACCACAATGCCTTAGGGTATCACCTTAAGGTAGCACTGACTGCACACTATACGGGATGTTCCCATAGCCTCTCTTATTCCTGCCATGCACATTTAGCCCCCAGTCCTGCAACATAATTGGATACTCACATCTGTGCAAAGCCCCCCCAAAATTAATGCCCATGTAGCTCCCTTTGCAGGATCAGAGCTTCAGGGGGTTGCTTTTTCTTCTTCCCTATTTCCTAGCACTTATAATCCCTCCAATTGTGGACTAGCCCTTGCAAAGTGCTTTTACTGGGGGAAGGCCTTGTTAGAAAGATGTATAAAGGCAAGATCCATACAGGGTTGAGCTTGGCCTGATTTCATCTGGGAAAGTAGCCCTGAGCTATGGTCTTGCAACTGAAAATGCTTCTCTCCTGGCACCACAGACTTAGCCTGGGCCATTCTAGCTGAAAAGTAGAGCCCAGCTGCCTTGGCAGTTCATGGACGGACATTTTTAACCTTGCGCTGAACAAAAAACGTTTTCTACAAACATCTGTGTCTCTAGTTACATCTGGAAAAACAGATACTTGACATCCTTAAAATAAAACATCTTTCCTCTACTTAGCTAAATGAAGGATCCAATCACAATCCAAAGAAAAGGAAAGAACACTAAAAGTGCATTTAGAATTCTTGAGACTATCACAACAATAGAATCACTCAAAACTTGCCCTTGCTGGCAACCTTTAGATGGCAATGATTGCAGGTAATCACATATAGGAATACAAAAAAAAAAAAAAAATAATAAATAATAATGTCATGTGGATAGGTGGCAGACTTTCCCAACGCATTTTTAAATCTCTTAGGGACATGATTTACAGCTTTTATTCTCTCTCCCCGTCACATAAAAAGGGATATTTAAAAATAGTAGATTAATACAGTTTGTATATTTTCCAAATTCTCAATTCTTCTATGGAAAGAAGTATTTCCACAAATCAAAGAGCCCTTTGGACCTGGAGAGATGCAAAGTGACTCACTGCTTTGTTCTCTTTTTGTAATTAAAATGATATTTAGTCCTTAGAAGAGCTCTTACCTGTGTCTGTAGGCCAATTAGAGAGGGATGACTGAAATCCAACTTCTGATCTATCTGTAATAAGTGAGTCTAAAGAGTTTTTTCTTATTGATCGGATATGGGCTGAGGATTGCTAGAAACACCTTAATCTGTAGCTATAAAGTGCATAGAGGCTATGTTTTCCTCAGTAATTGAAGGAATTAAATCCTGAAAGGTGGCTCGGTGCAGATTTCTGCAGAGAAGGGGTCTTCACCTTGATGGTAATTTATTTTTAGTTTTAAAATGATTCTGTAACAGGGCACAACTCACCCTCTGTGGCACCTCCTGCTAGTCTCAGAGAATTTGCTCTTCCAGCCTCCAGAGCGCTGTCTACAGGCCAGTGTCCCACTTGCCACTGTGTCCCTCCCAGACCCCAGTGCCCTTTTTTGTCCAGGGTACTGCCCCCTGGCTGTGCCCCCAAAGTCTCTGGGTCTCCCCCTCCCAGGGGAACTACCACCCACTATCCCCACCTCACCTCAGGCTTTGGCTACTACCCAGTCACCATCTAGCCCCCATTCACTAGGACAGACTGCAGTATATAAGCCAGTCATTACAGGGAAGGGGGGTTTGGACCTGCTGCCTCTGCCTACCTTTGGGCTGCCCCCTGCAACCCCAGTACCTATTTTTGGCCTTCCACTAGGCCTACAGCGGGGGGGGGGGGTGTTCCTAGGCCAGAGCTCCTCTAGCCTGCCTGCCTCCCCCTAGTCCTGCTCCACTCCAGGTACCTTCTCAAGCTCCCCAGCAGCTAGAGGAGACTGTTTACTCCTGGCCCACTGCCCTCTTATAAGGGCCAGCTGAGCCCTGATTGGGGCATGGCCACAGCTGAGCCTACTTCCCCCAATCAGCCTGGGAACTGCTTGCTCCCAGCCACAGCCCTCTCCTGGGCTGTTTTATGTCCTTTAAGGCCGGAGCAGATGAGCACCCCGCTACAGATCCATTCCTGCTTGCCTTGCACTACTAGAATCTCTGAATGGACTGGCAAGGTCATTGTGTAACTACATTGAAGTAATTAAAAACCCACTGGGTTATGCTGAGATCACATCATTGGCATACAATTGCCCTGGAACTGGCCACAGGGGGTTACCCTGGTGGAGAGAGAACCTATGCTGTCATAACATTGGTGTAGCTGGGAGAAGGAACATGGCTAGGATGCACCTACATCCTGCTGATTCCCAACAGCTCTGTTGGGCACTGAGAGCCTGAGGTAGCAGCAGTACAAGAACAATCTTCAGGCTCTGCTGATGTGGGCAAGGGAGCTAGCTCATTGCACGGCTGGCCCGGAAGTGGTGGAATTGTGACACACCACCCGACACTTCCTATGGCATGCTACTCAGTCCCAGCCAGGAGGTGGCCAGGCCCACTGTCCTTGGATAAATAGTTGGTTAGCTTGCCTAATCTTCATGCTTTCTTATGGCCTGTGTAACAAAGGGTGTCAAAAGATGCTCTTTTAAATTAGGTTAGCTCAGTTCAGATAGGGTAACACAATTGAAACCTCTGACCACCCTCAGCACAGGAGCACACATGTGAACACACCTTAACACCTCTCTAGAGGTACGTTAGCTGGGCGTGTTGTAGCCAAGGCTCCCAGCAGATGGCCAACCATGCAGGGAGGACACCTTGTGCTGTCCTCTACTGTGCTTCCTCTAGGGAGGCAGAACATTACCAGTGGCCCGCAAGGGCCCCAGCCAGCATTGCCCCTTACTACAAGCTGTGGCCAGATGTCACAGCCAGATGGGAAGAATTATTTAACTGAGACAGAAGACATGAAAGGAAGGGGAAAATTAAACCAGCATTCTAGGCCCAGCTCTTCATTACTTGCCCACACAAAACTCCCATTCACTTCAATGAATCAGGCTCAACATATGCATTTAAGAGGTAGATAAACACCCTAGGTCAGAACAGAAACAAAACCATTTCACAAAGGGATTTTTTTTAAAAAAACGACTGCCTTGTCACATACAATAGTCCTGAGAGGGGGGAAATATTCCTTTTCAGTCACCCCTTATAAACAAGCTGAACAAGACCCTGAGACTTCAGGAACAGATGGGAAAATGGGACAAACAGATGGAAACACTGTTTCTGGGGGGAATGAAAAGGAAAAAAAGGTCTAGGTGTAAACTGGAGCTGCTTTGAATCAATGTTTCAAAATTAGGGAGCTGAGGCATCGTACAATTCATAAGGGGGACGTAATTTCATGCCTCTTAGATGGATATAATGGCAGTTCTTTTAGGTAGGTTAATAATGTGTGTTTTTCAAACAGCCTATTTGCATTATTTCTGCATATTTACATAATTATTCACATGGCTTCTTTGCAGTGCTTGTGGTCCATTTCTTATTCACTTCCTGGAGAAATAGCTTTCAGCCTTTTTATATCTTCATTATATAAAAACAAGAAAAAAATGAACCTCAAAAAACTCCAAAATAGGGCCTGATTCTGCTGCCATTGAAGTCAATATTGACTTCCTACTGACAAAATATAGGTCATCAGCAGGTTTCAGACCCTCAGCTCCACAACACAGACCTCTACTACTTGAACTAGTCAGGTAGTAGCAATAGTAGGCTGTTATCCTCTATGTGAACCAGTCTTTGGGGGGCAACGGGGGATGAGACACAATTTTGTCAGTGGGTTTCACAGCTATTTGCTGACAGCAGAGGAATGTAGAGGCTGAGGACTCCTCAGTTCCGTTTCAGGTTCTACAAGGGCATGTCCTTTTGTGGTTATAGGTTCTCCTACCCCTGTAACCCCAGCCTGCCTCTGTTCTCATCCATCCCACAGCCACACTGCCTTTTGCCTCCCTCTCCTGGCCCCCACTCCTATCCACCCCCTTCCCTGGCTCCTGATCCTCTCACTCCATTCCAGCCTCCTACACCACCCTGCTCCTGGGTGAGTTTCCTCAGGGACAGCAAAAGGCACATCCAAGGCAATCCCTTTGCTACATTTCGTATCTTGGCTCTAAGTTAAGCAGCTGCTAAAGCTTCTCAACAAAACAGTTGTAAGAATAATTTTAACATGGGCAAGTAGTATATTTCTTCAAATCTCATTCTTGGAAATGGCTGACACATTGTAGCTTAAACCCCTCCCCCCTCCCCCAGTCTGCCTGGTTGGAAAATTTCAACACAAATGGTTAAAGTCACAAGCAACTGAAAACAGGGTCTTCTAATGGGAAGAGTTGGGCGGCTTTATATATATATATCTATATATCTATATATCTATATATATATATAGGTGATGTTACCAATTCCACCGATAATACGAGATACATTGATTCTCCCAAAGGTTCAGATCTGCCAGTCTACGTATGTCTTTCTTTTTTTGAAATATATCAAAACAACTGGGTAAGGTTGTCAGATGAGCTTGTGTTACCTTCTGTTACTAAGAGGAGAGGGGCAGATGAAATAGTTTTAACTTCTGGTGATATAATTCTGCTAAGAAGGATTAAGGCCCAGTCACAATCTGACCTGGTGAGATATAAAGCCAAATTGTACTCTTGGTTACCCCCACTGTAATTCCATTAACTTCAACGTAATTACTCCAGAGTTATACTGGGGCAACTGACAGCCCATACGGAGCCTCTGAAGATCCCAATCATCCGGTCATAGCCTACAGATCCCCCCTCTTGGGTGGATAAAGAAAAGCAATGAGTTGACACAAGGGCATATGAGTTAAGTGTGCAAAAGCTAGTTAGGTGTCATGTGGATTTAAGAGTGTTTGAGCAGTGGTTTAAAAACCGTTAAATGTGCTGGATCCATGTGAAAGAGTTACCAATGTTAAAAGGTGAAGCCCATATAATGCTCAAGCTCCCCCCCGCCCCCCAGCCAACTCCCCCAACAAAGCATTTTGTTGTTGTTGTTGTTTGGCGTGTCACTTATTTTGGGTCACTTCTTTACAGGCAACCCAGGGCTTTTAAGGACTGTGTCCCATATCTGGGTCTTAGCAGATTGGCCTGCATGGGCCTCTGTGACTTTAAAGCATCTTTAGAACATATGTTCCACATCAAAGGGGAGGGATGCCAAAGACTCATCTGCTAATGACAGAGAAAGAGAAAGAGTTTGCAGTAGGGCCACATTTTTACACTTCGGCATTTATACGTCAGCAGCAGAGGTCAGGGCCAGACCGGACGCTGACTGCCTCAATAGTGCAAGGTTTTTAGCTCAGAGGTTTTTGTTCAAACCCCTCTCTAGTTTTACGAAATCCAAATTAGGCTCATAAATGAAAAAAACGGAAACCTCCCCTTATGTACCCACATTTGAAATATGGGCTCAGGGTGCCAGTGAAATCTTGCCATCACTTTCTGAATAGCCCTGCGCAACGTACAGATTCCTCCCCATTGAACTTCCCCTTGCAGTTTCAGCTGGATACAGGATTCTTCATTCCCCATATAGCAAAAAAGAAATGTCCAGAATGAATCAGACCAGTGGTCCATCTCCTGTCTCTGACAGTGGCCAAGACCAGCTGCTTCAAAAGAAGGCACAAAAAATTGGAGAAGGAAGTGGTCGAATGACCTGCCCACAAGAGAAGTCTCTTCCTAACTCTCAAAGTTTGGCTTATACCCTGAAGCACAGGGATATATGTTTATAAGATGATCTGTAGGGCTGCTAATCAGCTACTATCTTTCACCCCAGCAATGGCTACATTTCAGTGGTGGGTAAAAGTAACTCGTGTGAAGTGCTTCGGAGGGTAAGGACTGCCCTAAAAATACTGGAGATGGCAGGGAAAGAGAGTGTGCAGCAAAATGAAAGGAATAGAAATATTAGCATTAAAAATGGACATAAAATGGCCCTTTGGTCTGTCAAGATGTGTCTGGTGTCTGCAGTCAAATCCTTCCTGAATAATGTTTGTGACTGTAATTTGTAAACCCAATTTAAAAACATTTATTATTTCCTACAGTGTGATCTAAATACCATCAATGAAGCAAGACACCAGTCTAAAGAGAGGCCTCATTTAAAGTTACAGGTGCTGCAGCCGATGACATCGGTGGGAGTTGGATCGGGCTCAGTGATGATGGGCAAAAAGGAGAGAAATTAAGCAAAGTAATTCTTGTTTTCATGGCCATACGATGCACACAAAAGTCAAGAGTTGTGAGGCCAAATGCCTGTGCAACTCTTCAAGGAACAGGAGTAAATGTGCCAACTGAAGCAGGAACTGGCTGCCTGCAGCATGGATCATATACTTTAACAGGGCCTGATCCTGCACACCAGGTAGGGAGGGAGAAGGGGAAATGGAGGAAAGGATCTGTCGGGGGGCAGGAGGAAAAGGAGGTGCACAAATGAGGAGGGGGCACTGCTGTAGCCAGGAAGTGGAGAGATGAAATGGGGAAGAATGCAGGTCGTCCTACAGAGAAGAGATGAAGTGGAAGGGAGTGAAGGGAGCTGGGTAGCCCCCCCTCCCGCCCCTCCACCAGTTGCAGCTGGGGTAAGAGCCACTGTAATGCAACTGGTGGATAGAGCATAAAGCCTGCTGAGTTGTACAAGCTGCAGAGATGCTGGCCCCTGAAGTATGAAAAGTGGGGGACGGAGATCTGTGGGAGCCTCAGACTTGTTATTTCTATGTTCAACTGTCTTAATTGCTACATGTCAGCTGCCTGTTAGAAGGAACTATGTAACTGCGACCTCCAGACTGGGAATTCACAGTGATTAATGGTCCTGCAGGGAGTGACTAACGAGGAAATCTTAGAAGTATATGAAACATACAAACACCATGTAGGGAGAGGAATCCTTTAGGATGGCCCAGGAGCCCTACAGTGTACACTAAGCAAGGGAAATGTAGGTTGGATATCAAGGAAAATTATTGAATGAGGAGATCTATGTGCCAGAGCAGCGGTTCTGAAAGTGTGGGTCAGGACCCCAAAGTTGGTCGCGACCCCATTTTAATGGGGTCGCCAGGGCCAGTATTAGACTTGATGGGACCTGATCCACCCCAACCCGCTGCAGCCCCCTCTGCCTCCACCTGGGGTGGCAGGGCTTGACCTGTGGCCCCTCTCCCCCCTACCTGGGGAAGCAGGGCTCAGGGGTCGCAGTGCAATAAAGTTTGCGATACCCTGAGCCAGAGCAATGATTTCCCAGCACTTGAGACCCATCATCTGACCCATTAAACAAGAATGAGACAAAGAATGGAGAACAAAGTGTATGGGACAAACTGAGGCTGACATGATAATGGACTTTACCAGGGTGGTGCCGATCTCAATTACACAGTGTAATTTTGATACTGTCTGTGGAGCTACTCCTGATTTACACCAGTCTAATAAAGATGAGAATTAGGCTCTAGGGCCCAGATTTGTAAAGGTATTTAGGCATTGCTCCACTCAGCAATACAAGGCCCAGGTGACTTAAATGGCTAAGTGCCTAAGTCACTTCTGAAAACGGGAATTTGCTATTTAAGTCACATAGACCTTGCAACGCAGAGCAGAACAATGCTTAAATGCCTTTAAAAGAATCTGGGCCTAGGTCTCTTCCACCTCTAATTTCTATGGGCCAAATTATGAACCCCTTCCTTATGGGAGAGCACTATCCACATGAGTCATTGCAGATGCTAAGATTGAGCAACAGGTTCACAGACTAGCCCAATTCCAAGCTTTCCCAAGGCTACACTGAGTGTCCGGCACTCAGACCTCTCCTGGATTGACACGCTATAAAGCAAAAAGACGAAACCCGTTTTTCTAAGTACACAGCACGGAAACACAGGTAGACAATTGCTCAAGCATAAGGTTTTAAGAAAACCTATTTCTCAGATGAGAACATCACATAGCTTCACAACAGAACATGTACATTTTCATACGAACTAGAGGTACTCCCCATGGGACAAGAACGTCTGCGTTTTAAAGCAGGGAAGATAGAGTTACAGTTGTAAATTCAGGGTCTAACACGGCTTTAGAACACTGAATACCAGACTCTACGATATTTTGTGCATCCCAAGTAATTTCAATATTAGTAACTTCATTTCTTTCAGTTCTGACCCACAAGCTTTTAGGCTAAGATGTTCCAAATCCCACTGGAATTGAATGAGAGTTGGGCACCTAACTCCCCTAAACTTATTTGAAAATCCCACCCTTTAATCTTAAATGTAAATGTCACACCCTAATAATGACACACATTAAACTTTATGCAGATAAAGAATGTTACTGTTAGCTCCTGCCCTAGGAAACATCACACACTTCACCACCATGTTATGAATTAAGCAGAACAGCAGCTATGCAACCTGTTATTATGACTATCTATTTAGCACCATTGATGCTCTGCAGATTCCCCACCCCAAAGAGTTTACAATCTATGGGCATGATGCTGCAGCCGCTCACTACCAAGTCTAATGCATACTCCCAAAAGCACAGTATCCCACTCACTTCGGTGACTGTTCGTGGAATATGTGCTGACCTGACCCTGTAAAACATCCCTCTTTTGTATGGGCGCTTAAACACATGCTTAACTTTCAGCATGTGTTTAAGTCCCATTGAAGTGAATGGGACTTAAGCATGTGCTTAAAGTTTACACCATGTACTTAAAGGTTTTCCTGAATTGAGGCCCATGCTAAGTAAGGTTTTCGGAATTTGTCCCTAGAGTAAAGACAAGAACAGGAGACATCATTAGGGAGAGGGGTTGGGGTTGCAGAAGAGGAAGCTAAGGACAATAAAATCATTAAAGCACTTAGGTGAGTCTTCAGGGTCAGTTTTGGGCTATTTTCTGCAATGCTAATATATGAAGACTTTAGTTTATAGCCCTGCTTGAATGACCCACTGTGGATGTGCTTAAAAAGTCTCACTGGTTTGAAAGAGTCTATCAGTTCTAGAGAGCGTTCTCAGTTATGAAGATAGAGAATTCCTTTAGAACCAGTAGAATCTTTCAAACAGGTGGATGTTCTTAAGAGTGACAACTTTCCCATTTTCTTGATTTAAAATCTCACTGAAATCATCTATCAATTTTATCACCATAATCAACAGTGTTCAAAATCCAGATGTAGCCCTTCATCCAAATATTGCTATCTTTATAATGAGTGGATCCAGAATTCCAATCCAGATATTCTCAGGCTTTGGGGTTAGAAGTCCAGAACTACATCAGTCTCTGAATTCTGAAGCTTGAGCTCATCTCTAAGTATCAGAGACAGAGCTCTGACTCTACATGGCCATTTAGTTTTATTTCAAACCCAGCAACTTTATTAACATTTCACTCAGGTATAAGATGCAGCTGTTTCTGTTTTTGCTTCCTCTTTTTTAGAGTATGGAGAGTTATTAACATGATGTAGTAATTAGCACATCACCAATGTTCAGTCTGTGAGAAATTTGTCATTGGGTGAAAAACGGAACTCATGAGAATGGTACAGTAAGTATTTGTTACAACTCTTTTAAATACTGCAGCACCGGCTGCAATGGCATGTTTTCTCCGGAGCGGAAGTTTCGGAAAGCTTGATCAATTTTCAGAGGACTCCGAGATAGATCATAGATGAGGTTGTAGGTGTGGATTAGACGCTTTGCTTTTTCCTTTTCCAGCATGCCTACATTTAAAAAAAAAGACTTTAAAAAAACCTGGTTCATTTTTCTACAGATTATCAACTCATTTCCTTCAGCAAAAATCAAACACTTTGATGACTCTTGTTCCTTATTAGAATATGGTTCCCAAATACCATAAAGGTTATAGATTCCCCATTTATAGGAGGGTCAAAGAGGCATGAAAGAAGCCATCATAGTAAATTGTTACTTAGCATGTACTCAAAGCATGTACTTCATTTTGCCAAAAAGCCAAAGACCACCAAACCAAAGAGGACTTTGGTAAAACCTGCAGAGCTCAGATACTGTGTGATGGGAGCCAGGTGAATATCCTGTTCCATCAGATAGAAGTGATCGGACCCAAGCAGACAGTACAGGGAAGAAGCCTAAATGTTAGCACATTTGATTCAAGCTCATCTTTGAGCACTGTGGAGTGTGATTCATATGAAGGTGGGGAAGTTACAGAAAGGTCTCATAGCAGACCAAGAGCATATGTTTAGCAAAAAACAAGGTGAAACAGAGAGATCTATGGAAAATCACAATACACTCCCTGGATAGGAAATTATTGAACATTCAGAGCCAGGGAATAACCAACAAACAAACCACTGTGGACTGGTCACCAAAAGGGAACGGTTGAGTCTTTGCCTTTTCCTGCCCTGCCTAACTGTGCCAGTGAAATTCTTTCTTTATTGGGGGGTGGGGGGTTGTGTTTGTGTGACCAAAAGTGAAAGAGAGGTATGTTGTTATGTACAGTCTCTGTTATGATACAGTTGTTGCCTGGTAAATGTCTATACATTAATCCTGAGGACACTGGCTAAGCATCAGGTATTTAACAGCTTGGAGATTGGCCAGTTCTTAAACATTAAGGCTCAGCCAGGAGGGGAGGCTATGTTAGGAGGAGGCAGGCCATTTGGGCACTAGGCAGTGTGGATGGTGCAAAACCCCTCTTGCCTACTGGCAACAACCCTTGTCCTCAGCCTGCCCACTTCACCCTGTTGTCAGTTCTTCAGCCCTCCCTCAAGCTGGGAACTAGCCAAGGAGCTAAGTGGATCTATCAGGAGGACATCTGGTTGGTGGCAGGGAGAAACTACAATGGAGATGACAGCAGGTAACTTGTAAAGCCAAAGGAGCCACATATGTGCACCCAAGAGCAGATTATGACCCTCCTGACTTTCAGACCCTTCCTTCTGGCTTCAATCGTCATTAATATTTTTCTTTTGAGATGTGTTTATTCACAGGCATTCCTACGGCAGTCACTGGCAGGATATTCAAGTGCACCCAGCACCCATCTGACATTGGGCAGTATTATTACCTCTATTGTACATATAAGGAAAATAAGTCCCAGAGACTTTCAGTGACTTGCCCAGTATCATGCAAGTAGTTCATAGTGGAGCTGGGAATAGAACCCAGACTGACATCCCTCTGACCTTGCGTGTTTTAGAAAGTGAATTACTTTCAAATAATAGCTCTGATCCCTTACTCCTGTGGGTGGTCCATTGAGTAAAGTCTACAGGCTGTCTTTTAAAACATTACCTGTGTTTTTTATATCACACAAATAAAGAGCTCTTTCTAGTTTTCTGAACCGGTCTATCCAGGCCTCCTGCTCTTCAGAGTCACTGGAGTCAGTCGGACTGAAGAAAGACTGGATCACTGGTCTTTCTTTTCCTTCAGTGGCAGGATAGTTTCGAGACCAAGTCTTGTAAGCAAGAATTTCATGCTCTTTGGTGTTTTCCTGCAAAGGAAAGGCCTGAACAGTGTGAATCAAAGACTAACCACGAATAGTTTTCTACAGAGGGAAGATAGAGTTGATCCCAGGGAGAGGAGAACTGAGGTACAACAGATCTCCCTAGGCTGGTGTGACGCCACCACAAGGGTACACTCCTCCTTCTCAGTCTGACCATCCTTACTTGGAAGAAAAAATGTAACAAGTTCCCATCATTGCCCAGAACTCACTTAATGGGTTTTCTGATAACCAGCTTCCCCACTTCACTAGGACAGTTGCCAGTGCATTGCATTTCAGTGATTAGCTACAGAGCATAGTTGGCACAACAGGTTATTTTCAAGCCTACTCACCATAGTTTAGAGCTGTGACCTGAAGACAGCCAGCATACGTTTGCCAACTCTGTTCCCTTCCCTCAGTTCCTGCCTCTTCCCTGGCTACTGAACAAATTAGTCAAATTCAGTTTTTTTCTTTGACCACCCTCTCCCCATTTTAACAGTTCAGACAATGGCTATTTTTAAAGTTATCTGTGAAGTTCCTCTCTTTTCCTTCAGCAAGTATTCCTCTGAATGGCAGAGTCTCATGATGAATGGCTAATTAGCATCCTGTTTCCACTAGGGGTGCCATAAAAGCAATTTGTTATGCCAGAAAGGTCCCCACTCACAGTAATCCATGGTATGGTGCCAAGTGAAAGAATGAGGCCTACGGAGTAACTGGTAGCACTGTATGGGGTCTAAAGCAGCGGTTTCCTCCACACGAGAATTCTTTTCAGTCAATGGCGAGTACAAAGAAAATTAAGTCCCTGCTGTTCAATCACAAGTCGCTACTAAGAAATTTAAATGGAAACTTAAGATTAAAACTATTAGCGACAGTGTCATGCTGGGTAAATGGCAACCACAGAATACTTTTGTGTTTAAGGCAGCTATGAACACCACAGTCGTGGGCTTGGTCTAGAGTGTTGTCTACCTCCGGAAATAGCCCCAACTCAGCCATTGCTGAAGCTGCACTTGTGCTGACCCCGCACATGTAGACGTGGGGGGGTTGGATTCACTAACTGAGGTTGACTTCTGCCCAGTCAGTAGCCTTTGTCTATGCTTCCAGGGTATGCACTGGTGCGCTGCACTGACTGCTGACCACCAAAGGCCGAGTCAGGGCAATTTCCAAGTCTGGATACCCTTAAGACATCCTCGCCAGCTGGTAGAGGCTTCAGCAGAAACACAGCCCAGCAAGTGTTTACCCTCAAGGAATAATGGGCCAAAACTTTCAAACCTGGGAGTGTAAAGATAGGCTCCTAAACTCACAGTGAAGTTCTTAAATATGGATTATGGAGCCCAGATCCTTAAAGATGTTTAGATGCCAAAATCCCATTGAAATCACCTTGATGACCAAATATTAAATCACAAGAAAATTAAAAACAAAGCAACAAAAAAAATCCCCTGTCCTGGGATGAAACCCAGTGACCTTGGAGCTCTCCCTTCCCACAGGCATTCTCCTCTCTGTCAATTGATAGTCATGAAGGGATGGGTTAAGGAAGCTAAGCTGTGATTACTCCATTTCTTACCAAGGAGCAGGTATTTTTTCATAGATTCATCAATTCCAAGGCCAGCAGGGACCATTGTGATAATCTAGTCTGACGTGCTGTATAACACAGGCCAGGGAACTTCCCCAAAATAACTCCTAGAGCAGATCTTTTAATAAAATATCCAATCTTGATTTAACAATTGTCAGTGATGGAGAATCCACCATCACCCTTGGTAAGTTGTTCCAGTGGTTAATTACCCGCACTGTTAACAATATATGCTTTCTTTCCACTCTGAATTTGTCTAGCTTTGGCTATCAGCCGTTAAACCATGTAGCATCACTGCACTTTTCCACAACCTCACTTGCAATAGTAGTCAGAAGACAGCTCTCAGCCAAGACATTATTTCCTTTCACGTGGGCTGCCAATATTGATATTATTTTCTGAAGTGTTTTACAGCAGGAAGCAAATATAGAGAGAGGCTGGGTCACTTTTAATAATAATAAATAATAACAAAAATAGCTAGCTCTTATGTAGCACATTTTCACCAGTACATCTCAATTTTGCTAAATTCCTTAACTGAAAAACAATGTTTTCATTTCTGTTGGAATCTTAAGGCAAAGTACTGGGAAAATAACAGTTTCTTCGAAATGGCTACCAGAAACAAAGGCTCTTCTCAGTCCATTAGATTTACATTTCAAATCCTGTCATCTGTGGGTGAAGATCATTATGTCTCACATACAATGACCTTAAGACATTGACACTAACATCATGACCACTCCTTACTTTAATAAGAGCCAGTATATTGTTATTTTCCATGTGGTCAGTTGCACCTAGCTGCAGCATGACAGAATTCCAATGGGAAAGTCAAAGATTCTAAATGGCTGTGCACCAGGCCCCAGAAAAGTAAGCTTCATATCAATGTTAAATGGGAACACAAAGGAAAGACTGGGGATGTCCTTTCTCGTTAAGTCATAAGGCCCCAATTCACTAACTTGTGCACCTTTAAGCATGAAAGTCATTCCACTGAAGCCAACGGGAGTACTCATATGTTAAAGTTACACATGGACTTCGGTGCTTTGCTGGGCTGAGTTTTAGGGTATTTAGGCACAGGAAAAACCATTGACTTCCGAAGGCACAGGATCTGGCCCATGCTGTTGACTGGATATTAATATTTGGTTTATTAATTAAAAAAAAACAAGTTACAGACTTGCCTTCTCCGTTGCAGAGACCCTTATATAAAAGATCATCTGTAACATACCAACCAAAGATAGGTTTCAGAGTAACAGCCGTGTTAGTCTGTATTCGCAAAAAGAAAAGGAGTACTTGTGGCACCTTAGAGACTAACCAATTTATTTGAGCATGAGCTTTCGTGAGCTACAGCTCACTGCTCATGCTCAAATAAATTGGTTAGTCTCTAAGGTGCCACAAGTACTCCTTTTCTTTCAACCAAAGATATTTATCAGCTATTTGGCTATATCCGTTCTATTGAACATACCAGACGGGCAGCCACATCATCGCTGATTTCCTCTTTGAATTTCCCTAAAATGGAAACATTCGTAAGAATTTCTTGCATCTACGTGCTCCATAAAAATAATCACAACGATGGGTTTTGGAAACGATGAGCCTGATGCAATGCTCATTGAAGTCAATGGAAATAACCTCACTCAAGCACTGGATCAGGGCTTGAATAAACATGAAGGACTATGTCACCAACACTTAGAGCAATACACACTTTCAAGTACATTTTTAAAATATGAGCAAATGCCCAACTGGCCTGGCTGTTACTGATGATCTCGATACTCAATTTGCCCACCATTGCGCGGGGAACGAAAGTGCTACTTTTAGTTTTTCAACCACTCTAGTAAGTTAACTTCTCTCAAAGGCAAAAGCTTCCCCCACTGTTGAGAACCAGTTCTGTTCTGCTGTGCAAGTGAGGTGGTCATGCACCAACTCCGTGAATTCAGTGAGTATCTCTGGAGGGGATCCCTGTGTGGGACTTTGAAGGATTCTCCAGCAACGGGGTTGGAGCAGTCTCTACAGAGCACCTTCAGCTTATGGTGAGAAATCCCTCCCCCTACTCAAGTGGGTCACACAGGAATCCAGTCTCGCTGCAGCCAATCACAGCAGAAACACAACTGGTCAATTGTATGGTATCTTTCATGCAAAGCAACCACAAAACGCTTTGCAGGCAGTTATGTTCCAACTGATGTAAAGTAGGTAGGTTACAGCTCAAGCCAAGTGAACTTCAGCAAGGAAGCAGTCAGAATTGTGTTGATGTTTTGGAGTAAGTGCAGCTGGTCAAAAAATTTCACGCAAAAATATTCCTTCTGGAAACATGGCTTCATCAACATTTTGGGTGAGGACACAGCAATGTGGACAACATTGTTTGTAATTTTCCAATCATGAGAATTAAAACAAAATATGTTGCCGTGTTTAAAGGCTTCATTTTGAGATTTCTGATCTGAAATATTCTGCCACGTTTCATCCAGTGAAGTTTTCCAATATTTCCACTTTCTGGGCCGATTCAGGATGAAACCTAACTTTGGAATGTCAATGTTTCCTGTCAGAGAAACATTCCATTTCCTAGCCAGTCCTAACAGAACGATGGTTGGCAGACCCATTTGAAGGAAATTATGTCAGAACTACAGGTTTCAGAGTAACAGCCGTGTTAGTCTGTATTCGCAAAAAGAAAAGGAGGACTTGTGGCACCTTAGAGACTAACCAATTTATTAGAGCATAAGCTTTCGTGAGCTACAGCTCACTTCCTCAGATGCATATCGTGGAAACTGCAGCAGGCTTTATATATACACAGAGAATATGAAACAATACCTATTCCCACCCCACTGTCCTGCTGGTAATAGCTTATCTAAAGTGATCATCAGGTGGGCCATTTCCAGCACAAATCCAGGTTTTCTCACCCTCCACCCCCCCACACAAATTCACTCTCCTGCTGGTGATAGCCCATCCAAAGTGACAACTCTTTACACAATGTGCATGACAATCAAGTTGGGCTATTTCCTGCACAAATCCAGGTTTTCTCACATCCCCCCCACCCCCATACACACACAAACTCACTCTCCTGCTGGTAATAGCTCATCCAAACTGACCACTCTTCAAGTTAAAATCCAAGTTAAACCAGAACATCTGGGGGGGGGGGAGGGGGTAGGAAAAAACAAGAGGAAACAGGCTACCTTGCATAATGACTTAGCCACTCCAAGTCTCTATTTAAGCCTAAATTAATAGTATCCAATTTGCAAATGAATTCCAATTCAGCAGTTTCTCGCTGGAGTCTGGATTTGAGTTTATGCAAGGTTGCTTTGGGCAGAAAGGTAGAGGAGGGCACAAAGATATGGGCCAAAACACATCTAAGTGTTGCCTGGATACTGTAGAAACAGTGTGATAATAAAGCGCCCACAGAGGTTGCCATTAATGAAACAGCAGCATTTGCCAAAAATTATTACCCAGTGATATCTAAGAGATGGCCACCATTTCCTGTTCTAAATACAGGGAACTAACTGAGGCATGTCAGTTACCATTGTGTTATAGCTGTTGGCGAACAATGACCTTTTAATGGAAACACCTGTACATAATTTTCTACAGTCCTGCATCTGTTTCCATGGAAATGAAACCAGGCAAGGCAGCTGAATCTGAAGATTTTGATTATGCAGATTTCAGCTGTGGCTACCAGCTGGGCTCTGTGAATACCATTTTCCAAACAGCACCTGCCACACGTTAGGGTTCCATATGCGCCTAAAGTCTCCAGAGCCAGATTCTGCTACCAGTTACACATATATAAATCCATACTGACTCCACCTAACACCATGGAATCACTATGGATTTACATTGGATTTATATGAGTGCAGGATCAGGCGTTTAGGTGTTGGAGTGGGTGGAGAAGGATAGAGTTTTAATGTTAATTTAAAAAAAATCATAAGGAGTCATAAAAATTCTTTTCCCTACTTTTACCAGATATATTCCCTTCTCTGTGGGGGGAACTGGCTCAAACCCTCATTTTGTTACACAGTTTTCCAGGTACACTGAATACAAAGGCAGTCGACTGTCTCATAACCCTCATCTATCTCAATACTTTGCATTGGTGAATTCTGTGCCTCGCTTCATTGCCTTTCGTATAGTTTTATGGGAACTTTTTTTTAAATTCAGGATTATAGACAGACATACAATGCAGCCAAGAGTGGGGTTAAAACTCCTCTTTCTCCCCCTCTCTTTAAGGCAAAATCTGGCCTTTGTACGTATCCCACTTCCCCTGTGTCATATTCTGTGATGACTCCATGCAATTCCAGTGATAGACACACTTCAGGACAGAATTTGGCTCAGCCTCTCAAATCCTACTCATTACCATGGCATCTGGGTACCTATCACTAATTTGTTACCAGTGGTGTCTATTCCCAGCTTCTAATCTCTGTTACCATCTTTTATTTTACTGCTGTATGTGTCCTATCCTGCACATGTAAAATGTGCAAGGATTCGGAGAGGCCAGTTTTTTCCCTAGTTTTAGTTCAGGTGTGTTCACTTTCCAGAGCTGGCCAACTACAAAGGACTGCACATACTGCACCCCATCAAGAGATTATATCCAGGCATACTCTCTCCTCTCTGTCCCCCACACCTATGCATACCAGTAAGCTGTCCCCTATGCAAGGGGATCAATGTCTAACAGGCTCAACCCATCCCTGTGTTTTCACAGTTACGCTGTTACAGCTTAAAATTCAAGCGCTTGTACACGATTCTCTGGCTAAGTACTGTAAATCAGTTCTCTTCCAATACCTGCTTAATAACCATCTATTTGGAGATTACACTGATTTATGCACAGCAAGATAGATTGCAGCATAACATTTCAATGGTAGGAAAGATGAATTATCACTATGAATGAAGGGTGTTTATAGTTCAACAGACAGCTGATTTGTCTCCAACCAGATGGTTATACGTTCATGTCCAAACTTAGAACCCTGAATATGCTCCTATGCTATGATTATGATTGGCTGAACACAGGGTTTGGCCATCATGTGAATATTAAAAACCCCATAACACTTTCTAAAGATTATTAGATTAGTGTAGGTTTCAGAGTAACAGCCGTGTTAGTCTGTATTCGCAAAAAGAAAAGGAGTACTTGTGGCACCTTAGAGACTAACCAATTTGAGTGTAGTGTCCCTGTCAATAGCTCACAATCCAGCCTTCATTTCAGCTTTGAAAAACCAGAAGCAGAAAGAAGTAGCCTCAAAAACCAGCTGCCTCTATATAAGCAAACACATTCATTAGTAAAGCTGGGCCCGAATCCAAATGATGGATCCTACCTAACGCATCAGGGTCCTTCAGGACATTCAAAATCTAAACGTGGAGCTGAATCCAAATTTTGCAAATAGTCATTAGCTGAACCAAACCCCTCCTTACAAACATCCCAGACATGTTGGGGTTTTAAAATCTGGATTGGGATATAAATTTTGTGGTTTGAGACAATCTTCACTAATTATTCAACTAGACTTTATATTATTTATTTATATTATATTATTAATAATTATATATTATATATTATTCAAGTCTTTTTAAATGAATAATTTTTGTTTCACACTACAGTTTGGAAATAGCTTTTCCAAACAGGACAAACTATAAGGAGGTATTAACATCTCCTAAAAAATTTTGAAAACACAGCATTCCGCTTTTTTTTAAAAAAATTCTGTCTTCATCCTGGTTTTTCTCTTTAAAAGAATCTGAAATTTCAAAGCAAAACTCACCTGAAACAAATCACCTTTTTCACACAAAACTATGGTCCTGAAATACAGCTCAGGTTCACCTGATATATTTGTGACTACAGCCAGTCAAAAATTCAGTAGAACCAAAAGGAATTGGTCAGTTTGAAGGAAATCTACCTGTGTTTTTTCAGCCAAGTTAGAGCAGGGAAGAAGGAGACCACATTAAGACAAATGAAAGAGAAAAAGCAAACTAGAGTAATTATCAGGGCCCAGTGAATTTTTGTAAACTATTGTGATTATCTATGCACATAAATGCTCTGGTGATTATCTGTGTGCATAAAACATGTGCCTCTCAGGAATGCACAGTCCAGCTACTGACAGCCAAGAATGTGCTAATTAATTGTCTGAAATAAGCTCCGGACAGGAAGCTCAAAATTCAGAAGTGAGTCAGTGTGCGTGGAAGAATCTAAAGGAGTCAAAGCTGGTGGGATTTACAGTTGCTTTTAGCCCCCTCAGTGTGCAAGTTACTAACAGACTCCCTCCGAATTAAGCCCATTACCCAGGTGTCACTTACACACCTTAGAATTTGTCCCTGGAATCTGAGCGAGTCTAAACTAGTTTGACTCACCTACCAAGAGACTAGAAGGGAGGACTGGTAGGAGCAAAAGCAACTAACAGGAGAGTGTAAGTAGCTACAAATGTAAAAGGTAGGGCTATTGTAATTTACGCCATTTGCACTGCTCTCTGCTATCTCTTGGCATGTAAAATATACTTAATCCCATGTACTCCTCTCCTAATCTGGCTCATTTAGGCCAAATTCTGGATTTACTTGCCTGTGAGTCACTACCATGAATTTCAGTGAGGGCCCCATCAATACATCCAAGTCTAGAATTTGGCCTGTCGCATGTAGGAGGAGCTTGGAAGGGAAATCTGCAATACGGCTGCGATTTGCTAGCATTTTGCAGGCTATTGAATGAGCAACAGACACAGGCAGAATACACATGTTCTGAGTGAGGCTGATTACACTGTGTGATCAAGGAGAGTGTTAAAAAAGTACCACTCATCAGTAAACACAGGAAAAGATGATTGAAAATGAATCCCTGACGGCACCCAAACAGCGTAGGTAACTGGAACAAGAGAAACACGTTGAAGATTTCCAAACATGGGCTACCTCACTAGAATATAGAGTCGGCAGACTCCCTGTGCAGATGCGCCAGCCAAATGGAATCTACCTGAACAACAGATCCTTAATTAGTGGCTATATTCTCCCTGAAACAATGCAAATGGATATAAACTGGCCACCAGGAAGTTTAGACTTGAAATTAGATGAAGGTTTCTAACCATCAGAGGAGTGAAGTTTTGGAATAGCCTTCCAAGGGAAGCAGTGGGGGCAAAAGATCTATCTGGCTTTAAGATTAAACTCGATAAGTTTACGGAGGAGATGATATGATGGGATAACATGATTTTGGTAATTAATTGATCTTTAAATATTCATGGTAAATAGGCCTAATGGCCTGTGATGGGAAGTTAGATGGGGTGGGATCTGAGTTACCCAGGAAAGAATTTTCTGTATTATCTGGCGGGTGAATCTTGCCCATATGCTCAGGGTTTAGCTGATCGCCATATTTGGGGTCAGGAAGGAATTTTCCTCCAGGGCAGATTGGAAGAGGCCCTGGAGGTTTTTTGCCTTCCTCTGTAGCATGGGGCACAGGTCACTTGCTGGAGGATTCTCTGCTCCTTGAAGTCTTTAAACCATGATTTGAGAACTTCAATAGCTCAGACATAGGTGAGGTTTTTCGCAGGAGTGGGTGGATGAGATTCTGTTGCCTGCGTTGGGCAGAAGGTCAGACTTGATGATCATAATCATCCCTTCTGACCTTAGTATCTATGAATCTATTTATTTTGCCATTGTAAATACGGGCCTTGTTTTCACAGGGGCCGAGCACCAACAGCTCCCAGTGATGTCTACGTAGTTGCTCAGCACCTCTGCATGGAAAGGGGCCTGATTCTGCATTGACCTGCACCATGTGTTATTGTTTGCACCAATGCAAAGTGAATGTAAAATATTCTCACGATTTGGTAGCAGGTTACACCCATTTGGGACTGGTGTAAATGCCTACATAAGGTGTCAGGCAGTGGAGTAACAGCCCAATGTCTTCTTTGAAGCCAGGATGACAATTATTTTCTAACCGTAATGGAGCCAGATTCTCAGCTGGTTTAAATTAGGGTAGCTCCCTTAAGGATACTTGAGTGACATCAATTGATCCCAGCTTCAGATCTGGCCTATACTCTGCACTATTTCTTCATTTTCTCTAAGTTGAAAATTCTGCAACAGCAACTGGAAAACCGGAAAAACTGGGAAAAAAAGAGAGGTTACATGCAGCCAAACAGGTGAATGCATCAAACTAGTGAAATTCCTGTACTGTCAGAATGAATCCAGGAGTGGGGATTTATTATGCATAATTTTCCTTTGGAGACTATACATTGTACTGCTCTTTAAAGTGAAGAGAAACATTTACTGAACTTGCTTTGGTGGTGGTGGGTTGTGGGATTTTTTGTTGCAGTTCCAGACTTGTGAGACCTTTTCATTTCTTAAAAACAAGGCCAATGCTCAGCATGGCTCTTTGACAGGGTGGCATTATCAACAGCAGGACACTTGTTGGAAAAAAGCTCACTATGTAGGATGAAGATATTTCAGGAATCTTTGGTCTTGGAAAAGGTTGTATTTTCAGGATGCTTGTTATATCTCATGGGTGTGATTTAAAGTGACAGCCAAAGTGACACTTACCCAAAGGAACAGGCAAATTTCGAATCGCATCAGAATGAGCTTTCTTGAGCAACTCCACAAATTTCTTCCACCTGCATGTGCAAACATTTTAAAAGGAAATATAATATTTGAAAACAGTCCCCCAAACAAAACAGTCCCCAAAGTCTGACTTCTGAGATCTATGTAATGAAGGTCAGAGACATCATTAAAAATAAACAATAAATTTATGAAAAGGTTTTTTGAAATAAAGAAAGAAATCACATTATAAATATGCAGCAGAGCATACCACAATCACCAGCATGAAGGTTAGCTTGTGTACATAAATGTAATACATCACATGATACACTGGCTACACATTCAGGACAACATTTTCCAAACGGCAGACTCTGTATTTGCCAGTGCATTTTGGAGCTCTGTGATTTTTAAAAATACTATCTATCTATAACTGACACAAAGGATGGACACAAACTTTGCTTTATGGGCCACATCCTCAGTGGGGAGAGTTGAAATTAACAGACCTATGCCGATTTCCACCAGTTTAGTTAACCTGAGGTGGCTTTTTGGTGGTGCTACAAAAGCTTTATCTCCCCAATCCTGTAACTTCCAGAAACTGAACTGATCCCCACATTTCTCCAGGAAAAATAAATTAAAGAAGAGAGGTAGAAAAATCTGCATAGAAATATCAGGCATTCCTCCTCCAAGCCCCCATTTTTCTTTTTGACAAGTTACAGAGAGGACATAACTTGTTCTGCTTTGTTCAACAAGGCTAATCTCACGTGACTGTAATCACTCATGGTGTTTTATTGATTAAGCACATTTAATCAGAAAGTGGCTTAGAGCTAGATTCCTGCTAATTACTTGAGAAACAGCCCCCCGAATGACTTCACAATTGGACTGCAGATTAGAATGGACAGTATATACTAAAACAATGATTCATGCATTCAGCTTCCTAGATTTATTTTATTTATATTGGATTTTTTAATCTCTAAAGAGACGTAATTCAGTCTGTGGGCAAGTGGCGTTTAAAGCCCTTAACAAAATAGCTTTAATTTAACAGACAAGGCCTTAGCCAAAGACGGTATGTGTGTGGAAGAGTTTATCCTTTACAAATGTAATTCTTCACTGCAGGTCATAGGAGTGAAGGTGCCCTATCTCACACCGTGCATGGATGGCTTGTACAGCACGGAAAGGTAAGCCTTGAGAAGTCCGTGCTTTGCTGAGAGCCAAGAGAGTCCTGCTAAATCAAGACATGAGAATCCATACAAAGACTCCTCTACAGTTAGGTTAAGGTCTGTGTTGCAGGATAAGGGCAAATTAGCCTCGTATGGGCGAAGGTACTTTGATTTTGTTGTAAGGTTCTCCTAAGTTCTGCTGATGTGAAAGGGGCTTTGGGTTGGTTTCTTCCTTCCAGTCATGCTATGAGGAGCTCTACCCTGTATCTGTGACCAAAGTCAACCCGATTTTGACCTTATAACTGGCAGGGATCCCAACGAAGAGTGGGACCTCAAGCTCCCAGGAAGGGGATATGGAAAATCACTGAGTGATCTCCCATTTCAGTGTCTCTACCAGAGCGAAGATTGGGCCAGCCTGTGAATTGCAAGTCTCCATGACACACCTAAAAACAGGGAGATGGGAGAAGCCCACGCACAGAGCAGCTGACTTTGTAGCTTGTGTGCGAGGCTGACCCTGTGCAATCAAATGTCTATTTTAGAAGGAATTATCAAGTGCGGATGGTATTAAAAACTTACTGTATTTTGCCTTGTTTGCACAAATTATGGTTGTTGAGCAAAGCTTCCAGCAATAAAGAAATTAGAGTTAGTCTATGCTTCTGGCAAATGGTCTCAATCTGGAAACAAGATAAAATTTCCCACTGAAATTTGGGATATCATTATCTTCAGCAAAGCAACTGAGAGGAGCAGATTTTATTATAAATCCAGGGCATATCACAGCCATCAGCTCCGGTATAAAAGATACATGGCAAAGTGTTTTCAAACAGTCTAGTAAAACAGCATATACACATAGAATCATAGAACCATAGAAGATTACGGTTGGAAGAGACCTCAGGAGGTCATCTAGTCCAACCCTCTGCTGAAAGCAGGACCAATCCCCAATTAAATCACTCCAGCCAGGGCTTTGTCAAGCCTGACCTTATAAACCTCTAAGAAAGGAAATTCCACCACCTCCCTAGGTAATCCATTCCAGTGCTTCACCACCCTCCTAGTGAAAAAGTTTTTCCTAATATCCAACCTAAATCTCCCCCACTGCAACTTGAGACCATTACTCCTTGTTCTGTCACCTGCTACCACTGAGAACAGTCTAGAGCCATCCTCTTTGGAACCCCCTTTCAGGTAGTTGAAAGCAGCTATCAAATCCCCCCTCATTCTTTTCTTCTGCAGACTAAATAATCCCAGTTCCCTCAGCCTCTCCTCATAAATCACGTGCTCCAGCCCCCTAATCATTTTTGCTGCTCTCTTCTGGACTCTTTCCAATTTTTCCACATCCTTCTTGTAGTGTGGGGCCCAAAACTGGACACAGTACTCCAGATGAGGCCTCACCAATGTCGAATAGAGGGGAACGATCACATCCCTCAATCTGCTGGCAATGCTCCTACTTATACAGCTCAAAATGCTGTTAGTCTTCTTGGCAACAAGGGCACACTGTTGACTCATATCCAGCTTCTTGTCCACTGTAACCCCTAGGTCCTTTTCTGCAGAAGTGCTGCCTAGCCACTCGGTCCCTAGTCTGTAGCACTGCATGGGATTCTTCCGTCCTAAGTGCAGGTCTCTACACTTGTCCTTGTTGAACCTCATCAGATTTCTTTTGGCCCAATCCTCTAATTTGTGTAGGTCCCTCTGTATCCTATCCCTACCCTCCAGCGTATCTACCTCTTCTCCCAGTTTAGTGTCATCTGCAAACTTGCTGAGCATGCAATCCACGCTATCCTCCAGATCATTAATGACCATATGCAGTTGTGACCAGGACTGAGCCTTTTCTTCTTGTGAGCCTGACTCTGCAGTCATCTAACATGTTAAACTCCATGTGCAAATTCTGCAAGCAGAATCAAGTGACTGTGCAAAAAGATTACCAGCAGATCTTATTAAGAATTAGGTCTGGCTGAAAATTTTCCTTCAAAACCATTTCTTGGATGGAAAATGGGTTTTCAGGTAAATGAAGGTTTTCACAGAAAGCATCCAATTTCCTTGAACATTTTCGTTTTGTCATTGGAAAGCTGAAAACCCCAAAGGTTGAGCAGATTTGGCAGTTTTCTGCCAGACATGTTCAGTTTTTGGTTTTTTGATAAAACTTGAAATTTTCGGCAGAAAAAAAAATCCCATTTTCCAACCAGCTCTACAATAATTCTTAAACATAACTCATAAATCTATTTTTTAAAACAGACGAGCTCAGAATTCTGTGTTGAATACCCCCAAACTGAACAACATTCAACACAGATCATCTAATTCGTCCCTTCCTCCTTTTTTCAGATCTGTGACACCATGGCCCACTGCTCGTTACTGCCTCCTGAATGGTATGAAGCCTCAAGCATTCACTGTGCTTAGAAACTCACCTCAGATTCACCACTGAATTTCCAAGGAGCCAACCTGTAGGCATGAGGCACGTCATTTATCATTCAAAATGATGTACTGTTTTCTAAAGTCTTTCTATTATTTTAACCCCATGGGTGTCATATAGGAATGCTCTAAACTTTACAGAAGCCACAAAGTATAACAAATCCAGGATTTAGCTTTTAGCCTCTTCAGCCCTCCCTCTCTTCAGCTCTTCCCACTCCACACACTTTCAGTTTTTTACCTTAACAAAGACATGAGATCACTGCTGTTGGGATACTGCAGAGCAGTAACCAAAAGCAATATAAGCCCAGCAAATTCTGCAAAGTATCAAGTGTTCTCAACTCCCATTGACTTCATTGGTTTTCGAGAGTCTTCCCACTTCTTAAAGTCTGTGTCTCTACATATGTCTACACTGCACTAAGAGATCTGGGGCTGGCCCAGGTCAGCTGAGTCATGCTCGTGGGGCTTGGGCTGTGGGGCTATAAAAATTGCAGTGTAGACATTCGGGCTCGAGCCTGGGCTCTGATCTGGGCTCTGATCTGGGAGAGGGTCCCAGAGCCTGGGATCCAGATCAAGCCTGGATATCTACACTGCTGTTTTATAGCCCTCCAGCCCGTGCCCTGTGAGCACAAGTCAGCTGACAAGGGCCAGCCACCAGTGTTTAATGGCAGTGTAGACATATCCTTTTAGACCAGTTCTGCAGGATTCACATTCTTTTCTTATTTTTAAGCATAAAAATATAGCTTTGAAATACATTCTGCAATAGTAACAGGATCTATGCATATAATTGAAACAAATTGTCCATCAGTGGCTTTAAGTGTATACACTGCTATTAAATGACAGCGGTCTACCTGTGATTACATGACTAGACTGAACCCTGTTCTGGGGCCTGTTTACCTCATATAGAGAGAGGAGGCCAGAGAAAGAGTTATCTTCTTTTTGAAAACTCAGGATCAGTTTCTCCATGTCTAGTTCCCCCTTATATTCCTTCAGTATTTGCTTCAAGATCTGCAATGGGTCTTTGGGAGCCAGAGCACTGGAGGATCAAAATATACAGATTACCACAAAAATAATACATTATACTTTACAGTTCACCTTGTCCCACAAAGGATCCCAAAGTGTTCAACAAGTATATTGCCCTCTGGTAATATAGAACCTCTGAGGTGTTCTGGGGCAGCTGTTGAGCTGATCACAGCAACGCAACAAAACAGGCTTGGGTAGGAAGCAAAGAAAAATAGCAAATCCAGCTAAAATGCCGTGGTAAGGAAAACATAATGACCTAAACTGGGTTTTGGCTAGATTATCAGGCTTAACGCTGTGATTCATTTGAAAAATGCCTTAAGTTTTTTTAATGTTATACATACCTCAGATTTTTTGTTTCACCTAAAAGAGGGTACTTCCAAATACCTCCTGTCTACATGCTGGGGCATGGATCAAGACTGACTCAGAAAGAAGGAGAGCCATCTACTGAATCACTAGTAATGCTTCCTGGGGTTTCCTTGGAGGTTTCCCATTCAGTAATCAGCCAGGCCTGCTGTTTTTAGGGTCTGATCAAAGCATAGGTGAGCTGATGTGGCTGAAGACTGTATATCATAAATACCAGCCTGACCTTTGCCTCAGGCTTTTTCTGGTAGAGCATAGCTTACTACATGTGTAAATAAAGTCACATACATGTGTATGGCTCCTAACTTTGTAACATTGTTGGTACCGCATAATGCTGCTGTGCCACATAGTGACTGGAATGTACAGTAGAAGGGGATGGCTCAGTGGATTGATAATAGAGCAAAAGATAATCAATAACTGAGTTTTTTGATTGTCTGTCAGTTCCAAAAAAAAAAAGAAGTAAAATAAAATTATTTCAGGTCCACCCACAATGAAAAGTTTCTGAAATTTTCAGCAAAGTGAAAAGTAAAAGAAAAAAAAATGTTTTGGGTTGAATGAAACATTTTGTTTGTCCCAAAACGTAATGTTTTGTTTTGATTTTGAGCTTTTTTTTTAAAGTTTTTTTTGAACAATGAAATAAAATTGAAGGAAATTCAAACAAAAAGTCATTTTGAATAAAAAATCAAAATAATTCATTAAAAAATATCAAGACAAAAAGTCCTTTTCATTTTTTCATAATTTTTGTTTATTCAATTAAAATAAATTGGTGAGTTTGACACAAATTCACTAAAGGTTTTGATCAACCCATATCTGTATTTTTTGCTGAAAAAGAGTTTTGGTAAAAACTTCTCCCAGCTCTACAAAAGATTTCACCGCTTGGCCTCAGGTTCTAAAATCCAGCCTTGGTTAACGGTGACAGAAGTCTGTTGCCCTCTGTTGGCTGCTCAGTGGACTATAAGCAATGAGATCGTGATCTCAAATCCAATTTCTGGCGTGCTGATGTTCACATCACATAAGATCACAGTCTCTATCAACACCCTTGTTGTCAATTTCAGCAGTGTGATCATTTGCACTGACAGTGGGAGCCTGCCTCATCCAGGTAAATTATGTTGATGGGGGAGTATGTACTGTACTTATTCTGTGCATAGAGTACTTCAGTCTTCAGTGATTTCAAAAGAGCATTTATCTCATACATATATCTAATCTATCTATCTTATATATACACACGCAATTACACACACAAGGATAAAAAAGGTAATTATTAAAATTGTCTCTAATTGAAACTGTTTGCCTTGCCAAGGTTAAGTAAAGGGGAGTCTGCATAATCTCAAATGATCCTTCTAGCAGTATGTAGTATAGGTGATCAATGACCCAAAACACATAGTGGTTTGAATGGATGCAAGAGAAAATCTGTGCTCTTCTACACTATGTAAAATGCTTTTTAATTTCATAATTGAAGAACCAGTTTTGCTTTCAGAATCCTCAATGAAAAGAGCAGGCTTGAAAACATTCTGAAAATACAACACCTACAAGACTTTTACCAAAGAAAAAAAGAGGATTTCTCAGATATTTTTCTCATTTGTTTAGAGTAATAAATACATTTAGAAAAACAAAAATAGAACCTTTTGCTATGATCCTTTAAAGTTACACTCTTTGCTTGAAAACCCAGATCACGTCTTGATATTCTGCATTTCAAACGCTGCAGCTAGTCTTAGAAACTGAATCAGCTTTTCAGAATTTACCTTAAAAAACAGATAGGTATAAACACAAGCAAAGTGCATAGGAAAATGTCAGTCTGTTATAACCTCTCTCATAAATTGCATCTTCCTGAGAAAATTAAAGTGAAAGTAAAGTGCTTTAGGGGAACAAAATCACATTTAATTTTACTTACAAAGTTAAAAGGTATCTCATACGTGAAAAATATTGGATTTGTGCCTTTTTATGTTTGTATATGATGTATAATGAATCCCCTGAAATGAACAGTTAAGACCACTGAAGTCAATTGAAATCAATGGGAGTCTTTTCTCTGACTTCACTGGACTTTGGACCAGGCCCTTATAGGCCAGTGGAGGGCAAGAGGAGAAGAGGAAGACAGGTCCCTAGGATTAGTGGATTAGCAGCTGAGCATTTAGTGGGATAAGAAAGAGTTTGGCAGCAGGAGGTTTTGTGTGTGTATGGGGAGATCTGGCAGGAAGAGCTGGGTGAGGGTGTGCGTCGGAGGACTGATTTATAGGGCTACATCAGAAATACTCAGTATTACAGAAATGACTCCATGAGACAAGGGCTCCCCTGTGCCTCATTCAGCATACCCCTAACAAGACGCAATACCCACTGCACCGCTAAGCTGGCTGAGTACTTGCACAGCACAGCCTGCCTTCCTGCTAATTGTTATTTAGAAAGTGCTAATGTTAAAACTGAGGAGCAAATCCTACCCCTGTGTCCCCTGCAAAAGAGAAGACACCATTTGGGGGGGACGGTGAAAAGGGTGCAAAGTAGCTTGTAAATGCTATGACTGGTATGGGAGAGAGTGGAATATATTGACAGTGGTCCTAGGTGCTGGAACTAGGAGTGCTGCGGGTGCTGCCACCCCCTGGCTTGAGGTAGTAACAACAACAAATACATGGTTTCCTCCTTCAGCACACCTACTATAAAAATTGGTCCAGCACCACTGGACGTAGTAGCATGATACTTAGCACATAAAGCGCAAGGCGGTGGAACATCAGGACCATTCCCTAAAAAAATACACATCTCTACTACCTGACCTGAAGAAGAATCTCCATTCGTGGTTGTGTTGGAGCCAATGGGCGGGATTTGCAAAAAATCAATGCTGGATTAACTCAATTCCCTTTCAAGTGAAGGGTAAAACTTCCAGAATTAAGACAATGCTGAATGATTCTGAAAATCCCACCTGATTACATCTGTAGTTCAATCACTATGGGCAGTGATACATAAGCAAAATTGCCAGTATATTGCAACTTCCTTTCTGCTGTCAGTTACTGTAATCAATCACAGTAGCAACACTGGAGGCATATTAAAAGACAGAAAATGTCTAAAACGCAGAGGTCGTTTTGGCCACATTTGCTGATTAATCCTCAAACAAAAAACAAAGCCTAACATACGAGCATGTCTAAGCTAAGGAAGTTACTGCGTATTAACCTCTCTCTTCTATTTACTTGACTTGCATGGATAAGTAAAAAGGAAAAAAAAAGTGAAAAAGACTAATTGATTTTCCCCCAGTTAAGACACCCTGATGAACATACCAATTCAGAGTCATTTGACTCAGAAAACCTCTCAAAGAGGAGCTTGACAGTTGGTAATTGAAGAGGGACTTCATGCTTCAGAAGGAAGGAGCTCAGCTGCGACTGAGGAAGAAATCCGGAGATGGGATCCAGACTCTTAAGCTCTCTCTGCAGCTTTTCTAACCCGGCTAACCTAACAGGACCCAGACTGAGCTCATTTCTGACGAGAGCCAGGAGAGAATCCTCTTCCTCGGGTGACTCCATTGGCCCTTGGCATATAGTATGCTGGAAATCATTTAGAAAAGAAACATCTGATTATCTAATATACAGTAACTCAAATGAAGAATGGTAAAGCAGATGGTTGAAGGGAGATTGCTTTATAACGTCGTTACAATGGCTGCACTGAGCAAAACAGCAGGCTCAGTCCACTCAGCCCCCTGGCTGCATGCTAAAGCTGTGCAACAGGGCTAAAGCTGCCCTACATGGACAGCTGAGGATTCCATCTGCCACAGAGGAATCCTGGGATTGCACAAAGCGGGCAAAGCTGCAGTTCCCCTCTTTGGTATAGGGGGCATGCTACGGTCAAACGTTGGAGGATGAGAGCCTGTGGTGGTTTCCAGATTCTCAGATGCTAGTGATGTAATTTAGAGCAGCCCTACAGCTGCTCTCAGTTACACCAAAGGCTGTTTTGTCTGGCTCAGGATTAGGGAGATAAACAGGTGGCTTAGAGTCCCCTGCCCCCTGGTTCCTTTCCCGCTCTTTTTCCTCACTTATTCAACGTGTAAACTTTGTCTAGCTGAGGACTGAGCCCATCATTAGCAGGCCAACACTTGAACAAAATTGTCATTGAAAATATTTAATAGATGACCAGTTGTGGCAATATTTCACTACATTTACCTGGTGATGTCCTACATGTTGTCTTAAAGACCAAGCTCTAAGAGATGGCTTTTGGAGGGCATGAATGTAGGACAAAGACTGATCTCCTGATGGGACAGACACACAATGAATATTTGGTGGTTTTAAAACCTTGAAGAACAAATGTGGAATTAGACATAAGGCAATCAAAGAAAAACAAATAGTTGTGTTCTAAACAAAATATACTCTGAGTACAAATATTGACATGCAAATATTTCATCATACAAAATATATGCTAGTTATTCCTTTTTAGAAAGCAAACATGTTTAAACTCCAACAATAATACATCCTGAAGACATATTTAACTGGAACAGCTATTAAATTATACCTCATTTTATTAGTATAATTAGCTCGTCCAGCTCTGAAAACATTCCCCTACCACTTAAGATGAAGGAAACTCTCCATCGGCTGTTGGCATTATAGTGCCTATGACTCATAGATGTGCAGTTCTAATTCCACCTAGTAGAAGGCAGTGGTGCTCACAAACACTAGCCAGTTTGTTGCAATCATGGAATGCATTCAACTTTCCAGTAGCAGGGTTAGTAAGTCTCATTGTTTAGTATTTCATACTGAGCATTAGAAATGCTCTCCTGCATGAGAGATTAGGGTTAACAGTCCACATTATTTTCAGCAAGAGATTAATTAAAGCCCAACATTTCTAAAAGCAAGCTGGCATAAATGAATCAGTTCATTGAACAAATATCTGAACGGATAACATGTCTTTCCTTTATTCCTCTGCTGAAAGCTAAACCTATCCTGATGCAGAAAGAAACAAATGCCAGGAGCTGCCTTTTGCAATAGGTTTAAAACAAACATAAATGATTAGCTACTTTCAGTGCTGATAGTCCCCAAATATTACCCTTCCTTATAACTACTGCACATACTGACAGGTTTCAGAGTAGCTGCCGTGTTAGTCTGTATCCACAAAAAGAAAAGGAGGACTTGTGGCACCTTAGAGACTAACAAATTTATTTGAGCATAAGCTTTCGTGAGCTACAGCTCACTTCAACGGATGCATGCAGTGGAAAATACAGTGGGGAGATTTACATACACAGAGAACATGAAACAATGGGTGTTACCATATACACTGTAAGGACAGTGATCAGGTAAGGTAAGCTATTACCAGCAGGAGAGCTGGGGGCGGGGGAAACCTTTTGTAGTGATAATCAAGGTGGGCCATTTCCAGCAGTTGACAGGAACGTCTGAGGAACAGCGGGCGGAAGGGGGGGGGAAACATGGGGAAATAGTTTTACTTTGTGTAATGACCTATCCACTCCCAGTCTTTATTCAAGCCTAAATTAATTGTATCCAGTTTGCAAATTAATTCCAATTCAGCAATCTCTCGTTGGAGTCTGTTTTTGAAGTTTTTTTGTTGAAGAATTGCAACTTTTAGGTCTGTAATCGAGTGACCAAAGAGATTGAAGCTTTCTCCCACTGGTTTTTGAATGTTATAATTCTTGACGTCTGATTTGTGTCCACTTATTCTTTTACGTAGAGACTGTCCGGTTTGGCCAATGTACATGGCAGAGGAGCATTGCTGGCACATGATGGCATATATCACATTGGTAGATGTGCAGGTGAACGAGCCTTGTGCAGGTGAATGAGCCCTGCAGTGGCTGATGTGATTAGGCCCTATGATGGTGTCTCCTGAATAGATATGTGGACACAGCTGGCAAGGGGCTTTGTTGCAAGGATAGGTTCCTGGGTTAGTGGTTCTGTTGTGTGGTTGCTGGTGAGTATTTGCTTCAGGTTGGGGGGCTGTCTGTAAGCAAGAACTGGCCTGTCTCCCAAGATCTGTGAGAGTGAGGGGTTGTCCTTCAGGATAGGTTGTAGATCCTTGATGATGCATTGTAGAGGTTTTAGTTGGGGGCTGAAGGTGATGGCTAGTGGTGTTCTGTTATTTTCTTTGTTGGGCCTGTCCTGTAGTAGGTGACTTCTGGGTACTCTTCTGGCTCTGTCAGTCTGTTTCTTCACTTCACCAGGTGGGCATTGTAGTTGTAAGAACACTTGATAGAGATCTTGTAGGTGTTTGTCTCTGTCTGAGGGGTTGGAGCAAATGCGGTTGTATCGTAGAGCTTGGGTGTAGACATTGGATCGTGTGGTGTGTTCTGGATGAAAGCTGGAGGCATGTAGGTAGGCATAGCGGTCAGTAGGTTTCCGGTATAGGGTGGTGTTTATGTGACCATCATTTATTAGCACTGTAGTGTCCAGGAAGTGGATCTCTTGTGTGGACTGGTCCAGGCTGAGGTTGATGTTGGGATGCAATTTGTTGAAATCATGGTGGAATTCCTCAAGGTCTTCTTTTCCATGGGTCCATATGATGAAGATGTCATCAATATAGCGCAAGTAGAGTAGGGGCATTAGGGCATGAGAGCTGAGGAAGCGTTGTTCTAAGTCAGCCATAAAAATGTTGGCATACTGTGGGGCCATGCGGGTACCCATGGCAGTGCCGCTGATTTGAAGGTATACACTGTCCCCAAATGTGAAATAGTTATGGGTGAGGACAAAGTCACAAAGTTCAGCCACCAGGTTTGCTGTGACATTATCGGGGATACTGTTCCTGACGGCTTGTAGTCCATCTTTGTGTGGAACGTTGGTGTAGAGGGCTTCTACATCCATAGTGGCCAGGATGGTGTTTTCAGGAAGATCACCAATGGATTGTAGTTTCCTCAGGAAGTCAGTGGTGTCCTGAAGATAGCTGGGAGTGCTGGTAGCGTAGGGCCTGAGGAGAGAGTCTACATAGCCAGACAATCCTGTTGTCAGGGTGCCAATGCCTGAGATGATGGGGCATCCAGGATTTCCAGGTTTATGGATCTTGGGTAGCAGATAGAATACCCCTGATTGGGGTTCCTGGGGTGTGTCTGTGCGGATTTGTTCTTATGCTTTTCCCCATGTTTATTCTTCTCCCCACCCCCCCCCAGCTGTTCCTCAGACGTTCTTGTCAACTGCTGGAAATGGCCCACCTTGATTATGACTACAAAAGGTTCCCCTCTCCTGCTGGTAATAGCTCACCTTACCTGATCACTCTCGTTACAGTGTGTATGGTAACACCCATTGTTTCGTGTTCTCTGTGTATATAAATCTCCCCACTGTATTTTCCACTGAATTCATCCGATGAAGTGAGCTGTAGCTCACGAAAGCTTATGCTCAAATAAATTTGTTAGTCTCTAAGGTGCCACAAGTCCTTCTTTTCTCTGTACTGCACAATCGACCATCCTCCCCACGCACTGTATTCCTAATCTCCTACCACCTGAAATGGTTTGCTTTGCATCAAAAATACAGTAGGTCCCAAATACAGAAACGATGACCCAAATATCAGCCTTCCAAAACAAGGGCTGAAGTGGTTTATTTATGAAATTCCTAGGGATGGAGGAGAAGCTGCACAAAGACCGCAGAGTTGTACATGGAACAACGTAGAGTATTGTTAGGTATTTAGCAAACAACACTGCAAACTGAAGGAGAGAGGAAGAGAAGGGAGAAATACGTTTCCTGACTGGGAAGTTATTGAACATACTGAACAGGAAACAGATACTGATTCTCCCTGCCCCAGGGAGAGAATGTGTATCTTCTCCTGTGGAAATTTGTCTCTGGTCTTAAAACTGAAGGGCAGGATTGTGAACCTGTGCAGTGGAATAAAGGTGAATAAGATCCCCTCCACCTATATGGCCACATGAGCGCTCCCTTCATTTTTGCTCCTGGTGCTGAGGCTAGAACATGGGGGATAGAATTCGGACTGTGAATCTGGTACTTCTTCCAAGCAGGGAGCAAAGAGCAGGCCAAAGAGGCAGAATTAACATGCTGAGCTGGCACAAATGGGGAAGTCAGCCATACGTAGTAAAGAGCTCCAGTGAGTTACTTCCCCTGAGCAAGGGAGCAGCACTCAAAAAGGCACAATTCCTGCCCCTAGGACAATGCAGTTATGCACTGTCCCATGTGTGAGGCAGAGTCTAAATTTTTAAAGCATACTTCCCCTCAGCACAACCTCTAGGACTGACACAGTTTGACTCAGGGGTGTACAGCACCTCTCAGAGTCAGGCCGGGCATTCCAAGCTGTGCACCCACAAAGGGAGGTACCCAAAATTACTGAACACTTCTAAAAATCTAGGGTCCAGCTAGAGCGGGGCAAATAATGGATTTTTTTGGTTCACTGGCAATTCTGAATTTTTTTTTTTAATTTCTGGTCGAAGAAAATATTTCTTTTGACCCAAAACAAAATGTTTCATTTCAATTTCAAGCATTTTTAATGTTTCTGCATTTTGTAAAAAATAAAATGGAAGAAGTTTGATTTTTTCGAATGTTGGGGGGCAGGGGTAGGGGTTCCAACACAAACAATATGGGAAAACCAACATGAATTGGCAAAGCATTACAGTTAGACTGAATCTAATTTTTTTGCTGAAAAAAGTTTTGTCCAGAAAATAGGGCTGTCAAGTGATTAAAAACATTAATCACGATTAATGGCGCTGTTAAACAATAACAGAATACCATTTATTTAAATATTTTTGGATGTTTTCTACATTTTCAAGTATATTGATTTCAACTGCAACACAGAACACAAAGTGTACAGTGCTCACTTCATATTTATTTTTATTACATATATTTGTGCTGTAGAAAACAAAAGAAATAGTATTTTTCAATTCACCTCGTACAAGTACTGTAGTGCAATCTCTCTATCATGAAAGTTGAACTTACAAATGTCGAATTATGTACAAAAAATAACTGCATTCAAAAATAAAACAATGTAAAACTTTAGAGCCTACAAGTTCACTCAGTCCTACTTCTTTTTTAGCCAGTCATACAAACAAGTTTGTTTACATTTGCAAGAGATAATGCTGCACGCTTGTTTATGTCACCTGAAAGTGAGAACAGGCATTCGCATGGCACAGTTGTATCTTGCGATGCCGGCTAATTACATGTCAGATGTGTTAATGATTCATATGTCTCTTCATCTTCAGCCACTATTCCAGAGGTGATGCATCCATGCTAATGAAGGGTTCTGCTTGATAATGATCCAAAACAGTGCAGATCGATGCATGTTCACTTTCATCCTCTGAGTCAGATGCCACCAGCAGTTGATTTTCTGTTTTGGTGGTTCGAGTTCTGTAGTTTCCACACAGAATCACAGAATATCAGGGTTGGAAGGGACCTCAGGAGGTCATCTAGTCCAACCCCCTGCTCACAGCAGGACAAATCCCCAATTAAACCATCCCAGCCAGGGCTTTGTCAAGCCTGACCTTAAAAACTTCTAAGGAAGGAGATTCCACCACCTCCCTAGGTAACCCATTCCAGTGTTTCACCACCCTCCTAGTGAAAAAGTTTTTCCTAATATCCAACCTAAATCTCCCCCACTGCAACTTGAGACCATTACTCCTTGTTCTGTCACCTGCTACCACTGAGAACAGTCTAGAGCCATCCTCTTTGGAACCTCCTTTCAGGTAGTTGAAAGCAGCTATCAAATCCCCCCTCATTCTTTTCTTCTGCAGACTAAATAATCCCAGTTCCCTCAGCGTCTCCTCATAAGTCACGTGCTCCAGCCCCCTAATCATTTTTGCTGCTCTCTTCTGGACTCTTTCCAATTTTTCCACATCCTTCTTGTAGTGTGGGGCCCAAAACTGGACACAGTACTCCAGATGAGGCCTCACCAATGTCAAATAGAGGGGAACGATCACATCCCTCAATCTGCTGGCAATGCTCCTACTTATACAGCTCAAAATGCTGTTAGTCTTCTTGGCAACAAGGGCACACTGTTGACTCATATCCAGCTTCTTGTCCACTGTAACCCCTAGGTCCTTTTCTGCAGAAGTGCTGCCTAGCCACTCGGTCCCTAGTCTGTAGCACTGCATGGGATTCTTCCATCCTAAGTGCAGGTCTCTACACTTGTCCTTGTTGAACCTCATCAGATTTCTTTTGGCCCAATCCTCTAATTTGTGTAGGTCCCTCTGTATCCTATCCCTACCCTCCAGCGTATCTACCTCTCCTCCCAGTTTAGTGTCATCTGCAAATTTGCTAAGGGTGCAATCCACACCATCCTCCAGATCATTTATGAAGATGGGAGCATGGGAGTGTTGCTCTTTTAAGACTTCTGAAAGCATGCTCCACACCTCGTTCCTCTCAGATTTTGGAAGGCACTTCAGATTCTTAAACCTTGGGACGAATGCTGTAGCGATCTTTAGAAATCTCACATTGGTACCTTTTTTGCATTTTGTCAAATCTGCAGTGAAAGTGTTCTTAAAATGATCAATGTGCTGGGTCATCATCCGAGACTGCTATAACATGAAATACATGGCAGAATGTGGGTAAAACAGAGCAGGAGACATATTATTCTCCCCCAAGGACTTCAGTCAAAATTTAATTAATGCATTTTTTTTTAACAAGCATCATCAGCATGAAAGCACGTCATCTGAAATGGTGCCCAAAGCATGAAGGGGCACTTGAATGTACAGCATATCTGGCACATAAATACCTTGCAACGCCAGTTATAAAAGTGCCATGTGAATAGCTGTTCTCGCTTTTAGGTTACATTGTAAATGAGAAGCGGCCAGCATTATCTCCCGTAAATGTAAACAAACTTGTTTGTCTTAGCGATTGGCTGAATAAGAACTAGGACTGAGTGGACTTGTAGGCTCTAAAGTTCTACACTGTTTTGTTTTTGAGTGCAGTTATGTAACAAAAAAATTGGCATTTTTAAGTTGCACTTTCACAATAAAGAGATTGCACTACAGTACTTTTATGAGCTGAACTGAAAAATATTATTTCTTTTATCATTTTTACAGTGCAAATATTTGTAAGAAAATAATAATATAAAATGAGCACTGTACACTTTGTATTCTGTGCTGTGATTGAAATCAACATATCTGAAAATGTAAAAAAACATCCAAAAATATTTAATACATTTCTATTGGTATTCTATTGTTTAACAGTGTGATTAAAACAGCAATTAATCAAGATTAATTTTTTAAATCGTGATTAATTTTTTTTAGTCAATCACGTGAGTTAACTGCGATTAATCGACAGCCCTACCAGAAAATTGCACCTCAATCTTGTTCAGACTTCTGTGAGCCAGTTTATCCATCTGTGAGATTAGTATAATCCTGCTTATTTATATCACAGGACACAGTGCAGCTGAATTAACATCAGCAATGCCTTTTGAGATCCTCAAGATACTAAAGACCTGAGTGCAAAATTCTTATTCAACTTGACTTCAGCAGGACTATTTGCATGAGCAAGTGCTCACAAACATAAGGATTGCATTACTAGGTTCCTAGTTCACATAATATTTATATTGCTGCAAAGAGACCTGGTTATTTCAACATTAAGTATTACCCATGGATTTCCCCTGTAACTGATTGTGCAATTCAAATTGTTGCGGCTACAGTTTATAGCAACTCACTTTGCCATCCAAAAATCTGCTGTTGCTTGTTTGCGCTTGTTTAGACTCGTGTTCTTCCTGTTTGTCTGTGCTCCGTCTTTCATAATCTAGGTCATAACTGATTTGTTGACAAAGAGGGTTATTGAGACCTGGAGGATTTCCATGTGTCTGTCTTGTATTACAACTAGGCAATTTCCGGAGTGCAGACTGAGTTTCCACTTTCGTGCCCTCCTTTGCCTTGCTGCGAAAAACAGGAGCAGAGATATAGCCTTATGCAAATATATATTCCATTTGCATTTAGATTAGACAGTAACATACATATTCTGTTCTTAGAAAGTTAGTTGCTTGGATTTGAAGCCCTCAGATATTATCAGTGGAATCTAGATTCGTATGTTTCAAAGCCAGACAAGACCATTAGATCATCTAGTCTGACCGCCTGTGTAACAGGCTAGAGAATTTCATCCAGTTACTCCTGTATTGAGTCCCATTATTTGTAGACAGGGGTGAAAGTAACTTAAAGGACTTAACGGTATGCAGGGTGGCCGGAGTCCTGGGCAAGGTGGCAGGTGGAGGGGGCCGCTCTGGGCCCCCAGAAAGGGGGGGCCTCGGGTGGAAGGGGCAGGACTGGGGCCAGACTTCGCCAGCCAGCCCTTCAGCACTGCCCAGCCCGCGGTCTGGCAGCAATTTAAAGGGCCTGGGGCTCCAATCACTGCCGCAGTAGCGGCTGGAGCCCTGGGGCCTTTTAAATAGCCAGGCCCCGGCAGCTGCCTCTTTTGTTTCCCCCCCCCCCCGCCCCCGCCGCCATCAGCGGCCTTGCTGGTACGGTGCTTGAAGCATTGCCGTGGCAGCACTTTAACGTCGGCTGTGTGCCGGCCCATACCGGCAGCCACTTTCTCTCTGGTACACCATACCAGCCCGTACCAGCTTACTTTCACCTCTGCTTGTAGAGGAGGAGACATTAGGAAGCTGGAATTGCTATGGCTTTAGGATTCAGTATTAGGAAGGCTGACCCAAATAAACACTTACCGCACCATGGGACAAGTTCAGCTCCAGCGTCAATTTGGCTCAGGTCTAGTGAACGTCACTGAACCGCTGACCTAACTGGAGTGGTATTAATCCTGAACCAGGAAAGATTTTGACCTCACAGAGATGGCACAGAGAGATTAGCCAAACACACTTGTCTATGGGTGTTCTAGAGTGTAAAATGGATCTTTGCTTAAAGGTTCCTTTGGGTTTATACAGTTTCCCTCACTCTTTCACTGATGTTAGATTGGAATTTCAACAACCAGACACATATTCTGTTAGTAATCATCAAGTTGGGTTTCCTGTGTAAAGCAGGTTATTTCTTATTATACCCCATTGTAACATCATAGAATCATAGAATATCAGGGTTGGAAGGGACCTCAGGAGGTCATCTAGTCCAACCCCCTGCTCAAAAGCAGGACCAATCCCCAATTAAATCATCCCAGCCAGGGCTTTGTCAAGCCTGACCTTAAAAACTTCTAAGGAAGGAGATTCCACCACCTCCCTAGGCAACGCATTCCAGTGTTTCACCACCCTCCTAGTGAAAAAGTTTTTTCCTAATATCCAACCTAAACCTCCCCCACTGCAACTTGAGACCATTACTCCTTGTCCTGTCCTCTTCTACCACTGAGAATAGTCTAGAACCATCCTCTCTGGAACCACCTCTCAGGTAGTTGAAAGTAGCTATCAAATCCCCCCTCATTCTTCTCTTCTGCAGACTAGACAATCCCAGTTCCCTCAGCCTCTCCTCATAAGTCATGTATTCCAGTCCCCTAATCATTTTTGTTGCCCTTCGCTGGACTCTTTCCAATTTGTCCACATCCTTCTTGTAGTGTGGGGCCCAAAACTGGACACAGTACTCCAGATGAGGCCTCACCAATGTCGAATAGAGGGGAATGATCACATCCCTCAATCTGCTGGCAATGCTCCTACTTATACAGCTCAAAATGCTGTTAGCCTTCTTGGCAACAAGGGCACACTGCTGACTCATATCCAGCTTCTCGTCCACTGTCACCCCTAGGTCCTTTTCCGCAGAACTGCTGCCTAGCCATTCGGTCCCTAGTCTGTAGCTGTGCATTGGGTTCTTCCGTGCTAAGTGCAGGACCCTGCACTTATCCTTATTGAACCCCATCACATTCCACGTCCTGGAAGAAGGGACTACTCTTCCAATTTGTATTTTAATTAAGACTGCAGGTTACACTGAATTGGAAGACAGACCACTGAAATTCTTCTGTTTTCTTTTTTTGATGACCAGCCCTTACAGCAAAGGGAGAAAGGCAATGCTCATGGAAAATTCTTACCATTGATAATCTATTATTAATACCCTTCTTTTTTATGCACGATAAACAAGTTAACTAAACACCACCATCAAATTACTACATGTGATATATTATCAACTAGATGAGAAGAACCAGTGGTAAGTCATTAATTTTAATAAATGTCATGGTGTTCACATTTTCCAGTCTAGTTCACAAAGAGAAATATAGGATTGGGTTTTTAAAAGTGAGTCAGTGGTGGGGGTTTTTTTTAAAGCACAACTGCAGGAAATCTATAATATTTCCTGTGAGTGCTGCTATTTTGCCTATAATGCTACCTAACTAATGCTTGATTTATTGCACATACTATAAAATGTTTTCTATTGCTAGATTTAGAAGTTAGATATTAAGATCTCTCTTTTCATTTTCTTTTTAAGTAGCTAATTCCTATTTGTCATCCAGCTGTCTCTTTTTTAAGGCCAAGGTTTTCAAAAATGGGGGCCTAAAGTTAGAAGTGGGATTTTCAAAGTCACTAGGGATTCAGACATCTAATTCCCATTAGAAATAAATGGGGGTTACAATTTTCAAAAGTGCTTAACGCCTACTTACTTTCAATGGGATGTAGGCTCCTAAATCACTTAGGTGCTTTTGAAAATGTTGCCCTGGGTTTCCACATCTCCTGGGCAGCTTTGCAAACCCAACTCCTAAAGGCCAGATTTTCAGAGTAGATTACGTCCCATTTAGGTTGCTAAATTAAGTGGCCAGCTCCTTAAATGTACTCAGCTTTTGGCAGCTCCCAGTGGTCTCAGTGGAAGCTGGTGGGTGCTGAATACTTTTGAAAACCTCATTTTTTGCTGAGCTCTTTTGGTAACCTGGACCATATTTTGGCATGCAAGGCACCTGATTTTCAAAAGTGCTGAATACCCAGTAGCTCCCCTGGAATTTAATAACATCTGTGCAATCTGAAAATCAGGATACATACTTAGATGTTTACATAGGGACTTATGAGCCTAACATTAAGCACCCACTTTAAAAAAAATGTCTTGGCCCTAAGTACTTATAGGCTACAATTTGGGGTCTTGTTTTTATTTTTATTGTAGTCTTAAACTCATCCAGCATTTCAAATTCCTTCAGTGATGCTTCCTGAAACAAATAAACAATTACATTCATATGCTGTAGAGTTCTTCAGCATCATACTTACATTTTTGGTTTTTCCACCATGCACCGGACGTACTTGCTCCCAATGATTTTTACGATGGTCTCAGTATGTGCATCAGCCCCATAGGGAACATTCCTGACTGAAGACATGATTGGCATCAAGTACAACTATCAGTCTATATATTGTCCATTCCCACTCTCCTGTAACATTAAACAAGATGTCATCACCAACTGCGTTTGACGGGTAAGAGGGATGGTGGGATCGAGTAAGTCACCTCTCTCCATTTATGAACGGAATTGAAAATGGGGTGGGGACAGAGCCTCGACTGGCGTATATTGGTGTAGCTGCCTTGGCTTGGATGGATCTATGCAGATTTACACCAGCTGCCTAGAGTGCTTGTACAAACTCACTCCTACCTGGGTTGCCAATTCAAATCCAAAATGTCTTGAAAGGAATAAATAAATAAACAAACCCAGGTTCTGATCAGCAGTCACGGTGGCAGCCCTGGGAGGAATCAGCTGAGCAAAGATCATATCAGGATGTTTCATGGGGTAGGAGGAGGACGGAATGGTTTTCCCTGGGAAGAAAACTACAGGGCACAAAGGCAGCTGGTATACAGGTGAGGCTCAGCTTCTCAGGGGACCCTGACGTGGCCGTTCCTGAGTCCCTCCCTCCCACAAGCTGTTCGCCTGCCCACACGAGAGAGGAAAGAACAGAGGCCCCGCTGCTGCCTGGCCTGTTTTCGGTGCGACCCGGCCGGGGCAGAGGGGCGGGGAGGGCCTGGGCAGACCCAGGTGGGTCATCCCCAGTGAGACACCTCCGTACCCCCCTCACCCAGCAGGCTTCTTCTGCCTCCCCACCAGGCGCTTGCAGCCCCTACCTGGCTGCTTCTGGCCAGTGGCCGCCGTCCCGCAGAGGCCGCCGAGCCGGGGGAGAGCCGACGGGAGCCCCGCGGCAGCCGGCGCGGGCTACCCCGGGAGCTGCCTGGCAGGAGGCGGCGGCTGTTGCTAGGGGCGCGGGGCCGGGCCCAGGCTGCAGCGCCGCCGGGAGGCAGCGGGAAGAGGAGCTGAGCCGGAGCTCGCGCCGCTGCCGGCTCCCCGGGCCCATGCGGGGCTCGCGCCAGCCGGCCAGCCACAGCGGTGGCAGCCCACCCAATGCACTAGCCGCCCCCGGATTCATACAGATCTGCTCTTGTGGTCTGACCCAGAGCCCAGAGAAATTAAAGGGAGGCTGTCAAGGTGCCTTCCCCGCTCTGAACTCCAGGGTACAGATGTGGGGACCTGCATGCAAACCTCCCAAGCTTACTTTTACCAGCTTAGGTTAAAACTTCCCCAAGGGACAAACTATTTTAACTTTTGCCCTTGGACTTCCGCTGCCACCACCAAACGTCTAACACCAGTTACTGGGAACAAGTCTGTTTGGAAACGTCTTCCTCCCCCTCCTTCCCCCCCCCCCCCGCCAAAATCCTCCCAAATCTTACACCCCCTTTCCTGGGGAAGGTTTGATAAAAATCCTCACCAATTTGCAGAGGTGACCACAGACACAAACCCTTGGATCTTAAGAACAATGAAAAAGCATTCAGTTTCTTAAAAGAAGAATTTTCATAGAAGAAAAAGTAAAAAGAATCACCTCTGTAAAATCAGGATGGTAAATACCTTACAGGGTAATTAGATTCAAAACACAGAGAATCCCTCTAGGCAAAACCTTAAGTTACAAAAAGACACAAAAACAGGAATCTCCATTCCATTCAGCCCAGCTTATTTTCTCAGCCATTTAAATAAATCAGAATCTAACGCATCTCTAGCTAGATTACTTACTAAATTCTAAGACTCCATTCCTGTTCTGTCCCTGGCATCACACTGACAGAGAGAGATAGGCTTTGTTTCTCCCTCCCCCCAGCTTTTGAAAGTATCTTGTCTCCTCATTGGTCATCTTGGTCAGGTGCCAGCAAGGTTATCCTAGCTTCTTAACCCTTTACAGGTGAAAGGGTTTCTCCTCTGGCCAGGAGGGATTTTAAAGGTGTTTATCCGTCCCTTTATATTTATGACAGAGGCTGACGCTGGCTGAATCAGGGCTTGAGGTTATTAGTGGCACTAAATTCAAATGGGAATTTTGGGGTGCACAAGAATGCAGAATCGGGCCCAGAGATAGACCCTCATCCTTGTTATTGAATCCCTGACCTGGAGCAGCATCACTATAAGTCACCAGGAGAAAGCGTTCACTGAGCACACTCCATTTACCACGTGTTGTTAAAAGGAAAGGAGATGAACAGTAGTATCAAGTGAATTAAAAATTAGCCCATTTTAAACCTCCGTTGAAACTGACTAGGTATAAAAAGAAATCCAACTCCTAGGGGGAGGTACAAAAGTCAAAATCCAACACATTTCTTTACAGGCAGTTATGAAAACTGTTCTTCCTGAAAGTTTAATTACAGATCCATTTCAAAGGTTGGATATTTCACACTGGGATGAAGTCTGCCCTGAGTGTGAACAAACACGGATGTTAAAGCCACAATGCAAAGAACACAGCACATTCCAGGTTTTGACAAGCATATACATGTAAGGAATGCACAGAGAGCCAAAGGTGTAAGGTAAGTTTGCAATGGTTTCCTGACAAGTGCATTTTTTTCTTAAACAGAAACACTGACTAGAAGGCACGTTGACTTCCTCCAGATAAGCAGCTAATACCATTGCCATAATAATAGCCAAGCAGACATAACAGATCCCTGGTGCTGGAACTAAGGGGGCTACGGGTGCAGCAACTAGCTTGTAGTAGTAGGAACAAACATCAAATACGTGATTCCACCGTTTCCATCATCAGCACCCTCACTATAAAAATTGTGCAAGCATCCTTGTAACAGATCATTGTTAAAAGACAGTTCTTTCTTTTACTACTGGAACTTTCAGTGCAGCCCAAAGTTATCAAATTAGTAAAATAAAAATGTTGTGAACCCTTACATTACTATGTCAATAGGCCAGATTCCCCCTTGATCTAAGTAGATTAGTATGATTTATTTTTCACAATATATACAGCCGGAAATGGGCCACAACTTGAACCATTTATGCAATGCACCAACTTCCAGACTTGGTGGTTCAGATAAAACAGGATCAAGTTTTGATTTTGCAAAATCAAACCCTAACTGATGAAGTTTTTCAAAACTATATCCAGTCCCAGTTTTGCGCATTTCTAATGTAATAGATGATGACATGAGCAACCAAGCATCTGAAGAAAGTTCATTAGCAATCACAGTTCAGTCCTTTTCCAGAGTGCTGGACAGCAAGTCCTGTGTTTTATAGAGAAGACAGATTCATGAATGACTCTGACTCCCAGTCTCTGCCCTTCAGGGACTGATTCAGTGGTTCTCAACCTGTGGCCCGGAGCTGCGGCCCATGTGACATCCTCAGGGCCATATAGGCTGTATTGGATGCGCCCCACATAACAGTTTGTGAGCCGCATATGGGGCCCACAATGGAAAATAGGTTGAGAACCACTGGTGATTGAATCAGGAAAATGTTACTCTTATTACACTTCCTGTCTGCTAATCCATAGAAAAGCTATGATAACACTATAGAAAAGACATGGCGGGGGTGGGGGGGAGGGGGAATCACATAGGCAGCTTCTGCTATAAAAATGAGGCAACATCCCCTCCCCAGAAAAAAAAATAGGTCATATGCCTGGATCAGCTGAGACAGACCTGCCAGAAAAATATCCGGATCAATTTTAGATTGCAAATATAATAGCATATATTAAGATTTTCCCAGAACACTTACAAAACAGCTTGGTAGCACGCTTTTCCTTTTCCACAAATGCAGCCATTTTTAGTGTTAAGGTCCAATCCATGCAATATTAATTGAAAATGCCTTTGCATCTCATGTCTATTATACATTACATTTGAATGAGTGGCAAGTATGCAATAAAGTGTTTGTAACTATGAAACTGGAAATTGCAATTCTAGTTCTGATCACTGGATGGCACTACAATAGAAATTTCGACCAAAAAAGAAAATCAGATTAGAATTTGATGAAGGCATATGCAATGTGAAATATTGTAATGTAACATTTGATACATTTGCTGATCTAAACTTGATAAACAAAATGGCTACATGAATAATGGGCAATTTAAATCATTTTCTTTTCTGGATTCTTTGTGTATGTATGTTACTACTCCACAGAAAAATATCATGTAATAAAATACTTGGCCCAAAACATATGATTTTTTATTATTTGTCTATGATCATCAGAACATAAATCTTTCTTAATTGAAAGCACTTATATATAAACAATATAATCTACTGTTAGCTCATTAATCCCATTTCAAAAGAATACATCTGTAAGGAGCTAATGTACACTCCAATTGGGCAGCCATTTAGCTTTTTCTATACAAAGCTCATTTTCTTTCACTACAAAAGCACAGAAGTTACTCAGAAAGGTTGCCAAGCATTTGTATTCCTAGAAAATTAAAATAAATTCTATAACAAAATGATAGTTGAATTCAGATAATATTTTAAATACATAAAAGTCTGGAAATTCAGAGGTGGCCGAAACACTGTATTCAGTTATAACCTTTTATAAACCATGAAATCACAGCCTTTTCAGCTTTACCTTGGCACATGTATAGGAATGTAAAGTTGAATGGCAGTATTGATCTGCATATCATTGCTTTTGAAAGTCCAGTTTACCACTTTGATGCTGGTCATGATAATTTCCCACATATATATTTGCTAGAATATTTGGTGGGAATGTTTTGAAAATAAGTATTGAACTTTCAGTTGACAAAATAAAATAATCTTACATTTTACGTAGTACTTTTCTTACTCTGTGTGCGTGTGTGTGTGTATTATATATATCATAGGTGGGATTGGAAACATGGCCCATTATTAAGGCTGCGAGTCTGTCATGGAGATCACAAATTCCGTGATTTCTGGGACCTTTATGACTTCTGCAGCAGCTGGTGCGGCTGGCTCAGGGGGTGCCCAAGCACCCCCTGAATCAGCTGCACAAGCTACTGCTGGGACACTCTAGGGCCACTGCTACCCCACCCCCAGTAGCAGCAGGTCTTGGGCCACCGCGCCCTCTCATCCCCCAGCAGCAGCAGTGGGGGGTCTCAGGCCACTGCACTCCCCCGTCCCCCCACAGCGGGGATCTCGGCCCTCTGCTCCCCCCCCCCCCCGCAGCAGCAGCGGGGGTCCCAGGCCACGCACTGCTGCTCGCCCTCTCCCCCGCCCCTTGAGCATGAAAGATTTAGTCAGGGGTATATAGTACAAGTCATGGACAGGTCACAGGCCATGAATTTTTGTTTACTGCCGTGACCTGTCCATGACTTTTACTAAACATACCCGTGACTAAAACCTAGCCTTGTCCATTATTAAGGTTGCCTGATACTTGCCATCATAAGTCCCCATTTTCAGTTGCTTATAACTTTGGCAAACTTTAACCATTTGGCTGAAGTTTTCCATGCCATGCATCAGCCTCAGATTGATTTAAAAAACAAACAAACAAATATTTTTATTATTATTTTGGAAAATTTCACTTAGAACAGGTCCACCATTTCCAAGAATGAGGCTAGGGAAAAATATGTTGCTTTGACCATGTTAAAAAATTATTGAGACCTATGTTTTGAACTGCTGTAGCAACCCCATGCTTTGACATTTGGCGGTGGGGAAAGGGAGTATTACCCCATTTGCCGTCGATGAAAATCTGCCCAGATTTGTCCGAGTTACAGGCCTTCGAAAGATCACACTTCACACATGCTCAGGAGAGACTTTTCATTTTAGCAGCTAAAATCTCTGAAGATTCCATCCTTACTGAGCATGCTCCTGCCACTTACAGCTCCTAGTGCTGATGACCTGGTTTATGCGCCATCCAGCTGAGCATGCTCTAGCCCAGGGCTCCCCATTTGGTTCTCCCAGCTGGCTCTGGGCTGGACACTGGTACTGAAAGCAGGGAGCCTGTTTCCTCTCGGCTCTCAGTGACCTCTCTGCTGGTGCTCAGGCAACATGGAGGACGAAGCCATTTGATTCCAATGAAGAGGGGGAAACAGTCAAACTGGGGAGAGGGAAAGGAGTGGATTGGGCCAAGGAATCTGGTGAGACTGGGACTAGAGGGGGAGGAGAGCAAGTGTGACTGGGAATTGGTTGGAGTGGACACGGACTGGCTGGGCAAGGAGACTGGGAGCTGGATGCGGGGAGAGACTGGGACTTGGAGTTGGGGAGGGTAATGGGGAGGGGATTGGAAGCCAGTTGGCTGGGAACAGGAATAATGAGACTGACAGAGGAGACGGGGGAGGAGGGAGACTGGGATTAGGAACCAATGCGGGTAATGGTGATAGACCTGACAAGGCATGTGTGGGAGAACTGGGAATGGCTGGAAACTGAGAATGGGACAAAGAGCCGGGGGTGGGGGGACACTGAGCCAAGGAGCCAGGGAAGCAATTGTGGGGAAGGACTGAGATTGAATGAGAAACGCAGGGAGGCAGAGAGGAGAGACAGATCACAAGAGGAGTTAAGAAGGGAGAACTGGGTTTGGCTGAGCCAGAAGACAGGACTAAGTATGGGGAGAAGGAGAGACTGGGAGTAATGGGGGAGACTGAGACTCAGACCACACTGTGCATGCCCTATCACCACAGAGCATGCTCTATCCTTCTGCCGCTCTTGCCCATGCCAGACTGCACGTGTCCTGTTGAAAAATTATTACATAATATCATGTAGCTAACAACTCAATCATAATGCACACGCACAAAGGGACTGAATTCAGGTTTTGCAGCCCCGGCTTCACAAGCATAATTTTGAATGGCAGTTGTGCACTCACAGTTGAATTCGGTATTTACAGTCTGCCTGATGGTTGGTATAGAACAGGTAAAGATGACTACAACGTTCAAATAACCACATCCAGATTAGTGAGCCAGTGAAGAGCTTCAGACCTGGGTTGGTGTAAGTGTGAGATGCCACTAGCAAATGGTCAAACCAGGTGCGGATTGACAGCGCCTATGCCTACAATTCAGGTTGTGGGTAGAAATGTACCTTGCAAAATGGGGGAGTGGGCCTCAAGAATTTTGCCAAATGTACCCTGAAGTATTTTTCACAATGCAAATTTCCCGCAGACGCACAACATGAGATGTGTTTTCTGCTTTGTTTGTGAACCAGCTAACATCAGAAGTTAACAGCTGCTCAGATGATTTGCACACAGTTTCCTATGTCTGCCAAATGAACTTGATTCTTAAGGCAAACAGCAAATTGAAAGGCCTGACTCATTAAATTTTCATATCTGTGTGAACTGTGTCAGGCAGCACTTGCCACAAGCTATCACCTTTGTGGCATATCCTCACACCACTTACAATGGGTTCTCTTTCCAGTGACATTAGATCCAAACAAAAAAATAGAGTGAAATATACAAGAGGGTAGGGCTGTCTAGCAGCATTGTGAAAACCCCCTTTTCCCCTCAAGAAGAAAATCAACCCAGTGGGTTGTCCATTTTTTTTTAACTTTCATCACTTTTAACTGTTCATGTGAACATAAACTGCATTTGAAAATGTTTTTCTGCTATAAACTTTAGGCTCTAATTTCAAGTATATGAAAACGTTAACTGTTCTCAAAAGTTAAAAGGAACGTTCTGAGGGCATCAAGGTTCTTGTTATGCATATGAAGAAACAATTAGAAAGCTATAGAACTATCCACAAACAGGAAGGAAAGAAGAATGGGTGGAGTCATTGGTAATTGGATAGAAGGGTATAGCAAGTGAATGGTATTTTTATTCTCTTCCTGTCATAAAACATGTGTTTTTGTGTTACGGTAAGCTGTTAAACAGCTGCCACATTTCACCCCAGAAAGGGTTGCACTTCAGCAGTGGGTAAATTGATTTGTGTAGGTGCGTATTACACACATATACATAATATATTAAAAGAATATTTTAAGGTTACAAAGTCAAGCTTTCAAGGTAGGAAATGCTACAATGAAGCTTGCCTGTGCAAGCTAAGCTCCCCTTTGAAAACCTGGCCTTTAAGGTGCTGCTTATAAAAAGAATGTGGACAATTTGTAGAAATCCATCTTTTCCCCCTCGAGCTTATTTATAACTTGCTAAGAGTTTTTTTATTTCTTTTAAAGAGAGTTCACTGTGCCCAATTTAAGTCAAATTATCCATACAGTAATTCATTTAAGAATACAACTTCAAGAAACACTGTAGCATAAGCCCTTGTCCTGGGCTGTGGTACAATGATTTACCAACTTTATTGAAAAATAGGATTGGATGAGTCCATTTGCATAAAATAAGAATAGACACAAACCTTTTCCTTAGATTAAAATGAATCTGAACTGATCATTTCAATAGAATTGGGGCTGAATGTTGTGGCTGTCCTCATTTCTTTACTGGGCTAAGTTAAACCCTAGATCCAAACTCTATGGGAAAGTTTGACTCCAGATCTTTATGTTGTATGTTGGACTCGCGTAAATCTAAGAAGTTACTGCAGCTGTGACATCACCCTCAGCCACAAGAAGACTCCTGATAAAGGACAACATTCTTCTCAGTAGATACGCAGCTCACAATGGCCCATAGCAGAGTCAGCAGTGGGTCAAAACTTACAGCAGGGCACTATAATGTGTCATAGCTGTATGGGTGCTCATTAACAGTGTCCCTCAGTGCAGTGTAGCTGCTCACAGGCTGTTCAATGAATTCTTTGTTCTGAAGATGCTTACTGGATCATGCACTCTACAGAGTCATTGTCCCTGTATGGATCCAGAGTAAATTGGATAAGTTATTAACTGTGGATGACAAACAGAATTGCAAAGATGGTAAATCTATTATCCTTTGCACATACTTTTCCTGGGTTAGGCATTGTTCTAAGTGTCCCAATGCCAGACCCTCCCAGTGAACCCCAGGTGACTAAATAAGCCCTCTGCAAAATGGTGTGGCCTGCAAACATCAGCCCAGTTTGCCAGAGAGTTAAAAACAAAGCAACCCAAGCTGTTCTTGGAAGCCCCAAACCCCTGGATATGCAGAAAAGGTGCCCCTGGCAGCCAAAAGTCTACTGATCAGTGCACAAGTAGCCCCAACTGTATCTATCTGCACTTCTTTCACACATGTCCTGCCAAGAATAGTAACTGCTATGAAAAACCCCATGGACCTAGCATTATCAGCATGTTGCCACTGGTTGATCACGAGGGACCACTTAGATTTGTGGACCCAATTAACAGCAGCTGTGATTTGTGTGCATATCTTCCATGCATATGATTATGCCAAACTTTTACTCCACTTCATATGTCCTCATATAGTGTAGGCAGAATGACCTGCACAACCGTTTGTCGCTTTTTGAAGGACCTTTATAATGATGGATGATCAACCTTTTACATCACTCACTAACTTACCAACACATTAGCAATTGTCATTGTACTCCCTGTACAGTAGAAATGGCAAGAGATGAAAGAAACCCTGTGCTGCCACAGAAGGGGTAACTGGCGGGCTGGAGCAGGGCAGTAGAACAGGGCCGATGTGTTTGTTGGACACTGCTGCACAGTTTGCCTGAAAATAGCATATTGAACTGGAATTGCAGGCTGAAAGCACACGTGTCCATGCGTTAACCGGTACAGACTTGCTATCACTTGCGCTGAAGCCACCTAGGGAGACAGCTAATATCCATCAATATTAATGGCAATTGGGCATCCAAATCCCTGAGATAGCTCTGTAAATCTCAGCCCTGATTTCTCTGTGCCTCAGTTTCTCTTTCTCTGTAAAAAGGGACAATGGCACAAACCTGCTTTTGTAGTGTGTGTTGAGATCCTTGGAGGAAAGGGGCACTTTGGGTGCCAAGTATTATCCATTGTTATCTCCGAGTAAAAGGCGATTGAAGAGCAAAAATAAAACTAGAGGGCCAGACTTTGTTGGTGTAAATGGATGAAACGCCATGGAAGTCAATGGAGCTGTTTCCATTTACACCAGCAGGGAATTTGGCCCAGGCATGGAAGATTTCTTAAGACTGCCACATACCTGAAGTTCAGTGATCCTGATCAAGCAGACCAAGGCTGCTGCAGCACTGAAGGATACAGTAGATCTAAGGCAGGGTTTATTGGTATTGATCCTAGCAAGGATAGTAAAGCTGCAAGTATCAACTTTCCTGGAGAACAGGTTTGTGGTCATTAAAAAATAAACAGATTAGATGGTTGGGTTGGTGGAGAAGCACACCAGATACAAAGCATAAATAGGAGGTACAGAAGTACTCTAAAAGGAATTTTAAAATCTGCACCTGGAAATGTTCTGGTTAAAACTAGGGGAAAAGAACACTTAAAAACCATGCCTCTACCATAGCTGTGCTGTGAGAAACGAGGCCCTGTTCCTCTTCATTTCATGGAAAACATTTTGGCAGCCACAGCTGAGATGTCTGAGATGTTAAGGAATGTGCTCTTCAACTCAATCCAGTGTTACTGCATTCCAGTGTGCATTCAGACCAGCAGGATAGGTACAGTGAAGTTCTCAGGCATCAGAGACAGCAGCAAGAAAAGGGGACCTGCAGTGAATGAGAGCGAAAAGTTACCTTTCCCAGACTTGAGACATCTGATGCACAGAGCATATAATAAGATTTTCTTCCTACACAAGAAAGGTGCAGAGAGGATGCTGGGAAGAAGCCACATGGCAGCCCCAGTAACAAATTCTTTGTCTTACTGTGTGCTGAATCTGCAAATTCTTTCTGAAAGAAAGAAGAGGGAGAATATTAATTAATTAAAGAAAAGTCCTCCTTTTCTTTTTGCGGATACAGACTAACATGGCTGCTACTCTGAAACCTGTCAATATTAATTCTGTTACTGGATCTTTATGTAACCCTTCTGCCCGTCAGAGTTGGCAGCAACAAGGGCTGGGTTCAATATCTAGGGGATCCATTCCAATAACACAATGCAAACCGGCTCGAGCCCCTACCCAGTGACCTGGGACAAATATATACCACCCCCGCTGGACGCCTCCAAGAGGCAATACTTCCCCTCTTGCAAGCACCTGGTCTGAGTGTAGCAAAAAGCCTTTTAATAACAGAGAGAAACAATGTTGGGGAAACACCACCAACAGGATTCATAACACAACCCATGAGCAAAAACACCCACCCCAAGCAAATTGGGGCATGCCCCTTTCCCTTTGGTTCTTGAGTCCAGCAACCCCAAATCACCCAAAGTCCCAAAAGTCCAATGACCCAAAAGTCTCTGTCCCGGGTCAGGGCAGCCCCAGAGATCGAAAGTTTATCTGCGGAGCTTTACCTCATCAACCTGGGTGGAGATGGGACGGGGGTAAGAGGCACCTTACATGATCTGAAGCTGACCGCCTCACAGATCCATAGGCCTTTACTCCGCTCCGCCAGCCACCCCACAAACTCCTTCACTCAGCTCCACTCCGCGGCCCGCAAGCAGCTCCCGCCGTCCCACGAACTGCTCCACCAGCCGGTCCACAAACTGCTCCACGTCCCACCAGCAGCTCCCGCTGTCCTACGAACTGCTCCACCAGCCTGTCCACAAGGCACTGCAGCCGTCCCGCAAACTGCTCCACAATATATCTTCAGGCTCCCCCACTACTTAACACAACACTCAGTGATTTCAGCTCTTAGGCAGTTCAGCTCTTTGGTGAATTCAGCTTGTAGTAAGGGAGCCTCAGTGCTGGTGCACTGTTAATCCAAAGTGAGCTCAGCAGCCTGTAACTAGAGGTCTAATGAAATCAAAATTAGCTCTGATAATCCACAGTAGAGAGAGGAGGAAGTGCAATTAGCATGTAAGGCCCTCACCAAGGGGGCCCATGCCACCAAGTATTAATACTTGTCCCCAACCTCTCTCAATTCACAGAGTTTTGGAACCCATGACCCTTGCCTAGCGAGTGCCACTTAGCTGATGGTGAGTCCCTCCATCATAACAAAAGGCCAAGTACAGTTCCAAGCACAGTTCCCATAATCAGGGTAATAACAATTTATTCTTCCTGCCCCAATAACAGAGACACTGGGGATCCCACAGCAGCCAAAGTGACCATTTGGGCAGCTATGGCCTCATTCTAGGCAGGGTGGGTGTGCCTATGCAAATGAGATTGGCCCCTGAAGTTCTTTCCCACAACTTGCCACACCTCACCACCAGATGTCAGGGTGGAGCTCATCCTGACACTGCTTACATCCAAGGATGAGGACAAATGCAAAGTTTCAAATTTTGTGCTATTAACTTGATTTTTGAAGGTAGATACGTATTTTTGAAGATTCAGGTAAAATTTTGAAGCTACCATACCTGATCCACAGAGAGGAAGCATTAGCATTTTTGACTGAGTTGGGAAATCCAGGTTTAATTCCCAGCCTGCCTCAGACTCTCTGTGTGATTTTGTACAAATCACTTAATCTCGCTCTGCGTCAGCGCACCATGTAAAACAGCATGAATAGTCTGTCCTTTTAAATAAATACCCCTTCCCTGAAGAGTTTACAAACCAGGGTGAGCTTACAGCATCTCAAACTAGCAACAAGTCTTATGAGCAATTCACCTCGATACGCAGAGCAACATTTTATGTTCCTTTATGGAGAAAACCAAATTCTTGCTTAAAAGAAACAAATATTGTATCTACTGTCTATTCTCCTTCGTGGGTCAAGACAAAACCAAATTTAAAACAAAACAGCATAGTACAAAAACAGTTTAATTAGGTTAGGAGACAGTCAGCATGAGTACAAAATACCCTTGTGCCAGATCCTCTACAACCAAATAGAGTCCTTTAGGAAACTTGGCATTCCTTCCAGACTGTGTGTCAAGGAGATTCAGAAACTTTACATCAACACAACATGGATTTTCCTTCTACCAAACTACTATGCAATCTGTAATTTTTAACCTCACAAGTTTGAGATTGTACCTTCACATTTGCAGGAAGCAGATGGCTTCGGCAAACTGCCAACCTGTTGTTACAAAAGCATCTTCCAAGAATTGTTTTCTACCCACAGTCGCTAACCATAATTAACCTTTCATATGATTTAATAAACAGAAAAAACATTTGCCATATCAGATTAATAAAGAGAGCTTTTTAGGACACAGGTTTTTTTTTTTTCTCCTCCAGAGCACAGAAGCTGTTGCTGTAATTCTTTTGTGCTTATTTTGATGGCTTTTAAACGATTTAAAGACATAGATTAGTTATAAGAATTAAAAGTTGCACATAGGTGAAGTACTAATAGGCATGCACGGAGTACCCTCTAGAATAAAACAGAATGGCCCTCTACTAAGGCACACGCACTTAACAGTGAGACTAATTATCCAGTGGAACAGCTCACCAAAGAGTGTGTTGGATTCTCCATCACTGGCAATTGTTAAATCAAGGTTGGATGTTTCTCTAAAAGACATGCTCCAGTTCCAACAGGCACTAAAGTGAGGAAAATCCTATGGCCTGTTTTATGTAGGAGGTCAGACTAGCTGATCACAGTGGTCCCTTCTGGCCTTATAATTGATGAAAAAAACGAGAGCTTTAAAACCAGGGTAGAGATTACAACTGCCATCCAAAGGGGAGTGCACAGTGGCACCCCTAAGACACTGCTTACATTTTACACCTTTCCCACTATTACAATTTTTATGCCTCATATAAGTGATAGTCCTGTAGTGTTCTGACCTTTTAAATATTCTGAAACTTTACTGATGGGTCATTTTTGGATGGAAATGTGCTATCTATACACACTGTGGTGTTGATGATAGGCACCTGAGATAGAGATAAGTGCAAAGTATTATTATTATTTTATTATTTTACTAATAAAGGAAAGAAAGGGGTTATCAGATAAGATCTTAGCTCATATTGTGGTGGGAAATTAAATGACAGGAGCAAATAAAACATAGGCATGGGGGATTAAAGTACAACCACCAGATTTCCATGGGTAGATGTTTTGCTTTGGGTTATGATAGTGAGGGCTTTTTGAGGTGCTGAACACAAAGGAAATGTTCACTTGCCTTAACCAATTGCCATATTGGGGATCAGGAAAAACTCTTCCTCCTAAGATACATTGGCTAGGACTTCTTTTTTAAATTAAGGTTTCTTGTGAGCATTGAGTGGGCATCATCCATTAATATGATTATGCCTACTGGAAACTACCAATACAAATTCTCATGCTGACTGCTTGCCCTTCAGAAGATACACCAGGGGCCTCTTTACCAGGCCACAGAATCATACAGAAAGGGTGAAATTCTGTTCCATTGACTTCCAGATTTACACCAATGTAGCTGAGAGATGAATGTGGCAGGAAGTGTCTCTTTAAGCATAGTAGGGGAACCACTGTTGACTGAACATGGTTCTTTTGTTCTCATTCACTGTCAGCATGCTGCCAAAATTAACATGGAACAACTGGGATTGTAAACACTTGGATGGCAGGTTTACACTGTTTTTTTGTTCTGTGTTTGTACAAAGCCTAACACAATGAGGTCCTGATCCATGACTAAGATTCCCAAGTGCAACGATACCACAATAATAAATAACAGCATGAGTTAAAAATGGTTAGAAAGCGTTTTATGCAAACCCAGGGAGAGTCATGTAAACAGATTTTATTACTAAAAGAAAAGCAAACAAAACATCTAACCTAGGTGCTCACTACAGATTTGCTTTTAGAATGTACCACAAATTAAACAAATACTTTACAGACTTTAGGACACTGAGAAATCCTCTTATCTGTAGTTCTTTTTGCTATCCTGGCAGCAGTTTCAAGTCAAGAGGCTGTGTTTAATTGATTGATTGAGTTTAGCGAGAATGCAGTTTTCTCCCAGAGATGTTAAAAAACATTGTTCTAATACAGTATAGTTCTATGGTGGCTTCCCTTCAATGATAGCCAAATGCCTTCTGAACATTATAGAATTTTGCCTCAAACTCACCTATAGAAGTAAATAAATATTCACTCCCATATTTACAGATGAAGGAACTGAGAGATAAAAGCCCACATTTTCATCAGTAGTCTATTTGGGATGCCTGCATTTTTGGATGGTCAGGGAGAGACACCTGGGGCCTGCAGGGTGCACAGAACTACTATGGTAGTCACCTATGCTAGACACCCAAATATCAATGGCTGTTTTTGAAAATTTGTTCCTAAGTGACTTGCTGAAGTTTATAAAGGAAGCCCTGGGCAGAACGCAGACCTCCCTACCCAACATTTTGCCTTACCCACAACATCATGCTTCCTCTCATCCTTTCTTATCAAAATGGAGATTTGATAGACCTTTGAAGGTGTGCTTGCAGAGAAAGACGTAGGATATTTTTAAGTGCTACCAGTTTTGGGAAAAACTTCTGCATTCTTCTTGAGCCACTGATCTTTCCAAGGTACTTATATAGCCCTTATTATTGTGGTATCTGAGCACCTCCCAGATTTTAATGTGTTTATCTCCACAACACCCCAGTGAGGTAGGGAAGTGCTATTATCCCCATTTTACAGTTGGGAAATTGAGGCACAGAGAGGCTAAGTGAATCACCCAAGGTCAAACAAAAAGTCTGTGTCAGAGCAGGGCCTTGAACCAACGGCCTCAAAACTCATGCCTTAACCATCTGTCCTCTGCTCTTCTACCCCATCTTCAGTCACCATTCTGTCAGAATTGGAAGTGGTGAGCGTTGTCACCTCTGGTGATTTTATCGTGATGCTCATGGCATTTGGTGCTTTTCTTAAAGTTCCATACCCTTGGAGTCCTGTGATTATGGCAGAGTCTCAGCTTTCATTAACAGGAGAAGTAAGTTTCTAGCACTCATGATTGTACAGAAAAGCTTTGACAATATGACTCCAAAAGACTCAAACCCCGGAAGGTTATTAGAAGAACCCAACACTGACTCTATTTTAAAATCTAATTCTTTTTAAGTAAATCCCATGATTTTCAGGGGCCTGACTCAGGGTTTTTGAACACTTGCAGTTGGCACCCGCTGTACAAATTGCTGCCAGTGTGCTAAAAATAACTAAAAATGTTCAGATCCAATCAGGTCTTAAAAAACATAGTGGCAATTTAATTTTTACCTCACATTAGCTAAATTAAATCACAATAAATATCAGTGGAAGTATCGCACAGAACATAAAAATTATCCATATGTGCTCTACCCATATGCTGCTTGATGAGCAGTTATTGTGTTTTACTTATGGCCAAGCTGTATAGCAGCAGTCTCCACGCCATGTGGCCATAGTGAGGAGTAGAGTCATCTGTGTGCTGGAGGCATTCGTGCCTCAAATACCACACTCCAGGGTCTGCCTATGCTTCACTGTAACTGCCCATGGTAGCAAGGTTATTACCTATGTACAGCATGTTCATACAGCTGGGTTCCCAGCACTGCAGACATCTTCGGGTTACCCAGTGCATCGTGCTCTGCTTGCCTGCTACTGGAGTTGTCCCTACTGAGTTGGCGGAAGGGACTACTCATTGTAGACAACGCTCCTGTTGGTGGCAACTGCCTGTGGGTACTGGCCCTTCATGAACTTTAAAACACATTTCTGCAAGGAAAAGTAAAAGGAAACTAGATTAAAATAAATTTAAACAAATCAACTGCATTTTGAGATTGTGCTTTAAACCTAGAACACATTGTCACATACATTAATTTGTTTCTTGGGGATTCCAAATGTTGGTGCGTTATCAAGATCAGGGGTTCTCCAAACTGGGGGTCGGGACCCTTCAGGGGGTCGTGAGGTTATTACATGCGGGGGGGGGGGAAGTTGTGAGCAGTCAGCCTCCACCCCAAACCCCGCTTTGCGTCCAGCATTTATAATGGTGTTAAATATATTAAAAAGTGTTTTTAATTTATAAGGAGAGTTGCACTCAGAGCTTGCTATGTGAAAGGGGTCACCAGAACAAAAGTTTGAGAACCACTGATCAAGATAAACTAGATTAATGGTACAGCTCCTTTAGATATCAAACTGACAGCACAACAGCTCCCTATAGGTGTAATGCTCTGCATGTAACGTTGGGTAAATATAGGATGGAAAATGATGCAATGAACATTTCTCGGGGATCATTTTGACTCAAATTGGTTTTAGAAAGTGAATAATTTGTGCTGGTTCAGAAACATCAATGGTGATTTCTGTGTTAGAAGTCAATGTGTTTAAAGATAATTTGATTGGGACTAAGAATTACACATCTCCTTACTGTTTAGCTGCTTCATCTCAAATGCATAGGGTTTGTGGGGAGCAGGTTTGGAAATTACGCACACAGCCAAATTTCTGATTTCCCCTTCACCAGGGCATTGCTGAGAGTTATTACTCTTTTTGAGGTGCATTGCACTCTCCCTCATTTTTGTTTCAAGCAGTGGAATGGCATGTCCTCAAATCCTGCTAATTGGTTTAGCATTAAAATGCAAGGTCATATCACTCTCCTGATTAACCTGAAGTGAAACTGCTTCTAAGGATCGTTTTTGAGGAAAGAGAAAAACTAAAGCATATAGGGGAAGCTCTAGGCTTCTTCAGTAAAATGCATGGGGAACTGCTTTTAGAAAACAGTACTATAGTTTTGTCTTTCATCATTTAAAAAGAAGCACTACAAAGAATAGAGATATTAGGAAGCAGAGAATGTCTTTTTATTTTGTATGTGTCTGGTGCTTGTCACAACTGAGCCCTGATCAGGACTTGCAGGTTCTACCTCAATACAAATATTTAATAAATAATAATAATAGAGGTAAAAACATTTCCATCCCAGTTCTGCCCTCATTGACACTGGAATGCCTCTGAAATTAATGGGGTAGGATTGGTGTAATGGGGTAGAGCCATTCACACCTATACTGGGTGCAGAGCTCTGAAGCAAAAATTTTCACTAATAGAAAAAGAGGATGAGAGCCAGGGTCCAGAAGGTGAGTCTGAAACAGAGTTTAAGGTCAGAAAGAGAACATCTTTCTTCTGCCTAGACACAAGAACAGAAAAGTTTCCAGTTATGAGGTCCAGGAGCAAGATGAAGAAGAAGGGAATTTATACCCTCACAAGGGCTCCCTACCCACGCTAACTCCTGTTTAATTATGCAGCTCCCGTGGTGGATCGTTACCACTTCAAGACACTGAAAGAGTCCAGATACTTTTCCTAATCTCGTGTTATCACATTCTGAGCAGTGTATCACAAAATTCATTTTAAACAATGAATTAAGTCTATGATTCAAATAGTAAACTCAACAGCTGGATAGTGGATGGACTGGGAGATTTCCTATCTGAAAAGACAGCATGTTTTTAAAAAGATTTTCCCTGTTCCAATCTTTAATCTTTTTTGGTTCCTGTTTTCCTCTGAACAGCTGAAGATTTAATTTCCAGGGAATTAAATGCACAATTTGCCTCATTGTTAATGGTAGCTGTGCAAATGATTTGCCATGCCTAGTCCTGAAAAACATTCTGAGAGCTCCCAAAATGCTTCCTAGATTTTCTTGGCATGGTGGCAGCATTATTTTTGAGGTATCGATGCATTTGACATATCTTTGAACCTGGCTCCCAGAAAAGAAGAGAATGAGATCAGCTATAGAAGGAAAGAAAAGAAAAGAAAAGATCCTTCCTGCTTGCCAGGTTACATTCAATAGATAACTATTCAGAAGCTGTAATGGGCCTTTTTGTGTCCCTTCTGGAGATTTGTTCTGGTTAGCTTCTAAAGCTCTCAGTGGGTATGGTCTTGATCTGCCCTCTCTCTTTCTCACTGCTCGCCATATTCCAGCCAGATGCTGAAAAGAAATGATGGCCTTAGCATGGCCACTCTGCTGCAAACAAATATGCCTTGTGTAGTACCCTGGAAAGATACCCTTTGTGGTCTTGCACCATTGAAGTGTATGAGTTTTGCTACTGGCTTCAAAGGGAGCAAGATCTCACCTTTTGTTCCTGATCACGTCCTTGGAACAACCAAATAAGAAACCAAATAAGATCCTCAGAGGATCCATCCCAGGTTTGATCAGAGAACACATCAGACACTATGGCATTGGGGAACATATTAATACCTAGATAGATAGAAGACGAGCTCACAGGACAAGACACTGAAAGTTTTCTTTGGTTTGCGTGTAGACCACCAGCAATTCTGCACATATCCAGAACGTATGTAAAGAACAAACAGACTAACATCAAACATAAGAACAGCCATACTGGGTCAGACCAAAGGTCCATCTAGCCCAGTATCTTGTCGTCTGACAGTGGCCAATGCCAGAGGCCCCAGAGGGAATGAACAGAAAATCAAATGATTCATCCCCTGTCGCCCATTCCCAGCTTCTGGCAAACAGATTGCATCATGGCAAACCATGATGTCGAAGCTTTGGTGTGTTTATTAAAAGCAACCTGAGACATGACACCTTGTAGAAATCTTTTCATGGGATTTTTCTGGGCATCATTAATTTAGAAGGGTTACATATATTGCACTCAGTCCTTGGGAAACACCAGGTGTCTAGCATAGGACAGGACTGAAATTTCCCTGGAGGTCCTTGACCATCCTAAGAATATTTCTACATCACAACTATTACAAATATTTCCTCTAACACCTGCAGGGAAAAGTAGTTCAGCACATTTGATATTTAGAAATACAGGGCTGACTTTTACTTGCTTGTAAGACCAAGCAGACCAAAACATTCTGCACATATGCTAAACAGTCATCCCTTAAAACCAATAGTCACATTTTGGACACCAACGGCTCAAGTACTTCAAAATTCCAACCGGTTAATTCATATGCACATATATTTAAATATCAATGAAATATACTGAGACTTGTTATTTATAGTAAATTGAGACACCTAAAAAAATGTTTATAATGAATTTGCTCTTATCCTACCAACATTTTATTTATTTTGCATATACAGTACAGATACGGATCAGAGCTAACATTCACAATACTGTAATGAGAGACATATTTGTAGACACAAAATGCATGTATAGCATTTAATACATGTATCACATTTAAGGCAGTGAGTTTAAGCAATAAGCTTTGAAATCAGAATCTAATTTTGTGAAGTAGTAAAAACATGTAGGGGGAAAGTGTGTCTGGTTTTACATTAACTAAAAAATGCCCAAGCTCAACCCCAAAGGTAGATGGAAGAAATCCAAACCAGGGGGATGCTACAGGAGTGAAATTATCTCCTCAAGCAGAAAACATAACATTTGAGGCTCTTACATCCTTATATTTTCAATTTTCATCTTCATCTCCACCCCACATTTCAGGCAGTTTCTTTCTGTGCTTTCCTTTGTTCAGACACCAGATTCCTGACATGATATACAAGTTGCAAGATTTAAAGAATTAATATAATATGAAAAGTGACCCCATAAAAATAACATTGCATGGTTCCATCTGTATTGCCTTTACACCATTCCATTTCAAAATAGCCCAATTCACAAGTAGAAAAAAAAATGGATTCTGTTTAACTGCCGTGCACCCTGCAAACTCTCTCTGGGATTTGAAAGCCAAAATGTGTTTGTCCTGGCTCTCACATAATCAGTAATAAATGTTCTGCAGTTGGAACCTAGTTAACAATTCTGTGGATGTGTGAACCTGTAAAGAATCTGGCTCCCAGTTGCCTGGCATTTGCAGTACTAAGAGGAGTGAAAAGCAGTTAAATCTTATTTCAGTCAATAAAATCAGCAGAGATATTTGAAGTATGCAGAGGGAGCAGATCTCTTGAGTAAAACGGAGCCATTATTAAAATAGTCACTTTTCTAACCAGAACCACAATTTAAATTCTATGGTTTTCGTTTGCTAAGAGTTACCGAGTAGCTGAGGTTTGTACTCTAGTGATAATCACTGAACTCCAAGACTTGTTTTGAGAGTTAGAAGTGGTAGAGCCATGTGTTTTGAATTTAAAGTCTTAAAATTAGAGGCTCGATGTTATTCTAGCAAGGATACCGCCAGTGTCTCTGTGGGTCATAATTTTAAATCATCTGGAACCTGACTACTACTCATTAATGATTACAGGGAACAGTAATGAAAGTGTGGCGAGGGGGGAATAAATATGCAGCTATATAAGCAATGGTGTGTATTTTAATGTAGGGAAAGAATGTTATTACCAGTCTGACAGAGGACAATAAACATATCAAGCTAACTCTCTTCCTTCATTTAAGGATGCAATCTTGTTAAAGTAACAAAAATCCTAGACAGCGGCAGGGTAACTTTACAGAACTTTCAGTCTAGGAATGGAGCATTCCCATAAACATGTTATTGCTATGCTATCCTAGCAGAGTTAACTGGGTTTTTACATTCCACTTTTTTAAGAGTGAAATTATCCTGAGCAGGAAAGATTTGGTGGATTGGTATTAAAATTTTTAGCCATAGATCTAATCCATAGCTAGTACATACAATAAGCCAGTGATGGACAGCCACTTCCCGCAGCTCCCATTGGCCAGGAACGATGAACCGTGGCCACTGAGAGCTGCGGGCAGCCGTGCAAATGTAAACAAACAGTCTGGCGGTCCACCAAGCTGCTTGCCCTGACTGGCTGCGTGCGGCCCACAGGTTGCCCACCACTACAATACGCTGTTGCGCTGTGTTTTCCTCATTAGGAGTTTCCTGTCTTTCATATGAGGAAGCAAATATGGATGAGCAATAACTGTTTCCACTGAGCATTTAATTGTGGGCCTAAGAGGAACACAGAAACCTAAGTGAGGGCATATTGCATCTCCGGATGAGCTTGGGGCCTACTCTGCTGCACCAGATTTTCTAAATCTTTATTGACTCCTGTCCTGATAATGGGATACTGTTCCATTTGATGCTATGCATGAGACCCCATACTCTTTACACTGGGGCCATACTCTTTACGCTGGGGACTAATGCCCTTGTTGACTTCAATGGCAAAACTCTCATTAACCTCAATGGTGCAGGATCAGGCCCTTGAAGGGCAAAATTCTAGAGCCCTGTGCAAAGTCTGAGTAAATGGATCTTGCCCAGGTGATGGTTACATGAGCAGGGGGGTGATGAAATCCTTTCTTTCCCAAGGCAGAGTACACCAGCTCAACTGGGTACTATGTTCTCAGCACCCACCCCCTATCACGGGGACTTAGTGGATCTGGGTAACTGCAGACACTAGTGAAATCGAGGGCAAATAAAGTTTACCCCCTTCTCCTTTGGGAGCGTGAAGTTTAGTTTAGATGTTTACCTGCTTCTTTTTCTTTCTTTTTTTTTTTTTACCACTTCAGCACTGGTGGCTGAGCCACTGCCCATACTACTAACCTGTGCCCAGCTGCCTCTAACAATGTGGCAAGGCTAATTAATTCCAAATGGTACAGGTAAACCTTTACAGAGAGACCACTGTGACCTCTCAGGCAAATTTATGGGGAAATGCATGAAATCCACCAGCAAATTAAAACCCTGTGCACTTCTCAGCTTGTCCGTTATTTTTTTTTTTTATCAGCTCTGGCAAGGTTTAAATGGATTTAGCTTTCCAGAAGGAAAATAGAGATGGATTTAGAATACTTGCTAGAGTACTGTCCTCCATTAATATGGTATTTAATATCATTCTGCTAACAGCTTTTCTTCCTAGATTGCAATGACTTTGCTGACCATGCACCACCCCCATCACATCCCCCTTTTCCAAAGCAGATACTGGGATATTTGAAATGAAGTTACTTTGGGTTCTTAGAGATAAGGTCAGTTAGCGAAAGAATAGAACAAACATCTCTCTTTGTGACCCTGCTTGCACTGTCTTGTCACCCATTTTTCCTTCTTTTGCACAAGAACACATCGCAGTTGAACTGTTTGGTTTTGGGATGGTTTTCCTTCCTTAAAGTTATGAAAGGTCACTGGCTGTCCATTACTCCAGACCCACTGGTCCTTCTCACCTTTTTCCGGAAGTCCTGCAGCAAGAGAAACTGCAGTTAGGAAACTCACAACCAATAAAATCCACAGTATGTTCTATTGACAAAATTAGTTTCAATGACTTTATGTGAAAGAAAAAATCCATTAAAAGGAAAATCTATCATATAAAAACGGAGCACAAATATTTATCAAAACTTTAAATATATCTATTTCCAGACAATGTGTTGATAAAAAAATTAAGGCTCTTATTTTTTTTTGTAAAGTACGGCAGGTCTGCTCACAAACAAACCACCCCTACACACATTGGCTGGTGATCCTATAGCACGTTTGCTTTGACCTAGAAGGCTCAGTACAAAGTCTGAAGATAGGATTAGAGATGATGTACAAGATCCTCAATTAATGTATGTTTGCACAGCTCCACTGACTTCAAGTGAAACTACACCAGTTTACATCGGCTGTCGATGTGGCCCAGTGTTCATGCCCTTTATTATTTACTTACAGCGTTGGTACCCTATGGGATGTTCAAAACATGTTTAAAACAGCCACTACAGATAAAGTTTTGTTGCTTCAGTTTACAGTCTGTCCCATCATACAATATAAATACGGACTTGATACAAAGTCCTTCGGTTGTATTCATTTTTCCAACAGTAAAAAATGATCAGTGGTAAAAATATAAACAGCCGTGCTCTTAGTAGCCAGTGGATAAGGTATGAAACTTCTAGTGCTACTTTGGAAAATACAGGACAGAAATAACTAAAAAGCCAGCTCTACATGCTTCTGTATGTTAAATATTGTTCGAGCACTGAAAACATACCACATGCACCTTTACATTCCTTTATAAATGAGTAATGTGCAAGATCTGAGAAAACAACCAAAATAAAGTTACTTACCAATCCAAAATGGCTGTTTATTGGCAAACTTCCAGAGCCATGACATTTCTTTGGGAGAATGCACACTGGCTAGGTGACCATGGGACCTACACGTCAGACAAAAAAGGCCAAAGAGAGAATGACTTCCAACATTTTATAGTCAATGTAATAACCACTATTTACGTTCAAAAATGTAAATCTTGTAGCCCTAGTCCTGCAGTTCTGACCAAGAATCGGGTCCTTTATCAGGAATGTTTACAAAAGAGATACTAACATGGAGCAAGCTCTGTGTACATGTCATTGACATGATTTTAATTTATGATTTGTACTGCAGTAATTCCTAAAATATTCCACTCCGATCATTATACTAGTAAGAGAGATTCCTTGCCTTGAAGATCTTTACAATATAAGCAAACAAAAGATGGGAGGGAAAACAAAACCACAGAGAAGTGAAACACATCAGGGGCAGAGCTGTGAATAGAAGCTAGGTCTTCAGATGCTAGTCCAGCGTCCTATCCACTAGACCACACTGAACATTCAGCTTGTCGCTTTCCATCAGTAGGAATCAGCAACTAAGAAACCTGAACAAAATCCAAAAAAACTCTTGAGACCTGATTGGCTGTTTAGGAAACATTTTATGTTACGTTGCCAGAAGATTCATCAGAGAACAAATCATGGCTGATCCCTCTATTGTGGGCCCACCTAACACTTCCAATCTGAACACCCACTCCCCCTTAAACCTGGGATGCTCAAACTTTTTGGCTTGGACTCTTCTGTATTTATAACAGAATTCCACCTTTATCTCTACATTAAAATGATCATGTACGTAAAAAGGACATTAAAATATATGCTAAATAAATAGCGATAGTGACTTTGGTACATTCATTGAGCCAGTTGATCTCTAAACAGGACTACTTGACTCATTTCTTGAAAATTCAACATACAACTATCCTCACTGCTCAGTCTAAACTTCTATTCTGTTTTATTGCATGCAACGTAATGGTACTTTGCAAGTTAAATAACCCTCAGTGCTTTATAAGCTACACAGCCCTAGTAAGATGGATGTTTATGAGATACTGTAAACATGTTTGACAAGTAGACACATGCTTTCAGTTTGATTATTTGTATTACTGAGGAGCTACATGAAGGCAGCATATTTTGAATGGCTGATTAGAGCAATTTGCTCATATACCCAAAAAATAACATTTCTAATCCCATTGTCATTTCACTTTGAAGAACAGAAGTGAATTTTGGATCTTGGCCTTTGTATCATTTTTAAATAAAGCCATTTCTCTATACGACTTTTTCACAATGGCTCTCATTGAGCAATATTTACAGAGCTCTTGCATGTGTACATCGAAAGAAAAACAAATGCAAGAGACTTGTTCTTACATTATCCTCTATCCATGGATGTTGTGTTCAGTAACTCTATTGATTGAAAGCTCAAAAAATGATGAGGTCTTTGCCATTACAAATATTTTATTCTGTAAACACATACTGTACCTCCAGCCAACCAGCTTTGAAAGTGTGTGCTGTGTACAGCAGATGGCCTGGCTTGCTGAAACATACAGTATTTATACAAATTTTTATACGTGAGTTTACTGTACTAATGAAGCTACTGTGATCTATAGACCCATTTTTAGAAGCTTTTTAAATAACTGAGTTTTGACTTGACAGCGTGTGAAAGCTCCTAAGATGTGACTATGATATCTGATGTGAGTAGACATTTTGGAGTTGCATACCACACAGTGCATGTGCAGTGAATAGGCCTAATATTCTTATTTGTTATTTCTATTGTGCTAACATCTATGGATACCGAACAAGGATCACAGCACCATTGCGCTAGGCACTATACAAAGAAATAACACAAAGGCAGGCCCTGCCCCAGACAACTCAATCTTGGCGTTAGACGTTATGCAACAGATGAATAAATGGATACGTTGGGCTGGGGTGACCAGGTAGCAGCAGGGAATCACAGTCTTCTCAATAGTCTCACCAGCATCAGATGGCAGTGATTTTCAGAGATGGTGGCAAAGATAGGTTTTAAGAAGGGAATTAGATGATACGGCATTTAACCACCAACAGCTTCCTGGAGCCTTATCTTCACTAGCCCTCCCACTATTGCTATCCCTGGTGGAACTGAACAGGTGGTAATGTTGGTGGGAAATGTTCAGGAACAAAGCCTAGTATAGGCACAGCCTTAGAGAAATCTTTCCTCCCTATCCTGCTAATCCTCTTGGAATGCAGCAATTATCATCTACTGGATTAGGATAAAATGATACATTCCAAGAGGATTATCACCGTCTCCTCTGGTTTGTCTGAGCAGGACATGAGAAGGAAGTTTCTGCTATCCCATGAGAAAGGAAGGTAAAGAGGAATCTGTTACTCCCAACCTTTCTACAGCAAGCCAAAATCAATTCCCAAACAGCATGGTCTCAGTGAAAATGGAGGTTTCCCACCCACTGGCCCGAGGAAAATTAAAAATCTCATAACTTAGTATTTTTCCCAACAGTGGTAGTAATGGTGGGAATACTAGTGTAGACCAGGCATTGGAATTTTAGCCACCATATCATCTACGCCTGCTCTAAGCATAGGTAAACAAGATAGTGATTAAAATGCCCACAGGCCTGTCAATGCTGGTGCAACCACTGGTGAATCTGCACGGGTGGAAGCAACAATGACACATCTGCAGAAAAACAGACTAGTGTAGCTCTCCTCCCGCCTTTATTATTTGACATTAACCTTCAGCTGCATTAACCAGGAACACCATCAAAATGCTCTTTATTTGGAGAGACATCACTCCTTTTAATCCCCAAAAGTTACACATGTTCCATGCAAATCTGGCCCCTTACTTTTATTGTTGAAGTATATTTACAGCAGATATAAAGCATAATGAAATGGGAGTTATGGAAAGTTATTTATGCTGAAGAGACAAATCCCACAGAATTGTATAGTTTTCCTTGCTAAATTTCTTGTCTCTCTCTCTTATTAGGTCTTTGTGAAAAGTCATGGGCCACATTTGAGTCTTGGCAGGTTGAGAAGGACAAATAAATCCAGTCCATCAAAGACCAGTGTATTCAGAGTCAAACTCAAGTTTCAGAGGGAGGGTCAAAGTGCCCTGGCAAACTTCCCAGTTCAGTAACAATTAGGAGCTGAGCCTCAATTCTTAATTTCATTAAAACACTCTCCATGACTCTAGGAGAAATCTGAATTCATATTAACTTTCTCATTTGATTTTAATTCACTCACTCACTCAAGTCTGAACAGAGAACTTTATAAATCCACAGGTTTATCGGAAAGAAAACTTGCGGGCGGGGCGGGGCGGGGGGACACGACACAGGGAGGTTGGTAGAGAAAAAAATAGAACCAAAATAAGCTCTTGTGACTGGTTCCTAAAGCCACTATCAGCACAGCAGCAGCCATGGTTTCATACACCAGTTTGCCCAATTCTACCCTTACTTAAATATTTATACATGTACAATTTTATTAAATGGAAAAACTAGAGCAGAGATTCTCAAACTAGTGGTCCACAAGCTCCATTTAGGTGGTCCGTGGATAGTTCCCTCTAAGGTGCATGCCTGGGCGGCCACACACAAAAGAATGAAGGGCCACGCACCTAATTAGTGAAGCCGTGCAGGTGTGGCTCCACTAATTAGGTGCCTGGACTCTGGAGAAGATGCACACGTAAGGTGAGGTGGTGGCCTTGGGAGGAATAGGGGGTAGGTGGGAGGGGGCAGTGGGGTAAGAAGAAGGGGTGGGGGGAATTTGGGACATGCAGGGTTGCGGCAGCCAGAGAAAGAGGTGACTTTCCCCAGCTCCAGGACTGTGGCTGCTGGGGAGAGATGGCCCTCCTTCCCAGCCCCAGCTCGGACGCTGCCATGACCGGGGAGAAAGGGCACATCCATCACATTAGAAAGGGAAATTAAAATATGAGTTGTGTGCTTTTATTTGTAGAACAAAAAAAGGTTTTCTTTATATAGCACTTTTATCCAAAGCGTGTTACAATAGTTAGCTAACGATACAAACAACATTTGAAAAGATCATTAAGTGGTCTGCTGAGACCCTCGGCAATTTTCAAATGGTCCGCAGGAAAAAAAGTCTGAGAACCACTAAACTAGAAGAATTTAGATTCCCCCTTTGTGATTCAATGATAGAAAAATGAACATTTAAATTGGAGCAGGAGCTGATCAATATCTTGAACTACAACTACCCATGTCACCCATGTCACTATACCAGCAAAAAAATTTACAATATACATTTACAGCTTATCTCCAAATTTAAATATAGCAGAAGGCAATTAAGAAATTTGCTTTAATATATATATATATATATGTATTATATAAATGTATAAGAGTTATATGTAGTAATATGCATAGTTTCAGAGTAATATATGAGTTTATATATAAATATTTGTATTATACTTTTATATACAATTACATGTGTGCACCTATATATTCTTCTGTGAATCTATGCATACTAATCTGCATGTTGTAATTTAAAATAGAACATCTACTGTAATAAGACAAAATCTACTGCAATCACAGAATGCCATTTCATTTGATTTTTCAAAGCTTCCACACCTTCTCTAGCACACCTGCTGCCATGCTGAATCAGGGAGGAGGGGTTCACAGGTGCTCAAAGTCATATAAACGTTATCATTTATTACCTAATTTAAGGTTCCATTTGAATGAAGCTGCAAGAAGACATGTGGGATTGCTTTGGGAAATTACACATCTTTTCTTAAACCCATGAAGGAACTTTTCACCTCAAATGTTTGGAATTCTCTGGCCCTATATGTAACAAGATTTCTCTTTGTCTTGCTTGACACCCTTGCTCTGGGTGCCCCATTAGCTCTCAAAGTTTCAGTTACAATTTTTCTGTTGGTGATTCACAAATCTGTGTCTCTACTCTTAATTGGGCTCCACATATACAGTCCTACATTCCTGCCTGTTTTGCTGACATTTCTTCCTGATGTCCCACTGTCAACTCTAGGTTCCATAAGAACATAAGGGCGGCCATACTGGGTCAGACCAATGGTCCATCTAGCCCAGTAGCCTGTCTTCCAACAGTGGCCAGTGCCAGATGCTTCAGGGGGAATGAGAAGAACAAGGCAATTCATCGAGTGATCCATACCCTGACATCCAGTCCCAGCCTCTGGCAGAGAGTTAGGGACACCCAGAGTATGGGGTTGTCCATCTTAACATGGACAAAACATATCCATCTTATCCTTACTCCCAAGCACTACACTTCTTCCCATTCTTCGTCATTGTTAACAGCTACACCATCATCCCTGTCATCCAGGCCTGTAACCTGGGGATCTGTTTTTTAAACCACCCTTTCCCTTATCCCAACTATCCAAGTCATATTCAAATCCTGCCACTTTTTCCTCGAAAACATCTCCAAGATCTGACTGTTTCTGTCTATCCCTACAACTACAGTGCTCGTTTGCACACATTGTGTTATTCAGATTTTATATTACTGTGACCTATTACTACCATGGCCACTTTGTTCACTTGTCTTTTAGGCCCCCAATCACACGTTCAACTTTATGCACGTGACTAGTCACACTGAATTTAGTGGAACCACTCACATATGTAAAGTTACAAGCATGTGCATATGGGTTTGCAGGATCAGTCATTAGCTTCTAAGCGCATTAGGGCAAGGACTATTTCTTTTATGTCTGGAAAGTGCCTAGCGCATTGCAGGTGCTACCAAAAGTAAATAAGTAATAATTATGAGACTAATTATTTAGATCTACATGATTAATTTATCAAAGATGAAATGCAAAGCAAAATGAAAACTGAGCTAAGCACTAATTTCTTTGCTAATATCCCCACTACCCAAATGGTGAGGGACAGTTAGCAGAGAAAGAAGTTGGTTTTTTTAAATGCTTTTTTCTGTCTGTAAAACCCTTCTAGAACTTCCTGGTTCACTGAACATGCTCCAGAAGAATCACAAATATCAGAATGCTCAGTGCAATCTACACAACCCATGGTATCTCTCATGTTCATTCTGGGAGAGTTTCAGGGAACCAGGGAGGGAAAAACTGACAAAAAATAAAACTGGCTACTTAACATTTGTTTAATGATACTTTCCCACAACCCAGATTATCATCTGAATTTAACATAACTTTCTCACTCACTTTGCAGCTCTCACTTTTAAGAAGGAAGAGGAGTGGGAATGCTTTTATTATTACTTATGGACCTCAGCCCTTCCCATCAGCTTCCCTGTTTCCCAAAAGCTTTGAAAATAAGGCAGGTTTTTCCTTCTCTTCATATGTTGAACATACATCCCAGCCAATACGCCTTGCCTGTATTTTTTTCTTTAAATTTATCCCACATTGTCTTAATTTACCCACAAAGCAATTATGAGCAATCACTTCCCCCTCTTTAATTCACCTGACTTTTTTTTTTTACTTCAAAGGAGTTTTTAAAAAACTATGCAAAAAAGGCAGAAAGTGAACAGCATTTTTTAAAACCACATCCTCTCTCTTTCCTGTTTGAATCTAATAACATTTTAAAACTGCATGGATATTTTCCCTTATGAAAAACACATGAACAAGACAAAAACCCTAGTATTCTGATGAGATACTGTAAACAGGACAAAATGTTAACTGTGGAAATACATCGTTTAAGACCTATGTTTGTTCCTAGCTCTTTCCAGGAAACATGCAACCTTTGCTTGTGGATTTTGTTTCAGCTTAGTGGAACCGTTTTCACCACTATTATCCAAAACGAGCATTTCAAGGTCAGTCCTACAGCTTGCTGGAAGGGAGGAATATTAACAAGTGTGACTATCCCATTCCCTGCTCCCTTCTTAAATTGCCCAGAGGTTGTCAGCAAGCATGGAAGCACTAGATCAAAAGCTCAGGGTTTCATTGTTGGAACTGTATGTCAAGGTGGACGTTGGGCAGGTGAAAAACCAAACACCTCAAAGAAGGTCTGTTAAAAGAGGGACTACTGGCCTGCAAAAATATGATCTCAAGGTCCTGTAAAAATACACACTCCCCTTCCAGTAACATTCTTCTGTGACTACCTCCCATTCCTGACATGTGCCCTCCTGTCCCTACCCCTATGATGTGCCTTATCCCACAGCCTGTGAAGAGACCAGCAGTGGATTGATTATGCCAGTCATATGCTTCCAGGGAAATTCCTCCCAATCCCCTTGTGGCATCTTTACAGCTCACTCTAATTGATGAGTCTGTCTGATCTCCTTTAAGATTAGTCTTTTAGATGTAAAATCTCCTGAGTGTGAAATGGGGAAACAAAAATCACTCTGTGCTGGTACCATGCAAGATCATGGGACAAAATAAGAAACTGGCCACCTTAGTCTTAGCAGATCTTTTTCAAGCACTTTAAGCACTGAGTGGTCAGTGAACACCACAAAGGAGATCAACAGACGTTGGGTTCAATTCTCATCTTATCCTAAGCTGGTCATGCCTAATACATACAGTCAAACCATCAAGTTGCCCAAGGGATGTGTTTAATTCCCACATTTTAAAAATAGCCATTAATAACATGCCCCAGTTTTTAGAATATGCTTTGCACCTACCTAGCTGATCCAACAAGAAGTCATCCAGCTCTTTTTTCCATGCCTGGCTTTTCTTTTTACATGATGCCAAGCTGCAGAGCAGAGCATACTGAGATATATAAACAAACTCTCCTCCTTCCATGGACTGAAGCACCTTCATTCTCATGCAAGGGGAATTAAGTGATTTTTTCCCCCAGTAAGAAAGGTTAACTCCAACTCAAGATACATACAGCAGTCTTGAGTTGCAGTGACTAGGGGGTAGGCCATAGCATCCACAGTAAACCACTGGAAGCCTGCTGAAAGGTGACCTGTAAAAGGCTCTTCAAAGCCTTGAGAACTTGGAAAGGAAAGCACTAGATAAATGCAAAATATTATTATTAAATGCTCCATAGAGTCCCCCTAAAGTCATTCTCCATTGCATCACTGCAATATGCATATGACAACTGAGGCAAAAGAACAATATAGGAGAGGACAGAACCAAAAGTCCCAAGAATCCCACGATAACCCTCAGGATTTTTGCCTCTGAATTTAGGTAGTGGATCTGTAAAACTTCCTTAAGCCAGCAGCTGGCAGGCTGAATTATTACTGAGTGGTGCCCTAAGCAATTAAGATAAGAACTGGGTCTACAAATCTAAGATGATGCATACAAAATATGTTGTGAAGACAGAGCAAATTAGGATGGAAAAAATCACACTGTATATTATTCTAATGTATATATTAGATGTTAGACCATTCCGGATTTCTGGATTAAATACATACGCATATGGCTCCACTTGGAATCACTGGCTTTATAATTATCCAAAAAGTAACTTATAGCATTTTTAAAGGTTTTTGGATGCCTGGTGGCATCATTATGCAATGTATTAATATGTGGGCAGAGTGACTAATAGCTCTCTAAGGATATATTTTTAGTTTTAAAAAAAATAAAGGGGAAAAACAGCTACAAGTTGATGCTGTATGCTAACAGAAGGTAATGGTGTACATAGTTCTACTCCTCAATAATCAGAGAACACAAAGCAAACCAGACGTCCTTTCAGATACAAACTATTAGGCTGGAACTTTCAAAGGATCTTAAAGGAGCTAGTGAACTAAATTCAATGGGATTTGGGCAGCTAACTTCCTTATGGTTCTTTTAAAGTCTAGGAGGGGCCATTAGACCATCTCCTCTAACCCCCAGTATAATACAGGCCAGAGAATTTAATTCAGTTACTCATGCATTGAGCCCAATCACTTGTGTCTGGCTAAGGCATATCTTCCAGAAAGACATCCGGTCTTGATTTGAAGACTTCACAGAGAGAATCCATCACTTCCCCCGGTAGTTTGTTCCAAATGGTTTGTTACTCTCATTGTTAAAAACATTTGCCTTATTTCTAATCTGAATTTATCTGGCTTTAATTCCAGCCATTGGTCAGGTTATGCCTTTTTCTGCTAGACTGAAGAGCCCTTTAGTAACTATTTTCTCCCCGTGAAGGTGCTTGTGCATTGTAATCAAGTTACCTCCAATTCTTCTTTTTGATAGGCTAAATAGATTGAGCACCTTAAATCTCTCACTTTAAGGCAATTTTTCCAGACCTAAAATCATTTTCATAAAATCTCAGCCTTAGGGGTTCAGTTTTACAAACTCTATCTCATGAATTCAAGCACATGAATATCAGGTTAATAAAGTGTGTTTCTTAGTAGGTCTTCCCTTAAACAAATTGCCAGAATCAGGCTGACAGTATGTTATTCGCACTTGCCCATGTCCACAGAGGCAGTTGTGCTGGAGTAACAGATTAAGGTGGAAGGACAAACTAAGAACAATGGGAAGACTCCTTCCTCTTTACCATTTTCTGCAGGCTCTTTCAGCGCTCTCCCAGATTGCATTTCTAACTGGAGTCAGAAGGTAGCAGTGTTTATCCTGGGGACTCCATCCAGGAGGACATTTCCTGGACATCACCCCCTAGGGAAAAAAAGCAAAATTCAGGAGACTGCAAATGTGTATATACTTTTTGTATGATCCAACTCCTGTAAAAACGGCCCCCTTCTAATATGAGTAAAATTATACATATACACACAATAATACACAGCAGTACCACTGGGCCAGTGAGCAACAGCAAGCCCAGCAGAGGGAGAAACACCAAGTGAGCCAACCTCCAACTCGGCCAAAGAAGAGGTCTATGAACCCTGTGTGTTATCAGCAGAATCACCAACCCCAAGAATTCAAAAAATCATGAGTCAGACCCCCTCCCCACCTCAAATTCATGAAAGTGTAAAACTAATATACACCAGAGTTCATTCCATTTGTATTCTGGCTTTTGAACCTTGAGGGTTTTCTCTGCAATCATGAAGGCTAGACACTTCCTTTTTTAAAAAAAAAAAAAGAAAAAAAAAGAAAGAAAGCTGAGATTCTTGTGTATTTGTGTCACTCCAGGCTCTAGGGGCTTTAAGGAAAACACCAAATATCATGAGAGTTGGCAACACACCCCACGTGCCATTATTATGGCCTAAGTTTCCTTGGACTCCTGGATAAGCCAGCCTCCTGTCATTTTGTCTTGAGCATGTGTGAGTATATACAGTAGCCTAGTAACCAAGTGCTAATTATTTGACAGAAGTGACAACACTGATGTTTAAAAATTCCATTTGGTCTGTGCTTACATTCTGGCAGGGAAAAGCTGCTCCAGACTCTAACCAAACCCTAATAATTTACAAGCAGAGTGGGATCGCCAAATACTCTGGTGGGTCGTGTTCCTTTTCTCCTGATCTTTCATTTCCCACCCCATATAATCTGGTTCTCTGCCATGAAACTTTTCTCGATATAGGCCTGACCCAAAGCCCACTGATGTTCCATTGAAATATCCTATTGACTTCAGTGAGTTTTGGATCAGACCACATATTATCAAACATTACCACCTCCTCCTCTGTGTGACAGAGTTTCTTGGGGAACAAGAGATGAACCTAAGTTTCCCACTCTCCTTAAAGAGAAGCTATGGGGAAGAACTATAAATAATCTGCTTGGGAGACAACCTATGGGAAGGCAAAATGCCATTGTGCTACATTTTTCCTCTTATGTTAATTTCCTTTGTTTCCTGGTTATAAACATTGTGCTTGAGAAATCAAAACATTAAAATGACTATAGACAAAAAAGCCCCAGAATTGTCTAATCTATTTTCACCATCACATCTGACTGAAGTGCAAAGAGCTAACAATGTGAATGGTGACCTGGAAAAGGTTTTTGTCTGTAGTCATTTTAATGTTTTGATTCTCATTTACTAGAACAATTCTTTAATGTTGGAGTTGAAATAGCTACATTTTGGGTCTAAACTGACCTGGAGGTCTCTGTGCAACTCTCTCTCTCTTTCATATGACCGAGCACTCTCTAATGCAGTCATCTTATAATTACTTCTGAGTGGAATGGATGACACAAAATTAGACTTCTGAATCTTCACCCACTTTTAGAACCAAACATGAACAAAAACATTTCCAAACCATTTTGATAAATGTTTTCTCACATCTGGTATCCTGTCCAAGCCATAAATAAAAGTGCCAGGAATCTCACAAGAAATCCTGAATTTCTGTGATTTCCAGTCCAATTTTGCAGCCTTGACAGATCTGGATAGTTCAGATAAAGTTCTGAACCAGAAACCAAACCTGATAGAAGACAATGACACAGGATATTGAATGTGCTGGCATCTCCTGGGAAGAAGAACCACAACTAGCAAGTGACTGTAATCAGTGCAGGAACTGGACTGCCTGATGTATCAGAGACACAGGAGGAGCTAAGGTCTAAGGTAAGGTAAGGCAGCCCATCACTGTCTAGTAATCCATGGTTAAAGTTCCGAACAAGGTGATGTCTATTGATTATAACACTTCAATCCTCTTTAATATCTTTTATCCACATTGGGCATTTGGGACTTGATCTAAAATCTATTGAAGTCATTGGGAGTCTTTCCACTGTCTTCATTTGGCTTTGAATCAGGCTCTTGACACACAGTTTCTCCCACAGGTCAGTCTGTAGGGCATGGGTTTCTGCCAGCAGATTGTCCATAGAACACTTTGTTGCAGATTTACAGTCTTTATACAATTTGAAATGCTATCCTATAGTTAAGGTCATATGGTATATTGTAACTTAGAATACACTCTGAGAGCTTGGGGGAGGGGGTTGGTTTGGTTTGGTTTGGTTTTGAATGATCATTATTATCTGGCTCCAAGAGAACATATATTTTTCCATAGGAATTTTTCTTTAAAAGCTAATTTTACGTGCTATGTGCTGTTTTGCAAAATGTTGTGTTCATTCCTCATCCCCAAGTCTCTCTGAGGAAGGTCATGTCTGCTATTGAGCTGGAAAGGTAGGACAGGTAGAGGCCAGCTGTCAGCTGCCCTGATGTTAGATGACGAGACAAATTCCTTTCTGCCCCTAGATGGGATTCTTCCTTGGTACTATTATAATAATAAATAAAAAAAAGGAAAAAAAAGAAGGAAAAAATGTAAAAAGGAAAGGCAGGTCAAATATTAAAGATTTTTTCTTTAATAAGCAGCTATTTTAAGCGTGGTATTCATAGATTCCAAGGCCATTCCATCAGAGGGACCATTGTGATCATCTAGACCGACCTCCTGCACAACACAAGCCATAGAATTTCCCCCAAATCATTCCTAGAGCACATCATGCTGGATAGGGCAAGGGGCTGAGATTCAAGACAGCTGGGTTCTACTTCCAGCTCTGTCACTGACATGCTGTATGACCATACACAAGTCATTTCCCTTCCCTGTGCCTCAGTTTCCCTTCCCCACACACTTTGTCTTGTCTATTTCGATTGTAAGCACTTTGGGGGCAGGGATTGTCTTTTGTTCTGTATTTGTACAGCACTTAGCACAATCGGTCACCAGTCTTAATCAGGGCCTCTAGGTGTTACTCTAATACACATAATAAATAAAGTGACTCTATAGTCAGGTAGCGAGAGAGAGGGTCTGGGAGTTAAGAGACCTGTGTTCTAGACCTGACTTTTCTACCAATCTTGTGTGTGACCTTTGGCAGGTAACTTAACCAGCTCCAGCTCACCCATCTGCAAAGTGGGGATAATAATACTTAACTACCTTTCGAAAAGTGCCTTTGGAACATGAACTATGTACGCACAGAGTATCATCATCATTCAATATGAAAAGAAACCTTGTTTCATTTCCTTGGCTATGTCAAAGTACTGCAGGTAACAATCCTACCGTGGCAGTCAATTAACTGGATGGGACCCAGCAGATTTCCTCCATCTCTAACTTACATTTTCACTGTACTGTTTCAACAACATAATTTCCATTTATTTCTTTTTCCTATTACAACTTTTCTATATAAGTTAACTCACCTGTGAAGGGAATGATCTTCATAATTTTACACCTACCCTTTTGCAGCATCAGCAGGAATCTGAACTGTTCTTAATAGGATCATAGTGTTTCCTCTTTACTTCTTTGCCCTCATTTAGTGTAAGAGGCTGAAGAAAATCTATTATTTAATAACATTTGTTCCTGTTGAAGGACCATAACGCTGGACACTTGATTTCTGTAAAAATGCAATGACAGCACTTCTACAAACACAGGGTCAGATCTTCCACTGGTGTAAATGCACATAGCTCCATTCAAGTCAACAGAGTTATGTTAATTTACATCAGTTGGGGATCTACTCCATTGTTTTTGCAGCTCCTACATCAGGTCCCCCAGATTTTCTGTATTTTTGTGAGGTTGGTCATAAAATCCATTCCAGGCCATAGTGAATAGCAGAAGTCAGATAGGGCAGTTCTCTACCCATTTCATTAATTACTTTGCAGCCCTTTTTCAACAAAGGATGTTGATTCTGCTCAGACCATCTGAACAAAGAGGTTTTCTGTGAATTGGGAAGGGGAAAGTAGGAAACCAAACATTTTTAAAAGTCAATTTACTTCTCAGAAAAGGTATCCTGCAATAAAAATCTATAGGCTATTTTCAAAGTAGTGCAGGGGATTTGACCACACACCTTCAGTTACAGATGCATGGTCAAGTTCCTTGTGCTGATTTGAAAATCTAGATTATAGTAAAGATACAACATGGATAGCAGCAGTACAAGCTTGTCCTTAATGTCCCACCAATATCCCTAAAGCCTATGCCCTGGTCTACACTAGAACTTTAGGTCGAATTTAGCAGCGTTAAATCGATGTAAACCTGCACCCGTCCACACAATGAAGCCCTTTATTTCGACTTAAAGGGCTCTTAAAATCAATTTCCTTACTCCACCCCTGACAAGTGGATTAGCGCTTAAATCGACCTTGCCGACTTGAATTTGGGGTACTGTGGACACAATTCGATGGTATTGGCCTCCGGGAGCTATCCCAGAGTGCTCCATTGTGACTGCTCTGGACAGCACTCTCAGATGCCCAATTGTTTGCCGTTGCTCTGACGCAGGGAGGGGCGACTGAGGACACGGCTTACAGGGTTGGCTTCAGGGAGCTAAAATCAACAAAGGGGGTGTCTTTACGTCAAGGAGTATTTCAGGCAGGACTGCATGGAGGGTTCCAATAGGAAATGGTGCACCTAAGTTATCGTTCTTATTGGAACAGGAAGGTTAGCCTGGCCTCTGATTGATACATGGCTAGATTTACCTCGCTGCACCTTCTCTGTCAGTGACTGCAGTGTGACCTAGAAGAATGAGTCCCCTAGACGGAGGAGGGGGGGAAGCAAATGAATACAGAACAAATCTGGTCTATTTCTTGTTTTGATCCACTCCATCTATCTTTTACATCTTTGGCTGGCAGCAGACGGTGCAGAAGGACTGCATGCCATCCACATCTCATGGCTGCTCGGCAGAAGATGGTACAGTACGACTGCTAGCCATCCTCATCTCTTGCCTGCCTGGCAGAAGATGATACAGTATGACTGCTAGCAATCCGTATCGCCTGCCTGCTCACCATAAGACGGTTCAATAGGACTGACTGCAGGACTAAAGAGAATGACCTGGTCAAGTCACTCCAAATTTAGTCCCTGCGCCCATGTCTGTCCAGGTGCTCCCAGCCGACGTGGCCAGGAGCACCTCGGACATGACGATGACGGCTACCAGTCATACTGTACCGTCTGCTGCCACAAGGCAAGGGGTTGCTGCTACTGTGTAGCAATGCCGTACCACGTCTGCCAGCACCCAGGAGTCATAGGGTGACGGTTACCTGAGCGGGCTCCATGCTTGCCATGGTATGGCGTCTGCACAGGTAACTCAGGAAAAAAAGCGCGAAACGATTGTCTGCCCTTGCTTTCATGGAGGGAGGGAGGGAACGGGGGCCTGACAATATGTATCCAGAACCACCCGTGACAATGTTTTAGCCCCATCAGGCATTGGGATCTCAACCCAGAATTCCAATGGGCAGCAGAGACTGCGGGAACTGTGGGATAGCTACCCACAGTGCAACGCTCCGGAAGTCGACTCTAGCCTCGGTACTGTGGAAGCGCTCCGCCGAGTTAATGCACTTAATGCACTTAGAGCATTTTCTGTGGGGACACACACACTCGAATATATAAAACCGATTTCTAAAAAAAACGACTTCTATAAATTCGACCTTATTCCGTAGTGTAGACATACCCTATGTTCTAGACAGGGAGAAAGAGTGGTTCAGTGCTTGGCCTCTTTGCTGACAGCAAGGGTGACAAGTGTGATGGGCTGCTTTTATGATGTGGACATTAATCAACGTGAAACTGGACTGAGACCATCAATTCTACAACGCAAGCCACTGACCAGCCAGTGGATGGTTACTTTTTGCCAGGACCATTTGCAGCCGGGTTTGAAGTGACAATAAAGGTATCGTCCCATCTTTTTTTTACTACTCAAACTTAATACAATTTACTTTATTATTACTTTCTCATTTGGCAAAGATTGAGAGCATGTGCGACACCTCCCATTGGAAGGGCAACTCAAGGGGTAAGAATATATCAGATGGCTGAATGGGAGATAGTTGAATAAACTTATGGGGAGAAATCCTGAAGTCATTATTCAGGGCTAAATTCCTGCTGAGGTAACTCTGCTGACTTTGATGGAATTACAACAGCAGAGAATTTTAACTCAAATGCCCAGGGAAGCCAGGGACCAAGTAAAACCTGATGCTCACACATTCCCTTGAGTGTCTGCAGATCCAGGCCTGGGAGACATGGAAGCGGGGAATGTTGCTTTGTGGCATACTCCCTACTTCCACAGGAGCTGCTCACTGCGGGCCCTTTTGGGTTTGGGTTCTGTGGAATTGGAGGGGCCAGGCTAGGGAAGGAGAGGTGAGATGGAGGAGCGAAAGCCAGAGAAAGTTAATACAGGCAGGGCATATATTGACTCATACTGGCTTGCCCCACTGTGCTGTAGGATCCCCCCTTAGAGAGGTTCCCAAAGGCAGAGGGAGCCCTTGGAAGCATGGTTCCTGTTAGAAGGATCAGGGGGATAGAGAAACCGTAGATAAAGGCAGCAAAGCAGAAGCCCCTTGCCTCTTGCAGCTCTCAGGGGTTATAAGGCAACATGCATCTCAGCTACAGTGTCCTTAAAGGGTGCAGCACATGATTTGTCCTTGTCTACAGTTGCAATTAAAGAAGGCTCAGCTTCACCTATGGTCAATCTCTATTTTACAGTTGTGCAAACTCTGACTCAGAGAGGTTGAGAATTTGCCCAAGGTCACAAAGCAAGCCAGTAGCAGAGCCAGGAATAGAGACCATTAGTCCTCCTCCTTTGGTAAAAGTCTCTCTCTGTCTTGTAGAACTGCAACAAGACAATCACAATACCTTGGAAGAGAATGAAAGTGTATAGTGGTTTTATTATTAACAAAGTACAGACACAATCTCCATAAGGGGCCACAATTTAGCTGAATGTGACTGTTGAATGTAAGGCAATGAAACATATCCAAATATATTACATGTAGCTACTCAGAGTCCTACACCAGAATATATGGACAGACAAATAGTGAAGCGACACAAGTCAAAACATACAGAGATCAGCTGAGCACCTGGAAGAAAAATGTGGGGTTTGCCTAACTGACTTTGGGGCTAGGGGCAGTTAGCTGAAGACAACCATGTGCACTTTGTCACAAAGTTATCAAAACTATTTAAAAATTGAATTGTCGGTAATATGTGGTCAGAATTCTGAAGTAAATGGACTCAAGCGACCAGAGAAAAACTCTTTGCCTTAGTATTTCTCTCTCTTTTAAAGTTTTCGACAAACTCTGTTTAGGTCTCATCTAGGACTTGTATAGTCTTTCATTCGGAACTGAAATTCTTTTTAAAACTCCATCACATTAATCAAAATGATATTTTTTTTTACATTTATATACAGCCTTTCTCCCTGAAGGATACCCAAACACTTTCCAAATCTAAACTATGCTGTGCACACTATACAGGGGATTGACTTCATTCATCTCTGATTCTTTTTTTTAGTACCAGGATGGACCATTATGATCCATAAGGACCATCTGACCATAAGGTTTAATACTGCCCATCACCGTAGAATCTGAGTACACTGTATCTGACCTCCTGCAAAACACAAACCACAAAATTTCATCAGTGGTTCCTGAATCTAGCCCAACTTGTGGCTGAACTAGAGCACATCAGTAAGACAGACATCCAATCTTGATTGAAAAACTCTAAAGGATAAATTGACTCTAAAATGAGGTGAAATATACTCTCCGCTTAACAGCTGACAGTAGTACCACACAACAGTAAGTTAGGAAGAGAGGAATACTGTATTCGGTTGAAACTGGAGGGATCCTTTAAGTAGGAGGAACATAAGGTACCTAACATGAAATTTGATTGGGAAAGTGGGATTAACCACCACTACTCTTGCCAAGACGTGCCACTGGATCTTTAAAGACAAGAATCTCAGATTTATATCCCAACCAAAAGACCACACTTCCTATGGCATAGGCCCCTCATACACTAGGCTGGGGTATTGACTCAAAGAAAATAGTCCCACCTACGAAGTCACCAACACAATTTCCTGCACTAACTGTAAGTAAAGGGTGACAGCGCTGATAACTATCTGCACTGATCTCCATCCAGTGATGCCAAGTTCTTTCTACCTGTATCTACTGCCTGTGTAAAGTTAAACAAATAAACATACCACCCTTGGGCCACCTGAAGCTTGTTGCCATTTTCTTACAGGCCTATGGAAATCAATGTCTGGATAGCGAGGCAAGTGATCTGTCTGAGGAACATCTCCCCTGGGAAAAGAGCCAAGATGCTGCCCCTTCTCAATGGCCCTAGTCTCTCCCTGAAGGATTTTCCCACTCCTGCTGTGGACTTTCTGACACTTTATTACTTCTTTCCAACACTTCGAGAGTGCCACTGAAGTCTGCTAAGTCACAGCCACCTAGGTTTAAGAGGGACATTCTTGGTACATCATCAGTGCATACAGTTATGTTCTCCTTAAAAAACAATCTTATGGGCCAGCCCATTGATCTCCTGGTATTGTTTTATAAGGCCTGGGAGGTTGCAGTTGCATCCGAATCTCTCTCCCCACTCCCTAACTGCAAGTGGCTGTGTGCCCAGCTCTGCATTGCCACGGTGAGACAGAATGAAAGTAGTGACTTCTGTTGCTCTGGCGAGAACTCTTCCTAGCTAATATTTAAACTGACAAGGACAGGCTTAAGAATAGTCTACGCTGGAAAAGTATAGCTATGCCAGGAAACCCTCATAGTGTAGAGAAAGCGTCTACCTAGCAAAAATGTGCTTTGCCTTCACAGTGGATGAAATAAGCTATACTGGCAAAAACACTTTTTTGCTGGTATAGGGCTTTTGCCAGAATAAAAATGTCAAAAAAAATCACACCCCAACCAACATCATTATAGCAGCAAAAGTTTCTAATGTCGACCTGTCATTAGAAAGAAAACCAGTCTAAGCTAGCGGTCACCATGCCAGGCATTGAGGACTGGGAAGTGTTAACCGGTTGGGAGGAAAGCAAAGGAGCTGTCAGCCTTTGTCAGGATTCTGAAGCCCTGTTATCCCCTTGTTTTAGTTTCTTGTGAGTTTGGATCCATAGAGCCATGAAGGGATCCTGCAGCATCAGCTCAGGTGACAGTCTCAGCTCCAGAAAAGTCGAGGAGGGTTGCGGCAGGTCAGGACCGAGGAGCACAAGCCTAGCTTGAAGCACATTCATCCACTGGGCTATCAGTCTCTGCCTTTTATATATTTTCACTCAAAACAAAAGGCCGGTGGGCGGGGGGGTCAGAGAGAGTAATCCTGGAGGAGTTAAAAAGAATACCTTGACCACAGGGTGTCACTCTAGACCCACATTTGGGTCAGCACACAACCTTGTCTATGGCAGCAGGAAATTTGTTTCCGTTGCAGATTCGTAATAAGCCTTACATCCACTCTTACGCTAAATACTGGATGGCACCGATAATTTTATGCATTTAACCCCCCCAAATATAGTGGGTGCTGCTTTCTTAATGCCCCGGGTAGAGCTCTCTAATATGGGCACTAAAGCTAGCAAAAGGAAAGGGTGTCCTGATCTCAGTAGTTTTCTAACTTTCAGGAAAAAAGAAAAGATGGTGGTTCAGAAAAAACATTCCACTCAGAGCCACATTCATATTTGCAGTGCACCATGGCTGCTCCTTCTTGACTTAATTATATGTGATCTTTATCCTGTTGAACATCTGGATCAGCAGCCTTCAAGAAACTCCACTATTGAAACTAACACCTGGGAGAATGTAAGACGGAAGGAGGAAAGGAAGTTACTCTAGGCATGGGATACGGCTGGTTTAAGGTTAAATAAGAGCAGTCACTTTGGTCTGTGTTTCAGTTATGTAAAAGGAGGAAAAAAGAAAAGGCTCTCGAATACATTTTCCATTCACCCTTGCAATTTTAAAAAACATTTTGGTTTAATATAAAATTAATCCTCAAAGCCAGGTTCCAAGAATTTCCTGGTGCTACTATGACTCCCTGTTTGTTCCTTTCAGGTGCTCTGTGTTCCGTATATGTTAATCTGTGCAAGACTACAGTATATTCTCCCATGGCAAGGAGTTTGATAGATCTCTAGAGTTGGATCGAGTAGTTTAAGTGCCGATGGAGGGCGTGGACCAGCGTTCATGTCGCACTCCCCATCAGCACCCGGCCTGGGTCAGGGAAGCTAATGATCCAAACAGCAGACCAAATTTGGTGATCAATCCTGGTCACATGACACCCAAGGCATGCTGTGCATACGCTAAGAAGGAGTGCTGATAATGCTGTGCTTTCAAGTGCTCGTGCCCCTCAGAAACCGGTTTCTGATGAAGTAGGAGCTGGTTTTTAGTTCCACTCTCAAATAAACCAAAAAACAACGGCATCGTTTCTTGCATCAAGTTCTGGTGTGGGCTTGTCAAATTCCGCTACAGTCTTAACTAGACTTCTCCTACATTCAGCCAGCTCTCGAAACTGCACGGTGTATTTCAGTCTTAGATAAGTAAAAGGCATGATCTTTGCTGCACTTTTGTGCTGGGGTCAGCAACGGGAACCGCCACTCACCTGCACTCCCCACACAAGCAGCAGGGCAGGATCTCTGCTTGGTGCTAAATAGAATGCTTGGATAGTGAGCAGGCTTCTACAGAGGCCCCCACAGGGATCTGATCTACTAGTTACGAGTCTGACTATCCAGCAGGCTAGAGGGTGTGCTGCGGTCAGCAGCATGCCAGCTCAGGAGCCGGCTGCTCTTTTTCAAAGCATCAGCAAAGTGTGACCTTTTGCGTTTCCTCTCTGGCAGGAGTCCTGAAGCAGAGGACACGTTTGCAAAAATTCCTGCTGGTTGGGACAGAATTTGTCCCTGTGTGTATAGTGTGCGATTCAGGTGACTATCATGTACATCACACGAGTTCTTCACTGCAGCCATCCATCAATTATGCTTTGAACCATTCTACAAGGTGCTGAGCGCATACATTGAGAGCAGGGGTGCTATCTACCTTGGAAGGAATGCTTATCACCATGCAGGATCAGACCCTTTGCTTCGAAAAAGGCACTGCCCAAAGTTGTATTTAAAATCAATCTTACCTGCCCTTGAATCTATAATTTCTACAGTCAGTTCATTCTTCTGTTCCGGAACAGCGTTTTGAGGCATGCTCAGTATTATTTTTAACACTTCATGGTTTTCCTCCAGGACATCATCCTTAATGTGGATGTTCCAAGACTTTATAGAAACACCTGCAATGTGTAAAAGCAAATGAAGGAATCGCAGTAACTCTGGAAAATGTCTTTTATGCAGCACAACAACAAAAAACGCAGTCATATCACGACAGCAAAACCTTATCTAAATAAAGATCAAAGTAAGCAGCAAAATCAAACTTTAATTGTAGAAGTGAGGACTGGAGAGAGAGCGCAGTGTCAGTAACACCCTACAATAGGAAGTTCTTCTTGTACTAATTCATTTATAGTTCAATCTACGCTTGACACAGCAAATTTTGATCACAGAATTGTTTCTACCTGGGTACAAAAGCGCTTGGAAATAGCCTCACTTCAGCCATCACTGACGTAGCTCTGCTGTTGCTGCTGACTCTAAGCACAGAGAAGGGCAAGCAGAGGTTTGTACTGACTGAGCTGATCAGGGTTTACTCCTGCTTGAACCTCTCTCTGCAGTAAAATAAGAGCACGGTGGGAGTGGTTTATGATATTGCCTATGCTCCTATAAACATAGTACAGGAAACACTGCAAATTCTTTACTGTGGGTAATATCACTGAGTTTCAGAAGCAACTGGACTGGTTTAAAAAGTGGCCAGTATATGTGGATAAATGTTGGTATCCATAAGTTCATTTGGGTAACAACTAGAAAGCATTCTCAATCAGCCCCATCTAGTAGAGAGAAAAGCAACTGCAGAGGTGACAGCTCGAAGAGGGAACTAACACTAAAAAAATGAACTAACAAACCACATCTTGCAACTGTTAGCCCCAGTTCCATCCTAAGTTACTTTTCCATTGGTGATAACTTTCACACTCACAGCTGCTGATGCAAGGTAGAGTGCAACAGTTCGTCAAATTTCCATAGAAGACCTTTTCTAGTGCTACCTATTAAGAAGCAAAAGCAGCAGTGCATGCAATCTCATAAGCACCCCAAAGCCAGTTCTTTGTTTCACATTACCTCTTTCACATCCTTGAGACACCTGCTCCATGCTGCATCTTCATCGCCTAGAACAGTTAAGTCCAGAAAGTCACTGCTACCACTGTGGTGTAGCAATCAAATGTTATTACCTTGAGTGCCATTATGGTCTTTATTAAGCCTTTGTAACCAAATTCTTAGCCTAATTGTTTTCATAGAAATACAGAGCACACTGGACATTTCCTGCATGAAGATTTAATAGAATGCCATCCCTCGGCCCAAATTCCGCTTTACCCAATTTTGCTTTTACAAAGCTGCAGGAAACACAGCATGAAAGACAATGGGCCAGATTCCAATCATGCAAACTGGTGTAAAATAGAGTAATTCCCTGGAATCAATAGTTCCTCTTGATTTGCACCAAAGTAACAAAGATCAGAAACTGGCCCTGTATCTAGAGCCACAGTTTACTTCAGACAGCAATAAACTACTTGTACGTGGTTTAAAGAGCTAATGGGGGGACAGGGCTGTTTACTAGAGACAATGGCTTTGAGAACCAACATGTAATCACCTGAAATTAGCAGTAGCTCTTGACTGCAGAAACTACACCTGGGCTATGAGGGCTGTGTGCAGCTGGTGTTACAGACCTGCATTCAGCTGCAGAGAAGATGAGAGGTTGGGGAAATGATTCACACACCTTGCATATTAGACAAGGGCTAGCACAAGTACTAATCTGGCTACTACTGTAGGATGAGTGGTGAGAGGATGATGTGGACTCCAGAAGAAGGCTCATTCCCTTCCAGATCCCCAAATCAGGAAAGTATGTACTTATGTCCCATTAAAATAGATGGGCTTTAAGCATATGCTTAAGTGCATTCCTGAATCTGAGCCCTGCAGCAGAATGTGCCCCACAAACACCTAATAATCTAATAATCAGAGAGGAATAAAAAAAGAGGAAAAATATTCAAACTCGAGTGAAATTTACTAAACCAAACACCATAAATTCATTTCAAAATTATGCTCGAGTCAACAGTGTGCCCTTGTTGCCAAGAAGGCCAATGGCATTTTGGGATGTATACGTAGGGGCACAGCCAGCAGATCGAGGGACGTGATCTTTCCCCTCTATTCGACATTGGTGAGGCCTCATCTGGAGTACTGTGTCCAGTTTTGGGCCCCAAACTACAAGAAGGATGTGGATAAATTGGAGAGAGTCCAGCGAAGGGCAACAAAAATGATTAGGGGTCTGGAACATATGACTTATGAGGAGAGGCTGAGGGAACTGGGATTGTTTAGTCTGCAGAAGAGAAGAATGAGGGGGGATTTGATAGCTGCTTTCAACTACCTGAGAGGTGGTTCCAAAGAGGATGGTTCTAGACTATTCTCAGTGGTAGAAGATGACAGGACAAGGAGTAATGGTCTCAAGTTGCAATGGGGGAGGTTTAGGTTGGATATTAGGAAAAACTTTTTCACTAGGAGAGTGGTGAAACACTGGAATGCGTTACCTAGGGAGGTGGTGCAATCTCCTTCCTTAGAAGTTTTTAAGGTCAGGCTTGACAAAGCCCTAGCTGGGATGATTTAATTGGGGATTGGTCCTGCTTTGAGCAGGGGGTTGAACTAGATGACCTCCTGAGGTCCCTTCCAACCCTGATATTCTATGATTCTATGAATTCCTTGAGGTGACACTATTGGACAAAATATCTGGGCCATTTTATAAACTATCAACAAGTAACTGTAAGGTAAATCAAAAGGAAAGTGCTTTCTCTCTCATTTTTGGCACAGATTTTGGATATTAAGAGTTGAGAGGCTTACTCTTGAGTCCTTAATAGGGCAGAAGAAGAAATCCACAAACAATAGCAGAGTCTTCCAAACTCCTAATTAGAGCTAAGCGAAAGTTGGAATTTCCATCATGTGGGAAATTCTGATATTTCAACATGGGTTTTCATCCTAAATTGGGACAAAATGTTAAAATATGAAAATTTTTCACAGAGCAAAAAGTTCCAAAAAATTTCAGTGCGGAAATGTTGAATGGTCGACTGAAACGAAACATTTCAATATTCCTGAAGCAAAATATTTGCTTTTGGTTAGTTGAACCAAATCTAAACATTTGATGTTGAGAGTATGCTCAGCTCTTCAGGTGGGCAGTATAGCTTATGGGTCACCTTGCAGTGCTCATCCTTAGTATTAAAAACAGGCCAAAAATCCTTGCCATTTTAATTTGTAGAGCCATTACTTGTATATTAAAAATGTTCTCACTGAAATAATCTTTAACCTTCTTGTTTGTTCTGTCAGGACTGGCAGAGGGCGGGAGATGGTTAGCAGGGAAGCACATAATCTGCAAAATCCATGTGAAGAGAAGGGGAAGTTACATGAGGAGAATCAGCTCTTTCATTATACACTCAGTGCATTCAAGTGGTAATTATCGCCCCCCCTTAGAAAGCCATAAAGGCAAGACAAGGAGCAAAGAGGCCAGAACAAGTGGTGGTGAATATAGAGGCATCAGCGCCAACAGAAGTCCCTAGTGAACTGGCTTGGCAGTGGTTAGAAAGTGAAATAAATCCCAAGCACCAGCCAATGTAGACCATGGAAGATGGTCAGCACCACTCACAGGAAAGCCTTTCTGTGTGATGTTCTCCTCCCAAGTGTACAGTAGCAGAAATAATACTTAGTATTTCAATTGTGCATCCATCCAAGACTATCAAGACTTTACAAAAATTAATAAATTAATTCCCACAACACCTCTGTGAGACTGACTGTCTCCATTTTACACATTGGGTACTAAGAGCTTTTGAAGATCTGGGTCTGTATGTCTATAGTTGGGCACCCAAACATTGAGATTCCCAATGGAGAACACTTGGAAATTTGGGTCCAGGTGGCCTAAAGAGAAAGGATGGTCTTGTGGTTAAGGCATTGGTATTCCTGGAATTATAGAGGCCTGGGTTCTAGTCCCTTCTCTACCACAGACTTCCTCTGTGAACTTCGGCAAATCACTCTGTTCCTTGTGGTTGTTTGTATTTTTACAGACACGTCCCGATCTAAAAGCGTGATGATACCTGCAGAAAGGATTGTGAGGTGCTCAGACATTGCAGTGATGGAGTCCATATACCCACTTAGAATATTCCTCTCTCTACCTTTTTTCAGCACCTGACCACTACTGAGAAAGCCCTATGCACAAGCATCCCCTAAGTGTGAATAAATCTGAAATCTTTATCCAGTTCTGCACAAACATCAAGGGTAGCTTTTGGGTAGTCATTTCTATCTGTCTAAATACAGTAGTAGCAGAGCACCTCACAATCTTTAATATATTTATCCTCACACTTTTAGGTAGAGAAGTAGTATCCCTATTTCTACAGAGGAGGAACAGAGCGACTGCTTTTTGGGCCGCTGGTGGATATGAAATTCACATAGGAAAAGCTTAAAAAACTGACTTCGCGGAAGTAGTCGGAGTGCCACAGAGGGGAAAGACAGCCCCATCACTGCACTGGATTTTTCTCTCCAGTTATACTGCCTCAGTGCATCTGGGTATTTGTATGGAGATGCTGTTAGAAGAGGCAACCGAGGGCACCCACGTGGGAGCAGCTGCTCTAAGAAGCCACTTGAAAAACAATCAGTCACCAGAGTGAGTGAAACATCTGTGGTGCTGCTGCTCCAAGCCTCTCTCAACACAACATTAGCGCAGCAGGGGAAAGGGCAGATAGAAGCAGCCCCATCAATGCAGTAGCTCAGTGACCGGACCAAACAACATGTGTGGCCCACTCCTCACTACACGGGTCACAGAACCAAACAAGTACACCTGGCAGCATTACGGGCATGGCTGCATAAAGGCAGTTTGCTCACATGATATTGCAACTCACTGCTGAAGGGATACTTACAGAGGATAACCAAGCACGGCCGAAAGCACCCTTCAGCCTGCATCCTAAGGGAAGAAATGGTCAAAGGCGGGCCGTGCACTTTCACCTCTCATGTAGGCAGAGAGAGGGTGAGAGGCGCAGCACAGAACTCGTAGCCCAAGGGGAAGGGAGGGTAAAGCCACTTTAAAGTGATCCTGGGCTGCTCTGAGAGCTGGAGAGGACCCCAGAATAATTTAGACACCCTTAGGAGACTCCCAGGGCTGCCCTACACAGCACCATCCAGAATCTCCACACCACTACTTGCTGCAGCCCCATCTTCAACACACAACCTCCTACCCCTGCACCAGGGCTTGCAAAGGAATCCTCAAAAGGCATCCACAGTATGCACCCAGGCAATCCTCCCACAGCTGGAACCAGGGCTTTTAGGGCCCTTTCACATAGTGTAAAGGGTCCAGAGCAGGACTGAAGAGCTCACCCAGAGCATTCCATGGGGATTTATAAAATATTCGCACTACACAATTCCAAAGGGGCTAATCCCAAATGTTCTGGAGTGAAAACTGCTCCGTGGACTAGCTAAATACACAAATAGGATAATTTGCTGCTATCTTTTTATAATGTGCCCATGAGCATCTATTAACTGGCTGTTTCTTTTTTCAGGGTAGTGAGGGAAGTGGTAAACCAATTTATTTCCCATCAATAAATATCAGCACAACAAATGGCTCTCTTCATGTACACCTTGCATACACCGTAATGAAGCATCTTTGAAAACCCATCTGACCATCCTGCCACATTTCTGACTTCTGCTTTTTCCTCCATTGGGATCGTCACCACGGTTAGTGAGACAAGTGCCATCAAGGACATTGATACCATTGTGTTTGATCTTAAGAATGCAGATGGCAAACAGCCTTCCTGTCTACCAGCTCCTCCCTGAGGTAAGGACTAGGTAGAATTCTATCCTCTGAACACCAGACACACTCTTTCAACTTTGTAATGACTTGGTCAAGTTGCAGAAGTTGGATGGGAAGGAGTCTAGGCTGCAGCAGGCACTGTTTTAATTGGGACGTAAAGGAAAGTCTGTGTGTCAGCATCTTGAGATATGATGGAGAGGAACAGAGAGAAAGACATGTATGTATATGCTAGTCAAAAGATTTTAATATTGCTTGGGCTATTGTCACTGTCCTAAAGGTTTTTTATTCAAACACTGATGTATGGAGACTGTCCTGATCAAAACAAAATCTACCTCCAGACTAGGATCTGAGGGCAGTTCTCCTATCTTACTGAGGAAGAAGGAAGAGAATGGAAGAAACGCAGAAAGAGCCTTTTTCTTGTGATGATTGCAGACCTAAGATGAGACAGTATATAAAAAACAAGACATAAATAAAAATAATCAGTGATTTAAAGTGACTCGATTTTAGGACAATCAACTTCATACTGCTTAAACGAGCATGATTCTCAGAGAAGGTTGGCATTGAACAGCCTAAGTCGGGCACTCAAAAGCTAAGGCTTCCAAATGTGTAGCTATAATTGCTGTTTTTTTTCTGCTCCCCAGCAGATAAGGGAAAGGGTTGATTGTTTTAAGACCTGCTGTATGAAAGAAAAATGACTGTAGTCAGTTTATAAAACTATACTTAATACATTCAAGACGAAAGAAATAGAATTAAGACTATAACAGGATCAAACTGCACTGAATTTGCAGTACTGTGAGTGAAGTCTAAGCCAGCTCTAGCTGAGACCTCTTGGACCTTAAAAACAAAACAAGACACCAGTAAACTGCTTTAGATACAGCAACCAGGAATTTTGGCTTCATATTGTTAGCAGGTGTAAATGGCAACAAAAATGTGGTCAGTAGAGATTCACCCATAGAAACAGGTCTCATATCCTACCCTTATGCCACCAAAGGATGGCTCTGCACTCTGTCCTGTCCTTACCACCGTAATGGCAACAGTCCCAACATTTTCACAGACACGATAGCAAGTTTCCACCAGTTCAACTCTGGACCATTTCATTTCAAGTCTGAAAAAAAATTAGATCTGAAAATATTAAAATATTCCTTATTGCTAGCGCATATGCAGCACAGAAATGTGGCTTATAGCCACCGTTGTTTCCTGCTCCTGGCTGTGTTCAGGAGAGCTCAATACAGCTGTGGATGGAGCCCTGGGGCTAACATCCTCTGTACCACTCAGCTATTGGACAAAATAATCTACTTTACTAATCCCACATAACTGTAAACAGTACATCCAGCATGTTTCAGGCTGGACAGAATCTGCAGATTTAACTGTATCCCATAATTTGACATACTTGACCCCTCAACGTCCGATGTTCTACTTATGTTCAGTATCCAGGCATTCTTCATTTTCTTCCCTATCACATATTTATCAGCTGCTATAAAAAAAAATACAGATTTAAAGTCTTCCTGTAACATTTCACTTGTTCTGTGACTTAATAACAAAAAGAGCAGTGACTAGAAAGGCCAGAGTTCAGTTTCTGAGCTCTGTTACCATTTGCAAACCGCATTTTCCCTTAGCTCCTCACTTGAAATACAGCCGACAGTGCAATTTTATGCTATCTCAGGAGCTGTAAAACTGTACATTGCTAGAGGAATTTAAAATCATTGTTCTACACCAGGGCAGAAATCTTAAAAATAGAAATATAAAAGATAAAAAGGGAGGATTAAAGGGAAAGTTCTGGATTATACTATGTATAGGAATGTTCTTTAGATTTTTAAAACAGATATTTGATTTGCTTTTAGAAGTGAAATGGTGCATTATTTTTATGATGATTTTTGTTTAAATTCCCTAAGCTTCCAAAAATGTAAAACATAGTGTTTGGGAAGACAAAAAACAAAACAGAAACCCCTCCCCATCCCCAACAATCCACCCTAGCTAAAAAATCTTCATCTTGACAAGCTTACTTCAAATCATTTAACTACATGAGCCAACAACCTAGATTCTGGTCCCATGTTCAGATCCTGGCAGGCAAACCTACAAAACCATGAGGAGCCCAATTGATCTCAGTGGGACTCAGCGTAGCTGAATCTGATGGCAGGATTGGGGCCTTAATTTGTACAAAATGATCTACAGTGTGTTGAAATGTACAAAGTGATGACATTAGTGTTCTGAAATGGCAACGTGGTCTAGTGAACAGGGCACAAACCAGCAGGCAAGAGACCTGGGCTTTGTAGCTCTGCCATGGACCTGCTATGTGACCTTGGACAAGTCACTTCTCTCTATGTCTGTTTCCCTTGCACCCTTCATATACTTTGCCTATTTAGATTGCAGGATCTTTGGGGCAAAGCCCATCCCTTACTACATTTTAGTGTATTGCTTAGCACTATGGGACCTCTATGGGCTACTATCATATAAAGGATTAAAAACAAAATGTCTAGAATTTTGTTACTGTTTTATTTTTGCAATTTCATGCCCATGAAGTTCTGCCTCTCTACAAAACTTCAGGCCCATTATTAATTTTCACCTTATGACAAATGAAATTAGCACAAAATGTACATTTTGCTCAAAATGTTGTGCTGTAGAAGTAATGCAGAGGTTGTGAGCCAAATTCTGCTCTCAGCTACACCACTGAGTAAATCCAGAGTAACTCCATTTGATCACAAAATGTGCTTTATATTATATTCTGGCCATTTTCAGGACCTGATTTCACTGTCACTTACAGGTTTTATACCAGTCTAACTCTAGGGGACCTGACCACGGTTCCTGCTACAGCCTCTTTGTGCCACACCTGTGGTACAAAAAGACTACTAAAGTCAGCTCAGTAAGCCAGCTGAGGGTTCTGCTGTCATAGAAGAATCCTTTGATGGTGAACAGCTGGGGTGGTCAGTCTTGCACCACTATCCTTCATTCTGAGCAAGCCGGGGTTATAATCTGTTGCACAGAGGACATGTCAATGTGTCCCAGAGGAGAGGGGGGTGTAGCTAGAACACTAGTATTCCAGAGATCAACAGCAGTTAGAATAACCACTGCAGCTGGTAAAATTTAGAGCCACTCTGAAGTTGCTGTATGCTACACTGTGGACCCCCACATAGCACCAGTATCAAGGAACCACAAAGGTGGCTGAGAACTGTTTATCAGTTACTTCAGGGGGGTTGTTCCCGACTTACACTGATGTAGACAAGGTCAAAATCAGGCCCGGATTCTTACTGACTGTTTTATTTTTCCATCAAGTATTGGACCTGGCCAGGGAACAGATGACAGAACCTTCAAACTCCACCTGAAACCATGTTAGATTCTGAAAATGTGCCTGAAATTTAAAATAAATTCTTTCTGTGGGGATAAAATTTCCTCTCAGAAAAACTATAAGCACCTTGATATTTTACAAGGGACAAACACTGCTATTTGTGAAGATCATACATTCCCCTCCCCCAACAGATTATACTGCCCCCTCAGCTCACCCCCGAGTGAATATACTTGACTGGACTCTGACACTTACTCTTCTGGAACCATTGTATTTCCTGCCATATCTGATACTTGAAATTCAAAGCTATATGCAGTCACTTCAGTGGAGGGATTTATGATGTACCGGATGATCTGCTGGTTTAAATCATTCTGGGTAAAAGTACTGCGTACATAACTACCTGCGATAGACAATGTACCATTATAGCAGAGCTCAGATTTTCCAATTCATTATGGTCACTGCTGTATTTTTTATTATTAATGTGCCTTGAAAAATAAGATGTTTAGCTAAGACTACTAATTCTTTGAAACTCAAATCATTTAAGCTGTCTAACCTTATTCAGGATAATTATTTCCATCCATTATCCATCATTCTAAAAATGACAGCTCTGGGACAAGGAGGCTTTTCAAGCAAATGTTTTAAGACAGTGTTTTAGGTTGCAGGCACTGGCAAATGTTAATTAAATTAGATAAACAGTGACTCAGAGTAGCTGTACTATACTAGAAAAGAAAGATGGAGATGGAGAGGGGAAGCAATTTAACATCTTAAAACCTATTAGATTTTTGGAAACAAGAATCTATCCCTTAGAAATTTATCTTGCCTAAATTCAGGTGCTTTCAGAAGATAATGGGACATTTGGTTGGGTATTTTTCATAATCACTGAGGGCTCAATAGTGAGCCAAGCAATGCATCTGTGCAGGGGACTAAGGAGGTATAAAAGCTCTCCTTACCTCCCTATACAGCCTACCTGCATCATGAGAAAATGCAAGTAAAGGGGCAGAGCAGCCAGCACTGGGCTGTTACTTCCCATCTCTTGCAGCTGGGTGGGCAGAGGTGGAGAGTGGGAGGAGCCTTGACTCTATCCTGCACAATGCACCAGCAAGAGCAGCTGTGCTGGTAGGGAAGGGGAAATAAATCTCCACTGAGAAAAGGTTGGGAATATACGCCATAGAGGAATCAAGGGGGCAGTTAGGGCCCAATTTTGATTCTCAGAGCATAGCTGCACTGCACCTTACTTAGGCTGGATGGCAGAGTTCAGCCCTTAAAACATAAAACACTTCAACCTAATAAATAGCCATGGTGAAGCTAAACATTGCTGAATTCAGGAATCAGGCAGACACCCAAAATTTTGGCTCTTATTCAGGTTAATGAAGTCTCTTCTCAGTCTCCAAAGCTTTGCTGGAAATTCCAGGTTGTTTCACAGGATTTCCAAAACTTTCTACTTCTGATTCCAGCTGGATCCTGGTAAGGTAGATGGGCACAAAAATTAATCCAAACCCAATTTCTGAACCTAAAAGTTGGTTGCAGAGTGTAATTTCAGAGAAGAGGAGAAAGTTCTTATTCTTTCCAAAAGGGGTTTGGTCCATTCCTTATGAAATGATAGGCCAAATTCACCTCTGCAATAAAATGGCAAAACTCTATTATCTTGAGTGGAGTTGCATCTGCTTATGCTAGCTCTGAAGTATGCTTTGTGACCTTATTCTTTAAGTTCTTCTATTTTCAGCTTTCATCAAACGTTATCAGAGGCTAGAGCTGAAACATTTAGAAGCTGTTCTAAAATCTAAAATCCACATATGTGGCATCTTCCTCCATTTGGTGCACCACACCTAACATCGCCTCTGAACAGGGGACAGACTGGAGTGACCTTGTGGAAACTGGATTGGTGGGCACCAAGCCACTAAGTGTCTCCCATCCAGAAGATTTGGTGCTGTGAGTAAGGAGTTGGCCAGGATTGTTCATTGGATGCTTTGGCATTTATCACTCTAAATCAGGATTCAATTTGGGTTGAGAGTTGGGCAGAGATTTTTCTATCCCTCCACCCAAGGTATTTCTAGGTGCTTATCACCATGGTATCAGAGTATCTCATCCTTGCTCTAATTTAAATCCATGCAATTCACCCATCCATATTTATAAATGAATACGGCACTGGACAGAATACAGACGTGCCAAACAGCTCCATTTATTTCAGATGGAACTAAACCAATTTACACCAGCTGATGATCTGGCTATAGTCCTTTGGGCAATTTACTTATAACATCTTGGACAAGCAACCTTAATTCTGGCATTTCCAAATTTTTTAGTGATTAACTTTGTAACCTCAATAAGTACTTTTAAAATAAAATTTTGATTTCCTTGCGTTTTAGAAAAGCAAAATGAAAAAACAAACACTATCACATGGCATCATATTGACACCCACAGGGATCATCAGCACACAGACCTCTGTGTCTTGAGCGAATGAAGTAACTGATAGCAGTGGTATGTTGTCATCTTCTGAGTGGACCAGCCCTAGAGGGGACTGAGGCACAGTCTTTGCCAGGGGGTTTCGCAGACATTTGCTGACAGCACAGGAATGGTGAGACTCAGGGATCTTGGGTCCCATTCCAGGCCCTGAGGGGAGTGGAGTGTACTCTGTGGGCACAGACTCTTCTGCCTGTTTCCTCAAAGCTTGATCTCCTTTTCTTCTCCACTCCCTCCAAACTTTCCTTGTCCCAGTCCCATTCTCTTCACCTATCCAGTCCATCTCCACAACTCAGAGTTCTTATCTCAGTCTCCTTGCCCAGCCAGTCCTAGTCACCCCCACCCCAATTCTTTGCCCCAGTCTTCTTGTCCAGCCAGGCCCATTTCCCCCATCTCAGTTCCTCATCTGATCTTTCTCCCCTCTCCCACTTGTTCCTAGTCCCAGTCTCCCTACCTCCCCACACCTCCACATCCAACCTCAAAGTTCCCCTCAAGCCAGTTGGTTCCCAATCACCCCTGCCACCTTTCCTCACAAGCTCCTACTCACAGTTTCTCCTTCATGGTTCCAAGTCCCAGGCACCCCCTTCCCCAGCTCCCAGGCCCAGCCTCCCTGCCCAACCAGTCCCAACCTGCCTTCCCATCCTGGCCCAGTATTCTTACCTAACCAATCCAAGTATCCCCACTCAAACTTCCAGTCACAGTCACTCACTCTCTCTCTCGCTCGCTCTCTTCTACTCTCCAGTCTCAGATTTCTTGTCCCAATCTGCTCCTTTCCCTGCCCTGGTCTAGCATTTGTCCCATCTGCATTCGAGTCAGACAACTTCCTTCTCCACGTTGCCTGGGTACCAGCAGAGGGGCCACTGAGAGCAGGGAGCTCTCAGTTCTAGTGCCCAGCCTCACTCAACCCAGAGCAGCAATTACAGGGAAAGTCTGGCTTTGAACCTTTAGTGCTGGGCTGGGGCATGCTTAGTCACTCTGTGGGGATGGGCATGCACAGTCCAGTCACCAATATGAATGGTGAGAGGACGCTCAGTGAGGATGGAATCATCAGAGATTTTTGCTATTAAAATCAAAGAAATCTACTGAGCATGTGCAAACTTCAATTTTTCAAGGGCATTTAATTGGGCCAAATTTGGTCAGATTTTCATGCAGATGACAAAAGGCACATCCCTGACACAAAGGCCACTCACAAATTTCAAGTCACTCCTCCAAACCATGGGGACACTAAAGCTGTTCAAAGAAAAGGTTGCCAGATTTTTTTAACATGGGCACAACAATGGATTTTTCCCTGGCCTGATTCTCAGAATGGCTGAACTGTTTTGACTGAAACTTTCCAAAAATATCAACTTTAGGCAGATGCCCAGCATGGAAAATTTCAGGCAAATTGTTAAAGTTTGTCAAAGTCATAAACAACTGCAAACAGGGCGTTATAATGCAAAACAACCTTAATATTAGGTGGTACTACCCACCTATTGTATTGTATTGCAGCCCCTGCCAGTTTGAGGGCTTCAGAGCTGCAGCTCCCAGCAGCTCCCACAGACAGCAGCACAGAAGCAAAGACCTGGTGCTGGAGGAGTCACAACAAGGAATTTTATTGGCATGTTGGGGTGACCAGCAGCAGGCTCCAAAGAGCCTGGACCAGGCTGGCTGGTGTGAGGTTCCGTCTGAAGGACTGTGTGGCCAGGGGGAGAGAGACTGAGGGGAAGAGGCTGGTTGTTGCCCTCCACTGCTGGAGCAGAAGGAGCCATTTTGACGCTCCCGCTCAGACGGCCGGGGACCTATCCAGAGCTCTTCCCTGTTCCACCACAGAGAGCCTGAGCCCCAAGAAGCTGTAGTACATTAAAATTAGTGAAGCCTGTAGGCTCCTTCTGCAGCAGGACCCAGGAGCCAACCAGGGCTTGACGCTGTCTGGGACACCAACAAGCTGGAAGGAGAGCTGCTGGCTGTATGGGGAGGAATACCAGCCCTATGCCTCGGGTCCAGCCCCACTGCCCAGATCAGACCTTTGGGGAGGGATGGGTTCTTCCCACCATTATACGGATATCACTGAGGGCTTTAATTGTTGTCGTGGGATTGGTGGGCGCCTTATGTCACCATCTCCGTGTCCTTTACATGCCCCCCCCTCCCCAATTCTGTTAAGTTACCTCTATGCAGTTCTGGGAATAAACAGTCACTTATCTCTCTGTACTTGTTAAGTAATCTCCTACAGGTCATAGGATTGTTACTGGTTTGTGCACCCAGCCACTAGGGTGGAGGCACTGGCCACTAAGAACCCAGAGTCCATTGGTAATGTGGGGGGGGCAGAGTACCTGTGGAGAAAGAAGGGGCTCCACCACTTTTGGGGATCAGGGGTGCCCCAGAACATAGGGAGAACATCTACAATATTTTAAATGGCCATACAGTAGATCAGCTGCAAAATTTTTTAAAAAGTGTTTTGGGAGCTTTATTTACATTCCAGGAAATCCTGCAGCTGGGTGTTTACTTGGGTCAACTGAATTCATTTCTTCCTAAAGTCATATTACCCTCCATCCTTCTTTTCATGTGCCGTCTACCCTCAGGAATGCCCTTCCTGAGCTTGTCTGTAAGGCCCACTACGATCTCGTCATTCAGATCCCTTCATTGTCCCCACTTCTGTCACACCTACAAGTCATAAGTCAACAGTGATATTTATCTCTCTGTTTGTATTTATGATATAAACAAAACAAAATTCCTTTACTCCACTGAGCTCTGCGCTAGCCCTGGCTGAGTAACCACAGCATTTTATTGAGGTTCCCTCTTCTTTCCTCCACCAGCAATATCTCCTTTCTTGTGTCATGCCTGAAATAAGGTCCAGTCTTGCAAAGAAGTACTTAATATTAAGAAGTCCCATTGTCTTAGAATCATAGAATCATAGAATATCAGGGTTGGAAGGGACCCCAGAAGGTCATCTAGTCCAACCCCCTGCTCAAAGCAGGACCAATTCCCAGTTAAATCATCCCAGCCAGGGCTTTGTCAAGCCTGACCTTAAAAACCTCTAAGGAAGGAGATTCTACCACCTCCCTAGGTAACTCATTCCAGTGTTTCACCACCCTCTTAGTGAAAAAGTTTTTCCTAATATCCAATCTAAACCTCCCCCACTGCAACTTGAGACCATTACTCCTCGTTCTGTCATCTGCTACCATTGAGAACAGTCTAGAGCCATCCTCTTTGGAACCCCCTTTCAGGTAGTTGAAAGCAGCTATCAAATCCCCCCTCATTCTTCTCTTCTGCAGGCTAAACAATCCCAGCTCCCTCAGCCTCTCCTCATAAGTCATGTGTTCCAGTCCCCTAATCATTTTTGTTGCCCTTCGCTGGACTCTCTCCAATTTATTTATTGTGGATAAAAAGATCAATTATTCTTGAAGTGTGGGGCCCAAAACTGGACACAGTACTCCAGATGAGGCCTCACCAATGTCGAATAGAGGGGAACGATCACGTCCCTCGATCTGCTCGCTATGCCCCTACTTATACATCCCAAAATGCCATTGGCCTTCTTGGCAACAAGGGCACACTGCTGACTCATATCCAGCTTCTCGTCCAGTGTCACCCCTAGGTCCTTTTCCGCAGAACTGCTGCCTAGCCATTCGGTCCCTAGTCTGTAGCTGTGCATTGGGTTCTTCCGTCCTAAGTGCAGGACCCTGCACTTATCCTTATTGAACCTCATCAGATTCCTTTTGGCCCAATCTTCCAATTGGTCTAGGTCCTTCTGTATCCTATCCCTCCCCTCCAGCGTATCTACCACTCCTCCCAGTTTAGTATCATCCGCAAATTTGCTGAGAGTGCAATCCACACCATCCTCCAGATCATTTATGAAGATATTGAATAAAACCGGCCAGTCTTCAGTGGGACTGCTCACCACATAAAATTAAACACGTGAATAATCAGGGCCTTTGTCAATACACTCTGCAGGGCAGGGACCAGAGCTTCTGATCGCTATTGTGAGGTATCTATCACACACTTGAGTACTGTAAAATAATAAATAATGAAATAACAGTACCAGATTACTCCCATTCCAAATACAGTTTGATTTATCCATTGTGAATCCCTCCAGCTAAGAGTTCATATGCAAATCAAATACCTGTTTTTGAGTTTTCCAGACACCCAAAGAAAGGAGGCCGCTGACCTTTGAAGGTGAGATCTTCATCTTTGTTATCAACATCTGTGAATTTCAGATTGCAAGCCATGATCAGAATTCCAAACCTGTTATCTTCCAGGTTCTGTAAGGTGGTTGGACTTTCTTTCACTTGGAGCTTTGGAGAGATTTTGTCATGTTGCTTGACCAGTTATGCATTATATTTGGGATGAGGGAAGGAGAGGAGAAAGTATACAGCGTTTATAAAATCTTCATGTGATGATTTAAAGAGGATTCTTAAAAACACTATGTCCAATCATTTTTTATTTATAAGTTTTTAAAAGTCAACTAGAAGCACACTACCCTGCTGTGTCCCCTGGTTTTCCCCATCACTTCACTAGAGAGCTGATCATTATTCATAATAAAAGGCAGAGTTAGCACTTTTCATAAACTTCAAAGCCCTTGAAAGTCATCCATCCTACTCCATGTCCACATGGAGAGAGGACCCAGGATGCATAGAAGTGGGGAGTTCCACGTACAAGTCATACTCCCCCTTTTTCCTAGCCCTATGGAACCTTTTTGGTGGAAGCTCTGTGTAGTTTGGGCTCCCCGGACCTGGGGGTGGTGAGGCGGGAGAGCCAGCTGGGCTCCTCCTAATTCTCCCCCTGCTAGCCTCATGGGGAAGATACTGCAAGTGAAGGCAGCTAAAGCTTGGATTCACTTACACTAGCTTCCCCCACTGTGCTGTGAAGAAGGGATGAGAGCAGAGCAGCAAACTACAGTGTAGAAAGAAGAAAGAAAGCCACAAGTGTTCAGAATTTAAATCAAGAAATGTTCAGCTATTCTAACTCCTTTACGTTTCTGGTTGTGTTCTTCCAAGCATGCAGCTAACTGGTAGTTTCTTTCTGAAAAAAGTCTAGAGAAGGAAAATGTTGGTACTTTAATCCCTTATAGTGTACAGTCCCTAAAGAAGGAACAAACCTGCCCTAGCAGTCACTGTAATTCAGCCAAGTGCTGAGTTTTATACCATTGAGATACTGATCTATCAAAACTTTCTTCACCTTTTCTGATAATTTGCACTCCTTTGGGATGCGCACCTTCATGCCATTGTCCAACTAATTAGTTGCTTCACTGACTGCATTCTGCAATTCTTAAGTGATTGTTCCCCACATGACATCTTATGACAACTGATTAGTAAACTAGGCCATGAGTTTAAGAAATATGCAATTTGGGCACTACTTCCTAGTAACTCTTTATATACCAATTTTTTTTATTTTTGTGAACTAAATAGGAAACAATCTGGATGAAAACATGTTTGCCAAGTGACTATATTTTACCAACTAGAATAAAGAAAGCATCTTAAGATTTACCTAACAATAGGTATTGAAGATGCAATCATGGAGGTATGTTCTGAAAAGTAAGACAAAACCTTTATTATAATGTCTAGGTGTAAAGGCATATTTTTAAAATTTCTGGCACAAGCTTATCCAATAATTCATGAGATACTGAGTTAGGATTTAAAAACAAACAACAACGAACAAATAGAAAAGCTAAGTCACAACATATATGACCTGAGATTTAAATGGGTGATTATCTCTCTAGGTTTCAAGGCATTTCAACAGCAACAAGCCTCAGCATCATAGCAGTTAAATGTCGTTTAAGATTTGATTGTGTTTGGTCTGGGATTCGCTCTCACTTGAGAGCTGGTCAAACCAATCTTTCCAAAACACTGACTTCTGAACTTTTGCCAGAGGTGCCTCTCTCTGGTGACTGTGAAGGCTGATTTACCAGACATGTTAAACCTGTCAGTTCTGAATAAGCAGTTAAGTATGCACACACAGTAAGGAGTATGTTTAAAGGTACAGTGTTTTATTTTGCAAGTAAGCTACAGAATTTGAATTTATACCAGACGGTTTACAAACCTTTAGCTGGAGATTTTGGGCCGGATTCTCACTGAACTGGAATAAATTCCAGTAAGTCAGTGAAACTACATTGATTTACACTGGCTAGGAATCTGGTCCTCTACTCTCTAAAATGTTGAACTCTGCTTTTCTATATCATACACATTTCAGTTGTTATGGAATTCTGAGTTACTGACAAAAATGAGAGAGAAAAGGAACAAGAAACAATTCATTTGTTGCTGAAATGTTAGCCAGACAAACCTCAGAATACCTATACTTTCTCAAAAAGAAAAAGTAAAAAGCTATTACCAGCAGGAGAGTGGGGTGGGAGGAGGTATTGTTTCATGGTCTCTGTGTATATAATGTCTTCTGCAGTTTCCACAGTATGCATCCGATGAAGTGAGCTGTAGCTCACGAAAGCTTATGCTCAAATAAATTTGTTAGTCTCTAAGGTGCCACAAGTACTCCTTTTCTTTTTGCAGATACAGACTAACACGGCTGTTACTCTGAAACCTATACTTTCTCAATATCCAGCACCTCAAATATCAGATGACATTACTGTCAATTGTCCAAGTTATCTACAAGATCAGAAAATACCAATGACACTGAAGGAAAATTAGGATACACTAGGTTACAGAGAATAAAGGTGAATATCTCTATCAATCAAGAGACAAAGGATTCTCAATGAAAGTTAATTGGCCTTTTGCTCCTAAATCATAGGATCATAGAAATGTCGGATTGGAAGGGACCTCAATAGGTCATCTAGTCCAGTCCCCTGCACTGATGCAAGTCTAAGTATTATCACTAAGGACTAAGTATAAATCACATAGATGCTTTGGAAAATCCCACCCTTTTTTAATACCTCTTAAAGGGGAGTTTGTCAAAGGCACAAAGGGCAGTTAGATGCTCAACTGCCACTGACTTCCAATGTAAATTGAAACTGTGTTTTTGAAAATCGACCCCATAACATACTTTTTCACAGATTTGGCAGTGCTAATATGGGAGTTAGGGCTGGTCTATTTGCCTCAAAGAATTTATCTGACAGATTTACCCCTTGTTTTGCTAATGAAATATCTGCAAAACAGGTTGAGATTTTTAAGAATTTGTTTGCTTGTCACAATTCTTCAATCAGTAGCCTCCGTGAACAAATTTTAGCCCATAGTGTATTAGCAAACTGATCTCTGGGATCAACTATTCATAGTTCACTGCTTATTACTGAACACAATTATTTTTTCTGTTACCTGATTGGGGCCCCGATTCAACAAGGAAAAAGCCCAAGCCTGGTTTTAAACATGTGACTATTCCCATTGACTTCAATGGGCATATTCATGTACTTAAAGTTAAAGTTATTCAAGGCTTTCCGGAACGAACAATTGCTTAAGTCGGGGACGTCTGTACTTAAGTCCCATGATCAGTCAGAACCTGGATAATCTATGCTTTTTAAACAGGAAATCCTTCCACTTCTCTTATCCAGGAGCATTTGTAATTGTTCAATGACCCTATAGTGCAAATAATCAGAATGGTTTTGCAAATAGCCCGTCAACTCGCTCCAATGTGAATACAATTGTGAATATTTATTCTCACTAGTATTCACAGGGCTTTACATTCCACCAGCATTCTTGCAAAGTAAAAGCCTCACCTCACTTAGAATGGATGCATATAAGCAAACAAAAAGAGTCAAGAACGCCAGTGAGACAGTCAGCAAGCTTTATTCAAAGGATATTCTCAAATAAAGTATTTATTTGATTTATTCCTCCAGCTCTAATCAAAGCTCATGACATCAAGGGGGATGGGGACAAGAAGCTCCCTGTAAATGTGGGAGGGGGTGAAGGGATAGGAGGAGGATCAAGTGGAACTATTGAGACTCAGAGGGAAGTGAAGAGGTGGGGGAATGGGGGCAGCCAGCTCCAGGACAGGAAGGGGCAACCCAGTAGTTCTTAATTGAGCATGAGCTTTCGTGAGCTACAGCTCACATGCATCCGATGAAGTGAGCTGTAGCTCACGAAAGCTCATGCTCAAATAAATCGGTTAGTCTCTAAGGTGCCACAAGTACTCCTTTTCTTTTTGCGAATACAGACTAACACGGCTGTTACTCTGAAACCAGTAGTTCTTACTACTGATCTTACAGAAGTTCCTGGGTGGCTGCTGCCCAGCACCCTGTGCTCCCCCAGTCAGTTGGCACCCTGTGCTCCGATCTCCCCCACCAAGTTGCCGGTGCCCTGTCCCATCCGTCTCCCCAAAACACACCCCAGTGGGTGGAACACCTGCTGCTGGCCCTCGCCCAGGCTGGGTGTCTCCACCAGGACCATAGTGGTTGGAAGGCGGGACTGGGCTGGGCCAGGCAGTCCTAGCTGTTGTCTGGTGGGCAGCCCAATCTTGTGCAGCATGGCAGACCCTCCTTCTCACCCCCCCCCCACACACACACACGTGCATGGGAGCTTTCACCCCTGCAAGATATTGGGGAGAGAAGGAAACGTAGATCTGCTCCCCACAATATTTCCACTTCAGGGCTGTTAGCCCCCACCCTCTGGTTCCACCACCCCTGAATGACATGATTTCTCACTTAACCATTTCACTGCCATTGCAGGGGCCTCGAGTGCTGGTGCAGCATGATCCTCCTTATTATCTCACTGTGGAACATAATCCAGGGTTGTAATATTTTAGTCTCATTTCAGTTGTTGGGTTTAGTGTGCGGGTGCTGGGTGGCACTGGTGGTCTGTGAGATATAGAACATCAGACTAGAAGATCTGGCAGTCCCTTCTGGCCTTAAACTCTATGGCAACTGTGAGTTTTTCAGAAGAAATTACATCACTACACAGAGTTCGTTCCAATCTATATAGATTAGTGATGGGCATACATTATGAAGTTCAGATCTGGATTTGAACTTTGGAGGTTATACCATCTGGGAATTTGATCCAAGCCAGTCTATACAATAGAAAAACAATGGATAGTATTCACTCAAGGGGTGAATCTTAAAAACTTTTGTTTGCTTCACACTGGTAAGCATTCACATTCCTGATTTGCTTATCTGATCAGTTTTGGCAGAGAAATCAAATAGTCTTGTGAGATTTCCAGTACCTGGTTGGGTCAGAAATACCACATGAGTAACATTTCATACTATCTTTGCCAGCAGCGTAAATCAAAATCAGGAAGCTCGGAGGGAAATGCACAATAAAATAAGTAAATCAATAAAATCACCAAAAAGCTGATCACTTTTTAAAAAAATAACATTTATTTGCTCCAAGTTTTGGCAAACAGCACAAATTAGATTTTGTGCTGTGTAAGCCTTTTAAGTCATGCCCTAGAAATAACGACTGTTAATTATTACTCAGTTAATGAACATTGGCTATTTCAGTTTACTATATTTCGCAGTTAAGAGGCCCAATAGGCTTGGTACATACTTTCAGATGCAGTTAATAGAGATTTGATCTCAGATATTTTAATGGTTCCACTGGATTCAGAGGAGCACCTTCAAATTCACATGATTTTCAATCTATCTGAGCCTCTTGAGTCTACACTTTTGGCCCCGATTTTTCACGGAAACATTATCTGAAACAAGATTTTCAGCAATTCTTGACTTGAACCGAAAAGTGTAAAGCTATATCAAAATGAAAAATAATGGTAGCAAGGAGGTAAGTTATCCCAAAAGCTGGCAAAAAAAAGCAAACGGTTTGTTCCTCCCTGACAGTTAGAACTAGAGCTGGGCAAAAAATTTTGCTTGAAACTTTTTTGGGCAAAAAATGCAGATTTGGCAACACAAAAATGTTTAACAAATGTGTGTCTATTTTGACAAATTATTTCAGTTGGAAAAAAAAACCCTGAAAAAAACTGAAACAATTTGTTCTGACATTTTCAAAATGAAATGTTTCATTTTTTTCGTTAGAAATTACATTTTATTTCAAAATTTCCTTTATTTTTTTTAAAAAACAATCAAAAAGGTTGAAAATGGTAAAAATCGAAACAAGATGCTTTGATTCTGTTGAAATGAAAAGTTTTGTTTGACCCAAAAAGTATTTTTTTGAATTTTGATTTGCCACAATTCTCAAAAATGTTCATTTTCAATTTGACCCAAAATTGTTTGTTTGTTTTTTTCCAGAATTGCCTGAAAACCAAAAAATATGTTAACAACACAGCTCTAGTTAGAACTTAGTGGTCTCTTATTGGATACTTGTTAATTTAAGAGATGCTTCAGAAGGGAGATAGCTACATTTAATAACCATACTTACCTGTATTGTAAATTCCACTGGCTCTTCTCTCATTTGCCCATTGACCAGAAAACCATGATTGACTTTGTGGGTAGCTACAAATGAAAATGTATCAATTTGCCCAGCACCTCCATTGTGTCTGTGGTACACTTCCAAGTTATTGATATCCATCTGTGTAAACTGGCCTCAAATACAAGACAGTCTCTGTCATGTAGAGATGACCATTCTGTGGGTGCTTGGTAATATGTGAGTAGGCTTTTTAACGGACTATCCAGGTCTGTAAGCTGAAGAACATCTGAATGAAAGTTAAATTTTCGATGAAAAGTAAGAGGCAAAAATAACATTGCAGAATTCTAGAAGAATGCAGCTCTTTGTTGGACAGCAAAAAATATAAAAATAATGAGATCTTCCTCGAAGACTTGGGCTCTGATTCAGCAAAACACTTAAGTGTAAGTTCTTAAGGGCTTTGCAGAATTGGGATATAAGATATAAGAACTCAGTTATGCCTTTAAGGACAGTCCCGTGTTGGGGTGACGTGGAGTCACATTGCTCCAAAACTTTAACCTGTTTACCCAAAAATCTTTGGTGCCTAGGAAAAGCATGCCTGCTGCACCATTTCACCTCCTCTTGCTTCCTTTGGAGAGGCCTGTGTCCTACAGGGCATTAGTGGGGAGCCGTCTCTGTACGGACAAGAGGGTAGGACTGCAATTGTGCCTGGCTCCTGCATGGCAGCTGCTAGGGGATATCAAGGGCTCTTTGTTTCCTTCCGAAGCCCCCCCATCTTTTGAGCATCCACATGGGTGCAGCTAAATGTGTGTAAATTATTTTCCAGACACCAAGATGATGCGACTAAGGGATTATTTCCTTCAGGTAGAACAAATCAGTTAGTCCAACAACACACTATGGCTGGATAACATATGGGTCCTGCACTCCTTATTGTGAAAATCATCTAGTAAAGCCAATGGGAGGTTTGTTGCATGAAGATTGCTGGATTGGTGTCATAATTCATGAAGCTGCTTAAATGGTTAAGTGTACTATACACATGGTATAAGCACTCTGGTACTGATGAATGTTGAGTGCTGAATTCAGTTTAAATAATATATGTTGCATTCTTTTACTGAGCTCCTAAGCCTGGAACATGTCTTCAAGTGTAGGAAAAGCAATGCTTGCTCCAGATAACCACTCACAGGCTTGGGCATCGATACTACAGGAGGGGTTGCAGAACAAAGAGCAAAACGGTGACATTTACAAATATACCCACCATTTTAGATTTCCCAGGCAGTTTTCTGACAGCTTCTAATCTAAAAGAGGCTTGAGCTGAGAGTTTCATAGGTAGTGCTTAGATCTCTAAATACTGCACTTCATGTTCTTAATCACATCTGCTACAGAGAGGAGGCTATGAATAATTAACTATGCCTCCAACATTACAGTCATAGATTATGGTGGTGGTGACTAGTGGACTGCCATGCGCAGCATAAACCATTAGGAAACTCAGTTATCCACTTTCCCTTTATATTTGTCTTGCAGTCACTTCCTGCTTAAAAGGGTAAATCTTTCATAGCTTTAATTAAAGCATTTCAAATAATTTACACTGAAATTGTATGTGCTGGGGTTTGTCAAAATTGATGCTTTAATAACATGTCATCCCTTTTTTCAATTGCCCTGAAATCTGTTAAAATTACCACTAATCTAATTGGGAACAAAGTTGTCAAATGCACGCAGCTCTGACAGTTTGTCTTTCTGCAAACTGCCGACAGATTGCAAGTTACGCATGTGTTGAGCAGATGGGTAAGTTAAAAGGAACACGGGGAAAAAAAAGAAGCAATTTATTAAATCACCTGGAACCAGCAGCTCCATTCCAAAAATAGTGAGAATGAAATATAGCGAGGGCTAGGAGAGTTGGCACTGGAACATGCCAGAAGGTACCAGTTACAAAACAAGATAAACATTTTGAGAAGGCTCAGCTGTGTTGAAGAATAATGAGGCGTTATTTAACCCAATATAGATTACCAGCAGAAAGTAATGTAGGGTGCCGGGTTTTTTTAAAAAGGGTTTTTAACTCCTTCGTTCTTGAAAAGCAGGCGTCTTTTTCTCCCCCATGCCTCCCCACAAACCCAGTGTACCTGTTTTAAATCACCTATGGCAGAGTGGTGAAAAAGTCATACAGATGATGTCTCTGCTACAGGTACTTAGCACATAATCTCTTTTGTGTGATCACCCCCCATTTATTGAGGGGATGCCAAATCCAGCCACGAATGTGGAACTGACAATGCTATACCACCAATGCAACTCCAGGCTAGTATTTGGATTTTATCTCCAATAGAGGGAACCTAAATATTAGCTGTAGTCTGAGCAGATATAGGAAAATGTCAGGTATCTCCAAATGTAATCGTTTTTTGGGTGAGTCATTTCTAGGCTGCTCACTGTTAATACTTGTAGATCAAGGGCTATTTATCATTACTTTATTTGTATTACAATAGTGCTTAGGAACCCCAGTCAGGGATCAGGGCCCAATTGTGCTGACAAGCAAAGCCAAATAGACAAATAGCAAAGATGACAGCCTCTGCTCCAGAGAGTTTATGGTCTAGATGAAAGACAGGGCAGGGCTGGTGAACAAAACAGATGGACAGGACATGGGTAAGAAGGGAGAGGAGATAACATAAGGTGGAGTGTTTAGCAATAAAAATAGAGGTCCTGACTTGCCACTTGACCAGCCAATGCCAGGCAGGAGTGATTTGTAGGTGTCACAGCAGAAGTAGGTTTTAAGGAGGGATTTGAAACAGGAAAAGGTGGTGGCTGTATGGATTTTGAAGGGGAGCTTTCACATGTGGGTAAAGGTACTTAAGAGAGAAGTGGACCAGCTGGTGACTGAGGCTAAATCACTATCAGAGCAAAGGCGGAAGTCAATGGCTTGATAAAACATTAAACATGCGTCATAGGGCAGGGGCAAATAGTAAAAGGATCCTAAAGGCAGAGATAAGGTAATCAGGCTTTTTCAGTGGAGGAACACAAAGAAGGAATGGACTTGGAGTGGCAATGTGGCTGACCCCCAGGCCAGAGAGGAGGAGACTACATCAGTCAAGGGATGAGATGTTCAGGACTTGGACAAGAGGCTTGGCACGACAGACAAAGAGGCTGAATCTTTGAAGTGTTATGTAGGCAGAGGTGGCAAGACTTGGATATGGCCTGGAAGCATGAGTCAAGAGCCAAATCAAAAATGATGCCTAGATTGAAGGCTTGCATGATAGGGAGGATGGTGGTGGTATCCATGGTGACAGAGAAATGGCGGAGAAGGAGAAAGCTTCATGAGGGAGAGAGAGGGGAAGAAGAGGGAAATCAGAAGCTCATTTTTGGCAGTGTTGAGCTTGAAGTTGTTAGCCAAATCAGTGGGTGACAAAAAGACAGGCCAAGATGCACAATAGGATAGGGGGTGAACAGGTCTTTAGTAGAGAGGAAGACTTGAGTCATAAGTGCAGTTATGGTATTTGAAGCCATGCTTGTGGATAGGAGTCTGTGAATAGCACATAGGAGGAGCCCGGATATTACTTGTGTGTTATACTAAATGTGGTGAGTCTTGCTAACTCTGGCTGGTGAAATCTTTACTCCTAATAATGATGCTGTAGTATCAGCCAACACTGATTGGCCGATTTCATAACAGCACAGTTCATATAACGGTAAGGGTGTAACAGGGCAACATTTCCGTAAGTGACACAAAATGTATAGCAATAACAATTAGCAGCTACCTGGAGCCAGATGCATTACATACCCATAGCACAAAGCAAGAACTCTGCTCACATCCCTACATGAGTTACCCAGACTTTGGGTATGTCTGGGAAGGAAAAAAGGGAGTATTTTTCAATCATGTTAGTTCAAGTTAGTTTAACGTGATTAAGAAACCCCATTAAAATGCAGGTAAATACATCTGAAGCTAGGTTAGCTGGCCTTGTTAAGCTAACATGATTGGGGGGGGGGAATCATTGTTTACCCATCAAGACATGGCTTTTGATTCCAGAGGTTAATTTCTTCCCCACTGAAGTTGATGGAAGCTTTGCAATTGTTCAATAGGACCAGGATTTCATCTTACATGCATAGGAGTAAATAGGTGCTGCATTCCCCTACTGCTTCCAGAACAGGATGGTGGAAAATTGGCAGAGAGAAAGGTGGAGTCTTGGCTTTACCATTCCTCTCCTCACTGGCCATTGCAGCTGAGGCACCATGGGATTGTCAGAATTCACTGCTGGTACAGGCCAGAAACAAACTACTACTTTCCCTAGAGCAAGGGGGAAGTAGAGAAGGAATCACGATTCCTGGGGTGTCTCTGAGTCCTAATGCCATGCATGGTTACTTCTTCATGGTGGGAGGGCAGGGGGAAAGCAGCTCACATGGCATCCTTAGCTCAACACTGGGCCTACTGGCACAGTTTAGCCTATAGGGCTTTACAGTTTTGAAAGATTTTAATTTTCAAAGGAAGGACTGGTGCCCCTGGCCTTTCACAATACCTACTTGCTGATGGGAGCAGATGTGGAACTGAGCTTCATGACACATGGGGAATGTGTGTGCATCCCTTGTGTAACCCCTCTAATTACACACACACACACACACACACACACACACACAAACCCTGTGTCCAGAGGAACTATACCAGTTCCACTGCCAGAAAGCACTCAAGACATGCAAAAGAGGAGCCAGGATTTACTCCATGGAAACCAAACCAAACAACTGAATGAATCCAAAAGAATCACTCACACAGACACACACAGTGCTCTGGACAGAGAAGCACATTACAAAATAAGGAGACTCTTAGCAGCAGCATTATGAACTTTCTTTATAAGCCAAAGAGCCAGTGTAAAATGGACCTAGCACAACTGAAGTAAATGCAGTGCTATTGATTTACACCAGCTAACAGCCTGGGCCTAGAATACAAAACATTGGGGAACCATTCTTCACAGGAATAAGCAAACATAGCTCAAGTGACCTCAAGGGAACTGGGTCCACAGGTTCCATTTTATGTATGTTTTTAGGAAAGAAAATAGTTCATAAAAATAATTGCAAATATGAGGTTAAAGGAAGAGCTCGTTAAAAAATGGAACTCTCCTTTCGATCTCTTTTCCGCATCAAAATTTTGAGCAAAAAGTTCGCTGAAATTTCTAAATGTTGAGATGTTTTAGCAATTCTAGTTAAAAGGTTCTGTATGTTTGCATAGAGTGGAAGGTGTTTGCATAACTCTGCATTACTGATAGCATTCCTTAAATAAAAAAACATTTCCAAAAGATACAGGGCTAGAATTCTCAACAGTGTGATGGGTTGGGTCATAGAGATCCCCTTGGGACTGTCACCTGACGTGATGAAGTTCTCTCTGAGCCAGTTTTTCCTGCCAGCTTGGGACTCCAGAACCCTGCCTTGTTGAGCCAGACATGCTAGCTTGTTGCAACATAGACCCAGGTCTGGTCCACGCCCCCACAGCTGCAGACTTTAACCAAAAACTGCTCAGCAGGTCCCCTATCTCCAGTACCCAAACACCCAGCTCCCAATGGGATCCAAACCCCAAATAAATCCATTTTACTCTGTATAAAGCTTATACAGGGTAAACTCATAAATTGTCCACCCTCTATAATACTGATAGAGAGATATGCACAGCTGTTTACTCCCCCAGGTATTAATCACTTACTCTGGCTTTACTAATAAACAAAAGTGATTTTATTAAGTATAAAAAGTAGGATTTAAGTGGTTTCAAGTAATAACAGACAGAAAAAAGTAAGTCACCAAGCGAAATAAAACAAAACATGCAAGTCTAAGCCTAATACATTAAGAAACTGTTTACAGGTAAAATCTCACCCTCAGAGCTGTTTAACTGTGGTGTAGACATTAGGGCTTGGACTGGAGCCTAGTATCTTGGACCCTGCAAGGTTGGAGGGTCCCAGCTCAAGCCCGAATATCTACACTGTAATTAAACAGCCCCATAGCCCCAGCCCCATGAGCCTAAGTCAGCTGGCACAGGCCAGCTGCAAGTGTCTAACTGTGGTATAGACATACCCTCTGTTCCTGAGCTTGGTGCAGGCACACCAGTGGGAAGGCAAAGGGACTTTAAGCAACTTTTGTGCCATCCATATTCCGGGTCTGATCCCCAGCATAAATTAGATTGGCCCTACGGATACTCCAACCTATGTTAGGCAGTTACAGCCCCTTAACAGCCATTTCACAGCTGAGAATAGCCAGCATGCAGCTGTGAATACAACCCCTCCCTCCCTGCCACAGCCCAAGCTCAGGGCAGCATTTTGGGTATTATTACTGCAGCCCATGGAAACTGCTTATACTGGGGAGGATTCCTGCAGGTGGCTCGGTCTCCTTTACACCTCCTGGATGGTGTAAAGGGGCTGTAGAAGCTTGTCCATATTTTTTAATTTTCCATTTCTCCAAGAGTTTTGAAGGGGAAAAAAAGAGATTCTTTCTCATATTCAAGTGGGTCATAATTTAGAATCTATGATTTATTTAATGGTGGTTTTAACCCCACTTAGAAATAGACCACTTTCATGATTTATAGATTCTTTCTTCCCCTTGTTAATTTGACTCATTTCTTAGGAAATTATTCCTAGTTAATCATAGTAAGAATAAAATTAGTTATAGTACCCATTTTGCTGCAAAGGGAGCGTAAATAACTTTTAAAGCAGATTGGAAAGAAAAACATGTTAAAAAAGCCCAGAATAATATATAAAATTATATTTCAGAGTGGGCAGTAAATCAAGTCTCTGCCCTGTTACTGGGCAAAGTTGCTCAGAAATTTACATTCCACCGGAGTATGGTTTTCACAGCAGTTTCTTATCAATTGAATTTGCCACATCTTTTGGGAAACACACCATTCTGGAAGATAAAATCTCCTGCCTCCCCCTCTCCATTCATAGGATAAAAAAACAGCCCTGTTGTGTGCCTTTTTTACCCACTGGAGGAATATAAAACCATTATATTTAAGTATCATAATAGCCAACATATGCTTTTTTCTTAGAAACGACACCACCATCTGGATTAAGTTCTACCGATAATTTCAGACATTTTTTTTTCTTCAGGAGGAAGAAACTGACCAGAGAGCAACTGCCTTTTCAGATGGGGAATAGATTATTTTCCTTGCCCTGCCACCTGAGATCTTGGAAAGGGCAGGATGGGGGAAAAACCTCTTAAATGTACTAACATATTTTGATTTCACATGCTAATTGATTATGAACATCTAGCCAGGTATCCCTCAATACTAAGCATGCATGTCTCCTATTGCCTTTGGACATATGACTTCAATAATAAAAATATGTCATGACTGTACTGATGATAACATACCACGATATTACTGAAGCAGTCTCTTCAGTACTATCATATCAGTCATTAAATACTGCACTTATGGCATGGTGTAGGGAGTACATGAGAAGCAAATTTAACCCTTAGCCTACTCAAGGTCTTTAAATACATTGGAGAGTAACAGGGAAGCCTTCTCACCTGAATGAATCCTTACTAGCCTCATGGCTATTGTCATGAACGTAGCAGACCTTCTGGGCCACCACATCCAACTGGCTGTAACTGGAAATGGGCACGCCGGGGATAATTGATGTACTCAATCTGACCGTGCACAGGTGGCACAGAGATGGCATACAGCAGCTTCTCGGGTTTGCTAGTGCCATCTGTTGCCATAAGAACATCTGTCGTCAAGGTCACCCTGTCACCCTCTGTTAAAGTTACATATTTGGTGAGTAGAACAATGTCCCCTAAAAAATTATAATAATAAAAAAAATCTCTGGAAGAGAAATTAAAAGGGGGGATAATCCTTTTACATTCCACTGGAAGGGGAAGGAGGAGGGCGGAAATCAGCTTTTTGTACACAGAGGGAGAGGTCGGGGAAATGAACCACAAAACACTGTAGGGGATTTAACAAAGAGAACTTTATCAAAACAGCTTGGGAAAGGATTTTTTCTTTTAGCTTGCTAGGTTTTGGATTTTCCTCAGTTAAATTACTACCTTTTATAGCACAAAGAAACTTTAACTTAGGTGTGTACAAGACATTTGCAACAGTACAGCCATACAGATCTAGAAGCATTTGTTTTAAAAACAAAACATTCCTCCTCCTGATTTTTAACTTCCAATCTGATCCATACAATATGGAGATGCCACTCAGTGTGTGTGCGTACATATGCATGCATATTTTTGCATGTACATGAGTTCCCCAAAATATTTAAACTGGCTTTGAGGTTCTCTCTTTGTGAAGAGAGAACGACCCTTTGTTCACAACGAACAATTAAGTTAATAGGCCCAAATGAGCCGATTGACAAAATGCCTTAATGAACTAAGCACTAAGCACAACATTGCATTTTAAGCTGTTAGTGCTATGTGATGCTGTAATCTCAGCAACAGAGGTTCCACAGCCATTAGATTTATTTTTTAAAATCACAGCAGCACAGGAAGATCAAGACAATTCTCACCTATTTACAAAACAGCAGCCAAAATACATTAAAACCATGAGGAGCTGGACAAGTAGGATCAGAAGTAGAAATGATTTGCCAGTTCGCAGCCCTCTGATACAGTTCTATCGTATCCACTCTTAACTCTCCGAGGTTATAAAAAATGAAAGTGTTAAAATTACAACACAATGAGCTGGATGACAACAATGGGACAAAAATAGAGAATGGCATCTTGGACTATCCCAGGGCTCAGGATGAATAATCTTCATATCACCATGAGAAAGCCAAAGGCTGAAGCAAAGAGAAACTTTACATTTGACAGTATACATAAAAAGAAAAAATGCCATGCTGATTTCCTAATGCACTGCTGCAGATTAACATGTTGATAATAACGGTCAAGCAGGGTGTTTGTAGCACTGAGCCAGCAGTTTTCATGCCTCTTACCTTCTTATAATGTTGCCAGCTGTCTTTCATGTACAACAGAGCTCCTATTATTCATGTAAGTCAGTTAGCAACGTTGGAGATTGTAGATTTTAAATGTGTATTTTTTTATTCCTGCTGCAAACTCTGTTCTGTTCTGTTTCCGGCGCTGCTCTCAAAACCAGTTTGATGGTTCAATCTTACCCAAAATGTTTCATGGCAATTAACCATGAAAACCATCATTGCTGGCTTCCCACTGCATCTGCTGTGCTGTACTGGTATGCCACTGAAACCAATGGGACACTTGGATGTAACCGCATGTACTATATTTCATGCATTAAGCAGGTGACTAATTTCTTAGGAACTTATTCATGGTTAACCACAGTATAAACACAATTAGTTATTTTGCCTTTATAAAGTGAATGTAATCAACACTTGAAAGCAATTTTTGGAAACTAAAAGACAAATCACCACCACCACAAAACTCTTCCTCGGAACACATACTTGAAAATGCAGGACTTGGAACGTTTGGCAGAAGTCAAGTCATTAAAGTTGTGTTTTAAAGGCAGGGAGGTTCCAGTTATATGTTGCCTCTAGGAAAGAGTATTATTACATTCATAAGGCTCATCTGAAGTCAGGGAACCATTTCCAGGCTGTTTCCAAAAGAGATCAACGCGTGTGGGAGGAAACATCGAAGTCAAGGAGAGAGGAACAAAGCTAGCAGGGGAAGGATGGTCCAGAGGTCAGGGAGCTTGCCTGAAACTCAGGAGATCCAGCCTCTGTGCTCCCCCATAATCAGGCATTGTGGCAACTTAGCATTTTTGAGTGGGCCTATAAAAATTTTTTCCCTGTCCCCAAAATGTAACTGACTTCTGTCCACTGTGATCACAACACTCAGCATAAGGTCACCTTGAAGGATCTGAGGTAGAAGCCACTAAGGCTTGTTCTACACTAGACAATCTGGTCGGTTTACTTACATCGGTCAGGGGTGAGCAGCATAGTTAAGCCAGCCTTTCGGGGAGGTATATTACCTACCCCAATAAGAAAATCCCTCCTATCGGTGTAGGTAGTGTCTACACTGTAGGTAGTGTCATCAATATACTTCAAAGTACTTTCCAAGATCAGTACCATTATCCCCATTTTAGAGATGGGAAAGTGAGGCATGGGGAGGTGAAGTTGCCCAAGGTAACTCTGTAGCCCAATGGAAATGTTTCAAAAAATACATCCAAGCCTGTGGTGACAGAAGGCTGCCAGCCACTGGAGGGTTGTGTGTTCATTCTAGTGTTGTTATTATTTCTTAAATATCTGGGTCCCATAGTGTGCTAAGCATTCCATTAACAAAGACAGGCACATCCCCTGCTCTAAAAAGCTTCTATCTAAATAAAAGACAAGACTAAACAAATGAGAGGAACAAACATTAGGGGGTGCAGGGAAATAGAGGGGAAGGAGCACAGAGGCTACAAATATAAGCTTATGCAGATACTCAGCTGTAGCAAGCCAGAGCCTCAACTTGTGTTGCTTAATTGAAGGCCATGGAGCTATGGCAATTTACACAAGCTGAGGAGTTAGCCAATCATATTTACATCTTAAAACAACTAAGGAATTTAGTTTTCTTTGCAAAATGTATATGGTATTTTTTCAAGCGCTAGTGAATTGATCATCACAAAACACCAGCAAGGTGGGCAAGTATTATTAACCCCATTTGACAGAAGGGGAAAAATAAGGCAGAAAGGTTTGGGGCCAAGTTCTCAAGAGCAGTCTTTACACTGAGATGCCCAACTTGAGATGCTTAAGTTGGGTCTAACTGGCAGTTTTGGGGAATCTTTCCCTTGCGAGGCTTCCTGTCACGAGGCTGTGTAGACCGAAAATATCAAGTTGTCAAACCATTCTCAGAGTCATACTAGATGATGCAGTGCTAAGAACGCCAGCAGCTGGTCGAGAGTAGCGCCCACTCCATTGCTAGTACCAGTGGAGTTGCACCTGAGCTGCGCAATGGTGGGGCACTTCCCGAAACCTGTCAGTGCAGACAAGGCCCTAGGGGTGAAGGTCTGAGATGTTGAGGGTCCGCACTTGTACTGGAATTTATAAAAGCCGCAGGTACTTAGCATTTTTGAAGATTAAGCTATCTTGTTAGGTCTCTCACTATGGAATTAGGGCCCAGATACAACAAAGCTCTTAAAACACACACGTACATCACATTGACTTCAGGACATGCTGAAGTGGAGCCTAGGTGACTCACTTTAAGCACTTATGTTTGAATACCTTGGTCATTGCACATCATCTAATAATTTATAGTAAAAAAAAATCTTTGCAGCATAATACTGTAGCATCTGGAATTACAATAATATATTAAAATCAGATGAATACATAAAGATGTCAGTTATCTTCTAGGTAGTCCAGTCAACTACTGTTCTTATCACTTTTTTCTTATATTTCAATACACAGAGGGTACAAACTGACACGGGCTACAAATTCTAGCGTCAGATCTCTAGTGAAGTCATTTTTATTTGATGACAGAATTTGGCCCCAGTATGTTTTCAAAAAAATAAATGATAAATCATTTCCATATCCAATAAAAACACAGTCAGACTCCCAAGACTGGCAATATTGCCCAGCCTCTTTGACTTGGGCATCTGCACACTTGAAACCATTCTCAGCCCTCAGCATTTTTGCAGGCAGCTTCTTGAAAGTTCCATTAGGTTAAATGGCCACTGTGTATTCTCTCTCTCTCTACCAAGGTCGGGGGAGATTTGTGTGGCTTTTGTTATGAACTTGCTCAAACACTGTGGGCTTGAACGTTCTGCTTGAAATACAACATTGGTGGGCTTGCGGCAGAAGGAACAAAGAAGTTAGGATGACAAGAGGAGCAGAGGGGACAGTTTAAAAGCAGGTACAGAGGGAATGGTGCCGAGGAGGAAGAGAGAAGGTGGAAAAGCGGACAATATGGCTGAAAAAGTAAATGCATCATGTGTGTCACGTACAGGACACCTATGTGCGCCCACCTTTTCTAAGGAGCAATGCTTTTAAAAAAAAATACACTGCAACGTGTATATTTTAAAAACCCTACCAAAACAAGACACTCCACTGCACATACTTCTCCCCCTCGGAAGAGGATGAGGAAACAAGCAACATATGGCAGATGTTAGTCATGATGCATAAGGCACTGCTGGAAGGTGCTCCAATACTCTGGTGAAGAGCACAGTATCAGAACGTATATTAGAATGGAAGGGTGATGGGAGAGACTCTTAATGGATTCATAGATTTTAAGACCAGAAGACTACATCAGACCATCGAGTGTGACCTCCTCCATAACACAAGCCAGAGAATTTCATCCAGTTACTCCTGCATCAGACACTTGTCACAAGGGCACCCCTTTTAGATAGTAAAACAGTTCTTTACAAGTATTATTCCCACTTGGGAAGTGGAGGTGGGGTGGAAAACGCATACAAGGGGGAAATTCATGGATTTGTACTAGTTTTGTGACCCCAATTTAGAGAGACCTACTCCCCCCCCCCAAACACACACTCCAGTCACCACCCCCAATTGCAGAAGCCTTTGCCTATTTTGTACCACATTTTTCGTTGATTGCACATATTATTGTCTCATTAACTGCCAAACCTTCCAGAGAACTGAAAAGGAGAGAGCATTAAAAATACACTGAAAAGTCCTAGAACTCAATTAACACACACCGGGGGAGATGTGGGAAAGGTTGGGTTTTCAGCTCCAATTATAAAAGGCCAATCTCTCTCTCTCTCTCTCTCTCTCTCTCTCTGTGTATATCTATATATACACACACACATATATACACATATACACACTTTTTGTAATATCAGCTAATTAGACTTTGACAACCAATTAGTGGATTCTTACTTATGCTGAGAATCAAGTTAGCATTAAGAAAGGGGGAGGGAATGGAAACCAGCAGGCAAAATGCTCCTTCTCCACATACAGGCTATGTTTAAAATTTATAGGGTCAGATCCTGCATGGGATTTACCTCCCTTGCAGTTGACTGCCAAGGCGGGTGCATGAGGGTGTATACTTAGCACACAAGTTGCCCTGCTAACTTTACGTCACTGTAACTCATGCAGGCCAACTGCAGGATAGTACCCTCCATCCTACTTGCAAGGTTACATTTTAACTTTTAATAACCTTTTCTCTTTTTTTTTCCAGCATCCATGAAGTACCCAGATGATTATTTAGGATTAATGGATTATCAAAAGTGCCAGTTGGCACACTCGTAGTTAAAAAAAAAAAGTGTAACAAATGCAGCTGTTTACTAATAAATAAAGCCTCAGCTGTAACAGAAATAAATTAGATGCATTTAATTGGTCGACTGCAAACCTCCTCTCTTTATTACAATGCTGCTTCTTGTTATTTCATGATGTCAGGGTACATGGCAGACTGACAGAGTGTTTATGAATCACAGTTTGCAGATGGCACTCCTGGTTTTTCGGCAGTTATGAGCACAAGTAGCATGAGGACTCAATAGAGGGTTTTTGCCAACAAGGACCCCCTGAGAATTAGCTGCCTCCATTTCTCTTGTGCCAATTTCTCACTGACTGGAGCACTATTTCACAAAACCTACATTCAATAAATTACAGCCACCTGACAAGAATTTAGTAAAATTTAACACTCTGAGGACACTGGTGTCTCAATTTGATTTCTATCCATTTCTAAAGGACATGAGATAGTACTTGGAACAGACCTTGTGTGATTTTTTTTCCACCCAGCTAGAAGAATAAGAGCCCAGGAATACCCCCACCCTGCCTACAAAGAGATTTTAGGTCTCCCGAGAACAGCTCACGATCTCGTGCCCCGGACCTTGAGAGTTACCTTCACTAATGACAGTTTTATAATCCAGTGGGGAAATAATCTCAGGCCACTGCGCTTGGAGCTGGTGAGCTGTAAGACTTCTGGACTGAACTCCCTTCTCTTGGCCACTTCAATGAGTTATGAGTAAACGCATGAGGGATGTGGCCATAATTGTCAACAGATTTGTCAACTTGTGTCATTAGTTATGCGCATAATGGATTTTATTCTAATGAGTTTGTTCATCAGAATGCCGGGAGGAGCTGGCCTCTTCGGAGGAAATGAACTACAAACTTTGCCCATGCATTTTAAAACACATCAGTGCCACATAAAGGGAAAAGGAGCATTTCCTTTCTTTTTAACACGCTGCAGTTTTCACTTATTTGAACTGGGTACATTGGGCTAAACCTCCCCATGATTGCTGTAGGCTCATTTCCTACCTTTGCCCACATTTCTAATGGAGATGTAGAAGCTTTCCGGTGGGCAGCTGTTCTCCCCATCTGTCATGTAAAACTGAAAACGATCATAACTCTTTGGACCCAGGATGTTAGTATGGAACTACCAGAGGAGGCTCATGTCCACATCCTCTTAAGTGAAATTCATTCCAGGATACAGAGTAGTCCAAGATGACACGGACTGAAAAACAGAATGAAATGGTTGGATCTGTACGCACAAATGAAAAAAGAAAAACACACTGGGCTGCCTTTTCCCCAGCTAACACATGAGCCAATCCATCAGACATGGTACATGCAATGGAATAATGTACAATAAGCCTTTTAACAGAAGTATTATTATGGGTACTAGCTTTATTCTCTAAAGAAATGAAACAACTACTAATGTTCACATCTAAGCTTGTTCTTCTGGAAACCCACCTCCTGCCTTTCCTGGAATCAACCTAGAAATTTTTATTGAATGCATTAGCTGGGAGAAATCCAGACTGTCCCACCTAACCCTAGTTGGCACCCTTTCCAAAACAATGTTTTCTGTCTGCCCAGTGGACGCTCGCCCCCCGTCTCTCTCTGGTATCCTACTTCCCAGCCAGTCACATAAAAATCCCTGGCATGTGCCAAGTACTGCAGATGGGTCCATTGTAGCACACTGTAATGTTCATAGCTGACACTCAGGTGTTTTTATTTGTACTTGCTAGCTGGCCAGAAGCAGGTGTTCTGCCAAAGGGGAGGCACAAAGCACTTAGATATCATGATGAGATGATATTAGAAAAAGACAACTGAAGAAATAGAAGAGAGGAACAAGAAAGGGGTTGCCCAGAGCAAGAGATAGATTAGTCCACTATCAATAGCCTTTTTCCATCAGTAGTTCGGTGTCCCTTCCACTCCATCCCAAACTCTGTCTCGATACTGGATTATATTTTCGAACTCTTTGTCACAATAATTCTATCTAGAGTTAGACTAGTTCAGAGGGGACCTACTACCCACTGCAAAATCTTTAAAGTCTTATTAGCTCTAAAGCAACTCATTCAAAAGGCCCAGGTGGAGGCAGGCTGGCCAGGGACTTTCTGAGGATGTTTAGTCTGCTTGACCTTTTCAGACTGGCAGCCACTTGTATGTATGCCTTGCTTGTGCAGGGCATGGTAAAAGTGCCAACATGGCTTCTCAACAGCTCACTTTTTAAAAAACAAGCAGCAGCAAAATAACCTTCTTCCAAACATCAGGATCTGAGGATGACATGGGGGGCTTTTGCTGTTCAGCAGGTGTACAGGGATCTTAAGATGAGGACTACAGTTCCTTTTGTCTTTTCCATCCTCCCCACGCCCTCCCCCCAGGAACCCACTCTCCATGCAGCCTAATTTCTTCCTGTTTAATTCAATTTCAATAATCACAAGTCTAGACACCACAAAGAGCAGTTTCACACCCTAGCGTACATTCTTAACCATCCTGGCTATTGCAAAGAGGCATTATGTGCCACCCTGTAGCATCTACAACCATTTATCTCCACAGTACTAGAAATAGCTTATACCTTTATGAACTGACTTCTGGAGTAAGAACGTGATCAAAATTCACCCCAGACCCTTTTCCACAGACAAATATTTTAAAAGATTCAGGTGAATGTTGTCCCTAACTGAGCACTCTATGTTTGTCAAGAGCTACAGGGTAGGACAAGGCTGTGGTGTGCTGGGAATCTGCTGGAAGGAGACGTACAGTAGGTCACTTACCTCTTGGAGGAACCTAGAGAAGAATATCTTTCAAGTGTCTGGAGTCTGCCAGGGAAAAGGGAGGGAGAGGCTGGGGTCGCAAGAACCTGTCGGACTGTGAGGGTGTTGCTATGGTGATGGAATGGGAGGGCAGAAGAGGGTTAGGAGTCTGCCTAGGCTGGCAGCAATCACAGCATGCACCTTGAACACAATAGTATTCTTCTTCAAGTTCAATGTTGCCACCATATTTGTTGGTCTTTTGAAACGCAGAGGCACAAGTTAATTTTGCATGCATTTATTATTATCCTATTCTTTATGGCTAATAACTTACCCTACACAGTGACCATCACGCTATTCCCTCAGCATCATCCAACCCAACAAGCACCTGCACTGCATCTCACCTGCCCACGGAAGACTTAGCACATGTCAGAAGAGGTAGCAATGCTGAAAACACCCAAATATGTTGGATTCCAAATCTGAACCTGTGAAGATCCTTAATTATATATATATATTACTTTCACTGAAGTCACAGCCCCATTTACAGTCCTACAAAGTCATGCTTCCAAAACCCATAAAAATTGGGCAATTTGATTGTTTGCCATCTTTTAGAACTTCTAACTCTTTAGGTCTGAATTTGGTAAGGAGCTAAGAATATTAATGAAGCTGTTGTTGGACAGAAAGGACAGTTCATTCATACATGCAACAGTGAACAGTTGTGGCACCTGAAAAGAGTTTTGATTTGGTTAAACAGAATCACTGTTGAAATATTTACCCTTGCTCCTATCTAATAACTAGCATGGATATTTAATGAATGTGGTCTATCATACCCTTCCCTCCTCCAGTTTTGATCAGCTTGCTGTCATTATTAACTGGTATTGTCAGACAGGACAAAAAGTTGAGCTTGTAATTTAAACCATCTCCCAGAGAACTTAGGCTTTTTATTTAGAAGGCTTAATCCCTACTATTCATTTTTATTAGCAAACATGTTTGCTTATGTCCATGAGACTGAAAGTGAAGAAGCAATTAACTTATTTCCCCAACTTCACAGATCATGTTTAACTTTGACACAACTCAAGCATTCAGAACTGTAACATAAAACCTCATTCAGATGATCCCCTTATAAAATTAATTACTTAAAAGTTTGGTCATATAATTATATATAAATTCTTTTTTTTAAAGCAAACTTTGAGCACTGAAATATACCACCTTGTTTTTTAAAAAATCTACAACGTTTTTGCTTCATCTATCAGGTATTTGCAGTATCTAGACAGCTATATCATAGCCAAGAACTAATATAGCCATCCTAACTAGCACCATAACATTTTCCATTTTCTTACCATTTTGCTCTTTTTACTGAAAAATTGTCAGGCATGACCACCTGACTCCTGAAACGATGTTTTGGGTATTCCCAGCAAGCAAAGCAAAACAAAACAAAAATGCTGAAATACACTGTAATATATTTCTATGAGCTAGCTTTCCTCATGCACACAAGATGCCAAAAAACTGGAATTCTACTTTTAAAATCACTCCCTCTCTCCCTCTACACATACACATTTATATTAGTAAATTATGTGAGACTCATTACATTTTATAGCCCTGCATAAAAACCTTACCATTTCTTACTAATATTTTGCAATGACATAATGCCATTTGTAGAGGTGCCACATAAAGGGATTGACTTTTACTGGCTTCTGATGGCAAGACTATCAACTTTATATTCTGTTTTATATAAGCATTCTCAAAATTTATTGACCCCAATGGATTTCTCAAGTTGCTTAATTATAAAAGGAAGAAGACAGCATAGTGGCTTAGTGAACCAATATAAAAGTCAGTTAAAATGTTTCATTACAAAAGATGGTTCAAAGAGTCACGGAGCAAAGTGTCAATTTCTAGGACACAGTATAGAGAGGTGATATTTTTCTGCTGACTTATCCTAATGTCAGATGCGAAGACTCTGCACAGTGATGTAGGGTTATGTTTACTGGCTTGCGTTGATGTCAGATTGGGTGGGTCCTCTTAGCTTTAATTCAAAAAGGGTAGACACTGAAATGCTATTATTTCTGAGACAAAGGGAATTTGGGGAAGAGAAAGGGAGATACTACAGGGTGAACTTCTAGGACCAACGAAAATCAGGAGACCATTTTGGCTGTGGTTTGTGTTTTATTATTACTATTTATGTTATCAATAAAGGCAAAACATTCAAGGGGTTAAGTGTGGACCACTTCAAGTGTGTGAATACTGTGTTCAGAATTAAGTGGGAATGCTGCATGCTTACAGGTTAAAAATAGATGGACACCAAAAGAAGTCAGCACCTTTAACTTTAAGTCTCCTAATTGTGGCACGTTGTTGACGGTATCATGGAGTTTATCCCTGGGGGAATCTTTGTATTCTGCTTCTAATGCTACACTGGGAATGATCTTATTCTCATCAACTTCAACTTCCAAATCTGTATTCCTGAGGAAGGCACGAAAGGGGACACCAGGTGAGTAAACTAAAGGCACATCACTTCACAACTGGCATTGTACAACTATAATCGGTGAGCTGAAATTCTTGTTCCTCTTTGCACTTAGCCATGTCTCTATCTTGCACAGTGGCTACTAGCTCCAGAGGATGTATTTTACATAACACTACACTCAGACCAGTGCAATGGAGGGTTGTTCTTTTTCTGAGCTAGTCAGAAAAAAAAAATAGAAATGGCAGGAAGGAGCTCCCCTCTCCAGCCCTGGGAGGCCAATGTGTGTCTCAGATCAAGCAACATTATCCCATGCCACCTCCTGGGGTCCAGCCATGGCCATCTCCCAGGGGTGAGGCCAAAGCCTTTGGGAGGTAGAAGACTTTGTCAGGCTGCCACTAAAGCAGCAGTAGCAATAACAAGGGAGGGGAGGGAAATGAGGAGTTGAAAAGCGTATGAGTGAAGTGGCTTGACAGAAAGGTCAGTTAGTTCCCGGACATATCAGTGGTCAGTTAGAGTGTGAACAAGGAGATTATCCTATTTTTTAATCTGGGAACTCTTGGGGGATGGCACAGACTCTCTTTATATGTTTGTTCAGCACCCACCACAAGAGTGCTGCCAACAAGGCTTCCTGCCCATGCTTTATCCCTCCCTGACCCCAGATCTCCCTTGAATTTTAAATGGAGGAAGTGGTGTGATGTTGCTCTGCTACTCAGATTATCTCAAGATGGTACCTCAGGCTCCAGTGTGGAGCTTGGTAAGCTAAACAGCTGTGCAAAAAGGTTAACATACCCAAATGGGGAATATTTGGCTGAAAAAAGTAAATAATATCTAGTAATCTCCCTAGAATGTTTTCACATTTCAGGAAAATTGTGTTTGAGAGACAGCCATACCCAGGAAACGCTAACTTGTGTGACCATCACTTTACACAGCATGAGAACACAGGTCTCACTTCGCTTGGCAGCAGTACAGGGCTAATGTTTTCATACGGATGAAGTATTCTTGAGCAATTTCTCCAATTTATTAGGCATGAACAGGCTTGTCTTAGCATCAAGCATGTAGGGTTTTTTATCTGTACTTTAAACAAACATTTATTACGGTACTTGAATAGAAAGTCCTGCCTATGTCAACATATGAGTTGTGTCCTTTTTCAGAATCACAAGCTACGGATGGTGCACACGTAAGCATTGTATGGCTCTCCTTTGCTGGAAGAAGATCTCTCAAAACTCGGTAGTTATTTTTAATTTTTACACTGCTTTCCATTACAACCACAGGAGCCAATTAAGCCAATAATTAAGCCAATAATTCCAAAATTAACAGGAAAGAAAGAGCAGAAAACTTTCAATCCTATTATGAGTGCATACGTGAATAATATAAAATATTTTCTTGCAAAATTTTTTTTGAATTTGTTTAAAATGTATTTCCTTCAACTGCTGTTGCCCTCTCTTTTTGTGTTTGCATTGCCCAGACATTCAAGTGGTCATATTCTTCTGACATATAGTTTGCAGAAAGAAAATGTCAAAATTGCATGCGTAAGTACTTGTGTAGTAAATTTACAGGGCCCAGTTGTACAACCTTTACTCATGATGGTGAACACTTACTCTCTGGGTAATCCCATTGTCATCAATAGGATTAGTCATGTGAGTAAGTACTCACCAACAGGAATAAAGTTTGCACAAATATTGGTACTCACGGTTGGTGTAAGTGCTTCCATCTTTATCCAACCAGGAAAAAGAAACAATACCATTTGCATCCTCTGATTTATCATGACTAAGCTGCACAGCTCAAATTCTGAATAATAATGCTCAGTCCCCAGAGTGTAAAAAATTAAAAAGTGATTAATATCAGCCAACTGTGATAAAGATTCCTTGAGACAAAAAGGTGGTTAAATGCATCAGATAACTAAGAATCCTAGAAATGTAGGGCTGGAAGTGGCCTCAATAGGTCAAGTGGTGTAGCCTGTCCCTTGCTCCCTGATAGCAGCCTTCTGTACTCTGGGAAGCTCCGAACTCTGGCACCTCCAGAGAGCTGTTTGACCAAAGGCCAGCCCTGAATATTATTTAGTACAGTTGAGTACCATCAAACTTCTGATGTTACATTGCGACATTTAGGAGGGGGTCATAAATCTCCATTGCCCCAGGGCTCCATAACCTGAAAGTCAGGGATGAAAGGTTAGCGATGTTTCCCTCATAGAGGAGAAATTTTTGCACACTCTGAACAGGTGAGCCCCAGAGGAAATTCAGGCAGAAAGCAAGGACTTTTTGCCATTTTGCAGATGTTCAATGTTTACACTATCTATAAACATTTTAAAAATACACACATGATGCTCTGGGAATGTACCCAAGGCCATTTCAAATGTGTGGAGTATCAATACCAAACTGAACACCCCTCAGTCTGTTGCTTCACTATGGAGAAGGACAAGATGAAGTGAATTGCTGAACTCTTTCTCTGACAAGGATGCCAGAAAGGGTCCCAAATATCCAGGGATCTTTTAAGGAAGAAAAATCAGAGCAATATTTTGTTTTATCAGTTAATCAAGCTTATTAATCTATGCTTTGAAATCTAGGCATGGTATTTACCCTCACAACTACAGATGGTCACGAATTTGTTTAAATCGAAACTGTTCATGGGAAATAATTGGTTTCAAAGAATTTCCCATTTTGATAACATTTTGGAAAAAAAGTTTTGGAATTTTCAAAATGCCCCATTTCAAAATTTTCTAAAGCAAAAGATGTTCCATTTATCAGGTCAAAATGACTTTTTGTTTCAAAATTTAAGCTAAAATAAAATTTATAACATTTTAAAAGATTAACACAAAAACAAATCCTTTTAAAATTATTGAAACAAAACTTTTCATTTGGCCCAATCCAATTTTTTTTTGGTGGGGGGAGGTGGAGGGAGGGAGGGAGGTTGGTTTTCAGTTTGTGAAAATTTTTGAGTGTTCATCTTTTTGCCCCAATTCAGAACAGGAAAAGTTTTTGAAATCTCAAAAATTCTCACAGGATTGGTACACCATTTCAAGCCCAGCTCTACTCAACACACCTGTGAAATAAGGAAGTACCATTACGCCCATTTTACAGATGCAAACTGACACAAAATGACTTGCTCCAGATCACATAGGAAATTTATGGTGGAACAACTAATCAAACCCAGATCTCTCATATCCCAAGCTAATGCCCTTACCCCTGGACTTTCTTCCTATATATGTCAGGCCAATAAAAGAAATATCATCCATTACTTTGTGCTCATCCTATCAAATTTATTTTTCATGATTATATGTCTGGCAACTTTTGAAACCCTCTTATGAAGCATACTGTACCACTACCAGGCCTCTCCCCCATTTGATGGAAACTCCATCTGTAACACCACTGGAAAGAGCCAAACTTCTCCATACAGTCCTTTTAGGGCTTGATATAAAGTCCAATGACTTCAAGGGGTTTTGAATAGACCTTTGAACAAGACTATTAATTATACCAGACTGTATTATGGCTTGCCTCCATGGAGGCCACCAAATTGCTTTTCTCTCTCAGAGCCAAGACAGGTTTTGAAGCTTGATCTCTAAGGGGTGAAATCCCAGCTCCATTGAAGCCAATGGGAGTTTTGCCATTGACTTCAGGGGGTTCAAAATTTCACTCCAGACATGGCAGTCATACCTGTTGGAACATACCACAGTGTCACTTCCCACTCCCTACCCCAGAGTGAGAGCAACAGCCACATCTGCACTCTGTACCTTAGATTATGGGACAAATTTTCAAATTAAAATCAGCACACAGATAGCTAAACAAGTCTCTGGCGGCTCAGTTTTCAAATGTGGGTACCTAAAGTTGGGCACCTAAATCTGCAACGAATAGAACTGGTCAGCAGATGTATAATTTTTTTCCCCATGAAAAAAGTTAATTGAAATTTTTCCTACATTATTTTCAGCTTTCATCAAAAAAAAATCAGTTCATAAAAGACAAAACGTTTTCAGATTCCAAGAACTATAAACTTTTGTTGTTTTATTGTGTTTTGAGGTCTGTGGTTTTACAAACCCTTAATCAAAAAAGTATTTTGCATCTTTTTTTGTGGAAAAATATTTCCACTCGTTGTAGTAATTAGACATCTGAACAAACTGTTTGATTTACAGACGGCTGAGAATTAAAGTCAATTTTGTAGGTGTTTTCCTGAAAATCAGGCCATTTACTTTGGGGCCTAAACACTGGAATTGGAAAATGTGGCCTTAATACTTGTAAGCTTAACTTTCAGGTCTTGTACCAGGAAATCCCAGCTCATCACATTACATACAAATAAACTTGTTTGGGAGAAAATGAGCTTTTCCTGCATGTTTGCACCAAATTTTATTGCCGTAGAATATTTCAAAATTAAAAAGAACATTCTTGTCTAAGCAGGATCATCAACAGGCTATAACACATGAAATTATTGCTCTCCTGTCAGAGCAGGAATTAACTTAAAAACATTGTAAGAATAGCAGTAACAGTACCTCACGAAAGGCATTTTCAGAGCATTTGGCACTGCAGGTTGCATGGTCTGGGATCCATTCAGCACCTATTGAAGTCAACAGGAGGGTTAACATTAAAGAGAGCAGATTCAGCCCCTATCTGCTTATGAGCATCAATAGAGATCTCATCGCACTGCAGTAAATGGGGATAATTGTCCAAAGTGGACTGGGGAAAATGAAAAATGTGTTGTAGGTTTGGATGGAGGGCAGGGGAGAAGATGATGAAGGAGGAAGAGGAGGAGGAAGGGTGAAATCCTGGCCCAAATGAAGTCAGTGAGAGTTCTGCCCTTGACTTCAAGGCAGCCAGGATTTCACCATGTCCTTAAAATGCCCCTACATTCACTCAATCGTATTTAGTCTGTCAAGGCTTTAGCTGAACTCTGGCTCAGGTTACAATTCAATGTCATTACTGTACAAGGAAAAAATATTAGTTTCCTACCAACAACAATTTACTCAAAATGCTAACAACTAGAAAGAAACCACGTTTTCCCTGGCTACTGCGTGTGGTTTTTTTCTTAAAGTCATTTTGCGTTCAATGTCACTTAAATAGCTAACCTGGAAAGATGAGGGATTTCATCGTTGACTGGCATGATGTAGATGTAAAGTGTCCCTTGGACTGTGTGCTTGCCATCTGTCAGCTGCATGGTAAAACTATCCTCTAGGCTTTCTGTGTCATCATGCATGTACACTAGCATCAGTCCTATAGGAAGGGGGGGGAAGGAAACTGGACAGTAAAAACTTAGAACAGAACACTCAAGTCATCTTCAAAAGGACATCAGTCATGGGATTCAAAACCCAATCACTGGGATTGAAAGTACAACTACAAGGCCTGGGACCCAGTTATTCCATGGCCCAATCATGCTCCTGTTGAAATGAGTAGGAGTTCCATGGAAGCAGCAACAGCCTTAGGACATGATCCCTTTTACATTGGATCATGGCAACTGAGATCCACTTGGCTGCTCTCGCTGTTATTCCTGTTCGTGCACAGCCAGTGGAGAACAATCTCAGTGGAAGTCCCTCCACTTTAATAGTTCATCACCATCCAAGTTTGGCGAGCTTCAGTGGAGACCATCAGTGAGTTCCGTACAAGAGGTGAAATCATGACAGCTTCTTGAATGTGTTTTCGGGGCCTTTAAAATAGTTTTGGATAGCCTGGGCCTGATCCAGCATTTCTTCCACAGCTAGAACTGCCATTAAAGTCAATCTCTCTAGGTATTTGCATAGCCCTCAGCATCGTAATATCGAAGTGCTCCACAACCATTATGGATTTTATGCTCCCAACACCCCTGGCAAGGTAGAGAAATAGTAAGCCAATTTTTTCTCAGAATAAATGAGAACATATGCACAGGGCAGATTAAGTGAATTGCCCAAGTCACAAAGGAAGTCTGTGGCTAGGGTGGGAATTAAATCAAGGTCTCCAGAGTCCTAATCTAACATCCCATCCACTAGACCATGATTCTACCCTTGTTGGGAGAGCTGGCTACAGAAGAAATGTGGGATCAGGCTCTTCATGGACCGGACTTACCTAAAATTGAGAGAGCAATTGACTTGAAAAGCACCTAGCTAAATAAATCAAGAGTTTGTCAAATTCAAAAGGGATTTGAATACAACAAGAAGGTATTTGAATATGCTGGAATTTTAAAACAGCATTAAAGGAAAGACATTCCTAAAAATAATTGGGAGTTAGTTGAATAAATAAAGTTGTCCTGAGCAATTGCAAGAGATACAGCAACAAATATTTTACAGGTTCTTATTCCTTCCATTGCTGATGACAATTTTTATGCAGCACCTTAACCAAGTGCCTCTCTGTTTAATTTAGATTTATCTCCTTGCCACAAAATGTGCTCTGACAATTCTAATAATTGTTATTCACCAAATGTATCATGTGTTTGCTGGGTTAAAATGTTTCTGTGCTTGCAGACTCTTACGCCTGTAAGGTTCCACTCTGGCCTGGGTCTTTGCCAGTACAGTGCAGCTTGCAAAAGAGAGGCCTAAGAAAACAGAACTCAAATTCAATCACATCTGTAAAGGGTTTTTAACTCATTGTATAAAAGCTGAACAAGCTTCTTATTTTTAGGAAACAGCAAGCAATGGACTGTGTTTCGTGGATGGCCCTGGTATAGATGGAATGCACAGATATATTCCCTTCCAGTTTGCAAAATAAGCTTTTTTCTAATAAATCAGCTTCAGGAAGCTAATTTCCTCTAGTCTCAGTTTTTTCAAAAACGGAAGCAGCCATTATGTACAAGTTCCTTAAGGGCCATTACACTTCTCTGGAGTGTGCAATCCAAACAGTGTGGAGGATGGATCCAAATGATGTATTCATCTTCTTGAAATCGCTCTGTGGAACATGCATATGTTCAGATGTGCTCCATCTGAGAAAGCTCTAATGGATTGAATCCCTACATATCCTTAGCTGGGGTCACTGGGCTGGATCCTTAGCTGGAGTAAATCAGTGTGGCTCCATGATTTCACTGGAATTAACAGAGCAAGGCCAATTTACATCAGCTGAGAATCTGGCCCACCAATACCCCACAATATCCTATGGTCATTTTTGGTTTAGTTTAAAAACAAATATTTATGGAAAAGTACAATTAAATAATTGAAAAGGACCCATTGAGCTTGTCAGACTTTCCTGGGAATAAGAAATTAAGATAACTAATAGTAAATTTTCCAGAAGCTTCAAACACCTGTCTTATATCTTGCTTCAGATGATGAGGATATCAACTTTAAGCAGTCAAATCCATTTGAAACTATAGGAGAAGTATGCATAAGATTCTAGGAAATGTTCTGTACATACATTAATGCAACTCTATCAAGTTTGCAATAAATAGGTTTTTTTCCCTTATACACAGTTTAATCTATACACAAATCTGAGATTTCTTTTTCCTCACTCCAAGGCCTTTCTCTGTGAAAAAGGTTTGTATCTCACTTAATTCAATTTACAGAATTACTGTTGCTAGTTTTTTAAAAATTTAAATTTGGTCTTTACAAATTTTAAACACACAAGTGAAACAAAGCTCTGTGGTTGGTTTCTCAGCTTAAATCATAATCGTTTTTGGGTTTTTGGGGTGCCAAATAGCCCACAGCCCTGTACTGCTTCTCCTCCACACCCTGCTCCTTTCTCCTCACTTGGCAAGAATAGGACACAGATGCCAAGCTGTGCAACATACTTTATCTGCTGCATCTGGTTCTTTAGCAGATTCTAGAGGCAGTTGTATTGGCAGCTTCCGAGATGCCTTTGGGTCCATCACATGGTTAAGCTACAGACTGAACTGGCCAATTCTCTTTCACATCATGTCCCTTTGGCTTGGCTTGGCTTGGCTTGTGTTGTGGAGGGTATGTACACTTTCATCCATTTATCAACAATCTCTTGTGGAAATCTGTACAATCAGTATGGAAGCTATAGTGTGGTTAGAAAAAAAGGGGGGAGAAGGGAAGGAAGATTTGCACAATTACTCCTTATATTTGCAAAAAACTCCCATCTCACTGACCTTCAAGCAAGCCATACATTCTATACAGTATGTACACTATAAATTATCACCATAGCCTCGGTTCTTTCTGTTTTCAAAGTGAAATCCCCAGCTCATTTTGCATAGATCGTATTAAGGAAAGTGCAATTCATTCTCTTTCTTGAGTCTGAAAAGCTTAAGCATATATCGAGCTCGTTGCAATGAACTGTGGTTTCCAGCAGAGGACATCCGCAGCTCATACAACGTAAATCTAGTTATATCAGAGGCAAGCTCTTGCGCTGTGAAGCTGATAAATGAAAATTATTAAACATTCAGAGCCAAGGATCTGACCCCAGCCTTTTAAAAGTCTTGTTCAGTAAAGACAAAACATTCTATGAACAGATGACCATATTCCTCCTGAACAGGCCACAAGAGAGGCTGTAATTAATCCAAGTCTCATAATAGTGTGTTAACACTGTGAGACCAAGGAGACCATTTTGTACACGTGCAATCATATATAATCCACATAGCCCTGATGCAGCGAAAGTGTACGAACAATAAAAGGCAGTAAAAGAAAGCTAAAGTTCCATTACTCAGACCTTGCTTGAGTTCAGCCAAGGAAAAGCTGTGAATCTGTAAGTCTTGATAAAGGACTGCTGAGTTCAGCTCCTTGTACCAACCAACATCTCCGCCATAGACTCCATTTAATATCAATCTATGAATGGGTGGGGCAACGACAGAGAAATGAAGTGAGCTGTAGCTCACGAAAGCTTATGCTCAAATAAATTTGTTAGGCTCTAAGGTGCCACAAGTCCTCCTGTTCTTTCAGTGCATTATGAGGGACATCAAGATCTTCAGCATTCAAAGTGCCAGGCCCCAGCTCACACATGTCACCTTCCATTATCTAGGGGAAGAGGAAGAAGTAAAGGAAATTTCTGAGATTTCTGAGATGGAGAATGAGGAATTTTTAAAGCCAGAGTGAAAGATATTGGAGGCTATCAAAGGAAATTTCCCAAGAGATTCCTCTCAAAGTTTACTGTGCTAAGAGAGAGATTAAAAATCAGATGGGAGACACTGGTTTCCTATTGTTTGTAAAAGCAGATTTCTGGAGACCAGATGCACACAGGGGAGAGTGAGAGAATGCAAGGTTTGGGCAAGTCTTTTAACCAGGACTGACTGAGATAACCTGGCAGATCTGCTGCAATTGCAGGGGGCACCCAGGACAGATGAGAGGGGGAATAGCAGTGGGTGAGATTGCATTATTTACCTTAAATACATTTACGCAGGCTCCTTCCTCCCCACAACTGGAAGCTAGATACTCCACAAGCATGCCCAGATTTGCTTGCACTGCCTTCATCCAGGGAACTCAAGATTTCATCAATGATCAAAAATCTATCTGTGTTATGAGCTCTCCCTGCCCCCCAATAAATGCACATTTGAAAAAATACTATATTTATCCCCAGTATACTTTTTTTGCCCTTCAAACTTGTGTATAACACAGTATAGAGCAGACACTTTGTTTAATTTCAAGTCATGAAAAAGCAAACAAATGTGTGTAAACAGTTCAATACCTTCTTACATAGCTCATCTAGGATATTGGTTTGATTCCATTAGTTAACTAGTTTTTGTCATTTAATTGGGAAGAGGAATGTGAACTGATGGTCCCACTCAAAGTGCTGTAGCTCAGTGCTATTAGAGAGGGCCTCACTAAATTAGAAGTGTCATCTGTTTTGATTACAGATTTTATTTGCGCAGAACTGGAGTGTTGGACAAATACACTTATGAAGCAAATGCTCTCACAAAGGACCATGACAGATCATTTTTTCACAACTGGAAAGTTGGAGGCAAGCTGCAGCCCTACCTAATAAAGCTTGGATTCGTTACATAGGCCTGATCCTGAAATCCTGGCACAGGCAAATGGCATCTTGACATCAATGAGTATTAGAATCGTTGTAAACTCAAGGGGATGAGACAAGGCCACCTTGCAGGTAATGGAAAGATTAGGAGTCAGGGGTGTAAACATCTGTGAATACCTTGTTTCAGATCCATTTGAATGAGCCAACTCTTGAATCCTCTCTCAGATTGGCTCCTGTTCTCAGTTCCTCCATTCCTGAAGTTGGGGAGGGAGCTGGGGGGGAGGGGAGAAACGGGGGGACGGCAACACACAAAGGTAGCTTTAAAGCACCTTTGTGATCCCTGTATTCTGGGGCAGACAAGGGCCTGCCCAGCTCCTGGGGTAAATTAGAGTAGCCTCCAAGCTGTTCTAGCTTCTGTTCTGGTTCCCATCAGGCCCAAGGAACCAGACAATAGCCACAGCACAGTGCAATCTAGTCACACCCGGACATATCCCTATACCAGGGGCGGAGGGGGGGTGGGATCGAGAGCAGATCTGGGATAGAATCCATACACCAGTGCTATACAAGCCAGGGATGTCCTCTGTGGAGGATGTATTACCCATTTCCGTCACTGTTAGGCTGCCAGCACAGCATAAAGGGTTTTTTGCGTAACAGTAAATCAGGCCCAATTTGTTCATTTGGAATTTTTGCCTTCTGAACAGAAAAGACTCATTAAATATTTAATATTTCAATTAAAGAGTCACTTTGAAAAAAAGTTAAATATTCATTCTTCTGCAGTGCTGTGAGCTCAGAGCAGCAGCACTGGTCCAGGGCATGAGAACCAGAACCTGGGACTGGAAACCCAAGGGAAACTGTTCAGCCTACGTTCACTGTCTGAGCTGACTGACGTACAAAAAATAAACAGTCAAGTAGATTTTTAAATCCTTACATTTTTAATAGTCTCAGGTGTCTCATGAATTTTGTGCTCACAGAGTCCCTTAAGAACTTGGAATGGATTCCTTGGCATTCTCACTTTATACAAGGAATACTCAGAGAACATAAGAATGGCCATACTGGAACAGACGAAAAGCCCATCTAGCCCAATATCCTGTCTTCTGACAGGGCCTGGTGCCAGAGGCTTCGGAGGGAATTAACAGAACAGGGCAATTATCAAGTGATCCATCCGCTGTTGTCCAGTCCCAGCTTCTGGCAGTCAGAGATTTAGGGATGGGGTTGCGTCCCTGACCATCTTGGTTAATAGTCATGGACATATAACCCCCTTGAACTTACCTAAGAAGAAAGATATAAACGCCACACACCTGAATCAATGGATGGAGGTACTTGATGGGGCCAGCGGTGAAAAGGGGGTAGGTCTGTTGTACCAATAAAATAAAAACCAGCAGGATCTTATTAAAGGGGAAAAGGCAAAATACCACATTTATTGTGAATACAGAAAGAATCATAGTAAGCAGTTAGTTATAGCTATAACATTCCATTCAATCTCATATTTATTCTCACATTCATTCAAACAAACACACACACACACACATACACACAGGTTCTGCAAGGTTGTTATCATAGTTACCAGCCTTAGAGTTGCTCATGCCAAGCCACTGGCCAGGTGGCCTGGACATGAGGAGGGAGCAGGGCCTTGTCAGATGCTCATCTGATGCTCCTGGAAGTTGGTTTGCAGAATCAGACCCCAAAGTTCTCACTTTTTAGAGTCTATTTTTATAGGAATTTCTTCCTATGCCAGTCTATGGGAATTGCTTCATCATGCTGTTGCTGAATCAATCAGCAGATAGCACATTCCTGACGGCTCCAAGATGTTATCTTTTTCTTTGGTTCTCCCATTCTTGAGGCTGTTGGGTGGATTCCAGTCTGCCCTCCGGGGGGGGGGGGTCCTCTGGTTATTTCCACTTGACGCCTTCTTCAGCCGATGGACACTGGATTCTTAGGCTGGCACCTCCCTGATCATTCAGTTATTATCCACACCAAGCATCCATCCACATACATCCTCTATCTCTATTTTAATCACAATTGTTAATACAACAAAAGGGCGGGGAGTCTCTGGGTGCTGTTTCTGTTGTTACAGAGTATTGCTTTGAGTCTCTCTCTGTGTGAATTGCTTTGAGAACAGACTCAGTCTTAGAATGTACTAACACAATTAGCAGCTTGCAAGTTTCACACATAGAGGGAGAGAAACAGTACCAAAAACCAAGAGACCTCTTAATTAGTAATACCCTGGAATTTAAACTCTGGGGAATCAAACTCATTTGTGATTTTAATACAGAACTTCTTTAATATGATCCAACAGGTCCAGTAGCAAGGGAGGGAGACAGTCGCCAAGGGACAGTAGGTAGCTCCTCCCCCCGGGAGTCTCCAGCACCCACTGGCCAGCTGGGGCAGAGGGGTGCTGATTGGCCAGCATTTCCCAGCTCCCAGGATTTAGCCCCGTGCAGGGGCCATGGGGAGCCTCTTTCAGTTCCATTCCAGCAGCCCACTCTATCCACCCAAACTAGAAATGGGGATACAGCCTAACAGATGCTGTGGGTCTAGCAATCACCTGTTTAAGGGGTCAGAAAGGAATTTTTTTCTCCCATGGGCTAATTGGCAGAGGACCAGGGAGTTTCTTGGCTTCCTTGCAGCACCTTCATACCACCAGGAGTTGAGGTGGAGCTTGCTTTAGTACCTGACTGAGGTGGAGTTGTTTATTCATTGTAATTTACGGCTGGTTTCCAGTGAGATTAAGAGAATAAAATTAATGGTTCCCAGAGGCAAAATTCCTGGGATTTTTAAATCTGTGAATTAATCACAAACAATTGAATATGTTATTGATGGCGGAGCCAAACCTGAGTAGCACTACGACTCTGTGTACCAGGTTGAAATGCCTCTCACTGAAATTTGGCATGGCAGCCCATCCAGCATTTTGGGAGCTCTCTCAAATGGGGGGCCCAGGGAAAACTGCCCCCTTCCCCCGGGACCCTGGTTATGGACCAATATACCACTGTGTTAAGTGCTGTACAAATACAGAACAAAAAGACAGTCCCCTGCCCCAAAAGCTTACAAGCTGTATATCTGTTCCTATTGCCCACACTGCTCCATTCCAAGCCCCAATGCCTTTGTCAAACCCTATTCCTGAGTACAAAACATACCTCTTTCCATTGAGGGAAGAAAACTAAAACTATGCATCTTAGCTGACCAGTCGCATCTAAGCAAACACAGTTTAAATTACATCTATCAAACAGTGAATATTTGCAATTGCTCCTGATCAATCCATAGATTTAAAAGAAAAAAAAAACTTGACAAACACTGGCAAAATTAATTGAAATAATGAGCAAATTTGAGGAAATTACAATTTGCTTGCAGCTATTCAACAATTCATGCCTCCTAGCCTGTTTGCCAGAAGCTGGGAATGAGCAGCAGGGGATTGATCACTTGATGATGACCTGTTCTGTTCGTTCCTTCTGGGGCCCCTGGCACTGGCCACTGTCGGAAGACGGGACTTTTGGTCTGATGCAGTAGGGCCATTCTTATGTTCTACCACTGTACTCTGCCCACTATTCCACACAGTTGTCCTTGCATTAAATGTACATAATATTATATCTGACAATTTACAAGGTCCAATCCCTGAAAATAATCGTGCTTTGGGATGACACAAAATGCACAGTGATAACACGTGGTCATTGCCCCTTTCACTGTCACCTTCTGCTGCAGTAAAACATTTCAGCATTCTTCAGAATGTGCTGTTGGCATGTTGGTATTGCCAAAGGACATGGCTTGGATGGGGTCAAAGTGTGTATCAGTTGGTACCCTTTGTATCAGGTAGATTGATAGTTCTCTAGTATTTAAAGTGTTGAATCAACAGACTCCTAGGCATTAGAAGACACAGTGCTGACAACTATGTAATTTAAGTAAATGAACTGACATTATTCAAGTAGCAGCCCCTTCACTAGTTCCATCTTTTCCAGGACACGCAGGCTACGTCTACACTGAAGGGCTGCAGCTGCACCACGGTTGTGCTTCGGTTAGTCACTGCAGCAGCAGGAGGGGTTCTCCGAGTTAGTCCACCTCCCTGAGAGGCTGTAGCGAAGTCGACAGAAGAATTCTTCCATTGACCCCCGGGGCTTAGGCTAGCATAGCTCAGAGAGACATGGCTATGCCAATGTAAGCTTTCAGTGTAGAGCAGCCCTTAATTTTAACAGCACTGAAACACTGATGCTCAGGAATGAATGAAGAGGGTTTCATTTGTTTTATTTATTTATTTATCATTGTTCTGAGATGGATGAAACCTTGTTATGGGTTGAGCTCAAACCTCATTCAAACTGATCTGTGAATCATTTAAGACAGGGTACGGTTAAGGGGCCATACCCAAAAGAACACCTCAGAGAGTCTGCCCAGAAACGAACATTTTGTGGACAGAAGGCTCCACTGGGGATTGTGACTTGGTGTGGGGGAGGGCTGTGCAAGAGGGAAGAGAAATCATACAGAAACTGAGGACAGGCCAGGATACAGAGAGAGGAAGAGGCAAAAAGCAAGCAGCCTCTGAGCACAGTGTGACAAATTTCAGAGTAGCAGCCGTGTTAGTCTGTATCCGCAAAAAGAAAAGGAGGACTTGTGGCACCTTAGAGACTAACAAATTTATTAGAGCATAAACTTTCATGAGCTACAGCTCACTTCATCGGATGCATACAATGGAAAATATAGTGGGGAGATTCTATATACACAGAGAACATGAAACAATGGGTGTTATCATACACACTGTAACAAGAATGATCAGGAAAGGTGAGCTATTACCAGCAGGAGAGCAGGAGGGTGCGGGAACCTTTTGTCGTGATAATCAAGGTGGACCATTTCCAGCAGTTTACAAGGACAGAGCACAGTGTGACTCTGGAAAAAGTTAGAGAGAGAAATTTTGGGTCTGTTGGAGCTGTAAGCTAAAAACTACTGTTTTTAGTTTTGATTCCTCCTGCGTTTGGAGAAGCAGGACTCTGCATGTTTCTTATAAATAAACAAGATTGCGTCAAAGAAAATGCCATACTCCATCAATTTCTGCTTCCTACTGGCACATCCCCAGGGCCTTGAAATTTGAGTAGCTGCTCACGTTGAAAAGAGGCAATATTTGTACTGCTTTGCATAGCTTCAGAGACACATGAGAGGCACCGGCTTCATTTAGAATTAGTCGTAACATGCAGATTTCTCCGTCTCCCTTTCCCTCCACTCAGCTTAGACTACAATGGGGGGGAGGGGAAGGAATTGCAATTTTTTCAAAGTGCAAGTACTTCTGGGTAATTTGCCATCAAAAATATACAAACTTGATACAAGTTTATTTCTTTAATAAGGATTCTTCTAAATGATCAGATTCCAAAGTTTATAATACACATATATAGTAAAATAATAAATGTCAAGATTAAAAAAGGGAAGCAAAATGGTCCAGTCTTCTATTTTATGTCCAAATTTATGATGGGGATTCATTTTTGTACTTTTTCCCTTTTAACTTACTCTGTGATTATAGTGCATTGTTCAATTAAAAAATGATTGCTTACCCTCTCCCCATGTGATCTCAATATTCCGATTGTGTATCCCTTGAAATGCATCAATGATGCATAATATCAACAAGGACTCCAGCTTCCATTTATCTTCCAATATTTCATAATCCACTGCAGAATATTCTCAGCTGCAATTTTTGCTTTCAAGTTTGGCCACCATGTGTGTAGCATTAATTTCTCTGTTCGCATGTAATTCATTCAGGGACTTACACCAGCTGAGAACCACATATGGAGGCCCAGATTTACGGAGCTTTTATTTTGTGCCATGGAAGCCGCAAGAAACAATTTTCTATTTGAATGTTGATTGTTTACAGTGGTCTTATCATTCACTAGAGACAGTGCATTATAAAATCGTATTCTGCAACAATACTATCCAAAAATCTAAGATTTAACAAACCAGCTTTATTTTATTTTTAAGGCATTTTTTTAAAAATTCCCCACTCTCTTTTAATGTTTGTTATTAGATAATATCTACCTCTTTTTTTTTTTACTGGTCCAGTTTCAGACAGTTTCTGTCCCTGTGTGTGCCACCATAGCAACTCTCAGGGCTACATTCAGAAATGAATTTGTGAGAATGTGGATCTATGCAGGTGTCACTTATTAACAGAGGGACCTGGAAGAAGGTATAAATCACACTAGCTTAGATTCACCCTAAGATTCACCTCTGAACTTAGCCTTCTCCCTCTGTCTTCCCTCTCTTTTCCTTTGGCTGTGGCTGACTCCAATGACAAATTCCTTCTCCTCAGAATAGAAATATTGATTCCCCCACCCCCACCCCAACATCCACCCTTTCTAATATTCATATTACTGCATTTGGAATTCAATATAAAAACAAACAAAACCCAGACAATACTAGGCAATTTGGTAAATGTATGGATCTTAACCAATTTCAGCCTATAGATCGAGCTATTTGTAAGAACAGTACTCATTCAATTATGCACAATGTGCAATTTGCTATTCAAACTGTAGGATTACTCATTAGATCACATAATATTCAAACTGGGCAGTTTCTGCTGGAAAATGCTGATTCACTGAAAGTAAAACATTTCGCGGGAACATGTCAGTTTTGATTAAGCTTTGAAAGGAAACCTGCCTCCTCACCCACCTGCCCCCTCAGCAGCCCGGTGAGTTTATTTCATTTCAGTAACACTGAAACATGTCCCACTGCAAGAACATTGTGTTGTTTCCAAAAGGAAATATTGTGAAATTGCACTTCTGCAAACTGGACCCAACAATCTTTTTCCCGTATGAATGTGAAAAAACTTTGATCACTAGAATGCTTCCACTCAACTCTACCAAAGTCCAAGGTGAAACTAGCTGGGGGATCTAGTGAGGCAGAATGCAATAGCCCAAACTGGAATATAGCTACATCACTGGGGTTAACATTTCCATTTTTGTGAAGACATGCAGGAGATTTTGCATGACCACCAAAGGTCAGGAACTTGCCTGAGGTCTCATCTAAAAGATGGCACCTCCAGTAATACAGATTCCCATAACACCATGTCAGCATTCATTCAGCGTTCACTCTGATAAGAGTGCCACCTATGGAATCACTAAATGGTGTGATCTTAACATTGTGGCTAATAGTTTATCAAGATTCAGAAAGGGACTGGACATTTATATGGATAACAAGAATATCTGGGATTATAATAGTTAACACTAACAACAATTTTAGAATGAATGCTCAGGATTTAAGCCAATCTGACTGTTTTAGAGAACAGGATGAGACCTAAAGTGGGGGACAGTTTATCCAACATATGCCAAATGCAGCATCTGGTGCTGGCCACTGTCAGAAACAAGATACCGAACTAAATGGATCAGAGTCTGAACCAATATGGCAGTTTCTGTGTTCTCATTTCTAATTTCAAATGTCTCTTCTTATTGTTGCTGAAAACAAGTGTGCAGCTCACTCTAATTCCTTTCAGGCAAACAAATCAACATTAGTTATGGCTCATCTCTGTGTTCTTGGAAGTATTAGCTTTAAATCAATAAATATCAGCAACAGTCAACTTCTTCTTCCGCCCAAAAATAGTTCTATAAACTCCCTTGCCATAACAAACTATAAAGGACAGGCCATCACACACTTATAAACATTGCAACATACAGTAATCCAAGTTACCAAATAAACTACAAGTACTAGATACCATAGGGCATCTGGCTTTATTGAATTTGCTTTATAACAGGTAATAATAACATGACAGCACAGCTGACATGTGGAAGAGCATGTCGGGCCAACTATTCAACTTAGCCACAAGCCAGCCTCCAGGATTGTATCCACAAAAGTGAGCATATGCTCATTTTGCAGCCACGTGCCCAGAGTGAGTGTGCAAACACGGGGTTCTGAATGCAAAACAGGTGCACACCAAACTGAAGACTGGAAAAAGGCTAATGTAGTGCCCATCTTTAAAAAAGAGAAGAAGGAGGATCCTGGGAACTACAGGCCAGTCAGCCTCACCTCAGTCCCTGGAAAAATCATGGAGCAGTTCCTCAAGGAATCAATTCTGAAGCATTTAGAGGAGAGGAAAGTGATCAGGAACAGTCAGCATGGATTCACCAAGGGCAAGTCATGCCTGACTAATCTAATTGCCTTCTATGATGAGATAACTGGCTCTGTGGATGAAGGGAAAGCAGTGGACATGTTGTTCCTTGACTTTAGCAAAGCTTTTGACACGGTCTCCCACAATATTCTTGCCAGCAAGTTAAAGAAATATGGGCTGGATGAATGGACTATAAGGTGGATAGAAAGCTGGCTAGATTGTCGGGCTCAACAGGTAGTGATCAATGGCTCCATGTCTAGTTGGCAGCCGGTATCAAGTGGAGTACCCCGGGGGTCGGTCCTGGGGACAGTTTTGTTCAATATCTTCATAAATGATCTGGAGGATGGTGTTGATTGCACGCTCAGCAAGTTTGCAGATGACACTAAACTGGGAGGAGTGGTAGATACGCTGGAGGGTAGGGATAGGATACAGAGGAACCTAGACAAATTGGAGGATTGGGCCAAAAGAAATCTGATGAGGTTCAACAAGGACAAGTGCAGAGTCCTGCACTTAGGACGGAAGAATCCAATGCACTGCTACAAACTAGGGACCAAATGGCTAGGCAGCAGTTCTGCAGAAAAGGGGACCTAGGGGTTACAGTGGACGAGAAGTTGGATATGAGTCAACAGTGTGCCCTTGTTGCCAAGAAGGCCAATGGCATTTTGGGATGTATAAGTAGGGGCATTGCCAGCAGATTGAGGGATGTGATTGTTCCCCTCTATTCGACATTGGTGAGGCTCATCTGGAGTACTGTGTCCAGTTTTGGGCCCCATACTACAAGAAGGATGTGGAAAAATTGGAAAGAGTCCAGCGGAGGGCAACAAAAATTATTAGGGGACTGGAACACATGACTTATGAGGAGAGGCTGAGGGAACTGCGGATGTTTAGTCTTCAGAAGAGAAGATGAGGGGGGATTTGATAGCTGCTTTCAACTACCTGAAAGGGAGTTCCAAAGAGGATGGCTCTAGACTGTTCTCAGTGGTAGCAGATGACAGAACAAGGAGTAATGGTCTCAAGTTGCAGTGGGGGAGATTTAGGTTGGATATTAGGAAAAACTTTTTCACTGGGAGGGTGGTGAAACACTGGAATGCGTTACCTAGGGAGGTGGTGGAATCTCCTTCCTTAGAAGTTTTTAAGGTGAGGCTTGACAAAGCCCTGGCTGGGATGATTTAGTCAGGGATCGGTCCTGCTTTGAGCAGGGGGTTGGACTAGATGACCTCCTGAGGTCCCTTCCAACCCTGATATTCTATGATTCTATGATTGTGCGCCTGTTCTTCGCAATTCCTCCCAAAAATGTTGACATTAACTTTAAAAGGGCAGGGTACAAATTAAAATTGGGAGACCATCAACTGCATCTCTGGAGCAAATCTCACCTACGTACCCCATTTATTTAAACAAGCTATTTGAGGGAGGAAGCTTTTTTTTGTCATGTCTTTGTACAGTGCCTAGAAAAACATAGGGCTCCTAGGCCCTATTGCAATACAAATTATAATGAACATATGCAGTGAAGTTATTAACTACTGTGCCTGTGTTCATTGTTTTCCTGCTTAATGTGAATTGCCATAAATGGGAAAAATATGCCCTTGACATAAAGAAGTGGAAGCAAACTGTGAGAGCAGCCAAGGACCTCTATGGTCTATAGAGCCACGGAGTAAGTAAAAAAACCAATTACTGCCCTAAACTAATTTGCGTAATGATTTTGGGCCAAGTGGGGAAAAGAGCCTGACAACAATTTAACATGTTAATTGTAAAGATGGACCAAAAATTCTGAGATCTGAACATCTGCAATATCTGGGATTGTCATAAATATAAAGGGAAGGGTAAACCCCTTTGAAATCCCTCCTGGCCAGGGGAAAGCTCCTCTCACCTGTAAAGGGTTAAGAAGCTAAAGGTAACCTCGCTGGCACCTGACCAAAATGACCAATGAGGAGACAAGATACTTTCAAAAGCTGGGAGGAGGGAGAGAAACAAAGGGTCTGTGTCTGTCTGTAGTCGTCTTGGCCGGGGACAGAACAGGAATGGAGTCTTAGAACTTGTAGTAAGTAATCTAGCTAGGTATGTGTTAGATTATGATTTCTTTAAATGGCTGAGAAAAGAATTGTGCTGAATAGAATAACTATTTCTGTCTGTGTATCTTTTTTGTAACTTAAGGTTTTGCCTAGAGGGGTTCTCTATGTTTTTGAATCTAATTACCCTGTAAGATATCTACCATCCTGATTTTACAGGGGGGATTTCTTTATTTCTATTTACTTCTATTTTTTATTAAAAGTCTTCTTGTAAAACACTGAATGCTTTTTCATTGTTCTCAGATCCAAGGGTTTGGGTCTGTGGTCACCTATGCAAATTGGTGAGGCTTTTTATCCAACATTTCCCAGGAAAGGGGGAGTGCAAGTGTTGGGAGGATTGTTCATTGTTCTTAAGATCCAAGGGTCTGGGTCTGTAGTCACCTAGGCAAATTGGTGAGGCTTTTTACCAAACCTTGTCCAGGAAGTGGGGTGCAAGGTTTTGGGAAGTATTTTGGGGGGAAGGACGCGTCCAAACAGCTCTTCCCCAGTAACCAGTATTAGTTTGGTGGTGGTAGCGGCCAGTCCAAGGATAACGGGGGTAATATTTTGTACCTTGGGGAAGTTTTGACCTAAGCTGGTAAAGATAAGCTTAGGAGGTTTTTCATGCAGGTCCCCACATCTGTACCCTAGAGTTCAGAGTGGGGGAGGAACCTTGACAGGGATAATATGGGTCCGCCTACAAATTTCACAGGTGACACCTATTCTGTAATGGACCAGACAAATATTCAAGATTCAAGCACTTCGAACTTTGTGAAAGCCTGGATCAGAACTTTACAGCTCAGGCCCATCTCTAGTTAGTGGAAAGGTTTATGGCAGAATTTGAACCACATAGTGGATCTCAGCTTTGGTATTCTGCTCTTCCTACTTGCAGAGAACTCTTATGGTCTCCAATAAGGGATCGCTCCCAGGAAGAACAGGATATTAGCAGAGATCATCTGAGGGGATCAGAGGGTATTTTTTTAACCTTTGGAGAGTAAGATCAAAGTTACCGTTATGTTCCCAAATTGCAGGGCTGGGATTTCATCATTAACTGGATTGATGATAACATAGAAAGGCATCTCTGTGGACTTATGAAGACCATCATAAACAGAGATCATGAAATGATCAGCAGTGGGTTCTGAGCATTCATGCTTGGACAGAACATAGTTGATATAACCAGCCCAGAGACTTTGAAGACTGAATGAACCTTGGTAGAAAGTAGATGAGATTAAAAATAAAGTAGGGGAAGTTTAAACTCAGACTTTGTAGGTCAGACTCATCTCTAAATATTATTGATAAGACCAAATAAACACCAGTGAGGTCTAGTAGACTGTGGATTCATTCCTCAAGGGAATAGTGGAAATCCTTTTGCTTGAATCACTGAAAATTATGCTAGACAAAGCACTCATGAATACACTGTGAAGAACTGCATGCTGAATGATGGACAAGATAACAATAAGTTTCTATGATTTGACGCTGTTTAAATAGATAATGATTAGCTAACTAGAAGCCACTTGCTGCACTGTATTTCCTCAAGATGTTCTCTCTCTCTCCTACCAATACCCACCATTATATAACCAGTTGTGAAGCATTACCCAATAATCTTTTACCACATTAAACTCCAATAAGTCCCTTTGTTATTAGGAATACATCACAAAAAGTCTGTAACTCACTTATATTGTTCCCAGCATTGCTTTTTTCATAGCCTGGTGAGGGAAGTGTGTCTTCTAGGTAACCATACTGAGGATTTGTCTCCAAGAAGAAGGTTAGTTCCTCAGGGATGGTGTCCTTATCTGAGGCATTCAGATAGTCCAAACTGATACATGCTGAAGACCCCTCATCCACTGTGAACATGCATCCTGACAAAAGCCAAGTCAGCATTATTCTAACTATTTGGAACAAATCGCTTAGTTGCATCAGTTATCGACATCTGGTTAATTGATTAAACCAAAAGATTACCAAGTACCAACAACTGCCCGAGCAGTCAATTAATACATGGACTGTCAATAGGAGTAGCTGTTTGTAAGGGGGTGGTGATATTTATTACTATCGGGTTAGAGTGAGAGTTTGTTAGCAAAGGGCAGTGCATAGCTGCTCTGCCCCAGGAGCAGACCAGGGAGAGAATTGGGACTTTCAGAGGCTCAAATCCCTACCTGGTTCCTCCCTTGCTCCAAAGAGGAACAGTCTGGTATCAGGTCTATACCAATAGTGGGTTACTTCCCCCTCTGAAATGAGATGGCCGGTGCATTAGGGAGCTGGAATTCAGGCTCCATCTACTCCTGGCCAACTTGTAGGAGGGGAGGTAGCTCCCCCATGGAGTGAGGGCTGTAGCAAGCCCTCTAGAAAAAAAGAAAGTAAGGGAAATGGTAGCCAGGAAGTCTTAATAAATTAACTGAAGAGTCATTTTAGATCAGGTCTACGAGGTCTATTTAGGTTTATTATTTTGTTTGCTTTTAAAACTATACTTTTCCTTTCCTATGTACTATAAGGATTTATTTAAATAAACATACATATTAAAAAATATTCTCAAAAACTACACATGCATATATGATTTCTGAAAATAATTCTTTAATATATATACACCAATTAATAACAGAAGCACATAGGGACAAAATCAGAAAGGCTAAGACACAAAATGAGTTATACCTAGCAAGGAACATAAACAGCAATAAGAAGAGGTTCTTTAAATACATTAGGAGCAAGAGAAAGACAAAGGAAAGTGTAGGTTCTCTATTTAGTAGGAAGGAGAGCTAATGACTGATGACATCAGGAAAACTGAGGTGTTTAATGCCTATTTTTCTTCAGTCTTCACTAAAAAGCTTAATGGCAACCGGATACTCAACACAAACAATATTAACAACAAGGAGGGAAAATCTCAAGGCAAAATAGGGAAAGAACACGTTAAATAAGTGTGACAGGTTGGATCACAGAAACCCCCTTGGGGCTGCCAACTGATATGCCAAGACTACTTCTGCCCCTGCTTTCCCTGCCCTCCCAGCTGGGACTTCAGAGCCCTCCCTGGTCTGAGACAGACCCACTAGCCTGCTGCAAACCCAGACCCAGGTCTGAACCACATCCCCTAATGTTGTAGGCTTAAACTACAAAAGTTTTTTTTTCTCCTGCTGATAATAGCTCATCTTAATTAATTAGCCTCTTACTCCACCTTTTTGTATTCTCTGTATGTATATATGTATCTTCTTAATATATGTTCCATTCTGTGCATCTGATGAAGTGGGCTGTAGCCCACGAAAGCTTATGCTCAAATAAATTTGTTAGTCTCTAAGGTGCCACAAGTACTCTTGTTCTTTTAGCTTAAGAAGTGTTCCTGTCTTTAACACTCAGATGCCCAATTCGCAAATGGGGTCCAAACCCCAAATAAATCCATTTTATCCTGTATAAAGCTTATACAGGGTAAACTCATAAATTTTTCACCCTCTATAACACAGCTGTTTCTCCCCCCGCCACCCAGTATTAATACATACTCTGGGTTAATTAATAAGTAAAAAGTGATTTTATTAAATACAGAAAGTAGGATTTAAGTGGTTCCAAGTAGTAACAGACAGAACAAAGTGAATTACCAAACAAAATAAAATAGAACACGCAAGTCTATGTCTAACAAAACTGAATACAGATAAAACCTCACCCTCAAAGGAATTCCAGTAAGCTTCTTTTTACAGACTAGTCTCCTTCTAGTCTGGGTCCAGCAATCACTCACACCCCCTGTAGTTACTGTTGTTTGTTCCAGTTTCTTTCAGGTAACCTTGGGGGTGGAGAGGCTATCTCTTGAGCAAGATAAAGACAAAACAGAGGAGTCTCCCAGGGGTTTAAATAGACTTTCTCTTGTGGGTGGAGTTTGAGTGAGATGGGTCCTGCCAGGGTCAGTCCTGGGTCCACTACTATTCAATACTGTCATTAATTACTTGGATATTGGAGTGGAGAGTGTGTTCATACAATATGCAGATGACACCAAGCTGGGAAGGGTTGCAAGCACTTTAGTAGACAGGATCAGATTTCAAAAAGACCTTGACAATTTAGAGAATTGTTCTGAAATCAACAAGATGAAATTCAATTAAAACAAGTGCAAAATGTAAGAAGGAAAAATCAAACACACAACTACAAAATGGGAATTACTGGCTAGGTGGTAGTACTGCTGAAGAGGATCTGGGGATTATTGTGGATCACAAATTGAGTATGAGTCAACAATATGATGCAGTTGTAAAATAGGCTAATATTCTGAGGTGCATTAATCAGAGTGTTGTATGTAAGATGAGGAGGTAATTGTCCTGCTGTACTCAGCATTGGTGAGACTTCAAGTGGAGCACTGTTTCCTATTCTGGGTGCCACACTTTAGGAAAGATGTGGACAAACTGGAGCGAGTCCAGAGGAGAGCAAAAAAAATGGTAAAAGTTTAGAAAACCTGACCTCTGAGGAAAGATTTTAAAAACTGGGCATGTTTAGTCTTGAGAAAAGAAAACTGAAGGGGGACCTGATAACAGTCTTCAAATATGTTTAGGGCTGTTATAAAGAGGACAGTGATCAATTGTTCTCCATGTCTACTGAAGGTAGAACAAGCCGTAATGTGCTCAGTCTGCAGCAAGGGAGATTTAGGTTTGATATTAGGAAAACCTTTTAACTATAAAGGTAGTTAAGCTCAGGACTAGGCTCCCAGGGGAGCTTGTGGAATCCCCATCACTGGAGATTGTTTAAGAACAGGTTAGACAAACACCTGTCAGAGACCATCTGATTTTCTTGATCCTGCCTCAGCACAGGGGGCTGGACTTGATGATTCTCAAGGTCCCTTCCAGCCTTACATTTCTATGATTCTACGATATATGGGCAAGACCTGACTTTTTATTAAGAAACATGGTTTATATTTATGACTGGACAAGCCAAGTGGAGCCTTCATGCCAGCTAATGCACTTCTTAGGTGTGTAGCGCCAAGTGCCTCACTAAATCCCCCCAGGATGCATTAATCAGCACTACTGCACTGGCTTGTATCTCTGCCCATATCTAGTTGATGCCAGAGGTTAAATTGTCTTCTGACAGTGCTGGCAGAGTTTAAAACCACAAACTTGTAGAAATATGCACAGTTCAGTGTGCCAGTTAGTGTCAATATTATTATGGGACTGAGGTCTGAACTGACTTCCCACTGGGCCCCTCTGAACCACCCTCTTCCAGCCGACCTATCTAGGCATTTGTAGCGTGCCTATCATTGTAGTATCTAGCCTGCCTCTAATTCCCTACTGCTAAGACCATGTCCTTTTGGAAGATCTTACGGGAGTGCTGATATCTCATCTCAAATCACATCACCACATACATGTCCACGATCAGAGTAGGACCACAGTGCACCTCTCACAAGAGAAGCAACAGAGCACAGGGAAAACTGAACAGAGCTGAAGCCCAGCACAGAAGCAGAGCTGCACATGATGACACAGCCAGGATGGGATTTAGGAAGTTAGCAAGGGGGCAGGATGGAACTGAAAGTACAGTGGTAGGTTGCAGGAAGGGAAAAGGGAGCACGGCAATGGATGCAAACTCGTGTTTTTGAAACTGAATGAGTAGCCAGAAGTCCCAATGAAGCCACAGAGGATTGAGAGTACTCAGCACTTCATAGAATCATAGAATATTAGGGTTGGAAGGGACCTCAGGAGGTCATCTAGTCCAACCCCCTGCTCAAAGCAGGACCAACACCAACTAAATCATCCCAGCCAGGGCTTTGTCAAGCCTCACCTTAAAAACGTCAAAGGAAGGAGATTCCTCCACCTCCCTAGGTAATGCATTCCAGTGTTTCACCACCCTCCTAGTGAAAAACTTTTTCTTAATATCCAACCTAAACCTCTCCCACTACAACTTGAGACCATTACTCCTTGTTCTGTCATCTGCTACCACTGAGAACAGTCTAGAGCCATCCTCTTTGGAACCCCCTTTCAGGTAGTTGAAAGCAGCTATCAAATCCCCCCTTATTCTTCTCTTCTGCAGGCTAAACAATCCCAGTTCCCTCAGCCTCTCCTCATAAGTCATGTGTTCCAGTCCCCTTATCACTTTTGTTGCCCTCCGCTGGATGCGTTCCAATTCTTCCACATCCTTCTTGTAGTGTGGGGCCCAAAACTGGACACACTACTCCAGATGAGGCCTCACCAATGTTGAATAGAGGGGAAAGATCACGTCCTTCGATCTGCTGGCAATGCCCCTACTTATACAGACCAAAATGCCATTAGCCTTCTTGGCAACGAGGGCACACTGTTGACTCATATCCAGCTTCTCGTCCACTGTAACTCCTAGGTCCTTTTCTGCAGAACTGCTGTCTAGCCATTCGGTCCCTAGTCTGTAGCGGTGCATGGGATTCTTCCATCCTAAGTGCAGGACTCTACACTTGTCCTTGTTGAACCTCATCAGATTTCTTTTGGCCCAATCCTCTAATTTGTCTAGGTCCCTCTGTATCCTATCCCTACCCTCCAGAATATCTACCACTCCTCCCACTTCTCAGGCCCTAAGGACTTGAGCCCTGTAGAATAGTTGAAGAAGGACTCAGCAAGAATTTTCAAAAGGGATGGTAAAGGGTGATGTGCGTCTGTGTATTTGGGGGAGGTTGGGAGAAACACCAATGTAGAGAAACAAACATCAAAGCAAATCTTCCCCATGGTGCTGGCATCAGCAGTGGCTATTCACAGATTTAACTGACTTCCTTTTCAATATGCCATCTTCATAGAGAAGTCCCTGCCCCTTCTCAAGAACTGAAAGCCAACAACTCATAAATACCATGGGCCTGATTCTCAACTGTTTGCATCCGAATAAAACTCCATTGATTTCAGCAAAGTTACACTGGCAGACAACTGAAGGAATGCAATGGAGAATCAGGAGACAGAAGCTTAGACAATCTTTTTCTATGGCTGAACTTTTCCCATGTTTGATGGTGGTCCAAAAGGTAAAAACTCCTTTTGGAAGTTTGATTATGATCATTTCAGGTATTTTTGAGCTCCACAAACATGAAAAATAATTTCCTCCCTTAAATGTGTGCTTGCATAACTCAAAATAAGCCAAAGCTAGAAACTTTTAAATTGGCTGGTTTTATAGCTGTCATTAACAGGGAAATGAAAACAAAAAACAAAAAACAAATAGTCATATGAAGAAAAGTTCAGTGGTCCAAATTTTGACCTCAGGTTGGGTGGTGTAACACAGGAAAAATTAATAGGACTCTATAACAATTCTTTCTTTAAAAAAAAGAAATCCATAGAATTTAGTTTTAAAAAATGATAATCTTAAATTTTGTAGTATTTTTCCAGAAGGAGTAATTTCAATTATTACTTGTGTATTATAATATGTAATTTAATGGGACAAGTTAATGTTGCAATAGAAATCTTAAACTTTCAGAATTTCCTGGTCTTTGTTTGCTCACTATCTCAACCTTGCTGTTGCAGTGAGGTTAGTTTTATATTTAGTATCATTATTTAGTTTGTACTAGACCTGGACAAAAAGGAGCAGGAAAAAATAACCAAAACCAAAACACTGATGAAAAAATTCTAACCAACTCTAATTTACATTTTTATCGTGTCCTTCATCCAAAGTTTGCAAAGCCTTCTATAAAGAGAAATAAATTAGACCCTGCTCCAGAAGCGCTTTTAAGCACATGTTTAATTATAAGCACGTGAGTAGTCCCTTTGGGATCTGCTCACATACTTAAAGTTAAGCATGTGCTTAAATGCTTTGCTGTACTGAGCTCTTAAACCTCTGTAATTACCTTAAGTAATTTTTATACCTATTTTACAAAAAGAGAAACAGAGCCACAGAGATTTGAAGGTCAACATTTTCAGACATGTCCACTAATTTTGGTTTCTTCCCTATTTCAGTTAAAGGCGCCTAGAGCCTGATTTTCAGAAGTGCTGAGCACCACTGACTTCTCCAGCTCTACTCACTAGACTATGCTCCTTTCTCCTATGAGAGGAGCATGAGTCCTGCATTAACGGATCCCCGGGTTAACAGTGAGAATAGCATTTAATTTCTCCATTTAATGGGTCAGCCAAGTTGAATTACTGAACAATGAGGTGCTTGGGTTTCATTACCAAATGCAACCAAAGAAATGAATAATAATTTAAAAAACAAAGAAAAAAGGAATTAAAATAACGCGACGAATTAAAGGGAGTTCCAAAATATCATGTTGCTGAAATCCTTCTGCTAAGTGTGTGCCTGCACAGATGGAGCGGAGCACTGTCACCAGTGACCTTGTTCACTCTTCCGCACCAACTCCATTTTTCCAAGTTTCTTCCTCCTACTGGAGCTACGGACCTTCCATCCTCAGCGGTATTGTGATTTGCCAGCACACATCTTTGAAAGGAACGTCTTTAAGCACTCATTTGAAAACAAAAAAAAGAGAGACAGGAAAATGATTTCCCTGGAAAGTGAGCAGAATAACCACCATTGCACAGCATAACATTGCAGCACTAAATGTACATCACCCTTGTTATAACTGGAGATTGTCAGTAATCATTATCAGAGATCTAGGCTGTGAAAGCGTAGTAGTTAATCACCTGCTCTTATCTGGTGGTTTTAAAGGATCCACTGAGGAGGGATCTTTATATATATATATATATATATATATATATGTAAGTGCTTTCTGTCAGTGGGAATGGGATTATACAGGAGTCAGAACTGACATGGGTAATTTCTGATGAACTCTATTCTAGAGATGGACCTGACTTAAAGAGCACAGAGTCTCAAAAGCTTTGCAAAGTTTCAAATCCAGACATGGATTTTTGAATCTGTCTCTACATCTATTCTCATTCAGGCTTTCTGACTTCTAACCTGTCCTACTCTAGTTTTTTCACTCATGTTTTCCAAATGGAGCAGTCACTTAGGACTAGACTGTACCTAGCCTGTCCAGATGTACAAGGTGAGGGGAAGAGTGAGTCTTCTCCCATTTTGTGTGACCATGCAGAGGATACACACAGTACCTATCACTGAGCTCCCTCAGTGTAGAAGGGCCCTGATACCGTAATGCTGACAGCCATGCTAGAAATCCACTGGGAGCGTGGAAAGACAGGGCAAGCCCATACTGAAGCTACTAAAAAGTTTTAGAAGCAGTTGCCACTGTATGCTCTCCTCGAGGCCCGCTGCAGGCCTAGTGCCTGACCCAGCACAGTGACTGCAAATTACCATCTCTACATTCTCTACTGCTGCACAGTGGCTAAAGCCACAGGGCACAATTCTGCCCTAAATCCAAACTCTGTTCAAAATAGTGGGTTGGAGTCCTACTTCTGTGCATCTAGCCGTGGCATCTGTTAGAGCAGCCTTAAGGTGGCTCTAAAATTACTCAGCTAGAATGACAGAGCACCACTCTCCTATCTCACTGGGGCAGTGATTGGTAAAAGAGCCAGCTTCAGCAGCTTTACACCAGCAGAGCGTTCTTCTCCACAAATAGGAATGCTCCACTGCCCAGCTACAGCCAGAATCCAGCCCCTTTACGTCACCTGAGCAGTGCAAAGAGAAGAGGCCACAAGCTACAATATTGTCCACAATTTAGCCCTCAGTGTTCTGTATTTCGCTTAGGAGCTGAAATGCTATTTTTTAATCATGTTGAAATGCTACTTTTAAACAGTAGGGCAAATAATAAAATTGGGCCTGATCCTGCAGGCCTTACTCAGGCAAACTCCTATTGCCTTCAGGAAACGTTTAGCCTAAAAACAGCAGTATCTGGCCTATTGTAATTAACTTGAAAAAGCAGATTAATGTTATAGACACCTCATGCCTGTGTTGTGTAGGGTTTTATTGACTTCAGAATGTTTAATATTTTGAGAAGTAAACTAGAAAGACGTAGCCAAATTAAGTATTTTCTCTAAACTGTCAGTGTTACTTGCACTGGCAAAGTGAATGGGATAAATTGGATTAGATGCTGTCTATACTTCAAATCCTAATTGTGAAGGATCCAAATTTTTTATCAATGCGTGGAGGCAAACGAAAAAGCAAATACTACATTGTCTGCGAAGCAGCAGATAGCTCAGTTTACCGATTAGTCAAACGGTTTTGATAGCATGACTAATCTCTGAACAGAAGCATTCCATGTCTTTTGGGTCCTTTGCAATGAGGTTTATGACAGCACAGCTCTCCATCCTGTGTCATGAAAAACTTTACAACCTAGAGTACAGAACAGCACTTCCAAGCTTTTGGTGTGTATTCTGGTGTCACCCACAGTAACTCCAAACCAGAGTAGGCTGCAGTGGGTGAGAAATCTACTTTCTGAATTATAATTTGGAAAAAATTATAGTCCGGAAGTTCAGGTTGAATACATTAAAATGTGAAACGGTGTTAGGAAACATACCCAGATGAATGGTGGGACATTGGTTGTTGATGGGGAGGACTGTGATGTTCAGATCATAGACGGGGAGACTGGTGTGAAGAGGCAGTGGTGGAAGGACAGCTCTATTAAAACAACAACTAGTAGCTTCTCCATATGAGACAATGAGGGTCAAGATGGCTACACAAGGACTATGTCCTATTTCACCTCCTAGAAAGAAACAGAGAATAGAGATACTGAAATCACACTCACAGAAGAGCAAACAAGAAGAGTAGAAAAGATCATCTGACTTTTCCTTGGAAAACAAGCTATCAATCAAGTATTTTCAAAGGCTGAGAACTTTGGAGCAAAAAACAAAGGAACTTGTGTGTATTTGGAAATGTTTTAGATTTGACTGTCAAATAAAATTCAGTCTCATAACAGCCATTGAATTTAACAGACCAGCTCAACAGACCCTTAAGTGATGCCATTTAATGCTCTCCCACATATCTTACAGATTTGCTATATTACTGGAAAGTTAATACTAGAATAACAAACGAAATAGTGCATAGTATTATCCCTTTTATAGCGTCTTCGGTGTGAGGAGCTCAAAGCTCTTTGCATACTTTAACGCATTAAACATCACAACAAGCCTGTCAGGTAAGGAAGTCCTGTATTATCATTTCCATTTTACAGATGGAAGAACAGAGTCAAAGCGTTTAAGGGATAAGCTTTCAATATCATCAGCTAGTTTTTCTCTGATTTTCAGAGATGTTGAGCACCCACAGTTCTGAATGAAGTGAAATTGTGGATGCTCACCATCTCTCAAAGTCAGGACATATGGGTCTTCAGTTGAATGTCTGCACCCAAAAAATGGATGCACCCACAATTAGTAGATACTTAAAAAAATAGGTCTAAGGTCACACAGGAACTCTGTGACAAAGCCAGAACACACCTCAGATGTCTGGATTCTCAGTCATGGTCTAGAGCCACAAGAAAACAAATGGAGTCAGGAATGTCTAAAATATAGGTCAAAAAATGTGTTCTCACTGTGTCCCTTCACAAGATTTTGACAGATGCCCCAAAAAATTCTTTTCATCGAAACTTTCCACAGAAATGTTCAAATTTTTGACAGAAATTCCAGTACTGAAAAATGTACCCAAAATTGAAATAGTTCAGTGTTTTGACCAAAAAAAAATTTTTTTAATTTTCTACAGAACTCACACACTATTTTTTACTAAAAATTTCATTTGGTCAGAAACCTAGTTTTCTGTTTAAAATCAGTTTCAACAGAAAAATTTTGACCAGCCCTACACAACACAGTTCACTGTGGGGAGGCTAGAAATCTGATATCTAACTCTGTGCAGTACACAAATCCATTTTATAACAAGAGTCTTCTGTTGAGTACAACAGGCAATAAGTGCCACACACAGAAAGCATTATAAGTGGAATTTTATTGCCCATCCTTAAAAAATAAATTGTATGTACCATACTGTACTAAAATAATAGCAGTATATAAGCAGGATTCATTTCTCTAGACTGGGTGGGCTTTATTAACTAACAGGTTACAGTTTTTCATTTCAGATAGGCCAATATTCTTAAAAACAGCTTTATCCTTAAGTATACAAAAGGGCTAAAAAAAATCCCAACAACTAAGGGATCTCATAGAACACAGTGTCAGAAAATTCAAGAGAACACAAAAGACCCCTGCGTCCATAAAGGCTTGCTGCAGCGGATCTCAAGGTGGAGATATATTATTTAACAATCACTAGGAGGCATCTACTGACAAAACAGTACCCACCAGGATGAGCATACAGAATGCTAGTGTGCAACTGGCAATATTTCGAGAGCCCGTTCTGCCCATAGGATGAATAGCAGTGTTCTTGGGGAAAAGAGCAGAGCAACAGAGAAAGCGGTCTCCTATCGCAAAGGCTGCTACAGTCACAGGGTGGGAGAGGAGGAGCAGGGAAAGCAGGTGGTTTTGAACTTGAAAGAAAGATTAATGTATTGAAGTAGTGCTCTGCTCCAGGCTGATGGCATGAACAATAATCTGCTATGCTTGAAATCTGTACAACAGTAGCATTCTTGCTGCTGTGCAGGAGGAATTGAATGATAATGTATCTGGACATAAAAGCAAAAAAAAAAAATGTGAGAAACAAGGATTTTTTCCTACTGAAATGAAAGTATTTTTAAAGACAGTCTTTTGATGTTCTCTATTGCAACTGAAACTGCACAAGAAAGGGGGTTGGCGGAGACTTCTTCTAATACTCATTACTATATACAAACACAGTTTTAAAGTAAAATCAGAAAAGGTGCAGGAGAGAATTGCAATGAAAATTTAACATTCAAAATATTGGTTTGACTCAGAACAGCAAAGACAAGGACAATTCAGGCGGCTATTCCACCCTTAACTCATCCTGTGCTGTGGTGCCCAGGTAACTCAGAGCAAGTGGCACAGAGCAGGTCTAGGGCTTAACAAATACACTGGGTAGAAACAAACTATCAAAATTGTTTCACCCACATTAGCAGGTGATTAAATGTTTGTTTCAGACACCTATGAGATACGTGTGTCAAGCTGTTGTGATGGTATGTCTCTACACAAACATGCACTGAAGTCAAGGTGAATGAGGGTAGCACAATCTGGCCCTAAAATAGGAGTCCAAGAGAGGAATCTGAAACTAACCAAAATACAATCTAACCAGCTGGAAAGAGCCAAATCTTCTTTGACAACAGGTTCCAGTCTCAAGCAAGTTTTAATCACAGAGTTATAGACCTCTTGATAAGAAGGCTTAGAATGAAAAAAATAGAAACAGACCATAATACAATAATCCATAGCTGTGGTGACATTTAGTAATAAGAAAATATAGAGGTAGCACTTAATAAGGAACAAGCAAACTGTGAAAATCAGAATTGTATATTACCAGTATGTACTTAAGTGATCAATCTCTGAGTGACATCTAGCTGGGATAATTTATCCACCATGGATCCTCTCTTTTGAATCACCCCATGCACTGGACCACGGGCAATCATGTACATCAGTTTTGTGTCATCACTATTAGAATCTGTTGCATAAAGTTATTCTGTGGTGATAACGATGTATCCTCCCTCCGGACACTCCAGTCTTGATTTTAATCCTGCCTGTAGCTCTGGGGGCTTATCATTAACTGGTATAATCTTGAAAGAATGAGAAGGGGAGGGAGAGGAGAGATATTTTCATGTATAGTTCAAAGTCCAAAAAACAGTGTTCGCCTAGATTTTATTCTAACAACAACCTTATTTCCTCTATCACTCCTATGGGGGAGCTCATCTAACAAGCAAGCAATAAACTGGTGCCGCTCAGATGTACTCATGTAACACATTTCACACTCTGGGAAGGTTATTTGATCCATAACGGTTATCAGCCGCTGTTTATTCTAATTGTTATGGTCAAATGTTCAGCATCTGAGACTTTCTGGGAACTGGAGTCTATCAGTAACTTCGGACATAGTTGGTTGGGAACAAATCCACCAGCACCACCTACAGATGTAATGAATTCTGGGTAGTTTCCCCAGTTAGATGAAATCCTATAAAACGTGTTCCAATTAGAGTGCAAATAAAAAAATTAAATATTTTCTTTAGAATGTAACTTTACCAAAAACATCTTGATGAGCTATTATGTAAATATTTCATTTCCATCAGCATCCTGAATAGCAAACTCACAGTGCAGAGGAGGTTACAAAGACTATTTCATGTTATAAAGCAATTGGTTGAGATGCAATAGTTAAGACTTAGCCTACGCTTCCATTTCAAGACTTATTTTCTACCTCCCTTTCCTTCAACACTTTAGCCTTTTACTGAAGGATCAGGTAGGGACCAGGGAAGAGAATTTAGTGGGGGAGAGGTGGTGAGAGGTTTGGATTGCTTTTGAATTTTATCTCAATTCTGAATTCCTGGGTTTCCAAAACTTGTTTTTTATTTTAAACTACAACGTTGTCATTAGTTTTATTTTACCCTCCACTCTGATGGTATATTCTCTCAGCCTTAACTCCACCTTCATCTATGTCTGGGCATCTAGCTTCTCAGACAAAATATTAAACTTTAACATTACTTATGGCACTTTGAGTTACATTTCAGACCTGCAGCCATTCAAAAAATGTCCATCAATTTGTTATTCAACAGAAAATGGGAGTTTCAACTGAATGAAGTTTTTCATGAAAGGTCTGCTTTCCATAGAAAAATTTAGATTTTTCATTGGGGGAGCTAGGGTGAGGGAAGAATGCCCCAAAACCTAAATATTTTAATTTGGCTGTGCTGCCATGGTGACTCATGTGAGTTGCAGTTTGGCTGTCTTTTATCCCCATTCTCCTCTGTGGGCAAATTTGGTTCCTTGGCCAAATTACATCTCCCACGGTGTACTCCCCCACCATGGTGGGCCTTCTCTCCATGGTGCATCGTGGGATATGTAGTCCAACCAGGGAGCCGGAGAATGTGAGCACAAGGCACATGATCTACAAGTCCCCATAAGGCTCTGTGACAGCATTTCCAAACAGAAATAGTTCATTTTTCATCCATAATTTTTCTGATTTTGAATTTCTGCCAAAAAATTGAAATTTTCTGTGAAAAATTCAAACAGCTATATTCAGAACTCAATACTCCAAAGTTCATTGTTCTATAGAACCCCAAGGAAGGAAGATAGATCACATGATGTAACCCAAGTTATCTATTTTCTAACTTCACAAATGAAGTAGTATTTTGTAGAATTACAGTAAAGGAAATCTTTCCAGATGAGAAGAAAGCATGCAAATAACAGTCACCAAAGCCATCAAACTTGCATTCCTTAATGAGGCAAGATTCCCTTTGAAATGCCAACTGGGCTCCTAGTGCAACTGCATTTACCTGTTCGAAGATAGATTTTAAAAGGGCTATGGTAAATTTCTACCCTGGTTTTAAAGAAGCAGCAGTGTCTGTTACACAGGATTGAGAAGGTTCAATAGCAGGAGAAAATAGCTACTAGGAAGAGAGAAAACCAAAGTGTCTTTCCCCATTTTGATCTATAGGTAGGCTCCTGATTCTGCAAAGATTTATGCATATGCTTAGCTAGACACACACTGTGAGCAGTCTTATTAATGTCAATGGATCTACTCCTAGTGTGTATAGTTAAGCATGTGCATACGTCTTTTCAAGATCAGGGCCTCAGTCATTAATAACTCTGGAGTTGTTTTATAGACATTTCACCCAGGAGTCAGACTCAGCCTAAGCTGAAACCTTTCCGGGAATCTGGTAAAAAGACTGATGAAAATTAAAAATCTACTTAGTCGAGCTGAAGTAACCAATATGTGATTAATACTTTCCAACTATATTTCAGTATAGTACATTGCTGAATTTGTTATTACCTGCACTCTTAACACTCCATCTGCAGTGTTAAATCCATCTGTTGCTGAAAATATGACTATATCTTCAAGGGTTTCTGAATCATCATGCTGGTACCTTTTAACATCATGATAATGAAAAGTGATATTCATTAAGTAATGAAAATTAGAAACCTATAAATAGAAGGTGGGGGGGAGGGGAGGACTAAGGTCTAGCAATGCCCACCACTTACAAATGATCCTGTGAGATGCTTCTGTTTAATCTTAGCATATTGGTCTAGATCTTCAGCCAGCATAAAACAGCATCACTCCACTGGATTCAGTGGAGTTACACTGATTTATGCCCGCTGAGGATCTGGATCATGATCATTATTCAGAGGTAAGCAACAGAAATGAGTCCATGACATGAATCACAATTGTCTTCACTAGTGAATATAAACAAAGAAAAAATCCCATGTGTGCATAGTTGTGAAAATGTCTTGCACGACATGACATGATGTAAAAGACATTTATGTCCTCACCTCTAACAGGTGAAGAACCCAACACCCCAGTCATGTATATTTTTGGATAGTATTCGATTTAGATAGCCCTGTTTTCTAAATGCACTCTAAAATTAATGACAAAATGATTTTTTCCCAAAAAATTTCTATTGGAGAAACAGAACCGTTGTTAATTCTTTTGAAAGAGAAACATTATTTGTAATGCAGATATTGGTGTTGTGTTTTTTTTTAAAAAAGGTGGAACCCGAATGCATTACCTGACTTTGTAAGACTGCAAATCCTCAAGAGTAAACATATCACCTTCCTGTATGAGTCCATGCAGTTCAATGTGCCCATACTGAGGACATTTCTTCAGCTGGATTCGAAGGTCATCATCCCTGGTGTCTAAGTCTGACACCATTAAATTCTCCCCAGAGATGAAGAAACTGGCACCTTCTTCTGTTGTTAGATGATTGGTGAAAATCTAAAACATTGATGAGCTCACAAAATGCACTGAGGCACTATAAGGAATAGCAAAATAATATAGACGTGAAAATCACGAGTTTAACATGTCAACAACAAATGAGTATTTCAAAGGCAGACTTTGGCATAGGAGTGTCTATATTGGATTTCCTACTGATCTGCAACCATTCTCGGTGCAGGTTCAGAGTCTGCTTCCCAGATTTCATCCAACGTCTCACCAGAAAGAAACCCACCTGCATTGCCCCATGTTAACTTTCAGATGGTGCTATCACACCACATGGATATGGGGAAGGTAGTTCTGGTTATTGTTGCTGTCCTGTGACTGGGATGGAGACAGCTTTCAATGTTGTACCCACATAGAACCATGACAGCCCATCTCTGCTTTCAACAGATAAACACCACCTGTTTTAGCAATCAGATGAGACCCATACTTTTCTTGGAGAAGCACAGTTAGATATTAAAAACCAACTAAGCGAAAAAATACAGGCCATTTACCAAACAGGAGAGTAAGTGCCATAACTGAGCAGGAGGATATTGTGATCTACCACATTTCCTTGTATAGGAGGGAGGTTTGGGCAGAAGTGTCTTTAACCAATCTTTTCTTAACTGCAAAAAAGTTCACCTCAGTTAGATACAAGTGAACACATATACAGGTGATCTTATTTAACTAGGTGGCTTGCCCAACACTGCTTGGAATCTGGATCAGCACATACAGTCCTCCTGTGCTTTCAAAGCCCCTCAAATAAGTTCTAAAACCCTCACAGAAAGACTAAACTGAGGCTCCTCTTCATCTGCAGGCAGACAGGCCCAAAACACCCAAGGATTCCAAAGACAAAGAAGCCTCCATACACAAACCTACAGTCAAACAATGAAACAAGAACATCAATAACCGCCGTGATGTATTCGCTTTGTATGTATGAGTAGGGATGATGCTGCCCTGCAGTGGCTCATCCATGGAGACGATAAAGTGACTCACTACTAATTTCAGCTAAAGGAGTTCTCCTTGCACTCAGTGGTGGAGGCCTGTATGTTTGGAACTGAATCCCCCAAGTTCTACTCCCAACTCCCTACGCGTGTGTAATTTATGTTCTAATTGCATCTGCTGTCTGCAGCATGTGGATTTGTCGTACCACAGAAACTAACAACCATCTCCACAGCAAACTAATAGCAACCCAGCAAAATAAAAGACAAGGAGACAAAGCCTTCCTTTTAGAATTCACCCATTCTCAAGGAAGTAGATGGGAAGAGAGCACGTCAGAGAGACAAGGTCAATGAGGAACATGTGGTCGCAGATAACAACATCATTCAGTCCTCAGGAAGGCTTTCAGGCTTGACATTCACACCAGTAGGATTCAAAGGTCCCAAGAGTCCCTGGTTTAGAGCTTAACAGTACTGCCAAAAATCTACTTGGCATGAGTTATCTTATCTCCAGCCCTCTCGTGAAAAGCTTGCACTGTAGCTTGATGAAAGGTAGTTAGCACTAGCAGGTGAGTCATAATATTTCTGTCCTGTAGCTGTGAATCAAAGAGCAGGAAGAAAACCAATTTAATAACATATTTGTTTCCATCACATTGCTCATAAAATACTGCCCATTTCAGTGAGTGAAACCATAGACAGATAATGTAAAGTATTGTTTAGAGCCTCTCTCTCTTCTCCTCTAACTCCAACTAGAACAAAAAGCTTTCTCTATCTGCCTGCCCGAGAAAAGTTTGCTGGCTCTACATCCCCATAAACAGACACTGGGACAGCACAGGGGCTATAGAAAACCACTGACTGTCCACTGAGATATAAGGAAGCTTATGAAGAAAGATAACTTTCCCTTAGAAGGAGGAGAGCTTGCCCCCTTGCTTCAATAACAGACAGAGCAACTAAGGAAGGGCTAGATGCTTTTGCCTAGAAATCTTTGAGTCATAACTTAAGCTACTACAAGTTGTGCCCTAGGACTCTATCAAAGAGGCTTTTCTAATGGACAAGAACTTTTTTTTTTTTTTTTGCACTGTGGTGGTTTTCAGGGCCTATCAATGGCTGGAAGGTGTGACAAAGTCAGTCCTGACACAGATATCAGAGAGTGGTCCGATTGGGATCCAGCTTCCGCCCACTACTAAAGGACCTCCCCCCAGCCTAAGGGGAGTATCCACAGGTCCGGGATTCCAAGCAAGTACGGGGGACAACTAAAGATAAAACAGGGACAGGAGTGAGGTCAGAGGGCTATACAAAGAGAATATAAGAGAGTAGTGGAGGGCAGATATATCAGCCCTAGGATGGTAAAGGCCCTGTGACCTATGAGCTGAAAAAAGGTTATCTCAGGATAATCAGAGACACCTGAGGCCAGTTAAGGGCTGCCAGTGACCTTTCAAAACCCCTCTTCTGGCAAGAGAAAGGAGGGGAGAGATAAGAGAGAACCTGCAGCAGAGGTACCAGCAGCAGGAAGCAAAAGCTTGTCCTGGGTGGAAGGCTGTCTCTCCTCCAGATAGGGAAAGAAAGTTAACAGCTGCTTGGGGAAGGTCTGGCAACTAGGAACCAGCGTAAGGTAACTACTGGAGAGGGGGCAGGGGAAAGTATTTCTGTTTGCATTGTGAGTTGGGGAGGGGGGGAAGTTGTTTTGCTTAAGAGAACTTCTTGGGATAACCCTGTGGCCAACCATGGAAATAGGGAAAAATAAAGCCAAACTGAAGAAAAAAACCTCCAGAGCCAGAGTGATTTGTTCCATGACTCCCACTGCCCAAGGGAGAAACTCTGAGGCCGCTGAGTTAAAGGAGGGGGCCTGCCACAAAGGGTATAGTTAGATAAAGAAGACAGAGATCAGAGAATGGCCCCAAGCACAAATGCACATTAGATAACTGTACTAGTTTTAAAGAATAGGGGCCTGAAGTAAAAACTCAAAGAAAAAGCAGCAATGAAAGTGACTAAGCTTTAATTAATTAAACTTAATGTTTATTTTCTTCTTAATAAGCTTTTACTATTATTTTGGGAATATTATCAGTGATCATTTTCTACTCTGAATATGATCAAAACCTTGCCAAAAAGAAAGGAGTACTTGTGGCACCTTAGAGACTAACAACTTTATTTGAGCATAAGCTTTCGTGAGCTACAGCTCACTTCATCTGATGCATTCAATGCGTCCGATGAAGTGAGCTGTAGCTCACGAAAACTTATGCTCAAATCAATTTGTTAGTCTCTAAGGTGCCACAAGTTCTCCTTTTGCGAATACAGACTAACATGGCTGCTACTCTGAAACCTGTCAAAAGTTTGCCAGTGACTAGAACTGCCTGAATAGCTCAATGAGTTTTGCCTCTTTCTGTTAATATTTTTGTGGGCAGATCAGTTTTCTCAAAAGCATCCACCATTCATAATTATTTGCCAAATACTTCCTGCAAATAATTCTAGGTTTGTAGTTTGTTCATGAGTAGTTCACTGTATTTAATATTCTAAATTCCATCTGCCTTGGACAAATAGATCTCAAGGAAGGACTCAGTTATCTGACTGGAGCGTGTTAACTGTAAGAGTAGGTTCCAAGTGTGTACTTAAAAGTCACTTTCCACAGCTATTCTCTAATACTGACAGAAAGCTGGCTGTTTTGCTGAACACTCCTGCCAGGGAACACATTTGCTAAAATATTTGTGGAAAGTATACACAATAGGAGCATGAATATAGATGAAGCAAATTCAGTGAATAATTCCAACTAATATGACCAGAGAACGTTTAGCCTGTTCAAAAGAATGAGAGCACACTGGAAAGTCCAAGCATACCACTTTTGGAATGACTCATCTGCCAATTAGTACCATACCACTGCCCTGGCATATAGGGTCTTGCATTCACATCCCATTCTCACCCTTTCACTGTCTAGGCCAACAAGAGGCATAGGAATCACAGAAGTAATGGTCCCAGCTCAAAAGGGAGACAAAATGCTTCACAATACCTTAGCAGACACTGCAAACTCACCAAATGGGATGAGAAGCAATGCTGGACTTGCTGGGTCCCACCTCTCGCTAAAAGTTGTTAGTACAGAATAAGCCCAATGCACAGAGAGCAGAAACACCCTCCCCTATCATGGAAGGCTGCTGTTCTTTTTAGTCAAGAAGTTATTAGCAATGTTGAATGGGAAAGGCTTTAAAAATTGAGCATGTGAATAATTATGTTAAAGCTTCAGACTGGATGCTGGAAGGACCTCAATTCATAGGAAGAAGCCAGACAACAATTGTGTGGGGCAAAGGAATGTATCCCCATAAAATAAGCAAAGAAATAATTGGTTGACTGGTTTGAATATTTAAAGCACCATGATCTAAAACCAGCACACACTTAACCAGAATATATTTGAATCAATCATCCTTTCTGTCATAGATTCAAATCCCACAACTCTCCTGTTCACTCTAGAGCTGTACAGTGGAAAGTCATTAGCAAGGCATCATATGTCGACAGATAATTAGGATACTTGATAAATACCTCAGGTGCTTCATCATCCACAGGCATCACTGTGATGTTAAAGTTGAATCCAGCCACCACTCCTTCCTGCTGGTCACTAACAGAAAACTCGAACTGTACAAACAGTGGGTCAGGACCAATCTCTCTCAGTGGGGGCATGTATGCCACTTTTAAATGTACTACAGCGGTGGGAAACTGAGGTGACAGTATCACACAGACCTTTCAAGTTTAATTTCCTGAGTTATGGATGAAGAACATAATGCGAGATGTGGGATTGGTGAAAACCACTGCAGCCTGACTCACTTGGCATATTCCTCATAAATCAACCTCTCTTACTGTAATCAAAATGAATGCAACCAAGCAGTTCTTGTGGCAAGACCCTCTTGATGTACATATAAAGCAGAGCGTTTGTATGTTTTTGAAACATTATCAAGAAGCAAACCGCTCAGGATCATTGGGACTTATTGCAGCCATGCTGGGCCAAACAGATCCTTGGTATGACTCCATTGAAACAAGTGAATTTGGGCCACCATGAACTCATAGAAACAATGAAAACATCGGGGGGAGGTTTTCATAATCACAAAGGAGAGTTAGGTGCCCAAATCCAACTGGAAGCGTATAGGAGCTTGATGCTTATCTTTCCGCTTGTGCCTTTGAAAATCTTCCCCTAATGCCTACTTCAATCAAAAGATCTGATTTGGTAAAATTAGTGCCTTTAAAAATATTATACACTTACCATCTGGAGTGAATTTACCCCAATATTTCCAAGTACACTGCATAAAATGTGGTTTAAGTAAATACCACCAAGCTGCAAAACTTTATGTTTAGTAGCACCCAGTGTACCACTCATTACAGGTGAAATCCAGCCCTCTGCAGTTGGACAGCATCATGACTAGTTACCATTTAAATCCCACTCAAAACAGCACCACATAATTTCTAGTAATATACAATATTCCAATTGTTTACCTGAATGAAGATGTCAGCATAGGAATAGCGGGATCTTGTTTATAGCTTTTCATGCTGTCTGTAAAAATTAGCTTAGCCACATCATAAATTCTGTAAGAGGGGCAAATGTTAGATCTTTTCTCAATTGGCTTATAAAGTCTAATTTAGCCTGACAGTTTCATACATACCCAGGAGAAGATGGAGAGAAACATGATTTAGTAACCATGTACATTAACTGATTATCTGGGGACTCAGGGTCTGTAAAGTGGAGGTGATTCTCTGTGATGTGTACAATCTCAGTTTCTTTGACAACTTGTCTTGTAGTCCCAGGAACTTCCTCTGGCAACTGGTCTTTCACCGGCATAACATGAATCATTACAGTCTACATAAGAATTGAAAAATTTGGGGACATAGACCATGAAATCTGATCATCAGCAGCTAGAGAATTCTACTCTGCTGCTAAAAGTAAAGCACGTTAGGAAATGAAAAATACAATTTTCCTTTGATCTTGTGCTTTTCATACCTTGATATTTCTATTCATTTATTTTATTTGTGCAATCCTTCCAAAGAAAACATGGGAGGGAACTAATAGCTACATCTTTAATGGTGCTCCTGATCTTTTTAATTCTGGTGCAAATCAGGAGTAACACCATTGATTTCACTGAAGTAAAACTAATTTTACACAAGCGTGAGATGAGAGTCAGGCCAATGAAGTATAAAGTTAGCTTTAAGCAAGACATTTGCTACAAAAGTCCCATCATCCACATAGTTCCTTGCTCTGCAATATTATATCTTCTGGGCTCCCCACCCCCCACCACAGCATGCTTGACAATTGTCAAAAAACTATCCAGACTCACTTGAGTACCTGAAAGATTAGGAGGTTCCTGACAGTCAGATAAAATGAAATCAAACGAGTCTTGAAAAATCTCTCCTTCAAGGTGGTGATAGTAAATGAGGCCATGGAAGACATCCCTTTTCAAGAAGGTTGACACAGGAATACCTTGAAAATATAATAGATACAGCATAAATAGTTTTCAGAAAACAATCCTTTGCTTTTCTTCCCTTCCATTAACTGGTAGTCCCATCCCATCACAGTAGTATCCTAGTGGATGAGGCAAATACCTAGTATGTTTTTTATAGCTGTTCCTTATCCTTAAACAAAGCTGCCTGTCTGAAAAAGTTACTAGTTATTCAACTGTTGAGTAATACGAGTTGACTGTTTCTTTCAGAGACCATCGGCATTCTACCTGGTCCATCTGGAAAGTGTTTCTTGATAACCAAGCCACCCAGTGCCAGAGAGATTATCTTGCAGAGAATATAATCATCACTTGAGTCAAAATCAGATGACATCAACATATGCCTGGTGGCTGAACTTTGTGACTTTGTCCTCACCCACAACTATTTCACATTTGGGGACAATGTATACCTGCAAGTCAGCCGCACTGCTATGGGTACCCGCATGGCCCCACAGTATGCCAACATTTTTATGGCTGACTTAGAACAACGCTTCCTCAGCTCTCATCCCCTAACACCCCTACATTGCGCTACATTGATGACATCTTCATCATCTGGAACCATGGAAAAGAAGCCCTTGAGGAATTCCACCATGATTTCAACAATTTCCATCCTACCATCAATCTTAGCCTGGACCAGTCCACACAAGAAATCCACTTCCTGGACACTAAAGTGCTAATAAGTGATGGTCACATAAACACCACCCTATACTGGAAACCTCCTGACCACTATACTTACCTACATGCCTCCAGCTTTCACCCAGACCACACCACACAATCCATTGTCTACAGGCAAGCTCTACGATACAACCGCATTTGCTCCAACCCCTCAGACAGAGACAAACACCGACAAGATCTCTATCAAACATTCTTACAACTACAGTACCCACCTGGTGAAGTGAAGAAACAGATCAACAGAGCCAGAAGAGTACCCAGAAGTCACCTACTACAGGACAGGCCCAACAAAGAAAGTAACAGAACGCCACTAGCCGCCACCTTCAGCCCCCAACTAAAACCTCTCCAGCGCATCATCAAAGATCTACAACCTATCCTGAAGGACGATCCCTCACTCTCACAGATCTTGGGAGACAGGCCAGTCCTTGCTTACAGACAGCCCCCCAACCTGAAGCAAATACTCACCAACAACCACATACCACACAACAGAAACACTGACCCAGGAACCTATCCTTGCAACAAAGCCCATTGCCAACTCTGTCCACATATCTATTCAGGGGACACCATCATAGGGCCTAATCACATCAGACACACTATCAGAGGCACGTTCACCTCCACATCCACCAATGTGATATATGTCATCATGTGCCAGCAATGCCCCTCTGCCATGTATATTGGCCAAACCAGACAGTCTCTACACAAAAGAATAAATGGACACAAATCAGATGTCAAGAACTATAACATTCAAAAACCAGTCGGAGAACACTTCAACCTCCCTGGACACTCAATTACAGATCTAAAAGTCACAATTATTCAACCAAAAAACTTCAAGAAACAGACTTCAATGAGAAACAGCAGAACTGGAATTAATTTGCAAACTGGACAACATTAAATTAGGCTTGAATAAAGACTGGGAGTGGATGAGTCAGTACACTAACTAAAAACTATTTCCCCATGCTAATTTTCCCCCTACCATTACTCACACCTTCTTGTCAACCGTTTGAAATGGGCCATCCTAATTATCACTACAAAAGTTGTTGGGGTTGTTTTTTTTTCCCTCCTGCTGATAATAGCCCACTTTAATCGACTGGTCTCATTAAGAGTTGGTATGGCAACCCCCATTTTTCATGTTCTCTGTGTGTGTGTGTATATATATACACACAGAGAGAACATATAGGTGTGTGTGTGTGTGTATATATATATATATATATACACACACACACACACACACACACATAATAGGAAGATACAGTAGGAATCCTACTGTATTTTCCACTGCATGCATCTGATGAAGTGGGCTTTAGCCCATGAAAGCTTATGCGCAAATAAATTTGTTAGTCTCTAAGGTGCCACAAGTATTCCTCGTTCTTTATGCTTTTCTATGAGGACTGTCTCCCCTTCTGCCAGCTGAAAGACAATGTTGCTCACCAGGAATGGTGCACTGTCATCTTTAGGGAGGATGTTAATTGGAAACTTGTGCCTAATGTTGTGCCTTCTATCAAAGATTCAGAATATTGCATAGTCCTTGGTTGCATCACTATCATCATGCTGAAAACGAACAACTCAATCTTTGAGATCTTTAACTGTGAACTTGAAGCCTTTGCCTCCTGTTATATAACTGCAGGATGAGAGTTACCATGTGCTGTTTTGATCAACGTAAATCACCAACAAAGTTTTCACATCTGCCCAGCCATGACACAAAAAAGCTTCTGCTCCACTATGTAAGGGCTTGATCCAAAGCCTGTTGCAATCAACAGGACCCTTTCCATTCACTTCAATAGGTTTTAGACCAGGCCCAAAGTAGTAGAATGATAATGTTTTCCAGAGATACACTGTATTGTAATAATACTTACTGACCTTGATTGACAATTTGGAAACCATGAAACCCGCAAGATCTGCACGCTGCAAATGGACAAGGCAGCATGCATCTAGGAATCACTCGAACTCAAAGAACTGTTTTTTTTAACAGCATTAATAGCTCCTCATAAATATTTTAAAACAGGTACATGATTGTTAAACAGGCCCTTATTAGAGCAAAAAGATACTTCAGCTATTTCTGGACAAATCCATTTGTTTATCTGAAGTTTCCCAAAAATGAAGCATTAAAACCATAATGGTGTTCCTCCTCCCCCTGCTGCCACACACACAGAACACTAACAAAATAAATCATCCAAAGTCACTGTGAACAATAATCTCCAAGGAAACGTTTTCCCTTATTCTCTTTTTCCTCCCAAGCCCATACGAAATGCTGCCTTGTCTGGTTTGGTCATCCATCTATTTTATATTTTAAACTCCCAGGACGGGGGGAGGATCTTGGATCAGACTGAGGGCCCTTCAAAACAACTGGAAACACAGAAGATCCAACCTGCATATAGGAGAATATTTAGGCAGAATACAGCCACTGCAGCGGCTCCTACACCACCTCCCCTCCTAGCTTCCATTGAAAAGGGCATTTCAGAGAGAAAGGGCACGTGGCTGAGTATCCTTATTCCCCAGAAATTCCCAGCTGCTGAAACAGCCACTTGGAGTCTGTGGGAAACAGCGTAATAAAAAGCAGCCCTGAAAAGCACTGAGGTAACACTCAAGGAGCGAAAGTTGGCAACACTAATATTACTGCAACAGAAGCAGAATAAAGGAAGGAGTATGTTTTCAGAATAGCTCTGGTTGAAAATTTTCCAACAAAACAATAAGGTTAAGCAAACCAGAGAGACTGCAGTGCGTCAAGGGAGATGTAATATGGGTGAGGAGCTGGACCCTAGGAAAGACTGGGACATGAGGGATCCGAAATTACAAACTTTCATGAGGCACTTGGTCAGCTCAGGCAGAAACTGAGATTAACATCAGTAGGGAACTTAATGCTTCATTTTGGGTCAACAAACAGAAATGAAATATTTTGATTTGTGAATGTTAAAACATTTTGTTTCAATGGGAAGTTTCATTTTCATTCTGAAGCATAATTTTTCAAAACTTTTCATTGCACAAAATGTTTTTCTGTTTTGATTTTTTGATCTAATTGAAGATGAACACAAGGGATGAAATATCAGAATTTCCCATGGGACAGAAATTCCATGTTTCAATCAGCTCTACTCAGGAGACCTTTGTCTACAAAATGCACTACGGGCATGTGTTTGAAAAGGGTTCTATGAATTTAATGCATGGATGTCTGGAAGCAAGTAACTGAAGCTTCAGGAGAGGCTGCATTTGCATTGCTAACATCAAGAAAAGGAGGATTTGTGGCACCCTAGAGACTAACCAATTTATTTCAGCATAAGCTTTCGTGAGCTGAGCTGTAGCTCACGAAAGCTTATGCTCAAATAAATTGGTTAGTCTCTAAGGTGCCACAAGTACTCCTTTTCTTTTTGCGAATACAGACTAACACGACTGTTACTCTGAAACCTGTCATTGCTAACATCAGTTCTTCACAGTGAGATTATTGGGGAACCAGTGTTGCAGAGTCTGAGTTAGATCCAAATCTGAACTTTCTCAAAGTTCAAGGATGTTCAGATCAGTAGTTCCAATTCAGATGCATCTCTAAAATGAGGCCACGTTAAGAGTTTCAGAGAGCTGGAGGGATAGGTGAATCAAACAGTAAGCACAAATCTTACAGATTCTTATAGTTTCAGGGAACTTTAGCTATTTAATCCAGAACATCTTAAAAAAGAAACAAAATATCAAACCCAGCCCAAGGAAGTGGTCGGGGTATAGGAGTGTTGGTATTTTGTTCTGGGAAGCTCACTGTGAAAAGCAAAGTTAAGCAATCTGTTCAAAATTAAATAATCAATTCATCAAGACAGTTCACATGCCTTCATACCCATCTGTGATACAATGTACCTCGAACTGTGATCCATCCATGCTGTGGTCCTTCCACCACCAGCAGATGGTGGGTCCACTTCCCCAACACCCCACTGCACAAGAACACAGAAGAAACCTTTTCAGAGTCAGGATCTGCAGTGTGAAGGGGTGCAAAACCCCCTGCATAAAATCCCATTCTATCCAGTCTGTCTGCTGCATATCAGAATTGCACACAATTTGCTGCATTTAAGTCCTCCCTGGCACAGAAGGAGAGGGCAAAATTTGCCCTTAGGAACAGGAACACCAATTCAGAAGAAACACAGTCAGCTCAAACCTTTGCTCAGTCAAACCAAACTCCAGAATTTGCAAGTTTCAATATATTTCTCAAATTTGTGTTCTCAAATTTAAGTTCTCAAATCCTGAATTTCCTTATCCTGTCCAGGACAGGATAGAAAAATTAGGTAATAGTGTTGGAAAGGCTGTTTTTTAAAGTGTTTGCAATAAGAAATAAAGGAAAGTACTGAAAACCTTGCAAGAAAGCCTGTTCTCATGAGATCTCCAGCTTACTTTTAGTAAAGCATACTTTATATCATGCCTTAATTGTGTTAACATTAATGTATTTGTATTGTACCTTTGGCATCCTCTTTAGGCTGAACTGCTTTTGCTAAGAAGAGGAGATCTTTTATTAATATACATGTTTCTGTTGGAAATTTTGTAAGTGCAGGGTTCACGAGAACCGTGTTAATTACCCAGTAAAAAAAAGATTGCAACATTTCATTGTACTAAAACAGGCAAGCTGAGTGATTACCGAGTCCAGAAGATTGCCAGATATTAGTGGTCTGTTGTACTGCAGCCCTTACAATTCTGTTTGGCCTGGAGGAGAATTGCTTGTCTGTGGGGTGAAATCCACTAAGTAGCAGAGTTCCTGGTGGGGAGGGGGAAGAAAAAAAAAGCTTCCTTCTTGCCAGACATGTGGAATTTCAAGGCTCCAGTACTGTAGGTGACTATAAGGGCACATTATTAGAACTGGTAACTTTAACACAGAAAGTCAACTTCACAGAGTACATATGTTGCAAGTGCAAACTGGAATGAAGCACGTTTATGTTCAATAAATTCCAGCATCATCTCATTGTACTTGAAACGTGCTTATCTTAACTAAACCACAGAATCTTTTGGGTTTTGTCCATCAGGAGTTTGAAGATTTGGCTACTCCTAAAATAAGAAGAAAAAAATCCATCAAAAACAAACCAAATTCTCCTCTTGCTTACGATGGTGTAACTCTACCAGTGGGATTACTCTGGATTTACACTAATGTAAGAGGAGGGGTTCTGGATGTTTGTTTTTCTAGCACCTGCTAGATATGTACAAGAAAATAAAACGAAATACAATGTAACAAAACATAACTGTCTTAAATGACAGATATAAAAAAAAATGAAGAGGCCCAATTTAAAAATAGAAGGGGAGAGGGAAGGTAATTATAGAGCTAAGAGTAGTTATTCTGTAGTCCCACTGAGGAATCTACAGGCTAGTCTCTATACCAGAGATGTGTCTATAATACAGATTATTTACAGTACACGCCAAAGCATTGTGAATTCATACTTTTAAGCAACCTTAGATAAAATTCCTCTTACCCATGTTCCATGCAACCCTAGGAGCATCAGTCTTTGCACTTCTTGTTGAAAAATGGACCATGATAGGAGAACTGCTCATGAAGGCACTAGCAATTGCTTGAAACTCAACCTAGAAAAACAAACACTCCATAAAAGATGAATGCAGCATTTGGCAACTGGCAAGCTTGCTGTGGATGCAGGTACAGTAATTCTGACTAAGAGCAGTCCAGGTCCATGCCTCACCTCATAGTTCTGTCTCTCAGAATGAGTGATGTTGGGTGGCTGATAGGTAATCTTCATGTGGTATAAATCCTGCCGAATGAAAGATGTAATGGCCTTGGTGTGGTCCTCCAGATGGTAATATACCACTCTAGTGGGTATTTGGTAATGCTGAACACTAATCTGTCTTTTGCGGTTTCTCCAACTTCAGCATCTAGAGCTGCTATTGTAAGTGGGGTAAGAATAAACTGATCAATCTCCAAGATGAACATGGACATAAACGCAGCTCGAGCCTGTGTATTTGGGATGGCTTCCTTTATCCTCACAAGAATCCAAACATTTTCTGTCTACAAACAAGAAAACCCAGTTAATCCCTCTGCAAACACTTCTGCAAGAGGAAATATATGTATATCCAAAAATGTATACATTGCAAGTAATTTTGGGGGACCTATCACCAGATTTAAAACAAACAAAAGAAAGTACTTCTTCACAAAATGCATGATCAACCTGTGGGACTCATTGCCAAGGGACACTGTGAAAGTCAAAACTATAACTGGGTTCACAAAAGAATTAATAAGTTAATGGAGAATGAGTCCATCAATGACTATTAGCCAAGATGGTCAAGGACACAACTCCATGCTGTAGGTGTCTCTAAACATCCAATTGCCAGAAGCTGGATGACAGGGGATGGATGACTCAATAATTGCCCTGTTCTATTCATTCCCTCTGTCCCAGCCACTGTTGGAAGACAGGACGCTGGGCTAGATAGACCATTGGTCTGATCCAGTATGGCCATTCTTATGTTTTTTCCATAGTACCTGGGCTCTATTAAACAAAATGAAACAACTAATATACAATTGACCATTAAATCCCTTTCAACGTTGCCCCAAACTTTTCACACCTCCAACTAACAAATATTCAATAACTGAAAAGCCTGAAAAGTAAGGAAAAGAAATCAGAAATGCACAATGCAACAATAATAAATTGGCACAGGCTCTCAAGAATTGCCAGCGAGAGCCAGTTCTAGAGCAAAGGACCTTCAAAAAGAATGCACAGCCACTCACCCTGGTCATGCACCATAAAGGAGTCAACCTTATCATATATATTAAAGACTGCTGGAAGATCTAAAAGCAGCAAGGCAGTAGCCCACTGGATAGGGCATTCAGTTGGGAGTCTGGAAGCTTGGATTCTATTCCTAGTTCTGTCACTGACCTGTTGTGTGATCTCAGGCAAGTCATCTCCCCTTCCTTTGCTTCTGTTTCCTCTCCTACCCTTTGTTGGTCTGGGCCATTTATTCTGTAAGCAGTTTGGGAACTGTCCCTTACTATGTGTTTGTAACTTGACAAGCAGAATGGGACCCTGATCTCAGCTGGAGCCTACAGTGCTGCTGTAATACTACTACTAATAATAAATAATAATAATAATGGACAACTGATCTCTTCCCATGGTCATCAAATAAGTAAGTGCAGACTTGTGTCATACCTAGGTTTAAAGCAAGACCAATAGGATCCAAGGAAGCTATAGGAATCAACGTTTAGCTTCAGTTAGGTCAACTTCCATCTTCTCGATTATCTTCTTCAAAAGGGGAAATCTCTAGTCAGAGTGGACAGTGGCAAGATTGTTAATCTCAGAAGAGGGGGTGAAGTCCTGGCCCTGTTGAAAACAGTGAAATTTTTGCCACCGAATTCAATGGGGCGCAGATTTCACTCATAGCCATTGGCACAACTATTGCTTGCGTTAGGGTGGTAGGTAATTTGTCCTGGAGAAAGAAGGCAGTCCTATCAATAACAGGCCAAGCACTCTCTATTTGTCGTTTTTTTTTAGCCATGCAAGAGTCAAACAAGAGGAGATATGTTTTTACTGCCCACTCCTATTAATGCTTCAGACTCCCAGCCAGTGCTCATTTCTCCAGATAACATGGCTTTTGGATGGGTGACACCTCCTCCTCCCCTTCCACCTCTTGCTCCAGCAGCTTTTTCAAAATTTGCAAATGTGGTTTTTCTCTTTTCACAAATATAATCCATTTAAAACAATTATTAAAATTGCCCCAGTTTCATACAAGTTTTGTAAACGTGAAGCAGGCAATGTCAGAAATTATGTGTGTGATGAAATCACTAATATGTCTATACATTGCACAGTCTCATTAAGACACTTCAAAATGTGAGTCATGCCAGGGTAATGCCACTCCCAGAGAGACTGAAGCCTGAGTCATTCTACTCAGGCCCAGGGGTGCACCCAAGTTAAGACCAATAATTCAACACGGTGCAGACACCCAGCTGGCAGGATTTTATTGCTTTTCCAAGTGATTGTCAAAATCTGTTATCTGCTCTCACCTGTAATGGAAATAGGCTCTTTTGATCTCTGATCTCCCCCTGGATGGGGATGTCATCTGTGTCAGGGGATGGGGGGAGGGCTGAGGTGTTGCTATCTGAGTTGCATCTCCAGGAGAACCTCACAGTCGGTGTTTAGAATATGTACCTCCTTTGATCCTGGATGGCAGGCATTAAACTGTACATTTAATTCAAACAAAGATCTTGTTGCAATAATTGCAAAAAGATCTTTTGCTTGGCCAATAATTTGTATGAACTTGTAATTTAGCCTGTAAGCTCTTTGGAATAACTGTAGGCACTCTACATACAAATGCCCAGATCCTGTGCAGACTTAGACATGTAAATAACTTTACCTATCTGAGTAGTCCCATAGACTTCAATGGGACTACTCAAGTGTAATAAATTAAGCACTTCCATAGGTGTTTCAGGATTGGCACCTATGTTTGTACAGTACCTAATACAGTGGAATCCAGAACCTGACTAGGTCATCCACATGCTATCGTAATATAGTTATTAAAGATTATTGAAATATGGGGAGTTTCTCCCTTTACAAAAAGAAAAGGAGTACTTGTGGCACCTTAGAGACTAACCAATTTATTAGAGCATAAGCTTTCGTGAGCTACAGCTCACTTCCTCAGATGCATATCATGGAAACTGCAGCAGACTTTATATATACAGAGAGAATATGAACCAATACCTCCTCCCACCCCACTGTCCTGCTGGTAATAGCTTATCTAAAGTGATCATCAGGTGGGCCATTTCCAGCACAAATCCAGGTTTTCTCACCCTCCACCCCCCCCCCACAAATTCACTCTCCTGCTGGTGATAGCCCATCCAAAGTGACAACTCTTTACACAATGTGCATGACAATCAAGTTGGGCTATTTCCTGCACAAATCCAGGTTTTCTCACATCCCCCCCACCCCCATACACACACAAACTCACTCTCCTGCTGGTAATAGCTCATCCAAACTGACCACTCTTCAAGTTTAAATCCAAGTTAAACCAGAACATCTGGGGGGGAGGGGGTAGGAAAAAACAAGAGGAAACAGGCTACCCTGCATAATGACTTAGCCACTCCAAGTCTCTATTTAAGCCTAAATTAATAGTATCCAATTTGCAAATGAATTCCAATTCAGCAGTTTCTCGCTGGAGTCTGGATTTGAAGTTTTTTTGTTTTACGATAGCGACCTTCATGTCTGTGATTGCGTGACCAGAGAGATTGAAGTGTTCTCCGACTGGTTTATGAATGTTATAATTCTTGACATCTGATTTGTGTCCATTTATTCTTTTACATAGAGACTGTCCAGTTTGACCAATGTACATGGCAGAGGGGCATTGCTGGCACATGCTGGCATATATCACATTGGTGGATGTGCAGGTGAACGAGCCTCTGATAGTGTGGCTGATGTTATTAGGCCCTGTGATGGTGTCCCCTGAATAGATATGTGGGCACAATTGGCAACGGGCTTTGTTGCAAGGATAAGTTCCTGGGTTAGTGGTTCTGTTGTGTGGTATGTGGTTGTTGGTGAGTATTTGCTTCAGGTTGCGGGGCTGTCTGTAGGCAAGGACTGGCCTGTCTCCCAAGATTTGTGAGAGTGTTGGGTCATCCTTTAGGATAGGTTGTAGATCCTTAATAATGCATTGGAGGGGTTTTAGTTGGGGGCTGAAGGTGACGGCTAGTGGCGTTCTGTTATTTTCTTTGTTAGGCCTGTCCTGTAGTAGGTAACTTCTGGGAACTCTTCTGGCTCTATCAATCTGTTTCTTTACTTCTGCAGGTGGGTATTGTAGTTGTAAGAAAGCTTGACAGAGATCTTGTAGGTGTTTATCTCTGTCTGAGGGGTTGGAGCAAATGCGGTTGTATCGCAGAGCTTGGCTGTAGACGATGGATCGTGTGGTGTGGTCAGGGTGAAAGCTGGAGGCATGCAGGTAGGAATAGCGGTCAGTAGGTTTCCGGTATAGGGTGGTGTTTATGTGACCATTGTTTATTAGCACTGTAGTGTCCAGGAAGTGGATCTCTTGTGTGGACTGGACCAGGCTGAGGTTGGTGGTGGGATGGAAATTGTTGAAATCATGGTGGAATTCCTCAAGGGCTTCTTTTCCATGGGTCCAGATGATGAAGATGTCAGCAATATAGCTCAAGTAGAGTAGGGGCTTTAGGGGACGAGAGCTGAGGAAGCGTTGTTCTAAATCAGCCATAAAAATGTTGGCATACTGTGGGGCCATGCAGGTACCCATAGCAGTGCCGCTGATCTGAAGGTATACATTGTCCCCAAATGTGAAGTAGTTATGGGTAAGGACAAAGTCACAAAGTTCAGCCACCAGGTTAGCCGTGACATTATCGGGGATAGTGTTCTTGACGGCTTGTAGTCCATCTTTGTGTGGAATGTTGGTGTAGAGGGCTTCTACATCCATAGTGGCCAGGATGGTGTTATCAGGAAGATCACCGATGGATTGAAGTTTCCTCAGGAAGTCAGTGGTGTCTCGAAGGTAGCTGGGAGTGCTGGTAGCGTAGGGCCTGAGGAGGGAGTCTACATAGCCAGACAATCCTGCTGTCAGGGTGCCAATGCCTGAGATGATGGGGCGCCCAGGATTTCCAGGTTTATGGATCTTGGGTAGTAGATAGAATATCCCAGGTCGGGGTTCCAGGGGTGTGTCTGTGCGGATTTGATCTTGTGCTTTTTCAGGAAGTTTCTTGAGCAAATGCTGTAGTTGCTTTTGGTAACTCTCAGTGGGATCAGAGGGTAATGGCTTGTAGAAACTCGTGTTGGAGAGCTGCCGAGCAGCCTCTTATTCATATTCCGACCTATTCATGATGACAACAGCACCTCCTTTGTCAGCCTTTTTGATTATGATGTCAGAGTTGTTTCTGAGGCTGTGGATGGCATTGCGTTCCGCATGGCTGAGGTTATGGGGCAAGTGATGCTGCTTTTCCACAATTTCAGCCCGTGCACGTCGGCGGAAGCACTCTATGTAGAAGTCCAGTCTGCTGTTTCGACCTTCAGGAGGAGTCCACCTAGAATCCCTCTTTCTGTAGTGTTGGTAGGGAGACCTCTGTGGATTAGTATGCTGTTCAGAGGTATTTTGGAAATATTCCTTGAGTCGGAGACGTCGAAAATAGGATTCTAGGTCACCACAGAACTGTATCATGTTCGTGGGGGTGGAGGGGCAGAAGGAGAGGCCCCGAGATAGAACAGCTGCTTCTGCTGGGCTGAGAGTATAGTTGGATAGGTTAACAATATTGCTAGGTGGGTTGAGGGAACCATTGCTGTGGCCCCTTGTAGCATGTAGTAGTTTAGAAAGTTTAGTGTCCTTTTTCTTTTGTAGAGAAGCAAAGTGTGCATTGTAAATGGCTTGTCTAGTTTTAGTAAAATCCAGCCACGAGGAAGCTTGTGTGTAAGGTTGGTTTTTTATGAGAGTATCCATTTTTGAGAGCTCATTCTTAATCTTTCCCTGTTTGCTGTAGAGGATGTTGATCAGGTGATTCCGCAGTTTCTTTGAGAGCTTGTGGCACAAGTTGTCAGCATAGTCTGTGTGGTATGTAGATTGTAATGGATTTTTTACCTTCAGTCCTTTTGGTACGATGTCCATCTGTTTGCATTTGGAAAGGAAGATGATGTCTGTCTGTATCTGTACAAGTTTTTTCATGCAGTTGATTCCAACTTTTTGGTAGAAAATAAAAAACTGCAATATTTCAATTTGGAAATGCCTCTTGCAGGGCCTATGGAAATTGTTGTTTGGGTACCTCCTGCTCCCATTCTCCTGTCCTCCACCTCCCATGATGAACCACTGTATCCCCTGTTGGAAAGGAGAGGTAATCCATCATGGGAGTCACTGGTCAAGAGTTTTGATAGAAAATTTTCCAAATAAGCCCTAACCCTTAAATAATAATCCAAACGAGATAACCAAATACTGCACCCTACAGTATTTCAAAATGAAATTCTTCACACCGGTGAGATGATTTTATCTCGGCCCTTCCAATCTGGTTATTTCTGTCCTTTAGTTCTACAGTTATGCATTTTTTGTAGAAAGAGTTAACCATTCACCAGCTTAAAAACGCAAGAAAATAAAATGTGTGTTACTCTTATTTATTTTCTCTGTCAGTCTTCTGCAAGAAGGGAAACACAGTTTGCCTTCATCTTTCTTCTACTTTCAGGACTGAATGATTCCTCAAACAACATTTTGTTTTGAAACAATTCTTACATCAGTAAAACTACTTGGGATGCTGGCAAGGTTCCCTTGTCTCTGGAGAATTGTGCACTTGTTCTATGGCCCAAAGCCCCATTCACATCAACTCTGCTCTACAGATTTACCGGTTTTGCACAAGGAAATTTGGAAGATGCAGAGCAAAGTCAGAAAGGCTCCCACAGCACAACTCTATCTCCTTGTCAAGAGTAATACAGTGCATTCATTTTTAACAAGTTTTCAAATAAAAAGAAGCTCACTCCGCCCCACGAAAAAAGTACTGTAGATGTATTGAGTGTTTTAAAATGCATCACCTCTCCTTGCTCTAGTGTTTTTCAGACACTTGTTTTTCATCCAGCCACGCCTATGGATATTGGGATCCTCTGCTACAATCTGGCCAAAAGCAGGAAGTGAAGAATGTCTCAGAAGACATGATCCTGATGGTGCAGACCATACCGAGCCCATCAGCATTGTACTTGAAAGTCAGTGCTTCTGTCCACTTGCTTAGATATGCCAAGAAACTTGGGAACGTCTAGAAAGCTTTTTCCAAACTGAGTAATACTTGATTTTGGATTCCTGATCTCTACATGAAGAACAAAAGTCTCTACAATGTTTCCAGTTCAGTAAACCTAGATGTGAGAGATTTAATATTGTATTATATCCTATATAAAGAAATGCAATTTGTTTTAGCCATTTATATAGCGACCTACAAATGCATGTATTGTACAATTTTCCTTTCAGCAAAATCTATACTGTAAATAGACAATCAATAGGAATTGAGGGTGCTCAATGCCTCACAGAATCAAATTCTTAAAAATAATACTTTGAACTTGCATTATGGGCCAAATCCTCAGCTGCCACAAATCAATAAGTCAATTTGCAGTAGCTGAAGATTTGACCCCATACATTTTTGATTCCCTGGGATTGTCTCTGTAAATACAATTAAGGTTCAGAATACCTCCCAGAAACAGATAATATACCCATTTTATAGCTGGGATAAGTAAATCACACTAAGGTTAAAGGATCTGCATAACCACATAAAGGCAGTCAGTGGTATTGCTGAGGATAGAGCCCAAGATTCCTGACTCATATATCGCTGCTCTAGCCCCTAATGACTATCCTTACTGAACTCAGTAATATCCTATCAATACTTTCAATGCTGCTCCTTGACATGCTGTTCATTGCCTTAGTATTCTCTTAAGATCTATGCAAACATCTGCATCTATGCAATCTTTGCAAATTATTTACAAGACAAGATCTTGTTTCTATCTTCAATGCACAAGCATTTTAAAATAAAACCGTATATCAAAGAAACGTTCAAATACTCTGACATTGTGCATGGTCTTTGAGAAAGAGTTGTAAGTCAGAAAAACATAGGTACATTGCACCAAAGTAAACCTTTGGGAGATCACTGTGAATTTGAATTTCTGCTTTGCTGTTAAAACAAGATGTAATTTAAAGACAAGAAAATCATTGCCCGTTTCCTGGGGGAGACGTGTCTTTGAGGATACTAGCTTATGCCTATGGTTTCACTAACAAGATCTTTGCTTCCTATCAGTATTCTACATGGCAAAATTCATCCTTGTGCAGAGGCCTAGCTATGCATAACTTAAGTCCTAATAAGACCTCAAAGAGCGCTTAAGTGGTATATGGGCCTTATACTTGCTCTTTGCACAGGAGTGAATTTCACTCTGTGGTATTATACTCGTCCTCTTCCCAACTTCTGTTAGACTGGTAGGTTACCTATGAATTCAGATTTAAAAGGAATAATATTAGAAAACCTCTGTTGCACTAAATGCTGGTATTGTAACACTTTATCTGTAACTGAAAGCTCTTCATCTCCGTGTCACATTTAAATGGAGCTATCCAAGCATGATTACGTAGACCAAAGTGGCTCTTTGTCAGTATAGGAGAAGGTCTAACTTGGGTACGGGGAGGGTTGTTAACAATGGCTGGGATTTTCAAAGATATCTAAGAAGTTAGGCACTCAACTCCTGTTGTCTTTCAATAGGAGTTGGTGCCTTAATCCATTAGGCCTCTTTGAAAATTCCAGCAAGTAATGGGTCAAATCATTACCTTTATCTCCATATGTGAAGGGTATGAAAACCTCAGTTGTGTGAGGAGGGGGGAAGAGAAAATGCCTATGAGACATATACCTCCCTGTTCCCTGACGTAGCAAAGGGCTTACCACAGGGATGTGAATCAGTGTACAAGGTGTCTATAACACAGAAGACAACTTGGAATGGGCCTTGGAAGGTTTGCTAACAAGGCATTGCAATCTACTGTAGAGTTCATAGAGCCTGAGAGAGTGTCCTGACTTGTCGTATCCCTTTTCCAAGTTGTGAACCTACGTTTAGGAGGACTTCCACAGCCCAGGAGAAGACCTGTTGGCAGAGCTCAATCAGACCTAAGCTAACAGAGCTTCAGGGATGAGGTACAGGAAGATAGGAAGCAGCGTGGTACTACAGAGTGGCCCTGGTCTCTGGCAGCTCCCCTGAGAACCACCAGTTTGAGGATCATCCTGTAGAAGGGAGGGGCAAACCTAGCTCCACCTAACACAATAACATGTTTGAAATTTCACAAGGGCAACATACCTGAATTTCCTGTCCTCTATAGGGATTTTTCTATGCAGGGGATCAATTTTGGATGAAGTTTCTACTGTAATTTAGAACGCTGCACCACGTTCTGAGCAACCTGGGCAGGAGGGGTCTTATAAATAAATGATGAATTTTGGGGATTGTAAAAGGATTACAGCCCTGATCCTATTCCAGTTGAAATCAATGGCAAAGCTCCCATTGATTACAACTGAGCTGGAGAAGGATGTAAATGAACATACTTTTTCATCTAAAGTTACTCTAGAAGGAAAGTAACAAAAACAGCAACCAAAAATCTAAATTAATTTCACAGATCAACTTTGATATAATTTTGTTTTGTTTTCAGATTTTCTTCTTACAGATTAAAATTATTTCACTCAAATACACATACAGGGGCAGGCATTTTTGCTCTACCTTAACATTCAAATTTTGTAAACGAATTTCAGGGTTTTTTTATTGTTATGATCCCTGAAGCCCAGCAAATGAATATGCTCTTGAAAGGAAATTAATTAAATATCTGCTATGTCTGCACAAATGAGAGCCTACCGGTAAATTTGCAGCCCTCACATGGTCCTCTTCCAGAAGTGGGCAGCCATTATGAATATATTTTACTTCATTGGGCAAGAAATGGCAGTCAAACATCTGTTAAGATAAGAGGCATCAACAAACTGACAAAAAATAATTTTATGTAGTTTTATCAGTCAAATCCTGTAGGCTTTAGTCAGGAAACCAGTGGGAATTTTGCTTGAGGATTGGACTGCCAAATTGAACACATACTACACTTTCTGGATAAATTATCCAGTTAAAATGACTACATAAGATCAAGTAAAAAAAGTATTACTTACCACTGTGTCCATTAAATCACCCACTTTCATGGAGATGTCTTGAACAGGGCCCATTCACTCTCGGAAAAAAATTTCCCTGGGGGCAGGGACTACCCAGTCAATATTGGGAAACATAACTACAGGGCTTATTGCACCTTTGTCTGAAACATTTGCTGCTAGGCACTGTCAAAGACAGGATATTGGACTAGATGCACCCATTGGTCTGATCCTGTATGCAATTCCTATGTTCCTAATATGTATCACACCATGTCAGGGAAAGCATCTATCTTCCTCTTTCATTCATCATAATTTGAATGGCTGGGAATTTCTTGGAAACCAGAAAGGTCTAGTTAACTTCAATGTCTCTTAGTATCTGAACGGCACTTGGGGCAGTTCAATTTCTCAATACTTGCCCATCCCTATATCTCCCTTTAGGTGCAGGGCTCGTTACGGAGAAAAAGAGGAGGCCACAGGATGGGTGTACAGGAGGAGTGGTGCAAACTGTGCAGTGAACATCAAAACTGTGAAGATGGCTCTTATAAAAGGGCTTTACTAAATGGATGGAGCAGTAAAAAAATAAGTAAAGCATCAACAAATCACAGTGGCAGTTACCAGAATATTTTGACTAGTTTGAAATAGGGGATCATAGGTGACATGTTGGAGGGACACAGAGGAGGGCACCGGCTAAGGGGTGAGCATGTGCCCCCCACGTGACCTTCCCAACGTGTCTCCTCCCCACCCCCAGCCAGGGGCCCCCGCGCTCTCCCCATCCTCTCCCCTCCCCATGTTATCTCAGGTGGGGGCTCTGTCCTCCCACTGCGCCGGCTCCCCCCGGCATGTGGAGCCACTCCCCAAAGGCTGCCCGGTGTAGCACAGCAGTTACCTGGGACAATGCAGCGTCCCAGGCAGTGTGGCTGGAAGAGGAGAGGCTTTGGCCCCGCTTCTTCCCTTCCGGCTCTGGCCCCACCCCTTCATCTCCCTGGCTGCTGGCCTCTTGCCCCTCCCCCAGGCAGTTGGGGAGGGGCATGTAACCCTTTGGGGCCCCCCCCAACCACCGTGCGTCTCCCCTGGGATCACTGATTAACGTATCAGTCTAAGCTGTTCTCTCTATTGACTTCAGTTCAGATGAGCCTGCTCAGGAAGATGAGCCTGCTGAAATTAATTGCCAATGGGCTTTGGTCAAGCTGATTTACATTTCAGACAACAAAAACAAGAGAAGCAACCGGTCAGAAGTCCATCTGCATTGTGATAGGTTTTGATTCCCATGAGAAGGAGCACTTACCTGAGGTGTAGGTTTCCCAACTCTGTGTAACTGGCTCATTTAAAACCACCTCTACCTTACAAGGGTTCCTCTCTTCGGCGACATTAAAACGTAATTCATTATCTCTCACATACACCACCTGTCCCCTTTCAACACTGATGCCTTTATTTACAAAGACAAGTTTTGCTGCTTCCACATGTCCAAGATGCACCAGAAAATCCAACTTCAGAAAACTGCTCACAGCTTCCATCTTTTGGACTGAGCTAGTTCCTTTTATAAGGCAAAGAAATCCCTGGATGAAAGTAATTAATTTCTGCAGTTACCAAAGCCCTTTTTTGCTCAAGAGCGGCTTGAAAGCTCTTGCAGCTTTGCAGATATTAAAGGGTATTTTGCTTCCTGTTTTATTTTCAAAGTGAAAAAAAATACAACCCATTTTCTCTCAGGCTGTTGTGGTTCCTTGCTCCACATCACCCAGTTGCCCAACTGGCTACAGTTGAGTAGCTCACCAGTGTTGTTGGGTATTACAGCAGCATAGTTTGCAGTTCGTTTGACAAGCATTCAACAAATGGCAATCATTCCCCTGGCATTCAAAGAGATTAAGGTCACTCTATAGGAGGAAGAAAGAGATGCTGAAATGAAACAGTAGCCTACAATAAAGTAAGAGAAATCATGATATCTTTACCTCAGAAGCAGAGGAGACACAAACAATAATGAAAATGCTAGCTTGATTCCAAAAATATCCAAATTTTCAGGGTTGGTTTCAAGAAAAAAAAGTCAATACATGGAACATAATAATTGTCACAGAGCATATTGCAGAACCTGCCTGCACCCTTTCTGTATATAGGATCACAATTATTTGGTACTGTGCTCCAAGGCCTAAGCAACACGTATAGGGTTTAAGTGGTACATAAACCCTCTGCACGGGGTGAATTTCACCCCAAATGTGGCCAAACTAGTCCACTATAAAAGTAACAGCTCACCCATTGAATTTATTATAGTCCTTTAGATAAGCGTATCCTAGCTTTTAAGAATGCTCCCTATTTGTAGGTGGGGCTTGTCGACATGGGGATACTCAGTAAAGTTAACCCAAATTAACTAAAAGATGTGAATTAATTAAACTGCATTAAACTCCTGTGTGGAGACTCTCATTCAGACCTGAAGTGGCCTTAATTTGGTATGCCTTAATTAACAAAGCTAAACTAAACTGAGACCACTTCAGTGTCAGATGAGTATGTTCACATAGGAGTTTAATGCAGCTTAACTAATCCAGTTGTAAATCACATCTTTTCGTTAATTTGGATTAACTTCACGGAGTGTCCCCATGTAGACAGCTCTAAGAATACTACACTTCAGTTCCCATCTTCATTCTGAGTACATTCCAAACAGTCCATCTGTGTCATGTGCCTCCATACAAAGTGGGGCTAATAATGCAAAAGAACCATTTTTCGTGAAGTGCTTAAAAGTCCTAGATAAGTGCTAAGCTTTGTTACTTGTAGCGTGAGCCAGTGGTTATAGCATCAGTCTAGGACTCAAGCCTCCTTGGTTCTATTCTTAAGCATTACTGACATGACTGTGTGGGTCAAGTAACTTAAAGACAAATAGAGTGACAAAGAGATACCATATAAACAGTGCTAATTGCCTTAGCCATTGGGGCATCCTTTCTTTGATTTACAAGCTGAAATTCATAAAATTCTAAAAAGGATCTCTAAATAAATGTTCATATCCTGATCCCAAAATAATTCAGGGGGCCACTCAAAGCTTGACAAGATATCTTATGTTGTGCCCCAAAGATCAGTAACTTCTGGCTTTTGTGATCCACCGGAGAAATGTTAGGCTTTCTAAGGAGAACACCCTACTGCCATTTTCTGAGTGTTCAAATGTTGGAACTGCCAGCAGGAGTGGTACAGCAGATCATAACCATTTTAATAGGCTCTCTCAGACATGGGAGTTCACACATCATAACACCACCTTGAACTGAACTTGAAAACAACACATGTGCAGAGTAAAGAGCATTGATGTTATATGCTCTTTAGTACCCACCTCCATTCAAGAAATGAGTCACCAAATTCTAAACCAATTGAAGCTTCTATGTGCAGCACCACAAAGCAAAAATTATAGTAATGTAGTCTTGAGATTACAAAGGCATGAATTACTGAAGTCCTAAACAGAAGGAAATGGAAGATACCCTCCATGCTGCATCATTTTGTGACATCCTCCATCCAGACTGAAATTCATGCCTGCAATTTTGCACCATGCAAATTTTGGCATGTTCAAAGCACATTTTCGCATATGTACATTGGGTAATTATATGAGCAATTCAGAGATCACATTCGAAACTGTGGCCCACTGGTAAGTGCAAAGAAATTTTTTTTCGAACAATTAAATCTCAGAGCTGTGGAGTTTTAACAAAGTCTGTTTTCTGTGTTCATGTATTTTATTAACAAAAGCCTGTTTTTTAGTTCACACCAAGATCTATCATACAAATATGGAAGCTTACAAGGAAGTTGTATTTAATTTAATGTGTGTTTTGAGTCTTCAGTTAAAAAAAAGGCCGTCAAAGTTGGCAGTGTCCCTTCATTTCAGCTGTACATGCTTCCATTAAGAAGTCTCTACTAAAGGAAATTATTTTTCTATTCAACAGAGGAAAAGTTAGGTCTGTGGAAAGTGCATGACTGAAATTCATCCCCAGGCAGAGGGACAGAACAAGTCTATGCACTGATTAAATCCCATTTAAGTCCTACTTTCATCACTTAAGTGATGCATAAGGCTTTTTCCTGGCTTCCACCCATTAGGTACCATGAGTACACCCATTGAAATCAATGAGATTACTCACTGTAGTAAGCATTACTCTCAATAGTAAATCAGTGATATTCTGGCCCTATTCAAATCAATGGGAATTTTTCCATCAACTTTAACAGAGCCAGGATTTCATCCAATATATTCAGGATTAGGCTTTTAGATCCCAATCTCTCAAAGATTTATGCATGTGCTTACTTTTAAGCATGTGGGTAATCCCACTGAAGTCAAGTGAATTTCAAACTTCAAAGTGATTATTATAAATCAGATAAACAGTAATAAGTCACCAGGACCAGATGGTATGCACCTAAGAGTTCTGAAGGAACTCAAATACGAAATTGCAGATCTACTAACTATGGTATGTAACCTATACCAGCTTCCATACCAGATGGAGGATAGCTAATGTGATGTCAATATTTTTTTAAAAAAGGCTCCAGAGATGATCCTGGCGACTACAGGCCAGTAAGCCTAACTTCAGTACCAGGCAAGTTGGTTGAAACTATAATAAAGAACAGAATTATCAGACACATAGATGAACACAATTTGTTGGGGAAAAGTCAACACTGCTTTTGTAAAGGGAAATCATGCCTCACCAATCTATTAGAATTCTTTGAGGGGGGGTCCGCGAACATGTGGACAAAGGTGATCCAGTGGATGTAGAGTACTTGGACTTTCAGAAGACCTTTGACAAGATCCCTCACCAAAGGCTCTTAAGCAAAATAAGCAGTCATGGAATAAGATCCTCTCATGGATCAGAAATTGGTTAAAGGACAGGAAACAAAGGGTAGGAAAAATAGTCAGTTTTCAGAACAGAGAGAGGCAAATAGCAGTGTTCCCCAGGGATCTGTACTGGGACCAGTGCTGTTAAACATATTCATAAATGATCTGGAAAAGGGGGCAAACAGCGAGGCAAGTTTGCAGATGATACAAAATTATTCAAGATCTTAGTCTGCTTTGGACTTTACTAAGAGATACAAAGGGATCTCATTAAACAGGGTGACTGGGCAACAAAATGGCAGATGAAATTCAAAGTTACTAAATACAAAGTAATGCATATTGAAAAACATAATCCTTGCTATACATACAAAATGATGGGGTCAAAATTAGCTGTTACCACTCAAGAAAGAGATTTTGGAGCCATTGTGGATAGTTCTCTGAAAACATCTGTTCAATGTGCAGCAGCAGTCAAAAAAGCTAAGACAATGTTAGGAACCATTAGGAAAGGGATAGATAATAAGACAGAAAATATAATGCCACTATATAAATCCATGGTACACCCACATTTTGAATATTGTGTGCAGTTTTGGTCACCCCCCTCTCAAAAAAAATATATTAGAATTGGAAAAGGTAAAGAGAAGGACAACAAAAATGATTAAAGGTATGGAACAGCTTCCACCTGAGGAGAGATTAAAAAGACTGAGACTGTTCAGCTTGGAAAAGAGACGACTGAAGGGGGATATGAGAGAGGTCTATAAAATCATGACGGATGCAGAGAAAATGAATGAGGAAGTGTTACTGACTCCTTCACATAGCACAAGAACTAGGGGTCACCCAAGGAAATTAATAGGCAGCAGGTTTAAAACAAACAAAAGGAAGTACTTCTTTACACAATGCACAATCAACCTGTGGAACTCATTGCTGTGGATATTGTGAAGGCCAAAACCATAACTGGATTAAAAAAAGGATTAGATAAGTTCATGGAGGATAGGTCCACCAACGGCTATTAGCCAAGATGGTCAGAGATGCAACCTCATACTCTGGGTGCCCCTAATCCTCTGACTACCAGATGCTGGGACTGGACAATAGGAGATCGATTGCTTGATGATTGCCCTCTTCTGTTCATTCCCTTTGAGGCATCTGGCATTGGCTACTGCCGGAGGACAGGATACTGGGATAGATGGACCACTAGTCTGACCCATGTGACCATTCTTATGTTCTTAAATTAACTTATGTTTTTAAAAACACACTAAAATACCTTAAGGTATGTCTACAATGCACACTTCTTTCAGCAGCATGTGTGTACATATGCACTTAACACCCCCTCCACCAGCATAGATAGCCACAGTGAGAGGCTCTGGCAGTGGGGAACTGCTGAAACATTTCACCTCTGCCGGAATGTTTCACTGACAGGTGTAGCTACACAGCATAGTATGGATGCAATTTGCTTTTCACTGCAGCTTGGCTTCAATAAACTACAGGCCGCCAACACTGGTGTGTAGGGTAGAAGTAGCTTTAGTGTTTTCTCAACATTACATATTTACACATTATACATAGATGTACTCGGTAACACACACACATAATATATTAACAACTTTCAGCATTTATTAAATAGCAAGACAGATGTATGATTTCCCCATCCTTCAATTTATTAATTATAATAATATACAGATATTTGTACAATTTAGTTTGCTTTAATGGGAGGGGGTTTTAGTTCAACTTATAGTTTATTTACTGAGTTTTCCCCTACATTTTTAAAACCAGTAAAGACTAATTTTCTTAACTTATATATTACAAACTAGGCCAATTGCTTGTTGTATCAGATTTGGAATGTGTTGCTATACCTTTATTCTCCTGAGCAGTACTAGATTCAGTGCTAGAAAATAGTTTGCACTTCATTTGTGCATGTACTAATTTTGAATTAAAGAGGTCCACATAAATCCTTCTGAAAACTGATACAATTAAGTCTGGACTATTTATAAAAAGGACATGTGGCTGCAATTATAATGGCTAAACATCTTGGTAACACATTGACTTATTAGTGCCATAAGTAGTTTGTGCAACACATGCTGAGTAGTCCTCAAAGGAATAAATCTTAACATTCTAAAAAAGTGAGCTATGTTTGAAAATTTTAAAAATCCTGATCATTTTTAAAACTCATGATAAACTATCAGCATAAAATTTCATTACCCTGCTAGTTCTACACAGGGGGAAGACTCTCTATATGAGGAAGTGGCATGGGGCAGGGAGAGGAAGCTGCCTTTGATGTACCAGTTCCCCTCTTCCTCTGGACCCAATACTGGGAACTTTTCAGGTCTATGATCTACTCTGGGGCTGGAGCGATGGGGACATTCTTATCTGAAAGGTGGTAGTGTCCTGGGGGCACCTGTGACTACTGACTGGGAGTGGATACCAAGGAACCGTTCCTGTTTGGTTTTTGATTTCACATTTGAGCAGTCACTCACCCTTTCGCCTATGTTTACTGTAATTAGGTTGCAGTCTTTTATCCGTGGAGCATTTAGAAGTCCCATCAAGATTGTGGCCTCATTGTGTTAGCCAACATACAAGCATAAAGCAAGAGTCAGGCCCTAAGCCAAAAAGCTAAAGCCCTAAATTTCAGCAAAGTTCTTAAGCACTGACTGCAGTGGGAGTTAAGCACATGATTAAGTGCAGAACTGGGGTCTAAACAGGTAAAAGAGAAGAAAGAAAAAATTATCAGCCCCAATACCTATTTTCAAATTTGCCCTTTCTTAATTTATTTCTGATGTCCCAACCTTTGCTGTGTGTGTCTATTAAAGGACTGAACCAAGAAACGTATTTTGCTATTCGTATTTTGCAATTTGCGCCAAGAGTGACTTAGTTTTGAAAAATGGTTATTTTTGTTGTTTGCTGTATGATATAGTAATTTTGCATAGAAGTATGTTATGTATACACTACTATGATTTCCCCATCCTTCTACTTCCACACTACTATGGTGTGAAGTTCCTCCAGCTATAGCTGGTCTTCTTTATCTCTTGCCTAACACCAATGAGCCCTCCTGCTAATCTAGTATGATCACCATCATCTTGATCGACATCAAGGACTGAACAAGGGACATCCAGAACTAAAACCACAAACTTGTATAGCTTGGTCTAAAGGACCAGCTCCTGCAGCTAGGAGCTGTAAAAGGCTCACATCTTCTGTAGACTCACATCTTCTAAAATGCTCACATTTTTTGAGACCATAGGCCTTCTACATCATCTCTCTCACACTGGAATATTGGCAAGGTGGCAGTTTGAGAAGGAAATCTGAAGATGTTATAAATGGCAAGAGTTTTCTAGGTCTCACACCTTGGTGGGCGAACTCTTTACTACATGAGAATGACATATGCACCAGGAATCTTATTTGTAATATTTCACGTGCCTATTGGTGTTTTTTTTAATTGCAGTATGAATGAGATACAAGGAGAATGACATAGCATTAATCATTAAACATTAACTACCTATCATCTCTCATTCACTATTGAGTGATCGACTCCCATCTCCCATCGGGTCCATGATACCAGCTTCCATCACCCCCTTGATAAATTTTCAAATAAGCACCTTTATGATTTCTCCCATACATCTCCACATGCTTGGGAGAAGCTCTCCATAAACATTCCACAAAGATACCTTTTCCTCCTCCTTCAAACTCTCCTTTGCTGTAATTCCTACAAAAAAACTTGACAACAGTTAGGCTGCTGGTCTGCTGAGATCACTGCCTATTGTGCCGATTGTCTCATTGTTCCTTCGTTGTCCTCGTCTATCTGTATTTACCTGTTATTGTCTCATGCTTAGACTGTAAAGTATTTGGGGCAGGGACTGCCTTTTTTTGTCTGTTTGTACAACGCCTAGCCCAGGGGGTTCTGGTCCATAACTGGGGCTTGTAGGTGCTATGGTAATATAAATAGCAAACAATAATCACCCCCAACATCTTATCTATAGCATGTGCAAATTAAAAGACAAAAGTAACTGCAAATCTCATTTGCCTTTCAACCCCCAATCCTTCTGGTTCTCTGCTTTATTCTCCAACATCGTAGGAAAAGCTTATTTTCTTCATTACATGCCTTTCACTGCACTATATCAGAAAATCCTTCTCATCTCCAAAGGGCTCATTTCCTTTAGAATTAAGACACTGAGTCCGTTGTTTCTTTAGCTCCAGTGACCTTTCTTTCCCCACTAGCTAGGGGGCTTGATTTTTTCACAGGAGCACATGTAATATAGACATCATCAGCCCTTTCAGTTCATGTAGTTCTTAGCTCCAGCAACAGCTTCCTTTACTTTGAGATGTTCTGATAGAGACTCTTTCTAAAGTAACATCAGGCCCATAGCAGAATGGGGGGGGAGGAATTAAAAGACCTTAAATCCTAACATTCACATAACACCAAGATAATAATGCATCTGGACCTTATCATTGAAAATTAATATAAGACAAGGGATGTGATACCCTGCTGCTAATTAACAGAGTCCTGTTAGATTCCCCTTTCCCCTTACACTAATTAGTTTAGGGGGGAAATTCACACACACACACACACAAAATATCCATAGGACTCCATTGTTAAGAACATCACTTGCAGGGGAGCTGGGTAAATGTGTGTGTGTAATTTTAAACACCTGATTGCCTTAAGCATGCAGGTGTGGGAGAAACGTTGACTAAGTGATGCAAGTCTTTAAAACTGCCATCAGTTTGCATGAAAATTCAGATTTCTCATTAGCTGTATGAATAATTTAACAGCAGTCTCATAAACCAGGAGAACGATACTTTTGTTGTGTACTGAACTAGTAATGAGGTCACTTGTCACCAAAAAAATTTAAAAAAAAATTCTAAACAATAAAATCTGCAATCTTAAAGCATGATCATTCCTTGCCAGAACTTTCACAGACATATTGTAAAGACACCAGTTATTCTAGGACAGGACATTCCTTTCCATAACACAGAGAAAGCTGCACAAAGCATTTAATAAGTTTTTTAAAACTGTTCTTGCTTTAATTTACCCCCCTTTGCTTCAAATAACAGTTGCAGTACATACTGAATTTTTTAAAAAATACAGTATTAGTATTTAAACATTTTCTAAAATGGATTTCAAATTAGCTTGAGGAAGTCTGAAAGTCCTGTAAGGAATAAATATTGCTTCTAATCTTTCAAAGCACAAACTGTAGCATTAGTGTTATCTGCTCTTGCCAAATGTAAAAAGCATAGTGGTCTTTAGGCACCCAGCAGTGTTTCTTGGAAGGGCAATGAAAGAGTGAATGGCAAAAGCCTGCCAAAAGGAAAATCAAAGCCATACCTGCAAGCTGCAATACAGCTCTAGGAATCCCTTCAGACTTTTCTTTTCATGTGTTTGAAACTGAAACTTTTCAAAATGCTGGTATGGTTCCTTAAAGTCACTTTACTTCTTGAAACCAAACAACTCGGGGGGTGGAAGTGGGGGGGGGGGGAGAGAGAGAAAGAAAAAAAGAAAGAAAGAAATAGGCATTAAATGTAATTGTCCCAAAGCAATCTCTTCGGAGGAAAAGAGCCTTAAAATGCAGGAAATCTGTCTAACCCTCTAACTATTCCCACTCAAGCTGCCCCGTAGTCACAGATGTTAGTGATTCAGTTAGATAGCAATTCCAAGCCCCCAAAACAGATTCCAAGTGAGAAAATAGGAAAAGCCATTGGTTGCTATTGGATACGCATTCTGAAGAAAAAAGAAGTACAGGCAGTGAGGAATTTGTGGCCTGGATTAGAGGTTCCCTGGTAATTAAAGAGTAGTGACAAATAGGGTATCCACTGATCTCCTGAACGCAAAGCCATGGAGGTTAAAATCTCAGGCTGCACTACAAATTTGTAGGGAAACATGTCAAATCTTTCTACTGAGATTTACCAACAGAATTTAAAAAAATCAAACTGATGTGGTTTGAGGAAATATGACAGGGTTCTATTGAAATTACACTAAAAACCTAGACAGTTGAACAGCAAATGCTAAGCCAGGTAGAACAGTTTAAAAAAATATTCTATAGAATTCCATAGCATTTTCTGTGACAGTTTATAGTGTGGTCTCAAAAACATGCCAAAGAAAAATTGGCGATGAGCTGTTTTCGGTGAAACTGTGTAACACTTTCCCCTGAGGACTGCCCTGTAGCCCAGTCATTCCCATTTTACAATCGGACCCCACTTTTATCAAAGCAAAAGAGAATAGGCCCAAACGTCACATGTTCCCAAGACAATGTATATCAAGTCTTACTAAAATGATAAAGTATATGCATTGATAATAGTCTTGCCATGACACATTTCAATGAGATAGACAAGTATGTTTGTGTGTGCATAATTATTATGAATTGTAGCTATTATAATAACCCCCAATGAAACAAAGGCCACACCACATAGTGAGAGACAGTCTAGGCCCTAAAGAGCTCATAATGCAAATAGACAAAGGACAGGCGGGGAAAGAGAGTGGTAGAAGGACTGATTCGAGGCCACACAGGAAGAAGGAAAGAGAAGAACAGGATAGAGCAGAGCACTGTTCCCTCTAAGCTGTGCGCGTGTGCGCACACACACAAATCCAAAACACCGCTTGCGCAAAAATTTGCACAGAAGCACAACAATTTGCACAGAAGAATTTTTTTGCGCACACGGCCTGTCAAAAATTAGAGGGAATGTTGGAGCAGAGTCCCAGTCCAGTACTCGATAAACTAGAGCACACTGCTTACACTGATGTAGTAAAACTGACCAACACTGGAACCTACCAGACACTGACGGGGAAGGAGGGGCTGAAGGGGTGACCTTCAGAGCCCCTATCCTTCCGTCTGTTCCCGAACTCGGTTTCTTGCTCTCACACACACCCCCAGCAAAGTCAGCCACTTCCTTCACCTCCCTCATCATCGCCACACTTTGGAGAGCACTGAAAGTGGAGTATGGGAGAGTCTTTCTGCCCACAGTGCCAGCATCATAATGGCTTCTGGCAGCCGTGCGAGGAGGGACTGGAGGAGAGACCTGGTCGGTCCCTGCAGCCCTGCTGGATACACGAGAGAGAGAGAGAGACGTGTTGGAGCTAGAACAAGCACACAGGGAATTTCCTAGAAAATCCCAGCAGCCAATTGCATTTTCTTAACATCAAGATTGCAAATAAAAAAAGACAGACAAGCTCTCAGGCCCTAGTCAGACACTGTCCAGGCCCCATCAGTGGAGCCAGGCCCTTTAGTCTAAGAAAACCAGCTCTAGCTCCCTCAGGGTATCTTTACACAATGGGCCAAGTGCTGACCTCACACCGGTTTTACATGAGTATAGCTACATTGGCTTTAAAGGAGATATTCCTGATTTACACCTGTGTGAGAAACTGGCCCTACAGCGATCAGCTTCAAAACAAATCTAACTGGTTTTTGATAGCAGTGGTGTTTTATATACTGTCCTTTTAAAAGAGGAATTGATAGTCCCTGTCAGGAAGGGTTTCCCTAACTCCCCATGCAGAGTTCACTTTACCCATGTGAAGCTCAGAGATCAAAGGCAAAGATCCTCTCATGGCACAGCCCTTGGGATAAACTGCGTCAGTATATTAAAGTTCTGCTCTGGCTAATGTTCTGCTCTGTGTGAAATGAGAAGTTTTATTTCTGTTCCGTTTCATATTCCAGTCACCAGCTGAGGAAACAATGCTTTAAAACATTATAGGTATTAATTTGGCGGGGGAGGCATACACACAAGCTCTAGGTGCCATGGCAATTAGCTAAATTTACAATTCAGTTGGAATGAGTGCAGCAAAACAATTCGCCTGCACAATAAAGCAAATTAACTTGACCAGCCAGTAAATAAAGCAACTCATTATACCCCATTCCACCCAAGTCAAAATCCCATACCATCAGCCTTCCTCTAAAACTGTACGTTATTTTTTTTTATAACACGCCCAGAAAAATCTGTAGATTTGGACTGTTTCATACGAAGGAGGCAGAGGGACAAATGCCAGAGCCAAGGCATATTTGCAGAATGTTCTGTTGACTGCCCTGTAATGAGAAAGTTTTTATTTTGAGTGACTCCACTGAGTACAACTGCAGCAGTATGGTACAAGAGCATTCTATGGTTCTTTGCTACAGGTTTAAAAACAGATGATGCACTCACTGAAAACAACTTATAAGGTATTCAAACTTTAGTGCCTAATTCACTGCACCTCTCAATTATTTTAATTGTACCTGAATATTTCTGATGGGAAAACACCGGAAATAAACTGCTTGTGAATAGTTCACTGATTTAGAAACTAGTTTATTATTCACTCATCATGAATATTCAGGTCGCTGTTTGTTTCTCAAAAATGTTTACACAAGTCAGACTTCAGACCTGTTGCCAAGATATTTTTTAATCAAGAAAAGAAATTTTGTTTCATGGCAAAAAAGAAATTTGTTTTGAGCAGAAGAAGAACTAGTATAATCCGATTGAAACTGGTCACCCAGCTGCAGAACAAAAACCAACACCATGTGACTGAGGACACCAATAATTATACTTCAGTTACAAACAATCCGTAGCTCAAATAGCCACATAAAAATCTATCTACATATAGTTACGATTTGGAATAATGAAGACATTAAAATTTTGAACAGGAAAAGGTGGCTAAATAATCATTCAGCCAGTTCAAAACAGAGATGAACTGAACCCTTCTGAGAAGAGGACTTCATTTTATCCATTGTGTGTCTTTCATAAGACACCACCACAGAGACAGCTTGTTTATATAGGTCTGTGGATGCCATATGTTGAACCCGAGAGCCAAACTGTCGTGACCTATAAACAGAAAGTTTGAGTATAGCTGATGCCCTCGCTGCTTGAGACAGTTCCTTTGAAGGGTTAAAGAGGTTAACTCGTCCTGAGGAACTGGGTCACAGATGGGTAACTCTGGATCACTGGATGGGTAACTCTGGGTGGATGGGTAATGGATGGGTAATGGATCACAGATGGGTAACTCTGGATCACTGGATGGGTAACTCTGGGTGGATGGGTAATGGATGGGTAATGGGTCACAGATGGGTAACTCTGGATCACTGGATGGGTAACTCTGGGTGGATGGGTAATGGATGGGTAATGGGTCACAGATGGGTAACTCTGGATCACTAGATGGGTAACTCTGGGTGGATGGGTAATGGATGGGTAATGGGTCACAGATGGGTAACTCTGGATCACTGGATGGGTAACTCTGGGTGGATGGGTAATGGATGGGTAATGGGTCACAGATGGGTAACTCTGGATCACTGGATGGGTAACTCTGGGTGGATGGGTAATGGATGGGTAATGGATCACAGATGGGTAACTCTGGTTTCAGGCTAAACTATTAGGAGAGCTACTGGGGCAACAAAGCTAAATACTCCACCACAATTTACTTTCTTGAAGGTGCAACAAAAAAGAACAAATATGATGGAGAATAAAGTAAACATCCCTGGCTATTATAAGCCATAGAGATTGGGAAACGTCAAACGGTTCAGAAGATTGCCATCCAACATCAGACTGCGCATACTGAAACCTCACGCAAAAGTCTTTCTCGTGAGATTCCCAGTGTTTTCTTGCATGCATCCGAGGAAGGGAGCTGTAGCTCACGAAAGCTCATACTCAAATAAATGGGTTAGTCTCTAAGGTGCCACAAGTCCTCCTTTCCAGTGTTTTCTGATTTAGATCAGACTGGGGTATACTGCAAAGACAGGTCTTCCCTCTGTAGACTCAATGCCTTGGAAACACACGTACTTCACTTAATATACACGGGTAGCTGTATTTACTGCAATGAAACTACTAGTACACAGGTTTCAGAGTAGCAGCCGTGTTAGTCTGTATTCGCAAAAAGAAAAGGAGGACTCGTGGCACCTTAGAGACTAACCAATTTATTGGAGCATGAGCTTTCGTGAGCTACAGCTCACTTCATCGGATGCATGCCGTGGAAACTGCAGCAGACTTTATATACACACAGAGAATATGAACCAATACCTCCTCCCACCCCACTGTCCTGCTGGTAATAGCTTATCTAAAGTGATCATCAGGTGGGCCATTTCCAGCACAAATCCAGGTTTTCTCACCCTCCACCCCCCACACACAAATTCACTCTCCTGCTGGTGATAGCCCATCCAAAGTGACAACTCTTTACTCTTAGATGTGAGAAAACCTGGATTTGTGCAGGAAATGGCCCAACTTGATTGTCATGCACATTGTGTAAAGAGTTGTCACTTTGGATGGGCTATCACCAGCAGGAGAGTGAATTTGTGTGGGGGGGTGGAGGGTGAGAAAACCTGGATTTGTGCTGGAAATGGCCCACCTGATGATCACTTTAGATAAGCTATTACCAGCAGGACAGTGGGGTGGGAGGAGGTATTGTTTCATATTCTCTGTGTATATATAAAGTCTGCTGCAGTTTCCACGATATGCATCTGATGAAGTGAGCTGTAGCTCACGAAAGCTTATGCTCTAATAAATTGGTTAGTCTCTAAGGTGCCACAAGTCCTCCTTTTCTTTTTACTAGTACACATAAAGTTAACCACATGCATGAGTAAAATTTATAGGATCAGGACCAGATTTTGCAGCTCTAACTTCTACTCCCAGACAGAACCCAGAAGTACAAAGACAGATGAGACTATAAAGATAACAAGGTAAAATGTTACTCTAAAAAAACCCAAAGAGTTCCATTTAAACTTGAGACAAGGGTACAGAGGGGATTCTAATGTTAGACAAGTCATTTCACTCATCCTGAGATGCAATGGAGCGAATCCCTGGCAACTTCTGAAGGATTAGTAACTCCCTTTCTCTGAAAAAGCTATACAACGAGAGAGCTGGATTTCTGGACAAGGAAACAGCTGCCAAAATAATTGGTTTAAATCCTGTTAATTAAAGCTCAATGCAAGATTCAAACGAAGGCAGGCAAAGCACACAGCCATATTCTTGTTTATCCATTAGCATAATAAAGTGGACTTAAAGGCATTTGGGGATGCAGAGAGAAAATGTTCAAAGTGGCACACTGGGATTAATGGGATGAGATAGACAAGGAACACTAAAATGGAATATCATGAAAACCTTTCTGACATTGAGATGTATTAGGCTGTAGAAGATTCTCTCGAGGAAAGTGGAAGAAATCCTTTGACTTGGCACACAAAATTAGACGGAATAAAATACTAGACAATGTATTGTATGGAACAGTCCTGTATTGGCAGAAGATTGAATGCATAATGATTATGGATTATTCATTTTGATAACACCTCTATAATAGGTAGACACTTTACGGGCAGGTCTGAAAACAATGCCCCTGCCCCCACCCCCCCAAAAAAAGCTCAAGCTATACAGGGATGGCTTGCAGACCATTTAGCCAGAGCCTGTCAGGTGGGGAGGGAAACAGGGCCAAAACTATGACAAGAGAGCACATTAGGAGTCATGACACCTTCCAGAATTCCCAGGGGAAGGCACAATCTGCATCATCCCTTGGGATGATGAAGTGTGCTCCCTTTAACATACACAGCCAGCTCCATGGGCCACTGTGGAGGGAGGGGGAAATGTAGGGCTGTTCCCATACTCCAGACCCATTTTAAGCAGATTAGCATTGGAGGAAGGAGCAGTCTTCTGAGCATAGGGTCTGCAATTGCCTACGGAGCTTGGCCTGTAATGTACAAACAAGGGATGGGACTGGTAAGCAATAAAGAGCAGTGACACAGAGCCTGTCTTGTTAGTTCCAGAATTTTCATATTGATATTCTCTGTTTTAGTTATAGCTATTTGATGAACTACCATCAGTTAGATAACACTTCTCTTTGAGGGGTCTTGGAGTGAACAGGAATGTTCCTTTTCTATCTTCTATGACTATTTTTATTTCTTAATGTTGTTTATAGAGCTGGACAAATAATTTGTGAGTGTTCATGAATATACAGGCAACGTTTTTCAAACAAAATATTTTGAATTATTTTCCCCTATTATTTGCCCAGCTTTAAACTGGGTGAATAATTGGGGGGAAAAAACTCTTCATTTATTGGAAATATAGCATAAAATGCACTGCATCCATTCTTTCACAGATGCTTATTTAATGAGGTTTAATGGTGTGGATGAAGGTGTGTAGTACACAGAATGGAGAGAGAGGAAGGAAACGATGGTGACAGATTTCTTTATTTTATAGAGTGACTAACCTGTCATTGGAAAGCTGATTAGTTACTGATGGAATGATCTCCAGCAAGGAAGCAGGTCAACCATACAGATATTAATGAGGCAGAAGACACGTCAGGATTGGATGAGATTCACATACCTGCACAGAAGAGTTAGCTGCTGAGCCAAAGGTGTTATTTGTTCAGTGCCTGGAGCACTGATTATATGCACAGTTCTACCAGCATCAGCAGGAGAAAAGTTTGACAACACATTTGGTTATTTTTCCTATGTCATATAGATTCAAAACACAATATGAAGGAACAGCAGAATGGCAACATTGTCAGTAATTGTTTATTACCAGGTGTTGGTCAATCTGAGGGCCACATTGAACAAAAATACCCTGTAAGCTCCCAACCCTGCAACTGTTTCTACTTCCACTATCGCTTTTGGAAATCTTGGCCTCTCTCCCTGATGTCCTTCCACCAGCCAGCTCATCAACCAGGCTAACTTCTCATCTGCAGCTGAGATGGGACTGAATCACCTGTGCTGGATGAGAATGAGAGATTAACTTCAAATGTTTCAGATCTGTACAGTCACCAACATTTTCTAAGCATCTTTAGTGACTGAATCACATAGTAAATATTATCGGTTTAGGGACCCAGTGAGGCAACTAACAATTTGGTCTCAGAATAATATGCCTGTGACCTATGTGTTGAGTCTGCCTTTCCGATATTAAATCCCTGACAACAGGAAATTGTAAATCAGCTGTAAAAGCCCACTCCTGTGTGAAACTTGAATTGCAGCTCAGTCGTAATGAACACTCTACAAATTTATTTTGAATCAATTTCCCATTTTTAAGTTAAAAATTACCCTACAGTAGTCACTGAGCCCCTATTGGGACAGCTGCTTATAACAAGCACTTCTGAGCCAGAACCAAGAAAGGGGCTCCTCTTCTCCCTCTTGGTCCTACACCAGGCCCCTGTTACCTCCTCTTGGGCTTGTGGAAGGGTGACAGGACTGGGAAACTGGTCTCCATGACACCACTGCTCTTCTTCTTCCTCCCAGCCTAGGGAGGCACTAGCAGCACCTCCCCTCCTAAAACCGTCTTCCTCCTCCTCTCACTCATGGACTTGTGAAAGGATTGAGGGACTTTGTCTGCCATTTGTGTGGCCTCATTCTCTCCTAGTCCTGTAGGAGAGTCAGGAGGCCTTGCTCCCTTCATCTCAAATCCTCCTGAGTTGTCAGGTGGGGGAGGGGCGTCTCCACTACAATTACTTGACCCCAGTGACAGGGCAGGGATGAGAGGACTGGGTGATGCTCCTTCCATGCCCCTGCATGGCTTAGGAGGATTCTTTGTGGCCTAACGGGACACTCCAATATGTTACTGCTCCTTCCCTACCAAGGCTGAGTCTATGGTGACCCTGGGGCATTGTGGTAGAGTCCAAAGGCCTAAATTAGGATTTGAGCCCCATGGTGTTAGGAACTGTACCAAGAGATGGCAGGTCACAGTCCATCCCTAGATGAATTTACAATCTAATTTGAAACAGGACAAAAGTGAGCTTGACAAACAATAAGGAAGGAAGGGGAATGGGCAGTTGAGGGTCATAAAACTAATATTGCATTAGTCATTGCAAAAATCATAGATACATATCATCAGCCATGCCTGTCCCTCAACCTAGCCACAACTGAATGGCTGATTTCTTGGAGCTGTCGCAATACAAGTTGGATCTGAGGAGGGATTTAAAGGAGAGAGTGTGTTGTGGCTTTGTGGATTAACAGAAGCATGAAAGAAGAAAGCAAGGTTGACATTTATGGAAGAAGCTGGCACTGGGGAGCTCAAGACCAGCATCCGCATGATAGGGGAGATGGGGTAGGCTGTGAAGGGGCCTGTGGATGGGGGTGTTAACAGCTTTTAAGGCCAGAAGAGACCATTATGATCATCTAATTTAACTTCCTGTGTAGAACAGGCCACAGACTCACCCAGTGATTACTGCATCTAGCCCAATAACTAATGGTTGAGCTTGATCACATCTTTTGGAAAGGTATCTTATGTTATTCCAAAGACTCAAAGTGATGGAGAATCCATCAACCTCCCCTGATAAATTCCAGTGGTTACTTACTGCCTGTTAATTTACATATTCCATCCATTTCAAACTTTCCTGACTTCAGCTTCTAAGTAGTTGTTACTGCAGCTTCCTAGCCTCATGCAACTACTGATGGAGAAGCCCCCTCAGGAAACAAAGGGAACCCCCTGATCACTCAATATGATGGATTAACCCTTCAGAGGGAGAACAGACAGCAGAGCCACATGAGTCATAAAGAGAAGGAAGGGCCCAATTCTCCAGACTGATGTCCACAAATTATAAGACCAGCTCTAGTTTTAAAACCAATTGCTTCATGAAGGAAAAAGTTTTTCTAGATCTAAACAGTGATGAAGAGACATAGGACTCCTCCCCCAGCCCCAGGAACTTAAACAAGCACCGTAACTATTCCTATTGATGCAATCCAATTTATTAAAGTGCATCGCTGGTACAAGGCCAGAACTTCATCATCTCAGAGATTCCTAAATGTTATATGATTAATAACCTCTTACTCCAACAAACTGCTGGTTTGCACTCTTCAACAAATCTCTCCTCTTTGCAAAGCTTGTTATCTGGGCTGATGTTTAGTGTGGAGTATTACATCCTGCATAGCACTTCACCCAGGGGGAAAATTATGCTTCCAGTTTTGATATCATTTTAATGCAACTAAAAAAGAAAAATCTGATTTTTTTTAATTGAAGGTAGATCACATTTTAAGCACCACCAAAAAGGAAATGTTTTGCACCTTGCTTAGTGATTTATGACTACCCCCTTCGGAACAAATTCCTATTTATACATTCATTTATTGTGTCTCCTGGTGTCATATTTTTGGCAAAGTCACTGGACACTGTATAGTGTGTCCCAATTCTCCCTCCATCAGAAAACATTTAGCAGAACTGCCTTTTAATAATCATACTGCCTTTTAATTTTCTTGAATGGGACTGCATGTCATACCACTTTACTCAGCTTTTCCTTTGATTAATGGGAATGTATTTCTGCTCACAGTGAGCAGGGTTGCAAGCATTACAGGGTATCACAATTCCAATACATGTTTTCAAATGGAGAAACCCAAAGGGCTTAGCATGTATTGTTTTAGGATAGTTTTATCCTCCAATCCATTCACAATCTATGGTGGGAAAGTGGACAAAAAAAGAATCCTTGTCTTTAGTAAAAGCTTCTGTTAGAAATTATGCTGCTTAGATGGATTGACTTCCTTTGATTGGAGAGATATATTACTTGGATAAGAACAGGAAAAAAAGAACATTCTGCTGATCATGAGAATGGATAACTCTGCTTTCCCATTCTATTCCATCATAAACAAAATAACATAACCTAAGAGATAGGCATCATATATTTTAATTAGCATTTTAAAGCACTTGGTTATCTGTATATTATGTAACTACAATAACATTCTGTAGGGTTGGGATATGAGAGAGGAGTTTTGCATGGAAAAGCAACCTGATCTGCTGTTCTGCGTTAATCTCTCTTGAGATACCATCACTCTGAATTCCAACTGGCATTTATACAGAAAGAATTAATGGAAGATTAAAAAGTTGTCTAATATTGAGCAACTAATTATTTGAACCCAAGCCTGCAATGACATGCCGGTGGGCATTGACTTCAATGGAGCTCCATGCCCGCATAAGGGTCATCATTGGAGGATTAGGGCCCTATTCAACAAATTTCAGCTCGTTATCTATTTGTGACTTGAACACCAATAGATTATTAATTTCTCCAATGTATTTGTTATTCAAAATGTGGTACAGTGAAGAACTATCACGAATAATTTTTGGTCAATAGCTCAACTGCAAGCCATTCGTTACAAGCATTTGGTATCTGATCTCGATGTGTTTTTACTGTACATACATTGACACATGGTGTGTCTCTGTTCCTTCATTGGATAAGTGTAACTCTTAGAATCAGATTTCTGTTGTGAATGCTCATGACAACAAATCTGGCAGTTGAGTGATTGCATGGAAGTTAGACTAGCCCTGTTTGACTCAAACATGATTGACAGACTTTCATTTTTTTGTTATTAGGAGATGTGACTTTCTGAAGAACACATGTTCACTAACACTCAAACATCAATACACTCATAGTTTGGGTTTAATCCCAATGTACACATGGTAGTCCAGGACCACGGCACATGACAAATGTGATAAAACTTAGGTAGAATTGTATAGAAGATTGTTACTTCCCAGTAATTGCACCTATAAACCTGAGACATTAAAAGTTTTGATTAAAAACTGAGTTGTAAAGTTGGACTGTCTTTGTAAAATAAATATTGGATTTTATCAGGAGTTAACATACAACAAGACAGGAGCGGTAGCTCACCAAATCTGGTGGTTGTCATCATAGGTCTGACATTATAGCTACAGGAAATAAATACATAGATATTCATAACCTCATAGCAAGTGAAACAAAATTGCGGGCACAGCTTATAGAAGTGAGTAGGGGAACACTTTTAGAACTCCCATCTCCATTCCTATAAAAGCTATCATCCACTTCACTAGAATGGAGAATGCGTGTTGACATTAAAAAAATTAGAAACATGAAATAATTAGTGCAATTTGCTGAATTATAGAAGATTTTAAACACTTTTTTAAAATACCAAGTATAAACATGCATTTCTCTCTTTTCTGGAAGGAGCTGGTGTGACTTCTTCCCCTCTTCCTCCACCGAAGGGAAGCTGGCTGCAGGAGTAGGATTTGTTTAGAGACAGGAAGTGGATGGGTGATGCTCAGCTGTGTTACCCTCTCTTTCCCCCTCATACTCCAACTGCCAATGCATCAAGAGCCCCAGAAACTGCCCAGCCAAACACCAGCTCCTGCTTCCCCCCATTCAGATTTTCCTTTCTGGTATGTCCTCACCTCACCATCTAAGGAGGAGGCTCAAACAACACTCAAGGCAGTGTCTGCAACCAAATAACTGTTGCTTAAGAGTGTTTCCTGGTACTTAATACATGCTCCCCCTTTTCCTAATCGCGCTGCTGCATAAAGCCTCAATCCCTCAAAACTACTTATTCCCTGAGCTATATTGTGATGCAACTGGTGGAAGTGTTCTCACTATTGTCAGTGGTTTCTGAAGCCCTGGTGACTACATTGCACAGTGGAGTATGAACACCTTGATGGAGCACTGATTCAATTTAGAACACTCTGAATAACTCTGCTTTTCCTGGTGAGCTTCCCAGGTTAACGGCTGCATTATCAATGAGCCTGGGAGAGCTTTTGCTGCTCTTCAGAGTGCAAGCTTGCCCTGAACAGCTTGCCCAGTTGTAAAGCTATCTAAAATGTTTATACATGTAAGTTTTTTTGGCAAGATTTTATATATTATACATAAAAAATTAGAAACATATATATATATATATATATATATATATATATATATATATATATATATATATATATATATATATATATATATATATATATATATATATATAAAATCTTGCCAAAAAAGCTTACATGTATAAATATATATATATAATGATTGTCTCTTTATTAATTACTTTCCTAAACAATTACAATCCCATGTCTCTCCTCTTTTAAAAAATGCCAATGTGTAGCTTTCTAATTCTATCATATAATGTATAATGTAATGCTAAAATTAGCAAGCCCTTATTTCCACAACCTGGATTTTCCATACTTATATCCCTAGGGCTAGCAAAAAGCTGATTGCCAAACAACAATGAGCTCATCTCAAATGCTAATGCACCCAGTGCCAGGTGAGCAAATTGTCTATTATTAGACTTCTTCATGTAGTCAGTGCTTTTGTTCCCTACTTCTCTGTCTTAACACCTGGTGTCACAATGGATATCAACTTTCAGAACGTCATTTCCCATTAACAACAGAATAAAAAATGTATTAGGGAATTTCTTATACAGAAAGTGATTAAGTTTTGTAAAGGGAGCTTTATCAAATCAAAAGAAAAAAGGGCAGGCAGTGGTAGAAATGGGGTAATTCTGATTATAATTCATAAATCTACATTGAGTCAATGGAGAAAAAGTTAGACATCCAAATGCACTGGATCCATTTTGTGGTGTTAAAGAAAATACTAATAATTCTGATGGGAAACTAGTTTTTATTAATAGTAATAATAGGTTGGGTTTTTTTCCTCCAGTGAGTTTCACACAAATATAGAGTGTTTGACTAGTGTGTGAAAGTGTTGGTGGGATTGTGTGGGTTGGGCATATGGAAAAGATATAACCCAAACCCAGCAGCTTCAAAAACACATATATAGATATATAAAAATATTGAGTAGTGTGATCCAAGTCCAAGTGTTCGAGAAAGAAATTATAATGAATATGTCAGAAGGTACAAAATACGTGGAGGTTTGGTTTCTACTAAAACATTACAAGTTATTGCTGATGGAACGATATCACACTTAACAGAAAGCTTAGGTCTGATCTGATATGGCAAATCTTAATGTTTGTTAAGAGAATTAAGAGGCTGCTTTCAGCCTCCCTGACATACATATGGGAAAAGTACCCTTAAAAGCCCTTAACTTGTTATTAAAGCCTTGAAGTGGGGCTCAGGGTTCAATCCCTGCCTCTGTCACAGATGCCTGCTAGCACTGTGGATGAGTCATGCAATCCCTCTTATCTGATTCAGTTCCCCATTTAATACAAAGATAATAATCCTTCCTCTCCCCTCGTCCCACACCTGCTTTTTCTGTTTACATAGTTAACTCTTCGCGGCATGCCTGTCATTTTGTATTTGTACAGTGCTTAGGACAATCTCAGCTGGGGCCTATAGACATTACTGTAATACACATAGTAAATAAGGAAGATAGCCAGGATTAGTGAAACCCAATACAGCTGGACATTGTAATCAATTTAAAAATCAATTAGCGGATGTTCAGGCCTGTCTTACAACAGTGGCTAACCTAACTAGACTGGAGTCCAGTGCATTGCTGTGAGCCAAATCTGACCACTGCTTCATTTCACCTGGGTAGCATGGGTGCAGCAAAGGCAGAATTTCTAGCCTAGAGAGGTAGCAATGAACAGGACTCAAGTCTGTTTTGCCAAGTGTCAAGAGAACAAGAATTCTATCCAACTATCCAGATGATTTATTATGTTTTCAAATAATTAGAAGACCCCCACAAAGCCTCTTTGTATCCATAAATGCCTCAACTTCCCACTGCTGCACGAAACACTGGAAGGAAATGATCTGGAGTCAGATTTCTGAAGAAAATCTGAGATTGTTTTGGCTGGGTTTAGATTTTATTGTTCTTGAGTTGGGATTTTGTTTAGAAAAGGTCTTCATAGTTTTATTATTAACATTTTGACGCTGCAGATCTGAAGAATGCTACTAGACCATAATCAAATAACTATTGTACAAAGAAACATTGGAAAAATATTACTTACAACAAACAGCTGGCTGCGGTATGACTCCAGTGGTATTTCAAACTCTAATAGATTAGTTGATTCAAGTGCACCTGCTAAGGCAAAAAGAAACACATCATGATCTAATGTTTTACACCAAATTTCAATGCAAACATATCATTTTGGGACTCTAGAAAGCAAGAGGGTTATTTGGCCATAGGACCTGCTATAATATTAGTAATACTTAGGGCTGTTCTCCAGTTTACCGTCTCAACACTGGGTTATGTCCAAGCTGCACTGAGCACAGGAGTTCAGGGCAGAGGAGGAAATGTGACTTCACAAACCTCCAGTCTTGGCCAGGACTAGGCTTGGCCCTGACATAAGGTAGAACCACCTCAGCGCTGTTCCAGTTTATGCCCCATTGCCAGCCCCAGGGGCCATTCTTGCAACCAGAGATTGTTAGTGCTCAGAAGTGCCCTACCCACTCCCTGTTTTTCCTCCAACTGGAAGGGGCAATATGGAAGAGCTCCTACAATGACTATCACCCATCCAGGAACCCTCGCACACTGACAGACTCCTCCACTGGCTGTTTAAGCCAACTTTGCATTCATGTTGTGCTTTCAAAGAGATGGAAAGCAGCCATAGAAGGCCCAAGTGTCTGGCTAGCTATCTTCAAAACACTGAACAAAAAAAAATCAATCCATAGAGGACTTTTCCCCTGGGTCAAATTGGCAAAGACCCTAGGGCAGTGTTTCCCAAACTTGGGACGCTGCTTGTTCAGGGAAAGCCCCTGGTGGGCCAGGCTGGTTTGTTTACCTGCCGCATCCACAGGTTCGGCCGATTGCGGCTTCCACTGGCCGTGGTTCGCCACTCCAGGCCAATGGGGGTTGCGGGAAGTGGTGCCCAGTGCGTCCCTCGGCCCACGCCACTTCCCGCAGCCCCCATTGGCCGGGCACAGCAAACCGCGGCCAATGGGAGCCGTGATCGGCTGAACCTGCGGACGCGGCAGGTAAACAAACCGGCCCAGCCCACCAGGGGCTTTCCCTGCACAAGCAGTGGAACAAGTTTGGGAAACACTGCCCGAGGGGATTTTTACTTTCCTCTGCAGCATGGGTCACTTGCAGGTTTAAACCAGTGTAAATGGTGGATTCTCTGTACCTTGAAGTCTTTAAATTATAATGTGAGGACTTCAGTAACTCAATCAGAGGTTATGGTCTATTACAGGAGTGGGTGGGTGAGGTTCTGTGACCTGCAGTTTGCAGGAGGTCAGACTAGATGATCACAATGGTCCCTTCTGACCTTAATCAACTGGAACCTGAAACAGGAAACTGCTAGACTCCATTACTTTGCTGCATTGCAAAAATCTATACAAAATGCAATCTATTAAGCATGGTGACATTTATTCACAGAATCCCCACCACCAGCAAAAGTGAGCAGATCTTAGCAGAGAATTATAAATACTCATTCATAAAATCATAACAGAAAAACAATAAAAGCAGAAACAAAGCAGCAGAAGTCCAAAAGAGGAAATATAAAGGGAGGGAGTTTTACTTATTTGGAGTAAGGGCACAATATTTCTTTGTAAACACTCTACTTGTCCTAGGATTTACATAATGCAAAAAGTTAAAGAAAGAAATCCATATGTATGAATCTGTGGCTTGCACATCACGCCATCTTGATGCTACACATCAGCTCACGTGGTTCTGGTTACAAGATTTACTTCTAATATTTGTTACCATACATCAGAACATGAACAGAAACAAGGATGAAACTTAAAAAATATTAAATTGTGCAGGACTACTCATTCAGCTGAGTCCTCCGAAACAGGTTTGATATGGTCCTTTGGCCAGGCCAATCTTTCTTATAAGATCTTTTTATACGTTCTATATTCATTAATTTAGAGAGAAATTTCTGTCTCTGCTGTTGTATGATAAAAATCACATGACTGCTGTAAAATGGGTTCAGGGGGCTCATGAATCTGCCTTAGCCACCATAGATAAACAAATCTGGAACTCATTAGTCTTTGGATGGCAGTGTTTTGGCACACACTGGAAAAGGAGTTATCAAGACTAAATTCAGAGAGGTTGATATATGTATCTGCATCTCAAAATGTCTGTTAAACTGCCAACATGCTTCACGTAGTCCCTGTGAGGTTTGTATTTTTTCCTGCATTGTTTAAGCTGTCAAATGTTAATGTGTTCCTGGCTTAATTTATTACACTGATATGACAAGTTATGAGCAAATGTATTCTTGTTTACTACTGTTAATATTTTGGTTACAGTCATTAAGAACATTTTTAAGATTAGTCTTTTTTGTTATTTTACATGGTAGAAAAAAAGAAGCAAAATCTTTAGCGAAAAAGGTTTCCCATTGACATTACCCAGTACTTTAAACTGGAACCATTACATCAACAATCAATGGCATCATCACAGGTCAGAATAAATCCTCATGAAGATATTTGCCATAGTCTGCCTGATGCATGAACCATCCTGTAACTCCTGGGATCTCAGTTAGTTCTAAGGGATGGATACTTGCCATTAAATGAAAATCCAGCATGCAGTCCTCTGTGAATTGACTTATTTTCATCATTAATGGAAAGTGTGTCCTCACAGCTACTGCTCTCAGGGCGTCCATGCCCCCAGCTCTGTCAGCCCTGAAGCCCTGTTTCTGCATCCCTACCTACTGGTGAGCTTCAAAGAAGCCAGAGACTTTGGATGTTCCAGGGCATCGCCCACACTCCCACCCCCGCAAGCAGTCAGCTAGCCCAGGAGTTAGGGAGCCCAGGTTTGCCCAACTCTATGGTAGCCTGCATGTCCTGCTGGCCCTGAGCCAAGGACCTGGAAGTCTGTGGGTCTAGGCAGTCCATCTTGCAGGCTGGACTGGGGACACTGGGAGGGATTATAATATTTCCTCTCGCCCACCCTTTGTTTGTCTTGTCTATTTAATAGAAGTTGAGTGCCTAACTTGCCTTTGTGGCTTGGAAATTCTGCCCCCCAACTAAGCACTTCATGACAGAGACTGCCTGTTTCTCTATGTCTAGTGTTTGACACAATGAGACCTGAGTCTCAGGTAAGGCCTTTAGGCACGATACTTTGCACCTTACAATTATTATTTACTTTTGAAGTGAATCTGTGTAATCACTGCCATTTACAGAGTCAGAAACTGAAGCTCAGAAAGGTTAAAAGGTACGTTCAGAATCTGACTAGAACACAGGCCTCTTCACACTGAAGCCAACGCCTGTGCCACTAAACCACAGTGTCTCTGAGAGAAGTCACTTGCTGGTCTGAACTTGAGTTTCAGAGTTTTTAAAATGGAGGTGATGCTTACCTATATAGTCATGGGAAACAGCAGGGACTGGTGCCATGTCTAGTTTGATATAATATCATAATGAGAGAGGATGGACAGAACAGCACACTAATGAAATTCACAAATCTATTTTTCTGGGAGGACCTACAAACATCATTCAGCAAAGAGAAATAATGCAAAGGGCTTTGGAGGTGCTTAGAAGCAGAGTGTAAAAACCAAAATGCAGTGTGATAGATCTGGAGTAAAATATTCTACAAACACAAACACTCAGTGTAGGAGGGAGCAACCTGGGAAATAATTACTGAGTGAACCTATGAAGCATGGGTTTGAAATGCAATATGGCTGTAGAAAGCGCACGTCACAGAGCAGGAAGTTAATTCCCTCTCCCTATAGCTTTCAACTGTGGGTACCACTTTACCAGGAAGATACTGACAATTGAGGAGCGCTCAGAACAAACATTATCAAGGGGCTCATAGGAGTAACTCATACAGTGGCAGGGAGATAATGACCTAAAAAGTCCTTTTCCTCTATGATTTATGAAAATCACCAAGGTATTTTGGTATTTTCTGGTAAATGGTTACCTGTTCATGTGCAATATCAGAAATGCACAATATTTTTGTAACCGTGAAATGTCTTGCATGCCCCCCACACACAAAAAACCCCAATACCTATAAATGTACATATCACAAGGATATTATGAAAGGCAACTAACTGCTACAGCATGCCATATCATTCTTATGTGCATCTGATTGCTCCTGCTGCTGCATCTGCTGCTTGCGGGGAAACTGCTGTCTCAATATCTTGTTATATTCCTCAGGAACAACTGTCAGCTCAAGGGTCAAACGTTCAAACTTAAACTACAAGAAAGAAGGATGCAGGGTTCGTTCATACAGCCAGGTCACTTTGCATCTCTCATTGCACCTCCATTCCCAAAGTCCTTTTTTAATGGAATGCACAGAAATAACTTCACCACCACCCTCACCGAACTGCAGCCAACCTGGTGCAGAGCATGACGACTGCAAACCAGCGAGCAAAGATGCTGTATAACTGTTGAGGTTTAAGGAGTGAAGAATAGTGCATCCCACTGAAACTATGGGGGAGGATTTAAATAAACGGAACACAATTAATATGCAAACTGCACGTAGCCTACTGAAATTCAAGTTGCGAAAGATCTGTGGCCATTAATGGCCACAGGTGGTTATGATTCCAGTTCTGTTCTATTTAGGGCCTTCAGTAGCACAGCACTCTACCCCCACACTGTGACACTGGTTAAGTACTGTCTCCAAGGAAAGCATGCCTTGTTTCCAAACAGCTATTTTTCACGATTCACTGGCTTTCTTATTAAGTCTTTTAGACCTGTCTCCTCTATTGTTCACCATCATGTTGTTGGCTCTTTCAGGTGGCCTAAACTATACATTATAATTTTTACTATGGTCAATTTATTTTCATTAAGATTAACAGTTCTGAATGAAATGTTATCTCTCCACAATCTTCCAGACATTGTTGTATATATTTATACCTCCCCTTTCAACCCTCCTTGGTCTACTCTGAATTTAAGACCAAATTCTCTGTTGGTATAAGCCAGCATACTGAAGCCAATGGAATTGTACCAACTTACACCAGTCAAAAATTTGGCTAATCACATGCAGACATATTGGCTCTTTCTCACCTTCTTTGTTTTGCTTCAGTATGAGCATCTTGAAACATGGATAGCCCTGTTTCCCAGATAGGGGATGAGGCAACCTGTCTACAAACCTGCTTTTTTGCCTACCCATGAAAGATACCATTCTTCTCTAAACAACCTAGGATATATCATTGTTATAATTTTCACTTCAGCATCATGTTCCAAATAAGACCACAATGCAGAAATTCCTTCTGTCTACACACGCCTTTCTCCTCTATTTTCTTTGTCATGCTTCTTGATGTTTTAATTTTCTGGGGTTTCCCCATATCTCTCTCTTCCTCCCCCATCCTCTCCCAATTTATATTCTGAGTGTAAGGCAATAAAGTACTTACATAAACATATACAGGAAATAGACTTTTTTCTTTCAGTGTTTGCTTGTTCCACCTTGAATGGCTGGGATGTGTATAAAGCCATAAAAGTGCATTGTTTCATATTGGTAGTGAAGTCAGTGCTAATGGGTACATATCAGCCTGCACTGGAAATACAGCACCTCTCTAACAAGTTGTCAATCTTAATTAAGACATCAACATGTCAAATTAAAAAGGTATTGCTGCACAGTCTATTGCTGAACTGCATGTCAGGTGAAATAAGCACTAATTATACACTTAGCCAAATATGCCCATTCAGTATTACTTCAAAATTAAGGTCACTGAGTTATTATGAAGTGGTAGTTTACACAATTTTAGATTTCACCAAGTGGCAGGTGGCCTTACAAATATGCAACTCAGCATGTTTTGTTTGGTCCCCACAGCTGTGCTGCCAATCAGTTAAGGATGGCTGCGAGTAAATGCTAATTAGCTTCTGTTGATCTGCATATTCCAGCAGCCTCCCAGGGTTCCCATTTTGATATGCAAGATTGCCAGTTGGGTATGTGATTGAATTAAGAACCAAGAAAAGATTTTACCTTCCATGCTGGAAAATGTGGGTCTGAATCCCCAACAGAGGCTGTTATCACTCTGATTTATGTTTGGCAGTTCCTGTCATCATAGTGGTGGCAAAGGCTCAGTACTAGAGGGTGCTGCCTTCCTTCTTATGAAGGCAAAAGAACGTCCTAGCCCTATTAAGAGTTAACATTCATACCATCTGGTATCTGATCCATCCCTGGCATTTCCATTTGCGAGGATTCTGCATGTCTGCTTCCCCAGTCCCAGCAGATGCTATCGTATAGGTTGAATGGGCCTTGAAAAAAATATATGACCAGACAATATACAAATTCTACAAGAGCAGAAAGATTTTGGATTTTTTTGTCATGGTGGAGCGAAGAAAATGAGAGTCAGAGGGTTCCTTGGTATCCTGTTAATAGTAGGCTAAGTTTGCTAGGCCTGCAAAGAAAGGCAATGGTTAGAAAATTGTACTACTGGAACCAGTGTATTTAGATTTTGCACCTGTGCTTCATCAGGGAAAAAAATGATCTCACTAGGTAAACATTACAATAACAAAAAGAAAAGGAGTACTTGTGGCACCTTAGAGACTAACCAATTTATTTGAGCATACGCTTTCGTGAGCTACAAAAGCTTATGCTCAAATAAATTGGTTAGTCTCTAAGGTGCCACAAGTACTCCTTTTCTTTTTGCGAGTACACACTGACACGGCTGTTACTCTGAAACATTACAATAACAATTTTCAGAAATTTTCCTTGGCTCTGGTATTAGCAAGTTCTGGTTCCCTGCATTGATGAAACAATATTTCTTGGACACCACTCACAGAATATGATAGCAAAATAAAATTTGTGTCATCTTTCAGATTTTTTTTTTATGACCCAAATCAGACATTGCAGGAAAAAATGATTATTTAAGCCTGATGCCAAGTTTGTGTATGTTTTTATCATATTGTTTCTTACATTTTAAAAAGCATAAATCAAAATAGGTTGGCTTCAGACCAGTGGAACATTGTATGCTGCTTTCAGAATGCCAGGGAACAGATCTTCCGTAGGGACTTAAAGTTATTTTTTTTAAATGATGCCATTCTCCCATTCATAAAGTTTTTCAGCACCCTGCTCTAAGCAAGACACCTAAGTAAATGAACATTAGTACTTTAATAGAGTTCACAGAGCAAATTAATATGTAAGTGACTTCATTCCAGTCTTCAGTAGCACATTTAATAGACAAGAGCCCAAAACGTGGTAACAATAAATACCACATTAAAAGGTACCTGGAAAGAGATTCCCCCTGCCTCCCCTCCCACCCCCGCCTTACACAGTTGAAGACAGTGAAAACTTCACCCTCTTTTAGAAGATATTAATAAGCACCAAGATACAGTACTCTATTATGTAATAAAATGTGTGCCAGGTACAAAATAAAATAAGATATAAAGGGCTCTATTCATGGAGCTATAATGAATAATACACTCGTGTCAAATATATATTAAAATAAAAGCTACCTACCCATGAATCCTAAGTCCAAACATGATGTAGGAAGTCTGTTTTTTCCTCACACGCTCTTTATAAATGCAAATGCAGTCCTGGGGCTCATTCTTTAAGGAGAAAAAGTTTTTGGAATTTGGACTGAGATGAAAAAAACATCAGAACGTCTCCTTTGGATCGAAGAACAATCTTTAATAAGAGAAGAAAAAGAACCCTAGCTGTAATTCCTCTGCTGATCAGAATTTATGTCAGTGACAAAACCCATAGTATTTTTGTAAATTACATGGATATTTTTAAAGATCAGGGAGTTATTCATAAATGAAGCATAGCGCTGCAAAGCCTAAAAATACCTAATATTGATTTCCATCCAACTAGGTTTCTATACGATGCTTATACCACCATCTAAGGCCCAATTCAGCAAGGGACTCAACTTTAACCATGTGCTTAAATCCCATTGAAGGTAATAAGAATTAAACATGCGTATTTACTTTCTTGAACTGGGGCCTAAGTGTTTTCCTGAGTTATTAAGCATGCCACATTATATTTCTCTTTCTCTGTGATTCAGACAGCAGGACTCAGCTTTGTTTTTTGTCTGGCTTAGGGTGACCAGATGTCCTGATTTTGTAGGGACAGTCCCGATTTTGGGGTCTTTTTCTTATATAGGCTCCTATTACCCCCAATCCCCGTCCCGATTTTTCACATTTGCTGTCTGGTCACCCTAGTCTGGCTCTTATTTTTGTAGTGAGACTGTAGGAATACCTGGTGTTTTCATTTTTTGCTCTGTAGGTGCTGAGAATCACAGATGCTCTGATCTTACCTGGGAGTGAGTCCCAGGCTTGTGGGCTAGGCACTGAGAAAGCTCCACCTCCTGCACCCATGGGTTTCGCTCTGAGGTTGGCAGTCCTGTTGTCTCCCTGGATTATTGCTGTCATGGGAGGCCATGATAACATGGGTGAGACAATCCCTCAGGTAACATGGGTCTTCAAAGATGAGAACTGAAATCTTGAATTTAATCAACATTCAGTGCAGTGAATGTGAAGAGAATGGAGTAACGTCAGGGTAACATCTCTCGGTAGCATGAGTTGCTGCTAACAGGATGCTGTGCTCTGAACGAATTGCACCTTTTTTAACATTGGGAGTTTCACACACAGATACAGGGAATTACAATAATCAACAGTAGTTCTTCAACAGCAGCTCATTATTCAAGATAGCAACTTCATCCTTCGCCATCCAGTGGAAGTTATACAAAGCAATGAGAATTGATTTTACAAAGACAAACAAAGGCTCTTTTGATCTTCATCCCATAAGCTATGAATTAATTTAGTGTTATACCTAATGGCTGGGGCATGATGAAATGACTTAGGAACCAGTAAGTGCCCACACTGACTCCAGCCATGATCACTCAATTTTCCAATTAAATATTCATTTGCACTTCCATAATGCCTGTGGTTCAAAGAACCCAAAATACTTCATAATCACTATGGCCCAGATCCTCAGAGCTCTTCTTTGCCTCGAGTAGCTTTATTATTGCCAGGACTTCAAAGCAGTCCGCTGGAATAGGAAGCGAATCGAAGAGAAATCACCACAAGGTTTTGATCAACTCATGGAGTGAATCAAGTTCATTGTTTGGGCTGGCCTACACTAACGCTGTCAGTCATTCTGAGTTACGCTAGCTCAGTTACGTAAGATATGGAACTGAAGTTTTTGTAACTTAGGTCAACTTACAGTGGTATCTACACCCAGGGCCGTCCCTACCCACATGCAAAGTATACAGCTGCATGCTACTCCAGCCCCTGCTCCGCCTCTTCCCCATGGCCTCCAACCCCAGCCCCGCCTCTTCCCACCCCTGCTCTGCCCCAGCCCCGCCCCCACTCCACCCCTTCCCCAAAGCCCCCACCCCAGCTCCACCCCTGCCCTGCCTCTTCCTGCCCCTGCTCTGGCCCAGCCCCACCCCCACCCCCCACTCCAGCCAGCCCTTCCCCTGAGGACAGCAGCAGGGGTCGGGCTCCCTGCACTCACTGGCAGTGGTAAATAGAGCAACCTGGCCCCAACCTGCTCTGCTCCTCTGGCTCCCAGCCATGCTGCCGGCGAGTGCTGGGGGGCGGTTCCCCAAGCCTGGGAGCCAGGGGAGCAGAGCAGGCTAAGGCCAGGTCACTCCACTTCCTGCAGGAAGTGGCCAGCGCCCATCCCCGTCCCCCCACAGAGGCCTGGAGCCAGCTCCCCCTCCCCCGCAGAGGCCTGGAGCTCCTCACAGCACCCCCGCATGGGGGCTGCATAGGGCATCAAAATGGCTAGGGACTGCCCTGTCTACACCTCACTATGTAAGCGGGAGACGCTGTCCTGCCTACATAGCTTCCACCTCTGGGAGAGGTGGAGTACAAACATCAACAGGAGAGCGCTCTCCCATTGACTTAGCGTGTCCTCACCAGACCCACTAAATCAAAACTGCTGCATTGATCACAGTGGTGCCAATTTAGCCGGTAGCGTAGACATGGCCTTTCTGCACAACTCCCCACTTTATTTGTTTAAAGGATGGTTGTTTTGTGTTAGATCTCCAGTCTAGACTACACAAAAGCAGACTGCCTGGAATGGAAAGTCCAAGCAGCCTGATAGACAAAGTTGCTGGGGACATTCATCTTATATAGATGACCAGTAACGTCTTTTGCTTACTGATATGTACACCCAAGAGCAAACTCATTCCTGAGCATATACCACATGAGCCTGTGTAAGTGCCAGGAAAGTAGCTCACACAACTAAATGTTGTGCCCTTTATAAGCAAGAAGACATTGCATTAAGTATTGTTTTTTAACCCATTTTTGGTTACTTGATAATTATTTTAATATTTAAATAGTCTTTTTCATCAAAGGTTTTCAAAGAGCTTTATAACCACTATGTTTCATAACACCCCTATGATGTAGGCAACTACTACACCCATTTTACAGATGGGTAAACAGAGAGGGGAAAGTTGAATGCAATTTGCTCAAATTCATACAGGAAGTTAGTGGCATAGCTGGGCCTAGAACACAGGAATCTAGTCCTCAGCTCCAGAGCCTTCATTAATTATGTCCTATAGGCTCATTCTCTTCTGTTTTGAATCCATTCATGACGTATGATCAGAGGAAGAAGACCTTAAAAGTGGTTTTATAAGGCTCCAAACTATGTAAGGAGACTTATCTGAACCAAACCCCATCACCAGTTGCCTAAAGCCTTACAATAGTTCATTTTAGCATGACTCAGGGGATCTGGATATGTTAACCTTGTGAACATAGTGCAAGGCTCTTTTTCTCTACAGCTCATGGTTAGTGGGTGACCTGAGGCTATGAGATGGTTAGATACAGGGACATTATTACTGTGGTGGGCAATATCAATACAATATTAAAAGGAGTTGTGAGGACAGTGTATGTAGTGACATTTTATATGTTACGTGATTTACCTTTTGTTAAAGTGCTGAGCTTCAATAAAAACTAAAATAATTAAATACACAGATTTCCACCCACACAAATTTACTTCCTCTAAAAATCCTTGTCTGTTCCATGGACTTGGGCACAAAATCCCCACAGTTCAGATCCAAAATGTCATGAAGTTTGGGGATGCTAGGATCTGAGGGGGTTAGTTTGGATTCTTTTAACCGAAAACCAAACACCTCTGAACATGAACAATACAAAAGCATGTTAAGGCTGACAGCCAGGATGTAAAACTCCCTTTCTCTCCTCATACACAAAAAGTATGAAAACATTTATTATGAAACATATTTTTCCTTACTGTATTGCAGAATGTAAACAAGTTCTTGTGACATATGGGGCCATGTGTTTCCTTAAAGAGGTGTTATGTATGTCAGAAGCAGCATATGTACCGTGTGATGCAGCTACCACCATGGTAAGCATTTGTTATTGCCTAATGAACAGGTGCATGCAACCCCCATGTAAATAGATGTCACTGCTGTGCTAAGGCTTCTTTTACTCATGTCTCCTTCTTTAGAAGAATGTGTATTTTCTATATCGATATACTTGCCACTTTCCCTATTATAGATTTTACTTTAATGCACAACAGGTGTTCGAAGGAAGAGTCAGAGCAAGGATGAACTGTTTTTTAGTTCTGTAAGGTACTCAGATACCATGATGACAAGCTCCATATAAATCTCTAGACATGTACAGTAGATACATGATTTAAGTTTTGCAAAGGAAAATAATCAGATATAGAAAAATCTTAAATTATAGACAAAAGGCACAATTAGTTGCGTTTTTGTCCATTAAAAAAAAAACACCCTACTTTTCCTGCCGGAAAGAATAAAACATTTGATGAACAGTCTGCACTCAGCCATATTATCAAAAACATAGAGACGCTTGTATCTAGGAATGGTTCCTTATTTTATCTAGTAGTCATTCGGACTGGCTTCTTGTGGAGTAGTGGAGGCGAGACTAAAAAAGTAAAAACTATCAACATGGGTTTTTATTAAGACAACAATTGTGTAGCTCCAGAACCAGTTGCTGCAGCAGTAGCCCCTGACGGTAACTAAAAAGCAACATTATGTAACTATAATTAGAATTCTAATTATAAGGAGGAACTAATCCCATTTCCCTTTAATAATTACATAACTCCGTCTCCAGTCCCTACAGGTGGCCATCTGGCTCTATGGCACGTCAATCAGGCCCCAACATCCTGTCAGTTATCCTGTATTGTCAGTGGCAAAGTAAAATCATTGGGATCAGTTAGACGGTCTGAAACATCTCTGCTTTGTTCTTGGTAAGTAGGTGTGAGATGAATAAAGTTCCATACTCAACCATCTGACAGTTTGTAAGTGTACGGTCCTTTTTTTGCAGCAGTTTTCAGTGGAGACATGAACCTGGGTTCTCTTTTTTGTAAGATTCCAGGTTTTTGTACTCTTACAAATGAGCCACATTCAAATTTTAGATAAAAGAACATTTATCTGTATATGCTATATATTTTTGTTGTTTCTGTTGAATATTTTTCTTATATCCAACTGCATGGATATATCAAATGCAGCTCCCAGTAATCCAGCAATGTTTAATTTAGTATGCATTTCTCTGCTATGTAATCATTCAGGAGGTGACCTTTACATTTGCGGCACGGCCCATAGCCCTGTAGATTTGTAAGAAATTTGTAACGAAGGTCCTCCACGCTTTTCTCTCCAACATAGCTATCTGTAGAGTCAAACTTCTGTTGAATCATTCAATTTCTCCATAAGCTTGAGGGTCATACATGGATGATCTTCTATGTCTAATGTTCCTCTCTGCCAGAAAAGTTTCAGATCCCAGTGAGGTTAATTGCATTCTGGTGTCTGATACTGATTCTTTCAAGTTCCGTTTCTTGCTAAAGACATCAGCAAGAACTTGATCACCATAACAGAACTAACCTGAGGTATAAACGTCACTTCCAACCATTTACTGAAGTAGTTGATCAAGTGATAGCAATAGTCACTTGGGGCATGGTCAAATGGACCTCTAATATCAATGGCAAGTTTTTGCCATGCTGCATCTGGAAGAAGAGGCTGTAATGGTGGCACATGCATCAACACTGTCTTGTGACGCAACTGCCAAGTAACGCATTTTTATAGCCATCTGAACTGGCATTTGGCCAAATTCAGTTTCAGCCCTGTTGTTCTGATGCGGCATAGTATACAGTGAAGATTTTTCTGTGTTCCTCAGGACACGTCATGAACACAACATCATCACCCAAATAACTCTGGATTCCAGGTTGGTTCCTGAGAATCACTAACATCATTCTTTGGAAAGTGCTGGGTGCTGATGCAAATCTGTATGGTACACATTTAAATTGGAATAGCCCATATGCATAATAAACGCTACAAAATCTCTGCTGTCCTCCTGTAGCACAAGTTGGGGATATGCACTCTGTAGATTAAAGATAGAAAACACTTTTGCACCATGAAGTTCCATGAACACTTCTTTTGTATGTGGGAATAGCTGGCTGTTAATCAGAACGCCTTTATTCAGCTCCCTTAAGTCTATGCAAAGATGAATTCTTCATCACCACCATCAGTGACACCCATTCAGATGATGCAATGACTTCAATAATACCATTTGGTATTTGTTTTTTAAGCTCTTGTGATAATCCCTGACTGAGAACAATAGATGAGCAATGTCTGTCATACGGGTGTCATATTAGGTCAAAGTTTAATTCTGTGAACAAATCCAAATGCATAGCCAAGGGGCTCTGTACTATCCTTGTTAAGCACAGAGATTGGAGTTTGTGATGTAGTGGTGCCCTGTTGGAGCAGAAGCAATGCACCCATTGACGACCTGCAAACAAATCTCTGTCTAAGATAGGAGTACCCCTGTGCACAATAAGAATTCTACCAGTATGCAGTATGAATCAACAATCACAGTTACAGGTATGCAACCAAGCACAGGAATGCGGTTCATCAAGTAGTACACTAGGTGTAAGCTTGCTTCAGTAGGTGGCACCCACCCAAAGTATTACAAATAAATTGAATCAAGTAATAGAGAAATTGCTGAGCCAGCATCCAATATGAATTCCACTGCCTAGGGCTTCCCTCTTGCTGTAGCAGATATGTGAACAGTACACGTTCTTTTATCCGTAACGCGTGTAGAGCTGCTTCCGTCCACTTTCAAAACAGTAGCCTCCGGCACAGTAATTGCACTTGTTTGTTGATTAGGCTGGTTGCTTCAGCATACCTTAACAAAATGTTTAGTCTTCTCACAATGATTGCGCTGAACTGCTTTTGTAGGACATGCTCTGCAGTTTGCGGTATGTTGTGTAGATCCACAGCGCTAACATACTTTTCCTTGCGTGTTTGGAAGTCGCTGGACCTGTGACTTCTCATTTGCATGGCCTTTGTAACGTTTCAACTGCTTTGTTGTAGTCCACCTCTGCAGTGGTTCCATGGCTTGGATCGCACCTGCTATATCTGGACTCACTATTTTCACCTCTGCCATAGCTGACTCTATGTGATTAGCAATGATTATGGCTTTTTGTAATGTCATATCCTTTCAAACAGTAGGCATTATGTAATATGGGGCACAACTGTTTGCTCCAAAATCTGATCTCGAATAATTTCACCGGCTGTGTTGCCAAAATCACTTGACAATCAGTTCTCTCAAAGCTGCAATATTCTGATCTGTCGACTCCCCTAGCTTCTATTCGTACTGGTGGAATTTATAGTGTTCTGCTACCACATTTACTTTAGGCACAAAATTCTTTAATGCAGACAGTGCAGTATCATATTCATCTTCCAGAAGGGGGAAGAGTGTAGAATATATGCTGCCCTTCTGTACCAAGGCAGTGAATAAGGAGGACACATTTTCTTGGTTCAGAAAGTTCTCCGCTCTTAATTGCAAGGACATAGTTCTCAAACACTCTAATCCAAACATTAAAAGCAATTGGAGTCTCCCCTGAGCTTTGATGAAAGGGTGCAGGTGGATTTAGGTGCAGGAGAATCAGTCTCATCACCAATTTCGTGGAATAGTGGAGGCTGAGACCAAAAGAGTAAAATCCAACAAGGTATTTTATTAAGACAATGATCATGCGGCTCTAGACGCAGTTGCAGCAGCCTTTGATCCCACCATGACATGCAACTAGTTACACTTCCTGCCTCCTGTTAGTATTTCTGAACGCAAAAGACTACAATTTCCAGCATGCAATGCTGAATCTAGCACCACTATCCCTCTTCAGTCCCCAATACTGAAATCTGATCCCACTTCCTTGGGATTCTGCACAGGTGTAAGGCTCCATCCACAAGGATCAAAACACAACATCAAGGCCTTTCTCTCCACCTTCCCACTAGAAAACTGTCTCCATCCTCTTGGAGATCACTCCATTCTCTCATCCATGAGAGCTTCCATTAAAGTTAAAAGGAGTTATATACTTCAGGGAAAGAAGAGATCACTAAGTCGTCATGTTGCCTTTGCTAATATTATATGAATGCTTTAAAACAGCTTGTAGTGTATGCCAAGAGACCCTTGTTCATGGTTTTTTTAAGGTAATGGGTGCTTTATAAATACATATGATTTCTTATTATTTCACAATTCTGTGTTTAAGTCAGTCACAAGTTACAAACAGCTGATCTGTTACCATTTCAAGGACACATACATTATATGCATATACGCACAGCACCTACTTATTCCTTTTCCAATCCCCTTTTTAAACTAGAACATTTGTTCAAAGGCAGAAAAGAGCCCACATCTTGTGTACAGCCAAAACTGTACTTCTCTTTGCTATTCTGATAAGCGAGCTGCTTTGTGACTGTCTTTGTTTGGTACCTATTCAAATAATATATTTCCCTGCCTCTCTCCTGCCACAACTAGTATATTTTTGTTCACTTGTTAAATGTTTTTTTTTTCATTTTAAATCCCTTTAGCACATAGATAACATGGTTCTGCTCCTCTTCCTTTCTCCCCTACTCACTTTAGCTATGGCTGGCTGTATGGTGAATGGTTTTCCCCCAGCTCTCCACTCCAAAACTATTAACAAATGACTGCAAAATTCATTGCACGAAAGAACAGTAATAATATTAACTTGCCATTATATAGCACTAGGTCTGTGCAAACATACAGATAAAATCCAGAATCCATCTGAAATCAGCCCAAGTTCACAGAGGTGGAGAAGAAGCCAGGTTAGGTAAAGGAAGGAATGGTTTTGGGGGAAGGAGCAACTGTGGGGAAAGAAGAGATTCCACTGGAAAGTAAGAAACCCAGAAAGCCAAACCTCCAAGCAAGCTAGTGAATGAGTTCATAGCCACTGACAAGGTTTCAGTTTATGTAACACAAGCATGCTGAACTCTACACTGGTCTAAATCACCCTTGTTATAGCATTTTCCATCCATAGGGATACCACAGCACTTCACACACTACATAGTACTGCTTCACCTACTACTGACAGCAGTAATTCAATGGCTATTAGCCAGGATGGGCAGCAATGGTGTCCCTAGCTTCCATTTGCCAGAAGCTGGGAATGGGCAACAGGGAATGGATCACTATTCTGTTCATTCCCTCTCAGGCATCTGGCATTGGCCACAGTTGGAAGACAGGATATTGAGCTAAATGGACCTTTGGTCTAACCCAATGTGGCCATTCTTACATTCTTAACTCATTGTCACACAATGCCACCCCACAACAATTTATGGTGTGAAGAATACTGTCAACCTCTTGCCACACAGTAGCCAATTTCAGGGTTTTGTAGGTTGTTTTCCTGTTGGAGGGGGAAAGGGAAAAAAATCAGTGATGCAGGGTCTAGATATTTCTTAATGTAACTTGTTTTACTTAGACTATATTCACTAGTCCTTGAGCAGAGGTGGTCAAATAGCATGCAGGTATAATGGGGAAGGGTGTGCTGACACTATTACACTCCCCTTTTTCCTGCACTTCAGCTTAACTCTTCTCAGATGGACAGGACTTATGTCTTCTCAAAAAATGTTAAACCTTAGAACTATTGTATGTAAAACCCTGAATCTAATTGTGAACAATGGTGCCCCGTCAGCATCACAGAGACAGCATCAGACCATTTTTAGTAAACAAACATTTAACACACAGCCCATTGTAAATGGTATTTGGAATACTTCTGAATAGTTTTTAAACAAAAGATATTAGATAGTATCCCTACTGGGGTCTTCATATACATAACTTCCCCACTTTGTTGCTGTTTCATATATTTAAATACAAGGGTTCAACAGAACATTTACACTTCTATACTTTAGTACACACATTCCCCTTTCATCTTCTTCTGGAAGGGATTTCTCAGTCACTACAATGTGACCATAATATGTACTGTGTGACATCAGTGTGTCACTTCTGAGCTTTAGAAGAATGACAGCTTTTCTCCTTTCCAAACACTTCAGAGCCTGGGGGCCCTTGCAGTTAGCAGCATTCCAGCCCTTGGGTTAATAGACGACAAGTCGCCTCAGTTGCCGGTGTGACAGGAAATCTGTTTCCTGTATCTAAAGTGGTACAGGTATTGGGAACATACAAAATATCCATTCCCTGGATTTATCTAAGGCTTTCACTCTATAGGGCACTATGTTTTCCCTACAAGCTCTGGTAAGACTTTACAAGCCCTCACCTCTCTGAGCTCTGCCCCATTCTCGCTTTAACTGGGACAAAATCTTAGTTTAAAGTAATTAGCTAATAGCTGAATATAAATTCCACAGATTCTGTAATCTCTAGGAGTCACAAATTCTCCCCTCCCAGCTCGCACTCTATGTTCATAAAACACACCACGGGGGACCAAACATTTTCCTCCTGGGCGGCTTCCTTCGTACATAAAGTTGGAATCGCACTCACCCTGGAACCCAGCCCCCACAGCAGACACATCTCTTGGTCCTCTGTCAATCAGCCACTAAGTCCTCAGGGCTGTCTTTAACACATATATTTATGAATTCACCTCTCACACCTCCAAGCTCTGATTGACTCAGCTCTGAAGTGATGACTTTATACAGGATCTACAAAACCTGCTTCCTTTAAGCAAAAACTTCCTATAGAGCTTCAGAAATAGCGGCTGACACACACTACTTCTAGATGTTTCTGGGCCTTTGTAGCTGAGATGCCCTGCCCAGCTCAGCAGGTGTGCAGAAACACAGTATTCTAACTAAAATCCATGTCTTCTCCCCACTGCTTTTCTCCCTTTGTTTGGGTGGCAAAAAAACAAACGCTGCAGTATAAAGCATGTGGGTTCCACTGGCAATCCCCTCTTTCAGGAAACTCAAGCAGAACATGAATGACTGGATCCCAGGGAGCAATTCTGACTCTATTTAGAGAGATTAAGGCAGACAGCAAACTTTTCTGCTGTTTGCAACAGCTTTCTCAAAAAGTAACTATCATAAAACTAACAACAATGCAGATTTCTCCAAAGACTGAAATAGTGCTTGTACACTATGAAAAATAACTATGTTAAACAGTGCCATCTGGTGATCCCCACTATAGCAATATTTTATCTTAGTAAAACCGCACTGGAAAAAAATCTACATTTTTTTGAATATTTCTGTATGATTTTTTTCATTTTCTATCTATTCACTGACAATCATCATTTCTGGATTTCTGCAAAAATGAATGCATGTTTCCCAGTGAAAACATGCCTAAGGAAATCAGTCAATTCATGATGGCTAGACAGAGGGAAGATTAGAAGAGTAGTTTAGGAGAGGAAGGACAGTCCTCCGGTGAGGGTATTAGCCTAGAATTTGGGAGTGCTGGGTTCAAGTCTACTGAAGTCTAGTCAAGTCTAGTGCTGGCCTACCACAAGCTTCCTGTATGAACTTAGGCACATCACTTAATCATTCTGTGCCTCAATTCCCCATCCATAACATGGGGATAATAGCACTTCTCTACCCCACAGGGGTATTGTGAGAATAAATACATTTAAGATGTGAAGTGCTCAGATGTTATGGTAATGGTACCATAGATAGGAACTTAATTTATCTGTGTAATTTTTTTCTATTAACAAATATACATTGTCATAAATATAAAGGGAAGGGTAAACCCCTTTGAAATCCTTCCTGGCCAGGGGAAAGCTCCTCTCACCTGTAAAGGGTTAAGAAGCTAAAGGTAACCTCGCTGGCACCTGACCAAAATGACCAATGAGGAGACAAGATACTTTCAAAAGCTGGGAGGAGGGAGAGAAACAAAGGGTCTGTGTGTCTGTCTATATGCTGGTCTTTACCGGGGATAGACCAGGAATGGAGTCTTAGAACTTTTAGTAAGTAATCTAGCTAGGTATGTGTTAGATTATGATTTCTTTAAATGGCTGAGAAAAGAATTGTGCTGAATAGAATAACTATTTCTGTCTGTGTATCTTTTTTGTAACTTAAGGTTTTGCCTAGAGGGGTTCTCTATGTTTTTGAATCTAATTACCCTGCAAGATATCTACCATCCTGATTTTACAGGGGGGATTTCTTTATTTCTATTTACTTCTATTTTTATTAAAAGTCTTCTTGTAAGAAAACTGAATGCTTTTTCATTGTTCTCAGATCCAAGGATTTGGGTCTGTGGTCACCTATGCAAATTGGTGAGGCTTTTTATCCAACATTTCCCAGGAAAGGGGGGGTGCAAGTGTTGGGAGGATTGTTCATTGTTCTTAAGATCCAAGGGTCTGGGTCTGTAGTCACCTAGGCAAATTGGTGAGGCTTTTTACCAAACCTTGTCCAGGAAGTGGGGTGCAAGGTTTTGGGAAATATTTTGTGGGGAAGGACGCATCCAAACAGCTCTTCCCCAGTAACCAGTATTAGTTTGGTGGTGGTAGCGGCCAGTCCAAGGACAACGGGTGGAATATTTTGTACCTTGGGGAAGTTTTGACCTAAGCTGGTAAAGATAAGCTTAGGAGGTTTTTCATGCAGGTCCCCACATCTGTACCCTAGAGTTCAGAGTGGGGGAGGAACCTTGACATACATGAATATAATTTTTTACATATGATTTGATGGACTCCCTATCTCCATCATTTGACTTCTTAGATTATATGCTCTTTAGGACAAGGATTGTATTTTTCTATGTGTTTGTACACACCTAGCACAAGGGGTCCTTGCCAACCCCAATCCTGATCAGGGCCTCTATGTGCTACTATAATATAAATATTGACTAATAAAATATGCTGACTGAGATGGATTTATGTCAAACATCTAAAACAATGTTCATTCCCCCAAAATGGGTTTAATCTTCCTTTGCCAACAGAATAATCTTTGTGAATTTCTCAGCGGAAATGGTACCGTTTCATTCAAACAATTTCTCGTAACTCCAATGAGAATGTCTGTTTTACAGTCCCATCTGCCATCAGCACATTGCTCCCTAACACCCGACTAAGGGCACTGGTTCAGTACTGAATGTAAGTAAAAAGCGCTACATTTACTCACAACTTCCCTTCCTACAACACCTGGATTTTTCAGGGACGTATCTCAGACAAGTACTGACCTGATCTGACACGGCTTAGTTTAAGATCAGATGAGCTCACAGCCTACAGCGAGTGGTATGGCTGCAGGCCATAACAGAAAGAGTAGAGCATCCAGGGATCAGAAAAACAGATTCCTTTTTTCTGTATTTTCTTTTGTTGCTTTTCCAGCATGCTCAGTATTGGTGCAGCAGAGAGAAAACAGTGGGCTGAGTTCAAATGATGTTTAAACTTCAATTATTTAAAAAGCATTAAGAGCCTCAGAGAGATGCTCTGAAACAGCCTTGCAAGCAAGTTTTAGCGCAATCCTTGTTTCCGAGCAGAAGGGTGGGCTACTGTGCAAGTTTGAACTTGAAAGAAAGAAAACAATGGATGCCTGCTCAATAAATTCCCATCTCTTCCTCATGCACTGATCACTTTCAGCAAAAGAGCATTCACCTTTACACAACTCAGATATTCCCCATAGGTTTTTCTAAATGGTAAATGTCTGATTCATATAAAAACCAAATTCAAAATATAAAATAAATGTTATTAACCTCACTAGCCCATCTTTAACTGTACCACCTTTTAAGACTCCCAGGTCTTGTTTGTGGACCCTTTAATAGTGGTCTATAGACTTGACTCTCCCACTTGATTCCTCCCTACTTCAGGAATAATTAGTTCTTTTAAAAGGTGATGCCCTACAATAGTCATTGCACAATGAACCATTGTCACACACACACATGCTACGGTTGTCTGTAGGGTTGAACCTGGCACATTCAGCATCAAAATACTGGGCATGAGCAAGTAGCAAGGTGTTATAGACAGCAATGTTAGCCACTGAAGGAACACATGATCACACACAACTACCCAGTGTATTTCAAAAAGAGAGTAGACGGAAAAGTCAGGAAGTAGCAGAACTCTGCAGTGCAAAACAGAGTGCAGAACTGTAGAGGGGAATAGATTTCAGAGTAGCAGCCGTGTTAGTCTGTATCCGCAAAAAGAACAGGAGTACTTGTGGCACCTTAGAGACTAACAAATTTAATTGAGCATACGCTTTCGTGAGCTACAGCCTGCTTCATCGGATGCATGCAGTAGAAATACAGTAGGACAATTTTATATACACAGAGAACGTGAAACAATGGGTGTTATTATACACATTATAACGAAAGTGATCAGTTAAGGTGAGCTATTACCAGCAGAAGAGGGGGGAAAAAACCCCGAAAACCTTTTGTAGTGATAATCAAGATGGGCCATTTCTAGCAGTTGACAAGAACGTGTGAGGAACAGTAAGGGGGAAAAATAAACATGGGGTTATAGTTTTACTTTGTGTAATGACACATCCACTCCCAGTCTTTATTCAAGCCTAATTTAATTGTGTCCAGTTTGCAAATTAATTCCAATTCAGCAGTCTCTCATTGAAGTCTGTTTTTGAAGTTTTTTTATTGTAATATTTTGAGGCTGTGGATGGTGTTGTGTTCTGTACGGCTGAGGTTATGGGGCAAGTGATGCTGCTTTTCCACAATTTCAGCCCGTGCACTCAGCAGAAGCACTCTATTCAGCCATGCAGAACACAATGCCATCCACAGCCTCAGAAACAACTCTGACATAATAATCAAAAAGGCTGACTGATTTTGTTATTAGATGACAAATAATAAGGCTGACAAAGGAGGTGCTATCGTCATCATGAATAGCTCAGAATATGAACAAGAGGCTGCTAGGCAGATCTCCAACACCACATTCTACAAGCCATTACCCTCTGATCCCACTGAGGGTTACCATAAGAAACTACACCATCTGCTGAAGAAGCTCCCTGAAAAAGCACAAGAGCAAATCCACACAGACACACCCCTAGAACCCCAACCAGGGGTATTCTATCTTCTACCCAAGATCCATAAACCTGGAAATCCTGGACGCCCCATCATCTCAGCCATTGGCACCCTGACAGCAGGATTGTCTGGCTATGTAGACTCCCTCCTCAGGCCCTATGCTACCAGCACTCCTAGCTATCTTTGAGACACCACTGACTTCCTGAGGAAACTACAGTCCATCGGTGAACTTCCTGAAAACATCATCCTGGCCACTATGGATGAAGAAGCCCTCTACGCCAACATTCCACACAAAGGTGGACTACAAGCCGTAAGGAACAGTATCCTCGATAATGTCACGGCAAACCTGATGGCTGAACTTTGTGACTTTGTCCTCACCCTTAACTATTTCACATTTGGGGACAATGTATATCTTGAAATCAGCGGCACTGCTATGGGTACCCGCATGGCCCCACAGTATGCCAACATTTTTATGGCTGACTTAGAACAACGCTTCCTCAGCTCTCATCCCCTAATGCCCCTACTCTACTTGCGCTACATTGATGACATCTACATCATCTAGACCCATGGAAAAGAAGCCCTTGAGGGATTCCACCATGATTTCAACAATTTCCATCCCACCATCAACCTCAGCCTGGACCAGTCCACACAAGAGATCCACTTCCTGGACACTACAGTGCTAATAAGCAATGGTCACATAAACACCACCCTATACCAGAAACCTACTGCCCGCTATGCCTACCTACACGCCTCCAGCTTTCATCCAGACCACACCACACGATCCATTGTCTACAGCCAAGCTCTACGATACAATCGCATTTGCTCCAACCCCTCAGACAGAGACAAACACCTACAACATCTCTCTCAAGCATTCTTACAATGACAATACCCACCTGCTGAAGTGAAGAAACAGATTGACAGAGCCAGAAGAGTACCCAGAAGTCACCTACTACAGGACAGGCCCAACAAAGAAAGTAACAGAACGCCACTAGCCGTCACCTTCAACCCCCAACTAAAACCTCTCCAGCACTTCATCAAGGATCTACAGACTATCCTGAAGGATGACCCATCACTCTCACAGATCTTGGGAGACAGGCCAGTCCTTGCTTACAGACAGCTCCCCCCAACCTGAAGCAAATACTCAACAGCAACCACACAACAAAAACACTAACCCAGGAACCTATCCTTGCAACAAAGCCCATTGCCAACTCTGTCCACATATCTATTCGGGGACACCATTATAGGGCCTAATCACATCAGACACACTATCAGAGGCTCGTTCACCTGCACATCTACCAATGTAATATATGCCATCATGTGCCAGCAATGCCCCTCTGCCATGTACATTGGCCAAACCGGACAATCTCTATGTAGAAGAATAAATGATTAGGGGACTGGAACACATGAGTTATGAGGAGAGGCTGAGGGAGCTGGGATTGTTTAGCCTGCAGAAGAGAAGAATGAGGGGGGATTTGATAGCTGCTTTCAACTACCTGAAAGGGGGTTCCAAAGAGGATGGCTCTAGACTGTTCTCAGTGGTAGCAGATGACAGAACGAGGAGTAATGGTCTCAAGTTGCAGTGGGGAAGGTTTAGATTGGATATTAGGAAAAACTTTTTCACTAAGAGGGTGGTGAAACACTGGAATGCGTTACCTAGGGAGGTGGTAGAATCTCCTTCCTTAGAGGTTTTTAAGGTCAGGCTTGACAAAGCCCTGGCTGGGATGATTTAACTGGGAATTGGTCCTGCTTTGAGCAGGGAGTTGGACTAGATGACCTTCTGGGGTCCCTTCCAACCCTGATATTCTATGATTCTATGATTCTATGAAATGGACACAAATCAGAAGTAAAGAACTATAACATTCAAAAAGCAGTCGGAGAACACTTCAATCTCTCTGGTCACTCGATTACACACCTAAAAGTCGCAATAGTACAACAAAAAACTTCAAAAACAGACTTCAGTGAGAGACTGCTGAATTGGAATTAATTTGCAAACTGGACACAATTAAATTAGACTTGAATAAAGACTGGGAGTGGATGTGTCATTACACAAAGTAAAACTATAACCCCATGTTTATTTTTCCCCCTTACTGTTCCTCACACGTTCTTGTCAACTGCTAGAAATGGCCCATCTTGATTATCACTACAAAAGGTTTTCGGGTTTTTTTCCCCCCTCTGCTGCTGGTAATAGCTCACCTTAACTGATCACTCTCGTTATAGTGTGTATGATAACACCCATTGTTTCATGTTCTCTATGTATATAAAATTGTCCTACTGTATTTTCCACTGCATGCATCCGATGAAGTGGGCTGTAGCCCACGAAAGCTTATGCTCAAATAAATTTGTTAGTCTCTAAGGTGCCACAAGTACTCCTGTTCTTTTTGTAGAGGGGAAGTTACTGCAGGTATAGAGCAAAAGTTTCTCTAAAGTGTGGCCCAAAAAATTAATGTGTAAGGCACAATACTGGGAAGACAGCACTTGTGAAGGAGACCATGTATGGGCCAGATTCTGTCCCCGCCAACTCACACTGACTAATTACCTTACTTCACAAATGGTCACTGTATGCCAGCAGCCTAGCTCACCAGCCCAGGAAGGATCCATCCCCCACCAGAGTCTGCTTCTGGCCCTTGCCTCTGGGCACAATTTATTGGTTTAATTGAAAACTTAGGCAAAACACCAAAATAAAATAGCTCCTCTGCCCAACATGAGCTTTTCCCTCACCTCTCTCAGCTAGTGCTCTGACTCAGGGACTCCTTCAGGAGCTTCTCTATCCCTGCTGTTCTCACTCCCCAGGCCATCTACCTAGGAGTCACCAACTAGTTGTGCTTTTTCACCTGGTCCAGGGCTTTTTTTCAGAATTTTGTTTCATGAACATTTTTGGAAATTTTGGCTCTTTGTCCCGATCGAGGATGAAAAAAATTTCAATTTTTTGTGAGACAGAAAATCCCTAACATTTAAACAGCCTGGTCCTCAATGGTATAAGTTGCACCGCTCCATTGAGAACTGGCCCAATATCCCTGATTTGCCACTTAGTTACACCATTGTAAACCCATTGCTTTCACTGGAGTTACATTGTCATAAAACCAGAGTAACTGGCTGATAGATCAGGCCTAGTTTATTTCCGATGGTGTGTATCATGACATGAGGCAGCACTGGATGCTGATACTCATAAAATCAAATAGAAAGAGAGTAAAATTGCATGATGGTAAAGGAAAGCCAAGGGAAACAACAGAAAAATAAGTAGCCCTCCATTTTCAAGGCCTTATGCATCTTATCTTTCCACATGATTGGTACAGCTAGCTCAATTATTACTTTCCTAGGATGTCTTGTTTGTTTTCACCAGACGGAAGTAATATAAAATTATGTAAATTGACTTTACTTGAAGTAAAGAATCATGGACCAGTCAATAATGTTTATGCATTAAGAAAGGGCAGCTCCTCCTGGAAGAAATAACACAGGGAGCCGATTGTAAGTAAACATTTCTAAACAGACAAAGGGCTGGTCCCTGCAGCACAATATATTATCATATTTCCACATAATTAGTTTGTTTTCCACTTGAAATCAGAAAACGATTCGACATTGCATTCTGTGCCTCAGGACGGTGCATACAGTAGAATTCTCATGTGCAGGTTCATATGTTGAATAATTAGAAAGAATTAATCTGTTGAAATTAAAGTTTGGAATATTATAGAACTCATGAATAGTGCATGGGACAATCAAGTAAATTAAACCAGAAACAGAATTTAAGAAGCTAGACAATAGCAGATGACTGCTGGCAATCTGCTTTTTAATCAGTGAGTTACAAGCCAGAGGGATGAATATGGTTACTGGCTTTGGAAAATATTGTAAAACGTTAGCAGGCATAATAAAGAAGACTTACTAAGTAAGCACATTTTTATTTTTTTTAAAAGGGGTATTTGCAAAAGGGACTGTTAAATTTGAACCTTTACCCCTCTCCAAGATTTTTAAGCAGAAAAGAACATCCTGTAGTTCTGATAAGTACTGCAGCTGCACTGAGGACCGAGGGGAGTTCCACCTAAGTCTGTTTTAAAGTTCTGTTTGTTTACCTGGAGCCAAATGTGTAAGTTTTTGTTTAGTTTCTTTTAAAGTAGCTATTGAATGAGTGTGAATAAGGGCTGCACTGAGCACATGGCAGGTGATTTTTCTTTTCAGAGGTTGGGGGGGGAAATTACATTAGTTTTATTTTATATACATCTAATCAACAGAAACCACACTTTTTCTTTGCTTGTTTTATTGTGGAGAATGTGTTGGCCAGACCTCCCCAAAAAAAAGTGGCACAAAAAGGAACTCTGTGTTCCTAAATTATGTGAAGAATAGCTATTTCTATATTGAATAAAAAATATATTTCCCTTCGAGAGAATAGCTTGAAATCTGAACGCACATTTGACCTCTTGTAATTTGTATGATCCTGTTAAATTGGAAGAGGTTTCCAGATCTATTTGAAAAATGGCCATTACAGTTAGCTGAAACTTCAATCTTGAAAATGAATGAATGGAGCTGGTCCAGTACATTGGCTCTGGACCAGTCTTTAAAATACAGCAGAACAATGAATAACTGAATTCACAGCCAGCTGGTATCATAGTTGGGCAGTGAAAGTGTCAAAATATTAGTGACTTTTTTACATTTGTCAAAATCATTGCCAATATGGGAAGCATGGGCAGCTTGCAAATGTGAATCTTGCACCAAAGGAGTTTTTTTTAAATCTTGCCTTAAGAATGTGTGTTCAGTTTCCCAATTTTACACCATGCCATCAAAGATGGGAAGGGAGGGGAGATTAAAATATCTTTTACTTAGAAGATAAAAGCCATTATTGATTTATCATCAATCAACTACTAATTTATTGTAGTGGTGCTATGTGCCCTGCAGTAATAATGGATCCATCAGCATTTGCATTCCTTATTTTATGGGATCTAATAAGTCATCCATTCAATCATTCCTAGAATTTAGCATGCAAGGTCTCAGTGGAAGAGTAAATATATATATATATAAGAAATGTAAAGGGAGGGGGAACGCTGTTTGGCCACGTTTCAGTGATAGGAGGGAAAAGAAAAATAAACATATGTTAGCAGTGTCTGACACTTTTTTCTGCTCCAATAATTTGAAAAATGTTTGTTATTTTTTAAACAAAATTGTGCTGGAATTCAGAGCATGCTGCAAAGGAGGCGCTTCTGCTATATTTGAAAGAAAAATCTGCACGACTGAGTTATTGCACTGAAACAAAATAAAACCAGTTACTGTGAGTGCATGCTGTGTTTAATTCTTATCAAGATGTTCATCTGAATTTTTAGCACATACCTCATGTTTGCTGCGTACGTCATCGCCTGTATTGATGTCGCTCTGTTCAGCTATTGAGATAGAATTCCAAAGGAGTATGAACTGTTGAGGAAAATAGTCCTTTCTGTGAATGTTTAAGCAGCAACCTGTAATTCTAAAGGAGTAAGATTTATCACTGCCATAAAGAATAAGCAAGGGACTTATAGGATAAAACAATCCACAGAGTTTCCTATCAAATTAATGATGGTCCCTAAGGGACAAATTCTGCAAATCCCATGAATAACTTCACTCAGGTGACTAGTCACATTGGTATCTGTGGGACAACTCATTAAGTAAAGTTACTCAAATGAGTAAGTATTTTGCTCCATCAAATCCTAACAGACTTTTGGACTCATCCTGCAGATTTTAGTTCACACAAAATTCTCACTATATACAGTGAAGACACAAATGGTCATTAATATGCCATTTTTAATGGAAACAAATGTATCTAACTTCTGTTCCTTAGTAAGTAGTTAAGATTCACTTCAAAGGCATCAGATATCTGGACCAGTATTAAGGGGATATGAATATAGATTTGCTGCCATTTAGAAAATTATATGTTATAGAGTAAGAGAAACTTTGAAGGTTTTTTGAGCCGGATTGTACAATTCCCTGCTTTTCAACATTCCTTTTGAGGATTCACTAGAGCAGTGGCACCCAAAGTTTTTATGTCGTGCCCCCCCTTACCCATAATGGAATCTGTCTGCACCCGTACCTGAGGAGCTGTGGTTCAGGGGTGGGACCGGGAGCCGAAGCTGCAACTGTGGCCAGGAGTGTAGCCAGGGCCAGAGTCAGGACCGGGACCAGGAGTGGAGTCGCAGTCGGGGCCAGGAGCTGAAGCTGTGGTTGGGGGCAGAGTAGGGGTGGGTGGTGCTCCCGGCCCCCTGTGAGGGCTTCCCTGGGCCCCACCACACCACTCTGAATGTTCCTCCACACCCACCTAAGGGGGCACGTCACAATTTGGGGACCACTGCACTGGAAAGCCAATGTATGCTCCTTTACTAGTTTTACGTTGAAGAATCATCATTTCTGGTACTTTCCCTCACCCTCTTCTAGCCATTTGCAAGAAAATGTTCTCAGCTTAGACAAAATAAGATTTCAGCTAGAAAGTTTCCCCCAAGAAGGCTTTAGTTTCTTATCTTGTCTGATATAAAGTAAAGAGTATGCCAAGTGCCACTGACCTTACCTCTCCTAAATCAAAAATATCTGAAGTGATATATAGAAAACTTTGATGTGTGGATATGCTAATCAGTAAAGAAATGTCAAATTTGCATACATTTCAAGTGACCCAACAATATTTACCTTAGAGCTAAGTTTCATATTTTTCTGACAATTGCAGCATTGAACAAGTGACTCATTTAGCATATCTAAGTAGCATTATGTCACAGGGATTTACCTCAGAGTTGTTTGAAAGCATCAAAAAGATGAACATCACTGTCTGAAATTAACAACAAGCCTAATTTGATTTGACAAATGATGTTGATTTAGATAGGGTCACTAGCTATGGAAGATGCTGAGGACAAATAATGCCTTGAAGCTTTGATAAAACTGAATATTTAAACAGTTCATTATGCAAATTTGCCCTCTACCTGTCAGTAGTGACTAAAGTATAGGGTTAGAGTGCTGGAGAAAGACTGAGCTGGAGTGACGACTAGTATACTTGCACCTGGTTCTTTTCAAAACATCTCCTTAGACATTTATAAATTGTTACCGTATAGGTTGTATTTGGCCCAACTTTGACAATAACAAAACAGACAGGAAAGGGTTTGCTCCTGAAACTTTCGGGTTCTGGCTACAGTACAGAAAAATTACCATTACCAAGATAGTAGGCAGTTGTCAATGCTCCCTATAGTAAATTTAGAACCTGATTCTGCAATCCTTACTCATGATGGGTAGTATTTACTTAACCTAGTAGCCCAACTGACTTCAATGGAGCTATTCAAATAGGCAACTGCTACTCATTGTGAACAGAGGTTGCTGAACTGGATCCATATTGTAGTCATCTCTTATGTTCGTTTGATATTTTGGATCCCTAAAGACCACAAGGCACTTTACACACTGTGCAATATCAAAAAGCGTTTAGTGATGAGTAAAGCCATTTTATCTCTGGCATGAAAGGGCAGCCACCTTGTGGACAACTAATGCCCAGTATGCTGCACAACAGCATGGAGGAGAGGAAATCTTGTCCAAGGATTCTTGGACAAACCCTCATTCATAGGAGTATGAATTTGAAATAAGAAAACAATTAGGGTGGTAGGGGAAGCGTGATGTAGACCTCCCTTGTAAATAGGTGCCCATGCCAACCTGCCATACATATATGTACTGGCATTTGGCATGTTTTTCAGATAATCAGCAGTAGGATATAGCCATGCATGTCCGGCAAGCCGAATTAATGGTTTTAGCTATCCAGCTAGCAGCAGCCACATTTTGAGGGGGAAGTCATCCATAACTTTCACACAATGCAAAGGTCCGTCGGTGGCAACGACTCCTGTACGACAAGCTCTGTTGCCGGGTTGTCCAGGCAACACCCCCTTGTGGCCCATGAGGGCATGACTCACCTCCGCTGTGGGTCTGCAGACACCAGCCCATAAATTCGCTGTCTCAGTATCTGGCTAAGACACACTCCAGTCCTTCCCCTTCCAAAGAGTCAGATTCCAAAACAAAAAGGAAATAATCAGAATCAGGTTCATTCATGGGATCTTCATGAGGACGCTTGACCATTGGCTCCAGACTTGCCTCTTTCTGACAGTTTTCCCGGGGCCTACGTCATCCCATCCACCAAAGGGTTCACACCAGTAGCAAGTTCCCCTAGGCTCTAGCCTGGAGCCAAGTTTCCCTTGTCCTTTCCCTCACTGAGGAAGTAGCAAAGCTCTGCTCTCCTTCCTGCTCTGAACTGGGCTAGGTTTCCTTTTAGCTATTCTCTCCATGCCTAACACTGGCTGCAGATGTAGTGGAGGGAGGGGTCCACAGGCTCTCCTTAACCCTCTCATTCCCATCAGAGAGCCTGTTAGTCTCCCCAACCCCTGGCCAGTGCAGGGCTCTTCTGCCCCATTGCAAGCTCATACTTTTATTCCTAATGCTTAAATCACTGAAGGAATATCCACCCTTCTCCACAATTAAGGACACTGGGAACCAGATTATTTTGCATGGATTCAGATGAGCATAGGTGGTATCACCCGCTACAAGTGTATGAGTTATGGTTGGCTCTGTTGTAACTCTTGGTTTCGAGCTTTTGAAAGTTTATTCAGATGTGGAAGAGAAAGATGAGCCTTGCTATTCAGTAAATAAAACTGACAATATCCTTAAGATACCAATTTACAGTAAATGTGATACACTGAAAAACAACAGCTGTGTTAGTGTGAATGAAAACTCATAGCTTTTAAGGTCAGGAGGGGCCCTGATAATCATCTAGTCTGACCTCCTGCATAACACAGGCCATGGAATTTCACCCAGTAACTCCTACATCAAACCTAACATTTTTCTTTTGAGTTAGAGCATATTTTTTAAAAAGATACCCAGTTTTAACTTAAAGACTACAACCGATGGAAAATCCAATGGTTAATTACCCTCACTGTTAAAAAACGGAACCTAAGTCTGAAATTGTCTAACTTCAGAAGCTGAATCTGTCATTGGCATGAGGTAAGTATTTGACTGACTGACTCTACTCCTCACAAACTATTATAAGCCTTTAATATAGGCAAATTCTCCTGAAGTAAAAGTGAACATTACCTATGAGTAGAAAACTCACTTGAGGACACTCAGAATTTTGAAATTCCAGGGAGAAACTACATTTTATGGAGAAAACAGGCTCTCTGATACTGTAGTTGAGGTTGCAATCGGCTTCCATTATAAGGTAAATTTTTAGTCCCCTTAAAGTTTGGCTAGCAAAACTGATTTGATCTAAAATTGTCATTTTTACTCTGAAGGCAAAGGAAATTTTTTCTTCAAACTTCAAACAGATTTATGCAAACTGCTTTTTGGGTTACAGATCATTAAAAAAAAAATCACTAGGCTCTTAAATGTCTTTCTGTTGTCTAATGTTTCTTTTGGTCCCTCTAGGGCAATAATAGTCTGTTACTACACTCAGTTCTGCAGCCCTTTTTCATGATCAATAGTACTCCTCTGAGCAGTTTCATTGATAACAGTGGTACTGTATGTGTATGTGCCACTCAGCAGGATTAAAGAGACTGGAGTTGTTTGGGGAAGGATTTGATGATATCCTTACATTCCTGGGCAAACTGCAGTGTGGGATCTTCTACAGTACCACCCCACATTACTCAGGAGTCAGGGCTGCAAGAAGTTGGCCTTTAAGACCAGTTCTGATACCCTCATTCATACTGAATAGTACTTCACTCCAAGAGCATTTTTATTTTTCTGTTTTTAATAATGAAGGCAATGAGGCGTTGGGACAACTTACTGAGATGTGATTTATTTTCTTTTGCTTGAAATCTTTCAGTCAAATCAGGATGACTTTCTAAAAGATATGTGCTAGTTCAACCACAAGAAAACAGGCTCAATGCAGGAATTACTGGGCGATAAGCTATGGCCTGCATTATGCATGTGGTCAGACAAGATCATAATGATCCCTTCTGGCCTCAGAATAAATAAATAAATAAATAAATTTATGAGCAGAAACCTTGAAATAAATGACTCTGGTAGTAAGGTGCTATTCAACATGAGAATGGATATCAGAATCCGGCCTGTAGGAAGTTGTGTACAAAACACTTTTTAAAAAAAATTATCTATTGCAGAGAAATTAAATCCGCTACACCGATGGCCTCCTCAGGATTTTTCCCATACCAAGCCAAAGTCAAAGCTCCTTTCACTCTTGGAGAGTGAGCTCTAAAGTCCTTTCTCTACCATTATTGGAGCAAGTTACATGTAAAAGCTAAAGTTCCATTATTTTGCTTGTACCTTTTTCCTTCTCCACTTCAAACTGAGCAAGCCTCTTTGCCACCTCCCTGTATTGTGTATGCATGTTCCATATGAAACATAAAAGGTAATCAAGAATTCAAACACCTTCAAAGAGTGCGTGTTTTATAAAAACCAAATTCTCTCTTCACTTGTCCAAATATCATTAATTTCACAAGTAACACTGATAGCATGGACTCAAGATCTTTTTTGAACTCCTCGTATTTTACAACTAGTTAGATGTTATTGCACTCTTTATCGTGGGGCAGATTCTGCAACCCGTGCTGGAGCTGAGTATCACTTACTTGTGCAGGTAGTCCCTTTGAGCCAGTTTCTGACACTCATACACAGGCTGAGTAGTTACTTCCACTGCAACTAGCCCTCTGATCCTGATGCAACATTTTAAAGTAGCCTTCAAATTCGCTGGGGCTACCTGCAGAGTAAGCTACTGATCGACATAACCATGGCAGAATCTGGCTCTTATACATCTGTGAAATTCTGTGCATGAGTAAATGCTACTCTGCCTGAGTAAGTGTAGCCCCATAAGAGTTGATGGATAAATGACTTTTGATCACACTCTTTGACGCTACCTCCTCCTTACCACCAGAGTTTAGATCCTTGTGAAGGTTTCTGATATCAGTATAAATAGCTTTATCAGTAGGATGTAGGACTTTTTATTGGAAGCAGCTAAAGTCTGATATGGTTTTTTTTAATTAAAAAAAAGAAGATGTCTCAATTATAAGATGTAAAAACTCAAGAAACTGAAAAATACCAGAAGGATCAACAGCAAGTAGTGGCCAAAGAAATATTCATGGAACAAATATCACTCTGGTGACTGGACCACAGCCAAGACTTTTTATTCTGTGTTTTTAAAAATGCATAGACTATAAGAGTCATACAAGAGTGTTTTGTCCCTGGACGCTGCTGGAATAAAAGGCAGATACAATTCAACATTGACATGGACATTCATCATGTCCCACATTTAATACTTTCAGAATTAATAACCAGTTAAGTCTGGAACGGGTTGAGTGTCCAACAAATTTGCAACATTATTCAATTATAACAACGTTAGACTGAATGTATCTCCTAAAACAGCCTCTTGTATATTAAGTCACACCAGTGACTCAAGCCAAGTCACTGAAAAGCACTGCCAGCCCTATCCATAAAAGCCAACTCTTTGAGGACCAGGGTAGTTGTCCTGATAACACCAAGCACTGGAGCCTGAACTGTTTTAATGGAACATGGGAGAGGAGGAAGGAATGCATATACCTAATTCACTGTAACACACACAAACAAAATCCTTTCAATTGCTGCCCTATTTATGGCATCCTAATTGCTCCTGCTGGGCAAAGCTCAGAAGTGGGCAGCTTGAAGTCGGGAAGGTTTATAAACCTCCTGATGAAGCCTGGAACACCCTACCCTTACCAGCACTTTAACATCCATCCATCTATGGTGGGAACTTCAGTAGCCATCACACCTCCTGGGCTATAGAGAATTTAACAAAAATGGACTAGGGGGAGGGATAGCTCAGTGGTTTGAGCATTGGCCTGTTAAACCCAGGGTTGTGAGTTCAATCCTTAAGGGGGACATTTGGGATCTGGGCCAAAAATTGGGGATTGGTCCTGCTTTGAGCAGGGGGTTGGACTAGATGACCTCCTGAGGTCCCTTCCAGCCCTAATAGTCTATGACTGGATCTCATAGACTAGGCTTCTGCAAGTGACCTATATCCCTTCCATGAGTCACCTTTTTCTTTGCAGGGTAGAAGCAGGGCTAGTCTCCTAACGTCAGTTGAGCTACCTCTGCAAGGTGCCGAATGTTACCAGCCTTCTGCAGAGCCCTTGGAAACTTCCTGCACAGCCAGCATTACCCTATTCTTACTTGGAGAGAAATGACAATCCCCATAACAACCACTATCCCTAGACTGCAGTGGAACTATAGAAGAGCAGACTGGAAACACACTTAGAGCTTACCGATGTATAGAGTGTGCATACCATATAATACCTCTGTAGAAAACGTTTACCCTTGCTTCTCCAAAGCAATCTTCAAAGCAGCCACTCAATCCATCTCACATGACTATCAGAAGACTTATATACCCTGCTTAGATGAGGACTGTGCAGAACTTTTGAAGAAGTACGAAGAATCTGGTGACTTGGAGACAGCAAACCACCTCATTGACAGCCTCAACTTTCATCTCAGGGAACACTGGAAAGAAGTTACATCAAAATATGGATGTGACAAGGTCTAGCAGGAAAGTATGGTCACTCATAAGGAAGCTTGGAGTAGCACCGGAACCACCGATAACCACCACACATCAGTGTAAAGTGTCCTGAACAGCATCACCACAGACTTAACTAACACAGCAAAAGCCAAGAGGGATAAGCCTTTTGAGGAATCAGTGAAGAGGGAATGGTGCAGATACAGACTGGCCCCACCTCACACTCAGGAAGGCATTTTCCAACCTTTCTGCACTGAGAAAGTGGAGAGAGCATGGAGCCACATGAAACCAGGCAGCCATGACAAGATTTCAGCAGAAATGCTACTTCGTGTCAGTAAGAAAAGCATAAAATATCTGTCAATTATTTTCCATGTCATCCAAGAGAACAAGATGCCTAAGATGTGGCAGAAAGCTATGGGGACAGCTATTAGAACCAGGAAAAGATCAATCTCTTTCAGCTAGCTACCATTTGATATCACTTCTGAGCTGTGCTTAGAAACTTCTGGACCAATTAATTCGGCAAAGAATCATGTCCATAGTAGAGCAGGCTCTAAGTGATGATCAGGCAGACTTCAGATCTAACAGGAGCACTTGCAACCCAATTTTTGCTCTTACTACTTATATAGACAATGGTATCCAACAGTGGCTGTGTTTCTTGACTGTATTACATGGTACCATCTTGCACACTAGCCTGCTGGTCAAGATGTCAAAGATGTACCTTGATGTGTTGTTATGGTTACAAAAATGATGCTTCAAAATAGACAATTCCAAGCAATGCTAATCAATAAACGGAACACACAGAGGACCCAGAAGAACAGACTGACTCAGGGATCCATTCTTGCTCCAAATATTTTTCAATGTATTTATGAATAATCTGCTTCCAACATCAACATCATTCAAGTACGCTGATGACATCTACCTAGTTCCAAGAGACAGGGACTTCAAAAGATTGAAGACAACCTGAACCATGATATGGCAGCCATTAGTGGCTACTGCAAGAAGTGGAGACGTAAGTCCAGTGTGTCAAAGACAACGTTGTCATGCTTTCATCTAAAAAATGCCAACACTTTATGAGAGCTCATGATCTTCGTGGAAGAAGAACAACAGGCACATGATACAAAGGCAGTATATTTAGGAGTAACTTGAGGGCTCAACTTGGGGAGCTAATGCACAGAGACTTTGCAACTCAGGGCTATTTCTCTGCTACTCAGTTGGAGAATACTGTATTCCAATGTGGTTAAATTCTTCCCATGCAAAGCTAGTTGATGTATAACTGAACCAAACAATGAGAACAATAACAGGGGCTCTGAGATAAAACAAACACCAAGTGGCTACAAGTCCTCTCTACTATTGTCTCCCAAACATCAGGCATTATATTGCAGCAAAAAAATCTCCTTCACAAAACCCAGGAGATGCCACAACTGCTGCATTTCAAAGATATATGGGAAGCACCTCGCCAGCAGAAGACCAATCTGGACCATGTTATCAACCATCTCTACATCAGATGCTGCCACATGGTGGCAAGCAGATTGGGAATAAGCTGCTCCCGCTCTAAGACACACCTTCCTCATTATTCAGCCTGATGACAAACTGCCTGGCTTCAAGCTGCCACGTTATCTTTGGTGCAAGCTCACCGTTTCACAGAAGGAGTGGTGAGCTGGGCAGCAAATGACCACACCTGTGAACTCAGGAACAGCCCTCTCTATAGCTCTGGTGGATTTGAGGCTACACACCTATTAAATAGCTGCTAGTCTATCAGGAGAACTTTTCAGACTCCATGCTGCTGACCCCAAGGCGACTGAATGGCTAAAACGTGCAATGCCTACCTAAGCCCTTTGGACATTCTTTTCTTATGTATTTTTTTTTAGCTCCCTACTTTATATTTTATACTTTGAACTTTTTCTTCATCTTTACAGTACTACTTGTGCATTCGCTAATAATAATAGAGATCCCTGGCATGCAGATGCAGTGTGACTGCTGGATTCCTCAGGATCTGTATGGATCTCAAGGAATTGGGTAGAGGCACAGGGCCATTGTAAATATGTGGCATCCTCCCGGGCACCCTCTTATGGCCTCCAGGAAACCCTGCAAATGGCCCCTTGCCTCAGTTTTCTTCTTGAGCCTTCAGATAAACTCAGTACAACCTTCAGAGTATATAGATGACCCTTTTTTTCAGGATTAATTTATCATCAAATGTCCCACTACCATAAACCAGTTTCCCCAGCATGGTTCAAATACCACATTTGTTCCAACAGTCCATCACCAAGAATAGCTCCAGCATCTCTCACCACACCCCACCCTAGCCCCTCTAGCTGGAGAGTTTTCTGTCCTGTTTCCTTCCCAGGTAAGGTTCCAGTTCTTGCTTGAAAATTCACGACATCATTTCCCAGCCTTCAACCCTCTCTGGCTCAGAGAGACAGCAGGCCTCTCCCTCTCCTGCTCTCAGCCTTCAGCCCTGACTCTCAGGCTTGCGGAAGTTTGTAGATGACCCCCAATTGTCTTCCCTCATATCACATTTACCAGCCTGATCTGCCTCCAATGCTCAACCAGGGAACTCTCACTACTCCCTCCTGCAGGGTAAGCCCCTCCCTGGAGCTCTCAGCCCAGCTCTGCCTCCAAGCCCACTTTACTCCCGGGTCACTGGACTTTCTGCCTTTCTAAACTCTGGGTTCCAGAGTCTTCCTCAAGATTCTAGACCCAAGCTGCGAACCCCTGATTGCAGACAGCTCTTTAGAGAAAAAACAGACTTTAACTTTGAGTCTCATTGGGTTTTGTTTATTTCAGTGTCGGGGGGAGGGAGGGGGAATTTTTAAGTTCTAGAAGCATTAAACAAAGCCAAGCCAGAAGGAGACTAGTATTTTCTCATATCCATCCACTGTCATGAATCAGGGGAGGAGAGGATGTTTGGATGAATCGGTGTCAAATTGAGTTCAGATGTTCTGGCTCCTACTGCAATTTCCTCAGCTTTAAACACAAAATCCTTGATGCTGATACCAATTCAACTGGAGCCCCCAGAACTGTCCACTTTCAAGTCTAAGGCCATGGTGTCACAGAGACTTGCACCAATTTAACTAATTGAGTTAAACCAGCACTGGTTCTGCTTGGTGACACTTATTTCAGTTTCCATTAAACCAAATTGCCTTGGGAGACCTCAGGGGTATGAGTGCTTCCTCAGCTATAGTGCGGGAAAGTGGACAGCCTTACAGAATTCCTGTTAGTCTCTAAGGTGCCACAAGTACTCCTTTTCTTTTTCCGACTACAGACTAACACGGCTGCTACTCTGAAACCTGAATGACCTCTAGTTTCTTAACCCAAAATAAGCCACCCTTAAATTAAAATAAATGTGTCTACACACAAACCCGCATGGCTTTCACTAAACTGATTTCAAAGCAATCCTTTTGTTAAACCAAAATGTGTTTGTAGACAAAGCCTAACTAAAAATTCACCAGGCTGATTTAAGCAAAGTTTATTGGTTGTTGAAGGGTTCTGTTTTTTGTGGGGAGGGAGGGATGGCTGTTTTTTGTTTCTGTTTTAAATGCTCTTGATTGAGAGCTTATACACCCTCTGTGAGGTCAGGGAAGGCCCTCCTTGGCTCAAGAGTAAGACACTTGTAGGAAGGTATTGGTGCCTCTTTCATTAAACGGTAAATATGCCCAGTGGCCTGTGATGGGATGTTAGATGGCGTGGGATCTGAGTTACTACAGAGAATTCTTTCCTGGGTGTCTGGCTGGTGAATCTTGCCCACATGCTCAGGGTTTCGCTGATCGCCATATTTGGGGTCGGGAAAGAATTTTCCTCCAGGGAAGATTGCCAGAGGCTCTGTGGGTTTTTCGCCTTCCTCTGCAGCGTGGGGCACTGGTCACTTGATGGAGGATTCTCTGCACCTTGAAGTCTTTAAACCACAATTTGAGGATTTATAGCTCAGACATAGGTTAGGGGTTTGTTACAGGAGTGGGTGGGTGACATTCTGTGGCCTGCGTTGTGCAGGAGGTCAGACTAGATGATCATAATGGTCCCTTCTGACCTTAAAGTCTATGATTCTATGCTTTTCTAAGCTAGGGCAAGCCCTTTAATCATGCCCCAGACCCACCCTCTCAGAGCACTCAACCTAAATTTCTCAGGGAACTTGGGCATGACTAACAAGCTGTTCTGAAAATCCCCTGGTCACCCAAACATGCACCAAACCCCAGCTGGAGCATATAAGAAGTCACTTATGCCCATGCAAGCTTTTGAAAATCCCTACATTAATCACTACAAGTATTATTAACTCCCATTACAGTCACCAGAAAGGCTCCCATTGACTTTAGTGAGAATTGGCTCGGGACCTATACCCTTGAATGCATAACAAAACCAGTTTTAGTTTCTGAACACAGCAATAGGCAGGCAATAATCTTTTGAGAACTAAGTAGGCTAACTTCAACATATACCTCTGTGTATCTCATTGGCAATATAAATTCAATGGTTATCTGTGCAAAGGATGTGTAATGCTTTTTGCCAAGTTGGAGAACATTATAAGGCAGAAGAACCTAGCGGTAAACGTATTTTGTGTATTGCCATTTATTGCATTTCTGAACTTTTCATTGGTGGTGAGATAAAATCTGCATCAAAGTGTTGTAAAACGAGCTTGCTCACTGTTTAGGAAGGCTGAGAGTGCACGTGTTAGCAGAAAGTTATTGGAAGCAAACGTTTTTAATCAAATAAAGCCAGTGCAACCTGTTTCATTGGTATGAAATCATAATTAGGCCTGTGTTATCTTAAGCACCAAAGTGTGACCAACACTTAATTATCAGTACAGCTGAGGCCTCCAGGTTGGAGAACAGCAGTAGGTTCTACTTTTGTCTACAACTGTAGATCACTCACAAGCTTCACCTCATGCAGAACTCCTTTGATGTAGTGGGTCAGCACGAGTATGTTAAATATGTTCATGGAGCATGCATGGAAGGACTGCAGGCTGGCATTTTAGGTGGAGGGTCCACAACTGGTGACTCACTTCTGTATGGTAGCCTGACCGAACTTGACTTTCAAGGAACAGTGCTACTAATAGGATGCAGCACAGCTGAGCTTTAGGGTGTAGTGCAAGGCATCTTTTAGGTCAAACATTTGCTTGACTAAAGACCATTGTGGAATTATTATGGCCACTTGGGGCAGTTCAAGGGGGACTGGCTATAATGAGCACGCTAACATTTGCTGTATTTAATTGTCAAGTACAAAGATATGACAATGATGGGTGCAGAAGAACACCAGTAAATATATAAATTAGACTTTCATCCTCAGTAAGAAGTAGATTTGCTGTCCGTGTTTCATCTGCCCTGAGGATCTAAGAGAATTCAGTCTCCTGTGCTAGCAATCTGACAGGGGCTTAAGTACCGGTGTGGGACCAAAGACTTTGCTAACTCTGCTCACTGATCTATTACAGCTAAAAAAAATCCTGGCTGGACAACAAAGAGTTAAGTACTGGCCAAAATATCAGCAGAAGCAGGAGGCTCTGGTGCTTTGAAACTCTGCTCAACATATGTCTGAAAGATTTTTAGGACTGCACATAACTGTAGAAAAGGAGAAGATTGGCAAGGCAGATGTTCATTGTTTACTGACCTCCAATGAAATCTGCCCTTTTCTTTACCCATTTGAGATGTTCAATAGATAAGTTGGTGCTGATTTTTAAGCCTTGTGCTGCCAAAAATCTGGTGTATTTCTCTGTCCCAGAGAGTTTGAAAACAAGTAGTACACTAGACTAGTGTGAAAATACACTTCCTTATGGCAGGTTTAGAAGCTGATCACTGGAATCAAAATTCTTGTAAAGAAACATGTTGAAAACCATGACAGGCTCATTGACAACAAGCAAAGCCCTCACAATCTTATTGCAGGAAGAGGGTCAGATTGCAGCTCAGACACCAAGCAATTGTTTATTAGAGCTTTGCAAAAAAGTATGAAATTTTGCCTTGTGCATAGTTGTGTGGGAAAGCTGATATTCTCACAAACACTAACATGAAAACAGGATTGTGAGAACTGAATGTAATTGAGCTCATCCACCATTTTTCTACACGGCTAGAATGGCAACATTTGCACCACGGCCAACTGTCAGAACGCTCATATTTGCAACTAGGGTTCCCACCTGGCCTTTTTTTTTTTTCCTTTTTTAATGGATTTGCCAGAAAAACAATTTAATCTGATAGTATTTTTTAAATGGGTCTAAAGATTTGCATTATCACCACAATACACTGGATATTTAATGTTAAACGTTTGTGTCCAGCATTGTTCCCACTTCTGCAATCTAAGTTAAGATTGATAACATCATTTTCTATCTATATGTTTTTTCTCTCGAGCCTGTAAGAGGCTGTTAAAGTTGGGGGGAGGGGTTGCAGAGTTGCCTTGTGATTGCGGGCTAGGTTGGTTTTCCCCTAGGAAAATTAAAATCTGTCCATTAACCTCTCCCGCTCAACTGAATACTGGGAGATGCAGACATAGTATAAATATAAAAATAGAAGCTTCTACTACTCTCTGGAGCTGCTTTTCTTAAAGGTACTTTGACCTCAGAAGTTAACTGTCTTGCTCAAGGCTGTTATCAGGAGAAAACAAACAAGGATATTGTCCCAGGTGAAATGATCAGGGCTCATTAAGGCAAAGGCATTCTAGGGCCATCCACAGGGCCCCAGGTCCTGGAGTCATCTGATTACATCAGAACTTCATCTTTCACTTAAAAAAAAAAAAAAAACACCTCACAAACAGGAAGTTTCTAGCCCTTGTGATTGCAAGGTTAGCAGACAGTCATGCTGTAGACAGACAGGTTCACTGATACAGTGTATAGAAGTTTTGACTATGACTAAACAATAAGTTAAACTTACATAGGAACACATGCAGCAATCGAAAATGTTAATAAATGAAAAAAATAGCACCAGCTACTGAGTACAGGAGATGGATATGTGTAGAAGTGGTGAACCCTAAAAAATAAAGTAACGTTACACTGCAACCTGCCAGCAAGGGTATTTATGTTTTTAATCTGACTTCCCCCTATGTTTGCTAGGAACTTAACAGTGTCCACCCTCTCCAGGGATCTTCAGGCCTAAGTCCTAAAACAACACTCAGAGTTTCAGTTCTTCAGCCCCTTTTCCTGGGGGTTTCTAAGACCCAGAGGGCCTCATCCAAGATCTTCAACATAGGCCACTCAAGAAAATTTCAGCTCAAGTACTTCTAGTCTCACTTAATTCCCAGTACTTTACTAAATCCTATCTTGGGTTTGCTATGGCGAAAACCCCTTATGTCCTGCAATCTCAGAACTTTCTCAGTCTCAGCTCCACCTTCTTTTGGATCCACTGCAATGAGAATGACCATGTAACTATCTATACACAGGGTTTCTCTGCCTCTAGGGCCTTTCCTGGTACCTTGAGCTTTCTGGGCTTCCTTTCCCAGACCCACACCCACCTGCCTTCCTCTAGGCTTTTTGCAGGGACTCAGCTCTTGCCTACTAAGTTTGTTCTTACTCTTATTTCAGAGCATGGCCTCATAGGCTCTAGCCCCTCTAGTTCTGGCTGCAATCTTCCCACAGCCAATAACTCAACAGAAGACACTCCCAGCTAACTCTCACTTAGGTCTCTTCCCACCTAGTGCGCCTGCCTTCATGAAGACCCAGCTGTGACTGATCATCATCCAGGCCAAACACCCCTCCAGGTGCTACCCAGTGATTTAACTGGGCTCAGGGTCCTGTTTATCCATAGTGAACCAGTGTGGGCTTTATATACCGCATCACAGCATAGTATTCAAACCTAGATAGCCATGACCCCATAGTATGGTACATATTAAAATTCTTGGAGAACTCTCTGCAAAGTTGGGGAATTTTCCATGCTCTCTTTTCTTCTCTCTGTCTCTCCAATAGACATGAAGGATGGAACATACCAAACACCTCAAGGTGTTGTTTTCACATTTTATTAATGTATTCCTACTGCCATTTTCAGCTCTCTTTCAGTGCCTTTGATAGCTGACACATCGTTTCTATCACATCCTATTTTGCCATAGGCATTTCTCTTCTCCCTTAAACCTCTTCATTCCCAATTCCTGGGCAGATTTCTATGCTAATATTCATTGAAATGACCTTTTTCAGACCTCCTTTTGAAATTTTAAATAATCCCAGGATTACGGCCATTCCAGCTGGCACCTTCAGGGGCTGAGGATCTGTCAGTAGCATTGTAAATTGTTCTCTTTAGGGTTTTTTTTTCATTTTGGGGTCTGTGAAGGAATCCCATCTCCTATGCTTACAGATTAGGGGCAATAAAATGAGGTAGTAGAAGCTTCATAATTTAAATATTACATGGCATATCCTCCATACACTCTCCAGTCACTTCCCCCCCAACACACACACTCCCCTTTCCCTCTTCTCTGTCTTCCCTCTTTAACAGGTCTCCTCACTGGTACAAGCGTGGGGGGTTATCGTGCTTTGTAGGGTCAATTCTTTGCTTCCCTATCCAACCAGTGCCAATAGCTCTCACTTCCCCCTTCCTCTCGGAGCTGCCTATGTTACCACAGCAGTACTATTGAGTATAGTGTGTGTAGTAGTGCAATTTACTCCTTATAAAGCACAAGATTCCCCCCCGCCCTCACTGCTAGGAGAGAGAATCTGGTGTTTTGGGGGAAGAGCATAAGCAGGCTGATTAATATTGCATTCAGATTGTGCCTTTTATGATCCTGTATCATGTAGGTTAGTGGGGATATGTGCATGAGAGTAAGAGACAGGTGGGCATGAGGGATGATTCCCCAACTTTTGCTCCAGCTATTGTTTGGCTGGCCAATGAGCTCCAGCAAAGCTGGTAGCAGCAACTGCCACTCAATTTACATTGTTACTTAGGCCTTCTGTGGATGATGCACATTCTGGAATAGACCCCAGTATACACTCCCTTAGCTGTGATGGTTCCTTAGTGATAACAGGAAGTGAAACAAATATAAACCTCTATCTATTGATGTCAGTAAGTGAAGGAGCAGAACTGTTGAGAAAGAAGGTACTATTTTTAAAAAGCTATTCTCTGATGATAGTTAACAAAGCAGTTATATTTGCTGGGGGGAGGTGGCTGCTGTGTTCCAACATGATAGGTCCTAATTAGGTCTTGGAGCTTTTGGCTAGATTCATTAGCAGCCTATTGGAAGCTAAGTGGTGCATTTCTACCTACCTACTTTGGCTCTGTAGCTCTCTTTTTATTTTATGTTGGCTGTTAATTTTGAAAATGGGGTCTGGAAAAGGAATAGATCTAAGGGAATAGGAAGAAAAGAGACAGTTCCTTTTTCCTCTTTCCCATCATTTCTTTTCTTCCAAGAAGAGTTATTTGTATCTAGTACCTTCCTAGATCTAGATTTAAGTGACCTAAACGTAAGAGTCTTCTTTTTAAAAAAAAATCCTTTTTTTCTTCTGTTCTCCTATTTGTTCTGCTCAGGAGCCTGAGCCCACTACCAAGTGGAACCTTAGCCTTTACTAAGAGTGCTCTGGGGACTTCGTCAGTTGCTGAGGAAAGTAAACTTTTATTTTAAAAAATTATATTAGCTCTTAGGGTTGTGAAAGTAACTTTCCAAATGTGAACTGAGGCAGTGCTGTCTCTCAGATCTGCAGATAGAAACCATAGCTCTAAGGGTCATGAACTGCCCCCCCCCCCCATTAATCTAGGTGTTGTGTTAACTCTGAAACCTAACAATGTAACTATGTAATAACTGGACAAGTTTCAGGTCTAGTGCAACAGCATTATAACTTTAGTACAAAGTGATGCTACCTAGACTTTGGTTACTTGCTCGCTTATCCCATCCCAGGAGAAGATGTGCAGAGCCTTGGCTCTACCCTTGCTACATACTGGCCAGAGTAACTGAGCCAGTCTGAGCAGGTAGTAAATTACTGCTGTTATAGGTAGAAGCAGGAGAGGCATGTCTAAGTCACTGTCTCTTCAGGGGTGATTCAGCTTACACATCACCCCTTGTTCAAGGCTGTGCCTAAAGTCATAATCTAGCTCTTTATTAGTTAATAGTACCCTGTAAAATTTTAATCATTTCGAAAAGTAACATGTTGTCTTATGTAAAAATCATGCAAGTAACTGAGGTCAGTAGATCCTACCCAGGCTGGGAGAGACCATACTAGTAATCTGGAAAATCTATAAAGGGTTTATCAAATAAGTCTTTTTCAAATGGCTTGTGCATGGTGACATAATACATCATAAACTTGATTTTAAAATTTTTGACAAGTTGCTTGGGGCACTCTATCAAAATTAGCCTTATGTTGATTTTGATGAACAGAAGAGGGGTTGGGGGAGGGCATCAGAAATCTTGCTTGAAAATAGCAATGTAACTACTCCAGAGAGAATGAGAGACATGAGATCTGGCTGGAAACTCTAATCCTTCCAGGAGCTCATGTTCATCAGCAGGATTAAAACTGAAGCTCTTCCTCCTACGATGCAGTAGAGAAGGGCTCCCAGGAGCCTGCTTCTTAAAATTCCAATATTTAATTGAACAGAGGTGATCAAATTGCACCCACCAACCTCTGCAATTATTGCTTAATGATCCCTGTCAGACATGACAGCTAGGAGAAGCAATCCGGGGTACAATTTTGACCAGGCCTCCACCTGACCTGCACTTACTTGTACAAACTAACATTTGCAGACTCCTAGTAAAAATGTTACTGCATTCATGCATGCAGGTGTCCTTGTCACTCGCCAACCCCATGGACACCCATGGCTTTGCAGGCACAAATGTTAATATGTGAACCTCAGCTAGTGCTAGACTATTTAAAGGGGATGTATAGATGTTAATTCAACACAGGTATTACCTGGTGCAAGTTTATGAACCCCCAATTTGTGTGCACAAGTTAAGGCTGAGGGCTGAAAATCTAGGCCTTAGAGAGCATGAAAGGGATGGTGCCTGTCCCCACGCTTGATCCCAGGCCCTAGTTAGAGTCCTCTGTTTATGGGCGCTTCTGGATCCCCTGTTACTCCTAAAGTCCCATGTGACCCCAGTGTCCAGAAGAACTCTTTTTTTCCCCCTCCAGTGCAAAGATTACACCCACCATCTCTCTCAATGGACCTTGCCATGTACATCTATAGCTTTATAATTTCCAGGATGGATTACAGGGATCAGTGCTTTAAGAACACAGTGGTTCCCTATTAGCTCTTCAGGTGCCAATGAAAGCGTTGATATTTATTTGAAGCTCTGGGTGGTTTGTGTCCTAAGTACAGCACCCAAAGAACCTCCTCTCTCTCTGTACACTGCCACCACTGTGGAGGTCAATTGATATGCTGCCTGGTTTTCTATCTAGGGGTAAAGTGTACCTAAGGGAGAGACGACAAATCCCGGGTCTCTTGGTCTTCAGATCACAATGAAAACCTTGTCTATTGACTCAGGAGGGTGTAATCTCAGCCCACACCTGATTGTACGATTGAGTCTTGTTAGATTTAATTGATGTAATACGTAGTAGTATGTGAACTAATGGTGCCTGGTTTTTAAAAACTGATTTATGCAGGTGCATGCAGAGACATTATGAAAGATGTATTTCAGAATAATAATTCCTTCTGTTGGGACCCCATGCAGCTCCATCTACCTTCTGAGCTGAAATCAATGGTTTCAAGGGTATCTAATAATCATATTTTGTGCTTTTTTTGTAAATTTAAAAAATATATATATAAAACACAAATGGTCGTTCTCTTGCTACAGCAGGAGAATCTACAATCCTCCTTTTTAGTTTTTACAATTTACCTTTCCATGTCAGTGCTCTACCTGTCTCCAGGACTGGATCTACACCTAGCCCAGTAGCAAACTACATTGACATTGAAAATGATTAACAAAGGAAAATATTTTTGCCTACCTCTGATTTTTCAAATACACATGAACAGAAATATCAAAAATTCTTCCAACACTTCAAAGACACTCCATTTGGTCCATCATGACCTACATCTACAGGCAAGACTCTAGCTACTGTTTACTGCAGTAGAAGTGCTGACAGTTTCTTTCCCTCTTTGTCTGATGCTGGATAGCAAATCAGCCAAGACAACATTTGCATGCCAATAAGTTCAACAAGCCCAAGAGTGACTGGTGTTTGGCCCGTGGAGTTTCTTTTCCTCCTAACTTAAATACAGATCTCGTATTTAAGCTGACTCTGCCAAACATAACCAAATATACAAACAGGCCCAGAGCCCTAAAAAGGTCCACCAGCCCTGCTTGGGAGTATATTTTTGTTGTGATGGTATTTTTTGGTTTGAACAAGAATGCAGTTTTTCTTCAGTGGAATCCCCCCTGCAGGAGGGTGGAATTTCAAGCCTCCTGGAATGTACATTAAATTCTATGGTTTAGCAATTTCAGTGGAAACTCTATGATCACAAAGCATTGTTTCAGCAAATTAATGCTCATTCAGCTTTTCCAACACAAATTCAAATGAAACCATTGAAGCAGTGAATTGGGAATACCTCTCTTCAGATTAGCATATTAGACAGGAATGGGTGAACCATTCACCCACTCTAAGAACCAAACCCAAAATGAGACCTTTTTTTTGAGGTGTGAAAGAGTTTGGCTGGCTTCCCCCTCTCACTCCGACTTCTACCCCCACGTTCCCTCCCTATCCCCACCCCACACTTCCTGAAGGGCTAAAGCAACACTTCAGAAAGATTTCTCTTTGTAAGATCAGAAACAGGAAGTATCAGGCCTGCTGTAAGATACCTTGTTCTCGTGAAATATCTCTGCAGCAGTGTAGCACACCCCAAAGGGTTCTGAATAGTTTGGATAAACATCTGGAACTGCTGGGCAGTTTATCCCATCTGCGCTTTTGACCCTTTGCCCATCTATAATATTAGAGTAGACCAGGGTGGAATTAGACACAAACAGCATACATCTGAATTCATGAGAGCTGTGTTCAGTGAAACTCCACACCCATAGACCAAATCTACAAATTGTCACTGTGCCCAGACAAGTTACTTGTCATTTTGATGATCTACGAGGCATCCAGAAAAATAAGTTATTCTGACGGAACTTCATTCCTCAAGGTCAATGCCAAGGTTAATTTATTTGTTTTTTCGCCTTCAGTTGTGGGTGGACAGTCCCTGGAAGAGTAGCCTTCTTTGTCAAATGCCTTCCCTTAAGTATCCAGTTTGCTCACCTGCTATCATTTGTATTCCACACCTTCACAAATGGCCTCATAAACCTACACAGTACTAAGGGGGTCAAAGGTGGTTCTCAAGATTTCTTTCCTACTTTCTCACAGGTTTTTTGCAGGATTATGATAAAAACAACTGGGCTGGCTAAATGGCACCAGTTTGATAGTAGATAGGCACCCTACTAGAGAAAATTAGTGAAGATTTAGAGGAGGGAAAGAGAAGAAAACTAAATGCTATAAAACCATACTGATAGGATTTTAGAATCACAGGCTGATCAATAAGAGAGACCCTTTTTCATCCAGTCACATAGAAGAACTAATCTCTGAGATACCTTCCAGTCTCTGAAAGTCCTCTCCTCTTCCTGTATGCAAGGCAGGTAAATCTTCATTAAAAGACCTCCTGTAAGACAAGACTTTGGGTTAACAGAAGGTTGGTTTGATCCCCAAAGGTCTCACAAGCTCTGCAAGTTTGAAGCCCGCTCTTGGAATGCTCTTAAGCTTCACAGGAGTAGAGCGAGAGCTCAGCTTCTCCTCCGAGGAGCCAATATACTCTGCAAGGCTGAAGCTCTTAGTTCTTCAGTTATTATCTAGTGGTTTCTGAATCCTTCAAGAGCTTCAGATAATCTGAGTTCACCTGCAGGACACTGGTAATTTTTTCCTGCTGTGAACAACATGGATACAGGTATGGTCAACAAAGGTAAAAGTAGGTTCAGATTCAATAGGACTTTAACCCTCTGGGTAACTCACAAAACTAGGATTGAGGCAGCCTGTGTTTTATTCTTATTTTGGCCACAGCTCATAGAACTTTGCGTCCTTGAGAAATGTTAGGTGACTTCCTTCATTTCTTCATCAGTAGAGTGAAGATGCTCCGCAGGGAAGCAGTATGTTGCTATTTTTAAAGGTATTTGAGGTCCTTTCATCCTTACGTTATCTTTCCGGTTTTCACTTTCTTTCCACCTTTAATACCTGATTTATCATTTCAGCTTCACACCCCATAGTATTGCAGCACAGGGGTATCTAATGTCTTCTTGAATGGCGAGTGAACTGGTATAATCCTGTTAACTTTCCAAAACATTTGTATTTAGCAGTTCAAGTTCAAAGTAATATTTGTGACCAAATAATTGTCAGCTAAATGAAAAGGAGGACTTGTGGCACCTTAGACACTAACAAATTTATTTGAGCATAAGCTTTCGTGAGCTACAGCTGTAGCTCACGAAAGCTTATGCTCAAATAAATTTGTTAGCCTCTAAGGTGCCACAAGTCCTCCTTTTCTTTTTGCGAATACAGACTAACACGGCTGCTAGTCTGAAACCTGTCAGCTAAATGTAACTAACTTTGAAAACACAGGACTTGCTTGCTTAGATAACATTTCCCTTTTTCTTACACATAAAATATCACCTCTCAGTTACATAGTGGTGCATAACTCCAGTTCCATTAGGTCATTTCATAACAGATAAGACATTTGCATATTTAAGCCATACTCATTTAAGGAAATGAGAAGTGTTTATTAAATGATAGATAGGACTTGAAGGGGAACCCAGGTCATCAAGTCCAGTCCCCTGCTATTGCAGGCAATGCTGTTATAATCCCATTGATAAATTTATTAAGCTCCATCTTAAAACCAGTTAGGTTGTCTACTCTCACCTGTCCTATTGGAGGTTTGTTCCAAAACCTCACTCCTTCAGTGGTTCATAGATTCCAAAGGCCAGAAGGGACCATTGTGATAATCTATCTAGTCTGACCTCCTGTATAACATAGAACTTCCCCAAAATAATTTCTAGAGCATATGTTTTCCCAAAAAAACCTTCCAATCTTGATTTAAAATGGTCACTGATGGAGAATCCACAAAGACCATTGGCAAATTGTTCCAATGGTTAATTACTCTCTCTGATTTAAAAAAAAAAAAGTACATCTTATTTCCAGTCTGAATTTGTCCAGCTTCAGCTTCCAGCCCGGAGATTGTGTTTATACCTTTCTCTGCTAGAATTCTTCTTCTAATTTCTAACCTAAATATATTCATGGCCAGTTTATATCCATTTGTTCTTGTGCCAACATTGTCCTTTAGTTTAAATAGCTCTTCTCCCTTACTGATGATTCTCTGACCTCTTTCCCCCCACAGCAGTGTATTCATAGACAGGTAGAATGCCCCTTCAGCTCTTGCAGTGACCAGCGTACATTATTTATTATTTTTAACCACCACTCAGAAACACGCAGAGTACTTTACAACACAAACAAAAAGACAAGGTAGCTATCAGAAAGATTTTATAATCTAGGGCCAGCATCCTTCAATCAGATTCAAGTCAGCAGGTACTTGTGGCCATTCAGAGCCCCACTGATATCAATAGAATGGCAAGTAGGCATAACAGTCTGCCCATGAAGGCTGGATCTAATTCTAGATGTGATGTAGCATGTGGGTATAACTAGGTGGAAAGTCAAGGTTTCTAACAATCAGATTGTGTGGTTACTGTACTCAAGTTAGGCATGAATACAGAAACATATGGTTCAATTAAAGTTTGCATTTGAAAGTTACTTTTTATTGGCTCATTGTTTATAGGCATCCTGGCTTATGAATAAAAAAAATTTTAAAAGTGTGCCCAATACAAACCAATAGATCCTAGGGATCCCTGAAGTTTGGGGGAGTTTGCATCTGGCTTGCATCCTTTTGGATATGTGTATGGTAGTAAAATGTCTTTCTTCACAATGGGTGCCAGATACAGTTCCAGTACCATACTGGCCACCTCTCAAATCAGTGTTGAAAACAACGTGGCTGCTGCTAAAGCTAGAACCAACCTGTTTTCAGCGCCCATTAAGAAAAGTGTGCTAGACACCAGTTTTCTGTAATGGATGTTGAAAACTCTTTGGCTCTATCTATACTGGCAGCTCTACTGTTTCATCAGCTGTGTATATTTGGAGAGAAGGTTGATAGGGGCAGAGAAAGCCACTGCTGATACCCTCATCAACAACAGGGCATTTTCCTAGCGTAGAAAGGGTTTATAATGGGTCACAGCTAATCCTGGATCTCAACACCCTTAAAATTGGGGAGAGTTGAGTTTTCATCTCAAACTGTCCATGGTATGCCCCTCTATTAAAATGAATGGTGAGGAAGGAAGAAGATGACAGAGGGGAAAGGAGACCCAAGTACCATTCTGCATTTAGCCTATTTCTGAGTTACATGGGATGACCTGAAAGGAATATAACAACCCATGTCATTATTTGGCAAAGTATTTCTCAGAGATATTAGTTAAATGGCCACTAGTCACAACTTTCTAAAAAATAATTAATTAACTTGGGTGGAAAGACTGAGATGATGGATATAAGGCCTTGTCTACTCTAGAGGGTTAAGTCAATGTAAGTTACGTAATTTAAGTTGACTTCGTTTACGTCGACTTAACGCAGTGTCCACACTATGCAATGTCAGTGGAAGAAGCCCTCCTGGTGATATAGATTCAGCCTCTCATTGAGGTGGAGTACTGAAGTCGATGGGAGAGCGCTCTCCCATCTACTTATTCAGTCTTCACCAGACCCGCTAAATCGATCAACTGCAACGGCGCCAATTTAGCTGCGTAGTATAGACATGGCCTAAGAAACAAGTGGCATGTGTGCTTCCTGGGCCACAGATTTGCTTTTGGATTACAAGAAAGCATCAAAACTTGGCTAGCAGAGTTCACTGTCAGAAAATGCTATAGCAGCCAGCACGCCTCTCCGATAACAGAACCATTTCCTTCCTATTCATGCTGCAGAAACGGGAGGAACTATTGAGTCCCTCCTTGTGAGCAGGCGGGTCTCACATGCCAACTCCAAACACAGCTCACACAAGCTATAGTGGGTCTAAAATGTACTGACTTTCTGGGTTTGATTTAATTCACATAGTTTTATTCAAAATAGGGCATACCTGGGAATTCAGTGGTACATATGCCTTGTGCTGGCTCTTTGCACAGGGCTGAATTTCACCACAAGGAACTCATAATGAAACACAAACTCCAACCCCAGCCTTCACTCCAGGCTTGGCTGCTCCCAGGTTTCCCCTCTGAGGCCTCCACCCTCAGCCCTCTTTCTCAGCCACTCTCGACATCTGGAGAGGGTAACAAGTTACCTGCAGTTCTGACACACTTGACAATCCTGTTGGAAAGATATTATGTTCTCATATGGTGTTTTCCAGCAAATACTGCCAGCCCATTGCATTCTACTTCAGTGGTGTAAACTAATAATAATAATCTCACACCTACATTTACCACGCGCCCAGAAAAAATTAGGTATTTCTGTTAAACATAAAGAGAGCTAAACACTGCTCTGAGTTACGCTGGTACCATTGACTTCAATGCAGTTGCTCTGGTGTGACAATCCAGAAGTTGGCATGAAATATTTTAATGAACAAATATGATCTCTATAGATGGTGGTTTATTTTTATTTTCAAAATCCCACTAAACATATGGCCAGGAGACTCAGCTATTTTTACCTTGTTATATTCTTCTGAAATTAATTACTAACTGTTGTAATAAAATAGTATCCAAAAAGAAACTGATAGTGCAGTCACAAGTTGTAACAAAGAAGAATACAGGCACCCAAAGAAATGCTAGCCCAGGTCATTTGCTTTGCTATACCTAGAAAAGTAAAAAGGACAATAGATGTGTGCAAAATGCAGCATGCATGAGTGATCCTTCTTGGGGGAACCCTGATTTCTTGTACCACTGCACTACTCTGACAAGGCATATAACTGGTGAGCTCAAGTTGAATAAATGAAATCAGCTGTCTGACTTTAAGATAAATGTTATTAAAATATAATTGTATAACCCCATATAGCTTACAGCGCCAAAGGATGTGTATTTCACATGCCCTACTATAATTACATTCCCATTATAATTTTGCAGTTAGTTGCTATGAGCTCTGGTCATGAAAAAATGCCAATTTTGCACGGGATTGAAGTCTGCCTAATTTTAGCAAATTGAGAGCCGCACAAAAGAAAAGAGATAAATACTATGTTGTTATTTTTCATTAGAGAATTGCTATATTAAGAGGCTGTGATCCAGCTGTGTTTGTTTAAATAAAAGTGTGATTTGAATACCTCCTACAGCTATGTTCCTGCCAATGAATAAAAGATAAAATGCAGCTCTCATTGGATGTTAGTCTCCGAGTTTGAGCTGACTCAGAGATTTATTGTTTAACATAAGGAAGTGAAAAGCATGTAGAGCAGACCACACACATGGCTCTTTTGTGTATTGTTTCAAGCCATACCACTAATAGATTTGTTCCACCAAGGCTTGCAGCCGTTCAGCTGTGCTAAAATGCTCCACTTAACTATGGAAAAAATAATAAAATAGTAATTATGTCTAACTGGCACATGCAGCTTAGACCAACACCATAAGTAATGTAAACAGGAATTAATACCATTAAAAGCTGTATGTTATCATCATTATGATGATTAAATTAAGGTTTTATTTCCTCCAAACAAGCCCTTTAACTTAGTACCCAATGTCTCTGTAAACACAGTGACTTCCACTCAGACCCTGATATGATCTCTAGAGTTGCTGGAATAATATCCTGCCAATGTGTAGTGACAATAGTTATACTGCATTCCATAAACCAGCCTAAATCTTGCCATAGAAAACCGGGAATTCACTGCATGTTGGAAAATCCCCTTACAATGCAAACAAAAAGAGATGCACATAAATGATCACCACATTGTAGCAGACTATTTTGTAGTTTTCTTCATGGTAATCTTACATTCAGGCACATAATTCTAAGGAGCTGATACGTTTCAATGGACTTAGTTACGGCCAAATGCAGAAGTGAGTGGCCGCATGCCAGCGAGCATTGACTATTGAAGGGTTTGGAATGTCAGAAGGACTGACTTGGGCTGTCTGAGTTCATTTAAATAACACAAATGCCTCCAGCAAAAAAAAAATCTATTTAAACATTAACCTTTATGTTATAATTTTAACTATATGGACTGGTGACTTACTGATAAGGATGGCTTAGTGCAATACTTTGTAACTATAAACCAGACAGATTACTCTGAGCTAGGCTAGCAGGGAGGAGATAACTTTCTTGGGGGAAAAAAGCAGGAGGAAGAATATGGAGCAGGCTACAGTACTGTGCAGCCCAAGTGAAAAGGGAAGGAAATTTTTCAAAGGGATAGATTGTGACTTGGGCTACACATCTGGAGTAAGAATCCTGTCCTTACACCTCTGCACAAGCAATCCAGACCTTGTGTCCCAATGTGTAGGAGTAAGTGGGGTATACACTTAGTTACTCCCCCACTTGGGGCAGGTGGAAGAGTTGGAGAATGGATTGAGCCCTTTCTCCACCTCCTGCTCTCTAGCCGGAGCGGCAAAGCCAGAGTGTGTGTTTAGAAGGGGGAATAATTTACAGCTAGCATGGGCAAGTGGTAAATTATCACCCTTCTCCCCCAAGGCAAGGAGGAAGCAGGGGGGAACTGAGACTCAAGTGGTGGTCTGAGTCAAAAGCCTCACCAGGATGCTCTTGGAGCAAAACAATTTGCACACCCCTCCTTGCTCAAAGCTGTGCTTGAAGTCAGAATCTAGCCCAGAGTCTGAGTTTATTCAGCAGGAAATTTGCATGTTTGGGGGACATAATCTCAACTCACTATACAAGTCTTTAGCCCTGAAACTCTCAAAAGCATCTATAACAATATCCTATCCTCTTTTTACTTAGCACCTCTTCCCTCAAAGGTTTTCAGATGAGATTTGACAATGGGTGGAGAGGCAATGGCTTGGAAGGGGGTTGTAGACAGTGGACAAGAGAAAGCTCTCTCCCCCATAGTGGTAAGACTGTGTGAAGGGATTAAGTGCTTTAGATAAGCAAACACACATCACTCCGTGGGTTGGTCACTAAACATTTGTTTCCACACCCTCAGCTGCTCGCTTTTCGGGGGGTGTGGTTAGATGCCAACATCACTGGATATTGTTTCTGCTCCCTGATTGGTTAACTGAAACTCTTCTAAACTGGAGGATGGAAGTCACAGATTCCCAAAGAGCTGCACAAACTCTGTATGAAGCTTCTAATGAACATAAACAGAGGGCGTTGTTTAAAGAACTTGTCTTTTGCATTTTATTTTATTTGTAGTGATGCATCTGAGGAAGTGAGCTGTAGCTCACGAAAGCTTATGCTCTAATAAATTGGTTAGTCTCTAAGGTGCCACAAGTCCTCCTTTTCTTTTTGCGAATACAGACTAACACGGCTGCTACTCTGAAACCTGTCATAAGATATTACTAGTTCCCCTGATAGTCCCCAATACAAGAATAAGGGATAGCAGCTCAAACAGGTAATCTCTAATCTACCAGGAAAAACATTTGAGAACGTTCTCTGTGTGCCCACTGTGTTTCCACTGATATTTGTTAGACTCTCACATTCCACAAGTATACTTGTCACCAAAATAATCACTGGTATGAATGTTTGAGGAAAACCAATAAAAAAGAATTATCAATACTATGTATGCAGGTTCACAATTATTTAAATACGAAACTTCCCTTCCCCGCCCCCATTGACCCAACTCTAATTGAGCTTAATAAACATTATAAAGCTAGAGATGACTGCAAAAATGGCTTCAACAGTACTGGATTTCTCACAGTAAACTAGCAGCATTAGTCATAGTCCTTCAAAGTGATTGCTCAAGGTTCTACCAGAGCAAGGCCCAGTCATCTGGATTTTTGAACTGATATTCCAGGATATTTAACATGGTCACTCTTGACTCTTCATTGAATTGTTAGGGATAGCAGTTGGTACGAGAGCAATGCTGACATTTCATTATTTTCAATCTTTACTGTTTCAACCCTTTGCCTTCTTGATCACTGCTGGCAGGGTTTCTTTGCGGTTGTAAAAATAGCGATGAGCTGATTTTCTAGCTGTGATTTAAGTTAAATAAACTCAAAGCAGTTGAACTACTGTAGGATCCAGGCAGTTCATCAGTTTACAATGTGAAATGATTTAAAGTTCCGACAGTTATTTCCTCAGCAATCTTTCCTCGTTGATTATACCATGGTAATGGACCAAAATGCTAAGACTTACATACCTAGCGTTATGCCAACCCTTGCTGTGACTCCACCCGCTTTCACAAGCCAAACTGGCTCAGTATTTGAATGGAAGATTTCCAACAAAGAGGCAAGTGTAGCTGCTGCAGTCAATGGTGCTTCTCTTTGAGCAGCTAAACAGAATTCAATGTCTCAGATTAGCAATAGGGGACACCAATTTGATGGAGGTGCTGCTTTCTGGATGATATTTATTATAACTGAATCTTGTAGCAGGAGCCCTATTATGCTAGGGGCGGTACAAACATATATGAAGACACCAATTCACCAACATTTTTTTCCCCAGATAAGCTGAGCTCACCCACATGCGAAAGCAACTCAAGCAGATTCAAGAAGTAGCCTGGATGGGAACATGGATTTGGGATACTGCTTTGTTATGCCTTACTTCTGCAGAATATCCAAGGCAACAAAGAGAAAGGAAATGTGAAACTGTCTAAAGCACTAGCTGAGCTATAGTGCCGGGGGGGGGGGGGGGAAATGCACAGAGAGGGAGAGAGAATGCATGAAATGTCTGCAAAATGTAACTCAATTATCAGAGATCAGCCATAACAAGGGAAAAAATCACATAAGGCTGTAAGAGCTATAACTATCAAATAGTTACGTTTACTGCATTTATAAACTGATATCTTTTGGCAGGAGACTCAAAGAGGCCTCCACAAGGCACAAGATTCTGGGCTTGAATCCATTCATTCTGTGAATTAATTGACTTGGTTTGAACTCTACTGTTTTCAGTTGGAGAATTCACTGTGAACATGTTGTACGTATCTCAGATATCAAATAGCAAATGTACTGAAGCCAGATACTGAACTGGAGCCAGAAATTCTCCATTAATCAGTACTGTATGCTTTCTGTGAATAGGAAATAGAACAACAAAAAAGCTGACAAGAATGGGAAAAATATTTCTCTCTCTCCCTGTCTTCACTTCCTCCCAAGCCCATACAATTATTAGCATTCATTATTTACATTACTGTTACACTGAGTGGTCCCACCTGAGACTGGGGACCCATTGTGTTTGGCCCTGTAAACACTTATTCTATAAACAGACAGGACAGAGAGAGGAAACAGCAGCCCAGAAAGGTGACATATTTTGCCAAAGGTTACATGGCAGGTCAGTGACAATAGACTGGAATAGAATCCAGGAGTGATATCCTGGCTCAGAATTAAAGTCAAGAGCAAAACTATTATTTACTTTGGCAGAGTCAGAATTTCATCCCAGATCCCCTGTGCCCAGTGCTGATTCCCTGTCCAGTGCTCTATCCACTGCCTATAGTTCCTCTCAGTACTGCAGATCAGGTATTTACTTATTTATTTCAAGATGGGATACTAATCTTAAAGGTAACAGGCATGTAAGAGGATGGCTTGCCCCATGGGTGGGGGAGCCTGGGGCTATGCCACCACTGATTACAGGATGAGCCCCACCTCAGATGGAATCAGATGATTCCAGTGTAAGGAGCTGGAGTTGAAGTGAAGGGCAGAAGGTCTGCAGAAAGTGAGGAAAGCTCTCTAGGCAGGAGACCTGGGAGAGACCCTGACCAAGCAGGGGAGGGACAGCAAACCTCTCCAGGAAGTGAGATGGAAGAGAAACTTTGGGTTGTACAAACTTATGAATTTATTTTGTTTTGGGAGGTTGCATTTTATTTACAGTTTGTTTCATATTAAGCAAGGAGAGATTTTTTTTTTTGACCAAGAAAAAAGCCTGAAGTGAAGTTTATCTGAACCGTCCAAATGGGGAAACTGAGGCAGGCAAGGGGGCACAGAGAAGGCGGACAACCTGGTGACACGGCCTGATTCTCGTTTTATAGTGGTGTAAAGCCAATAGGACTCCTTTGCCTTCAGTGGAGTTACTCCTGATTTACCCAAGTTTAAGGGCCTACATTAGAGGTAGGGGTGTGATTCCCAGCTTGTGTAGACATACTTGTGCTAGCACACAAAAATACTCACAGTAGCGTGGGCTAACCAAGTCAAGTACAGACGTGCCTGAATCCTGGGAGCACATACAAGACACAGCTAGCCCATCCCACTGCTTGCCAGGGCCTGTGCTACTCTAGCTACACTACTATTTTTAGCGGGCTAGGTGGATGGGAGCTAGCTCAAGTATGTCTAACAAGCTGGGAGTCACACTCCTAGCTCCAAGTGTAGCCATAGCCCCGGAGGAGAAAATCAGGCCCAATGCTTTCGCAAACCAGAAGGAAGGCATAGGTTAGGCTTTAATTTCTTCTCAGCAATTGTTAGATATAACTATATTATACCATACAATTTGCATGGCATAAACAAATGCATCCTCCTCTTTTAATGACCAAGTGGTAGCCATGTATTTTGCAGACTACCTCTGGTCTACATGCTCAACCAGTCACTATCCCTGCTGAGCACAAATTAAGTGGTAAGTGCACCTGGAGTTACTGTGCATTGTAGCTCTCTGCCCCCAAGTCTAATCACCCACACAACCTGCAGAGAATAAACCTGCATTACTGCATATTTAGAGTGCATTATGCCAGGGCCTAAGCCTTTTTTAATGTGAGCAAAATCTGCATGATTTTAGTCCAAGTCATGTGGAGAATCCGCTGGAAAATGATGACTGCTTCTCTGTCTTCCCCCTGCTTCTAAGCTATCAATTTGCAAGCCAAATATATACATAAAAGAAAAAGCATATTACACAGTTGCCAGAGGGAAGGATATTTCTACTTATACAAATGAGCAGGGGGAGATGGAGACAGAGAGAGGGAGAGGAACACAAGCAGGAAAATAAATGAGCAGATGGAGAAAACTGCAAATGGGGAAACAACACAAGGCAGAGATTCCTGGCTATAATTCCAGTGGCCCACCTGCAAATGTTTCATGATGAGTATGCAAGAGAAGAATGTTTCCATTGGCTGTCTTCATCCTTGAATCAAACACAACAGAGAAATGAACCAGAAGCCAGAAGACACTTTTTTTTTTTTTACCTGCTTCTGTAAGATCAGTATCACTGTGTCTGTGGTTTGTGAAGCAGGGGTTGGCAAACTGGATAATTGAATATCAAAGCTTACCCTTGGAACACCTCTATTCCAACCTTTGCCCCATACCTATCCCCACATGCTCCTACCCTAAGCCTTAGCCCAATCCTTTTTGGGGGGTTGTGAAAGTTCAATGAAGAGCATAGACCAGGGATCAGCAACCTTTGGCACGTGGCCCATCAGGGAAATCCACTGACAGGCCGAAACGGTTTGTTTACCTGCAGCATCCACAGGTTTGGCCAATCACAGCTCCCACTGGCCGCGGTTCACCGTTCCAGGCCAATGCGGGCTGTGGGAAGCGGCGGCCAGCACATCCCTCTGCCCATACCATTTCCTGCAGCCCCCATTGGCCTGGAATGGCAAACTGTGGCCAGTGGGAGCTGCGATCAGCCGAACCTGCGGACGCTGCAGGTAAACAAACCGCCCTGGCCTGTCAGCGGATTTCCCTGCTGGGCTGCGTGCTGAAGTTTGCCAGTCCCTGGCATAGACTCCCAAATTATCTACCAGTGAACTGGAGAAAAAAAAATCACTTTACAGGCCCACTTCAAAGTCCACTGCAGTCAACAGAAAGACTTCCATTTACTTCAATGGGCTTTTGGTCAGGCTGTGTCTGCTTTGGCAGGCCTTTTTGGGGAGAAGCACAGGTGCTCCCCAGATGACCAGCTCCAATCTCTCATCTTCCTGAGATTATTGATTTCTCCTCCAGCATCCCCACCACCAGCACCCTAACCCCAACACATGGTTTCATTTTCATCTTCTGGTAGAGGTAATCAGGTTGCCCACTTCCATATTCTTGGGCTGTGTCTTCTGTAGGTGGGGGGGAAAGTATATTGCTAACCCATGTTAAAATCTTAGTGAAGACAAGGCAGTTGTAGTTCTAACTCATGTTAACTAATCAAGGTAAACCTTAGGCTCCACTGCTAGGGTTTACCTTGACTAGATAACATGAGTTAAAACTGCCTTGTTTTCACTAGGGTTTTAACATGGGTCAAAAAAACCCAAAACACCTTTTCTCCTAGTGAGGACAGGGCCTTACGCACCTATTTACAGTAACCTCTTAACCCTGTTCTGCTGATTTCATTGCCTGAGAATTTTAAAGGCCTGCTGATTCCACCTGTGATTTCATGAGACTGGTCTCATTTTGCCTTCTGGATTTTCCTGAATTGTCAAAGGCTGTCCAGGACAGACTCATGGGCATGTTTATTTCAGTTTCTGCAGTAAAAGCAACAACAAAAAAGTCTCTCAGCTCACTCCTGGAACTTATTTTTCAAGGTTGGGGGACAGGGAGAACACAAACAAAATCGGGAATTTGACCCCCCCCACCCCGCCCCACATCCCTTACCACACAATGCAATGGGAATGGGAAGAGGCATCTTGCCAGACCTTTGAATGTTCAAAGTGAAATGCCTCAAACTGTCCCACTGCCCATATTCTCATCTGCTCCATCCTTACACGTTTTCTGCTTCTCACAGATGACAAGGATTTTGAGCTACTGAAAATGCAGCCTAGAGGAGAATAATGGCCAAAAATTGCCCTTAATGATATTTCTGTTTGTTTTTTTTCCCCAGTCCTGCTATTTCATAGCTCTTTTCTCACTGGAAATTTGTTCCAAAGACCTGAGAAACTACAAAAAACTGACAAAATAATTTCCACATCGAGGCAGGAATACAGCTCACTTGGAACAGAACTCTAAAAGCAAGAAGTGATTCTGACATAGTAATCTATGCCTAGAAAGTATGTAAAATGTACTCTTCCCTTTAGCACTCAGGTAGCCTGTTTCAGAAATGAGAAATGCATTTGCTTGTAGCAGTATCTAAAGAAACTACAGTCACAAGACAAATGTATTAACGTTTGGAAAAGAGTCACTTCCTTCCCTCCCCAGGTGTATAGTTATATGTTGTAAATAAAGTATTGCTTAGATTCCATATTTGGCATGAAGAGATTGTCAGCTATTGAATCCAAGGCAGTTTAATTTAATCTAGACAACCACTGTCTGGTTCAAATGAAATATGAATATTTATCATTGCAAAATAGATACATTATTTACATTATTTATATTAGGTGAGGAAAGAGTTACAGTATCTTTAAAGGAAAAGATGGCTGACTCTAAAGAGATAAAACTATAAAGATATCCAAGATTTTTTTTCTAGTTTTAACATGTTTTGTTTACATACAGATTATGTGCAAGATTTTTTTTTTTACATCAAAGTGAATAGGCTGAATAGAAGAGTCCAAATGGTCTCATAATGCAAGAACAAGGGAAGGAAATGAAACTGAAAGGGCAGCAAATTTAAAACTGATCAAAATTTTTCACACTGTTCACATTTGTTCTGTGGAACTCATTGCCACAAAGTATTATTGATGCCAAGAGTCCAGCAGAATTCAGAAAAAGGATTGTACACATTTCAGACAGCCTGGGAAGACCCAGGTCCAGTCAATCTATTTACAAAGCCCAGATCTTTTTAAGGCAAAGGATTCAGGGAGCTGTAGTCCCCAGAGGGGTCATATTACTACAGGCTGAGAAACAGGGCCCCCCCCCCCCACACACACACACAAACTCACTCTCCTGCTCGTAATAGGAACCTATCCTTGCAACAAAGCCCGTTGCCAACTGTGCCCACATATCTATTCAGGGGACACCATCACAGGGCCTAATAACATCAGCCACACTATCAGAGGCTCGTTCACCTGCACATCCACCAATGTGATATATGCCATCATGTGCCAGCAATGCCCCTCTGCCATGTACATTGGTCAAACTGGACAGTCTCTACGTAAAAAAATAAATGGACACAAATCAGATGTCAAGAATTGTAACATTCATAAACCAGTCGGAGAACACTTCAATCTCTCTGGTCACGCAATCACAGACATGAAGGTCGCTATCTTACAACAAAAAAACTTCAAATCCAGACTCCAGCGAGAAACTGCTGAATTGGAATTCATTTGCAAATTGGATACTATTAATTTAGGTTTAAATAGAGACTGGGAGTGGCTAAGTCATTATGCAAGGTAGCCTATTTCCTCTTGTTTTTTCCTACCCCCCCCCCCAGACGTTCTGGTTAAACTTGGATTTAAACTTGGAGAGTGGTCAGTTTGGATGAGCTATTACCAGCAGGAGAGTGAGTTTCTGTGTGTGTGTGTGTGTGTGTGTGTTCCGGGGGGTGGGGGGGGTGAGAAAGCCTGGATTTGTGCTGGACATGGCCCACCTTGATTACCATGCACATTGTAGGGAGAGTGGTCACTTTGGATGAGCTATTACCAGCAGGAGAGTGAGTTTGTGTGTGTATGGGGGTGGGGGGTGAGAAAACCTGGATTTGTGCTGGAAATGGCCCACCTTGATTATCATACACATTGTGAAGAGAGTGGTCACTTTGGATGGGCTATTACCAGCAGGAGAGTGAGTTTGTGGGGGGGGGGGGGGGTGGAGGGTGAGAAAACCTGGATTTGTGCTGGAAATGGCCCAACTTGATGATCACTTTAGATAAGCTATTACCAGCAGGACAGTGGGGTGGGAGGAGGTATTGTTTCATGGTTTCTGTGTGTATATAATGTCTTCTGCAGTTTCCACGGTATGCATCCGATGAAGTGAGCTGTAGCTCACGAAAGCTCATGCTCAAATAAATTGGTTAGTCTCTAAGGTGCCACAAGTACTCCTTTTCTCTTTGCGAATACAGACTAACACGGCTGTTACTCTGAAACCTATATAAGACAAAGTCTCAACTATTGGGACTGTCCCTATAAAATTGGGGCATATGGTCACCCTAGCTGGAGTTGTTACTTGCAGTGTTCCAAAACACCCTTTGATTTCTACAAGTGAGTATTACAGATTCAGTGAAGTACTGTGGGGAACAAACTGGGAAGAAGGCCCAGACAAAGTGGATTACTGTAGGAAGTAGCGCTGGGAATAAGGACTGGGAAGCATGTACAGGTCCATTTGGTCTTTGTGGCAGGCAGACCTCTGCCTGTAGTAACCTTCATGGAACTTGGAGGAAGGAGCATAGGTTGCAGAAGGAAGAGTTTGGAGGAAGCACCAGGAAGTCAGTCTGTGTGCACATGGCTAGAATGCTAGCTGCAGAGGCGGCACCTCTGTAAATAGTTCTTAATAAAAGAGACAGTTTAGTTGTAGAAACATTCCTCCTCTGTTATTACCCGGTACATGAAACATTGGCTGTGATTTAGGGTCCCAGCCCCAGAGCCCAGAATTGAGGGACGGCTGATGTCACTGGGAAGGCCATTCATCCAGTTTTAAACCAAACAATCTTCTTTGTGGGTGGTTTGTGCCCGTCTGGTACTGAGACAAAACCAGACGGGGTTTTGTCCAATATGGGACGGGAGATGCCATTTTGAAGAACTTGCCCCTCCGCCCCTGCCGGCATGACCTCACATGCTGGCAGGGATGGAGCAGCACACCCTTCAAAATGGCATCTGCTGTGTGGAATTACCTCATCGGCATTGTGTGTGTACCAGAATGTCCAGTATTCTGGGCATGGGTGATTGGCCAGCCTAACTGTCACCTAACGGTGGTGCTGAAAAATCCCTGTAATTGAGGGGCCAAGATTTTACTGTGGAGGGCTGAAGGAACCATGCTGTTTAGGAACCATGTGAAGAACTACACTTAGCCTTACAGTAAGGATTGGTCACCCTGATACAAGGGGAAGCGCATGGGGATAGGTGTGTTTTTTGTTTTATTCTTTTGTTTATCCTAGACGGGGAAGACTTTTTTGCTTGGGGCAGGAGGCCAAAGCAGAAAAACTGTCCAGTCACCAGGAGAGCAAGGGAAAACAGAAGCAGCAAGAGTGTTCCTAGTTCAAGGAAATGTAAGGCAGCTGTCACATACAGAGAACACCCCACTTTTTTTGTAAGGGATATAATGTTACATGGAAGGGATATAATCCCTTATGTTTTAGGACAAAAGCCAGCTTTGTTTAAGGAAAATTAGGAAGAAACTTCCTTGAGAGTAGGTTATTCCATAACTGCCTAATGTAGACTTTCTTGCATCTATTGTAGATACATATATGGGCCCAATTGTGAAGTATTCAGATACAATGGTAATCTTGAGTAGACTTTTCTCCCCACATCCCTGTAAGGTAAGACAGTGTTGTGATGCCCCATTTTACAGATGGGCAATGAAGTCATAGAAGGGTGAAGGGCCAGACTTTTAGAAGTATTTAAGTGCCTAAATGAGGAACATTGCTGCCTAGTTGGATTTTCAAGAGCACCTAGACACCTAACTCCCATTGATTTTATTGATAAGATTTGGAAAGACAGTAATTATATACAGTTGCTATTACTTCCAGAAAGAACTCTTGTCCAGCTAACAAAAAGAATCAATTGCAATTAATTACCCTTTAGATATTAAGAGTGATGTGACATTTACGCTACAAGTCAATAGATCATCGCTTCATTTTTTTTTATCCCTGCCTACTTATGTATAATTAAAAGTAAGTTGGATTTTTTTTGTAGCTTTAAACAATTGCATCAAAAGGGCATTTTTCACCTGTGAAAACATAATGGAAAACTAGATCAATAGATTAATTATATCCCTATTTTCTAAACACTTTTCTGAATGAATTATGATAAGTGTTGTGGAAATTGAGAAAAGAAAACCCCACAGTTGAATGATCTTACCCTTCAGTGTCAGGCACATGAATGCAAAATATGTCAGCCTGTTTTTATTTCAGCAAAGACTTTCATTTTTATGGCTTATTAAACTCCTAACTCTTATTCTTTAGCTAAACATAATGTCCATAGAGGAAACAAATAAGCAGCATAATTGATTTTACTAGCCCATTATCCAGAATAGGGTGAAGAAACGACAGATTGTTACATGACAGAAATAGAGAAATGGCAAACATAATATCCATTTTGGGCAAATCCAAATGTAGTATTTTAACTCTTGGATGGCTTAGAATTCCTCCTCTGCAGATGGCAATGAGGATGAGCGTCCTCAGCTCTCCCTTATATCCTCCAGCTCTGGTCAGTCCCTGTTAGCCTTAGGCAGTGGGTCTACATTAAAAAAGAGGGTGTTCTTACCTTGGGTTAGCTAAACTGCATTAGCTAGCTTGGGTTAAAATAGCAGTGAAGACATGGCCATTCCGCTTTTAACTCCAGTTAGCAGCTTGAGTTAAGGCCTATAGGAGCATGTCTACTAAGCTGCAATAGCCATACTGCTATTTTTATCCACAGTAGCTTGAGCCCCACTAACACGCATCTGACATTCTGAGCTGCCAGGCTCACTCTCCGCTGCAGTGTAGGCATATGCTAGGAAAGATTGGGGTTGTACTTGAGCTGCTAACCGAAGTTAAAAGCCATGGTGCCCTGTATTCACTGTTATCCTGGCCCAAGTTAAGTACACGCTATTTTTCCAGTGTAGACATACCGTAAGAAGTATGCACTCCTTTCAGCTCCCTATTACTACTTCATACCCTTCTAAACGACCCCAGCCTGACTCTTCCCCTGTCCATTGCCTGTTCCTTCTCACAGCAACTCTTGAAGCAGAGATCAAGTGCAGTTGTAATGAATATATAGGTATTAGTTATAGAATCTGCTGAACACAGACCCTAGAGCATACCTGCCACCATGAAACCCCACAAAGCTAGATTCTAGTTTGCATCAATCTTCATCAACGTGCATCGAGACTGCTCCCTGCTTCTCACATTCATTCCTAGCCAGGACCCACTCTGAGTCCTCCTCTACCCACACCCTCCCATCCCACTGTTCTCCACCCAGCCCTCATACAAACACTCACATCCACTCTCTGCACAATCTCATCAACCCTAGGAGCAGTTCAACAGTTGACTCCACCGAGCCAACCCCCAGGCAAAAAGAGAGATGGGGAAAGTACAGACATAAGCAGAGCCAAGGAGAAGGGTAGAGCTTCTGATGCTTAGAAGTCCTACTCCTGCAAGTCAACACCTCAGACCCCTGCCTCCCCGATTTTATTCTTGTGTCCCTTTAACCTGGGCAAGAAACCCCTGCAGTTGGCTCTCTGTGGATCCCCCTTCAAAATCGCCAGTGCTCCCATGGTGCTATCCCCATAAACCCCTCAAACTGATGTGCTATTGCCCCCCATGCTCCCTTTCTCCCATCCCAGCTGAGCTCCCCTTTACCTTAGGAGTCTGTGAAGTGGGGGCCTTAATGGGCTGCTATATCTTAAAGGGGCCACAGTTCCTCCAGTCAACAAAGGCGATGGGCCTTGAGGAGAAGAGCGGTATCTCATCATCCACCAGTCAGGCCACGGCTATGCCTGCAGACTGAGCTGTGCTGGTGGCGGCCCTAGGGAAGCATCACCCCTACTGTGGACTATGCTTCCCTTTGACAAGGAGGGTTTCCACATCACATGGGCCACTGTCACTCAGTATGTTGAGCAGCTCTCATTGGCTGTTCTTCCCCAGAAGGTGGGGGAGTGGTGGAAGAACAGTCAATCAAATGGGATTTTCCCCACAGACCCTTGTCTCCTTAGAGTCTAAAATCCCATATACCACAGGAAAAATGCTAGAGTTGGTAGGTTCATTGTAGTTCTCTCTAGCTCACCAGCTCCCAGACTGATGCAGCCTGTGCTGCCTCCGATTGCCAAACACTGTGTCCCTGTGGCCTGGCCTGGCCTGAGCAGTCTGGGAAGGGACTACTAACTACACTACACTCTGCCATGTCATCTGCTCCTCTCTCCTGTTCAGAATCCGCCCAGTAGACCCATCTCTCAACTACTGGGTTTCCAACTGGCTGTACTGCATGGTTCTGAGAAGCCTTCAGGAGGGGGTGAGGTAGGGTCGAAAAGAAAGGAAATAGAGTCTTATTGTTGACAAGAGCCTTGATCCATTCCCAGAAACTCTTCTGTATTCCAGTCTTACCTGATTCTGCATCAGACTGTGCCACTATCTCAGTTTTTCCTTCCTGGACTTCCCACTAACTTCATCCAGGCTCTCATGTAAGCCACATGGCACCCCATCTTGGAGTGTGATTTATAGAAGCAACGTCACAGTTCTACTGTTAAATCAAAACAAGCCTTTCCCCAATGCCATAGTTTCTTCAGCCCCTGGATGGGTTCAGAGGGGTCTTCCCAAAATGTAGGTCCTGCTGCCTGGCATTTCCTCAAACATCATCTTCTGAAAGCTTCTGCCCCAGTCCTCCATGACCATGGAACCCCTGCAGGAGTCTTCCTGCTTCCTGCAGATCTCCCTCTTATCGTAAGTCCTGCTCGGGGCTATCACATGTTCCTGATCCCTGAACCAATTGCTGGCCCAAATCCACATCCATCACTGACTCCAGGTAACTAGGCAGAGATGGGGCTAAACCCAATGCCCTTAAAGGGGCAGCTCAGCCTGTGACATCTTCCCAACACATGGACTAGTGCAGGGATGGACAAACTACAGCCCAGGGGCTGCGTCTGGCCCTCCAGACATTTTAATCTGGCCCTCAAGCTCCCGCCGGCAAGCAGGGTCTGGGGTTTGCCCCACTCTGGCACTCCAGCTGGGGAGCGGGATAGGAAGCTTGCCCCGCTCCATGCGGCTCCCAGAAGCAGTGGCATGTCCCTCCTCTGGTTCCTACGCATAGGGGTAGCTGGAGACTCCACACGCTGCCCCCCTCCCCAAGCGCCGCAGCCAACGGGAGCTGCAGAGATGGCAGGTGCGGAGGGGGCAGCATGCAGAGCTGCCTGGCCGCACCTATGCATAGGAGCCAGAGTGGGGACATGCTGCTGCTTCTGGGAGCTGCTTGAGGTAAGCGCCGCCCGGTGCCTGCACCACTGATGCCCTGCGCCCCAACCCGCTGCCCCTCCCTGATCCCCCTCCTATCCTCCGAACCCCTCAGTCCCAGCCTGGAGCACCCTCTGGCACCCCAAACCCCTCATCCCCAGCCCCACCCCAGAGCCTGCACCCCCAGCTGAAGCCTGCACTCCCCCTCACCCCCGCACCCCAACCCCCTACCCCAGCCTGGAGCCCCCTCCTGCACTCTGAACTCCTCATTTCTGCCACCCCAGAGACCACACCCCCCGCTGGAGCCCTCACACCCTCCTGCACACCAACCCCCAATTTTGTGAGCATTCATGGCCCGCCATACAATTTCCATACCTACAGGTGGCCCTCAGGCCAAAAAATTTGCCCACCTCTGGACTAGTGCCATCTTCACGATTCCTTCAAACCCTTAAAAATAGTCAGTTTCCTAAGTGATAAAGTTGTAATTTTTGTTTGCTGTGGCCACTGTGAACCAAGCAGACCCACTATTCATATAGCTCTTGTCACTAGCATATGAGAGATTAGAAAGAAAAGTAATCTTGATTTTCTAATAGATGCTTCCAGTACATATAATACAATGTCCACTGATAGAATACAAGTGTGACCAAAAGGCTGTGCTCTGTTGGGCTGGAGCATCGGGCTGATTGCACAGCAGGGACATGTGAGATTTATTTTTAATAACACCTCTAAAATCTCTGGTAAGGATGGAGGGCTCTGTTAAAAAGCTATTCATGATTACATGGGTTGTGTGCAGATTTCACTGCTTAGAATGCACCAGACACAAGTAGCGTTTCTGCTTGGCTTTTCATTCAGCAGAGAGTGGAAAGACAGATATTAGCAATTCACCTTTTCCCCCTCAATTGCTAAATTTCAACCCCTATGTGGCATGCACTATAAAGTAGGGGGTGAAATCACCAGAAAATGACAAGCATACCACAGTGAAGAAAGGAGAGAGCTGTTTTGTAGTCTAAATAATATGGTAATTACAACATGAAAGGGGGTGGGGAGTTTCAGAATGGCCATGCAGTGGCAGGTCTGACTCATGTTCTGGACTCTCACAACTATGGGATTTTACATGAATAATTCTTTAATGAAAGGTCCCCTAACTACAATCACATCCTGTGGGGCTAGGATTAGAGGGTCATAGAAAGTGTCTCAGATGTGCCAAGAAGTATATCTTAAATCTTAGTCATTCTGGGATGTTGTACAAAGAGATAGGATTCTGAAATGGAAGAAGTGAAAGATAACACAGACCTGAGTCCAAAACACAGTGGTTGGTTGGGGTGGAGGATTGTGACTAACAGGGCACAGACCAGTTGCCTAAAGACACGGAACAGAGCACTCATAACAGGTAGGCAACCTAGAGAAACCCCAGGCTGGTAGACAAAGGAACCCACAGAAGATTGGACAGATAATCCAACTTTACCAGGGCCCTCCGTCATACAGCAGCATATATATTCAAGATATATTTTTCTACAGCATCTTGTAGTGCTCTGGGCCAGAGTCTATGAGGCAGGTATATGAAAAGAACACAGTAAGCCGTACTTACCCAACGCACTACAGATTGCAGGGTCAGATCCTCAGATGGTGTAAATCAGCCTAGCCCATTGACATCAGCAGAGTGGGACTGATTTACACCAGCTGACATCTTGTCCTAAGCTTACAACCCTTAACAATCCTAGCAATTTGCTAGCATAAATAAGACACCTGAGTTTACACAGAAGCAAGAATTCCCATTACGATAACAGCAAACAATTGATGTAGATCGGCATTTCATAGAAATTTGTATATAGGTTTGTTTCCCCATTAAAAACATATTGTACCATTTAAGACAGGCTGGGCAGTATCTATCTCAGCCACCGAATAATTCAGTAAGGGCTATAATGGTATGGTGGCATTAGTAGGCCCTGATTCTAATTTACACTAAGACCTATTTCCACTGTGTAACTTATACCCACTTACTGCCCCTTTACATTGTCAGAAGAGTATAAAGGGCCCTTAATGTAAATAAGAATCAGGTCTGTAAGTTTTAGACCAGAAGGGACCATTAGAATCATCTAGCATCACAAAGTTGTGTGTCCCACAGGAGCTGAGAGCATCACTTCTGTGGCATTCTTCCCCTCCTGCCAGTCAAAGAAATATGGCCAGGAGGCAGATTTTGATTTCCCGCATGGCCCCTGGGATACACATAGCAATTTCCTTCAATATCCTTGAGAAACCAAGGTCTCACCCTATCCCATGAGCGCAAGGTCCACCAGCAAAAATCCCGGGTCTTTTACCTCTGGCAACTGTTCATTTTATCCTTTTAACCACACTGGAAACTGGCTGCAAATTATGATGAACAAACATCTGAGCTGAGTACCTCAGCTAGGTAAATTTGCTGAAGAGGCCAGAGCGCTCTACACCTTCTAGGATGAAGCCCAGAAAGCTATGGACAATACGTTCGGTGAAATCTGTGTCCTCATTAAGAAGAGAACACACAGTGGCACAATTGCCTTAGAGTAACTCATGATGTGGCTGTCACAATTCAGGGCAATCACATCTATATTACCCCTCCATAGTTCCTTGACAGCACCCACTCTTGGTTCCTGGTTCCTCGGCCATCACCAGTGAGGGAGGGAGACAATGGAGGAGGAACACCAGGTACCTCCCCCCGTCCCCGGAATCTCCAGTACACATTGGCTAGTTACGGGGAAGAGTGTTGATTGGCCTGCATCCCCCAGCTCCAGGGATTTAACTGGGAGCTCGGGACATGTGGAGCCTCTTCTGGCTCCATTCCAGCAGCCTCACCCTGTACGAGTAATGGGAGTCTGATCTGGTAAATGCTGTGTGTCTAACTGATTACCCCTTTGAGGGTAAGGAAGGATTTTTTTCTGCCAGAAGGCCAATTGGCTAAGACCCAAAGAGATTTTCATCTTCCTTGCAGCACCTCCAAGCCATAGCAGGTTCAGTAGGAACTAAGTGTCCCCCGCAAGAGAGGTGATGGCTCAGGAGCCAGGAACTAAGAATGGGTGCCCTCAAGGGATCATGGAGGGGGAATATAGGTGCAATTACCCTGAACTGTGACAGTCACATCATTAGCTACTGAAGGCAATTGGGCCACTGTGTGTTTTCTTCTTAATGAGGCACACTGATTTTACTGTGTGTACTGTCCACAGCTTTCTGGGCTTCATTCTGCCAAGCGAGGAGTGCTCTGACCTCTTCAGCAAACAGTGACTTTGGCCAAGTCACTTAAGCACTCTGAGGATACTGACACTTACTTGTTAAACACTTTGAAATCTATGCCTGGAAAGTGCTACATAAGAGTTAGGTATTATTAAGCATGTGCTTAACTTTAAGAATAATAATTGTCCCACTGAAGTCAATTTTTTCAAGTTCAGTCCATGGGATTACTCACATCTTTAAAGTTAAGCACATGCTTAACTGTTTTGCTGGATGGGGACCAGATCCAGCCCTTTTAAAAAGCAAGTGGAAGGATACATAAAAGAATTATAGTATCAAGTGTTTCCTTTTTAGCAAAATTATACAATTCTACTGTTGTTTTACTTAAATTTGTCCTTTTAGAAAAAGAATGATTTATGGGCCCAATCATTGTGTCCTTACTCAGTAAACATTAATTCAGGCAAAACTCTCGTTGAAGTCAGCTTGTAGGAGTATATACAATAACTTCTGCCTGAATTGCTTATAATTCTAGTTTTCTAGAATCCCGAGGAGATCAGGGAAAATAAAATCTATCCTAAAGGCGAAACTACCTATGCATAAGCTACTTTCATTTGACAGTGGCAAAGAACCATAGAAAGTATCACTATCTAATAACACCAAAAAAAAGAACTTCATTGCAAGAAAGGAAATTGTATTATTCATAAAGCTACTTTCTCTCTCTTTGCTTCAGTATAGACCTTATGCCTAGAATCTTCCCTAGCCCATGTTCTGCAAAGCTTCCTCTGACAGTTTTAAATAAAACAGCGTAGGTATCCTGACAGCCACAGTTTCAATTGTTCTGTGGTACTGGAACCTTGCAGACCAAAAAGACACAAATCTGAACTGAACTAAGACTGCATTGCTGCTGCTGAGGGATGTGGCTTTGCTTAAATACATAGGGTCTCACAGCCACACTCCCATTCTTTAGAGCTGCATGAGACGGGGTCCTGAAATATTTTTCTATTGTAACACGGGTGCATGAGACAGGTAGGGAAAAGATTAAAACCACTGGCTTAAAACACAGACAAAGTTTTTCACGTGCAGGTTCTTACACAAAGATTGTTGTCACAATGTTGTCAACTAGCCAGGGGCCGTTTTATCTTGTCAGGTCTGTGGATGCCTGCCAAGCAACTTTAACTTGTTTGCTGACTTTTTCAAACTTTCTTCAAATTTTGCTTTTAGCATGGAGTATAAACTGTCCATTTGTTTCTGCCGTTTGTTTACCATTTTCATCCCTTCTCCTTTTAATCTCCATTTCTTTTTGTGGTTTCCATTTTTTTTGCTGGCAAGACCCAACCCCTGCAATTGCACACAACTACAGTATAAACCTGCTGTATTAATGCTGGCTTATAACCCATGCTCCTTCCCCTCATTCTGCAGGGGATCTCGTTTGTGCCCTCCCTTTGGAGTTGAGTGTGCTGCGTCATCATGCCACTCACTGCTCTCCGCTTCTGAATAAGTTGTCTACCCCTGGAGCTATTCAGGAATAGCTATTGCACTTTACATTCACACCCTACCTTAAATCCAAATTAACTTTCAACTGTAAGTGAGTGAGCATGGCTCCCTCATAGAGCCACTCTTCTGAATTTGCACACCCTTTCCCCAAGTCCTCCCTCTTCCTATTTTGAACTGATAGTGAAAATGCCAGTGTGACAGGGTGTAACATCAGAGCCAGTTGGGAAAAATACGTCCTATATAGCTATCACATGCACAAAAACTGTATTAAAAGAATATTATCGATATTTCAAAGTCTCACATTCAAAAACTAGGAAATGACCAATTTAAGGTTGCGTGTGCGACCTTAATTCAGCCCTCTCATGCATACGCACCATGGTCACATGCTATTTTTTTCCACAGGACCAGTCTCATTCAGTACTCAAGATTGATGGTGGTCACTTAATGAACAGCTATTTATGCTCTTCGTTCAGTGTGTGGTCCTAGACCTTACATACTGTACACTATTAAAACTGCTCTGAAGACAGAATTATTAATTTCTTCATGGACTTTTCTGTGGTTCTCATCACAATTGTGTCTGAGTGCATCACAAACATTAATTAATTTATTTTCACAACACTATGGGGAGTTGAGGTGCTATTATTCCCATTTTACAGATAGGGAACTGAGGGAGCCGAGAGATTAAGGTCCAAGGGGGCTGAGAGATTAAGGTCCATTAATTTGGGGCTATTGTCTTTCAAGGACATGGTGATATTGTGAGATTGTATCATGCTGTGCAAGAAACAGCATCCACTGGGAGAGGAAAACACTGGGCTTTAGATCTACAAGTTCACCTTACTTTGATATCAATGGCAGGACCCAAAACTAAGCAAAAACCATCCGAGTGTGTCTCACTCCAGTTCATGAAAAGCATAGGATTGTCCTGGAGTCTCCAGAAATTAAAGATTAATCTTTAATTAAAGATTATGTCCTGTGATGAAGCCTCCAGGAATATATCCAACCAAAATTGGCAACTCTAGCAAAGCATCACTCTGTAACAGACCAGTAAAGCTTGCACCTGGTACATTTTAAAGTGTGGTATGGTGGTGGCCACCGTGACCATTTACACTAGCACAGATTGTTCTTTCAATGACATGTTTTTGTTTTCCATTTTAATTCCGCATGCTGCTGATTTACAGTCGAGACATTTTAAAAAACAGCAGACCCACAGCTGATCCATCAAACAGGCATAGTATGGGGTTTGTTTATTAAAATTCTCAATAAACCATTCATCTTTTTCCTTGTCAATTTACTCTGAGTGTTTGTATTTTTCACTTTGGGATGGGAGGGAGCATTTATTTTCTAAGCTGAACAGAACAGGCTAGGGTTTAAAATTGAGTTGCCTTCAGATACCATTGCACATATCTAGCTTTGAAAATCTGGTCTAACAAAGGCATGGTGTGTGCAAATGACGCATGAGATTAAAGGGAAACTGTAATGATATTTGCAAGGGCCTGGATCTGAGAGGTGCTGATCCCCAGCAGCTCCAGCCGAGCTCAATGGGTGTGGCTGGTACGCTGCACCTCTCAGGATGGGTTTTGTTTCTAGCTCTGGCACCGACCCACTGTGTGTACTTGGGGAAGTCACTTCATTTCTTTGTGCCTCTGTTCCTCCTCCCACCTTTTGTCTGCCTTGTCCATTTAGGCCAGAAACCATCTCTTATTAAAAAAATTGCACAGGGTGGTTCCAGTCTAGGCACTAAAGTAAAACAAATCATTAATGATGCTTCTCACCCCAAAGGCCTTTTTATGATGCAGTGTAGAAAGAACTGCAAATCAAGTTTCAAAGGTGTAAGTTATACGATTGGATGGAATAGGCGAGATACAAAACATTAACAAACCTCCCAACTTTGGCAGACAGCCCCAGATATATAGATATAGATATAGATGATATATATAATTATAGAATTTACCTTCCAGCAACTTTGAAACTCTGATTCCTATTGCTCCCTGGGGAAGCAGGTTCTTCCATTCCTATTTTGCATCACACATTAAATGGCTGCTTTCTATGTGGTTGTTAATTAATTGTTATATGTAAGACATTAATTATTTTTCTAGTTATTTACTCTTCCTTGGAGTTAGATGGCAAATTATAAATGGCTCATTGCAGGTGTATTGGTGGTGCTATGTTCCCCATACACAGAAAGCAAAATGACATTGGGTGAGATTTTCAAAAGCACTCAGATCTTAGCCTATCTCAGCTCCCATTGAGGTCTGTGGAAGTTTTACTGCTGACTTCAAAGGGAGCAGAATTAGGCAGATGTGCAAAAAGAATAGCAAATATGGAAGGCGACTAGTTTGGCTTAACAGAGAAATCTTCAGTGAGCTTAAATACAAAAAGGAAGCTTACAAGAAGTGACAACTTGGACAAATGACTAGGGAAGAGTATAAAGATATTGCTCAAGCATGCAGGGGTGTAATCAGGAAGCTGGAGTTGCAGCTAGCAAGGGATGTGAAGGGTAACAAGAAGCATTTCTATGGGTATGTTTCTATAGGCAACAAAGAAAGGTCAGGGAAAGTGTGGGACCCTTACTGAATGGGGGAGGCAACCTAGTGACACAAGATGTGGAAAAAGCTGAAGTACTCAATGCTTTTTTTGCCTCAGTCTTCACAGACAAGGTCAGCTCCCAGACTGCTGCACTGGGCAGCACAGTATGGGGAGGAGGTGAGCAGCCCTCAGTGGTGAAACAGGTTAAGAACTATTTAGAAAAGCTGAACATGCACAAATCCATGGGTCCGAATGCAATGCCTCTAAGGGTGCTGAGGGAGTTGGCTGATGTGATTGCAGAGCCATTGGCCATTATCTCTGAAAACTCAAGGTGATCGGGGGAGGTCTCAAACAATTGGAAAAAGTCAAATATAGTGCCCATCTTTAAAAAAGTGAAGAAGGAGAATCTGGAGAACTACAGACCAGTTAGTCTCGTCTCAGTCCCTGGAAAAATCATGGAGCAGGTCCTTGAGGAGTCCATTTTGAAGCACATGGAGGAAAGGAAGGCGATCAGGAACAGTCAGCGTGGATTCACCCAGGGCAAGTCATGCCTGACTAACCTGATTGCCTTCTATGATGAGATAACTGGCTCTGTGAATATGGGGAAAGCAGTGGACGTGATATACCTTGACTTTAGCAAAGCTTTTGATACGGTCTCCCACAGTATTTTTGCCAGCAAGTTAAAGAAGTATGGATTGGATGAATGGACTGTAAGTTGGATAGAAAGCTGGCTAGATCATCAGGCTCAAAGGGTAGTAATCAACCGCTCAATGTCTAGTTGGCAGCTGGTATCAGGTGGAGTGCCCCAGGGGTCAGTCCTGGGGCCGGTTTTGTTCAACATCTTCATTAATGATCTGGATGATGAGTTGGATTGCACCCTCAGTAAGTTAGCAAATGACACTAAGCTGGTGGGAGAAGTAGATATGCTGGAGGGTAGGGATAGGCTCCAGAGTGACCAAGAAAAACTGGAGGATTTGGCCAAAAGAAAGCTGATGAGGTTCAACAAAGACAAGTGCAGAGTCCTTCACTTAGGACGGAAGAATCTCATGCACCACTCCAGGCTGGGGATTGTCTGGCTAAGCGGCAATTCTGCAGAAAAGGACCTGGGGATTACAGAGGACGAGAAGCTGAAAATGAGTCAACAGTGTGCCTTTGTTGCCAAGAAGGCTAATTTGTTTAGATTTTTATTTATTTACATTTTCACAGTTGCCCCAAATTATGGGTTTTAGTGGCTTCCCCCCCCCCCCGCCATTATTTTTATCCATTTAAATTCTCACAATTGCAGGAAACTCTGAGGGATTCAGACAATTATTTAACGTCAGTAGATGCTGCGATTCAA